>NC_136064.1:91347756-92547756 GCF_964261635.1 Lissotriton helveticus | reverse complement strand
ATCCTGACCTGACACTTTATGTGGATGGTTCATGTATGAGAACTAGTACAGGAGAACTAGTCGCCGCGTATGCAGTGACTACTGACACTGAAGTTATTGAAACACACCGTATTGATACCCTGTCCGCTCAAGCAGCAGAACTAGTCGCTCTGACACAAGCTTGTATACACGCCAAGAACCTGAAAGTTAATGTTTACACAGATTCACGTTACGCATTCGGAGTTGTACACGACTTCGGAGTGCTCTGGCAGGAGAGAGGTTTCATGACTTCTCATGGAACCAAGATTCAGCATGGTCTCCTTATTCAAGCCCTGTTAGATGCCATACATTTACCGACATCTATTGCTATCATGAAGTGCAAAGCACATACGAAAGTTACTGACATTATTTCCCAAGGTAATGATCTAGCAGACCGCACAGCCAAGCTTACAGCACAGACTCCAGACATTCCAGTTAATCAGACACATACTCCAGATCCGATTACATGCATGACAGTTAAGGACCCTACACAAGACGTCATAGATATACAGTTACATGCTACCCCCGATGAAATCAAGAAATGGTCTGAACAAGGAGGGGTCCAGACAGATCAAGGATGGTTAACGAAGGGTAGAGCCACATGGTTTCTCCCCGATTCTATGGTTCAAGTCATTATCAATACCGCACATAGTCCAGCACATTTAGGAGAAAAAGCTATGTTAGACAGTATCCAGAACATTTGGTTCAACAAGCATTTACGAGCTGCAGCCAAGCAGAAAGTCCGTACCTGTATGATATGTTGTCAGTTTAACCCAGGTAAAAGTGTCCCGGTGGAACAAGGTGGTTTCCAGCCCCCTGACCACCCTTTTGAGGTCCTCCAGATGGATTATATTCAGATGGAGCGATGTCGAGGTTTCAAGTATGTCCTTGTAGTTGTATGCGCTTTGTCCAGGTGGACAGAAGCATATCCAGTCCCAGATTACACAGCCGCGACCACTGCCAAGCAGTTGGTTCGTGAATTTTTCCCTAGATATGGACTCCCTAGAGTCATATATTCTGATAACGGTCAGCCATTCTCGTCTGAACTCATGAAGCACGTTTCCCTGTTGTTAGGGTACCAGTGGAAGTTCCATTGTGTACGCCATCCTGAAGCAGCCGGTCTCGTAGAGAGACATAATCAGACTCTGAAAATCCGCATTGCCAAAGTCTGTAAAGAAAAAGGTGTGGACTGGCTAGTAGCTCTGCCAGTCGCTTTGTTCTATATGCGCATGGTCGCACATTCCAGATCAGGTCTGTCCCCGTATGAGGTCGTATTCGGCCGCCCCCCTAACATGTGGGGTACTCCTAGACCCCGAAGTATTACCGATGTTTCATGTAATATGCTGACAGATTACCTAGCTTCCTTGATGTCTGCCCTCAACTCATGTCGTTCACAGGTTGCTGCCGCCTTTCCAGACAATACCGAGGTGGCACCGCATGAAATCGTTCCAGGCTCCCTAGTGATGGTCCGGAATTTCGACAGATCAAGTCCGCTGGAACCACGTTGGAAGGAGCCACGTCAGGTCCTTTTGACCACCCGTACCGCCGTCAAGTTGGAAGGCAGAAAAGGATGGATCCACCTTTCTCATGTTAAACTTTTTAAAGGATTGAAACCAGTCTCTAAAAACATTTTCCAGGATTTAAAAGACTGCCAAAACATTGTTTTAAAGGACTGTCCCGCACAAGACATTACTACAACCCCTCCCTTGTTAGAGAAAACTCCGCAACAGGAGTATAAGTTAAAGCTCAGGTCTAGTAAAATAAGTCAGTCAGTTTGATTGTATAAGTCCTCCCCTAGGTGAAACGGTTAGATTGTTTCTGACATGTATAAAATAGACCCCCATAGTGAGAGAGTCAGTCAAAATTCAATCAGATGTATCGTTTTTCTGAGTTTCGTATTATTCATCAGCATAATGATTTCCTGCACCAGCTATGCGTTCTATCTGTATTTTCCAGTTCCTCATGTAAATATGTCTGCTAATGCTACAGTAGAGCACACGTTTAGTGATCTGCCTCCTCACGAATATTCATACCGCCTCGCTATGCGCAACAATTCTTTCATCCGTATGTTACATTATTCACACCAGACCAGCAATGCCACTAATTGTTGGGTGTGTGGTCGACTCCCCCCTTTTCAGACACCGAAGGGAGTTCTGCCACTGTTTCCTTATCCTTTTTCACATAATGGTTCATGTGGAGCATGGTCCACGTTAACGTCATCCTCAACAGATATGTCTTTTCTTAACAGTACATGTTTTCCAGACAAGCAAGGTTTCCCCCACAGAACAGGTATAGATCTAGAAAATGAAGTTTATAATTTAGGTAATTATTCGTCGAATTTTATGGTCCTGAATGTTCAGTCTGATACTACTCCAGACTTACCTGCTATTTCAGTACTACCTGTCAAAGGCGAATTATGTGTCCGTAGTTATGGTTCCGTACACGTAGGACATAGTGATTGTACTACTGTTATCCAGTATAGTGACAGTGGGAAATCTGTTTTCAAAGCTTCACGTCATTCTTATTTTATTTGTGGTCAAATTGCATATGTCCGTCTGCCCCTCGATTGGGAGGGAACCTGTTACATTGCTTTCTTACTACCACCTGTTTTCCTAGCCCCATCTGATTATCACAGAAACACATATCTAGTACACATTAGACATAGAAGGGAGTCCCCAATTGTCGATTATACTGAAACTACTCTAGAACAGTATACAGATTTCAATAAAGGCTTCTTCTTCTTTGTAGGACCTGTTCAGAATAGTAAACTGATCCGTAGGTTAACAAGAACCCTTGAAGCTGTAGTAAATGAGACTGCCTCTGCTCTAGGTAACCTAACCGAAGAACAATCTGCTATGAGATTTGTCGTTTTGCAAAATCGTCTCGTCCTTGACGTCATACTGGCCGATAGGGGCGGGGCCTGTAGAGTCATCGGATCTAGTTGCTGCATTTTCATTCCAAATAACGCGCCGTCTGTTTATTCAGCTATAACCAGACTCCATAAAATTGCCCATCTGTTACACCAAGATCCAGGCACCTGGACATGGTCCGGTTGGTTCTGGAATATAATTTCCGCCTGGGGATGGAAAGTCCTGTCCTTTCTAGGTATTGCAGTAGCGATCATATTTAGCTGCTGCCTCTGTATACAATGTGGCCCTGCGATTTGCAGCATGTGTGCTACCTCTTGTATTCCTAGTCCCAAGCCCCGTTCTAAATCCCGTTCCAAGACAATTCGAGACGAGCAAATGGTACTGTATGAAATGATAGATGGTATCATGAAAATTGATGTTTCCTGATGGAAACGTAGTGACAAGGAGGGAATGTGGAAAAGTAAATTTTGCCATGTTCTGTGTCCCTACGCCTCATCCATCATATGTTATGTGTGCATGACCAATATGCATATGTTGTTCCCCATGTCCGATTAATGACGCAATTACAGTTGTGTCCACCTCTGGTATGTCATTTTCCAGTCCTCGTGAATACTACGAATATCAGGCCTATGTAAGTTATGTTGCCACGTTCCTCAGTGTGCACGTTATTCCATTATAAAGTCCCCGTTTCTAGGCCTCAAAAGGGCCCGGACATCAGATTCAGCTCCTGTCTCCTGAAAGCCTCGCTGAGGAGCGATACAGCCCCCACCTGTATCCTCGACCCTTCACTTACTTCCTGCCTCGCAGTGCCCGGTGCAGCTTGGCTCTGCCTCTGAGTCTGCCAAAAGTATGTTATAGTTCCAGTTATCAGTTCAGTCCTCCTTCTCTGCATTCCTGAACTACTGAACTGCATCAATAGTTTCCGTCATTGTCTAGCCTTCTCGTCTCCATGTTAGAGAAATACTGTATTTAATGGTCATTTAGTATTCTTCATCACGCATTTCATGTAGAATAATGTATGGTCCAGTCTTAGAATCAAGTTAGCTTTTCCCCTCATGACTCCTAGTTTATATCAACATGTTCCCTAAACATCAGATACCAGATAGGGTTTAGGTACATGTCGCTCCGACCCTCCAGACTCTAGTCTCTGCTCCTAGCACAGAGTTCGTAGCCCCCAGCTTCTCCTAGTAACACGTCATTGCCAGTTTTCGCGCACCATTAGGTTAGAGGTCCCGGCTCCTTAGGTAGCCCCCTCCAAAGTTTCCGCCCATTCATGACATATTCTGTTACGTTTGCATCACATGTCTAAGTATACTCCCAGTTACACCTCTTTTTACTGTTATCTTTCGCGACTGCTATGCGTCACGCCTTCTGCTCCACCCACTGTTACGCCTACTGCAATGTAATGCTATGTGTTTGCGCTATGTATATAAGTTGATGTATTGTTATTAAAAGTTAGCGCGCTCATCCCAGACCAAGCCCCAGCAGCTGCTGGGTCATCCTATGCAGGTTGTCCTGATCCTGTCCTTATGCTGTAATAAACCTGCAGAAACTCCTACTACCTCGAATCTTGACTCTTATTTTATTGAGCTATCTGTTATTCATTCATTCATTCAAAAATAGATCCGGTATTATTTATTTATATACCACACCTTAAGGCGAAGAAGGAGCCGCGACAGCGTCAGCAGGGCTCAGAGGTTCCAGGTGAGTCTTCTTAGGGTCAGCCGCGATCAGATCAGCAGGCTTCAGGTCCAAGATACAACTGCCCGCCAGTTGTCAGGCGGGCCCAGTTATAGTCCTTCTACTCTTTGATCTCCGGACCCTCGCAGGCAGAGGTCTCCGGCCCTGGGGGCTGGTCGTCGGCGAGGTCCGGCGGTTGGCTCTTTGATCCCTTTGAAAGATGGGTCCGGGAATTCCCAGACGCCCAGCGGGTCTGGAGCCAGCCCTCGGGGAGGCCAGAGGGGTGATCCAAACTGGCCCACAGGGGAGGGCCAAAGGTTTGACAGAAACCAGCCCCTCAGGGGAGGCCGGAGGTGCCATCGAAACTCCCTGGCTTATCTCACTCGGGGAGCCCTTTACCCCCCAGCCGGGACTGGCGCGCCTTTGGAGTCTGGGCTTCGCTGGGGCCGGGGTCACGCTAGGCCTAGGGAGACAGGGATGTCGGGAAGGGAAGATGGCATCCGGGCCTTGTGGGGCATGCATGGTTAGGCGCTCGGAGCCGGGCGAGGAGCGGGAAAGGCAGGCCTGGTCAAGGGTCTCGGGGGATCTAGGCGTCACTGGGTAGGACGACCAGGCTCGGGTTGCAGGCTACACTAACGGGGTGGCTGCGCAGGGGACTCGGGGTACAGGCCTACGCTCACAGGGTGTGGAGGGACAGAGGTGAACCACGCCACGAGGCCGGGTCCAACAGTTATCTATTGTTTCCACGACTCTGAAGATATGTTTTAATCTTGGGGAAACAAAGTTGTCATCTTTATGCGTTTGTCAGAAACTAATCCCTTCTTGTGTATTTGAGAAAGTTTCTAGTGACCTCTGAGCTAGCTGGCACTCACAATTAAGTTTAGTATACTCGATAGAGACATACTGACCTCAGTCCTATGTCAAATCTATAGTATATATTATTCCAATGCGCAGAGCCTATTGGGAATATAGGACCTACACTACATGGCGCCCAACGGTTTGGTAAGGCACTAATTTAACGCTAGATACTGGAGTAACTCAGTCGTGCTTTTCTCAGAGACCCCTTTTTCCGTAATACTCCAATAGACGTCTGGAGTGGGTAAAGGGATAATATTCGCCATAGCTGTGTAGGATGAAAATCCTATGTATTAGCTTTTTGGTTTGTTCAAAGTTGAAGGATAAAGTGTATTAAAATATTGTGCACCTTATCTTTGTTTCCTTGAAACTTGTTTTGCAAACTTTCAGTCAACATAATGGCCGAAGATAATCCCGGGGCCTGTGGAGCCGCGGCTGATCTAGTCAATACAATTTCAAAAAGGGGGTGGTGATGGACAGAGTATCTGAGTTAATAAGAACACTCCTACCCAGTCAACAGATCAGGGCTTGATCCATCACCGTTTTTTAGCTCACTGCACCATCCCAGTTCAGAACCTGGCTATATGCAAATTAGTCTGTCCCTGACCCAGTGCATCATGGGAACAGGGCAGACCAAACTACAAAGCCAATTCTTCACTGGAAAGGAAACAAGCTTCCGGGGACCGGTTTCTGGCATTACAGCCATCTTCGGCCCGGCTTGCTTGAATCCTGATGGTGCAGAGAGCAAGGGACTCATGTCTGAGCATACCCTTCCACACTCATGGTGGCCAAAATAATTTCAAAAAGGGGGTGGTGATGGACAGAGTATCTGAGTTAATCAGAACACTCCTACCCAGTCAACAGATCAGGGCTTGATCCATCACCGTTTTTTAGCTCACTGCACCATCCCAGTTCAGAACCTGGCTATATGCAAATTAGTCTGTCCCTGACCCAGTGCATCATGGGAACAGGGCAGACCAAACTACAAAGCCAATTCTTCACTGGAAAGGAAACAAGCTTCCGGGGACCGGTTTCTGGCATTACAGCCGTCTTCGGCCCGGCTTGCTTGAATCCTGATGGTGCAGAGAGCAAGGGACTCATGTCTGAGCATACCCTTCCACACTCATGGTGGCCAAAATAATTTCAACAAGCATTAGAAATGCAATCGGGCTCAGATTTATTTGAGTTTGAGCTAATGGCATTGTAAATGCCAATGTCTTTTTGCCATGTGTTATGGAGTGTGTGCATGTGGTGTGTAGTGGAAGTATGTTGGTTGAATTGTAATTTTACCAATGGTGGCATGCTGTGCTTTATATGAATATGTTTAAAAGTAAAGTGTACCATACTTTGATTGCTTGGTGGAAAAGTGCACTGCCGGCTGGAGGTGTGTGTGCCTGGTGGAAGGGTGCACTGACGGCTGGTGGGTGTGTGCTTGGTAAAAGCGTGCACAGATGGATGATGGTTGTTGGTGTTTGTGCATGGTGAAAGCATTCATTGACGGCTGGGGGTGTGTTGTTGTGTGTGTTGTTTTCTGTGTGCTGGTGAGTGTGTGGTGGTGAGTCTGTGGGGGTGAGCCTGGGGAGTGAGTGTGGTGGTGAGTGTGTTGTGTTGAGTGGTGACAAGTGTGTGGTGTTGAGAGACTGAGGTGTGTGGTTTGTGTGTGCGTTATGTGTGTGTGGTGTTTTCTGCACACTCACACACTGCCCCTACACATTCACACACTGCTCACCCGCACACTCCCAATGTCACCCTGCATAGTCACACACTGTTTACCCTGCACACTCATTCTGCACACTAACACAATGTGCACCCTGACACATTCTTTCTACAGTCACTCTGCACGCACTGCCACTCTGCACGCACTGCCACTCTGCACGCACTGCCACTCTGCACGCACTCTGCACTCACTCTGCACTCACTCTGCACTCACTCTGCACTCACTCTGCACTCACTCTGCACTCACTCTCACTCTGCACTCACTCTCACTCTGCACTCACTGTCACTCTGTACTCACTGTCACTCTGCACTCAGTCTGCACTCACTGTCACTCTGCACTCAGTCTGCACTCACTGTCACTCTGCACTCAGTCTGCACTCACTGTCACTCTGCACTCAGTCTGCACTCACTGTCACTCTGCACTCAGTCTGCACTCACTGCCACTCTGCACTCTCAATCTGCACTCTCAATCTGCACTCTCAATCTGCACTCTCAATCTGCACTCTCCACTCTCAATCTGCACTCTCCACTCTCAAACTGCACTCTCCACTCTCAAACTGCACTCTCAAACTGCAATCTGCACTCTGCACTCTGATTCTGCACTCTCAATCTGCACTCTCAATCTGCACTCTCAACTCTCAAACTGCACTCTCAAACTGCACTCTCAAACTGCACTCTCAAACTGCACTCTCAATCTGCACTCTCAATCTGCACTCTCAATCTGCACTCTCAAACTGCACTCTCAAACTGCACTCTCAAACTGCACTCTCAATCTGCACTCTCAATCTGCACTCTCAATCTGCACTCTCAATCTGGACTCTCAATCTGCACTCTCAAACTGCACTCTCAAACTGCACTCTCAAACTGCACTCTCAATCTGCACTCTCAAACTGCACTCTCAAACTGCACTCTCAATCTGCACTCTCAATCTGCACTCTCAAACTGGACTCTCAAACTGCACTCTCAAACTGCACTCTCAAACTGCACTCTCAATCTGCACTCTCAATCTGCACTCTGCACTCTCAAACTGCACTCTCAAACTGCACTCTCAAACTGCACTCACAACTCTCAAACTGCACTCACAACTCTCAAACTGCACTCACAACTCTCAAACTGCACTCTGAAACTGCACTCTCAACTCTCAAACTGCACTCTCAACTCTCAAACTGCACTCTCAACTCTCAAAATGCACTCTCAACTCTCAAACTGCACTCTCAACTCTCAATGTGCACTCTCAACGTGCACTCTCAACTCTCAAACTGCACTCTGCACTCTCAATCTGCACTCTCAAACTGCACTCGCACTCTGCACTCTCAACTCTCAAACTGCACTCTCAACTCTCAAACTGCACTCTCAACTCTCAATGTGCACTCTCAACGTGCACTCTCAACTCTCAATCTGCACTCTGCACTCTCAATCTGCACTCTCAAACTGAACTCGCACTCTGCACTCTCAACTCTCAAACTGCACTCTCAACTCTCTAACTGCACTCTCAACTCTCAATGTGCACTCTCAACGTGCACTCTCAACTCTCAATCTGCACTCTGCACTCTCAATCTGCACTCTCAAACTGCACTCGCACTCTGCACTCTCAAACTGCACTCAAACTGCACTCTCAAACTGCACTCTCAAACTGCACTCTCAAACTGCACTCTGATTCTGCACTCTGATTCCCACTTCACGTGCCTTTTCAAAATTCAGCAGCAAGAACTTGTGCACTTGTGTTTGGGATTGGAATTGTGAAAGGCGGGTGGGAGGTCCGTATTGTGTAGGAAAAGCTCAAACTGCGCTGAACACTGTACATTTCAATATAAAAAAGGGCACTGTGCGTATCCGTACCGCACAGCACTGCCCACTGTGCATTTCAATACAAAAGGCACTGTGCAATTCAATACAAAAGGCACTGTGCAATTCAATACAAAAGGCACTGTGCCTCTCCGTAGAGCACAGCGCTGCACACTGTGCATTGCTGCACACTGTGAATCTCGATCTAACCCAGCGTTGTGGGTCTCATTGGAGCACAGCGCTGCGTGCACACTGTGCCTTCGACAAAACACAGCACTGTGCATCTCAGTACCGCACAGCGCTGAACACTGCATTTGGGTATAACAACGCACTGCGTGTCTTAGTAGGGCACAACGCTGAACCTGTATCCGGATATAACACAGAGCTGTGCATTTCAGCAGAGCACAGCGCTGAAAACTGCATTTCAATATAACACCACGCTGTGCATTTCAGAAGAGCACATCGCTTAACACTGGGCATCGCAGTACACCTCAGAGCTGTCGCTGCATTTCAGTATAACACCGCGCTCTGTGTCTCAGTGGAGCACAGGCCTGCACACTGCATTTCAATATACACAGCACCGCGCCACTCAGTAAAACACAGCACTGCATGTTAGGCATTTCAAGAAACAAGATGAAATCGGTCCTTGCAATGGTAGCCAAGAAAACATATCAGTTTAGGACACCCTGATTTACACTAAACAATGTATGAACAAAGAATAGAAACGAAATCCAAACTTTGAATCACTAGGAACTGATGAAATTAAATAGGGACAACTGGGTCATCAGAATACCAATGAAGTTTGTGTGAACTTTTCCTCGGCTGTGGGTGGGAGTGTCTTAATTTTTTGTGCAGTATCATAGCAATCGACCCTCGGTTTAAATCTGCGACTTAACCACTCAGACACGCTCCCTACAAGGCGGTAAACACAGCTACCCTGGAGTGTGCTGTCCACCTCCTTCGGTAAATGGCAGGACGACTGTACCAATGCGTCCCTGCACGGGGTCCCTTTGGACGAGCAGTCCATAATGCGGGGCAATGGCGGGCAGACAGTGCAAAAACATACTAGCAGCCAGTGAGGGCACACACTCACCCTCGACTGAAGCTTCACTCCGCTATTTAGACCGCTCGCCGCGCTGCCGTCGACGGCGGTGAACTCGTTCCTCTGAAACGCGGGGAAACCTAGCACACCACGCGTTAAGCATCGCTGCAGTATCAGTATCAGTGTTTACGCCCGCCTACCCGATGGGGTGAGACCGCAGCCTGGCCACGTCCACCCCCCGCCCCTGGTGATATACAACCACGGGCCCTGTACAACCTGGGCTTAACCCAGGGACGGGGCGGGGGGGGGGGCAGAGAGCATGGCACTCACCTTCCAAACGTAAAACGACGGCGATCGCGCACCTAACGACGGCGTGCAGTGCTCAGCCGATAAGCGCAGAGCCTAGGGGAATTGTGGCGCGGGAAGAGAGGTGAACGCGCTCGCACCATCTGGATTGCATAACACGGGCGCTCTGACAGCTCCTAATTAAGATTAATCACTCTGTGTGCTCGTTCGCGCACAGAATATGCCATGAAACTAACATCAATGACGGACGAAAAGTAAATACAGCCTATCACGTCAAGGCTACTACATAGACAGCACAGCGAAGACGAATCACTAGGCAGATGACATAATACACTAAGGAATGTGTCTGTTCAGAGCCCTAGAGATCCTTTCTTTCTTCTTTAGCATTAGGAGCTCGAAGCTCCGCCCCACTTCGTGGTCCGTAGGCCGAGCCCTAAAAAGGGGGTGGTGATGGACAGAGTATCTGAGTTAATCAGAACACTCCTACCCAGTCAACAGATCAGGGCTTGATCCATCACCGTTTTTTAGCTCACTGCACCATCCCAGTTCAGAACCTGGCTATATGCAAATTAGTCTGTCCCTGACCCAGTGCATCATGGGAACAGGGCAGACCAAAGTACAAAGCCAATTCTTCACTGGAAAGGAAACAAGCTTCCGGGGACCGGTTTCTGGCATTACAGCCGTCTTCGGCCCAGCTTGCTTGAATCCTGATGGTGCAGAGAGCAAGGGACTCATGTCTGAGCATACCCTTCCACACTCATGGTGGCCAAAATAAGACGGCTGTAATGCCAGAAACCGGTCCCCGGAAGCTTGTTTCCTTTCCAGTAGAGAATTGGCTTGGTAGTTTGGTCTGCCCTGTTCCCATGATGCACTGGGCCAGGGTCAGACTAATTTGCATGTAGCCAGGTTCTGAACTGGGATGGTGCAGTGAGCTAAAAAACGGTGATGGATCAAGCCCTGATCTTTTGTCTGGGTAGGAGTGTTCTGCTTAATTCAGATACTCTGTCCATCACCACCCCCTTTTGAATCGTTTTGGCCACCACAAGTGTGGAAGGGTATGCTCAGATGTGAGTCCCTTGCTCACTGCACCATCAGGATTCAAGCAAGCCGGGCCGAAGACGGCTGTAATGCCAGAAACCGGTCCCCGGAAGCTTGTTTCCTTTCCAGTAAAGAATTGGCTTGGTAGTTTGGTCTGCCCTGTTCCCATGATGCACTGGGCCAGGGTCAGACTAATTTACATGTAGCCAGGTTCTGAACTGGGATGGTGCAGTGAGCTAAAAAACGGTGATGGATCAAGCCCTGATCTTTTGACTGGGTAGGAGTGTTCTGCTTAATTCAGATACTCTGTCCATCATCACCCCCTTTTGAATCATTTTGGCCACCACAAGTGTGGAAGGGTATGCTCAGATGTGAGTCCCTTGCTCACTGCACCATCAGGATTCAAGCAAGCCGGGCCGAAGACGGCTGTAATGCCAGAAACCGGTCCCCAGAAGCTTGTTTCCTTTCCAGTAAAGAATTGGCTTAGTAGTTTGGTCTGCCCTGTTCCCATGATGCACTGGGCCAGGGCCAGACTAATTTGCATGTAGCCAGGTTCTGAACTGGGATGGTGCAGTGAGCTAAAAAACGGTGATGGATCAAGCCCTGATCTTTTGACTGGGTAGGAGTGTTCTGCTTAATTCAGATACTCTGTCCATCACCACCCCCTTTTGAATGGTTTTGGCCACCACAAGTGTGGAAGGGTATGCTCAGATGTGAGTCCCTTGCTCACTGCACCATCAGGATTCAAGCAAGCCGGGCCGAAGACGGCTGTAATGCCAGAAACCGGTCCCCGGAAGCTTGTTTCCTTTCCAGTTAGGAATTGGCTTGGTAGTTTGGTCTGCCCTGTTCCCATGATGCACTGGGCCAGGGTCAGACTAATTTGCATGTAGCCAGGTTCTGAACTGGGATGGTGCAGTGAGCTAAAAAACGGTGATGGATCAAGCCCTGATCTTTTGACTGGGTAGGAGTGTTCTGCTTAATTCAGATACTCTGTCCATCACCACCCCCTTTTGAATCGTTTTGGCCACCACAAGTGTGGAAGGGTATGCTCAGATGTGAGTCCCTTGCTCACTGCACCATCAGGATTCAAGCAAGCCGGGCCGAAGACGGCTGTAATGCCAGAAACCGGTCCCCGGAAGCTTGTTTCCTTTCTAGTAAAGAATTGGCTTGGTAGTTTGGTCTGCCCTGTTCCCATGATGCACTGGGCCAGGGTCAGACTAATTTGCATGTAGCCAGGTTCTGAACTGGGATGGTGCAGTGAGCTAAAAAACGGTAATGGATCAAGCCCTGATCTTTTGACTGGGTAGGAGTGTTCTGCATAATTCAGATACTCTGTCCATCACCACCCCCTTATGAATCGTTTTGGCCACCACAAGTGTGGAAGGGTATGCTCAGATGTGAGTCCCTTGCTCACTGCACCATCAGGATTCAAGCAAGCCGGGCCGAAGACGGCTGTAATGCCAGAAACCGGTCCCCGGAAGCTTGTTTCCTTTCCAGTAAAGAATTGGCTTGGTAGTTTGGTCTGCCCTGTTCCCATGATGCACTGGGCCAGGGTCAGACTAATTTGCATGTAGCCAGGTTCTGAACTGGGATGGTGCAGTGAGCTAAAAAACGGTGATGGATCAAGCCCTGATCTTTTGACTGGGTAGGAGTGTTCTGCTTAATTCAGATACTCTGTCCATCACCACCCCCTTATGAATCGTTTTGGCCACCACAAGTGTGGAAGGGTATGCTCAGATGTGAGTCCCTTGCTCACTGCACCATCAGGATTCAAGCAAGCCGGGCCGAAGACGGCTGTAATGCCAGAAACCGGTCCCCGGAAGCTTGTTTCCTTTCCAGTAAAGAATTGGCTTGGTAGTTTGGTCTGCCCTGTTCCCATGATGCACTGGGCCAGGGTCAGACTAATTTGCATGTAGCCAGGTTCTGAACTGGGATGGTGCAGTGAGCTAAAAAACGGTGATGGATCAAGCCCTGATCTTTTGACTGGGTAGGAGTGTTCTGCTTAATTCAGATACTCTGTCCATCACCACCCCCTTTTGAATCGTTTTGGCCACCACAAGTGTGGAAGGGTATGCTCAGATGTGAGTCCCTTGCTCACTGCACCATCAGGATTCAAGCAAGCCGGGCCGAAGACGGCTGTAATGCCAGAAACCGGTCCCCAGAAGCTTGTTTCCTTTCCAGTAAAGAATTGGCTTGGTAGTTTGGTCTGCCCTGTTCCCATGATGCACTGGGCCAGGGTCTTGCCGTGATCCCCCGATACAGGCTGTGTCGGGTTGGTGGCCGGTCCTTCCGGGTCAAGGCAGCTGAGCTTTGGAACTCCCTCCCCCTTGAGATGCGGCTAATAGACAATCTGTTAGCGTTTCGTAAGGCTCTGAAAACTTTTCTTTTTTAAACTGCCCCTTTGCTTTTATTGTTGTGTTCTTGGTATTTGTTGCACATTTGCCTGCCATGCGCCAGGACGCCCCTTAGCTGGGGCAGCTGTGCGCAATACAAGTGTGTGTAACATAACATAACATAACATAACATAACATAACATGTAGCCAGGTTCTGAACTGGGATGGTGCAGTGAGCTAAAAAACGGTGATGGATCAAGCCCTGATCTTTTGACTGGGTAGGAGTGTTCTGCCTAATTCAGATACTCTGTCCATCACCACCCCCTTTTGAATCGTTTTGGCCACCACAAGTGTGGAAGGGTATGCTCAGATGTGAGTCCCTTGCTCACTGCACCATCAGGATTCAAGCAAGCCGGGCCGAAGACGGCTGTAATGCCAGAAACCGGTCCCCGGAAGCTTGTTTCCTTTCCAGTAAAGAATTGGCTTGGTAGTTTGGTCTGCCCTGTTCCCATGATGCACTGGGCCAGGGTCAGACTAATTTGCATGTAGCAAGGTTCTGAACTGGGATGGTGCAGTGAGCTAAAAAACGGTGATGGATCAAGCCCTGATCTTTTGACTGGGTAGGAGTGTTCTGCTTAATTCAGATACTCTGTCCATCACCACCCCCTTTTTTATTCATTTTGGCCACCACAAGTGTGGAAGGGTATGCTCAGATGTGAGTCCCTTGCTCACTGCACCATCAGGATTCAAGCAAGCCGGGCCGAAGACGGCTGTAATGCCAGAAACCGGTCCCCGGAAGCTTGTTTCCTTTCCAGTAAAGAATTGGCTTGGTAGTTTGGTCTGCCCTGTTCCCATGATGCACTGGGCCAGGGTCAGACTAATTTGCATGTAGCCAGGTTCTGAACTGGGATGGTGCAGTGAGCTAAAAAACGGTGATGGATCAAGCCCTGATCTTTTGACTGGGTAGGAGTGTTCTGCTTAATTCAGATACTCTGTCCATCACCACCCCCTTTTGAATCGTTTTGGCCACCACAAGTGTGGAAGGGTATGCTCAGATGTGAGTCCCTTGCTCACTGCACCATCAGGATTCTAGCAAGCCGGGCCGAAGACGGCTGTAATGCCAGAAACCGGTCCCCGAAAGCTTGTTTCCTTTCCAGTAAAGAATTGGCTTGGTAGTTTGGTCTGCCCTGTTCCCATGATGCACTGGGCCAGGGTCAGACTAATTTGCATGTAGCCAGGTTCTGAACTGGGATGGTGCAGTGAGCTAAAAAACGGTGATGGATCAAGCCCTGATCTTTTGACTGGGTAGGAGTGTTCTGCTTAATTCAGATACTCTGTCCATCACCACCCCCTTTTGAATCGTTTTGGCCACCACAAGTGTGGAAGGGTATGCTCAGATGTGAGTCCCTTGCTCACTGCACCATCAGGATTCAAGCAAGCCGGGTCGAAGACGGCTGTAATGCCAGAAACCGGTCCCCGGAAGCTTGTTTCCTTTCCAGTTAGGAATTGGCTTGGTAGTTTGGTCTGCCCTGTTCCCATGATGCACTGGGCCAGGGTCAGACTAATTTGCATGTAGCCAGGTTCTGAACTGGGATGGTGCAGTGAGCTAAAAAACGGTGATGGATCAAGCCCTGATCTTTTGACTGGGTAGGAGTGTTCTGCTTAATTCAGATACTCTGTCCATCACCACCCCCTTTTGAATCGTTTTGGCCACCACAAGTGTGGAAGGGTATGCTCAGATGTGAGTCCCTTGCTCACTGCACCATCAGGATTCAAGCAAGCCGGGCCGAAGACGGCTGTAATGCCAGAAACCGGTCCCCGGAAGCTTGTTTCCTTTCTAGTAAAGAATTGGCTTGGTAGTTTGGTCTGCCCTGTTCCCATGATGCACTGGGCCAGGGTCAGACTAATTTGCATGTAGCCAGGTTCTGAACTGGGATGGTGCAGTGAGCTAAAAAACGGTAATGGATCAAGCCCTGATCTTTTGACTGGGTAGGAGTGTTCTGCTTAATTCAGATACTCTGTCCATCACCACCCCCTTATGAATCGTTTTGGCCACCACAAGTGTGGAAGGGTATGCTCAGATGTGAGTCCCTTGCTCACTGCACCATCAGGATTCAAGCAAGCCGGGCCGAAGACGGCTGTAATGCCAGAAACCGGTCCCCGGAAGCTTGTTTCCTTTCCAGTAAAGAATTGGCTTGGTAGTTTGGTCTGCCCTGTTCCCATGATGCACTGGGCCAGGGTCAGACTAATTTGCATGTAGCCAGGTTCTGAACTGGGATGGTGCAGTGAGCTAAAAAACGGTGATGGATCAAGCCCTGATCTTTTGACTGGGTAGGAGTGTTCTGCTTAATTCAGATACTCTGTCCATCACCACCCCCTTATGAATCGTTTTGGCCACCACAAGTGTGGAAGGGTATGCTCAGATGTGAGTCCCTTGCTCACTGCACCATCAGGATTCAAGCAAGCCGGGCCGAAGACGGCTGTAATGCCAGAAACCGGTCCCCGGAAGCTTGTTTCCTTTCCAGTAAAGAATTGGCTTGGTAGTTTGGTCTGCCCTGTTCCCATGATGCACTGGGCCAGGGTCAGACTAATTTGCATGTAGCCAGGTTCTGAACTGGGATGGTGCAGTGAGCTAAAAAACGGTGATGGATCAAGCCCTGATCTTTTGACTGGGTAGGAGTGTTCTGCTTAATTCAGATACTCTGTCCATCACCACCCCCTTTTGAATCGTTTTGGCCACCACAAGTGTGGAAGGGTATGCTCAGATGTGAGTCCCTTGCTCACTGCACCATCAGGATTCAAGCAAGCCGGGCCGAAGACGGCTGTAATGCCAGAAACCGGTCCCCAGGAGCTTGTTTCCTTTCCAGTAAAGAATTGGCTTGGTAGTTTGGTCTGCCCTGTTCCCATGATGCACTGGGCCAGGGTCAGACTAATTTGCATGTAGCCAGGCGCGGTGCGTCCATTGGGGCGTAGGGGCGAAGCCCCACTAAGCCCCATGGACCCACCACGTCCTCACTAGAAGCCAAACACAATTATTTTTAAAGATCGCGCTATCTGCCGGCCGGGAAACCGGGAGACACCCGACCTTCCCGGAGTGCGCAAGGGGGGGGGGGGGGAGGATCGGGCTGCTGCAGCTGCGCAAGTGTATTTTTGGGCACAAACATGCCCGCGCATGCGCAGATCGTTTTCTTGTGAATTCCCCCTTAGAGAGAGGACCAGGGGGCGGGCCGCAGCCCCCGGGGTTACACAGGGCGACTGGGCGAGGAGTCATGGTGCCCCCCCAGCCAATCCTGGCGCAGGATTGGCTGGTCACTACATAGCCCGGTTACATAACCCCTGACGGATAGCACGGCCGACTTTGGTGCTGGGAAACCAGGTTCGAGCCTCTTATCGAACCATAAAAATGTATACATGACTTACTTTGGTGTTAAATAAATAGATATTTTAAAAAACAAATACAAATGATGTTCCGACTAAGGTGTGAAATTGGTGTCGAATAAATACATGTTTTTAAAAACAATTAATATTAATCATGTATCATTGGTGCTGGAGTACAAGGTTCGAGACTGGTATTAAACACTGACAAGCTGTGTGCAAGTTATATGGTCATAAAAATACATGAATGATGGATGCAGGATGGGTGGATGCATGAATGGATGCAGGATGAATGATGGGTGGATGAATGGATGGGTGGATGCATGAATGAATGATGGATGCAGGATGGGTGGATGGGTAGATGAATGAATGATGGATGCAGGATGGATGCAGGGTGGATGGATGGGTGCATGAATGAATGATGGATGCAGGATGGGTGGATGGATGGATGGATGATGGATGAATGATGGGTGGATGAATGGATGGGTGGATGCATGGCTGGGTGGATGCAGGATGGATGCAGGATGGGTGGATGAATGAATGATGGATGCAGGATGGATGCAGGGTGGATGGATGGGTGCATGAATGAATGATGGATGCAGGATGGGTGGATGGATGGATGATGGATGAATGATGGGTGGATGAATGGATGGATGCATGAATGAATGATGGATGGATGCAGGATGGATGGGTGGATGGGTGCATGAATGAATGATGGATGCAGGATGGGTGGATGGATGGGTGGACACATAAATGGATGCAGGAATGGATGCAGGATGGATGATGGATGGGTGGGTGGATGGATGGGTGGATGGATGGATGCATGAATGAATGATGGATGGATGCATGAATGAATGATGGATGGATGCATGAATGAATGATGGATGGATGGATGGGTGGATGCATGAATGAATGAATGATGGATGGATGCAGGATGGATGGGTGGATGGATGGGTGGATGCATGAATGAATGATGGATGCAGGATGGATGGATGGGTGAATGCATGAATGAATGATGGATGCTAGATGGATGGGTGGATGCATGAATGAATGATGGATGCAGGATGGATGCAGAATTGGTGGATGGATGGGTGGGTGGGTGGATGGATGGGTGGATGCATGAATGATGTATGGATGGATGCAAGGTGGTTCGGGCTCGCTCGCTCGCTGCGGTGCAATATGCAAATTAGTTTACGCCCCACCACTTTCAAATGTCACCAGCCGCCCCTGCATGTAGCCAGGTTCTGAACTGGGATGGTGCAGTGAGCTAAAAAACGGTGATGGATCAAGCCCTGATCTTTTGACTGGGTAGGAGTGTTCTGCTTAATTCAGATACTCTGTCCATCACCACCCCCTTTTGAATCGTTTTGGCCACCACAAGTGTGGAAGGGTATGCTCAGATGTGAGTCCCTTGCTCACTGCACCATCAGGATTCAAGCAAGCCGGGCCGAAGACGGCTGTAATGCCAGAAACCGGTCCCCGGAAGCTTGTTTCCTTTCCAGTAAAGAATTGGCTTGGTAGTTTGGTCTGCCCTGTTCCCATGATGCACTGGGCAAGGGCCAGACTAATTTGCATGTAGCCAGGTTCTGAACTGGGATGGTGCAGTGAGCTAAAAAACGGTGATGGATCAAGCCCTGATCTTTTGACTGGGTAGGAGTGTTCTGCTTAATTCAGATACTCTGTCCATCACCACCCCCTTTTGAATCGTTTTGGCCACCACAAGTGTGGAAGGGTATGCTCAGATGTGAGTCCCTTGCTCACTGCACCATCAGGATTCAAGCAAGCCGGGCCGAAGACGGCTGTAATGCCAGAAACCAGTCCCCGGAAGCTTGTTTCCTTTCCAGTAAAGAATTGGATTGGTAGTTTGGTCTGCCCTGTTCCCATGATGCACTGGGCCAGGGTCTTGCCGTGATCCCCCGATACAGGCTGTGTCGGGTTGGTGGCCGGTCCTTCCGGGTCAAGGCAGCTGAGCTTTGGAACTCCCTCCCCCTTGAGATGCGGCTAATAGACAATCTGTTAGCGTTTCGTAAGGCTCTGAAAACTTTTCTTTTTTAAACTGCCCCTTTGCTTTTATTGTTGTGTTCTTGGTATTTGTTGCACATTTGCCTGCCATGCGCCAGGACGCCCCTTAGCTGGGGCAGCTGTGCGCAATACAAGTGTGTGTAACATAACATAACATAACATAACATAACATGTAGCCAGGTTCTGAACTGGGATGGTGCAGTGAGCTAAAAAACGGTGATGGATCAAGCCCTGATCTTTTGACTGGGTAGGAGTGTTCTGCTTAATTCAGATACTCTGTCCATCACCACCCCCTTTTGAATCGTTTTGGCCACCACAAGTGTGGAAGGGTATGCTCAGATGTGAGTCCCTTGCTCACTGCACCATCAGGATTCAAGCAAGCCGGGCCGAAGACGGCTGTAATGCCAGAAACCGGTCCCCGGAAGCTTGTTTCCTTTCCAGTAAAGAATTGGCTTGGTAGTTTGGTCTGCCCTGTTCCCATGATGCACTGGGCCAGGGTCAGACTAATTTGCATGTAGCCAGGTTCTGAACTGGGATGGTGCAGTGAGCTAAAAAACGGTGATGGATCAAGCCCTGATCTTTTGACTGGGTAGGAGTGTTCTGCTTAATTCAGATACTCTGTCCATCACCACCCCCTTTTGAATCATTTTGGCCACCACAAGTGTGGAAGGGTATGCTCAGATGTGAGTCCCTTGCTCACTGCACCATCAGGATTCAAGCAAGCCGGGCCGAAGACGGCTGTAATGCCAGAAACCGGTCCCCGGAAGCTTGTTTCCTTTCCAGTAAAGAATTGGCTTGGTAGTTTGGTCTGCCCTGTTCCCATGATGCGCTGGGCCAGGGTCAGACTAATTTGCATGTAGCCAGGTTCTGAACTGGGATGGTGCAGTGAGCTAAAAAACGGTGATGGATCAAGCCCTGATCTTTTGACTGGGTAGGAGTGTTCTGCTTAATTCAGATACTCTGTCCATCACCACCCCCTTTTGAATCGTTTTGGCCACCACAAGTGTGGAAGGGTATGCTCAGATGTGAGTCCCTTGCTTACTGCACCATCAGGATTCAAGCAAGCCGGGCCGAAGACGGCTGTAATGCCAGAAACCGGTCCCCGAAAGCTTGTTTCCTTTCCAGTAAAGAATTGGCTTGGTAGTTTGGTCTGCCCTGTTCCCATGATGCACTGGGCCAGGGTCAGACTAATTTGCATGTAGCCAGGTTCTGAACTGGGATGGTGCAGTGAGCTAAAAAACGGTGATGGATCAAGCCCTGATCTTTTGACTGGGTAGGAGTGTTCTGCTTAATTCAGATACTCTGTCCATCACCACCCCCTTTTGAATCGTTTTGGCCACCACAAGTGTGGAAGGGTATGCTCAGATGTGAGTTCCTTGCTCACTGCACCATCAGGATTCAAGCAAGATGGGCCGAAGACGGCTGTAATGCCAGAAACCGGTCCCCGGAAGCTTGTTTCCTTTCCAGTAAAGAATTGGCTTGGTAGTTTGGTCTGCCCTGTTCACATGATGCACTGGGCCAGGGTCAGACTAATTTGCATGTAGCCAGGTTCTGAACTGGGATGGTGCAGTGAGCTAAAAAACGGTGATGGATCAAGCCCTGATCTTTTGACTGGGTAGGAGTGTTCTGCTTAATTCAGATACTCTGTCCATCACCACCCCCTTTTGAATCGTTTTGGCCACCACAAGTGTGGAAGGGTATGCTCAGATGTGAGTCCCTTGCTCACTGCACCATCAGGATTCAAGCACGCCGGGCCGAAGACGGCTGTAATGCCAGAAACCGGTCCCCGGAAGCTTGTTTCCTTTCCAGTAAAGAATTGGCTTGGTAGTTTGGTCTGCCCTGTTCCCATGATGCACTGGGCCAGGGTCAGACTAATTTGCATGTAGCCAGGTTCTGAACTGGGATGGTGCAGTGAGCTAAAAAACGGTGATGGATCAAGCCCTGATCTTTTGACTGGGTAGGAGTGTTCTGCTTAATTCAGATACTCTGTCCATCACCACCCCCTTTTGAATCGTTTTGGCCACCACAAGTGTGGAAGGGTATGCTCAGATGTGAGTCCCTTGCTCACTGCACCATCAGGATTCAAGCAAGCCGGGCCGAAGACGGCTGTAATGCCAGAAACCGGTCCCCGGAAGCTTGTTTCCTTTCCAGTAAAGAATTGGCTTGGTAGTTTGGTCTGCCCTGTTCCCATGATGCACTGGGCCAGGGTCAGACTAATTTGCATGTAACCAGGTTCTGAACTGGGATGGTGCAGTGAGCTAAAAAACGGTGATGGATCAAGCCCTGATCTTTTGACTGGGTAGGAGTGTTCTGCTTAATTCAGATACTCTGTCCATCACCACCCCCTTTTGAATCGTTTTGGCCACCACAAGTGTGGAAGGGTATGCTCAGATGTGAGTCCCTTGCTCACTGCACCATCAGGATTCAAGCAAGCCAGGCCGAAGACGGCTGTAATGCCAGAAACCGGTCCCCGGAAGCTTGTTTCCTTTCCAGTAAAGAATTGGCTTGGTAGTTTGGTCTGCCCTGTTCCCATGATGCACTGGGCCAGGGTCAGACTAATATGCATGTAGCCAGGTTCTGAACTGGGATGGTGCAGTGAGCTAAAAAATGGTGATGGATCAAGCCCTGATCTTTTGACTGGGTAGGAGTGTTCTGCTTAATTCAGATACTCTGTCCATCACCACCCCCTTTTGAATCGTTTTGGCCACCACAATTGTGGAAGGGTATGCTCAGATGTGAGTCCCTTGCTCACTGCACCATCAGGATTCAAGCAAGCCGGGCCGAAGACGGCTGTAATGCCAGAAACCGGTCCCCGGAAGCTTGTTTCCTTTCCAGTAAAGAATTGGCTTGGTAGTTTGGTCTGCCCTGTTCCCATGATGCACTGGGCCAGGGTCAGACTAATTTGCATGTAGCCAGGTTCTGAACTGGGATGGTGCAGTGAGCTAAAAAACGGTGATGGATCAAGCCCTGATCTTTTGACTGGGTAGGAGTGTTCTGCTTAATTCAGATACTCTGTCCATCACCACCCCCTTTTGAATCATTTTGGCCACCACAAGTGTGGAAGGGTATGCTCAGATGTGAGTCCCTTGCTCACTGCACCATCAGGATTCAAGCAAGCCGGGCCGAAGACGGCTGTAATGCCAGAAACCGGTCCCCGGAAGCTTGTTTCCTTTCCAGTAAAGAATTGGCTTGGTAGTTTGGTCTGCCCTGTTCCCATGATGCACTGGGCCAGGGTCAGACTAATTTGCATGTAGCCAGGTTCTGAACTGGGATGGTGCAGTGAGCTAAAAAACGGTGATGGATCAAGCCCTGATCTTTTGACTGGGTAGGAGTGTTCTGCTTAATTCAGATACTCTGTCCATCACCACCCCCTTTTGAATCGTTTTGGCCACCACAAGTGTGGAAGGGTATGCTCAGATGTGAGTCCCTTGCTCACTGCACCATCAGGATTCAAGCAAGCCGGGCCGAAGACGGCTGTAATGCCAGAAACCGGTCCCCGGAAGCTTGTTTCCTTTCCAGTAAAGAATTGGCTTGGTAGTTTGGTCTGCCCTGTTCCCATGATGCACTGGGCCAGGGTCTTGCCGTGATCCCCCGATACAGGCTGTGTCGGGTTGGTATCCGGTCCTTCCGGGTCAAGGCAGCTGAGCTTTGGAACTCCCTCCCCCTTGAGATGCGGCTAATAGACAATCTGTTAGCGTTTCGTAAGGCTCTGAAAACTTTTCTTTTTTAAACTGCCCCTTTGCTTTTATTGTTGTGTTCTTGGTATTTGTTGCACATTTGCCTGCCATGCGCCAGGACGCCCCTTAGCTGGGGCAGCTGTGCGCAATACAAGTGTGTGTAACATAACATAACATAACATAACATGTAGCCAGGTTCTGAACTGGGATGGTGCAGTGAGCTAAAAAACGGTGATGGATCAAGCCCTGATCTTTTGACTGGGTAGGAGTGTTCTGCTTAATTCAGATACTCTGTCCATCACCACCCCCTTTTGAATCGTTTTGGCCACCACAAGTGTGGAAGGGTATGCTCAGATGTGAGTCCCTTGCTCACTGCACCATCAGGATTCAAGCAAGCCGGGCCGAAGACGGCTGTAATGCCAGAAACCGGTCCCCGGAAGCTTGTTTCCTTTCCAGTAAAGAATTGGCTTGGTAGTTTGGTCTGCCCTGTTCCCATGATGCACTGGGCCAGGGTCAGACTAATTTGCATGTAGCCAGGTTCTGAACTGGGATGGTGCAGTGAGCTAAAAAACGGTGATGGATCAAGCCCTGATCTTTTGACTGGGTAGGAGTGTTCTGCTTAATTCAGATACTCTGTCCATCACCACCCCCTTTTGAATCATTTTGGCCACCACAAGTGTGGAAGGGTATGCTCAGATGTGAGTCCCTTGCTCACTGCACCATCAGGATTCAAGCAAGCCGGGCCGAAGACGGCTGTAATGCCTGAAACCGGTCTCCGAAAGCTTGTTTCCTTTCCAGTAAAGAATTGGCTTGGTAGTTTGGTCTGCCCTGTTCCCATGATGCACTGGGCCAGGGTCAGACTAATTTGCATGTAGCCAGGTTCTGAACTGGGATGGTGCAGTGAGCTAAAAAACGGTGCTGGATCAAGGCCTGAACTTTTGACTGGGTAGGAGTGTTCTGCTTAATTCAGATACTCTGTCCATCACCACCCCCTTTTGAATCGTTTTGGCCACCACAAGTGTGGAAGGGTATGCTCAGATGTGAGTCCCTTGCTCACTGCACCATCAGGATTCAAGCAAGCCGGGCCGAAGACGGCTGTAATGCCAGAAACCGGTCCCCGGAAGCTTGTTTCCTTTCCAGTAAAGAATTGGCTTGGTAGTTTGGTCTGCCCTGTTCCCATGATGCACTGGGCCAGGGTCAGACTAATTTGCATGTAGCCAGGTTCTGAACTGGGATGGTGCAGTGAGCTAAAAAACGGTGATGGATCAAGCCCTGATCTTTTGACTGGGTAGGAGTGTTCTGCTTAATTCAGATACTCTGTCCATCACCACCTCCTTTTGAATCGTTTTGGCCACCACAAGTGTGGAAGGGTATGCTCAGATGTGAGTCCCTTGCTCACTGCACCATCAGGATTCAAGCAAGCCAGGCCGAAGACGGCTGTAATGCCAGAAACCGGTCCCCGGAAGCTTGTTTCCTTTCCAGTAAAGAATTGGCTTGGTAGTTTGGTCTGCCCTGTTCCCATGATGCACTGGGCCAGGGTCAGACTAATTTGCATGTAGCCAGGTTCTGAACTGGGATGGTGCAGTGAGCTAAAAAACGGTGATGGATCAAGCCCTGATCTTTTGACTGGGTAGGGGTGTTCTGCTTAATTCAGATACTCTGTCCATCACCACCCCCTTTTGAATCGTTTTGGCCACCACAAGTGTGGAAGGGTATGCTCAGATGTGAGTCCCTTGCTCACTGCACCATCAGGATTCAAGCAAGCCGGGCCGAAGACGGCTGTAATGCCAGAAACCGGTCCCCGGAAGCTTGTTTCCTTTCCAGTAAAGAATTGGCTTGGTAGTTTGGTCTGCCCTGTTCCCATGATGCACTGGGCCAGGGTCAGACTAATTTGCATGTAGCCAGGTTCTGAACTGGGATGGTGCAGTGAGCTAAAAACGGTGATGGATCAAGCCCTGATCTTTTGACTGGGTAGGAGTGTTCTGCTTAATTCAGATACTCTGTCCATCACCACCCCCTTTTGAATCGTTTTGGCCACCACAAGTGTGGAAGGGTATGCTCAGATGTGAGTCCCTTGCTCACTGCACCATCAGGATTCAAGCAAGCCGGTCCGAAGACGGCTGTAATGCCAGAAACCGGTCCCCGGAAGCTTGTTTCCTTTCCAGTAAAGAATTGGCTTGGTAGTTTGGTCTGCCCTGTTCCCATGATGCACTGGGCCAGGGTCAGACTAATTTGCATGTAGCCAGGTTCTGAACTGGGATGGTGCAGTGAGCTAAAAAACGGTGATGGATCAAGCCCTGATCTTTTGACTGGGTAGGAGTGTTCTGCTTAATTCAGATACTCTGTCCATCACCACCCCCTTTTGAATCGTTTTGGCCACCACAAGTGTGGAAGGGTATGCTCAGATGTGAGTCCCTTGCTCACTGCACCATCAGGATTCAAGCAAGCCGGGCCGAAGACGGCTGTAATGCCAGAAACCGGTCCCCGGAAGCTTGTTTCCTTTCCAGTAAAGAATTGGCTTGGTAGTTTGGTCTGCCCTGTTCCCATGATGCACTGGGCCAGGGTCAGACTAATTTGCATGTAACCAGGTTCTGAACTGGGATGGTGCAGTGAGCTAAAAAACGGTGATGGATCAAGCCCTGATCTTTTGACTGGGTAGGAGTGTTCTGCTTAATTCAGATACTCTGTCCATCACCACCCCCTTTTGAATCGTTTTGGCCACCACAAGTGTGGAAGGGTATGCTCAGATGTGAGTCCCTTGCTCACTGCACCATCAGGATTCAAGCAAGCCAGGCCGAAGACGGCTGTAATGCCAGAAACCGGTCCCCGGAAGCTTGTTTCCTTTCCAGTAAAGAATTTGCTTGGTAGTTTGGTCTGCCCTGTTCCCATGATGCACTGGGCCAGGGTCAGACTAATTTGCATGTAGCCAGGTTCTGAACTGGGATGGTGCAGTGAGCTAAAAACGGTGATGGATCAAGCCCTGATCTTTTGACTGGGTAGGAGTGTTCTGCTTAATTCAGATACTCTGTCCATCACCACCCCCTTTTGAATCGTTTTGGCCACCACAAGTGTGGAAGGGTATGCTCAGATGTGAGTCCCTTGCTCACTGCACCATCAGGATTCAAGCAAGCCGGGCCGAAGACGGCTGTAATGCCAGAAACCGGTCCCCGGAAGCTTGTTTCCTTTCCAGTAAAGAATTGGCTTGGTAGTTTGGTCTGCCCTGTTCCCATGATGCACTGGGCCAGGGTCAGACTAATTTGCATGTAGCCAGGTTCTGAACTGGGATGGTGCAGTGAGCTAAAAAACGGTGATGGATCAAGCCCTGATCTTTTGACTGGGTAGGAGTGTTCTGCTTAATTCAGATACTCTGTCCATCACCACCCCCTTTTGAATCGTTTTGGCCACCACAAGTGTGGAAGGGTATGCTCAGATGTGAGTCCCTTGCTCACTGCACCATCAGGATTCAAGCAAGCCGGGCCGAAGACGGCTGTAATGCCAGAAACCGGTCCCCGGAAGCTTGTTTCCTTTCCAGTAAAGAATTGGCTTGGTAGTTTGGTCTGCCCTGTTCCCATGATGCACTGGGCCAGGGTCAGACTAATTTGCATGTAACCAGGTTCTGAACTGGGATGGTGCAGTGAGCTAAAAAACGGTGATGGATCAAGCCCTGATCTTTTGACTGGGTAGGAGTGTTCTGCTTAATTCAGATACTCTGTCCATCACCACCCCCTTTTGAATCGTTTTGGCCACCACAAGTGTGGAAGGGTATGCTCAGATGTGAGTCCCTTGCTCACTGCACCATCAGGATTCAAGCAAGCCGGGCCGAAGACGGCTGTAATGCCAGAAACCGGTCCCCGGAAGCTTGTTTCCTTTCCAGTAAAGAATTGGCTTGGTAGTTTGGTCTGCCCTGTTCCCATGATGCACTGGGCCAGGGTCAGACTAATTTGCATGTAGCCAGGTTCTGAACTGGGATGGTGCAGTGAGCTAAAAAACGGTGATGGATCAAGCCCTGATCTTTTGACTGGGTAGGAGTGTTCTGCTTAATTCAGATACTCTGTCCATCACCACCCCCTTTTGAATCATTTTGGCCACCACAAGTGTGGAAGGGTATGCTCAGATGTGAGTCCCTTGCTCACTGCACCATCAGGATTCAAGCAAGCCGGGCCGAAGACGGCTGTAATGCCAGAAACCGGTCCCCGGAAGCTTGTTTCCTTTCCAGTAAAGAATTGGCTTGGTAGTTTGGTCTGCCCTGTTCCCATGATGCGCTGGGCCAGGGTCAGACTAATTTGCATGTAGCCAGGTTCTGAACTGGGATGGTGCAGTGAGCTAAAAAACGGTGATGGATCAAGCCCTGATCTTTTGACTGGGTAGGAGTGTTCTGCTTAATTCAGATACTCTGTCCATCACCACCCCCTTTTGAATCGTTTTGGCCACCACAAGTGTGGAAGGGTATGCTCAGATGTGAGTCCCTTGCTTACTGCACCATCAGGATTCAAGCAAGCCGGGCCGAAGACGGCTGTAATGCCAGAAACCGGTCCCCGAAAGCTTGTTTCCTTTCCAGTAAAGAATTGGCTTGGTAGTTTGGTCTGCCCTGTTCCCATGATGCACTGGGCCAGGGTCAGACTAATTTGCATGTAGCCAGGTTCTGAACTGGGATGGTGCAGTGAGCTAAAAAACGGTGATGGATCAAGCCCTGATCTTTTGACTGGGTAGGAGTGTTCTGCTTAATTCAGATACTCTGTCCATCACCACCCCCTTTTGAATCGTTTTGGCCACCACAAGTGTGGAAGGGTATGCTCAGATGTGAGTTCCTTGCTCACTGCACCATCAGGATTCAAGCAAGACGGGCCGAAGACGGCTGTAATGCCAGAAACCGGTCCCCGGAAGCTTGTTTCCTTTCCAGTAAAGAATTGGCTTGGTAGTTTGGTCTGCCCTGTTCCCATGATGCACTGGGCCAGGGTCAGACTAATTTGCATGTAGCCAGGTTCTGAACTGGGATGGTGCAGTGAGCTAAAAAACGGTGATGGATCAAGCCCTGATCTTTTGACTGGGTAGGAGTGTTCTGCTTAATTCAGATACTCTGTCCATCACCACCCCCTTTTGAATCGTTTTGGCCACCACAAGTGTGGAAGGGTATGCTCAGATGTGAGTCCCTTGCTCACTGCACCATCAGGATTCAAGCACGCCGGGCCGAAGACGGCTGTAATGCCAGAAACCGGTCCCCGGAAGCTTATTTCCTTTCCAGTAAAGAATTGGCTTGGTAGTTTGGTCTGCCCTGTTCCCATGATGCACTGGGCCAGGGTCAGACTAATTTGCATGTAGCCAGGTTCTGAACTGGGATGGTGCAGTGAGCTAAAAAACGGTGATGGATCAAGCCCTGATCTTTTGACTGGGTAGGAGTGTTCTGCTTAATTCAGATACTCTGTCCATCACCACCCCCTTTTGAATCGTTTTGGCCACCACAAGTGTGGAAGGGTATGCTCAGATGTGAGTCCCTTGCTCACTGCACCATCAGGATTCAAGCAAGCCGGGCCGAAGACGGCTGTAATGCCAGAAACCGGTCCCCGGAAGCTTGTTTCCTTTCCAGTAAAGAATTGGCTTGGTAGTTTGGTCTGCCCTGTTCCCATGATGCACTGGGCCAGGGTCAGACTAATTTGCATGTAACCAGGTTCTGAACTGGGATGGTGCAGTGAGCTAAAAAACGGTGATGGATCAAGCCCTGATCTTTTGACTGGGTAGGAGTGTTCTGCTTAATTCAGATACTCTGTCCATCACCACCCCCTTTTGAATCGTTTTGGCCACCACAAGTGTGGAAGGGTATGCTCAGATGTGAGTCCCTTGCTCACTGCACCATCAGGATTCAAGCAAGCCAGGCCGAAGACGGCTGTAATGCCAGAAACCGGTCCCCGGAAGCTTGTTTCCTTTCCAGTAAAGAATTGGCTTGGTAGTTTGGTCTGCCCTGTTCCCATGATGCACTGGGCCAGGGTCAGACTAATTTGCATGTAGCCAGGTTCTGAACTGGGATGGTGCAGTGAGCTAAAAAATGGTGATGGATCAAGCCCTGATCTTTTGACTGGGTAGGAGTGTTCTGCTTAATTCAGATACTCTGTCCATCACCACCCCCTTTTGAATCGTTTTGGCCACCACAAGTGTGGAAGGGTATGCTCAGATGTGAGTCCCTTGCTCACTGCACCATCAGGATTCAAGCAAGCCGGGCCGAAGACGGCTGTAATGCCAGAAACCGGTCCCCGGAAGCTTGTTTCCTTTCCAGTAAAGAATTGGCTTGGTAGTTTGGTCTGCCCTGTTCCCATGATGCACTGGGCCAGGGTCAGACTAATTTGCATGTAGCCAGGTTCTGAACTGGGATGGTGCAGTGAGCTAAAAAACGGTGATGGATCAAGCCCTGATCTTTTGACTGGGTAGGAGTGTTCTGCTTAATTCAGATACTCTGTCCATCACCACCCCCTTTTGAATCGTTTTGGCCACCACAAGTGTGGAAGGGTATGCTCAGATGTGAGTCCCTTGCTCACTGCACCATCAGGATTCAAGCAAGCCGGGCCGAAGACGGCTGTAATGCCAGAAACCGGTCCCCGGAAGCTTGTTTCCTTTCCAGTAAAGAATTGGCTTGGTAGTTTGGTCTGCCCTGTTCCCATGATGCACTGGGCCAGGGCCAGACTAATTTGCATGTAGCCAGGTTCTGAACTGGGATGGTGCAGTGAGCTAAAAAACGGTGATGGATCAAGCCCTGATCTTTTGACTGGGTAGGAGTGTTCTGCTTAATTCAGATACTCTGTCCATCACCACCCCCTTTTGAATCATTTTGGCCACCACAAGTGTGGAAGGGTATGCTCAGATGTGAGTCCCTTGCTCACTGCACCCTCAGGATTCAAGCAAGCCGGGCCGAAGACGGCTGTAATGCCAGAAACCGGTCCCCGGAAGCTTGTTTCCTTTCCAGTAAAGAATTGGCTTGGTAGTTTGGTCTGCCCTGTTCCCATGATGCACTGGGCCAGGGTCAGACTAATTTGCATGTAGCCAGGTTCTGAACTGGGATGATGCAGTGAGCTAAAAAACGGTGATGGATCAAGCCCTGATCTTTTGACTGGGTAGGAGTGTTCTGCTTAATTCAGATACTCTGTCCATCACCACCCCCTTTTGAATCGTTTTGGCCACCACAAGTGTGGAAGGGTATGCTCAGATGTGAGTCCCTTGCTCACTGCACCATCAGGATTCAAGCACGCCGGGCCGAAGACGGCTGTAATGCCAGAAACCGGTCCCCGGAAGCTTGTTTCCTTTCCAGTAAAGAATTGGCTTGGTAGTTTGGTCTGCCCTGTTCCCATGATGCACTGGGCCAGGGTCAGACTAATTTGCATGTAGCCAGGTTCTGAACTGGGATGGTGCAGTGAGCTAAAAAAAGGTGATGGATCAAGCCCTGATCTTTTGACTGGGTAGGAGTGTTCTGCTTAATTCAGATACTCTGTCCATCACCACCCCCTTTTGAATCGTTTTGGCCACCACAAGTGTGGAAGGGTATGCTCAGATGTGAGTCCCTTGCTCACTGCACCATCAGGATTCAAGCAAGCCGGGCCGAAGACGGCTGTAATGCCAGAAACCGGTCCCCGGAAGCTTGTTTCCTTTCCAGTAAAGAATTGGCTTGGTAGTTTGGTCTGCCCTGTTCCCATGATGCACTGGGCCAGGGTCAGACTAATTTGCATGTAACCAGGTTCTGAACTGGGATGGTGCAGTGAGCTAAAAAACGGTGATGGATCAAGCCCTGATCTTTTGACTGGGTAGGAGTGTTCTGCTTAATTCAGATACTCTGTCCATCACCACCCCCTTTTGAATCGTTTTGGCCACCACAAGTGTGGAAGGGTATGCTCAGATGTGAGTCCCTTGCTCACTGCACCATCAGGATTCAAGCAAGCCAGGCCGAAGACGGCTGTAATGCCAGAAACCGGTCCCCGGAAGCTTGTTTCCTTTCCAGTAAAGAATTGGCTTGGTAGTTTGGTCTGCCCTGTTCCCATGATGCACTGGGCCAGGGTCAGACTAATTTGCATGTAGCCAGGTTCTGAACTGGGATGGTGCAGTGAGCTAAAAAATGGTGATGGATCAAGCCCTGATCTTTTGACTGGGTAGGAGTGTTCTGCTTAATTCAGATACTCTGTCCATCACCACCCCCTTTTGAATCGTTTTGGCCACCACAAGTGTGGAAGGGTATGCTCAGATGTGAGTCCCTTGCTCACTGCACCATCAGGATTCAAGCAAGCCGGGCCGAAGACGGCTGTAATGCCAGAAACCGGTCCCCGGAAGCTTGTTTCCTTTCCAGTAAAGAATTGGCTTGGTAGTTTGGTCTGCCCTGTTCCCATGATGCACTGGGCCAGGGTCAGACTAATTTGCATGTAGCCAGGTTCTGAACTGGGATGGTGCAGTGAGCTAAAAAACGGTGATGGATCAAGCCCTGATCTTTTGACTGGGTAGGAGTGTTCTGCTTAATTCAGATACTCTGTCCATCACCACCCCCTTTTGAATCGTTTTGGCCACCACAAGTGTGGAAGGGTATGCTCAGATGTGAGTCCCTTGCTCACTGCACCATCAGGATTCAAGCAAGCCGGGCCGAAGACGGCTGTAATGCCAGAAACCGGTCCCCGGAAGCTTGTTTCCTTTCCAGTAAAGAATTGGCTTGGTAGTTTGGTCTGCCCTGTTCCCATGATGCACTGGGCCAGGGCCAGACTAATTTGCATGTAGCCAGGTTCTGAACTGGGATGGTGCAGTGAGCTAAAAAACGGTGATGGATCAAGCCCTGATCTTTTGACTGGGTAGGAGTGTTCTGCTTAATTCAGATACTCTGTCCATCACCACCCCCTTTTGAATCATTTTGGCCACCACAAGTGTGGAAGGGTATGCTCAGATGTGAGTCCCTTGCTCACTGCACCATCAGGATTCAAGCAAGCCGGGCCGAAGACGGCTGTAATGCCAGAAACCGGTCCCCGGAAGCTTGTTTCCTTTCCAGTAAAGAATTGGCTTGGTAGTTTGGTCTGCCCTGTTCCCATGATGCACTGGGCCAGGGTCAGACTAATTTGCATGTAGCCAGGTTCTGAACTGGGATGGTGCAGTGAGCTAAAAAACGGTGATGGATCAAGCCCTGATCTTTTGACTGGGTAGGAGTGTTCTGCTTAATTCAGATACTCTGTCCATCACCACCCCCTTTTGAATCGTTTTGGCCACCACAAGTGTGGAAGGGTATGCTCAGATGTGAGTCCCTTGCTCACTGCACCATCAGGATTCAAGCAAGCCGGGCCGAAGACGGCTGTAATGCCAGAAACCGGTCCCCGGAAGCTTGTTTCCTTTCCAGTAAAGAATTGGCTTGGTAGTTTGGTCTGCCCTGTTCCCATGATGCACTGGGCCAGGGTCTTGCCGTGATCCCCCGATACAGGCTGTGTCGGGTTGGTATCCGGTCCTTCCGGGTCAAGGCAGCTGAGCTTTGGAACTCCCTCCCCCTTGAGATGCGGCTAATAGACAATCTGTTAGCGTTTCGTAAGGCTCTGAAAACTTTTCTTTTTTAAACTGCCCCTTTGCTTTTATTGTTGTGTTCTTGGTATTTGTTGCACATTTGCCTGCCATGCGCCAGGACGCCCCTTAGCTGGGGCAGCTGTGCGCAATACAAGTGTGTGTAACATAACATAACATAACATAACATGTAGCCAGGTTCTGAACTGGGATGGTGCAGTGAGCTAAAAAACGGTGATGGATCAAGCCCTGATCTTTTGACTGGGTAGGAGTGTTCTGCTTAATTCAGATACTCTGTCCATCACCACCCCCTTTTGAATCGTTTTGGCCACCACAAGTGTGGAAGGGTATGCTCAGATGTGAGTCCCTTGCTCACTGCACCATCAGGATTCAAGCAAGCCGGGCCGAAGACGGCTGTAATGCCAGAAACCGGTCCCCGGAAGCTTGTTTCCTTTCCAGTAAAGAATTGGCTTGGTAGTTTGGTCTGCCCTGTTCCCATGATGCACTGGGCCAGGGTCAGACTAATTTGCATGTAGCCAGGTTCTGAACTGGGATGGTGCAGTGAGCTAAAAAACGGTGATGGATCAAGCCCTGATCTTTTGACTGGGTAGGAGTGTTCTGCTTAAATCAGATACTCTGTCCATCACCACCCCCTTTTGAATCGTTTTGGCCACCACAAGTGTGGAAGGGTATGCTCAGATGTGAGTCCCTTGCTCACTGCACCATCAGGATTCAAGCAAGCCAGGCCGAAGACGGCTGTAATGCCAGAAACCGGTCCCCGGAAGCTTGTTTCCTTTCCAGTAAAGAATTGGCTTGGTAGTTTGGTCTGCCCTGTTCCCATGATGCACTGGGCCAGGGTCAGACTAATTTGCATGTAGCCAGGTTCTGAACTGGGATGGTGCAGTGAGCTAAAAAACGGTGATGGATCAAGCCCTGATCTTTTGACTGGGTAGGAGTGTTCTGCTTAATTCAGATACTCTGTCCATCACCACCCCCTTTTGAATCATTTTGGCCACCACAAGTGTGGAAGGGTATGCTCAGATGTGAGTCCCTTGCTCACTGCACCATCAGGATTCAAGCAAGCCGGGCCGAAGACGGCTGTAATGCCTGAAACCGGTCTCCGAAAGCTTGTTTCCTTTCCAGTAAAGAATTGGCTTGGTAGTTTGGTCTGCCCTGTTCCCATGATGCACTGGGCCAGGGTCAGACTAATTTGCATGTAGCCAGGTTCTGAACTGGGATGGTGCAGTGAGCTAAAAAACGGTGCTGGATCAAGGCCTGAACTTTTGACTGGGTAGGAGTGTTCTGCTTAATTCAGATACTCTGTCCATCACCACCCCCTTTTGAATCGTTTTGGCCACCACAAGTGTGGAAGGGTATGCTCAGATGTGAGTCCCTTGCTCACTGCACCATCAGGATTCAAGCAAGCCGGGCCGAAGACGGCTGTAATGCCAGAAACCGGTCCCCGGAAGCTTGTTTCCTTTCCAGTAAAGAATTGGCTTGGTAGTTTGGTCTGCCCTGTTCCCATGATGCACTGGGCCAGGGTCAGACTAATTTGCATGTAGCCAGGTTCTGAACTGGGATGGTGCAGTGAGCTAAAAAACGGTGATGGATCAAGCCCTGATCTTTTGACTGGGTAGGAGTGTTCTGCTTAATTCAGATACTCTGTCCATCACCACCTCCTTTTGAATCGTTTTGGCCACCACAAGTGTGGAAGGGTATGCTCAGATGTGAGTCCCTTGCTCACTGCACCATCAGGATTCAAGCAAGCCAGGCCGAAGACGGCTGTAATGCCAGAAACCGGTCCCCGGAAGCTTGTTTCCTTTCCAGTAAAGAATTGGCTTGGTAGTTTGGTCTGCCCTGTTCCCATGATGCACTGGGCCAGGGTCAGACTAATTTGCATGTAGCCAGGTTCTGAACTGGGATGGTGCAGTGAGCTAAAAAACGGTGATGGATCAAGCCCTGATCTTTTGACTGGGTAGGGGTGTTCTGCTTAATTCAGATACTCTGTCCATCACCACCCCCTTTTGAATCGTTTTGGCCACCACAAGTGTGGAAGGGTATGCTCAGATGTGAGTCCCTTGCTCACTGCACCATCAGGATTCAAGCAAGCCGGGCCGAAGACGGCTGTAATGCCAGAAACCGGTCCCCGGAAGCTTGTTTACTTTCCAGTAAAGAATTGGCTTGGTAGTTTGGTCTGCCCTGTTCCCATGATGCACTGGGCCAGGGTCAGACTAATTTGCATGTAGCCAGGTTCTGAACTGGGATGGTGCAGTGAGCTAAAAACTGTGATGGATCAAGCCCTGATCTTTTGACTGGGTAGGAGTGTTCTGCTTAATTCAGATACTCTGTCCATCACCACCCCCTTTTGAATCGTTTTGGCCACCACAAGTGTGGAAGGGTATGCTCAGATGTGAGTCCCTTGCTCACTGCACCATCAGGATTCAAGCAAGCCGGGCCGAAGACGGCTGTAATGCCAGAAACCGGTCCCCGGAAGCTTGTTTCCTTTCCAGTAAAGAATTGGCTTGGTAGTTTGGTCTGCCCTGTTCCCATGATGCACTGGGCCAGGGTCAGACTAATTTGCATGTAGCCAGGTTCTGAACTGGGATGGTGCAGTGAGCTAAAAAACGGTGATGGATCAAGCCCTGATCTTTTGACTGGGTAGGAGTGTTCTGCTTAATTCAGATACTCTGTCCATCACCACCCCCTTTTGAATCGTTTTGGCCACCACAAGTGTGGAAGGGTATGCTCAGATGTGAGTCCCTTGCTCACTGCACCATCAGGATTCAAGCAAGCCGGGCCGAAGACGGCTGTAATGCCAGAAACCGGTCCCCGGAAGCTTGTTTCCTTTCCAGTAAAGAATTGGCTTGGTAGTTTGGTCTGCCCTGTTCCCATGATGCACTGGGCCAGGGTCAGACTAATTTGCATCTAACCAGGTTCTGAACTGGGATGGTGCAGTGAGCTAAAAAACGGTGATGGATCAAGCCCTGATCTTTTGACTGGGTAGGAGTGTTCTGCTTAATTCAGATACTCTGTCCATCACCACCCCCTTTTGAATCGTTTTGGCCACCACAAGTGTGGAAGGGTATGCTCAGATGTGAGTCCCTTGCTCACTGCACCATCAGGATTCAAGCAAGCCAGGCCGAAGACGGCTGTAATGCCAGAAACCGGTCCCCGGAAGCTTGTTTCCTTTCCAGTAAAGAATTGGCTTGGTAGTTTGGTCTGCCCTGTTCCCATGATGCACTGGGCCAGGGTCAGACTAATTTGCATGTAGCCAGGTTCTGAACTGGGATGGTGCAGTGAGCTAAAAACGGTGATGGATCAAGCCCTGATCTTTTGACTGGGTAGGAGTGTTCTGCTTAATTCAGATACTCTGTCCATCACCACCCCCTTTTGAATCGTTTTGGCCACCACAAGTGTGGAAGGGTATGCTCAGATGTGAGTCCCTTGCTCACTGCACCATCAGGATTCAAGCAAGCCGGGCCGAAGACGGCTGTAATGCCAGAAACCGGTCCCCGGAAGCTTGTTTCCTTTCCAGTAAAGAATTGGCTTGGTAGTTTGGTCTGCCCTGTTCCCATGATGCACTGGGCCAGGGTCAGACTAATTTGCATGTAGCCAGGTTCTGAACTGGGATGGTGCAGTGAGCTAAAAAACGGTGATGGATCAAGCCCTGATCTTTTGACTGGGTAGGAGTGTTCTGCTTAATTCAGATACTCTGTCCATCACCACCCCCTTTTGAATCGTTTTGGCCACCACAAGTGTGGAAGGGTATGCTCAGATGTGAGTCCCTTGCTCACTGCACCATCAGGATTCAAGCAAGCCGGGCCGAAGACGGCTGTAATGCCAGAAACCGGTCCCCGGAAGCTTGTTTCCTTTCCAGTAAAGAATTGGCTTGGTAGTTTGGTCTGCCCTGTTCCCATGATGCACTGGGCCAGGGTCAGACTAATTTGCATGTAACCAGGTTCTGAACTGGGATGGTGCAGTGAGCTAAAAAACGGTGATGGATCAAGCCCTGATCTTTTGACTGGGTAGGAGTGTTCTGCTTAATTCAGATACTCTGTCCATCACCACCCCCTTTTGAATCGTTTTGGCCACCACAAGTGTGGAAGGGTATGCTCAGATGTGAGTCCCTTGCTCACTGCACCATCAGGATTCAAGCAAGCCAGGCCGAAGACGGCTGTAATGCCAGAAACCGGTCCCCGGAAGCTTGTTTCCTTTCCAGTAAAGAATTGGCTTGGTAGTTTGGTCTGCCCTGTTCCCATGATGCACTGGGCCAGGGTCAGACTAATTTGCATGTAGCCAGGTTCTGAACTGGGATGGTGCAGTGAGCTAAAAAATGGTGATGGATCAAGCCCTGATCTTTTGACTGGGTAGGAGTGTTCTGCTTAATTCAGATACTCTGTCCATCACCACCCCCTTTTGAATCGTTTTGGCCACCACAAGTGTGGAAGGGTATGCTCAGATGTGAGTCCCTTGCTCACTGCACCATCAGGATTCAAGCAAGCCGGGCCGAAGACGGCTGTAATGCCAGAAACCGGTCCCCGGAAGCTTGTTTCCTTTCCAGTAAAGAATTGGCTTGGTAGTTTGGTCTGCCCTGTTCCCATGATGCACTGGGCCAGGGTCAGACTAATTTGCATGTAGCCAGGTTCTGAACTGGGATGGTGCAGTGAGCTAAAAAACGGTGATGGATCAAGCCCTGATCTTTTGACTGGGTAGGAGTGTTCTGCTTAATTCAGATACTCTGTCCATCACCACCCCCTTTTGAATCGTTTTGGCCACCACAAGTGTGGAAGGGTATGCTCAGATGTGAGTCCCTTGCTCACTGCACCATCAGGATTCAAGCAAGCCGGGCCGAAGACGGCTGTAATGCCAGAAACCGGTCCCCGGAAGCTTGTTTCCTTTCCAGTAAAGAATTGGCTTGGTAGTTTGGTCTGCCCTGTTCCCATGATGCACTGGGCCAGGGCCAGACTAATTTGCATGTAGCCAGGTTCTGAACTGGGATGGTGCAGTGAGCTAAAAAACGGTGATGGATCAAGCCCTGATCTTTTGACTGGGTAGGAGTGTTCTGCTTAATTCAGATACTCTGTCCATCACCACCCCCTTTTGAATCATTTTGGCCACCACAAGTGTGGAAGGGTATGCTCAGATGTGAGTCCCTTGCTCACTGCACCATCAGGATTCAAGCAAGCCGGGCCGAAGACGGCTGTAATGCCAGAAACCGGTCCCCGGAAGCTTGTTTCCTTTCCAGTAAAGAATTGGCTTGGTAGTTTGGTCTGCCCTGTTCCCATGATGCACTGGGCCAGGGTCAGACTAATTTGCATGTAGCCAGGTACTGAACTGGGATGGTGCAGTGAGCTAAAAAACGGTGATGGATCAAGCCCTGATCTTTTGACTGGGTAGGAGTGTTCTGCTTAATTCAGATACTCTGTCCATCATCACCCCCTTTTGAATCGTTTTGGCCACCACAAGTGTGGAAGGGTATGCTCAGATGTGAGTCCCTTGCTCACTGCACCATCAGGATTCAAGCAAGCCGGGCCGAAGACGGCTGTAATGCCAGAAACCGGTCCCCGGAAGCTTGTTTCCTTTCCAGTAAAGAATTGGCTTGGTAGTTTGGTCTGCCCTGTTCCCATGATGCACTGGGCCAGGGTCTTGCCGTGATCCCCCGATACAGGCTGTGTCGGGTTGGTAGCCGGTCCTTCCGGGTCAAGGCAGCTGAGCTTTGGAACTCCCTCCCCCTTGAGATGCGGCTAATAGACAATCTGTTAGCGTTTCGTAAGGCTCTGAAAACCTTTCTTTTTTAAACTGCCCCTTTGCTTTTATTGTTGTGTTCTTGGTATTTGTTGCACATTTGCCTGCCATGCGCCAGGACGCCCCTTAGCTGGGGCAGCTGTGCGCAATACAAGTGTGTGTAACATAACATAACATAACATAACATGTAGCCAGGTTCTGAACTGGGATGGTGCAGTGAGCTAAAAAACGGTGATGGATCAAGCCCTGATCTTTTGACTGGGTAGGAGTGTTCTGCTTAATTCAGATACTCTGTCCATCACCACCCCCTTTTGAATCGTTTTGGCCACCACAAGTGTGGAAGGGTATGCTCAGATGTGAGTCCCTTGCTCACTGCACCATCAGGATTCAAGCAAGCCGGGCCGAAGACGGCTGTAATGCCAGAAACCGGTCCCCGGAAGCTTGTTTCCTTTCCAGTAAAGAATTGGCTTGGTAGTTTGGTCTGCCCTGTTCCCATGATGCACTGGGCCAGGGTCAGACTAATTTGCATGTAGCCAGGTTCTGAACTGGGATGGTGCAGTGAGCTAAAAAACGGTGATGGATCAAGCCCTGATCTTTTGACTGGGTAGGAGTGTTCTGCTTAAATCAGATACTCTGTCCATCACCACCCCCTTTTGAATCGTTTTGGCCACCACAAGTGTGGAAGGGTATGCTCAGATGTGAGTCCCTTGCTCACTGCACCATCAGGATTCAAGCAAGCCAGGCCGAAGACGGCTGTAATGCCAGAAACCGGTCCCCGGAAGCTTGTTTCCTTTCCAGTAAAGAATTGGCTTGGTAGTTTGGTCTGCCCTGTTCCCATGATGCACTGGGCCAGGGTCAGACTAATTTGCATGTAGCCAGGTTCTGAACTGGGATGGTGCAGTGAGCTAAAAAACGGTGATGGATCAAGCCCTGATCTTTTGACTGGGTAGGAGTGTTCTGCTTAATTCAGATACTCTGTCCATCACCACCCCCTTTTGAATCGTTTTGGCCACCACAAGTGTGGAAGGGTATGCTCAGATGTGAGTCCCTTGCTCACTGCACCATCAGGATTCAAGCAAGCCGGGCCGAAGACGGCTGTAATGCCTGAAACCGGTCTCCGAAAGCTTGTTTCCTTTCCAGTAAAGAATTGGCTTGGTAGTTTGGTCTGCCCTGTTCCCATGATGCACTGGGCCAGGGTCAGACTAATTTGCATGTAGCCAGGTTCTGAACTGGGATGGTGCAGTGAGCTAAAAAACGGTGCTGGATCAAGCCCTGATCTTTTGACTGGGTAGGAGTGTTCTGCTTAATTCAGATACTCTGTCCATCACCACCCCCTTTTGAATCGTTTTGGCCACCACAAGTGTGGAAGGGTATGCTCAGATGTGAGTCCCTTGCTCACTGCACCATCAGGATTCAAGCAAGCCGGGCCGAAGACGGCTGTAATGCCAGAAACCGGTCCCCGGAAGCTTGTTTCCTTTCCAGTAAAGAATTGGCTTGGTAGTTTGGTCTGCCCTGTTCCCATGATGCACTGGGCCAGGGTCAGACTAATTTGCATGTAGCCAGGTTCTGAACTGGGATGGTGCAGTGAGCTAAAAAACGGTGATGGATCAAGCCCTGATCTTTTGACTGGGTAGGAGTGTTCTGCTTAATTCAGATACTCTGTCCATCACCACCTCCTTTTGAATCGTTTTGGCCACCACAAGTGTGGAAGGGTATGCTCAGATGTGAGTCCCTTGCTCACTGCACCATCAGGATTCAAGCAAGCCGGGCCGAAGACGGCTGTAATGCCAGAAACCGGTCCCCGGAAGCTTGTTTCCTTTCCAGTAAAGAATTGGCTTGGTAGTTTGGTCTGCCCTGTTCCCATGATGCACTGGGCCAGGGTCAGACTAATTTGCATGTAGCCAGGTTCTGAACTGGGATGGTGCAGTGAGCTAAAAAACGGTGATGGATCAAGCCCTGATCTTTTGACTGGGTAGGGGTGTTCTGCTTAATTCAGATACTCTGTCCATCACCACCCCCTTTTGAATCGTTTTGGCCACCACAAGTGTGGAAGGGTATGCTCAGATGTGAGTCCCTTGCTCACTGCACCATCAGGATTCAAGCAAGCCGGGCCGAAGACGGCTGTAATGCCAGAAACCGGTCCCCGGAAGCTTGTTTCCTTTCCAGTAAAGAATTGGCTTGGTAGTTTGGTCTGCCCTGTTCCCATGATGCACTGGGCCAGGGTCAGACTAATTTGCATGTAGCCAGGTTCTGAACTGGGATGGTGCAGTGAGCTAAAAACGGTGATGGATCAAGCCCTGATCTTTTGACTGGGTAGGAGTGTTCTGCTTAATTCAGATACTCTGTCCATCACCACCCCCTTTTGAATCGTTTTGGCCACCACAAGTGTGGAAGGGTATGCTCAGATGTGAGTCCCTTGCTCACTGCACCATCAGGATTCAAGCAAGCCGGGCCGAAGACGGCTGTAATGCCAGAAACCGGTCCCCGGAAGCTTGTTTCCTTTCCAGTAAAGAATTGGCTTGGTAGTTTGGTCTGCCCTGTTCCCATGATGCACTGGGCCAGGGTCAGACTAATTTGCATGTAGCCAGGTTCTGAACTGGGATGGTGCAGTGAGCTAAAAAACGGTGATGGATCAAGCCCTGATCTTTTGACTGGGTAGGAGTGTTCTGCTTAATTCAGATACTCTGTCCATCACCACCCCCTTTTGAATCGTTTTAGCCACCACAAGTGTGGAAGGGTATGCTCAGATGTGAGTCCCTTGCTCACTGCACCATCAGGATTCAAGCAAGCCGGGCCGAAGACGGCTGTAATGCCAGAAACCGGTCCCCGGAAGCTTGTTTCCTTTCCAGTAAAGAATTGGCTTGGTAGTTTGGTCTGCCCTGTTCCCATGATGCACTGGGCCAGGGTCAGACTAATTTGCATGTAGCCAGGTTCTGAACTGGGATGGTGCAGTGAGCTAAAAAACGGTGATGGATCAAGCCCTGATCTTTTGACTGGGTAGGAGTGTTCTGCTTAATTCAGATACTCTGTCCATCACCACCCCCTTTTGAATCGATCTAGTCAATACAGCGTTTAACATTTCAGGTTTCCGAGAAACCGATGAGGATGCAATAAACATCCCTCTAAATTTAAGGAAAGCCATCACTATAAAACTTATAAAACATGGCCTATCATCAAGAGGAGGAAGGGCAGTTTTTGTGACAGAGGCACATGAATATCACCAGACAGAGGTATTCTATTAATGGATAGTCTTCCCTGAAGCATGTAGGAAGGTGGAATCTGACTATATGGTTACCCCAACTTTTTTCCTGGTGTTTTGCTGGTTTTCGACTTAGTTGGCCTGGGACCCTGCTATTCAGGGCCCCACACTACCTGCTTTCTCTATAAAATGGACTTTAGGTACATACCAGATTGGTTACTGGGTCACCCTTGTGAGCCTCTGTATAGTGTACCATCGGTACCCAGGGCATATGTGCACCCTAGGCCTACCAGGGGCTGTAGCATGTATTGTGCCACCCATGTTTTGCCATCTAAACTGACACCACAGGTATGTTCACATAGCCTGGGTAAGGTGGTATAATCACCCCTTACTTAGAGTATACCTATATCTACCTTTACATATAGACACATTTACACCTAGAAGCCACCCCTATGGTAGGCCTCGACAATCCTGGAGGCAGAGTGCTTGGTTTTATGTGAGAGGGTGCCCTAGCATGAGCTGAGCCCCTCTGCAGCTTTGGGAACCATCTCCTTATAGCTGCTCTATGAAATAGCCATACCATATACTCTTAAGTGCATTATAATCCTCGCGGTTAATGCTAACTTTGGTTTGGCTTTATCAAAACAGGTTGTGTAAGGTGTCAAACACTTTGGAATACTACCCCCCCCGCCAGTCCTGGTTGCGGGGGTAGCATTCCACCCTTCTAGAGGGAGAAGACATGTAGTTATTGCTTTACTCAGTTAAAGTTAAACTGAGCCTCAGCATCACAAAATGGATGCTGCTGCCACAGACACAAGGCTGACCTCCTGTTGCTGGACGAAACTCCGGCAGGGGAGGCCTGGACAATAGGTTTCCTATCCAGGGAGGTGCTATCACCTCCCCAGACAGGGGTTTTATGTATTGGGGCAGAGAGGGCTGCATTCAGTGAATGCATCTAGACACTGCCTGGGGCACACAAAGTGCTCCAGGCATAGCCCGGTTCAAACCAGTTACTGAAATCTTAGCCTGAATACTGCTGGTTCATGCTACCACTAAGATAGCTTTCTATAAGGTTGACTTTACAACCACCATCAATAAGGGTCTATTAGACTGGTGCAAGGTGCCCACTAGAACTAGTGGACATCATATGCCAGGCTAACTTCTCACATTGGTGTGCAGCGGTTGGGATAAGAGCTTGAAATTTGTTTTACCAAATAATCTTGTAATATGATCTGAAAGAACATATTAAGGTACCTGTAGGTACATATAAATCAAGTCTTATATACATAAGTTCTACTGAACTTAGTAGTTGTAGGTGGTAAGGGCCTAGCACACCCTGACTACAACTCCTAGAGAGATTCTAGTAGGAAACCATTTAGTGGAGGTAGGTGCACACGCCACACCTCACTAGAAAATGTCCTTGGAAGCAGGCCCTAGTGGACCTCTTCAAGAAGAAACCCAGAGGGTACCTTCTAAGTATGACTCATTCACTTTTCATGAACTGAGAAGTCTGTGTTCAGTCAGAAGACTGAGACAAGGACAGAGTCCAACCTTTAACCACCTGGTAGATATCTTAGTTGCCCATGATGTAGAGAATGCATCACACCCAGGTAACCAAGGTAGTAGAGAGGGGAGCCATCTCTCAGCAGAGGAAAATACCACTGGAGGAGATCCATTGGTCTCTGATGAAGATGCTGACCAGGATGCAGTTGATGAAGCTGACCTGGGCAACCTAGGACTAACTGGAAGTGGAGAGGGCCACAAGAGGCCCCCCTCCACTCACCACAGTAGGCCTAACACAGGAAACAGAAGGCACAGGTCACTTTCCAGTGGCTCTGAGCATTTTGATTCCTCAGTAGGGTCCAGTGCCTCTGCTCTGAGGAGGATGACTTCCCCTCAGAGGAGAGAGCACAAAGCTAGGATGAAAGAAGTCAAGCTTAGGATAAAGAGGCAAGAAATTACCCTTGCAAAAGAGACCCTAGCTCTTGAGAGAGAGAAAAAGTTAAGTGGGCTAGAGCCCACTGGTGGCAGCAGAATACCTAGAGATAGGAAAAGGTCTCATGACCATAGAAACCTAAATAAGATTGTTCCTCCCTATCAGATTGGGGATGACATCCACAAATGGATAACTGCTTTGGAAAGGGCCTGCAAAGTGTAGAAGGTCCCCAAGGAGCAGTGGGCAGCAAACTTGTGGCTCTCCTTTTCAGATAAAGGCAGAGATAAGCTCCTGACCGTTAATGAACAGGATGCTGACAACTACACAGTTCTGAAGAGTGCTCTGATAGATGGGTTTGGCTTAACCACTGAGCAGTATAGGTTGCTGTTCAGAGACACCCAGAAGACACAGACTCAGGACTGGACTAATTTTGTAGATTGTGCTACTAAGGCTCTGGAGGGCTGGTTATTGGGCAGCAAAGTACAAGACTATACAGGATTGTATAGTTTGATTATGAGGGAGCAGATCCTTAATAATTGTCAAAACCAGTTTCTACATCAGCACCTGGTGGACTCTGATCTGACCTCTCCCCAAGAATTGTGAAATAAGGCAGACAAATGGGTCAGTACCAGGGTGAGGCCTAAAAATCAGGGTGGTGACCAGAAGAAAGATTCTACCAAACCTCAAGAGAAAGGTGGGGATAGGGATAAATCTAAGGACAAATCCACCACAGGCCCCCACAGGGCCCCAAAAATCCTCTGAGCGGGTGGGTCCCAAACTCCTTCCTCTAATGTCAAGAAACCTTATTGCCATGTATGTAGACAACCTGGCCACTGGAAAACTGACAGCAGTTGCCCAAAAGCCAGCAATAAGGAAAATATTCCTCCAAGTACTACTCCAACACCTCCTGTTACTACCAGTAGTAATCCCCCAGGTGGTGGGAGTGCCCCCAAAAATGTGGCTGTGTTTACTTGGGGAACTCAGGTGGACTCTGGCCTAACTAGGTCCTCTACCACAGCAACTCTAGTCTGTGATGGTGGCATGGGGTTTGCCAACTTCACTGTTTGTCCCAATACCTTGGGCAAGTACAGACAGGAGCCCCATATCAATGACCAGACAGTTGTGGCCTATAGGGACACAGGGGCTAGTATCACCATGGTGACTGAGAATCTAGTACCCCCAGAACAACTGTTGCCTGGGTTTAGCTACCAAGTGGTCAATATTGATGGAGCAAAGACAGATCAGGCCCATTCCAAAATGATAGGCCTTCCTGAAAAGGTTAGAAGGGCTGTGATGGTCACAGCCCAAACCCAAATAGATTTTTGTGTTGTGAAGCCTGAAACTATGGATCACTCTACACAGACAGAGAGCATTGGGAGGAAGAACAGTCTCCCTCCCACCGGACTTTAGCTGAAGGTCAGCCTCCTCAGGGAACTGACCCTACCCCTTGTGAAGGACCTGCCCCAGAGGTAGTCAGGCCTGGCCTGGCCGAGCCCCTGATGTCAGTGGACCCCTCCAAGGTGCAGCCTAGTCTGGAGCAGGTAACCTGCCCCTCTCTGCCCTGCCTCAATCAGCCCAGGGCTGTAGAGGTCAGGGAGGCCAGTGGACCCCGAAGGTCCCCCTGTCCAGAGGAACCCCCTCAACAGCAGATTAGGGGCACCCAGCCTAGTAGCCTTAGCCAAGTGAAAATTCCTCAACCCTCTAAGGGATCGCCCTTATCCTTGTGTAAGAATCTCGCCCAGATGGACTCTGTTGGACACAGGCAAACCTGGGACTCAGTGGTCCCAAACCTGACCTGCCCCTCCAGTGGTCCAACCAAAGGGACCCAACCTCCAGCTGTAGGTAGCCAAAGGTTGACCCTGAGAGCACAGTGCAACTCAGTCATGAAAAAAAGGCATACATGGTGGATAGTGTTTGGAGGAAGCCGAGCCCTACATTAGTGGAGCCTCACTTCAGTACTCCATCCCAGCACCAGCCTTTTACTTTGCCAAAACACCCCATAGGAAGTAAATCCCAATGGTGGAGACCCTCTGATACCCTTAGGGTGAGGGATTGTTTAGTAGACCATAATACAGGGGGTAACCATGCTTGTGCAGGTACTTCCTTAAATGGCCACTTAGTCAATATAGGCTTACCTGGACAAGGATAGACTTATCTCCTTTTGTTTGGGGGGAGGGGGTTGTGTAGGAAGGTGGAATCTGACTATATGGTTACCCCAATTTTTTTCCTGGTGTTTTGCTGGTTTTTTACTTAGTTGGCCTGGGACCCTGCTATTCAGGGCCCCAGACTATCTGCTTTCTCTATAACCTGGACTCCATGTACTTTAGGTACATACCAGATTGGTTACTGGGTCACCCTTGTGAGCCCCTGTATAGTGTACCATAGGTACCCAGGGCATATGTGCACCCTAGGCCTACCAGGGGCTGCAGCATATATTATGCCACCCCTGGTTTGCCTTCCAAACTGACACCACAGGTCTGTTCACACAGCCTGGGTAAGGTGGTGTAATCACCCCTTACTTAGAGTATACCTATATCTACCTTTACATATAGACACATATACACCTATAAGCCACTCCTATGGTAGGCCTCGACAATCCTGGAGCCAGAGTGCTTGGTTTTATGTGAGAGGGTGCCCTAGCATGAGCTGAGCCCCTCTGCAGCTTTCAGAACCATCTCCTTATAGCTGTTCTATGATATAACAATACCATATACTCTTAAGTGCATTATAATCCTTGCGGTTTATGCTAACTTTGGTTTGGCTTTAAAACAGGTCATGTAAGGTGTCAAACACTTTGGAATACTACCCCACCCACCCCCGCCAGTCCTGGTGGCGGGGGTAGCATTCCACCCTTCGAGAGGGAGAAGACATGTAGTTACTGCTTTACCCGGTTAAAGTTAAACAGAGCCTCAGAATCACAAAATGGATGCTGCTGCCACAGACACGAGTGTGACCTCCTGTTGCTGGACGAAACTCCAGCAGGGGGGGCCTGGACAATAGGTTTCCTGTTCAGGGAGGTGCTGGCACCTCCCCAGACAGGGGTTTTGTGTATTGGGGCAGGGAGGGCTGCATTCAGTGAATGCATCTAGACACCGCCTGGGGCACACAAGGTGCTTCATGCATAGCCCGGTTCAAACCAGTTGCTGGGGCACTCCAGCCCCAGCTCTGGCACGAAACTGGACAAAGGGAAAGGGGTGTAATCACCCCTTTCCCAGGTCCACCCATAGGAGGGACCTAGTCAGATAATCCAGCCCCCTTTCTTAGTATAAGTATAGGAGCTGTGTCCCCAGGACTTTAGATTATCCTGGACGAATCTTTGCAAGACTTATCCTGGACCTTCGACATTCCATTCTGACTGGCGGATGGAAGACATCTCCCTTGTGGTCAAGGAGTGACCACTTTGTGCAAACAGGCACCATCAGCAACTTTGCCGTTCTGCAGTTTCAAGGCTCCCGTCAGAACCTGGAGACTCTGCAACTCAAGAACTGGACTTCCAGACTTCTCTGACCCCGAACCACATCCACAGCAAAGCTGAGACACGTGGCGGACACAAGAGACGTGGGACCGGACATCTTGGACATCCTGCATTTTGCTAACTGCACTCCTTTCCTGAAGCCTCAGTAAGTTGTGCATTGGGATACGAGAAGCCCCAACCCTCAGCATCATTTGTACTGAAGCTCAGGCCCCCACACTCGGTGAGTGTCCCGTGGGCCCCATCTTCACATTTGTGCTCGACGTGTCTTCCCGGTTCCTTGCCTATTGGCTAGTGAGCCCACTGAAGACACCATCTAAAATTTACCTTGCTATCCTGGTTGCTCCAGGCTTGCCCCAGCTTCCCTGAAAAGGAGAAGTGCCACAGACCTTGCTGGTCTGCAACAGAGACAATCTCGTCATCCTGCGTGGGTTGTGGCTGCCAAGGCTTATTGGGTCCCATCCGGATACCAACACCGCAGTAATCTATATCCATCATGGGACAGCTCAAATCCAGCTCCTGGTCATCATCGATGCCTCCTGGCTGAAGAGACAAACTTACCTTTTTCACATTAAAGCACCCAACATCGCCTGGTTCCTTTCTGGTCACTGGCAACTGACACAGACTCTGTCCCCTCGGCTTTCAGGTTTTTCACATCTTCGATCCACCCTTAGATGCACCCGAAAAATTTTCCTCTGGTCGCCTGCAGCACTTCTTTGCAGCTCTCCATAGAAAACAACAACGAAACCTGACACGAAAAGGCACCTATGCACCCGGCTTCCTGGGTGAGGTAACACAAGTATTCCGGTGCTCCCGTGGGTCTTGACTCTCGAAGTGTCCTAGTTTAAAAGGGTTCCATCCAAGTTCATCCGGAAGTGTCCTTAATCTGTAACTTTGTAACTTTTACGAACTCCATAGAAATTCAATGGGAACCCGCGCCTGTGTTTAGACACTGCACGTGTCTTCCGTGGGCCTCCTACTTCCTAACAACTGGTCGTTTACTGTAGCCCCAGCGATTCTACAGGCCCTAGGCCTGGTTTTCTAACTCTCACGTGGTACTTATACCACTTTCTTAGTATATGGCTTGTGAGGCCCCTAGGGCATAACAGATACTGTGCAACTTATCGTATATTAACTGTGTGACTTGTATTGTATTTTTACCTCTGACCTCATAAAGAGTGCAGAGGGGTAGTGTTTAGATTAAATACATATATATTTGATATATACCTTGTGTGGTGTCCTTCCGTTTGGTATTCAAGGGATTATATATGGTAAAACAACTTGCTTAACTCGCCTACTGAAGTCTTAGCCTGAAGACTGCTGGTTCATGCTACCCCTATGGTAGCTTTCTATAAGGTTGACTTTACAACCATCATCATTGCAATTTGATGCAGAATATTCTCTTGGTGACCTAAAAAGGGTCAAATCTGGGTCCCCGGTTAATCCTTTGCCAGCAAGATTTTATAAGATCTTGGCCTCAGTAAATAACCCAGCATTAAATTTAATATGGAATCAATCGCTGGAGACTGGGATTTATCCGGCTGACTGGAAAAAAGCCCTGGTGAAACCCATTTTAAAAAAGGAAAATGTAGACCCTATGGTCTTAAAAAATTATCATCCCATATCTCTTCTTTCAGCTCCGGCTAAAGTTCTGGAAAAAGAAGTGCAGAGGCAGTTGTCGGATTTTCTGGAGTCTAACAACTTGCTGCATGATTCACAGTCAGGCTTCAGAAAAAGTTTCAGCACCGAAACTGCCCTGTTGGAAGTTGCTGAAACTTTGAGGGAAGCTGTGGATCAGGGACACTGTGCAATGCTTGTGTTGTTAGATCTTTCCGCAGCATTTGACTCGGTGTCCCACAAGATCTTGTTGCACAGATTGGAAAATCTCGGAGTTTCAGGTTTGGTTCTGTCCTGGTTTCGGACTTTTCTTGAGGGGCGTTCGTATCAAGTGGCGCTATATCTATTTACTTCCGAAACTAAGTGGCTCTCATGCGGAGTCCCTCAGGGCTCTGCCTTGAGCCCGACTCTTTTTAATATTTATTTGGCCAGTTTGGCGTCAATAGTTGAGAAGTGTGGTGTGAGTATAGTTAACTATGCAGACGACACCCAACTGTTGTTCTCTTTTAAGGAAAAAGAGGGGGGGAAACTGACTTGCTTTAAAAATTGTCTGTTGAACATCGTCTCTTGGATGTCAGACAATTGTCTGAGGCTTAACACTGAAAAGACGGAGGTCCTCTTTTTTAACAATAAATCTCCGATGCACTCAGCCCAGTGGTGGCCTACAGCTCTTAACCCTCCCCCGATTCCGGCCAAATCTGCTCGGAATTTAGGTATTAAAATGGATACAGAAATGTCAGGAAAAGACCACATTGCTCAGTTGTCGTCAGTGTGTTTTTGGAAATTGAAAACCTTGCGCAGATTTCTACACTACCTTCCTATGGACTGTCGGTAAGCGGTGGTACAGGCCACCATTACCTCACGCGTGGACTATGCCAATAGTCTTTTTATTGGTTTACCTGAATACTTGATCTCAAGACTCCAGCTTATTCAGAATGCGGCAGCCAGAATTATCAGAAATATCCCTGTAAGACACAGCATATCCCACCATCTGGTGAGCCTTCATTGGCTGCCCATAAAGTAAAGAGTTCTTTTTAAAACCATGATCTTGACTCACCGAGCCTTGCATGATATTGGTCCTAAATATCTCAGAGTTAGAATTCAGAGATACTTACTATCAAGAACTTTGAGATCAAACAGTCAAAATCTCCTTAAAGTCCCTAGATTTGCAAAAAGTAGGAATGGAGGCCGAGCTTTTTCTGTACGTGCTCCCTTGGTATGGAATTCAATGCCGGAGGAACTTAAAGGGATTGAAAAATAATCTATTTTCAGAAAGGCTTTAAAAACGTGGCTGTTTCGTCTGAATTAATTGTTTGGCCATGCTTTGGGACTGTATCATTTTGAGGTATACCGCTTTTTCTGGAAATTGCACCGGGACACTTCCGTTGGAGGTAACTGTGCGCCATATAAGTATCTAATAATAATAATACATAATAATAATAATAATAATAATCAAAAGGGGCCATTAGACTGGTGCAAGGTGCCCACTAGAAATAGTGGACATCATATGCCAGGCTAACTTCTCACAAAGCAAATCCAGTAACACATGTGTTTCACTTCTACAAAGAAGATGAACCACCAAGGGAATACATTCCTTTCGAGGATATTGAAATTCCACTAACATACCAAGAGCATGCGCTCTGGTTTGAAGGCGCCCTAAAACATATAAATCCCATTACCAGGTTCGGTCCACCAGGTAGACCAGGAGCAACGTGGCCGGTCTTAGCCAACTATACACCACATCCTGACATTAATGAAATGGCAGATGTGGCATTACTAGCTCAAATCAAAGAGTTAATCAAAATATATAGACAATTGGTTCAATATATCATGCAAACTCTTACAGTCCAGCCTGCAATAATGATTCCACAACACTCCCCTCACCAGGGGAATACAAATAAAATAACACCACAGACTCTACACTCAGTCATTGGTAAATTACCTGCAAAGCGGGAACAAATTCCATTCTGGATAGCACAGAAAATGACTCAAATCTAAGCAGTATTTCCTAATAAAAGCCCTCATGAGAATTTTAACAATCTGTTTACCAATGGGGATCGCACTACATCTGGAGGACTGCGCCACTTGAGGTACAGTATTTGCTGCAATCTACACTAAAACACATAGTGTTCCTTCTATGGCAGTAATACCAGACGTCCTGAAACAGATTCAAATTGAATACGGGGCAGAGTCTGCTTTAAATTTGGGTATGAAACTATGAAAGATTTCAAAGAGGTCTCAACAATAATATTAGCTAATATTAAAGGTGAAGCAGCATCCGTGGCGATCCGCCAAAAAGTAAGGGAATTTGATGAGCAACCACAGGAACTAGCCAGAATAAATTAAAAATCCTATGAAGAATTAGGCAGAGACAGTCTGGGTGGGAAACCAGTGAAACGCCAACTGTCTGAAAGTCCTGAAAAGGTTTTTACTAAAAAAACTCCTACTCCTCCTAAAATGAAGTGGGAAAACACTAAAACTTCTGAAGAGAAGCGTTCTCATTCCAGAGGTAGGTCTCCTCAAAAGGAGCGCTCTGAAAGGAGGTAAAACCTCAGGAATATGGATAATTTGAGAAAACCTGATAAATATCAAGATACAGATACACGTTCCTCTCGTACCTTTCAGACTTCGTCACAGAAATCCGAAAGAAGAGGACGGTCAGAAAACAAGGAAGAACGCATGAAGTCCAAAGACAATCAACACATTCAGAAAAGCAAGAAATCTCAATTCACCAAAAAGAAGGTAGCAGGTCTTAAAATCAGACATGCCGAGGATCTTGAGGACACAACTCAAGAACTAAGAATGGGCTCAGACAATGTTGCACAGTGCAGCAGAGAGCACAATAGCTCGTTAGAACCTGAAGGATCATCTGGAGACAGTGGACTTGAATGAATTCATTCAAGTTGAAACTGCAGATACCAGGGTTAGCTCTCCAATCAAGTTATATGAAGTAACACTCCGGATGGAGTGAGACATACCAAGAAAAGTGAGAGCACTCTTTTGGGAGCGACTTTCTAAGGGTTATAACATTCTTCTAACTGAACAAGACTGGCCACCAGAATTTGTCAGGCCGTGCCCACATGGCAAAAACATCATTATGCCAGCCTTCTCCAACCACATTCCAATTCATTTAAAATATACTTATGCCAGGAAATGGGCGGTTGCCCAGGCTCCAGCATTACACAAAAATCATGTAAGATGGGACGAGGATTCTCCTCACCATAAAATTAATTTGAAAAATCAACCAACTGCACAAAGGCAGTACCCAGTTAAGCAAGAAGCTAAAAAACGGGTCAACTTCAATACCTAGGGGTGATTGAAACATGCACCTCGTCAATGAACAATCCTTTGTTTCCTGTCTCCAAACCAGACAATACATATCGTCTAGTTTTTGATTACAGACATCTAAATTCTTGTTGCAAAACATTTGCAGTGCAAAATGCACATAGTACAGCATTAATGAATAACATTGTGCGTAAAAAATATAAAACCACATTAGATATTTCTAACAGTTTCTTCTGTCAAAACGTTGCACCAGAAAGTAGGTATTTGACCGCTTTCTCAATAATGGGGACACAGCGTCACTTCTGTCGTCTTCCACTGGGATTCAAGAATAGTCCTGGGTTATTCTCAGCAAGGGTAACAGAGTTACTACAAACTTATGATGAAGCATTGTCATATGTAGATGACATTTATCTAACAGACGATGACTTGGAGAGGCACTTGAACAGGGTGATCACCATTTTACTGGGCATCGCCTCTGAAGTGTACAAATTCAATTTTAAGAAATCAAGAATTGCCCACCTCAACGTCCTTTTTCTAGGATATGAGTTATCAAGTGAAGGCAAAAGCCTGGCAGCTAACTTTTTAGAAAAGTGTGCGCTGCTCCAACCTCCAAAAACGCTGAAAAATTTACAGTCCATTCTAGGTTTCCTGAACTTCGGAAGAACATACATTCTAAATTACGCAGAAAGGGTTAAACCACTCTACGAATTAATCAAACCTGATTTTAGAACAGTTAATTGGACAGAAAAACAAACAGAAATTTTGCGTTCATTACAAACAGACATATTAGCAACGAAACATTTGCAAACACGCGTAAACTTATGCAACTAAGTGATCTGAATCATTCCAGGACAATGCAGATTCACATACTTAACTTTTACCAAAGGTGAAAAAGTACCAATAGCTTACAAATCACATTTGTACACACAAGCAGAAATGAAATTCACTTCTACAGAAAAAATTCTGACAGCTGTTCAAACTGCAGTAGCAAAAGAGAGAGCCCTCGCACAGGGTAAGCGCATTATGGTCGTTACACCTGTACCTGCCTTAGAGGCAGTGACAAAAGAAAGCATTCCAAATGCTAAAGCTTTACATCTGAGATGGATACAATGCGTTAATTCTCTTGCTGCAACAGATGTTGAATACGTTTTTGATCCTTATTTGAAAACCCAAGCATTTTTACAATACGAACAAGAATGTTCCCTGCCTACTGAAATTCTGCCTCTAGAGCAGTATGAATGTATAATTTATACTGACGAATCAGCTCAACCCACTACAGGGGGTAAACCGAGCCTATAGTGCGGCGTGCGTGGTCGTTAAAGGTTGTTTGCGTGATGGCATATTCCGGCCAATGATCACTAAAACGCAATCTCTTGGCGATTGTACAGCTCAGCGAGCTGAACTACAAGCGTTCAAGATGGCACTTGAAAATGCGGACCGCGAATTCCCCACACTCACAGTGTGCAATTGGTATTATTGTGTTCAATCTTACAATGAATACTTGCAAAATTGGCTTCAAAACGGTTACAAAGATGCAAAAGGTGGCACAATCAAGCATAAAATGCTTTGGAAACAAGTAGTTCAGTTACGACAAGGACTACAAAACACTCACGTGATACATACGCTGAGTCATCAACGTGATGGCGTTCACGTTGCAGGGAATTCATTGGCTGATGAAGCCACGAAGGCAGCTGTGCAATCGGCTTCCATAGCGGCAATCACTTATTCAGAAATAAAATAGATGGCAAAATATTGCTAGCTGTCAATGCAACAAGCAAAGGCAGAGGTGCAGCGTTACCTAATAAGTTTCCACTCAAATACTCATATATAATTGATGCAAACTCCATTCCTTTTGTTTCGAATCCCTGGAGTGGGGGATAGAGTGATTCCAAACAGGAAACGTAGAGTAGCTTTGATATACGAAGCACATTTGAGAGAGGGTCTGATACATCAAGGGATCTCTAAAACTATATTAATGGTAAAAGAGACGTACTGGTGGCCAGGAATGAATGCTCACATTCATATGTTTGTCATTGACTGCATAGACTGAAATAGAGAGCGCAGTACAGAATGCCGCCAGATACCCGACTATAGCATAGCCAGCCCAGTACAGACACCATTGTTAGACAGCATTAGACTATCTACACGCAGACGTCCCTGTGGACAAATGCAATCCCACAAATATTGAGACAAGATTCATTTGGATGTGGCCTCAGCGCTCGGCTGACGCTCGAACTGTTATAAAAAATTTGCAAGGCTTTATCGGCACATACGCAGTCGGCACGCTACAATTTGACCAGGGTCCTGCGTTTAGCTCTCGATCTTACAAAGAGGCTTTGGGCGTTGCATTGCAGTACTCTAGTCCATTCCATCCTGAGGGAAATTCGGTTGTGGAGAGAAAAAAACGGGACATAAAGCAATCTATAACAGCTAGGGTATTAGGTTCGGGTGACGGGTGGGTCAAACATCTAATAAGTGTCCAACGTAGTCTTAATAACTTGGCAAGCAGTTCTCTAGGGGGTATCACTCTATATGAAGTCCTTTTTGGAACTAGAATGCTGGTTGCGGATCTTGATTGTCAGACATCAGTGGTGGACCAAAAAGATTTTGATATCAAAGATTGTTTGGCTGTTTTACAGGACTTAAAAGACATAAGAACGAAACAAAGTAACTTGATCCTGAAACCTGCCTCCACTGAGGAAAAACCAACCGTCCCAGCAAGGCCTGTCTGGATCCCAAAGCTTGGTGATCTAGTCAGAGAAAAGATCGCGGATAAGAAGGAATTTGGGCCTTCTTACAGACAACCAGTACAATCCACGGATCAAGAACAGTTTTACTGCCGCCCCTTGCTGGTAAAAAGGAGAACAGGTTTGTGTCCATCGACCTAGTCAAATCACATAATTTGGCGGATAATAAGCAGTAGGCCAAGTGAACTCCGCCAATGTAGCAACGGCCCAGCTCTGGCTACTATCCAAGAGGTTCAAACTGAGAGACTCATCACATTTGAGGAATCTGCAGTGCGAAATGAAGGACTAAGCAACAAAGCTATGGAACGTGCACCTCTTAAAACCCAAATAACAGTTCGTCAAGAAACGCCTGTCTACAATGACGTAGCATCTGACTACAAAAATGTAACAAGTGATCCTGCGGTTCCAGCGATTTCAACGAATCCTGATGCAATCCTAACAATTGACAGAACTGCCTCTGGCTATTTCATTAACTTTGATACGTTTTCTGAGGATCCCAGCGAGCCTGAAACGACGCCAGCGAAAATAACTTTGAAAGAACAAGCAACAGAACTTTTTCAACACTTTTTCAACACCTGGAAAAGACTTATCTGATCTCACCATGGATTAAATTTTGGATTGTGTTGGGTGTATTTTTTCTTCTACTTTGGCTGACTCTGGTAATAACTTTGGGAATGCTGATAAATGGAAGATATGTCAAAATGGACACAGCAAGTAAGAACATCAACTTACTCCTCAAGCCACACAAATCATCCCATCGTGAACAAAGAGACTTGTCAGCAGTGAACATCACAGCCGTTCCTATACCTAGAAGGATAGCTTTGTACAAAACGGATTATGAAATTTTTGGCCCATCGGAGCTGTTAAAGATTCCACACTTATTCAAGATTTCATTAACCCCTTAAGTGCTGCTGTCGGCCGTTGGACTTCGCGAGAGCTACCTTCGTAGTGCTGCGCATTTCCAATGGCCGACGCTGCCCCGCCCGTTTTTGAGGAAGTGCCGCACTGCCGCAACGGGTTAAGTGACTTTGTTTCATCAAGTACCTTTTCTGATGATTGGGACTTCAAGACTGTTAATAATATGATGTCAGACTTAAAAATGTCTGCAGTATTAACAAATCATGAATATTTAGAAGGTTCATCAGACTATGAACAAATGTATTGTTATAATCCTTATGGTCACCATTTCTTGCACAAATCTGCAAATCCTAGAAATGTATTAATGTATAACCAATGGGAACATTGTCCTACGGCACCAAAGGGTAGCTCAAAAACTTTTGCAAGAAAATGTTCGTACTTTTCAGGGTTCATTGTATCCAATCAAGAATCATTTTACTTTAAAAAATAAACAAAACAGGAATGAAAAGTATGTTGAGAAATACCAAACAGATTTATTCTGCAGCCTTTTATGCCAAACTGTCTAAACTAGGTTTCGACTTTTGGAAAGACAACATGGAGACAAAAACTTTCTGGGGTACAAAAGATTGGCAGGTACAGAGTATAGAAGCTTTATTTAGAGCCTGTATCATCCCTGAGCAAATTATGTTTTTGAATGACACTGTCCAACAGATGTCTTGCCTTGAGTTAGCCAAGATAAAAGACATGAATAATCCGTCCATACCTACACCTACAACTGTTAGTGATAACACTTCAGAGGGGGAGGTTGACGTACATTCTTTTTTGCTTCACAACAGAACAGATCCAGATTGGAATAAATGGTTGATCTGGCTCACAGACACAAACAACTGTCAAGATACATTCCTGAACAAAACACAGGGTCTTACATTTAATAGGCCAGACCCAAGATATGTTCAAAGACAGCATCCTGGAATACTAACAACATATAGTGTAGGGAAACTTTGCCTCGATTGGCTACATAGATCTACACTTAAGGATGTAAAGCAACACTTATATTTACTTAAAGATGGCGCTGATCTTAAGAAATTCTTGCTAGAACCAAGAACACGGCGTCATAAACGTTTTATATATGCCGGTATCTATGCTGCTTATAATGAAGCATGGAAGATTATGCAAGCAGTGACTGCAGAAAGAATACGAGAAATTAATCGTATTCATTTAGAGAAAACTCTCTCTGTGGTTGACAATGGGTTAACGACTCTGTCGTCCAGGATATATTCATTGGACAGCATAGTGTCTTCTGCCATAGATATCATGGAACAGGACTTGGTCATGCTGCAACATGGTCAGTCGCAACTATGTTCTATCATGCTATTAGGCTGGACGTTGTAAAACCTTCATTCAGGCTATGTGCCTTGGCGTTTAATCAGTTCTACGTCACTGTTTTCAGAATTCAATCTCACTGATAAACAGATCAAATTGGCACAAAGGGGAGCAGACTATACGGTGCTGAGCATTGAAAAAGTGGAAAGATTGCCATTTACAGTAGCAGAAAAAACTGTTATTGAATGGATAATACATGGAACAATCACTCTGCCTGTTACAATTTTTCATTTTCAGTATTGCCTGAAACATATACCAGCAGGCACATATGAAAGGTTGGTTAAAGAATACATCAAGACATCCTGGGAATTACCGTACACACATAGATGTTGGAGTGGGGGACGTGAAGTGTTTCTTAGTGGGAAAAACTGTGAAAACGCACAAAGTGGTTCTTTCCTTTGTCAGGGTATAAACTTACACAGGGCCTGTGATGGTTCCTCTAACAATGTATCCTGCCACCTGCAAGGTTCACCAGCTGCAGTGATTGATCCAATTTTTGGACAAATTTCAAATGGAATTTACCTCATGTTGAACGATCACAGCTGCTGTGGCATGTTGCCAGGTATACCATATCTAGTAACTGTGTCAGCCGGAGTTCCTTGCTGTATGCAAGCATTGTTTCCTAAAATCAATACAGACAGGGAGTCGCCTTTATGGCCTTCACTGAACATCTCTTCTATGCCCAACAGGGGCTTCTTAACAAACTACAGGCCTTGTAAAATGCAGCAGCTCGTCTTATCACAGGCGTCCCAAAGTTTGCCTCCGTCTCCCAGGAATTGGTGAAGCTGCACTGGCTCCCAATGCAGAAGCGGATCTCCTTTAAAGCCTTGTGCATAGTTTTCAAGGCCCTTCGGGGGCTTAGCCCAGCGTTTCTAACACAGTACTTTCAATGCTACCGGCCAGGTAGACATCTTAGGTCAGCCAGTTTGGGGCTGATCGCTACCCCTCGGATAAGGAAAGCTCGATGGGGTGGGGGAAGCTTTATCTTGGGAGCGGCAAGGGCATGGAATGCTCTCCCTTTGGCTCTGAGACAGATTACAGATTTAATGACCTTCGGCAAAAACTTAAAAACTTGGCTTTTCATTCAGTAAGTACAGGTCAGGCTAGGGGAGCTTTCTTTAAGCGCCAGGACACCGATTGGTAACAGTGCACTCTATAAATGTTATAAATAAATAAATAAATACAAATTGATACTTTAAGCAGAATGAAAGCCATTCTCTTGCAAAAGCGGTGCCACTGACCTCGGCCAAAGAAACCTATGATATGCAAGTCGCAAGGACTTCTGGCGAGATACATGCCCTCTTAACTACAAACTGCCCTATACATTTCTCAGAAATGTTAAGTCGTATCTTAAACATGTCTGATACGAGCGGTATTATACATGTATTTAGGACCGTATTTTCTGGACTGTTAGCAGCTTTTGAAGCGGTCCTAGGAATATTTTTAAACTCCGTGCACTCTATGTTTGGCGGACTGCCTCTCATTTTGGGTCTCACTGCAAGGATACTATTTTTGCTCCTTCTGCTGCGATACAGTAAGCCAATTCACAAGCGACACCCAGTTCTCCATGGAGACAACTCTACTGGCGATGAAGTATCGTGAGCGCATTGTCCAAATTTTGGGACTACCTCGTCTACGAGAATTAGATACCACATGGTTTCTGTCATTCAGACCAATTTTGCAAGATTGCATCTTTCCTGATCTACGCTGCCTGCTATGCGGAGAAGAATGTGTGTTAGACACATTTCTCACACTCCCATCAGTCATGCCAACAGATGTTGATACTTTGCTTGAACCAGTAACGGCCCATGCAAATGTGCCAAATGTCCTGAAAATATGGTCTTAAATACATGTACAATAACACTTGTATCAGACATGTTTAAGATATGACTTAACATTTCTGAGAAATGTACAGGGCAGTTTGTAGTTAAGAGGGCATGTATCTCGGCAGAAGTTCTTGTGACTTGCATATCATAGGTTTCTTTGGCCGAGGTCAGTGGCACTGTTTTTTGCAAAAGAATGGCTTTCATTCTGCTTAAAGTATCAATTTGTATAGAAGAGATGTTCAGTGAAGGCCATTAAGGCGACTCCCTGTCTGTCTTGGTTTTAGGAAACAATACTTGCATACAGCAAGGAACTCTGGCTGACACAGTTACTAGATATGGTATGTTGGACAGGCCGCATGGTCGGGCTGCCCCCTCCCCGCAATGGGACCTGGACCCTGGCTCCCCCTGCATCCCCCAGCCAGAGTCCCCGACGACCACCCAAAGTACACTGCAATTCCTCACCCACAAGACACCAGCTCCGAACCCAGCTGGCCCGGGTCACCATCCACACCACGGCCTCGGCCCAGCCGCCATCTTGGGCCACTACAGCACGAGGCCGCGTGGCCTCAACTCGACCCTCACCCTGGGCCCGGCCGGGCCCGACATCGAGGCACCGACCTCCCCCCGGGAGGCAGAGTGACCACTTGGCGAGTCAATGGGAGAAAGGAATCGTCAACGGCTCTCCTCCGCCAGGTGTCGATCACCCCCGGCCGCCTGGGCGCTGGCTCCACCCCCATGCTGGGTGTCTGGACTCCCTCATCCCGGACCTCCCGGCCCCCCAGGCGCGAGGGTCCGGACATCAAAGGGGACCAGACCTATAACTGGGGCAGGACCAGACCAGGAAACCAGTTGTATCCTGGAGTCGAGAGACCCGAGAAGAACTCATCCGTGACTTGGCCTGCTGGCGCTGCCGCGGCCCTCTGCCTCGTGAAACCATCGTCTTGGCCTGCTGGCGCTGCCGCGGCCCTCTGCCTCGTGAAACCATCGTCTTGGCCTGCTGGCGCTGCCGCGGCCCTCTGCCTCGTGAAACCATCGTCTTGGCCTGCTGGCGCTGCCGCGGCCCTCTGCCTCGTGAAACCATCGTCTTGGCCTGCTGGCGCTGCCGCGGCCCCTGCCTCGTGAAACCATCGCCTTGGCCTGCTGGCGCTGCCGCGGCCCCTGCCTCGTGAAACCATCGTCTTGGCCTGCTGGCGCTGCCGCGGCCCGCTGCTTTAAGAGACTATCACCTTGGCCTGCTGGCGCTGCCGCGGCCCGATCCACAGACACTCCAGCTCGAGGATTGTGAGCTCGCCTGTTACCACTACCTGTACCGATCCGGTACCAAGACTGTCCCGCTACCCCCTTTCCCTACAGAGACTAGAAGTGAGAGGACCCCCGGGTCCAAGATCTCCTGTATCGCTGATATCCTTGCCTTAAGAACCTTATATAAAGCCTTGAACTCGACTTGGTGTGGTGCCTGTTTGTGGGGAGGGAGGTAACTTGTCTGTACGATCGCCGGAGACGGTCCCCCTCGGGGATCTCTCCCTCGGTATCCGGCCGACCCTCAGGGTCCCCGTCTAACATTGGTGGCAGCGGTGGGATCCGAACCTACGCATAATCGTACAGAAAGTCACTCGCCCCACCACACACAACAACCATGTCAATAGAGAGCGGAACAACGGAGAAATTTCAGATGGAAAAATTGGAAGACTACAACCACCGGGAACTGAAGCAATATTGCATAGAACTTGGACTTCCAACCACAGGTCTTAGCACAAAGGAAGACTTCAAACGAGCCCTAGAAGCTTGGGCGGAAACGGGTACGGCCGTACCCCGAACACAAACAACCGAGACGAGCCCCGCACCAACTAAAGAAAGAGCGGATCTCTCCCTGGAAGAGATCCGAGAAAGAGAAAAAACCAGACTCCACGAATTAGAACTTGCCCGACTTCGCTTGGATGGGGAACTCAAGCTGGCAGAACAAAAAATAACCCTGGAACACTTACGGCTCAGGGAAGAGCGGGAAGACAAGCAAAGACAGAGGGAGCTAGAGGAAAAGAGACTAGAGTACGAACATGAGCGCAATCTCAAAGCACTGGAGGTCCAGAAACAGAATAAAGACCTCGGGCTCCCCGAACGACCGACCCCGTCTGCCTCGACCGAACCCAAGGTTCACATCCCCAAAGATGTCATCCGGGAATACCACAAGAACGATGATATACAGCAGTGGTTTAAAGCCTATGAGGTGGCAATGACCTCCCACCGGATTCCCCGAAGCGATTGGGGGGCCGGTTTATGGGGGAGGTTTGTCAACGAAGGGCGGGACGCCCTGCTACAACTCCCGGACCAGCTGATGACCTCCTACGACCACATGAAGGCCGCCCTCCTCACTCGATACGGGCTCACACCGGAGATGTACCGCCAACGGTTCCGCGACTGCAAACGGATTCCGGGTACAACTTGGGTGGAGTACGTGAACTTTTTTAGCCGAGCCTTCGAGGGGTGGATCAAGGGCAACAAAGTAACCACCTACGAACAACTCTTTGACCTTATCGTATGGGAGCACCTGTCGAACAACTGCTTCGTGGAGCTCCGGCAACACCTCCTGGACAGTAAGCTAACCGACCCTCGACAACTAGCCGTCGAAGCCGACCGGTGGGAAAGCACCCGAGTTGGCAGGAACGCACCCAGCGAATTATCCAGACCGTATCGCCCCCGAGGGGGAGGAGGAAGTCAGGGTCGGGGGAGAGACACCGGCCCCTCGTCACCCCCCAGAAACCCCTCGACCCCGGTTGGCCGAGGAAGCCCTGCCGTCCGGGCCGGTTTCCGGGCCAACATTACGTGCCACAGGTGCCAGCGACCCGGCCACTACGCCAGTGATCCCAATTGCCCAAAGAACCCGAACACTACCCCCCGCCAAGTTGCAGCGGCGGCCCTAGGGGAAGAACTAATCCCGGAAGACCAGGAAGAGTACGAGACCGATCCCTCTGAATGGGCACCCGCCGCCATGGCACTGGTCTGCTTAGGGGAGAGAGACATGATTCCGCGGGGCCCCCTTCCCGCCAACACACAGAAGTACGGTCAATGGGTCAACATTAATGGCCGCCGGGCGGAAGCCCTCCGCGACACCGGGGCCAGTGTAACGGCGGTCCGACGCCACCTCGTCACTCCAGACCAAATCTTGCCGAACATTCTTTGCCCTGTCCGATCAGCCGACAATTCCGAAAGCCTATGCCACATGGCCTGCGTCCCCTTCGAGTGGGGGGGAGTAACAGGGATGTTAAAAGTAACTGTCCGCGATGATGCCCCCGTGGACTGCCTCCTAGGAAACGACCTTGAAAGCTCTCCCTGGGCAGCTGTCGAACGGAGGGAGCACCTGGGGATGCTTGGCCTCCCCGAATGGGTCTGCGTCACGACCCGGTCCATGACCGCCCGCGCGGTCCCCAGCCCAGAAGAGCCCGAGTGGCCAGAACCTCCTCCCGCGCTCATCCCCGAGGAGGCCGCCCCAGAAGCCAGTCCATTGACCCAAACCGAGGAAGGATCCGACCAGCTTCGGGACATCCCCGACCTGGCACAATGGCGGCAGGAGGGAGGCCCCACGCAGGAACAATTCCGGGCCGAACAGAAAACCTGTCCCTCTCTCGAAGGACTCCGGCAGCAAGCCCTGGCCCAGAGCGCCGGGGATACCTCGGGGGCCCACTGGATCTACTGGGACCAAAACCTGCTCTACAGCGAGCAGAAAGTTGCAGAACTAGGGGCCAGTCGGGTGCTGGTGGTGCCCCTTCGCTTCCGAGACTTCCTCCTGAACTTAGCCCACGATGTCCCCCTGGCCGGACACCTGGGGCAGGATAAAACCTACGACCGCCTGGTGACCCATTTTTTCTGGCCCCACATGCGGAAGGATGTCACCAACCACTGCAAGGCCTGCCCCACCTGCCAGGCCAGCGGAAAAAGTGGCCGAAAAATCAAAGCACCATTACAACCCTTTCCTGTCGTCACCACCCCGTTTGAACGAGTGGGAATAGACATTGTGGGGCCCCTCGACCCTCGAACAGCCCAAGGACACCGGTTCATCCTGGTCCTGGTAGACCACGCCACCCGCTATCCCGAAGCCATCCCCCTTCGGACTGTGACGGCCCCCGTGGTGGGCCGGGCCCTGATGGGGATCTTCTCCCGGGTGGGGTTCCCCCGGGAGGTCGTCAGTGACAGGGGCACGAACTTTATCTCCAGATATATGAAGTCCCTCTGGCAGCAATGCGGGGTCACCTACAAATTCACGACCCCCTATCACCCGCAAGGAAACGGACTGGTCGAGAGATTCAACCGCACCCTCAAGGGGATGATTATGGGTCTAGGAGAACCCCTTCGACGCCAGTGGGACGTGCTGCTTCCATGCCTCCTGTTTGCCTATCGGGAGGTCCCGCAGAAGTCCCTCGGCTTCAGCCCCTTTGAACTACTGTACGGGCACCCCGTCCGGGGCCCCCTCAGCCTAGTCAAGGAAGGTTGGGAGCAGCCTCCCCAGAAAACTCCCCCGGACATCTACCGATATCTCCTGGCTCTCCGCAACCAGACCCGGCGGTTCCGAGACACCGCCAAAGCCAACCTCGAGGCCAGTCAGGAGGACATGAAGAGGTGGTACGATCAGCACGCGTCCTCCATTGAGTTCGAACCTGGACAACAGGTCTGGGTGATGTCCCCGGTTGAGCCCTGTGCCCTCCAAGACAGATGGTCCGGGCCCTTCAAGGTAATCGAACGCAAGGGGCCCGTCACCTATTTAATCGACATGGAGACTGCCCGGAACCCCCTACGGGTCCTCCATGCCAACAGGCTCAAACCCCATTTTGTGCGATCCGAACTCAGCCTCCTGATGGCTACCGATACTGGGACAGAAGAAGACTCCGAACCCCTTCCGGACTTACTGAGGGCCCTCGAGCAGGATGGCTCGGTGGAAGGGGTCCAGCTCTCCGAGGCCCTGTCCCCGGAGCAACGCCAAGACTGCCAAACGCTCCTGAGGCAGTTCGCCTCCCTGTTCTCCCTCACCCCCGGAGTCACCCCCTGGTGCCTCCACGATGTGGACACCGGGGACAGCCCTCCTATTCGACACCGGGCATACCGCGTACCAGACCGGGTACGAGCCTGCATCCAGACCGAGGTGTCCAAGATGCTGACCCTAGGAGTGATCGAACCCTCAGACAGTCCCTGGGCGAGCCCAGTCGTCCTGGTTCCCAAGGCAGCTGCCCCGGGCGTTGCCCCTGAGCTCCGGTTCTGCGTGGACTATCGAGGGCTGAATGCAGTTACCCGGACCGACGCTCATCCCATCCCCCGAGCAGACGAGCTAATTGACCGGATGGGGGCCGCCCGCTACCTGAGCATCTTCGACCTAACAGCGGGCTACTGGCAGATCGGCCTCACCCCTAGGGCCCAAGAACGATCCGCCTTCTCTACCCCAGACGGGCACTACCACTTTAAAGTCATGCCCTTCGGCATGAAAAACGCCCCGGCAACGTTCCAACGGCTGGTAAACCAGGTACTGGCGGGCCTGGAAGACTTCAGCGCCGCCTACCTGGACGACATTGCTGTGTACAGCCACCAGTGGACCGACCACCTCCGCCACCTACGGGAGGTTCTACACGCCCTCCAGCAAGCAGGGCTCACCATCAAGGCCAGCAAGTGCCAAGTTGGCCAAGGGTCCGTGACCTACCTGGGACACCAAGTGGGAAGCGGGCTGGTGGCCCCTCTCCAACTCAAGATTGCTGCCATCCAGGCCTGGCAACCCCCGACGAGCCAAACGGAGGTCCGGGCCTTCCTGGGGCTCACCGGATACTACCGGCGGTTCGTGAAGGACTATGGCAGCATCGTGGGGCCCCTCACAGAGCTCACCTCCAAAAAGAGCCCCAAAACCGTCAACTGGACCCCGGACTGCCAATCAGCCTTCGAGAAGCTAAAGATCGCCATGTGCACGACCCCCGTGCTCCAGGCTCCCGACTACAGCCGGGAATTCCTTGTGCAAACGGACGCCTCCGATCATGGTGTGGGGGCCGTCCTCTCCCAACTGAACGCCGAAGGGGTCGACCATCCGGTGGTCTTCATTAGCAGACGCCTCTTGCCCCGAGAACAGCGCTGGAGCACCATTGAGAGGGAGGCCTTCGCCGTAGTCTGGGCACTCAAGAAGCTCCGGCCATACCTCTTCGGCACCCACTTCCGGGTGCAAACAGACCACCGACCCCTGCAATGGCGGATGCAAATGCGGGGGGAGAACCCGAAGCTGTTGCGCTGGTCCATCTCCCTGCAGGGGATGGACTTCACGGTGGAACATCGTCCAGGCCAGGACCACGCCAACGCCGACGGCCTGTCACGCTTTTTCCGCCTCAGCGAGGAGAGTCCCCAGGAAGATGGCTGACTCTCCCCGCCTTCAGCTGGGGGGGACGCATGTTGGACAGGCCGCATGGTCGGGCTGCCCCCTCCCCGCAATGGGACCTGGACCCTGGCTCCCCCTGCATCCCCCAGCCAGAGTCCCCGACGACCACCCGAAGTACACTGCAATTCCTCACCCACAAGACACCAGCTCCGAACCCAGCTGGCCCGGGTCACCATCCACACCACGGCCTCGGCCCAGCCGCCATCTTGGGCCACTACAGCACGAGGCCGCGTGGCCTCAACTCGACCCTCACCCTGGGCCCGGCCGGGCCCGACATCGAGGCACCGACCTCCCCCCGGGAGGCAGAGTGACCACTTGGCGAGTCAATGGGAGAAAGGAATCGTCAACGGCTCTCCTCCGCCAGGTGTCGATCACCCCCGGCCGCCTGGGCGCTGGCTCCACCCCCATGCTGGGTGTCTGGACTCCCTCATCCCGGACCTCCCGGCCCCCCAGGCGCGAGGGTCCGGACATCAAAGGGGACCAGACCTATAACTGGGGCAGGACCAGACCAGGAAACCAGTTGTATCCTGGAGTCGAGAGACCCGAGAAGAACTCATCCGTGACTTGGCCTGCTGGCGCTGCCGCGGCCCTCTGCCTCGTGAAACCATCGTCTTGGCCTGCTGGCGCTGCCGCGGCCCTCTGCCTCGTGAAACCATCGTCTTGGCCTGCTGGCGCTGCCGCGGCCCTCTGCCTCGTGAAACCATCGTCTTGGCCTGCTGGCGCTGCCGCGGCCCTCTGCCTCGTGAAACCATCGTCTTGGCCTGCTGGCGCTGCCGCGGCCCCTGCCTCGTGAAACCATCGCCTTGGCCTGCTGGCGCTGCCGCGGCCCCTGCCTCGTGAAACCATCGTCTTGGCCTGCTGGCGCTGCCGCGGCCCGCTGCTTTAAGAGACTATCACCTTGGCCTGCTGGCGCTGCCGCGGCCCGATCCACAGACACTCCAGCTCGAGGATTGTGAGCTCGCCTGTTACCACTACCTGTACCGATCCGGTACCAAGACTGTCCCGCTACCCCCTTTCCCTACAGAGACTAGAAGTGAGAGGACCCCCGGGTCCAAGATCTCCTGTATCGCTGATATCCTTGCCTTAAGAACCTTATATAAAGCCTTGAACTCGACTTGGTGTGGTGCCTGTTTGTGGGGAGGGAGGTAACTTGTCTGTACGATCGCCGGAGACGGTCCCCCTCGGGGATCTCTCCCTCGGTATCCGGCCGACCCTCAGGGTCCCCGTCTAACATGGTATACCTGGCAACATGCCACAGCAGCTGTGATCATTCAACATAATGTAACTTCCATTTGAAATTTGTCCAAAAATTGGATCAATCACTGCAGCTGGTGAACCTTGCAGGTGGCAGGATAAATTGTTAGAGCAACCGTCACAGGCCCCGTTTAAGTATATACCCTGACAAAGGAGAGAATCGCTTAGTGCGTTTTCACAGTTTTTCCTGCTAATAAACACTTCACGCCCCCCACTCCAACATCTGTAAATATATGGTAATTCAGAGGATGTCTTGATGTATTCTTTACCCAACCTTTCATATATGCCTGCTGGTATGTGTTTTAGGCAATATTGAAAATGGAAAATTGTAACAGGCAGAGTGATTGTTCCATGTAAAATCCATTCTGTAGCTGGTTTTTCAGCGACAGTAAATGGCAATCTTTCCAGTTTTTCAATGCTCAGCAACGTATAGTCTGCTCCCCTCTGAGCCAATTTCATCTGTTTATCAGTGAGATTAAATTCTGAAAACAGTGACGTAGTATTGATTAGGCGCCAAGGCACATAGCCTGAACAAAGATTTTGTAATGTCCAGCCTAATTGCATTATAGAACGTAATTCCGATTGACCATGTTGCAACATGACCAAGTCCTGTTCCATGACTATGGCAGAAGATACTATGCTGTCCAAAGAATATATCCTGGACGACAGAGTCGTTAACCCATAGTCAACTACAGAGAGATATTTCTCTAAGTTAATACTATCAATTTCTCGTATCCTTCTGCAGTCTCTGATTGCGTAATCTTCCATATTGCATTATATGCAGCATATATACCGGCATATATAAAATGTTTATGACGCAGTGTTCTTATTCCTAGCAAGAATTCCCTAAAATCAGCGTCATCTTTAAGTATTTAAGTAAAGATAAGTGTTGTTTAACATCCCTAAGTGTAGATCTTTGTAGCCATTCAAGGCATAATTTCCCTACACTGTATGTTGTTACTATTCCTGGATGCTGTCTCTGAACATATCTTGGATCTGGCCTAGTGAATTTGAATCCCTGTGTTTCATTCAGGAATCTATCCTGACAGGTGTTTGTGTCTGTGTGCCAGATTAACCATTTTTTCCAATCTGGATCTGTTTTGTTGTGATGCAAAATAGTATGTACGTCGACCTCCCCCTCTGAAGTGTTATCATTAACTTGTGTAGGTGCAGGTATGGACGGTATGTTTAGGTCTTTTTTTCTTGGCTAACCCAAGACAAGATGTCTATTGGATAGTGTCATTCAAAAACATAATTTGCTCTGGGACTATGCCGGCTCTAAATAAAGCTTCTATCCCCTGCACTTGCCAATCTTTGTGCCCCGTTCAGTTATTGTCTCAATGTTGTCTTCCCAAAAGTCGAAGTTTAGTGTAGACAGCTGAGCATAAAAGGCTGCAGAATAAATTTGCTTGGTATTTGTCAACATACTTTTCATTCCTGTCTTAATAACATTTTTAAAGTAAAATGATTCTGGATTGGATACATTGAAACCTGAAAAGTATGGACATTTTCCTAAAAATGTTTTTGAGCTACCCTTTGGTGGCATAGGACAATGTTCCCATTGGTTATACATTAATACATTTCTAGGGTTTGCAGATTTTGTGCAAGAAATGATGACCATAATGATTATAACAATACATTTGTTCATAGTCTGATGAACCTTCTAAATATTCATGATTTGTAAATACTGCAGACATTTCTAAGTCTGACATCATATTATTAACAGCCTCGAATTCCCAATCATCAGAAAAGGTACTAGAAGAAACAAAGTCATTCAAGAAAATCTTGAACTGGTGTGGAATCTTCAACAGCACCGCAGGGCCAAAAATGTCATAATCAGTTCTGTCCCAAGCTATACCCCCTGGTATAGGAACGGCAGGGATGTTCACTGATGACAAGTCTCTTTGTTCACGATGAGATGATTTGTGTGGCTTGAGGAGTAAGTTGATGTTCTTAATTGCTGTGTCCTTTTGTACATATCTTCCATTTATCAGCATTCCCAAAGTTATCACCAGAGTCAACCAAAGTAGAAGAAAAAGCACACCCGACACAATCCAAAGTTCAATCCATGGTGAAACCAGATAAATCTTTTCCAGGTGTTGAAAAAGTTCTGTTGCTTGTTCTTTCAAAGTTCTTTTCGCTGGCATCGTTTCAGGCTCGCTGGGATCCTCAGAAAACGTATCAAAGTTAATGAAATAGCCAGAGGCAGTTCTGTCAATTGTAGGGATTGCATCAGGATTCGTTGAAATCGCAGGAACCACTTGATCACTTGTTACATTTGTATAGTCAGATGCTATTTCATTGTAGACAGGCGTTTCTTGACGAACTGTTATTTGGGTCTCAAGAGGTACAAGTTCCATAGCTTTGTTGCATAGTCCTTATTTTCGCACTGCAGATTCCTCAAAGGTGATGAGTCTCTCAGTTTGAACCTCTTGGATAGTAGACAGAGCTGGGCGTCTGCTACATTGGCGGAGTCCACTTGGCGTACTGCTTATGATCTGCCTGTTCTCCTTTTTTCCAGCAAGGGGCGGCAGTAATACTGTTCTTGATTTGTGGATTGCTAGAACAGGTACTGGTTGTCTGTAAGAAGGCCCAAATTCCTTCTTGTCCGCGATCTTCTCTCTGACTAGATCCCCAAGCTTTGGGATTCAGACAAGATTGCTGGGACGGTTGGTTTCTCTTCAGTGGTTGTTGGCTACAGGAACACGTTACTTTGTTTCGTTCTTATTTCATTTAACGCCTGTAAAACAGCCAAACGGTCTTTGATATCAAAGAGTTTTTGGTCTACCACTGAAGTCTGACAATCAAGGTCCGCTACTATCATTCTGGTCCCAAAAAGGACTTCATATGGAGTGATACCCCCTAGAGAACTTCTTGGCAGATTGCTAAGACTACGTTGGACACTTATTAGATGTTTGACTCACCCGTCACCCTAATACCCTAGTTGTTATAGATTGCTTTATGTCCCGTTTTTTTCTCTCCACTACCGAATTTCCCTCAGGATGGAATAGACTAGAGTACCACAATGCAACGCCCAGATTGGGCATGGCATCCTTATAAGCTCGAGAGCTAAACGCAGGACCCTGTTCAGAATATAGCGTGCAGACTGCGTATGTGCTGATAATGACTCGCAAATCTTTTATAACAGTTCGAGCATCAGCCGAGTGCTGAGGCCACATCGAAATGAATCTTGTCTTAATAATTGTGGGAACGCATTTGTCCACAAGGAGGTCTGCGTGTAGAAAGTCTAATGCTGTCTAACAATGGTGTCTGTACTGGGCTGTCCATGCTATAGTCAGGTATCTGGCGGCGTTCTGTGCTGCAATCTCTATTGCAGTCTATGCAGTCAATGACAAACATGTGAATGTGAGCATTCATTCCTGGCCACCAGTACATCTCCTTAACAGTCAATATCATTTTAGAGATCCCTTGATGTATCAAACCATCTCCCAAATGTGCTTCGTGTAGCAAAGCTATTCTACGTTTCCTGTTTGGAATCACTCTACCGCCCCACTCCAGGTATTCGAGCAAAAGGAATGGAGTTTGCATCAATTATATATGAGTATTTGAGTGGAAACGTATTAGGTAACGCTGCACCACTGCCTTTGCTTGTCACATTGACAGCTAGCATTATTTTGCCGTCTATTTTAGTTTTTGAACGAGTGATTGCAGCTTCGGAAGCCATTTGCACAGCTGCCTTCAAAGCTTCATCAACCAATGAATTCCCTGCAACGTGAACGCCATCACGTTGATAACTCAGTGTATGTATCACGTGAGGGTTTTGTAGTTCTTGTCGTAACTGAACTACTTGTTCCCAAAGCAACTTATGCTTGATTGTGCCACCTTTTGCTTCTTTGTAACCGCTTTCAATCCAGTTCTGTAAGTATTCATTGTAAGATTGAACACAGTAATACGAATCGCACATTATGAGTGTGGAGAATTCACGGTCCGTATTCCCAAGTACCATCTTGAATGTTTGTAGTTCAGCTCACTGAGCTGTACAATCTCCTAGAGATTGCGTTTTAGTGACCATTGGTCGGAATTCGCCATTGCGCCTACGACCTTTAACGATCGCGCATGCAGCACTACGTGCTTGTTTACCCCCCGAAGCGGGCTGTGCTGATCCGTCAGTATAAATTATACATTCATACTGCTCTAGAGGCAGAATTTCAGTAGGCAGAGGACATTCTAGTTCATATTGTAGAAATTCTTGTGTTTTCAAAGAAGGATCAAAAACGTATTCAACGTCTCTTGCAGCAAGAGAATTAACCCATTGTACCCATCTCGGATGTAAAGCTTTAGCATTGGGAATGCTCGCTTTCGTCACTGCTTTTAAGGCAGGTACAGGTGTAACGACTATAATGCGCTTACCCTGTGGGAGGGCTCTCTTTTGCTACAGCAGTCTGAACCGCTGTCAGAATTTTTTCTGCAGAAGTGAATTTTAATTCTGCTTGTGTGTACAAGTGTGATCTATAAGCTATTGGTACTTTTTCACCTTTGTTAAAAGTTAAGTACGTGAATCCACATTGTCCTGGAATGATTCGGATCACTAAATTGCGTACGTTTACGAGTGTTTGCAAATGTTTAGTTGCTAACATGTCTGTTTGGACCGAACGCATCATTTCTGTGTGTTTTTGTGTCCAATTAACCGTTTTAAAATCAGGTTTGATTAATTCGTAGAGAGGTTTAACCCTTTCTGCGTAATTTAGAATGCATGTTCTTCCGAAGTTCTGGAAACCTAGAATCAACTAAGCTTTTCAGCATTTTTGGAGGTTGGAGCATTGCACATTTCTCTAGAAAGTTTGCTGCCAAGCTTTTGCCTTCACTTGATAATTCATATCCTAGAAAAAGGATGTTGAGGTGGGCAATTCTTGATTTCTTAAAATTGAATTTGTACCCTTCAGAGGCGAATCCCAGTATAATGGTGTTCACCCTGTTCATGTACCTGTCCAAGTCGTCTGTTAGATAGATGTCATCTACATATGACAGAGCTTCATCATCATATGTTTGTAGTAATTATGTTACTCTCGCTGAGAATAACCCAGGATTATTCTTGAATCCCCGAGGGAGACGACAGAAGTGACGCTGTGTCCCCATGATTGAGAAAGCGGTCAAGTACCTACTTTCTGGTGCAATGTGTTGACAGAAGAAACCGTTAGAAATATCTAAAGTGGTTTTATACTTTTTACGCACAATGTTATTCATTAATGCTGCACTGTGTGCATTTTGTACTGCAAAGGTTTTGCAACAAGAGTTTAGATGTCTGTAATCCAAGACTGTGTTGTCTGGTTTGGAGACAGGAAATAAAGGATTGTTCATTGACAGGGTGCATGTTTCAATCACCCCTTGGTATTCAAGTTGATCTAATATCTCCCTGACCTGAATTTTTAACTAGATTTTATGGTGAGGGGAATCCTCATCCCATCCTACATGATTTTTGTATAATGCTGGAGTGCCGCTCGCAGGAGAAGGAACTCTGACTTCGGGTTGTTTGGCTGCTTGCTCCCTCCAGGGACTACACTGACCAGGAGCCTTTGCTGCCAGCACACCTGTGCTGCTACGCCCACACCGCCATTTAACTCCTCGCGGCCCCCGCTTCGCGGGAGCCGCTTGCAGGAGAAGGAACTCTGACCTCGGGTTGTAGAAGGGTGGAAAATGTCGGGGATAGAGGAATTGAGAACAGGCATTCGGTAAGGCTGTCTGAAGTTGGGGGGCTATTGCAAGATCCAGAGGGAATGCCTAGGCAACAAGCTACAGCTGAAATTGCTTTGACCAGTGATGCACCTATGAAAGTACTCCCTTGCTTAGATCTTCCCCCCCCCGAGTCAGCACCATATGTAGTGGTGCTGGCAGGAGTCCCTGCCTTAAGTCGGGGAAAATCGGAGGCTTACACGGACCTTAAAAATAAATGTATTCATTGGCTGAACTATAATAGGCCATTGCCAACATATGCATCTAGTGAAATTCTCTTTGCCCGTAGAGTGGACTGGGTGGGGCATCAGAAGAATATTGAAAGAGACTGTATTGTAATCAACTTTAGGAACAGATGGGCTGTTGAACATATATGCAATTGGCCTGCAGCTCGGTTAGTAACCCAAATACAGCCCCTCCCCCTAACTTATTTTTATTCACCTACTCCCAGTAATTTCATCCCCAATGCAAAGAGAAGAGGCCAGTCTTGGGGCGACTGGGACAGACTGGGCAAGGTGCCCAGTCAGGTAACATCAACTGGGCTGGTGACGAAGATTGTAATTGCACCCCTGCACTTTCTCTATTCCCTGTTAGTAACAGATTCAGTGTCCTGGACCTAGTAGATTGACAGCTGAGAAGTTATCAGTCCTTAGTCCCTGTTGACAACAAACAGGACCCAAAAGAAACTAAGGTAGGTTTTGTGGCCCATGACTGGCCCGCCACCACTCTTAGCTCACAGGTGTGTGAAAGTGCCCAAAAGGGAACGAGTAACGAGAACGGGGGAAACACAAGGGGTGTTAGTGGTAGTAACCAAGATGGTGTGGGGTTAGTTCTCCCATCTCCACCAACACAGGAGGGTGTAATCAGAGTAACTTCACCTTCAGTAGCTGGAAGGACCCCCGTTAGAGAACCAGGGGGGGTTGGGCTAGATTGTAACCAGGGAGGATTGTATTTCAAAGGTATGTTAGTTGGGGATGATGGACGTACGAGGGGACAGAAGAAAACACAAGTGCAGAGGGCCAATGGCAATATTAAAATACTCTCCTGGAATTTGGCCGGCATTTAAAAATAAACTGTTTTGCCAAGACTGGGGTTCCTTTGTAGAGACCTGTGACATCTGCCTATTCCAGGAGACGTGGGCTCGGGAAGAATGTCAGTGGAGTGGCTTTGCCACCTTTAATATACTAGCCACAATGAGGGGTAGGGGGAGACCATCGGGGGGTTTAAGTATCTGGGTGGGTACGCACCTGGGCGCCAAAGCTGAGCAGATTCTTACTAACTCTGAGGATGTACAATGTGTCCTCCTAACAATGCCAGCAAACATAGAAATGGCCCTACTTAATATCTACTCTAGGCCAGTGCAGAGTGGGCAGGAGTCTGGAGTCGTTGAACATCTGAGACAATTTATCTTGACTCTCGAACCAGCAGTTCCCCTGATAATAGGGGGCAATTTCAATTGCCAGTTTTAACCCCTAACTAATACAAGTATAGAAGGCCCAGATGATGAGGATCAGTACTGGCACATACCCGAAGCCCAGATTCCTCAAGTTAGAGCTTGGATGCCGCTGGCCCTACAAATAAATTTGCTTACTTTGTCATCTTCATTGAGGGCATGTAACGGGAGGAAAAAATCTGATAGACCCGGTCTGCCCACCTTCAATAGAGTAGGGCAAAACCCAATTCTGGACTACATTATGGTTGAAGCCAGAAGCACAAGTTACTACTTGTGTACGGATATATCTGTAAGAGACATTAGTTAGTGATAGATTCCTTACCTTAGAATATCCCCAGGCGTCAGACTGGATCTGGAAAATTTTGCGTAGCAATACCCCTGCTCGCCGGCAGGCGTCGTCCGCGGCTCTGCGTCCGTGTCGTTAGCGCCAGAATGACGTAGTCAGAGAACTTTGATGCCGCCCTCGCGCGCTGACGTCAGTTCTGATACACAGCTTTTCCGCGCCAGATACGCAGAGCCATGATAGAACCAACACTGGTGCCATGAAACTAGGGCCCTGAAAGGGGATGACCTTAACCCTAGATATCGGTTCGCAGAACGGGGAGGATGGGTGGGTCGGTAAGGAACCTATCACTAACTAATGTCTCTTACAGATATATCGTTACACAAGTAGTAACTTGTGCATCTGAAAGAGACACGTTAGTGATAGATTCCTTACCTTAGAATAGATACCCGAGCAATACCAACCCCGGTGGTGGGTCTGCGAACCAATAATCACACCAGAAAGTCCTAGAAGACGGAACGGCCAAAGAAGCCATCCCTCCGGACTTGGCTGTCCAGGCAGTAGTGTCTCGCAAACGTGTGCAGCGAGGCCCACGTAGCTGCCTGACAAATGTCCTGCAGGGGCACTCCTCGGCCTAAGGCAGTCGTAGTCGCCGTAGCCCGAGTGGAATGAGCCCTCAGTCCAACAGGGGGTTCCTTCTTAGCCAAGGAGTAACACGCCTGGATGCACAAGATGATCCACCGAGAGATGGTCCGCTTGTGCACCGCCCGTCCCTTCTTAGCGCCCACGTAACCAACAAAGAGTTGGTCATCCACCCGGAACTGGCATGTGCGGTCTAGATAGAATGGCAGGGCACATTTTGGGTCAAGACGATGGAGCCGCTCTTCCTCTTTAGAGGGATGCAGAGGCGGAAAGAAGGTGGGCAAGGTGATGGACTGCCCGATGTGGAAGGGTGTGACTACATTGGGCAGGAAAGAGGGTCTTGTCCGCAACACAACCTTGTCCGGATGGACAGAAAGGAAAGGAGGTTTGGAAGAAAGAGCCGAGCTCACTCACTCTCCTGGCAGAGGTGATGGCAACCAGGAAAGCAGCCTTTAGAGTAAGAAGACGGAGAGGACAGTTATGAAGTGACTCGAAGGGAGCACACATCAGAAAGGTAAGTACAAGGTTCAAGTCCCACTGAGGTATCACGAATGGAACAGGAGGGAACATGTGTGTGATGCCCTTCAAAAACCTATTTACAATTGGGGACTTGAACAAAGATGGCTGATCAGGTAGCCTTAAAAAGGCAGAAAGGGCAGAAAGGTAGCCCTTGATTGCGCCCAGAGCAGAGCCCTGCTGGGCAAGAAGAAGAAGGAAGAGGAGAACCTCAGAAAGGGGTGCAGAGAGAGTATCCACAGCCTTTGCTGTACACCATGCCACAAATCTGTACCACCTGCTGGCGTATACCGACATTGTGGAGGGACGCCTGCCTGCCAGAATGACATTACAGACTTCAGGAGGCAAGTCAAATGGCCTCAACTATCGCCGCTCAATCTCCAAGCTTGTAGGTGGAGACTGGACAGGTTCGGGTGGAGGACCGTCCCCTGCTGCTGCGACAGAAGGTCCTCCTAAAGAGGCAGACGAATCGGGGGATCGACAGAAATGCTGAGTAGCTCGGGATACCAATACCTTCGTGCCTAATCCGGAGCCACAAAGATAACCTGGGCCCGGTGGCGCCTGATCTTCTTCAGCACTCTGGGCAGAAGTGGTATAAGTGGAAATGCATACAATAGACCACAACTCCACTCGCGACGAAAAGCGTCTCCGAGCGAGTGCCGCCTTAGAAATTCCAACGCGCAGAACTGATGACATTGCGCGTTCTCTTCTGTGGCGAATAGATCTAACCAAGGCTCTCCCCAGTGTTTAAAGAGGCCTTGCGCCACGTCCGAGTTCAGACGCCATTCGTGATTCATCATGCACCGACGGCTGAGTTCGTCCGCCCTGGCGTTCAGGGACCCTGCCAGGTGTTGAACCACCAGGGTCACGCCCTGATGTTCCAGCCACTGCCAGAGGCGCAGAGCCTCCTGGCATAGGGTCCACGACCCCACCCCGCCCTGTTTGTTGCAGTACCACATGGCGGTGGTGTTGTCCGTGAACACCTGCACTACACTCCCCCGGACAGAGGGGAGGAAGGCCTTCAGTGCAAGCCGGATCGCCCGCAACTCCAGAAGGTTGATGTGGAGCTGGGACTCCGCCGGAGTCCAGAGGCTCCGGTTAGGGTAGGGAGAGGGATCTGCCGCTGACCCAATCGCTGTCCGTGAGCCACCACTGCAACTGTCTTGCAGTGCCCTCCGAGATCAAGACATGGTCGGACAAGTTGCCCCGATGCTGACCCCACTGAAACTTCAGGTCCCACTGCAGAGCCCGCATCCGCAACCGGGCGTGATGCACCAGAAGGATGCAGGAGGCCATCAGCCCCAGAAGCCGCAGTGTCAACCTGACCGAGACTCGGGATAAAGGCTGAAAGATCAGAATTAGAGCCTGAATATCCCGAACCCGCTGTTCGGGAGGATAAACCCGAAACTGCGCCAAGTCTAGAACTGCTCCGATGAAGAGTAGCTTCTGAGAGGGACACAGGTGTGACTTCGGCACATTGATGGAGAACCCCAGCAGATGCAGGAGGTCGGCCGTAGTCTGGAGGTGGTTGACGACTGTCTGGGGCGAGTCCGCCTTCAAAAACCAGTCGTCGAGGTAGGGGAAGACTGAAACCCCTAACCTGCGCAGATGAGCTGCGACCACCACCATCACTTTCGTGAACACCCGTGGGGCGCTGGTAAGGCCGAAGAGGAGCACGGTAAACTGAAAGTGCTCGTGGCCTACCGTGAACCGCAGGTAACGCCGGTGGGCCGGCAGGACGGGGATGTGAAAATAAGCGTCCTGCAAGTCCAATGCTACCATCCAGTCTCCAGGGTCTAGGGCAGCTAAGACCTGAGCCAATTTCAGCATCTTGAACTTCTCCTTCCGGAGGAAGCCGTTGACATTCCGTAAGTCCAAGATAGGGCGTAGGCCCCCTTTGCCCTTCTTGGGTATCAGAAAGTAGTGGGAGTAACAACCACACCCTACTTCTGGCCCAGGAACGTGCTTGATGGCCCCCTTGCCCAAGAGGGACGTAACTTCCTCTTGCAGAAGTGTCAAGTGATCCCCCGACACGCGGTGGTATTGCAGTGGCATGGCTGGAGGGGTCGCCTCAAAGGGGAGGGAGTAGCCCCTTCGGACGATTTGCAGCACCCACTTGTCCGACGTGACAGTGCGCCAGTGGAAGAGGTGATGGTGGACCCTGATTCCCACTGGCATCACATGGGACTGAAAGCACGGACTAGGAGGGTTTTGAGGCGGGTGCTGCAGGGGAAGGTGTGGACTGGCCTCGCCGTTGTCCCCGACCGCCGCTACGGCGGTTTCCACGGCCGCCACCACGCTGTGTAGTAGTCTGCGGTGCGTGGCTAGCAGCACGTGTGGGAGTGCCCCTTCCTTGGCCACGAAAGGAGCGAAAGGCACCCATTTGTTGGCGTGGGGCCGAGAGGCCCCAGGACTTGGCCGTAGCCCTGGAGTCCTTAAAACGCTCAAGCGCATGGTCTGCCTTGTCGCCAAATAGGCGACGGCCATCAAACAGCATGTACAGAAGTGTGGCCTGGACATCGGCCAAAAGTTGGCGGACCTCAACCAGGCGTGGCGTCGAACCGCCACCGTCGTTGCCATCGCTCTGCCCAGTGAGTCCGTGGTATCCAGCCCACACCGGATGGAGTAGCGCGCTGCATCTCGACCCTCCGCAAGGGCTTGGGTGAGTTTAGCCCGGGCCTCCTCCGGGCATTCTGGCAGCACGTCCTCGACCGTGTCCCACAGGGTGTGGGTGTAGCGGCCCAAGAGGCATGCGGTATTGACTGACCGCAGTCCCAAACTCAGGGACGAGAACACTTTCTTCCCGAATTGTTCATACCTCTTGGATTCCCAATCGGGTGGAGCCGTCGGGAATGCGGTATGGGAAGTGGAGGCCTGGATGACCAGGTTCTCGTGGTGGGATGGGTGGACAAAAAGCAAAGGTCTCCTGGGGCCGGGCGGTAGCGTCTGGCCATGTTCCTATCCACAGGCTGACCTGTAGCAGGCTTGGACCAAGTGCCCACAAGAACGTCACACAGGGCCTCATTAAATGGCAGCAGAGGCTCAGTGGAGTATGCCTGCGGTTTAAGGACGTGAGGAGGTTAGTCCTCACGGCCGCGACGGGGAGCGTCAGGCCCAAGGCCTTGGCTGCCCACGTCAACACTACACTGTAGGCAGCCCCCTCCTCCATAGCCACAGTGGGAGGGGAGATAAATCCAGCGTCTGGCGAAGTGTCAATACCACTGGCCTCCCCAAGCTCATATGTCCAGTCCTGTTGAGACTGGCACTCCTGTGCCAGAGGGTCCATAGACCCCTCCCAATCACCCTAGTCACCCATCTCCTGAAGTTCAGGGTCAACGGATGGGGCCGGTTCGTGGAAATAGAAATCCCCATACGACGTCGAGAGAGGCGCCCAGCGGCGCCGCTCCGCTGCCGGAACCGAATCGAGGGGAGGATTGGGGATGGTGCCGACAGGCGGTGCCGGGGGTGACACCCGCTGGGTCGGCACCGGCGAGGTCGTGAGTGTAGGAGAGTGGTGTCTGCAATCCTATGGTCACCCCAGATTTTTGCTTTTTGCCTCACTGGTTTACGACTTTCCCTGGCTGTGGGCCTGCTAATCAGACCCACAGCCTAGCTGTTCTCTCTCTAAATTGACATCCATGTACTTTAGGTGCATCTACCAATTGGTACTGGGCCACCTTATCAGTCCCTGTACAGTGTACCTTAGGTACCCAGGGCATAGGTGTACCCAGGGCCTACCAGGGGCTGAAGCATGTATTATGCCACCCCTGGCTGGCCATCTAAACAGACACAACTGGCTGGTAAGACAGCTGGGGCAAGGTGGTGTAATCACCCTTTGCTGTAGATATAGTATACCTATATCTAACCCCAAAATGGACACATATACTCCTATTAGTCACTCCTATGGCAGGCCTTATCAATCCTGAAGGCAGAGTGCTTGGAATTATGTGAGATGGTGCTCTGGCATGAGCTGATCCCGTCTGCAGCTTGCGGAACCAAGTCCTAATAGCTGTTCTATGATAACGCTATACCATATACTCTTAAGTACATTATAATCCTCGCGGTTGAATGCTAACTCTGGTATAACATTATCAAACATGTCGAGTAAGGTGTCATACGAATTGGAATACTACCCCCTCGCCAATTCTGGTGACGGGGGTAGCATTCCACCCTTCTAGAGGGACACGACATGTATGTAACTGTGAACCCCGGTTAAAGTTAAATCGAGCCTTGGCATCACAAAATGGATGCTGCCACCACAGACACAAGTCTGACCTCCTGCTGCTGGGAGTCCTTCCAGCGAGGGAGGCTTGGACAAAGGGTTTCCTGCCTTGGGAGGTGCTAGCACCACCCCAAACAGGATTTTGTGTATTGGGTAGGATAGGCCTGAAAGGAATGAGACTTGCCTGGGGCACACAAGGTGTCCTGTGCATACACCGGTTCAAACCAGTTGCTGGGGCATCCCTGCCCCAGCTCTGGCGCGAAACCGGACAAAGGATAGGGGGTGTAACCACCCCCCTTCCTGGTACCACCCAGGGGAGGGACCTAGTCACCAGTACAGCCCCCTTTAGCAGGATAAAGGTAGGAGCTGGTCCCATTCCAAGTTAGATTAATCCTGAACTACTCTACAAGAAGAAACTCTGGACTTTGACGTTCTGCTCCACAGAAGACTGAAGAAATCTCCCTTGTGGGCAAGGAGTGTCTACCCTGCACCAGCAGGCACCATCAAGTGTCCAGCGGCTTCACTTTGTCGTCTTCCCTCGAGGATCCAGACTTCAGAACCCGACGAGACCCGGATTCCCAGACCTCTCCGACCTCAACTCACATCTGCAGCACAGCTGAGATCCGTGGGTGCGACGAGACACGTGGGACCGGCCATCTTGGAGAAACTGCACTTCGCTTCCAGCACGACTTCTGAGGTAACCTCGACGAAGTGCTTTGGGGATTGAGAAGCCCCAGCCCCGAGCAGCTCCTGCACCGAAGATCAGCCCTCCAGCATCCACGAGATCTGCGTGGGGCCCTTCTGCCTGTTTGCTGCTCAACGCGTTGTCTGGTCACTTTCGGGCTGGCTAGTGACCTCCTAGACGACGAACTTTGAAAACTACACTGCTGGTCTGGTTGCTCCAGACTGGCCCTTGCTCCCTACCCAAAGAGGAGCACCCTGGACCCTCCTGGTCCACTCCAGATGCCGTTTCCACTCACCGCGTGGGTTGCCTTTACCAAGGCCTGTTGATTCCAAATCCGGATCCGACACCGCCGACAGCGAGAGCCTGCGTGGGACAGCTCGTGCCTCCATCCTGGTCGTCGAAGACACCTCCTGGTCCACGTGGCTGCAGAGACAAGCGTCCACTCTTCACCTGATCGCGACGACATCTGGTTCCTTCCTGGTTCCACTCCAGTCACTGGCTAGTGACTTTGAACATTGTCCCCTCTGCTTTCAGGTCTTCAGCATCTCCGATCCACCCTTGGATCACACCGGACATCTTCCTCCTGGTCGCCTGCAGCATCTTTTCTTTCAGGCTCCATAGACTTCAACGCAGAAACCCGACACGACTTCGCACCTATGCACCCGCAGCCCGTGGGTGAGGTAACGAGAGCATTTCGGTGCTCAAGGGTAGCTTGACTCTCCTAGTGTCCAGATTCACAGTCGTTTTAGTCCTACCTAGTCAGGATTGTCCGTACTTACCTTTTCCTTGAACTGTACTGTCCATAGACGTTGCTACGCATCTCGTGTGTGAGTTCACACTCTGCACACGCGTTCCGTGGGCCTCCTATCACTTACCTAAAGTTAGGGTAGCGTGGTCCCAACGATCCTACAGCCTCTGGACAGCTCCATTCCTTCTATCGATTTCCTTATACCATTTACTTAGTATATGGTTTGCCGTGCCCCTAGGGCACCATTGTAATTTTGTGCAACTTATCGTATTTTTCCTAAGAGATTGTCATGTGCTTAGCCCTCTGATTTCATAAAGAGTTCAGAGGTGTTTGTTAGTAATAAATATACTGTTTATTTTCATAACAACCTGTGTGGTGTCCTTTCATCTGGTATTCAAGGGGTTATATTGTGGTAAAACAGCTGGCTTCACTTGCCAAAAGAGTTTAGCCTAAGACTGATTTGTCCACGCTACCATTAGGATAGCTAGTCTATAAGGTTGACTTACAACCAATCACCATAAGGGTTGTTTGGACTGATACAAGGTGAGCACTAGAACTAGTGAGCATCATATATCAGGCCAACTTCTCAAATTGGTGTGCAGCGGTTGGGATTTGAAGCGGTAACTGCAAACACAACAATGATGGACAGAATGTGGATCAATGTCACACATTCACCCCAGTCCAAAGATCTGGGCCCAAATCCATCGTTTTTCCACTCCACACCACCCTGGGTTAGACAATGGCAATATGCAAATCAGCGCTGACCCTGTGCCCCATGGGAACAATCCAGTCCGAACTACAAAAGCCATGTCCTTCCCAGAACGGAAACAAGCATCCGAGGACCGGCCCGGTTTCGAGGTAACACCTCTCATCAGCCCGGCAGGCTTGATTCCAGTGGTGTGGAGTAACTGGGACTCACGTCTGAGCATCCCCAGTACACTTAGAGCGGTAACTGCAAACACAACAATGATGGACAGAATGTGGATCAATGTCACACATTCACCCCAGTCCAAAGATCTGGGCCCAAATCCATCGTTTTTCCACTCCACACCACCCTGGGTTAGACAATGGCAATATGCAAATCAGCGCTGACCCTGTGCCCCATGGGAACAGTCCAGTCCGAACTACAAAAGCCATGTCCTTCCCAGAACGGAAACAAGCATCCGAGGACCGGCCCGGTTTCGAGGTAACACCTCTCATCAGCCCGGCTAGCTTGATTCCAGTGGTGTGGAGTAACTGGGACTCACGTCTGAGCATCCCCAGTACACTTAGAGCGGTAACTGCAAACACAACAATGATGGACAGAATGTGGATTTGAGCTTGCTGTTGTTTTTACCAAATATAATCTTGAAATATCATTTGAAAGATCACATAAGGTACCCTGGTACATATAACAAGCTTAGAAATACTCTGAGTTCTACTGAACCAGCTGTTGTAGTAGAAAGGGCCTAGCATACCCTGACTACAACTCTTAGCAAGGGATCAGTAGGAAAACCCATAGTGTAGGTAGGTGCATCACTTACACCTCACTAGAAAGCATGTCTACCCATGGAGAGACTTCAGAGACTCCCCTAGTGGCTAGTGACCCTCCACAGGTCCTTTCCAGATATGCAGCTCTCAGTTTCCAGGAGATGAGACAATTGTGTACCTCCAGGAAATTGAAACAGGGTTCTAACCCTACCACTCCTTTTCTGTTAGGTCTCTTAGAGACATATGATGCTAGAAGGGCTTCTAACCCAGGTCCCTCTAATCCAGATGGGAGCATGCCCCCCTTAGAAGGTAATCCTGACTCCAACCCCCCTGAAACAGAGAATGTAGATGAGGAGGAGGAGGAGGAAGAGGAAGAGTCCTCTGGGGATGAGGCAGACAAAGGTCCAGTAGTAGTCAGCAGACTCACCAGGGTCAACTTAAGCCTACATGAAGGTGGTACTGGGGGAGCCCGAAGACCACCCTCAAGCTGGCCTAACCTTGGGAATAGACGAGTTAGATCTAATTTCCGAGGCTCTAACAGATCTATTCACACCCATGTCTCTCAGGCATCTTCTCAGAGAGGGATGGCATCCCCTCAGAGAAGAGAGCATGAAGCAAAGATGAGGGAAGTGAATCTGAGGATTGAAAGGGAAGAACTTGCCCTTGCCAAAGAGAAACTTGCCTTTGCCAGAGAGCAACAGTTGAGTGGGGTAGTCCCCACTGGTGGCAGCATTATCCCTAGGGATAGAGAAAGGGGTTTTGATGTGGCTCCCACGTCGGCGAAGTACGTGACCACCGTTGTTGATACTCGGAGGTCCTCGTCATTCTTTACCAAGAGGGTTTTTGAATGATGTTTTAGCTTTAATCTGCTGGATATATCGACTGAAGCTTCCTTGCATATGTTCCATTTTGCTCTGTCCGTCTGATAATTGAAAGGACGTTTTCCCAAAAATATAGATTTTCTATTTCGTGCCATTGGGACCAGGATTGCGGGGCTCCTCTCGCTTCTCTTAATCGTTGCTCCTCCATACATTCAGAGATTGATCTTCTCATACCGGCAAATTACCTTCTCTGCTATGTTCTGCGAGGACTGCTGTTCACCTTCTGTCTGTGTTAGACTCTGACGAGTCTTTCCTCAATGATACGCTGTGATACATTGCTGGTTGCCCAGAAAAATCCTGAAACTGAGATAATTCTTTCATCTTGAAATCTTTGAAGGACCTGAATGGCCGTATAAAATTGATTGACTGGTGCCCTGATGAAGGAATTCCCCACTGTGGCATTTTCCGAAACACGCGTCGGTGCTTCTTCCTGTCTGATTGATGAGTGTGTGTGGTTTTTTCTTAGTTGTTTGTATCTAGATAATTGTTTTATTTCATGAGTGTGATTGTGATTTATTTTTTTGGATGAATGAGCTAGGAGAAATGTTTTTATTGCTCCTTGCAGTTCTGGGCCAACGCTACATGAATTATATATGCTGCTTTATTGATTGAAATAATGAATTTTTATAAAAATAAATGACAATAAAATGATTTAAATACAACCAGCTGTTCTGTGGGCAATTGCTAATATTGGAACCTATTGGTCCTTTAGATTATTGAGAACCTCCCTTTCATGTTATTTATGTTTTGATACTAGAAACCTGAGTAAAATAGTGCCCTCCTATAAGACAGGAGATGATATCCACAAGTGGATAACTGCTCTGGAGAGGGCCTGCAAAGTGCAGCAGGTACCCCAGAGTCAGTGGGCAGCAATATTGTGGCTCTCCTTTGAAGGTAAAGGTAGAGATAAGCTCCTCACTGTTAGAGATGAGGATGCTAATGATTACCAAGTCTTGAAAACTGCACTGATTGATGGGTTTGGCTTAACAACTGAACAGTACAGGTTAATGTTCAGAGACACCCAGAAAACTCAGGCTCAATATTGGACTGACTTTGTTGATTGTGCCACTAAGGCTCTGGAGGGCTGGTTACTGGGAAGTAATGTTACTGATTACACAGGATTGTATAATCTAATTATGAGAGAAGAAATCTTAAATAATTGTCAGAACCAGTTGTTGCATCAGCACTTGATTGACTCAGATCTGACCTCTCCCCAAGAATTGGGAAAGAAGGCAGACAGATGGGTCAGGACAAGGGTCAAGCAGCAGAACCAGAACCAGGGTGGTGGCCAGAAGAAAGCAGACCAGAAGGGTAATGAGAATAAGCAAAATGACCAGAAGTCTTCAACAGGGCCCCAACAACCTAAGGAGGGTGGGTCCCAAACTTCCCAAAAGAAGAAGGATAATGGTCCTAAGAAACCATGGTGCCAATACTGTAAAAGTAAGACTCACTGGTTTAGTGAGTGCACCAAGAAAGGCCAATCTCCTACCACTACTGCCCCTAAGACACCTGCACCCCCTAGTACAGTTAGTAGTGGTAGTGTACCTCCCAAGGCTATAGTTGGGTTAACCCTGGGAACTGAGGTGTGTTCTGACTTAGTCAGAATTCCTACTCAGGCAGTTCTTGTTTGTACTGGGGACATGGATATGACCCCTACTGTAAGTCCCAGTACTCTGGGCAAATACAGGCAACCCCCTTTAATCAATGGAAAAATGGCTCAGGCCTACAGGGACACATGTGCCAGTGTCACCATGGTGACACCAACATTTGTGGACCCTGACCAGATCATGCTAGGTTCAGACTACCTTGTGACCAATGCTAGCAATGTCACTACCAATCACAGTATGGCCGTTGTTAATTTCTCCTGGGGAGGGGTAACTGGCCTCAAAAGGGTTGTAGTTAGTTCAGACCTCCCAGTAGATTGTCTCTTGGGCAATGATTTGGAATCCTCACTGTGGTCAGATGTGGAGTACAGGACTCATGTAAAAATGCTAGGTCTCTCCTCACATGTCCTTGCTGTGACCAGGTCACAAATGTCAAGAAATGCCCAGCTGAACAAGTGCTGGATCCTGGAAGGATGGACCAGACACTACCCAAGAGGAAGAGCAGTAGGGGTAAGGCTGAGCCTTCCCCCCTGCCTCAGGTTGAGGATCAGCCCTCACAGGAGGCTGACCCAAAGACCCCAGAAGGAACTGCCCTAGAAGAGCTTGAACATAAACAGGTTGAGTTTCTTGGGACAGGGGGACCTTCCAGGGCAGACTTGAGGCAGGCACAGTTAGACTGTTCCTCCCTTTAACCCCTCAGACAGCAGGCGGCTGCTGAGGCTGCAGGGAATGCTACAGGTGCCCATAAGGTATATTGGTATTGTGAGAAGTTGGCCTGATATATGATGCTCACTAGTTCTAGTGATCACCTTGTATCAGTCCAAACAACCCTTATGGTGATTGGTTGTAAGTCAACCTTATAGACCAGCTATCCTAATGGTAGCATGGACAAAGCAGTCTTAGGCTAAACTCTTTTGGCATGTGAAGCCAGCTGTTTTACCACAATATAACCCCTTGAATACCAGATGATCGGACACCACACAGGTTGTTATGAAAATAAACAATATATTTATTAATAACAAACACCACTGAACTCTTTATGAGATCAGAGGGCTAAGCACGTGACAATCTCTTAGGAAAAATACGATAAGTTGCACAAAATTACAATGGTACCCTAGGGGCACGACAAACCATATACTAAGTAAATGGTATAAGGAAATCGATAGAAGGAATGGAGTTGTCCCGAGGCTGTAGGAACGCTGGGACTACACTATCCTAACTTTAGGTAAGTAATAGGAGGCCCACGGAACGCGTGTGCAGAGTGTGAACTCACACGCGAGATGCGTAACAACGTCTATGGACAGTACAGTTCAAGAAAAAGGTAAGTACGGACAATCCTGACTAGTTAGGACTAAAACGACTGTGGAACTAGACACTAGGAGAGTCAATCTACCCTTGAGCACCGAAATGCTCTTGTTACCTCACCCACGGGCTGCGGGTGCATAGGTGCAAAGTCGTGTCGGGTTCCGGCGTTGAAGTCTATGGAGCCTAGAAGAAAAGATGCTGCAGGCGACCAGGAGGAAGATGTCCGGTGTGATCCAAGGGTGGATCAGTGATGCTGAAGACCTGAAAGCAGAGGGGACAATGTTCACAGTCACTAGCCAGTGACTGGAGTGGAACCAGAAAGGAACCAGATGTCGTCGTCGCGATCAAGTGGAGAGTGGACGCTTGACTCTGCAGCCACGTGGACCAGGTGGTGTCTTGGACGACCAGGATGGAGGCACGAGCTGTCCCACGCAGGCTCTCGCTGTCGACTAGGAGAGTCCGGGGTGCTTCTCTTTTGGAAGGGAGCAAGGGCCAGTCTGGAGCAACCAGACAAACAGTGAAGGTTTCAAAGTTCGTCGTCTAGGAAGCCACTAGCCAGCCGGCAAGTGACCAGACAACGCGTCGAGCAGCAAACAAGCAGAAGGGCCCCACGCAGACCTCGTGGAAGCAGGAGGGCTGATCTTCGGTGCCAGGGCTGCTCGGAGCTGGGGCTTCTCAATCCCCAAAGCACTTGGTCGAGTTTACCTCGGGAGTCGTGCTGGAAGCGAAGTGCAGTTTCTTTCAAGATGGCCGGTCCAACGTGTCTCGTCACACCCACGGATCTCAGCTGTGCTGCAGATGTGAGTTGAGGTCGGAGAGGTCTGGGAATCTGGGTCTCGTCGGCCTCTGAAGTCTGGATCCTCAAGGGAAGACGACAAAGTGAAGCCGCTGGACGCTTGATGGTGCCTGTAGTTGCAGGGTGGACACTCCTTGCCCACAAGGGAGATTCTTCAGTCTTCTGTGGAGCAGAACGTCGAAGGCCAGAGTTTCTTCTTGTTGAATAGTTCAGGATAATCTAATTTGGAATGGGACCAGCTCCTACCTTTATTCTCCTAAAGGGGGCTGCACTACTGACTAGGTCCCTCCCCTGGGTGGGACCAGGAAGGGGGGTGGCTACACCCCCTATCCTTTGTCCGGTTTCGCGCCAGCGCTGGGGCAGGGATGCCCCAGCAACTGGTTTGAACCGGTGTATGCACAGGACACCTTGTGCGCCCCAGGCATGTCTCATTCCTTTCAGGCCTGTCCTACCCAATACACAAAATCCTGTCTCGGGTGGTGCTAGCACCTCCCAAGGCAGGAAAACCTTTGTCCAAGCCTCCCTCGCTGGAAGGACTCCCAGCAGCAGGAGGTCAGACTTGTGTCTGTGGTGGCAGCAACCATTTTGTGGTGCCAAGGCTCGAGTTAACTTTAACCGGGGTTCACAGTTACATACATGTCGTGCCCCTCTAGAAGGGTGGAATGCTACCCCCATGCCAGAATTGGCGAGGGGGTAGTATTCCAATTCGTATGACACCTTACTCGACATGTTTTGATAATGTTATACCAGAGTTAGCATTTAACCGCGAGGATTATAATGCACTTAAGAGTATATGGTATAGCGTTATCATGGAACAGCTATTAGGACTTGGTTCCGCAAGCTGCAGACGGGCTCAGCTCATGCCAGAGCACCATCTCACATAATTCCAAGCACTCTGCCTTCAGGATTGATAAGGCCTGCCATTGGAGTGATTGATAGGAATATATGTGTCCATTTTAGGGTTAGATATTGGTATACTATATCTATAGCAAAGGGTGATTACACCACCTTGCCCCAGCTGTCTTGCAGCCAGTTGTGTCAGTTTTAGATGGCCAGGCAGGGGTGGCATAATACATGCTGCAGCCCCTGGTAGGCCCTGGGTACACCTATGCCCTGGATACCTAAGGTACACTGTACAGGGACTGATAAGGTGGCCCAGTACCAATTGGTAAATGCACCTAAATGGAATGGAAATGGATTTGTTAAGCGCGGTTGCTGCCCACGGGTGTCCAAGCGCTGAGTAGAACGGAAGAGGGAGATTAGGACTAAAGGAATTTGGCGAACAATAAAGTTTTCAGCTTTTTACGGAATGAGAGCAGGTCAGGGTTGGAGCGAAGAGAGAGGGGGAGAGCATTCCAAAGCTTGGCGGTGTTAAGCGAGAACAGCCTACCCCCGGTCCTGGCTCTTTTCACTCTAGGAACTACTGCAAGGAAAGCATCCGTAGATCGAAGGTTCCTATTTGGGTGGTAGGGGATAACAAGGTTGTTATTTATTGTTGATCCCGTCTTCCAAAAGGCCCGATGCGCAATACACAGCGCCTTGAATGTCACTCTTAGCCTCACTGGCAGCCAGTGCAGGCTTTTCAGTCCAGGTCTAGCTGACTGGGTTCGCGGAATCTGGAGTAAGGTTCGTGCGGCGCAGTTTTGTACCACTTGCAGCCTCCTAAGGGTCATCTCAGGGGCCCCAACGTATAGAGCATTGTTTGAGTCTAGGCGGGACTGGATGAGGCCTTGTACTGCCACCTTTTTGGCCTCCAGAGGCAGAAGTGGGAGGACCTTCCTCAGGACTCTAAGTAGGCCAAAACAGGTGGCGGATAACTTAGTGGCCTGGGTGGAGAAGGAGAGGTTTTTGTCCAACCATACTCCCAAGCTCTTGACACTTTCCTTGGGGGTGGGGGGAGTGCCCAGACCACAGGGCCACAAGGAGGTAAATGGTACTGGCGATGCTGGGCCTAGGAGCATGAGCTCTGTTTTTCCTCCGTTCAGCTTAAGGGAGGAGTTGGTCATCCACTCCTTCACGTCCTCTAAACATTTCAACAGACCTGCCGGGGATTGCCTGTTGCTCTCTTGCGCCAGTGAAACCACTAGCTGAGTGTCGTCGGCGTACGACACGATTTTAATGCCATACGGTTCGACTACCCCAGCCAGTGGTTTCATGTATACATTAAATAGCACAGGGCTCAGCGAAGAGCCCTGTGGTACTCCGCAGCTGAGATGTTTACTGGATGACATTGTATCGCCGTCGAAGATCTGAAAAGATCTGTCAGACAGGAAGGAGTCGAACCACCTTAGTGCATCACCCGAGACTCCAATGTTATAGAGACGGTTCAGCAAGATGGCATAGCTGACCGTATCGAAGGCGGCACTTAGATCAAGGAGGATCACTGCCACTGATCCTCCCTGATCCAGTATCCTTCGAGATTCTTCGGTGACTGCTAATAAGGCGGTTTCAGTCCCATGCTTTGGTCTAAAGCCTGTCTGGGACGTATGTAGTAGGGAGTGGTTCTCTAGAAACTGGACCAGCTGGGCATTTATATATTTCTCCAGCACCTTGCTAGCCCAAGGGAGGAGTGAGATGGGACGGTAGCTGGAGTGGTCATCAGGGTCCAGGTTGGGTTTTTTCAACAGCGCCCGCACCATTGCTTGTTTCCAGGCTATGGGAACTGCGCATGCGGATATGGAGGAATTTAGCAGTTCCAGGATCACAGGCAAGGTGGCTTCACCTGCCTGCATCAGGACTTCTGGAGGCGCTGGGTCACGTGGAGAGCCCGACTTAACTTGACATGCCACTTTGTCTAGGGTGTCAAGGTCCAAAAGGGGAAAATGATCAAGAACAGGCTGGTCTGGGGGGAGGGGGGATCTCGGGAGAGGTAGGTCAGTCGCAACCGGAGTCGAGACTATTGTTGGGAAAGTGGAGTAGATTTTCAGCACCTTGTTATGGAAGAATTCCGCCAGCTCATTGCATTGATCTTGAGTCTTGATCGGATGGGGGGCAGAGGTGGCACTGGTGCATTGTTTTATTATCTGGAAGATTTCCTTGGGCTTTGATTTAGCTTCCAGGATTTTATCAGAGTAATAAGTAGCCTGGGCCGTCCTGATCCCTTCTCTGTAGGCTTTAATCGCCTCTTTGTAGGATGCCTTTTTTTCCGAGAGAAAGTCTAGTCGCCAGGCTCTCTCTCGTTGCCTACAGAGGCGTTTTTGCTCTCTTAGCGAGTCAGAGAACCAGGGGGCTGATTTCTGCGTTCTCTTTGAGGGGGATCTGCGGAGAGGGAGGATCATATCTAATGAGTTCGTGATCCAACCTACATAGTTTCCGTTTGCCACGTTGGGGTCTGGACAGGGTGGCGGACGGGTGGAGTCGAGAACATGCGTCCAGGACTCCACGGAGAGTCTTGACCAGTTTCTCCTAGTTGTGACTTGAGGGTTTAATTGGGGGGCTTTATGGGTGACCCAGGTAAACGGGACCAAGAAATGGTCCGACCATGGGAGAGGAATAGGTTGGTCGACAGTCAAATCAATGCAATTACTGAAAATAGGGTCCAGTAGATTCCCCTTTTCGTGGGTCGGGGCTGTGACTAGTTGGGCCAGTTGAAGAGCTCCAAGGTCATCTATTAGCTCCTTAGCAATGTGGTCTGAAGGGGAGTTAAAATGGAGATTAAGATCCCCTAGAACCGTGTGATTGGCAGAGGATAAAATTATTTTCGCTATAATCTCTGGAAGAGATGTATAGAATAATTTTGCAGACTCGGGGGGGCGATAGATCAAAGTGCCGGAGAATGAACTATTCGCGTGGAACTCTATACAGAATTCTACACTCTCGCAACCAGGGATAGTTTCTGCTGTGGTGCGGCAATGATACTGGTCCTTTAATATAATGGCCAGACCTCCGCCTCTCCCTTCCGGTCTGTCTACTCTGAAGATATGGTAGCCAGCTGATAAGGCTGAGACTAAATCAGGCTCTGATTGAGCCGAGAGCCAGGTTTCTGTTAAGAAGATCGCGTCTGGCTTGTGTTCCTCTAGCAGCATGGCGATTTGTGTACAATGTTTTGGCAGTGATCGACAGTTTAACACGTACATGCAGTATTTCTGGGCTGTGGCCAACGGGGAGATGTTACGAAAGGAGTGTTTGCAGTCTGGGCAGCGGGGGGGGAGCTCTGTAGGAGCATATGTATGCGTGCACTGGACAGCAACAGTTCTTCTTATGCTGTGTAAGGCTGTCGAGCTATATGACCTGCCCTGGGGAGTGGGGGAACCAGGGTTTGTGGCCCCTGGTCCCGTCTGGTCGCGGACGGGCGCAGACGGGCTTGCCTTTGGCGCGCCTTCGGCGCACCGCCGGCGCGCCCGCTGCGCCCGTCCGCTGCGCCTCCGGAAACACCACATTCTTAAATATCAGAGGGAAGGGGCGTGGCCTATTCGGTGGGCGGAGCCCGGGAGGTCGCGGCGGTAGCCTGCTGCCTGCTTCAGCGCTTCACTCGGCTGAGCGGCGAGGCAATTCCCAGGAGTGCAGGTAGTGTAAGTTTTTTTAAAAAGCACACAATAATAACAGCTAAACAGTTTTTAAAATCAACTTTTGTGGGGGGGATTCCTAGCTCTCGGCTTTCCGCCTCAAGAGCTCTGTCTAAGCAGCGCTGGTCACCAGGGCGCGCCTAGATATACAAAAGGGGCGTGGCCTATTCGGTGGGCGGAGCCCGGGAGGTCGCGGCGGTAGCCTGCTGCCTGCTTCAGCGCTTCACTCGGCTGAGCGGCGAGGCAATTCCCAGGAGTGCAGGTAGTGTAAGTTTTTTTAAAAAGCACACAATAATAACAGCTAAACAGTTTTTAAAATCAACTTTTGTGGGGGGGATTCCTTGCTCTCGGCTTTCCGCCTCAAGAGCTCTGTCTAAGCAGTGCTGGTCACCAGGGCGCGCCTAGATATACAAAGGGGGCGTGGCCTATTCGGTGGGCGGAGCCCGGGAGGTCGCGGCGGTAGCCTGCTGCCTGCTTCAGCGCTTCACTCGGCTGAGCGGCGAGGCAATTCCCAGGAGTGCAGGTAGTGTAAGTTTTTTTAAAAAGCACACAATAATAACAGCTAAACAGTTTTTAAAATCAACTTTTGTGGGGGGGATTCCTAGCTCTCGGCTTTCCGCCTCAAGAGCTCTGTCTAAGCAGCGCTGGTCACCAGGGCGCGCCTAGATATACAAAGGGGCGTGGCCTATTCGGTGGGCGGAGCCCGGGAGGTCGCGGCGGTAGCCTGCTGCCTGCTTCAGCGCTTCACTCGGCTGAGCGGCGAGGCAATTCCCAGGAGTGCAGGTAGTGTAAGTTTTTTAAAAAGCACACAATAATAACAGCTAAACAGTTTTTAAAATCAACTTTTGTGTGGGGGATTCCTAGCTCTCGGCTTTCCGCCTCAAGAGCTCTGTCTAAGCAGCGCTGGTCACCAGGGCGCGCCTAGATATACAAAGGGGGCATGGCCTATTCAGTGGGCGGAGCCCGGGAGGTCGCGGCGGTGGCCTGCTGCCTGCTTCAGCGCTTCACTCGGCTGAGCGGCGAGGCAATTCCCAGGAGTGCAGGTAGTGTAAGTTTTTTCAAAAAGCACACAATAATAACAGCTAAACAGTTTTTAAAACCAACTTTTGTGGGGGGGATTCCTAGCTCTCGGCTTTCCGCCTCAAGAGCTCTGTCTAAGCAGCGCTGGTCACCAGGGCGCGCCTAGATATACAAAGGGGGCGTGGCCTATTCGGTGGGCGGAGCCCGGGAGGTCGCGGCGGTAGCCTGCTGCCTGCTTCAGCGCTTCACTCGGCTGAGCGGCGAGGCAATTCCCAGGAGTGCAGGTAGTGTAAGTTTTTTAAAAAGCACACAATAATAACAGCTAAACAGTTTTTAAAATCAACTTTTGTGGGGGGGATTCCTAGCTCTCGGCTTTCCGCCTCAAGAGCTCTGTCTAAGCAGCGCTGGTCACCAGGGCGCGCCTAGATATACAAGGGGGCGTGGCCTATTCGGTGGGCGGAGCCCGGGAGGTCGCGGCGGTAGCCTGCTGCCTGCTTCAGCGCTTCACTCGGCTGAGCGGCGAGGCAATTCCCAGGAGTGCAGGTAGTGTAAGTTTTTTAAAAAGCACACAATAATAACAGCTAAACAGTTTTTAAATCAACTTTTGTGGGGGGGATTCCTAGCTCTCGGCTTTCAGCCTCAAGAGCTCTGTCTAAGCAGCGCTGGTCACCAGGGCGCGCCTAGATATACAAAGGGGGCATGGCCTATTCGGTGGGCGGAGCCCGGGAGGTCGCGGCGGTAGCCTGCTGCCTGCTTCAGCACTTCACTCGGCTGAGCGGCGAGGCAATTCCCAGGAGTGCAGGTAGTGTAAGTTTTTTAAAAAGCACACAATAATAACAGCTAAACAGTTTTTAAAATCAACTTTTGTGGGGGGGATTCCTAGCTCTCGGCTTTCCGCCTCAAGAGCTCTGTCTAAAAGTACATGGTTGTCAATTTAGAGAGAGAACAGCTAGGCTGTGGGTCTGATTAGCAGGCCGACAGCCAGGGAAAGTCAAAAACCAGTGAAGCAAAAAGCAAAAATCTGGGGTGACCATAGGATTGCAGACCCCACTCTCCTACAGGGATGATGGACTCCTATACTCTGAGGCAAGAGACCCCCAAGCCTGGTGCTACCAGGAGGCTGGTCATCCCCTTGTCTCTTAGAGGTTTCCTTCTCACCTTAGCCTATGAGATTCCCCTTGCAGGTCACTTAGGCCAGAACAAGACTTGGGACAGGCTTGCCCCACACTTTTACTGGCCTCATATTGTAATTGTAATTGCATTTATATAGCGCTTACTACCCCTGACGAGGCGTCTAAGCGCTTTTTCGGAGGGTAGCACGCTACTCCGGGACCCACAGAGGATTAGTATTGAATTAGTATAGTGAAACATGCAAGTACATTTTAAGTGGTGGATAGGTTAGTCTGTTATTTGGATTTGGAATGATAGCAGAAGGATAGAGTAGGACAAAGGTTTGTATTTATTTATCGCTCGTTTGTTGACGCACGCTATTCAGGGAGCCTATAAAGGATTAGTGGTGAATTAATATGGTGAAATATGAGGTAATTTCAGTGGTGGATATTAGTCTGTTACTTGGAGTGAGAAGGATAGCAGAGGGATAAAAGGGGAAGAAAGATTTGCATTCATATAGCACTTGTTACCCCTGATGGGTGTTGAAGCACTTTTTTGGCGAGTAGAAATGAACAATGTCAAATAAAGCTGCACAGAAGCCTTGCACCCGGCTTTCCTGAAGGGTGTCCCTGCACAACTTGTCTTTCTGCTCAGACAGCTTTGGAATGTGCCCCTGACCCCTTATGCAGCACGTTGTCCAGTATCTGCTGTGGGACGAGCTGGCACAGACTGCTGCTTCTGCCCGAGGCCTTGGAGACTTGCATCAATACAGAGAGGCCTGCGTCAGGCACAACAGAGGGTCCGGACACGCGGTCCGCCGGGAACATTTCATCACGCGGCCCGGAAGTGATTTATGAGAGGGCCGTAGACTTCGGGAGGTCAGGCCTGCCGGAGCAGCGTTAAACCGGCTAATCTGCAACGTTTCAAACCAGGTTCCCACACTGCGGCTGATACACAGGCCTGCCACGAGCTTTTACTGTAACATAATTCAAGATTTATGAGCCTTCCGGGGACAGAATGTATCCAAGAGTGTGTGGCATAAATTAAGCAACAGCGAGGACACGAAACCTTGAGCTCGTAGCATCCAGACTCCAGGAAACCGCTTAGGAGAGGCTCATGCGTTTATAACAACAGCAACAAGAGACTGACTGCACGAAACCAGCGGCCCCGGAGCTCTGGAAGAAGGAACGGGATGAGCGGGAAAGAGTCTGGCGTGGTGTGGGCTCAGAAGTGCAGCCAAAGGAGGCCTTCACACCCGCACAGGGGTCCGTGGACTCAACGCCCACCGCTGGGACCCGTGACGGACCCCAGGGTCACAGGTACTAATCCTAGGGGGTCCACTCAGCCTTGCAGCCTTCGTAGGTTGATTCTGACCCTGTCCATCGCTCTGTTGACTTTCAACGTGTCCAAGCTAAATAAATAACACGCACACAAATACACAGGCATACAATAAGACCTATTAAGGTGGGCAACAATGAACGTCTGTTATATGCCAATAGCTCCAAGAAATGCCTGTGGTGTGGTGTGGTGGAACGTGCAATATACAAAAACACCTGATATATGCCATGTACCAATCCCCTTTTAGACAAATTCCGCCATATTAAACGTACAGCAATGTAAAAAACTTGACAGGTGCAAATAGAGAGCTGATGCTATTTAACCACGGGAAGTCCTCAGGGAAGCATTCCCTTCCATCAGAGTTTTTGCTCTTTTGTTCTACTCTCACCGAAAAAGCGCTTGGACGCCTCGTCAAGGGTAGTAAGCACTATATAAATGCAATTACAATACTACAGTAGGGGCAAATCAGTCCATCCCTAGTTCTATGCCAGGCCTCCATCTGCACGGAAGCATAAACAACAGACAATGTGCCAGCCTCCCGGATTGGATGTGGCTTGAACTCCAAGGCACAGCAAGCTCGGCTCCCCTGTGGAATTGAAGGTACTCAGAGTAATTGCCAGTGCTCAAAAACATTGGCTTAAGCATTTGTGAGTCATAGGTTTTTATTATTCCTGTGATCTTGCATTTTACATTTTCTGGAGAAAAGTATATTAACAGGGTGCACGTTGGTTTACCACAACATATATGCTGTTACTCTGTATAAAGACTCCCTCAATGGGCTATTTTAGTAGTGAAATACTTGACCCGTACTTCTTCAGTAGACGAAAGAGACGGAAGTGTCATCTCTAGCACTGTTCTCGAGAAGTAGATGCCCCATGTCTGGTGCTATGTGGACCCTCTGCTGAAGGGATAACAGGCATTTGGCCAACTTTCATGATTTCAGTCCTGTCTCTAAGAAACTGTTCCCTGCAGGGTGAAAGCCAGCTTGCACTCCATTACACAGGGCTTAGCTGGGCCGAAACATGTCGACCAATCAAAGGGTTGAATTATCCCTCTTTCACTTTTAACAATGTCCATCAGGGGGCCGGAATAGAGATGGAGTCCACATCAGAGGACTTTTTAATATAGTTTCCTTTCAACTCTGTATTTATTAATAAGAGGGACCATTTTCCCTTTTTAGCCTTGGCTAGACTTCCTTCTCATCATATGACTCCACAGTGAACAGTCCAGGAGCTCCCCTGTGCATCAGTATTGTAGCCGATGCCTATGGGCACGAAGAGGAGCCCTATGATGAAGCATGCCAAATTACTGGTGGGCGAGGGCTTTCATCCTTTAGCCGCTTCGCCGCGGCGGACATTCTGCCAGGGTGCAGCCGAATTTGACGCATGCGCAGATCGGACGGCCCGTGGCCGTCCTCCACACCCCCCCCCCCCCACTGTGACGTCGTCCGACGCACGGAAAAGGTTAAAAGGAATCACCCTAGTAAAGTATGTCTGAAGAAACCAAAGAGTTTTGTCTCTCATGTGTCACCTGTCAAGCCAGTGGCAAATTAGGTGGCACAACAAAGGCCCCCCTTATACCACTACCTGTGGTGGGGGTACCCTTTGAGAGAGTGGGGATAGACATTGTTGGACCAATGGACCCCCCAACAGCATCTGGGCACAGATTTATACTGGTGCTAGTGGATCATGCCACCAGGTATCCAGAAGCAATTCCCCTTAGGACCACTACAGCTCCTGTTGTGGCCAGGACCCTACTTGGAGTTTTCTCCAGAGTGGGGTTTCCTAAGGAGGTTGTCTCTGACAGAGGTGCAAACTTTATGTAAGGATACTTGACTGCAATGTGGAAGGAGTGTGGTGTAAATTACAAATTTACCACACCCTATCACCCACAATGCAATGGGCTTGGTGAAAGATTCAACAAGACCCTCAAAGGGATGATAAAAGGGTTAACTGAAAAGCTTAGGCGAAGATGGGACATCCTTTTACCCTGCCTCCTGTTTGCTTACAGAGAGGTCCTACAGAAGGAGTTACAGCCCTTTTGAGCTTCTGTTTGGACATCCTGTAAGAGGACCCCTATGTCTGGTGAAGGAATTTGAATTTGAATTTAAAAACATTTATACAGCGTGCTTTTACCCAGCGGTTTCATGGCGCTATGAGTGAACCGAAAGTCGACAGCAGCAAGAGAGGTTTAGATGGTGTAAGCTAATGTGAAGAGGAAGGTTTTGAGGTCCTTCCGAAACTGAAGGTAGGAAGGTGAGGTCCGCAGGGCAACAGGGAGGGAGTTCCAGAAGGTTGGAGCCAGAACAGCGAACCTCGCTCCACCGACCCTCTGTTTTTTAAAGCGGGGAATGGCTAGTAGGGCCAGATGAGTGGAGCGAAGTTCTCTGCCTGGAAGGTAGGATTTAATAGCAGAGCAGATGAACTCAGGGGTGGTACCCGACCTAGCCTGGTAGGTGAGGCAGCCAAGTTTAAAAAGGGCACGCTCTTTCACAGGAAGCCAATGTAGTGTTTTGAGCAGCGGTGTGGCCCGGTGGTATTTAGGTAGGCCGTGGATCAGGCGAGCAGCCTGATTCTGCACCAACTGCAAGCGGTGGATTGCATAAGCAGGAGCCCCGTTGTAGATTATGTTACCATAGTCTATTCGGGATAGTACCATGGCCAACATGATTATTTTTAGGGCAGAAGGGGAAAAGAAACGGGAAACTTTTCTGATTATTCTAAGGGAAAAAAAACAGGAAGAGACCACAGAACTAACCTGTGGATGGATAGTGAGTTGTGGATTTAAGAAGATCCCAAGAGTTTTTACTTTGGATACGGGAAGTGAAGGGACACCAAGGGATGAGGGCCAGAAGGAAGGGGACCATGGACTGCAACCACCTCCGGTCAGGACCAGCTCGGTCTTGTCCGGGTTGAGTTTGAGGTGGTTGCAGTTCATCCAATCCTGGATGAATGTCATAACTGTCCGGACATTCTGGGCGGATGAGGATGGGTGGGAGAGGTTGAAGATTAGCTGGAGGTCATCTGCGTAGTTGAACACAGTGACCTCCAGCTGCTGTAACATAAAAATGAGGGGGTAAATGTATAAATTAAACAAAAGAGGGGAGAGTGATGAGCCCTGGGGGACCCCGCACTCTACCTTGCGGGAGGCCGCGGTGCAATCAGCCAAATGGACCGCCTGGGCCCTCCCGGTGAGAAAGGACTCGAGCCATAAGAGGGCCGAGCCCTCTATGCCCGCCGCCCTGACACGGCGGAGAAGGATGGAATGATCCACCGTGTCAAAAGCGGCAGACAAATCTAGGAGGATCAAGGCTTGCGGAAGGTTGATGTCGATACCTTCGCGCAGTTTGTCCATTACTGAAATCACCACTTTCTCTGTAGAGTGCAGGGGGCGAAAACCGGCTTGACAGGGAGAGAGGCAATGATTTGCCTCTACGTGAGTGCTCAAGGTGGTCGTGACATGGCTTTCAAGGACTTTTGCTAGGTAGGGTAGGAGGGAAATGGGGCGGTAATTGGAGGGGGAGGATGAATCGGCGTCAAGTTTTTTTATGATTGGTATGACAACCGCCGATTTGTGTGGGCTGGGGACAATACCGTGTATGAGCGAGTTGTTAAGAAAGGTCAGGGAAGGTGTGGGACAGTTTAAGTAGATTTTCTTGAGGATGTGAGCAGGGGCAAAGTCCAAAGGAGAGGCAGATTTGACCCGGTGAAGCAGAGGAAAAAGTGTGTCGGTGGTTAGCAATGGAATATTAGTAAGTTTGAGGGTAACAGGGGGGGGGAGGGATTGACAAATGTGGGGGAGGGCAACGGGATGTTGTGTTTGATTTTAATGACTTTGTCAATGAAGAATTCATTGAGCGAATTACAAAGGGACTGGGAAGGGGGGGTGATGGCCGTAGCTCTGCAGGATGATGCCAGTTCATGGACAGTGGAAAATATTTCCTTAGAGCGGGATTCGGCTGTCATAATCCTGCCCGTGTAATATTCAGTTTTGGCTTCAAGGATGCCTTTTTTGTAAGTTTGCAAAACAGACAGATAGATTGTCTTCTGTGCGGGGCTATAGGTTTTTCTCTAGGCTCGCTCGGCCCTCCTTGCAGCTAATTTCTTTTCTTTGAGGTCTGAGGTAAACCATCGGTTGGCTGCATGGGCCCGCTTGACTGTGAGCCGCCTTAGGGGGGCGAATTCATCAGCCGCCAGGGTAAGCCAGTTGTTAATGGCGGCCAGCTGGGAAGTAGCTGCAAGGCCTGAGAGATCAGGACTAGTTTTGGCCAGAGTTGAGCAGAGAGAGGACATGTCTGTTTTGCCCCATTTCCGGACCCAAGTGTTTTTGGGGAGCTGGGGTTTGGCCGGAGGCGCTAGATCAAGGGAGAAAGTGATGATAGAATGGTCTGACCAGGAGCACGGGGATATTATGGGGGATGTAGACGGGACATTTAGTGACCAGATTTGGTCTAGCATATGGCCATGTATATGGGTAGGACTGTGAATGACCGGCAAGAAATTCAAGCTGGTCATAAGGCTAGTAAACTCTTTTGATTGAGGGCTTTCGGCAGGATCATTAGGCCAAAAGTTGAGGTCCCCTAAAACTAGTACAGAAGAGTTGTTAATTACTAGAGTCGCCAGGAGGGTCTGGATACTAGGGAGGAAAGAAGGGGTGGGTTGGGGAGGACGATAGATTAAGACAGTAGTGAGGGAAGCCTGGCGGGAAGTTGAACGAGCTACAAGGAGGTCTACATCAGGAATGGGGGGGAAAGGGAGAGCCTGAAAGTTGAGGTCGGTTCGAGCTATTAAGGCCACTCCTCCTCCCCGCCTGCCTTCTGAGCGGTCCGCCCGAATGGCGGAGTATGAGGATGGTAAGGCGACTAGCACATTGGGCAGGGAGTCGGCCTTGAACCAGGTCTCAGTTAAAAATAGGAGATCTGGTTCATAAGAATCAATGTAGTCAAATAGCTCGTATTGGTGACCGACCGCAGACCTGGTGTTTAAAAGTGTAGCCGAAGTGCCAAATGAGATGGCAGGGAGAGGCAGTGGTGGGGAGGGAGCAGGGGAAGAAGCAGAGGACAGCGAGGTTAAATGTAATACAGTCCCAGGAGGGTAATGAGGAGGGGGAGTGTATAGACCAAGATGTATCAGATAGGTAGTTATGGAAGGGGCGATGGTGCCTGGTGCCCAGTACGAGCATAACTGAGAAGATGAATATGTAGCGGGACGGGTAGCATCACATGCCCCTTGCCCCGACCGGTCGCGGACGGGCGCAGACGGGCTTAACTCAGGCCCGACTCCGGCGCGCCTTCGTCGCGCCCGCTGCGCCCGTCCGCTGCGCTCCCGGAAGCGCATTGCTTTTTATATCCTGCCTCCCCGAAAGCGCTGGACCGCTAACTCCGGCCAGGCTTCCCGATCAACACAGCCCAAGATGGCGCCTCGCCCTCCACTCAATCAGCACTGTCAGCTGCGGTGGAACGGGGCGAGGGAGGCCGCAGGAGGGGCAGTAATGTGCACAGAATGCAGTAAGTAAAAACAGTGTTTAAAAATAGTGCTCCAACATGAAAAGTGACAATTTTAAAAAGGCTTAGGCGCCGGCATCTAAATCATGCCTGCGCACGCTGAGAAGGCTCACAAGCTTTACGAAGGAATTAGCGAGCTCTTAGGGTGAAAATCAGCTCGCGCTGCACATAAACTCTCCAGCAAACCTTAGGCGCTGCCACCGACCTAATGGTTCACAGTGAGCCCTGCGCTGCTTGTCGTTTTGTATCCTGCCTCCCCGGAAGCGCTGGACCGCTAACTCCGGCCAGGCTTCCCGATCAACACAGCCCAAGATGGCGCCTCGCCCTCCACTCAATCAGCACTGTCAGCTGCGGTGGAACGGGGCGAGGGAGGCCGCAGGAGGGGCAGTAATGTGCACAGAATGCAGTAAGTAAAAACAGTGTTTAAAAATAGTGCTCCAACATGAAAAGTGACAATTTTAAAAAGGCTTAGGCGCCGGCATCTAAATCATGCCTGCGCACGCTGAGAAGGCTCACAAGCTTTACGAAGGAATTAGCGAGCTCTTAGGGTGAAAATCAGCTCGCGCTGCACATAAACTCTCCAGCAAACCTTAGGCGCTGCCACCGACCTAATGGTTCACAGTGAGCCCTGCGTTGCTTGTCGTTTTGTATCCTGCCTCCCCGGAAGCGCTGGACCGCTAACTCCGGCCAGGCTTAGGAAGGATGGGAGTTACCTCTCAAAAAGCCTACGCTTGACATAGTGGACTATGTACTTGGTCTCCGCTCCAGGATGGCAGAGTACATGGAGAAGGCATCCAAAAACCTTGAGGCCAGCCAAGAACTTCAAAAAGCTTGGCATGACCAAAAGGCTGTCCTAACTGTGTATCATGCAGGACAGAAGGTGTGGGTGTTGGAGCCAGTGGCCTCAGCAGCTCTCCAAGACAAGTGGTCTGGACCCCATACCATCATTGAGCAAAAGGGAGAAGTCACCTACCTGGTGGACATGGGAACTCCCAAGAGCCCCCACAGGGTGCTTCATGTAAACAGGCTCAAGGCATTCGTCAACAGGGAGGACATGGGCTTGCTCATGGCCACAGATGAGGGAAGAGAGTGACCCTCTCCCAGACCTGCTCACTCAGAACCCTGATGATGGGTCAGTAGATGGTGTAGTCTTTTCCGACAGCCTCTCTGAGCATCAACAAGAGGATTGTAAACAGGTTCTTCAATCCTTTAGACAAATGTTCTCACTGACACCCAGTCAGACAAACTGGTGCACCCATGAGGTGGACACTGGTGACAGTCTGCCTGTCAAGAGTGAAATCTACAGGCAACCTGACCACGGCAGGGACTGCATAAAGAAAGAAGTCCAAAAGATGTTGGAATTGGGAGTCATTGAACCCTCAGAGAGCCCTTGGGCTAGTCCTGTAGTTCTAGTGCCAAAACCTCACACCCAGGATGGTAAGAGAGAGATGAGGTTTTGTGTAGACTACAGGGGTCTCAATGCGGTCACTAAGACAGATGCCCATCCAATACCTAGGGCAGATGAACTCATAGACAAGTTGGCTTCTGCAACCTTCTTGAGTACATTTGACCTAACAGCTGGTTATTGGCAGATCAGGTTAGCTGAGGATGCCAAGGCCAAAACAGCATTTTCTACCCCAGGAGGTCATTACCAATTTGTGGTTAAGCCCTTTGGTTTGAAAAATGCACCTGCCCCTTTTCAAAGGTTGGTGAACCAAGTTCTCACTGGGCTGGATGACTTCTGTGCAGCATATCTAGATAATATTGCTGTCTGTAGCTCCACCTGGGAGGATCACCTCAACTACCTGAGGACAGTTTTGGAGGCTCTGCAGAAGGCAGGCCTCACTATCAAGGCCACCAAGTGCCAGATAGGGCAAAGTCAGGTTGTGTACCTGGGCCACCTTGTAGGTGGAGGCCAGGTTCAACCCCTGGAGAGCAAGATACAGGCCATAAAGGACTGGGCTCCTCCAACCACCCAGACACAGGTCAGAGCTTTCTTGGGCCTGTCTGGTTACTATAGGAAGTTTGTAAAAAATTATGAGTCCATTGTGACACCACGTAATGACTTGACAAGCAAGAAAATGCCAAAGAAAGTTCAGTGGACAGTTAGCTGTCAGAAGGCATTCGATGACCTAAAGCAGGCCATGTGTACTGCACCTATTCTCAAGAGTCCTGACTACTCAAAAACCTTCATTGTCCAAACAGATGAATCTGAGTTGGGTGTGGGAGCTGTTCTATCTCAACTGAATATTAATGGTCATGACCAGCCCATTGCTTTTATGAGCAGAAGGCTGACCCCTAGAGAGAAACGTTGGTCAGCTATAGAGAGGGAGGCCTTTGCTGTGGTTTGGGCTGAGGCCCTACTTGTTTGGAACTCACTTCAATATTCAGACCGACCATAAGCCCCTCTTATGGCTAAATCAAATGAAGGGTGAAAACCCCAAACTTCTTAGGTGGTCCATTTCCCTACAGGGGATGTACTTTACAGTGGAGCACAGACCAGGGACTGACCATGGCAATGCAGATGGTCTTTCCAGGTATTTCCACTTAGAACAGGAAGACTCACCTGGTCAAGGTTAGTTTAATGTCCCTAAGTTTGGGGGGGGGGGTTATGTAGGAGAGTAGGGTCTGCAATCCTATGGTCACCCCAGATTTTAGCTTTTTGCTTTACTGGTTTACGACTTTCCCTGGCTGTGGGCCTGCTAATCAGACCCACAGCCTAGCTGTTCTCTCTCTAAATTGACAACCATGTACTTTAGGTGCATTTACCAATTGGTACTGGGCCACCTTATCAGTCCCTGTACAGTGTACCCTAGGTATCCAGGGCATAAGTGTACCCAGGGCCTACCAGGGGCTGAAGCATGTATTATGCCACCCCTGGCTGGCCATCTAAACAGACACAACTGGCTGCACGACAGCTGGGGCAAGGTGGTGTAATCACCCTTTGCTGTAGATATAGTATACTTATATCTAACCCTACAATGGACACATATATTCCTATCAGTCACTCCTATAGCAGGCCTTAACAATCCTGAAGGCAGAGTGCTTGGAATTATGTGAGATGGTGCTCTGGCATGAGCTGAGCCAGTCTTCAGCTTGCGGAACCAAGTCCTAATAGCTGTTCCATGATAACGCTATACCATATACTCTTAAGTGCATTATAATCCTCACGGTTGAATGCTAACTTTGGTATAGCATTATCAAAACATGTCGAGTAAGGTGTCATACGAATTGGAATACTACCCCCTCGTCAATTCTGGCGACGGGGGTAGTATTCCACCCTTCTAGAGGGGCACGACATGTATGTAACTGAGAACCCCGGTTAAAGTTAACTCGAGCCTTGGCATCACAAAATGGATGCTGCCACCACAGACAAGTCTGACCTCCTGCTGCTGGGAGTCCTTCCAGCGAGGGAGGCTTGGACAAAGGGTTTCCTGCCTTGGGAGGTGCTAGCACCACCCCAGACAGGATGTTGTGTATTGGGTAAGACAGGCCTGAAAGGAATGAGACATGCCTGGGGCACACGAGGTGTCCTGTGCATACACCGGTTCAAACCAGTTGCTGGGGCATCCCTGCCCCAGCTCTGGCGCGAAACTGGACAAAGGATAGGGGATGTAGCCACCCCCCTTCCTGGTCCCACCCAGGGGAGGGACCTAGTCAGTAGTGCAGCCCCCTTTAGGAGAATAAAGGTAGGAGCTGGTCCCATTCCAAATTAGATTATCCTGAACAACTTGACAAGAAGAAACTCTGGACTTCGACGTTCTGCTCCACAGAAGACTGAAGAATCTCCCTTGTGGGCAAGGAGTGTCCACCCTGCAACTGCAGGCACCATCAAGCGTCCAGCGGCTTCACTTTGTCGTCTTCCCTTGAGGATCCAGACTTCAGAGCCCGACGAGACCCGGACTCCCAGACCGCTCTGACCTAAACTCACATCTGCAGCACAGCTGAGATCCGTGGGTGCGACGAGACACCTGGGACTGGCCATCTTGGAAGAAACTGCACTTAGCTTTCAGCACGACTCCCGAGGTAAACTCGACCAAGTGCTCTGGGGATTGAGAAGCCCCAGCCCCGAGCAGCTCCTGCACCGAAGATCAGCCCTCCAGCTTCCACGAGATCTGCGTGGGGCCCTTCTGCTTGTTTGTGCTTGACGCGTTGTCTGGTCACTTGCCGGCTGGCTAGTGGCCTCCTAGACGACGAACTTTAAAAACTACACTGCTGGTCTGGTTGCTCCAGACGGGCCCTTGCTCCCTTCCAAAAGAGGAGCACCCTGGACCCTCCTGGTCCACTCCAGACGCAGTTTCCTCTCACCGCGTGGGTTGCCTTTGCCAAGGCCTGTTGACGCCGAATCCGGATCCGACACCGCCGACAGCGAGAGCCTGCGTGGGACAGCTCGTGCCTCCATCCTGGTCGTCCAAGACACCTCCTGGTCCACGTGGCTGCAGAGTCAAGTGTCCACTCTTCACCTGATCGCGACGACATCTGGTTCCTTCCTGGTTCCACTCCAGTCACTGGCTAGTGACTTTGAACATTGTCCCCTCTGCTTTCAGGTCTTCAGCATCTCCGATCCACCCTTGGATCACACCGGACATCTTCCTCCTGGTCGCCTGCAGCATCTTTTCTTTCAGGCTCCATAGACTTCAACGCAGAAACCCGACACGATTTCGCACCTATGCACCCGCAGCCCGTGGGTGAGGTAACGAGAGCATTTCGGTGCTCAAGGGTAGCTTGACTCTCCTAGTGTCCAGATTCACAGTCGTTTTAGTCCTACCTAGTCAGGATTGTCCGTACTTACCTTTTCCTTGAACTGTACTGTCCATAGACGTTGCTACGCATCTCGTGTGTGAGTTCACACTCTGCACACGCGTTCCGTGGGCCTCCTATTACTTAACTAAAGTTAGGGTAGCGTGGTCCCAACGATCCTACAGCCTCTGGACAGCTCCATTCCTTCTATCGATTTCCTTATACCATTTACTTAGTATATGGTTTGCCGTGCCCCTAGGGCACCATTGTAATTTTGTGCAACTTATCGTATTTTTCCTAAGAGATTGTCATGTGCTTAGCCCTCTGATTTCATAAAGAGTTCAGAGGTGTTTGTTATTAATAAATATACTGTTTATTTTCATAACAACCTGTGTGGTGTCCTTTCATCTGGTATTCTCAATCCCCAAAGCACTTGGTCGAGTTTACCTCGGGAGTCCTGCTGGAAGCGAAGTGCAGTTTCTTTCAAGATGGCCGGTCCCACGTGTCTCGTCACACCCACGGATCTCAGCTGTGCTGCGGATGTGAGTTGAGGTCGGAGAGGTCTGGGAATCCAGGTCTCGTCGGGCTCTGAAGTCTGGATCCTCAAGGGAAGACGACAAAGTGAAGCCGCTGGACGCTTGACGGTGCCTGCAGTTGCAGGCTGGACACTCCTTGCCCACAAGGGAGATTCTTCAGTCTTCTGTGGAGCAGAACGTCGAAGTCCAGAGTTTCTTCTTGTAAAGTTGTTCAGGATAATCTAATTTGGAATGGGACCAGCTCCTACCTTTATTCTCCTAAAGGGGGCTGCACTACTGACTAGGTCCCTCCCCTGGGTGGGGCCAGGAAGGGGGGTGGCTACACCCACTATCCTTTGTCCGGTTTCGCGCCAGCGCTGGGGCAGGGATGCCCCAGCAACTGGTTTGAACCGGTGTATGCACAGGACACCTTGTGTGCCCCAGGCATGTCTCATTCCTTTCAGGCCTGTCCTACCCAATACACAAAATCCTGTCTCGGGTGGTGCTAGCACCTCCCAAGGCAGGAAAACCTTTGTCCAAGCCTCCCTCGCTGGAAGGACTCCCAGCTGCAGGAGGTCAGACTTGTGTCTGTGGTGGCAGCATCCATTTTGTGGTGCCAAGGCTCGAGTTAACTTTAACCGGGGTTCACAGTTACATACATGTCGTGCCCCTCTAGAAGGGTGGAATGCTACCCCCATGCCAGAATTGGCGAGGGGGTAGTATTCCAATTCGTATGACACCTTACTCGACATGTTTTGATAATGTTATACCAGAGTTAGCATTTATAATGCACTTAAGAGTATATGGTATAGCGTTATCATGGAACAGCTATTAGGACTTGGTTCCGCAAGCTGCAGACGGGCTCAGCTCATGCCAGAGCACCATCTCACATAATTCCAAGCACTCTGCCTTCAGGATTGATAAGGCCTGCCATAGGAGTGACTGATAGGAATATATGTGTCCATTTTAGGGTTAGATATAGGTATACTATATCTATAGCAAAGGGTGATTACACCACCTTGCCCCAGCTGTCTTGCAGCCAGTTGTGTCAGTTTTAGATGGCCAGCCAGGGGTGGCATAATACATGCTGCAGCCCCTGGTAGGCCCTGGGTACACCTATGCCCTGGATACCTAAGGTACACTGTACAGGGACTGATAAGGTGGCCCAGTACCAATTGGTAAATGCACCTAAAGTAGATGGTTGTCAATTTAGAGAGAGAACAGCTAGGCTGTGGGTCTGATTAGCAGGCCCACAGCCAGGGAAAGTCGTAAACCAGTGAAGCAAAAATCTGGGGTGACCATAGGATTGCAGACCCCACTCTCCTACAGGGATGATGGAATCCTATACTCTGAGGCAAGAGACCCCCCAAGCCTGGTGCTACCAGGAGGCTGGTCATCCCATTGTCTCTTAGAGGTTTCCTTCTCACCTTAGCCCATGAGATTCCCCTGGCAGGTCACTTAGCCCAGAACAAGACTTGGGACAGGCTTGCCCCACACTTTTACTGGCCTCATATTGTAATTGTAATTGCATTTATTAAGCGCTTACTACCCCTGACGAGGCGTCTAAGCGCTTTTTCGGAGGGTAGCACGCTACTCCAGGACCCACAGAGGATTAGTATTGAATTAGTATAGTGAAACATGCAAGTACATTTTAAGTGGTGGATAGGTTAGTCTGTTATTTGGATTTGGAATGATAGCAGAAGGATAGAGTAGGACAAAGGTTTGTATTTATTTATCGCTCGTTTGTTGACGCACGCTATTCAGGGAGCCTATAAAGGATTAGTGGTGAATTAATATGGTGAAATATGAGGTAATTTCAGTGGTGGATATTAGTCTGTTACTTGGAGTGAGAAGGATAGCAGAGGGATAAAAGGGGAAGAAAGATTTGCATTCATATAGCACTTGTTACCCCTGATGGGTGTTGAAGCACTTTTTTGGCGAGTAGAAATGAACAATGTCAAATAAAGCTGCACAGAAGCCTTGCACCCGGCTTTCCTGAAGGGTGTCCCTGCACAACTTGTCTTTCTGCTCAGACAGCTTTGGAATGTGCCCCTGACCCCTTATGCAGCACGTTGTCCAGTATCTGCTGTGGGACGAGCTGGCACAGACTGCTGCTTTTGCCCGAGGCCTTGGAGACTTGCATCAATACAGAGAGGCCTGCGTCAGGCACAACAGAGGGTCCGGACACGCGGTCCGCCGGGAACATTTCATCACGCGGCCCGGAAGTGATTTATGAGAGGGCCGTAGACTTCGGGAGGTCAGGCCTGCCGGAGCAGCGTTAAACCGGCTAATCTGCAACGTTTCAAACCAGGTTCCCACACTGCGGCTGATACACAGGCCTGCCACGAGCTTTTACTGTAACATAATTCAAGATTTATGAGCCTTCCGGGGACAGAATGTATCCAAGAGTGTGTGGCATAAATTAAGCAACAGCGAGGACACGAAACCTTGAGCTCGTAGCATCCAGACTCCAGGAAACCGCTGAGGAGAGGCTCATGCGTTTATAACAACAGCAACAAGAGACTGACTGCACGAAACCAGCGGCCCCGGAGCTCTGGAAGAAGGAACGGGATGAGCGGGAAAGAGTCTGGCGTGGTGTGGGCTCAGAAGTGCAGCCAAAGGAGGCCTTCACACCCGCACAGGGGTCCGTGGACTCAACGCCCACCGCTGGGACCCGTGACGGACCCCAGGGTCACAGGTACTAATCCTAGGGGGTCCACTCAGCCTTGCAGCCTTCGTAGGTTGATTCTGACCCTGTCCATCGCTCTGTTGACTTTCAACGTGTCCAAGCTAAATAAATAACACGCACACAAATACACAGGCATACAATAAGACCTATTAAGGTGGGCAACAATGAACGTCTGTTATATGCCAATAGCTCCAAGAAATGCCTGTGGTGTGGTGTGGTGGAACGTGCAATATACAAAAACACCTGATATATGCCATGTACCAATCCCCTTTTAGACAAATTCCGCCATATTAAACGAACAGCAATGTAAAAAACTTGACAGGTGCAAATAGAGAGCTGATGCTATTTAACCACGGGAAGTCCTCAGGGAAGCATTCCCTTCCATCAGAGTTTTTGCTCTTTTGTTCTACTCTCACCGAAAAAGCGCTTGGACGCCTCATCAAGGGTAGTAAGCGCTATATAAATGCAATTACAATACTACAGTAGGGGCAAATCAGTCCATCCCTAGTTCTATGCCAGGCCTCCATCTGCACGGAAGCATAAACAACAGACAATGTGCCCGCCTCCCGGATTGGATGTGGCTTGAACTCCAAGGCACAGCAAGCTCGGCTCCCCTGTGGAATTGAAGGTACTCAGAGTAATTGCCAGTGCTCAAAAACATTGGCTTAAGCATTTGTGAGTCATAGGTTTTTATTATTCCTGTGATCTTGCATTTTACATTTTCTGGAGAAAAGTATATTAACAGGGTGCACGTTGGTTTACCACAACATATATGCTGTTACTCTGTATAAAGACTCCCTCAATGGGCTATTTTAGTAGTGAAATACTTGACCCGTACTTATTCAGTAGACGAAAGAGACGGAAGTGTCATCTCTAGCACTGTTCTCGAGAAGTAGATGCCCCATGTCTGGTGCTATGTGGACCCTCTGCTGAAGGGATAACAGGCATTTGGCCAACTTTCATGATTTCAGTCCTGTCTCTAAGAAACTGTTCCCTGCAGGGTGAAAGCCAGCTTGCACTCCATTACACAGGGCTTAGCTGGGCCGAAACATGTCGACCAATCAAAGGGTTGAATTATCCCTCTTTCACTTTTAACAATGTCAATCAGGGGGCCGGAATAGAGATGGAGTCCACATCAGAGGACTTTTTAATATAGTTTCTTTTCAACTCTGTATTTATTAATAAGAGGGACCATTTTCCCTTTTTAGCCTTGGCTAGACTTCCTTCTCATCATATGACTCCACAGTGAACAGTCCAGGAGCTCCCCTGTGCATCAGTATTGTAGCCGATGCCTATGGGCACGAGGAGGAGCCCTATGATGAAGCATGCCAAATTACTGGTGGGCGAGGGCTTTCATCCTTTAGCCGCTTCGCCGCGGCGGACATTCTGCCAGGGTGCAGCCGAATTTGACGCATGCGCAGATTGGACGGCCCGTGGCCGTCATCCACCCCCCCTCCCACTGTGACGTCGTCCGACGCACGGAAAAGGTTAAAAGGAATCACCCTAGTAAAGTATGTCTGAAGAAACCAAAGAGTTTTGTCTCTCATGTGTCACCTGTCAAGCCAGGGGCAAATTAGGTGGCACAACAAAGGCCCCCCTTATACCACTACCTGTGGTGGGGGTACCCTTTGAGAGAGTGGGGATAGACATTGTTGGACCAATGGACCCCCCCAACAGCATCTGGGCACAGATTTATACTGGTGCTAGTGGATCATGCCACCAGGTATCCAGAAGCAATTCCCCTTAGGACCACTACAGCTCCTGTTGTGGCCAGGACCCTACTTGGAGTTTTCTCCAGAGTGGGGTTTCCTAAGGAGGTTGTCTCTGACAGAGGTGCAAACTTTATGTCAGGATACTTGACTGCAATGTGGAAGGAGTGTGGTGTAAATTACAAATTTACCACACCCTATCACCCACAATGCAATGGGCTTGGTGAAAGATTCAACAAGACCCTCAAAGGGATGATAAAAGGGTTAACTGAAAAGCTTAGGCGAAGATGGGCCATCCTTTTACCCTGCCTCCTGTTTGCTTACAGAGAGGTCCCACAGAAGGGGTTACAGCCCTTTTGAGCTTCTGTTTGGACATCCTGTAAGAGGACCCCTATGTCTGGTGAAGGAAGGATGGGAGTTACCTCTCAAAAAGCCTACGCTTGACATAGTGGACTATGTACTTGGTCTCCGCTCCAGGATGGCAGAGTACATGGAGAAGGCATCCAAAAACCTTGAGGCCAGCCAAGAACTTCAAAAAGCTTGGCATGACCAAAAGGCTGTCCTAACTGTGTATCATGCAGGACAGAAGGTGTGGGTGTTGGAGCCAGTGGCCTCAGCAGCTCTCCAAGACAAGTGGTCTGGACCCCATACCATCATTGAGCAAAAGGGAGAAGTCACCTACCTGGTGGACATGGGAACTCCCAAGAGCCCCCACAGGGTGCTTCATGTAAACAGGCTCAAGGCATTTGTCAACAGGGAGGACATGGGCTTGCTCATGGCCACAGATGAGGGAAGAGAGTGACCCTCTCCCAGACCTGCTCACTCAGAACCCTGATGATGGGTCAGTAGATGGTGTAGTCTTTTCTGACAGCCTCTCTGAGCATCAACAAGAGGATTGCAAACAGGTTCTTCAATCCTTTAGACAAATGTTCTCACTGACACCCAGTCAGACAAACTGGTGCACCCATGAGGTGGACACTGGTGACAGTCTGCCTGTCAAGAGTGAAATCTAGGGAGGAGCCAAGCTCGCGAGCGAAATGGCCGCCTTATAGCTCGGCTCCGTCAGCCCTCCGGCCTGACTCACATATCCTGCTGCATATCCTGCCCAGAGACGACATATTTTCGAAGAAATAGAAACGCAACATTTCGCTCTCACTTACCGTTTGACCTGGAGGCTCCGGCTTGCAGTGGTTCCGGAGCTGTGCCCCCCGAGGGAATCGGGGCCTTTGTGGAGCTGGGACCGGGGCATCGCCTATTGTATCCGGCCCGGCGTGGTGGTAACCGTCGGCCCCGGCCGAGAGACTGCACCACTGGAGAGAGCCACTGTGAGAACTTCCCGGTGACCCTGAACCGGGCCTGCCTTGGCGGCCGTGAGGCTGGTGCGGGGCGCGGTGCTCCGTGGACTGACCGTGTGAAGGGGTCCCCCCGCCGCTGCTCCGTCCATCGACCCTGGACCCTCGCGCTCGGGCTCTACCTTTGAGGAGCGCCAGCTCTCGTATAGGAGACCCTCCGCCTCGGGCGGCTCTCCTTTCTGCACCGAAGCGGCCGTTACTGGGACATCTGTAAAGTCCTACATTTGTGGACTGCTCCGGGAGTGGCGGAGAGAAGTGAGGGGGCTGATTCTACAAAATGGCTGCCGATGACCTGAGATGTGGATTTCCTCTTGATGGCGGTCTCCGGTTGCTGGATTGCACGGGAGCATGGTCATGTGGGCGGGAACCTACGATTGGCGACGTTCTTGATGCTTTGCGATCTTTGCACGCGACCTTGGCCCCCGGTGCTCCTGGAGACTCGTTGCGATCCGCCGCCATCTTGGGTGGACGCTTCTTCATGGTCCCCTCTTGCCTTGGTGATGCCATTGCCTCGCCCCCTCGGTGGCTCCGAAGGAAGCTGCTGCTGTCCATCGATGGATTTACAGGCCGACGGCTTTGGAACCTCCTGCTCTTCGATGTCTGGAAATTGGGGACTTGGATGTCATGCGGAGACCCGATCATCCCCGGGTGCCTGAGAAAAATGGCGGACTGATGCTTGTTTCTGCCTTGATGAGGTCTTGTTTCTATTTTGCTAGCACACCCCCGCCTTTTCGATCTGCGGGACTGAACTCTTGTCTTTTGCTGCTCCTGATGCTGTTGCTGAGACATTTGAACTGTTTAATTGACCTTTTGTTCACTTGCTTATTGATTGACCTCTCCGACCTGCATCTTTCTTGTAATTTTTTTCATTTGTGTGCTTGCCTCGCATCGTATTGCTCACTTCACACTGTTATTTGGTGGGTGGTAATTGCGGTGAAGAAGGGATTGGGGTAAGATGCACGGCTCCTGCTGGATTATTGGTAAACGGATTTGTGACGAAGTGGCTCATATCCATAGTGCTATGGGAGACCTCTCTGTAAGTTCTGTGGCGCTCGAGTTCGTGTCGTTCTGGTGCACACGTATTATGATTGTATGGTTGGGCGGAGGGCTGTGACCGACCGTATTTATTTCTGCCATCATGCTCCTCCCTCCTATTTACTACCTTGTTTTCATATCTTCTTTTTGTCTCTTTCTTCCTTTCTCTCTTGTCTCTACTGCATTTCGGGTTCTGGTTTAGGGCGACAGGCGCGCTGTTTGGAGGGTAGGCCGTAGCCTTCTGCAGGGGTGCTGGGTGGGATGGGTGGGTTGGGTCTTCTTTGATGTTTTATTTTTCTCAGTTCTATGGCCCTTTTGTGTATCTTTATGGGAGTGCCGCGTCTGTCCTAGCCTTCCGTGGTATGTTTAGGGTGGGGTCAGTAACATCGCTGCTCTTCTTTTATAGTTCTGTCGCTTTCCATTGCAACTCCCATGCCCTCCTCGCTGCTACTATTCCTGTTCTTTTATATGTTCCTCGCTACGGGGCGCCTGTTTCAGCGCGGCATTCTTCTCTTTTAGTCTGTGTTTTATTTCCCTCTCCTCTTCCTCTCCCCTCTCCCCTCCTCCCCTCTTCCTTCTCTCCCGAGGTTAGTATGACGGGCTAGTTTTGTTGATGTCGCTATTCCGGCCCCCCTGTTCTGTATCCAATGTGCTACTGGGTTGTGGGAATGCAAAGTTGTTACTATTTGCATATTGATTTGTGTTCATCACATCTGTTTTTATACCGATGTCTACATTGCTGACACTTCTGCATTGCTGCCCTTTATCCTTTTGTTGCTAATGATCTGTTTTGGGAATCCGGATACTTCTTTGTTGTCGCTGAGCCTGTCATACGCCTTATTGCTATAATATAAAATTAACCTTATTTTGCTCCTGATTGCTGGCCGTCTAGATCCTCTTACCTCCCCCCTTTTTACGATTATATTGAACGCACCTCTTTACGTCTGATTCTGTAACTTTTCATTTGTACTCTTTGACTGCTTTATCGTATCGTGGCCGGCCGGATCGGTTGTAGGCCCTGCTTTGTATATCCTTTCTGTACTAATAAAGGTTTTAAAAAAAAAAAAAAAAAGAGTGAAATCTACAGGCAACCTGACCACGTCAGGGACTGCATAAAGAAAGAAGTCCAAAAGATGTTAGAATTGGGAGTCATTGAACCCTCAGAGAGCCCTTGGGCTAGTCCTGTAGTTCTAGTGCCAAAACCTCACACCCAGGATGGTAAGAGAGAGATGAGGTTTTGTGTAGACTACAGGGGTCTCAATGCGGTCACTAAGACAGATGCCCATCCAATACCTAGGGCAGATGAACTCATAGACAAGTTGGCTTCTGCAACCTTCTTGAGTACATTTGACCTAACAGCTGGTTATTGGCAGATCAGGTTAGCTGAGGATGCCAAGGCCAAAACAGCATTTTCTACCCCAGGAGGTCATTACCAATTTGTGGTGATGCCCTTTGGTTTGAAAAATGCACCTGCCCCTTTTCAAAGGTTGGTGAACCAAGTTCTCACTGGGCTGGATGACTTCTGTGCAGCATATCTAGATGATATTGCTGTCTTTAGCTCCACCTGGGAGGATCACCTGAACCACCTGAGGACAGTTTTGGAGGCTCTGCAGAAGGCAGGCCTCACTATCAAGGCCACCAAGTGCCAGATAGGGCAAAGTCAGGTTGTGTACCTGGGCCACCTTGTAGGTGGAGGCCAGGTTCAACCCCTGGAGAGCAAGATACAGGCCATAAAGGACTGGGCTCCTCCAACCACCCAGACACAGGTCAGAGCTTTCTTGGGCCTGTCTGGTTACTATAGGAAGTTTGTAAAAAATTATGAGTCCATTGTGACACCACGTAATGACTTGACAAGCAAGAAAATGCCAAAGAAAGTTCAGTGGACAGTTAGCTGTCAGAAGGCATTCGATGACCTAAAGCAGGCCATATGTACTGCACCTATTCTCAAGAGTCCTGACTACTCCAAAACCTTCATTGTCCAAACAGATGCATCTGAGTTGGGTGTGGGAGCTGTTCTATCTCAACTGAATATTGATGGTCATGACCAGCCCATTGCTTTTATGAGCAGAAGGCTGACCCCTAGAGAGAAACGTTGGTCAGCTATAGAGAGGGAGGCCTTTGCTGTGGTTTGGGCTGAGGCCCTACTTGTTTGGAACTCACTTCAATATTCAGACCGACCATAAGCCCCTCTTATGGCTAAATCAAATGAAGGGTGAAAACCCCAAACTTCTTAGGTGGTCCATTTCCCTACAGGGGATGGACTTTACAGTGGAGCACAGACCAGGGACTGACCATGGCAATGCAGATGGTCTTTCCAGGTATTTCCACTTAGAACAGGAAGACTCACCTGGTCAAGGTTAGTTTAATGTCCCTAAGTTTGGGGGGGGGGGGTTATGTAGGAGAGTAGGGTCTGCAATCCTATGGTCACCCCAGATTTTTGCTTTTTGCTTTACTGGTTTACGACTTTCCCTGGCTGTGGGCCTGCTAATCAGACCCACAGCCTAGCTGTTCTCTCTCTAAATTGACAACCATGTACTTTAGGTGCATTTACCAAGTGGTACTGGGCCACCTTATCAGTCCCTGTACAGTGTACCTTAGGTATCCAGGGCATAAGTGTACCCAGGGCCTACCAGGGGCTGAAGCATGTATTATGCCACCCCTGGCTGGCCATCTAAACAGACACAACTGGCTGCACGACAGCTGGGGCAAGGTGGTGTAATCACCCTTTGCTGTAGATATAGTATACCTATATCTAACCCTACAATGGACACATATATTCCTATCAGTCACTCCTATGGCAGGCCTTAACAATCCTGAAGGCAGAGTGCTTGGAATTATGTGAGATGGTGCTCTGGCAGGAGCTGAGCCAGTCTGCAGCTTGCGGAACCAAGTCCTAATAGCTGTTCCATGATAACGCTATATCATATACTCTTAAATGCATTATAATCCTCGCGGTTGAATGCTAACTTTGGTATAGCATTATCAAAACATGTCGAGTAAGGTGTCATACGAATTGGAATACTACCCCCTCGTCAATTCTGGCGACGGGGGTAGCATTCCACCCTTCTAGAGGGGCACGACATGTATGTAACTGAGAACCCCGGTTAAAGTTAACTCGAGCCTTGGCATCACAAAATGGATGCTGCCACCACAGACAAGTCTGACCTCCTGCTGCTGGGAGTCCTTCCAGCGAGGGAGGCTTGGACAAAGGGTTTCCTGCCTTGGGAGGTGCTAGCACCACCCCAGACAGGATTTTGTGTATTGGGTAAGACAGGCCTGAAAGGAATGAGACATGCCTGGGGCACACGAGGTGTCCTCTGCATACACCGGTTCAAACCAGTTGCTGGGGCATCCATGCCCCAGCTCTGGCACGAAACTGGACAAAGGATAGGGGATGTAGCCACCCCCCTTCCTGGTCCCACCCAGGGGAGGGACCTAGTCAGTAGTGCAGCTCCCTTTAGGAGAATAAAGGTAGGAGCTGGTCCCATTCCAAATTAGATTATCCTGAACAACTTGACAAGAAGAAACTCTGGACTTCGACGTTCTGCTCCACAGAAGACTGAAGAATCTCCCTTGTGGGCAAGGAGTGTCCACCCTGCAACTGCAGGCACCATCAAGCGTCCAGCGGCTTCACTTTGTCGTCTTCCCTTGAGGATCCAGACTTCAGAGCCCGACGAGACCCAGACTCCCAGACCGCTCCGACCTCAACTCACATCTGCAGCACAGCTGAGATCCGTGGGTGCGACGAGACACCTGGGACCGGCCATCTTGGAAGAAACTGTACTTAGCTTTCAGCACGACTCCCGAGGTAAACTCGACCAAGTACTTTGGGGATTGAGAAGCCCCAGCCCCGAGCAGCTCCTGCACCGAAGATCAGCCCTCCAGCTTCCACGAGATCTGCGTGGGGCCCTTCTGCTTGTTTGTGCTTGACGCGTTGTCTGGTCACTTGCCGGCTGGCTAGTGGCCTCCTAGACTTCGAACTTTAAAAACTACACTGCTGGTCTGGTTGCTCCAGACGGGCCCTTGCTCCCTTCCAAAAGAGGAGCACCCTGGACCCTCCTGGTCCACTCCAGACGCAGTTTCCTCTCACCGCGTGGGTTGCCTTTGCCAAGGCCTGTTGACGCCGAATCCGGAACCAACACCGCCGACAGCGAGAGCCTGCGTGGGACAGCTCGTGCCTCCATCCTGGTCGTCCAAGACACCTCCTGGTCCACGTGGCTGCAGAGTCAAGCGTCCACTCTTCACTTGATCGCGACGACGACATCTGGTTCCACTCCAGTCACTGGCTAGGGAATGTGAACATTGTCCCCTCTGCTTTCAGGTCTTCAGCATCAATGATCCACCCTTGGTTCACACCGGACATCTTCCTCCTGGTCGCCTGCAGCATCTTTTTTTCCAGGCTCCATAGACTTCAACGCCGGAACCCGACACAACTTTGCACCTATTGCACCCGCAGCCCGTGGGTGAGGTAACAAGAGCATTTCGGTGCTCAAGGGTAGATTGACTCTCCTAGTGTAGAGTTCCACAATCATTTTAGTCCTAACTAGTCGGGATTGTCCTTACTCACCTTTTTATTGAACTGTACTGTCCATAGACGTTGTTACGCATCTCGCGTGTGAGTTCACACTCTGCACACGCGTTCCGTGGGCCTCCTATTACTTACCTAAAGTTTGGATAGCGTAGTCCCAGCGATCCTACAGCCTCTGGACAGCTCCATTCCTTCTATCGATTTCCTTATACCATTTACTTTGGACTGATACAAGGTGATCACTAGAACTAGTGAGCATCATATATCAGGCCAACTTCTCACAATCACCATCAGTGTCGTTGTCTTCGTCGACGAGGCTGTCGACAGCACCTTCCCTGAGACCATCATCGTCGACGAGGAAGAAGTCATAGTCGACGAACCAGGTACCATAAACGACGACGGAGTCGACATCGAAACCGCTACCGACGACGATCCCGTCGACGGAGCCAATGAAACAGCGGAAACTTTCATAGAAGCAATAGTCGTCGACGTACCTGTTTTTGCCGTCGACGGATGCTGTTTTCTCTCAGGCACGGTCCCTGGATTGACTGTAGAGTATTTTTCACCAGTCTTTTCCTTTTTGGACGAGGAGAAGTGATAGAAACCTCCTTTTTGTCCTTAGTGGCTGTCACCAATCCAGCAGCCTGTCCCTGCCTCTCCTTTTCACTTCCGTGAGGAGATTTAATGGGACTAGCCCTCTCAGACCTGTCAGAGATCTTATGAGGGGCCTTGATAGGGGGCTCGGCTGAAGAAGAAGGAGACCTACCCCTCTTGGATCTGCGAGAGAAAGTCAGAGATGTTGAATCCTCTTCATCTGATGAGAGCACCTCCTTCCGAGTCTTCATCTTTTGAAGCCAGGTCAATAGCCGGCCCTCTCTGTCCCGAAGTGTTTTTGTAGAGAAAGTTCTACAAATCTTGCAGTCAGTGGCCTTATGGTCCGGGTATAAGCAATAGATACAGCTTTCATGCTGATCTTCTACAAAAAGTAGCTTTTTTCCACAAGACGCACAGGACCTGAATAAGGCCTTCTTCTCCTTGTCAGACATGTTTTGATTGTAGATGAAAAGTTGAAGAAATAACTAGAATGAATGAGAAAACTGAGCAGAGCTCAGTGGAGACTCCCTAGCACGTGCGGTAGAAAAATCTGAGGCTCTGAGCTCTCTCAGGAAGGTTCTATGGGGTGAGGCTGCTCTGATTGGTCCTGACAAAAGTTTGGTCTCTTTTACACAAAGAGGGTGATAGGATACAAAATGAGATGAGGCCCAGGCCTATTTTTCTCTTTTGTGTCTATGGTGGTGATACTACCGAGGCTCCCATTCCGACGACGGGGAATGATACAAAGCATGGGAATCTATGAAAGTTCCAATACTGGGGCAACGTAGACAAACCATCGTAGAGGAGTCCATCGTAGAGGAGTCCATCGTAGACGAGGCCATCGTAGATTAGGCCATCGTCGACGCCGTAAACAGGCCGTCGTAGACGAGCAGCCATAGACTAGTCGGTCATCGACGAACCGTCGTAGACTAGGCCATTGTAGACGAGCCGTCGTAGACGAGGCCATCGTAGACGAAGAGGCTGTAATAGGCAATGATGATGGTTTCTTCGTCGACGCTCCTGTTGACTTTTTAGTCTTTACATCAGGAGGTAAGAAGACGCTTTCCTGAAGGGTCCTATGACCAGAGGAGGTGATATTGACGGCTCCGAAGTAGTCTTTTTTTACATGATTTTTCTCCAAAAGCAAGTCCTTTACTCTCCTTTTTCACAGAGTGAGGAGATTTTGAAGAACTGCGCCCAAAAGACCCATGAGTGGTCTTTTTGAGGGCCTTCTCAGGACGTTCCCCTAAGGAATGAGTTTGAGGAGATTTTCTTCTCTTTTGAGATCTCCTAGATGTTGAGGTCAACACCTCATCACTTTCATTGGAGAAAATAAAAAACCTCCTTTCTGGTCTTAGTGTTTGATACCATATTAAAAGTCACCCTTCACGACCTCTCAAAATACTCACTTGAGAAAGTGAGACATACCTTGCAGTCTTTCCTTCTTTGAGGAATGTATTTGAAGATAATCCATAGTAGAAAAGAATCCTTGACAACAAAGTTATTTATTAAAGTGCAAAAGAACAAGTTACTTACCTTCGGTAACGCTTTTTCTGGTAGATACTATATCTGCCTGTGGATTCCTCACCTTGTGAATATCCCCTTGCGTCAGCAACATTCGGAAATTCTTTTTGTAGCTTCGCGCCAACGTGGATCCGGACGTCACAGAGGCACGGCACCGCTCGCGACTCCGCTGACATCACCGACGCCTATAATAGGCCCACGCCGGCGTGATAACATCAATTCCGGCCTTTTTTCCGTGCCTTCGAGGCACACGGACGGACCGATGATAGTAGACATATACACAGTATACACAGTATAGAAATCAAGGTAACACACACAGTGTGAAGCAAATGCAATAAAACATTTGAAATAAACAACTCCTTGACAATAAAATAATACATTATAGAAACTTCTGGCATAGAAGAGTGGACAACGGGGAGGCGGTTGGGTCAGTGAGGAATCCACAGGCAGATATAGTATCTACGAGAAAAAGCGTTACCGCAGGTAAGTAACTTGTTCTTCTGATAGATACATCTGCCGTGTGGATTCCTCACCTTGTGAATAGAGTCCCACAGCAGTCCCCACTCCCGGAGGAGGGTGTCTACTCTTCTAGACCAGGAAATCCTGAAGGACAGAGCGTGCAAAATTACCTTCCCTCCTCACCTCGGAATCCAAGCAGTAATGCTTCGCGAAAGTGTGGAGGGAAGACCAAGTTGCCGCTCTACAAATATCCTCAACAGGCACACCTCGAGCCAACGCTGAGGTTGATTTAGCTCTCGTAGAATGAGCCCTTATACCCTCTGGAGGTTCCTTACCGGCCAAAGAGTAGCAGATCTTAATACAGAGGACGATCCATCTTGACAAAGTCCTCTTATGGACCGCTCTTCCCTTCTTGCAGCCAGCAAAGCCAATAAAGAGCTGGTCATCCAAACGACAGTCTTTAGTCCTGTCCAGGTAAAAAGACACCGCCCTCTGGGGGTCAAGACGGTGTAATCTCTCCTCCTCCTTGGAAGGGTGAGGGGGAGGATAAAAGGTAGGAAGGGTAATGGATTGACCAAGGTGGAAAGAAGTCACCACCTTTGGCAGAAAAGCAGCCCTGGTCCTAAGAACCATTCGATCAGCATGAATGGACAAGAAAGGGGGCTTGTGACTAAGAGCTTGAAGCTCACTTACCCTCCTTGCCGAGGTTATTGCAACAAGGAAAACTGTTTTGAAAGTCAGAAGCCTCATAGGACATTTGTGAAGAGGCTCAAAAGGAGCACCCATTAAAAATGTCAAAACAAGATTTAAATCCCACTGAGGCACAATAAAAGGGGTAGGAGGGAACTTATTCGTGAGGCCCTTCAAAAACCTTAAAACTATAGGAGATTTAAAAAGAGAAGGCTGGTCAGGCAAACAGATAAAAGCCGACAGCGCAGAAAGATAACCCTTTACCGTGGCAACAGCAAGCCCTTGCTGTGCCAGAGAAAGAGCAAACTGGAGAACATCAGATAAATGGGCCCTCAAAGGGTCTATAGACTTCTCCCTGCACCAAGTGACAAATTTAGACCACCTATAAGAATAGATGGACTTAGTGGAGTCACGCCTGGCTGACAAAATGACATCCACCACATCCTGAGGGAGAGAAAAAGAAATCAGGTTGCCCCGTTCAATCTCCAGGCATGAAGGTGTAAGGTCTGGAGGTGGGGGTGTAGAACCTGCCCCTCCATCTGTGAGAGGGGATCTGCCCTGTGAGGGAGACGGAGCGGCGGGTGAGAGGAGAGGTGGAGAAGGTCTGAATACCACACCCTTCTTGGCCAATCCGGGGCGATCAATATGACTTGGGCCCGGTCTTGGCGAATTTTCCTCAGAACCCGAGGAATCAATGGTATGGGAGGAAACGCGTAAAGGAGTTGCGAGCTCCAACTCAACTGAAACGCGTCCCCCAAGGCTCCTTGCATCGGATACTGGAGACTGCAGAATGACAGGCAGTGAGCATTCTCGCGAGTGGCGAACAGGTCCACCCGAGGAGTCCCCCACATCTGAAAGATGTCGTGAACTACCCCCGGATGGAGCCTCCACTCGTGATCGGCAGAGAACTGCCGACTGAGACTGTCCGCACGAACGTTCTGAACACCGGCCAGATGATTTGCCATCAGACAAATCCGATGGTCCTGAACCCAGGACCAGAGACGCGGAGCCTCTCTGCAGAGACACTGCGACCCTACTCCTCCCTGCTTGTTGATGTACCACATCGCGGTCGTGTTGTCCGTCAGGACCTGAACCGACTGACCGCGAAGGGAAGGGAGGAAGGCCTTGAGCGCCAGACGTATCGCCCGCAATTCCAAAAGGTTGATGTGAAGCAACCTTTCCTCTGGAGACCAAAGACCCTTGACCTCCAGGTCCCCCAGATGAGCACCCCACCCGATAGTGGACGCATCCGATATCACTGTGGCAACCGATGGAGGAATCTGGAAAGGCTTCCCTTGAGACAGATTGCCTTCCACGCTCCACCAAGACAGATCCGCTGCAGTTTCTCTGGAGATCTTCACTGACTCCCTGAGATCTCCGTTGTGCTGATACCACTGCCTGCGGAGGCACCACTGGAGTGCCCTCATATGCCAGCGTGCATGGTTGACCAACAGAATGCATGAAGCCATCAGACCGAGCAGACGAAGGACCTTCAGGACTGGAACGACCGCTCCATTGTAAAACAAAGGAATCATCTCCTGTATGTCGCGAATCCTTTGAGGAGGAGGGAATGCACGAGACACAGTAGTGTCCAGTACCGCACCTATGAACAGGTTGCGCTGTGAGGGCACCAGGTGAGACTTGCGTACATTTATCGAAAAACCCAACCTGTGCAACAACTGAGTTGTCTCTTGCAGATGATGGAATGTGAGAAGTTGGCCTGATATGCAGTGCTCACTATTCTAGTGATCACTATGTATCAGTCCAAACAACCCTTATTGATGATTGGTTGTAAGTCAACCTTATAGACCAGCTATCCTAGTAGCATGGATACGAGCAGTCTAAGGCTAAGACTCTAGAGGGCGTGTTAAGCCAGCTGTTTTACCATCACATTACCCCTTGAACACCAAGTGAAAGGACACCACACAAGTGGTTATCAAAAATAAAGTATATTTATTTATAACAAGACTACCCTGGCTCTTTATGAGACAGGGAGCTAAGCACACAACAAAACTCTTAAAGAATTACTGAAAGTCGCACAATTTACACAAATGCCCGAGGGGCACGAAAAACCATATATTACAAAAGTGGAATGCGAATTACTAGCAGGTAAGTAACTATTCTCATAGACTTTAGAAACGCTAGGCCTACAATACTAAACCCTTAGATTAGGAGCAGGAGGCCTGTGGACGTCGTGTGCAGAGTGGGAACTCTCACGGGTAAGGCGGGAAAAAGTCTATGGAGGCTAGCAAAGACAAAGTTACTGTTCTCGGGCGAACCCGACTAGGTGGGTCGAAAACAAGAGTGGATCCGAACACTTAGAGTGTTGGACTATGCTGAAACCCCGGAGTACTTGGTTTACCTAGCCCAGGGGCCGCGGCTGCATAGGGTTCAAGTTGCGTCGGAAACCCTCGTTGAAGATCCAGGAGCCTGAAGAAAGAAGTTGCTGGCAGGCGACCAGTGAAGAAGTTCGTGGTGATCCAAGCCTGGATCAGGGAAGAAGAAACCTGTAAGCAGAGGGGACCAAGTTCTGAATCACTAGCCAGTGATTTGAGTGGGCACCAGGATGGCACCGGACGAAGTCACCTCAGCCAGGTGAGTGGGCGCTGCTGGGCTCTGCAGTCTCTCGGACCAGGAAGCGTTGTCGGCGACCAGGATGGAGGTGCGAGCTGTCCCACGAAGGTTCTTGCTGTCGACGTCGCTGGACCCAGGATTGGTCAACAAGTCTTGGCAAATGCAAGGCCCACACGGTGGACCTAAAATGGCGTCTTGAGTGGACCAGGAGGGTCCAGGGTGCTCCTCTTTTGGAGGGGAGCAAGGGCTAGTCTGGAGCAACCAGACCAGCAGTGGTTGTCATCGTGGAGCGTCGTGAGAGGGCCACTAGCCAACGGGCAAGCGACCTGGACAACGCGGTTAGCAGCAAAGAGCAGAAGGGCCCCACGCCGATCTCGTGGATGCAGGGGGGCTGAACTTCGGTGCTGGAGCTGCTCAGGGTCGGGGCTTCTCTTACCCCAAAGCACTCGGTCGAGGGTCACTCGGTGGTCGTGCTGGACAAGCGCCGTGCAGTTCTGAAGATGGCCGGTCCCTCGAGGTCTCATCGCACCCACGGATCACAGCTGGGCTGATGATGTAGGTTGAGGTCAGAGGTGCCAGGGAAGCCGGTTCTCGTCGTGCTGGAGCAGTCTTGATCCGGAGGAGAGACTGGCAACAAACCGCGATGCTTGGTTGGTGCCTGCTGCTGCAGGGTGACTACTCAGTCACAAGGGAGAATCTTGGGAAGAAGTCTTGAGTTCCTTTCGTGGAAAGTAGTTTCAGGATTCAAAGATGATCTGCTCTGGAAGGGGGCCAGTTCCTACCTTTATCCTGCAAAAAGGGGCTGGCGCGCGACTAAGTCCTGCCCTATGGAAGGGACTAGGAGGGGGGTGGTTACACCCCTCTCCTTTGGCGGGCTTTCCCCAGATCAGGGGCTGGAGTGCCCCTGGAACTGGTTCCAGCCGGCCTATGCACAGTGAGCACCGGGGTGCCACTTGCAGTCACCTTCCTCTAAAGCCCTGCCTACCTAGAATACACAAAATCCTGTCTGGGACGGTGCTGGCACCGCCCCTGGCAGGAAACCCTTTGTCCTTGCCTCCTGTGCTGGGAGGACTCCCAGCAGCAGGAGGGCAGACTTGTGTCTCGGTGGCAGCATCCATCTTGTGGAGCTAAGGCTCTGTCTAACTTGAACCGGGGTTACAGGTTACATACATGTCGTGTCCCTCTAGAAGGGTGGAATGCTAATCCCGTCGCCAGAATTGGCGAGGGGTTAGTATTCCAATTCGTATGACACCTTACACGACATGTTTTGATAAAGCGATACCAGAGTTGGCATATAACCGCGAGGATTATAATGCACTTAAGAGTATATGGTATGCGATATCATGGAAACGGCTAAGGGATGGATCCCGAAAGCCGCAGACAGGCTCAGCTCATGCCAGAGCACTATCTCACACGATTCCAAGCACTCTGCCTTCAGGATTGTCAAGGCCTGCCATAGGAGTGACTGATAGGAGATCTGTGTGTCCATTTTAGGGTTAGATATAGGTATACTATATCTAAAGCAAAGGGTGATTACACCACCTTGCCCCAGCTGTCGTGCAGCCAGTTGTGTCAGATTTGGATGGCCAGCCAGGGGTGGCATAATACATGCTGCAGCCCCTGGTAGGCCCTGGGTACACCTATGCCCTGGGTACCTAAGGTACACTGTACAGGGACTGATAAGGTGACTCAGTATCCAATTAGATATGTACCTAAGGTACATGGAATCCATTTTACAGAGAGAGCAGTAGGTCTGGGGCCCTGAATAGCAGGGTCCCAGGTCAATTAAATCAGAAAACCAGCAAAACACCAGGCAAAAAGTTGGGGGCAACCATAGTCAGGGATCTACCTTCCTACATGGAGCACCTTCTCCGGCGACTCCGCTTTGATCAGCCAGTCGTCTAGATACGGAAACACATGTATCCCCGTTCTCCTGAGATGAGCTGCCACCACTGCCATCACCTTGGTGAAGATTCGAGGCGCAGTAGTAAGACCAAACGGAAGGACCACAAACTGGTAGTGTTGTGACCCAACCGTAAAACGGAGATACTTTCTGTGCGACTTCAAGATGGGAATATGAAAATACGCATCCTGCAAGTCGATCGACACCATCCAGTCTTCTTCTAGCAGCGCTTAAAGAACCTGCGCAAGAGTGAGCATTTTGAACTTTTCCTGTTTCAGGTAAAGGTTCAAAATCCTCAGGTCCAGGATTGGCCGAAGCCTGCCATCTTTCTTGGGGATCAGGAAATACCGGGAGTAGCACCCCTGACCCCTTTCCTGCTCTGGAACCACCTCTATCGCACCTTTTCGGAACAAAGCCAGGACTTCTTCCTGCAGGAGAAGCAGGTGGTCCTCCGAACAATAACCCTGGCAAGGAGGGTAATTGGGAGGGAACTCCTGGAAAGGAAGTGCATACCCATTCTCTACAAGATTGAGAACCCAAAGATCCGATGTTATTAATTCCCAATCTTGTAGAAAATGTGTAAGCCGACCCCCCCACTGGGCCCACATGATCCGGAATGGCGGATCTAGGGCTGCTTTGCTGCGTTGGCAGGGGGTTGGGAAGGAGAGGAGGAAGAGGAGGAGGAAGCTTGACGCCCTCTAGGGCGGGATCTTTGCCTGCCCCTGTACGACTTGTACAGCGTATTCTGCTGCTGTTGTGGCTGCTGCTGAGATGGTCTGTAAGAACGAAAGGAAGATCTTCCAAATCCCCTGAAGCGTCTTCCAGTAGTACCTCTGGACTGGAGACCTAAAGATTTTGCAGTGGCCCTACTGTCCTTAAAACGTTCCAAGGCAGCATCAGCCTTCTTACCGAACAATCCTGAGCCATCAAACGGCAAGTCCATCAAAACAGACTGGACGTCCGCAGAGAACTCTGAAGTTTTAAGCCAGGCAGCCCTCCTAGTGGCCACGGATGAGCCCATGACCCTTGCCACCGAATCAGCAGTGTCCAAACCACTCTGGATTACATGCCTCGCAGCTGCCTGAGTGTCCAATATTACCTCCTGAAAATCCTTCCTCTGTTCCTCAGGGATTTTCGGAACCAATTGCTTGACAGAATCCATCAAGGCATGAATATACCTCCCCCATCAGACAAGTTGCGTTAGTTGATTTAAGCGCCATACTGGCTGAAGAGAAGTCTTTCTTAGCAGTTTGATCCTGCTTCCTGGATTCTTTATCTCCAGGAACCTGCGGAAAAGCCCCAGCAGACCTCTTTGAACAGGCAGCCTGAACAACTAAACTCTCAGGTAGGGGGTGTGTTGACAAGAATTCAGGGTCACCCGGAGGAACTCTGTACCTCCTCGCCACTGTCCTAGAAACTGCAGGAGCAGACAAAGGTTTCTTCCATACTTCATAGATGGGCTCAGATAAGGCATATTTGAAGGGTAACATAGGTTCAATAACAGAAGAGGGTGAATGAAGAACCTCAGTTAAAATATTTGGTTTATAATCAGCAGTGGGCAGAGTAATGTTCAATAAACTTGCTGCTTTTTTAATAACGGTGTGATAAGGAACCACATCTTTCGAAGGAACATTTGAAACTGAAGCCAAATCCCACTCAGGGGATAGTTCAAGTCCACTGGCTTCACCCAAGTTCTCAAAAGGATCTTCAGAATCATGTAACTCTCCTTCCTCAGTATCTGTATACTGGTATCTTTCTTCCTCCAGAAGTCTCTGGGCTTCTCTTCGTGATCTTTCCTTCGTGATAGAAGTCGAAGGATTCGCAATAGACTCCGACGGAGTCCGGACCGGCGTCGATCCCGAAGTCGGATGAGGTCGTTTCACTCGAGGTCGAGCAGAATCCTGTCTCGGAGTCGTAGGTATCGGCGTCGATGGAATCGGCATCGATGGAGTCGGCGTCGTACGCTTCGGCGTCGACGACACAGGAGGTGCCGGAAAATGCCAATGCGGTGGTATAGCCGGCATAAAAGGCATGAAGGGCGCAGGGGCATAAGCCTGTGGAACACCCAAGTTAAAAGCCATAGGACCCGTGGGACCAACAGGTGCACCAGACGGGAACATTGCCCTGGAATAGACACCAAACATGGCGTTCAGGAACTGAGAAGGATCCTGACCTGGAGTTAGAAAATCAGGATATGGACCTCTGGGTTGTTCCTGAGGAGGTGGAGTCGATACGACGTCGACCTCTTCATCGAGTCCAGGAACCGGGGTCGACGAACCCGCAGGCACCGGAACTTTGACTTCACCAGCCCCCTGCTCCTCACCTTCATCCTCCTAAACAGAAGGATTGGATGGAACCGGAGAATGGACCTGCTTCTGAGAATCGGGTGAATTCGGATGCGAAGCCTCACCAACAGAGTTATGACCTTCCGACTCTCTCATCTTCCACTTCCTTACTCAGAAGCTTGACTTGGGACTTCGGTCTTGAACTAGAGTCCTTTTCAGAGTGATGACGTGACTCATGGCTCCTCTTCTTGTGCTTCTTCCTCGAAGACTTCGAAGCGTGAGCTGAAGACGACTCCGAGCGTGACCTCGAACGAGACCTTGACCTCGACTTCGACCGTCGAGATCGAGACTTCGAAGACTTTTTAACTTACTTATTTTTACGTTTTGCCACGAGGAGTTTCGTCTCTCTCTCTCTTAAAGCCTTCGGAGTCATCTTCTTGCAGCAAGGACAATCCTCGACGTCATGGTCGGAACTTAAGCACCAGACACAGCATTCATGAGGATCGGTGATAGACATAGTCTTGCCACATTCACGGCAAGCCTTAAATCCAGTTTTCTTAGACGACATTTCGAAGAATATAAAGATAGACACAGTAATAGAATAGTAACACAGTTACTGTAAAGCTACAGTACGATCCCAGAAAACCGTTAGCGTCGACGACGCGTAAAAAAGGGAACTGATGTCATCACGCCGCCGTGGGCCTATTATAGGCTTCGGTGACGTCAGTGGAGTCGCGAGCGGTGCCGTGCCTTTGTGACGTCCGGATCCACGTCGGCGCGAAGCTACAAAAAGAATTTCCGAATGTTGCTGACGCAAGGGGATATTCACAAGGTGAGGAATCCACATGGCAGATGTATCTATCAGAAACACAGAATCTGAGCAGAGCTCAGAGGAGACTCCCTTAGCACAACGTGCGGTAGAAAATCTGAGGGACTGAAGCTCCTGACAGGAAGGTTCTAGAGGGAGGTGGCAGCTGATTGGCTCTTATCTATAGTTTGGTCCTTTTTACAAAAAGAAATGAATATGTTACTAAGGTGAGGCCTCTAGGCCTACTATTCTCTATGTATGTCTATAGGACATTACTTTTCTATGTACCGGAGACCCCCGTCTCGACGATGGGAATGAATCAGGCATGTGAATCTATGAAAGACAGATTCAATGTTATCCCTTTGCACTCAAGTATCACGCTCAAGAATCAATAGTTTTTTACTTTCCGGTTGGCGCAACCTATGCCACACGGCGTCCTTCCGTGTCTTAATTCAAATCGACAAAGTGTTGCAAGGAGGAAACCTTCTTGTAAATAGGTGCGCAATTTTATAAACGAACCACAAAAGGATTCTTCACATTTGTAATTTATTTTTTGTTGATTCGTAATCCTTCATTATATATTTGTGTTATTCCAATTTTCGTAGATTATTTCATTTCATAATCATTGAATTCATACATCATATTATGATTTAATCATTTGCTTATCCACACCCAATGCATTTCGGGTCATAAAACAAATTGACCCTTCGTCAGGGGTCTGCAACGAAATAGAAAACAGGACCATTAAGTTCATTACCCTATTAATAACGAAAAACACTCTCAAATATATACATTGACATTCTCAAATGAATTAGCACATCGTAGTTAAAGTAGTGATCGCTTCATGTCTGACTTAGTGACTACAGTAGTTGGAACGAAGCTTGTCAAGCTCTAAGGATACAGGGAATGTATCTAAACGTTATTCAACAAACGAGCTTTATGAACGCTGTTGCTTAAACATGACAAGTCTACATCAAATGATATACGGTGTTAGAATTGGGGGTCTATGGTTGGCGCAAGTATGCACTTGTGACAAGCAGGGACCCTCTCCTCTAAGTCAGGGCGAAGGATGACCCCCTTAGAATTACCCTTGCTCACCCTCTAGGTGCGTGGCGTGAGCAGCCAAGGCTATTCTCCAGGCGTTATTCAGTTAAGCATTTGTAATCACACACACACAGTAAAAATATCAATCCCCCCACAAATGGACACCAGGCTGTGAATATATAAAAAATACGCTTCTTTATGTAAAAATATATATATGTATCTCAGCAGATTTATCACAAGACCAAATAACGTTTTTGTAGCACCACAGATTGTAAATAGGCACTTTTCTTCTTAGTTGCAGTTCAAATGAAGATTTCTTTGATATATGTTCCAATAACAGTTCTTTTAAGGTTCTCTAAAAGTCAATAGTCCTCCTAGTCTCTGGGGGCACTCTGGGGGTACCTTCCCGCTTTCTCCCCTTTCTTTTATGGTTGCACAGGGCCTCCTCGATACTCTCGGCTCGCTGTGATTCGAGCTACGAGCCCGACCTGCCCAAGCTCACGCTTCCCGCGTGAGGCGCTGTCGGGTCTGGTGACTCGTACGGGTCCCACCAGCTATGCAGGACTCGTACTGGGGGGAGCGCAGGGCTTGGAACTGCCAAGGGGGGGGTCAGAGGGCACAGAGCGGCGCGAGGCTCTGTCAGGACGGCTCGCGCTGCTGTTCTTCTGACACAGAGCGGCGCTCACGAGAGGGGGGGCTGCAGGGGCACACAGAGCGGTGCAAGTCTGGTTAGAAGAGCGGCTCGCACCGCGGGGGATATTCACAGTACCTTAGTGCGCTGGCAGCCAGAAGCGGGGAAAGAAGGCGTTGCGGGCCCCGAGCCCGATGACGAGACGTTCCTTCTCTTGATGTCCCAGGGAAGCAGGGACGGCCCGCACTCTTCTAGTGCGCGGCGGGGGCACCTTCGGACTTGTAGGCGGCAGCGGCTTCAGGGGGGCAGGTGCGGCCCGGCTCGGGCAGTACCACACGTACTGGGAGCACTTCAGGGGGCGGCACGGCCTCTCCTCAGGGCAAAGGGCGAAGCAAGGCGGCCGGGTACGCTGTAGACGTACGGCGGCAGCCCGAGGCATAGATCGCCCTCAGATGAGGAATTCCTGCGGGAGGGGCGAGAGGGAGCACACAACGCGCTCCAGTAGCAGGCGGCAACAGGGGAGCAGGCGGCCCGGCCCACGGAGAAGAGAGCGACTCTTGGAAGAGCGAGGCTCTCACACAACACGGGCTGCCAGGCTCCTGGGTGTCACGGCCCTAGGAGGGGGCGAAGGGGCACAAGGTCTCAGCTCCAGCAGGGAAGCACACGGCCAAATAAAAGCGAGCGAAGGCCCAATGAACCCCCTGGTCCTGGGGTTCAGCTCAGGGGGCAAGCTCAATCAAGCCCTTGGAGAACGTTTAGAGCACAAAGCAGCAAAGTCTTTTCTCCTCAAGTCTTTTCCTCTCCTCTCTCAGCAAGGCAAGCAGCAGGCCAGTCCTTCCAGCGTCTCTTCTCCTAGTCGGGTAGAGGTCCTTTGTGGTAAAACAGGATTCTAATTTACAAGGAGCAGGGCTCCTACTTTTATACACAGTTTCTTTTGTTCTCACAGGCCAGGGGGGCCTTTGCATAAATGCTCTCAGCCTCTGAGCACTTGTTGTGGGTACTTCTGGCTTCTGCATTCAGTGTGAGGGCAGGCACATCAGACGCTCCCCAGGGGGGCGGAGCCAGCATTGTGGGGACAGGGGCAGCCAGGAGTACTTTGTTGACAGGCTTCGCCCTTCCTGGGCCAGGGGCAGGCTGAGTCATCAGTCGCTCCCCAGGGGGGCGGAGCCAGCATTGTGGTGGCAGAGCACAGCCTGATACAGAGCCCAGGGAAACTCCCACCTCCCACTAAGGTGTAATCCTTCCATTCACCACCTGTCATCCCCCAGCCCTGTCACTCACACAACCCAGTCAGATACACATCCAAGCAGAGGCGGGCTGAAATGGTTAGGCAAGCAAATGCTAGCTTTCTAAAAGTAGCATTTACAAACACAGGATATTAAAATAAACTTTACTAAAAGAAGTATTTTATTATTCTGAGTTCAGGCATACTAAACATTAATTTCTACCATGCTCCCTGAGCCTGCTGGGATTATAGAGTGTAATAATTCCAGCAGCCCATCTGGCCTAAAGGGAACAGGTAGCCTTACCATAGTGAAAAACGAATTTGGCAGTAATTCACTATTAGGACATGCCACACACATCAGAGCATGTCCTACCTTACACTTACAATGCACCCTGCCCTTGGGCCTACCATAGGGGTGACTAATATGAAGTTAAGGGAAGGTTTAGGGGCTGGCAAGTGTGTGCACTTGCCCAGCCAGCATGACTGTACCAGACTGCACGCAGGTTCTGCAATGGCAGACCCTAGACACATTTTAAAAGGCTGCTTCTGTGGGTGGCGCAACCAGCGCTGCAGGCCCACTAGCAGCATACAAGCCCTGGCACTCCTGGTGCACTTTACTGGGGACTGACAGTAAATCCAATGAACCAATCATGGACATCAATCACAGATACACTTTACAGTAGGGAGCACTTGCACTGCGGCACGGGTTGGCCGTCGCACAGTGCCCTGAGCAGGGGACAACAGCAAAAACATCTGAGGCACAACAGCAAAAAGTGGAAGGGAAACTCACGTCAAGGTGCCAGGTCTAACACACGGGTTTAAGTAAAACACAACAGTCTTTGCGTGCAGTGAACATCACAACACTTACATGCGGATCAGCCAATCTCTAGCCTGGTTGCAACGAACGCCAAAGCTGGTTTGTTTTAGCGCACCAAATTCTGCTTCCTGACTCTACTGACCTATAGTCACTAAGTCAGACATGAAGCGATCACTACTTTAACTACGATGTGCTAATTCATTTGAGAATGTCAATGTATATATTTGAGAGTGTTTTTCGTTATTAATAGGGTAATGAACTTAATGGTCCTGTTTTCTATTTCGTTGCAGACCCCTGACGAAGGGTCAATTTGTTTTATGACCCGAAATGCATTGGGTGTGGATAAGCAAATGATTAAATCATAATATGATGTATGAATTCAATGATTATGAAATAATCTACAAAAATTGGAATAACACAGAAATATATAATGAAGGATTACGAATCAACAAAAAATAAATTACAAATGTGAAGAATCCTTTTGTTCGTGTATAAAATTGCGCACCTATTTACAAGGTTTCCTCCTTGCAACACTTTGTCGAATCTATGAAAGACACCCATAATACTGGATAAATTGAAGGTGGAGCAGAGAACCTTTTCAAGGGTCTGGTAAAAGTTTCAAGCACTGTAAACAAGATATAGAAAGCTGCCCGACTAATTCGGGCAATGAAATATGAATGCCACTATGTAATACGCAACAGATAGAAGAACTGTATGAGGAAGGAAATATATGATACTTTGTCCTGATTAAGGTGGAAGAAAAAATCTTATCCCACTGAAACGCGTTGACGCTTTGGTCTATCTTATAATCGCATATCCGATTTGAGTCTTGTTTATAGCATGAAACAGATTAACATTGAGGGCTGATACACAGGGCCCCAGTTTTCGGTTTCCTTTCATATATTGCTTTTTTAACTTTTCATTGTTGATAAACTGTTTTTTTAAAGATATTTTATATATTTCTACATGTATGAATTTATTATGTATTTCGAAATGCACTATTCTAGTGAGTGACTAGATATAGAACAAATGTTCTTAACTATTTTTGAATTGAATAAATGTGATTAGATACATACTTTACATATTTTATGTGCTTTTGATCTGTTCCAAATCCACGAATGAGTGGTGTGTGTATAAGGTGTAACTATAGTGATCTAGTCCATAGGGAAACTTATTTTAACTAAAGAATTAGCTAGGAGGAAACCACTAAAGACTTGGACACTTGGATAGTCAATACCCTTGGGAGCACCGAAGTACTCGTGTTACCTCACCCACGGACGGCGGGTGCATAGGTGTGAAGATGTGTCTGGTTTCGTCATGGATTCCTATGGAGCCTTGGAGAAAGATGCTGCAGGCGACCAGTAGGAAGATGTCCGGGTGGATCGAAGATGTAGAAGACCTGAAAGCAGAGGGGACAGAGTCTAGGTCACTAGCCAGTGTCCGGGTGGAACCAGGATGGAACCAGACGATGTCGAGGAGCAATAAGGAGCAGTCTTGAAGCTGGTCTTTGCAGCCACGTGGACCAGGAGGCATTGACAATGACCAGGTGCTGGAGACGAGCTGTCCCACGAAGGTTCTCGCAGATGGAGGGGTCGACTTCCGGATTGGAGTCAACAAGCCTTGGCAAAGGCAACCCACGCAGGATACAACAAAGGCTTCTGGTGCAGACGAGCAAGGTCTGGGGTGCCTTACCTTTGCAGGGAGGCAAGGGCCGGTCTGGAGCAACCAGACCAGTGAGGTGATTCAAATGGATTGTCGTCACAGAGGCTACTAGCCAACGGGCCAGCAACCGGACAACGCGTCAAGCAGAACAAAAGCAGAAGGGCCCCACGCAGAACTCGTGGTGTGTCGGGGACTGATCTTCGCAGATGGCGCACGGGATTTCTCAGTCTCCAGTGCACAGCTTCGAGTGTGCCTCAGGAGCTGCACAGGTAGCAAGTTGCAGGCTTTTCAAGGTGTCCGGTCCCAAGTGTCTCGTCGCCTCCACGGATCTCAGCTATGCTGCAGTCGTGAAGAGATGGGTCAGAGGTCTAGAAGTCTGGGTCTTGTCAGGCTCTGTGCTCGGGTTCCGGCGGGAACGTCGACAAAGCAAGCCGTTGATTTGCTGGATGGTGCCTGGTTACCCAGGGAGGTCACTCTTTGGCCACAAGGGAGATTCTTCAGCAGAACGTCGAAGGTCCAGAGTTTCGTGTCAAAGTTTCAATCAGGATTAATCTAAAGTCTCAGGACTCAGCTCCTACCTAAAAGGGGCTGGATTACTTTCTAGGTCCCTCCTATGGGTGGGACCAGGAAGGGGGTGGTTACATCCCCTTTCCTTTGTCCAGTTTCGCGCCAGAGCTGGGGCTGGAGTGCCCCAGCAACCAGTTTGAACTGGTGTATGCATGGAGCACCCAGTGTGCTACAGGCAGTGTCTCAATCTATTCAGCCCTCCCTGTCCCAATACACAAAGTCCTGTCTGGGGTAGTGCTCTCACCTCCCCAGGCAGGAAATCTATTGTCCATACCGTCGTGACTGGAAGGACTCCCAGCAGCAGGAGGTCAAACTTGTGTCAGTGGCAGCAGCGTCCATTTTGTGACACTGGGCTCTGGTTAACTTTAATCGGGATAGTCAGCAACATGTCTTCTCCCTCTATTAGGGTGGAATACTACCCCCTTTGCCAGAATTAGCGAGGGGGTAGTATTCCAAAGCGTATGACACCTTACACGACATGTTTGCATAAAACCAAACCAAAGTTAGTATTAACCGCGAGGATTATAATGCACTTAAGAGTATATGGTATGGCGATATCATAGAACAGCTATAAGGACATGGTTCCGAAAGCTGCAGACAGGCTCAGCTCATGCTAGAGCACCATCTCACACATAAACAAGCACTCTGCCTCCAGGATTGTTAAGGCCTGCCATAGGAGTGACTTATAGGTTACTGTGTGTCTATATACAAGGGTAGATATAGAAATACTATACCTAAGCAAGGGGTGATTACACGGCCTTGCCCCAGCTGAGCGATCAGCCAGTTGTGTCAGTTTGGATGGCCAGCCAGGGGTGGCATAATACATGCTGCAGTCCCTGGTAGGCCTTGGTTGCACCTATGCCCTGGGTACCTATAGTACCCTTTTACAGGGGCTGATAAGGTGAACCAATTCCCAATTGTGGATGTACCTAGAGTACATGGTGTAAATTTAGAGAGTCCACGGACCTGATAATTCTCGCCTCGGTGCCTATTCTACTCATAGAGTCCCACTCTGCAACTCTGGGCAATAGCTTGCTTAATCTCCACAACGGCCCCCACGACGCTAAGGATGCCTGGCCTTCACCCTGGGGGTGCCCAGGAGTGGACGCCTCGCAGGGAAAGCCAGGACGGGTTCCACAGCGGTATTCGTACAAGCGCCTTGAGACCCTTGCGGGTGAGTAGTGCGCTATACAAGTATCAATTTACAGAGAGTGCATCTGGGCTGTGGGTTTGATCAGCAGCCCACAGCCACATTAAGTCGAAAACCAGAGAAGCAAAAAGTGGGCGTGACCATAGGAAGCAGACCCTACTCCTACAGTCGACCTTTACGTAGACGGCGAACGGTGGCGGCGCCTCGACGGCGAGCGCTTTAGTCTTCGGGACTCATCACGACGTCAATGGTATGTCGAAGTCAGTGAAGTCCTGTACGTCGACCTCGTCCGAGGTCTCGACGTCCTACCCCTAGACGTTGAATGGCGACGCCGCTTCGAGCCAGAGCCCTGGGTCGACGGGGAGCATATGGTGGTCATACCTCTCGACGCCGAAGCTATCGACGTCGATCGGGACCGGTGCCTTTTCTTGACTGGTGAGCCCCCCAGAGGCCGATGCACGGGCAGAGTAAGACGAGTCCCTCCATGCCCAGAAGTCCCACCTGTGTCCTGGTGTCTCCTCTGCTCCAGGCCTTGGAGACGAATCTTCTCCCTGTCACGCAAGGTCCTCCTGGAGAAAGCGTGACAGATTTCACAGGAGTCAGGGGCATGGGTCGAAGGAAGGCAGAGTATGCATACTCTGTGGCGGTCAGATTTAGCCTTCTTCCTACCACACTCAGGGCACTTGTCAAACAAAGCGAATAGTTTTATTACCCTTCGGTGTAGTTTTGCAGCTTGAAGATCTTTCTGGATTCACTATGCTGTGCATATTCCGCCATCTTGTGGTTGAGTCGGACAGTGCTTTGTATTTTATTTTATTTTTTTGTGTGGGAGGTTGCGAACCTGATCTCCCTGGTGAGGCTAAAACCCCCATCGTGTGTGTGCAGGCTCTCAGATTATTTTTTCCCCTGTTTTTTTTTTCTTTTCTTCTTGCATGTATGTGCCTACATACGTATGCAAACCTCTATACATACATACATACATATATCCTTGTCTTACCACCTGCTCCTCCAGCCTCATCTTTCTGGCGGAGGTGGGTGGGTTCGCTAGTGAATCCAGAAAGATCTTCAAGCTGCAAAACTACACCAACAGGTAAGAAACTATTAGTTTTGCAGCGTGAATCTTTCTGGATTCACTATGCTGTGCATAGACTTTGTAGTGGTTTAGTTACGTTTGTGGCGGCTGGGTGGAAGATGAGCGTTGATAGTTGAATATATGTTGAACCACCTTGTGTTTGACTTGTGCTTCCTAGTTTACTTGTATATCCACAACGTAGCACTTCATGAACGTGTGCACTGCAGCCCATGTTGCCGCTAGGCATATGTCTTTGAAGGGTGTGTTAGCCAGGAAGGCTATTGTTGCGCCCTTCTTTCTGGCAGTGGGGCAGTGCTCCTCCTGCTAGTTATTGCCCTACCTGTTTACATAGTAGGTATCCATACGGCTTTCCTTCGAGGGAAAGTACCCATATACGTACTACTTTGCGTATTAATTTGTATTTATTTTAGTAATGTTACCTGCGACCAGGAACAACCCCCTTGGATGTTTTATTCAAAAGGTTAAACGTCCTAGGCCCATTCATCCTTGTCTAGGCTACCACCTGATTTCCTTGTTCTATTTTGTGCGTGCTATTTTTAAAATGGTCATTACCAACCCCAAGCTTCCTTTATTCTTTTTTTTATGCAATGGGCCGGTTTTTACTACCATAAGTAGAGAATGCTTATGCATCCAGTTAATGTTGTTAGGAGAGAAAAAGAGGGTGGGGGAAAGAACGGCCTTACCCTATTATCTGCCTTTGCTTGTAGATATAAACGTACCCACTGCTATATCAGCTATATATCTAATATATATTTTGATGCCGAGGCCCACACATGTGTACGCTTATTCCATCGTTACGAAGTATACTCCCCCCCCCCCCCCATGTGGTCTATCCAAATATTGATTTGTACAGGAGAAGTTGTCCTGGACTTAGTTTGGCCACTGGGTTTAAGTAAGGTGACAACCCTTTTAGTGTGTCGCGCACAGTGGGCCTTCTGGCTAATTACTTGTGAATGGTCTCGTAATTTTAATTAGGCTATTTGCCCAGTGTTATTTGGTATTGCGCTCCCTTGTGATTCTGTGCAAGGAGAAATACCGTAACTTTTTACTGTGCTGTGTGCAGACCGTGTGTAGTTTCTAACATGAAGAACTGCCCCTTTTTTTTTTTGCAGAGTTTTATATAGCGCGAACTAGACCCGAACCGAATCAGGTATCAGAGCGCTTTACATATTTTTCCAATTACGTTACATTTTACGTTTCCAGTTACTTTCATTTTAGGCACGGGGAGATTAAGTGATTTGCCCAGAATCACAGGAGGTTTTGGCGTCGTTACCAAGACTCGAACCCAGGTCCGAGGTCGAGCGCCCTAGCCGTTAGGCCAACTCCTCTATATATATATATATATATATATATATATATATATATATTAAGGTTCACAGTTTGCCCCCAAGGCGAGGCGCACTCCCAGTCGGCATATGTAGGGTCAGGAGAGGTGTCAGGCAAAACCGGCGTCTGCAGCGACCTGACGCGTTTCGGGCCAACGCCCTTCATCTGAGGTTGTGCTGCTGCCCAAAGAAAAACCAACATGATAGGCTTCCAGTGTTCACCCTTTGTTTATTAACTGCTGGCAATGCAACTCAGGTGAGTAACAACGCAGTGCATTCTGGGACTGGGAGTCTATAATGTTAATACTACCCAAGTGGGCTGCTGGCAACTTGCGGCAAATATCCAAACAAATCCATCGGTGAGCCCCCAGCACCTTTCCACAATCAGCCACTCGCCTGTTCAATCCGCTCTGCCATCCAACGAACAGCAGCGGAACCGCTCTCATAAGCGGCGGTGCGCCTCACGGCCGGGCCGGCCGTTAATATTAAGGTTCACAGTTTGCCCCCAAGGCGAGGCGCACTCCCAGTCGGCGTATGTAGGGTCAGGAGAGGTGTCAGGCAAAACCGGCGTCTGCAGCGACCTGACGCGTTTCGGGCCAACGCCCTTCATCTGAGGTTGTGCTGCTGCCCAAAGAAAAACCAACATGATAGGCTTCCAGTGTTCACCCTTTGTTTATTAACTGCTGGCAATGCAACTCAGGTGAGTAACAACGCAGTGAATTCTGGGACTGGGAGTCTATAATGTTAATACTACCCAAGTGGGCTGCTGGCAACTTGCGGCAAATATCCAAACAAATCCATCGGTGAGCCCCCAGCACCTTTCCACAATCAGCCACTCGCCTGTTCAATCCGCTCTGCCATCCAACGAACAGCAGCGGAACCGCTCTCATAAGCGGCGGTGCGCCTCACGGCCGGGCCGGCCGTTAATATTAAGGTTCACAGTTTGCCCCCAAGGCGAGGCGCACTCCCAGTCGGCGTATGTAGGGTCAGGAGAGGTGTCAGGCAAAACCGGCGTCTGCAGCGACCTGACGCGTTTCGGGCCAACGCCCTTCATCTGAGGTTGTGCTGCTGCCCAAAGAAAAACCAACATGATAGGCTTCCAGTGTTCACCCTTTGTTTATTAACTGCTGGCAATGCAACTCAGGTGAGTAACAACGCAGTGCATTCTGGGACTGGGAGTCTATAATGTTAATACTACCCAAGTGGGCTGCTGGCAACTTGCGGCAAATATCCAAACAAATCCATCGGTGAGCCCCCAGCACCTTTCCACAATCAGCCACTCGCCTGTTCAATCCGCTCTGCCATCCAACGCGTCAGGTCGCTGCAGACGCCGGTTTTGCCTGACACCTCTCCTGACCCTACATACGCCGACTGGGAGTGCGCCTCGCCTTGGGGGCAAACTGTGAACCTTAATATTAACGGCCGGCCCGGCCGTGAGGCGCACCGCCGCTTATGAGAGCGGTTCCGCTGCTGTTCGTTGGATGGCAGAGCGGATTGAACAGGCGAGTGGCTGATTGTGGAAAGGTGCTGGGGGCTCACCGATGGATTTGTTTGGATATTTGCCGCAAGTTGCCAGCAGCCCACTTGGGTAGTATTAACATTATAGACTCCCAGTCCCAGAATGCACTGCGTTGTTACTCACCTGAGTTGCATTGCCAGCAGTTAATAAATAAAGGGTGAACACTGGAAGCCTATCATGTTGGTTTTTCTTTGGGCAGCAGCACAACCTCAGATGAAGGGCGTTGGCCCGAAACGCGTCAGGTCGCTGCAGACGCCGGTTTTGCCTGACACCTCTCCTGACCCTACATACGCCGACTGGGAGTGCGCCTCGCCTTGGGGGCAAACTGTGAACCTTAATATTAACGGCCGGCCCGGCCGTGAGGCGCACCGCCGCTTATGAGAGCGGTTCCGCTGCTGTTCGTTGGATGGCAGAGCGGATTGAACAGGCGAGTGGCTGATTGTGGAAAGGTGCTGGGGGCTCACCGATGGATTTGTTTGGATATTTGCCGCAAGTTGCCAGCAGCCCACTTGGGTAGTATTAACATTATAGACTCCCAGTCCCAGAATGCACTGCGTTGTTACTCACCTGAGTTGCATTGCCAGCAGTTAATAAATAAAGGGTGAACACTGGAAGCCTATCATGTTGGTTTTTCTTTGGGCAGCAGCACAACCTCAGATGAAGGGCGTTGGCCCGAAACGCGTCAGGTCGCTGCAGACGCCGGTTTTGCCTGACACCTCTCCTGACCCTACATACGCCGACTGGGAGTGCGCCTCGCCTTGGGGGCAAACTGTGAACCTTAATATTAACGGCCGGCCCGGCCGTGAGGCGCACCGCCGCTTATGAGAGCGGTTCCGCTGCTGTTCGTTGGATGGCAGAGCGGATTGAACAGGCGAGTGGCTGATTGTGGAAAGGTGCTGGGGGCTCACCGATGGATTTGTTTGGATATTTGCCGCAAGTTGCCAGCAGCCCACTTGGGTAGTATTAACATTATAGACTCCCAGTCCCAGAATGCACTGCGTTGTTACTCACCTGAGTTGCATTGCCAGCAGTTAATAAATAAAGGGTGAACACTGGAAGCCTATCATGTTGGTTTTTCTTTGGGCAGCAGCACAACCTCAGATGAAGGGCGTTGGCCCGAAACGCGTCAGGTCGCTGCAGACGCCGGTTTTGCCTGACACCTCTCCTGACCCTACATACGCCGACTGGGAGTGCGCCTCGCCTTGGGGGCAAACTGTGAACCTTAATATTAACGGCCGGCCCGGCCGTGAGGCGCACCGCCGCTTATGAGAGCGGTTCCGCTGCTGTTCGTTGGATGGCAGAGCGGATTGAACAGGCGAGTGGCTGATTGTGGAAAGGTGCTGGGGGCTCACCGATGGATTTGTTTGGATATTTGCCGCAAGTTGCCAGCAGCCCACTTGGGTAGTATTAACATTATAGACTCCCAGTCCCAGAATGCACTGCGTTGTTACTCACCTGAGTTGCATTGCCAGCAGTTAATAAATAAAGGGTGAACACTGGAAGCCTATCATGTTGGTTTTTCTTTGGGCAGCAGCACAACCTCAGATGAAGGGCGTTGGCCCGAAACGCGTCAGGTCGCTGCAGACGCCGGTTTTGCCTGACACCTCTCCTGACCCTACATACGCCGACTGGGAGTGCGCCTCGCCTTGGGGGCAAACTGTGAACCTTAATATTAACGGCCGGCCCGGCCGTGAGGCGCACCGCCGCTTATGAGAGCGGTTCCGCTGCTGTTCGTTGGATGGCAGAGCGGATTGAACAGGCGAGTGGCTGATTGTGGAAAGGTGCTGGGGGCTCACCGATGGATTTGTTTGGATATTTGCCGCAAGTTGCCAGCAGCCCACTTGGGTAGTATTAACATTATAGACTCCCAGTCCCAGAATGCACTGCGTTGTTACTCACCTGAGTTGCATTGCCAGCAGTTAATAAATAAAGGGTGAACACTGGAAGCCTATCATGTTGGTTTTTCTTTGGGCAGCAGCACAACCTCAGATGAAGGGCGTTGGCCCGAAACGCGTCAGGTCGCTGCAGACGCCGGTTTTGCCTGACACCTCTCCTGACCCTACATACGCCGACTGGGAGTGCGCCTCGCCTTGGGGGCAAACTGTGAACCTTAATATTAACGGCCGGCCCGGCCGTGAGGCGCACCGCCGCTTATGAGAGCGGTTCCGCTGCTGTTCGTTGGATGGCAGAGCGGATTGAACAGGCGAGTGGCTGATTGTGGAAAGGTGCTGGGGGCTCACCGATGGATTTGTTTGGATATTTGCCGCAAGTTGCCAGCAGCCCACTTGGGTAGTATTAACATTATAGACTCCCAGTCCCAGAATGCACTGCGTTGTTACTCACCTGAGTTGCATTGCCAGCAGTTAATAAATAAAGGGTGAACACTGGAAGCCTATCATGTTGGTTTTTCTTTGGGCAGCAGCACAACCTCAGATGAAGGGCGTTGGCCCGAAACGCGTCAGGTCGCTGCAGACGCCGGTTTTGCCTGACACCTCTCCTGACCCTACATACGCCGACTGGGAGTGCGCCTCGCCTTGGGGGCAAACTGTGAACCTTAATATTAACGGCCGGCCCGGCCGTGAGGCGCACCGCCGCTTATGAGAGCGGTTCCGCTGCTGTTCGTTGGCTGGCAGAGCGGATTGAACAGGCGAGTGGCTGATTGTGGAAAGGTGCTGGGGGCTCACCGATGGATTTGTTTGGATATTTGCCGCAAGTTGCCAGCCGCCCACTTGGGTAGTATTAACATTATAGACTCCCAGTCCCAGAATGCACTGCGTTGTTACTCACCTGAGTTGCATTGCCAGCAGTTAATAAATAAAGGGTGAACACTGGAAGCCTATCATGTTGGTTTTTCTTTGGGCAGCAGCACAACCTCAGATGAAGGGCGTTGGCCCGAAACGCGTCAGGTCGCTGCAGACGCCGGTTTTGCCTGACACCTCTCCTGACCCTACATACGCCGACTGGGAGTGCGCCTCGCCTTGGGGGCAAACTGTGAACCTTAATATTAACGGCCGGCCCGGCCGTGAGGCGCACCGCCGCTTATGAGAGCGGTTCCGCTGCTGTTCGTTGGATGGCAGAGCGGATTGAACAGGCGAGTGGCTGATTGTGGAAAGGTGCTGGGGGCTCACCGATGGATTTGTTTGGATATTTGCCGCAAGTTGCCAGCAGCCCACTTGGGTAGTATTAACATTATAGACTCCCAGTCCCAGAATGCACTGCGTTGTTACTCACCTGAGTTGCATTGCCAGCAGTTAATAAATAAAGGGTGAACACTGGAAGCCTATCATGTTGGTTTTTCTTTGGGCAGCAGCACAACCTCAGATGAAGGGCGTTGGCCCGAAACGCGTCAGGTTGCTGCAGACGCCGGTTTTGCCTGACACCTCTCCTGACCCTACATACGCCGACTGGGAGTGCGCCTCGCCTTGGGGGCAAACTGTGAACCTTAATATTAACGGCCGGCCCGGCCGTGAGGCGCACCGCCGCTTATGAGAGCGGTTCCGCTGCTGTTCGTTGGATGGCAGAGCGGATTGAACAGGCGAGTGGCTGATTGTGGAAAGGTGCTGGGGGCTCACCGATGGATTTGTTTGGATATTTGCCGCAAGTTGCCAGCAGCCCACTTGGGTAGTATTAACATTATAGACTCCCAGTCCCAGAATGCACTGCGTTGTTACTCACCTGAGTTGCATTGCCAGCAGTTAATAAATAAAGGGTGAACACTGGAAGCCTATCATGTTGGTTTTTCTTTGGGCAGCAGCACAACCTCAGATGAAGGGCGTTGGCCCGAAACGCGTCAGGTCGCTGCAGACGCCGGTTTTGCCTGACACCTCTCCTGACCCTACATACGCCGACTGGGAGTGCGCCTCGCCTTGGGGGCAAACTGTGAACCTTAATATTAACGGCCGGCCCGGCCGTGAGGCGCACCGCCGCTTATGAGAGCGGTTCCGCTGCTGTTCGTTGGATGGCAGAGCGGATTGAACAGGCGAGTGGCTGATTGTGGAAAGGTGCTGGGGGCTCACCGATGGATTTGTTTGGATATTTGCCGCAAGTTGCCAGCAGCCCACTTGGGTAGTATTAACATTATAGACTCCCAGTCCCAGAATGCACTGCGTTGTTACTCACCTGAGTTGCATTGCCAGCAGTTAATAAATAAAGGGTGAACACTGGAAGCCTATCATGTTGGTTTTTCTTTGGGCAGCAGCACAACCTCAGATGAAGGGCGTTGGCCCGAAACGCGTCAGGTCGCTGCAGACGCCGGTTTTGCCTGACACCTCTCCTGACCCTACATACGCCGACTGGGAGTGCGCCTCGCCTTGGGGGCAAACTGTGAACCTTAATATTAACGGCCGGCCCGGCCGTGAGGCGCACCGCCGCTTATGAGAGCGGTTCCGCTGCTGTTCGTTGGATGGCAGAGCGGATTGAACAGGCGAGTGGCTGATTGTGGAAAGGTGCTGGGGGCTCACCGATGGATTTGTTTGGATATTTGCCGCAAGTTGCCAGCAGCCCACTTGGGTAGTATTAACATTATAGACTCCCAGTCCCAGAATGCACTGCGTTGTTACTCACCTGAGTTGCATTGCCAGCAGTTAATAAATAAAGGGTGAACACTGGAAGCCTATCATGTTGGTTTTTCTTTGGGCAGCAGCACAACCTCAGATGAAGGGCGTTGGCCCGAAACGCGTCAGGTCGCTGCAGACGCCGGTTTTGCCTGACACCTCTCCTGACCCTACATACGCCGACTGGGAGTGCGCCTCGCCTTGGGGGCAAACTGTGAACCTTAATATATATATATATATATATATATATATATAAACTAAAATTTCAATGGTTTTTTAATAGCAAATATCATAAGCTGTTGAATGTCAAGTACGTGGTAAGTGAAAACATTTTCGTGTTTATGCACACTGATCTGCTTTGAATGGTGCCCCCCCCCTCATTTCTATTACGAGTACTCTCTCTTTGCAGATAGTGAAAGGTAGTTAACGCAGGCCTTTGCCCCCGTTGTAATCCGTCGTGCCTGCTTCTCTCTCCATTTGATTGATTGTTATCCAAGTATTTACTGTTTTAGAATTAGTTCTCTTTGGTTCATTCTCTATTTACAAACAAACACAGAGTCGCAATACTCTGTTTAGTCTTTGCAGATAACGAAAAATCGTGTAAAAAAAAAAAGAAAAGGAATCGAGTAAAATCAGTAGGCCACTAATGGGATCTCTTTTTGACCTCGCTAAAATAGAAACAAATACCAACCTTGGGACACGTTTCAACGGCATGGCAAGAATAAGAGCTCTTTTGTCTCAGAGAGAGGTGGCCTTGAGTTCGGCCCGTGAAACTTTCGTACTTCACATAGCGAAGACCCGTACAGAGGTGCACACCCTTTTCAATTAAGATTTGCCTTTCAATTTCAGCAACATGTTTCCGACTATCTTTAACGCATCCTCCACAAAGTCCCTGGCGCACTTTTTTAAAGTTGTTACCAGTGGTCTCGTGACTTCATTTGAGAAAATCTTTGGAGTCATCCCTGCTTCCTTTCATTCCATTTTCTCCACTCTGGTTCGTGGATTGGCATTTTTACTTGCATTACCAGCGGACGCTCTTGTGCTTTTTTACATTTTTAAATATGGATGTCCCTCCTATGCAACCTCACACCCTGCAGCTGCTGACACTGTTCCGCAATCGCATGCTAGAATATTATGGCACAATGCCGTTGGCGATATTAAGCACGGCATATGGATTATCTTTTCGATTCTCCTACTTCACCTGTGTCCAGCCTGTATTTCACTGCCTGACCTGTGATTTCGATTGGGCCATTGATTTGTGTCTCTGCGGACCGGTTTCTCCTGACGTCGACTTTAATCAGCTGATGACTCCTATCATTACTCACGAGTTGGTTTGTCCTGGCGAAAGGATTATGGCTGTGGCATTGATGCATGGACTACTTGGTCCCTGGAATTTACTGGCGGCAGCACAGTCTTTCTTGGAACAGAGCTTTCTTGAAAACCCACCGAGCTGTCCTCTGATGGTGATAGAGGATCCGGTGCTGGGAGAGCACGTATGTTCTTTTCCGCTTTTAAATTGGATGGCTGAACTGTTTTCGGATGAAGACGGTGACTTCCTATTGGAGGCTGTTGCAGCTTATTTTGCATACACAGTTATGTCATAGACCTTTTTCATGTTTGATATGCTGAGTACTAGCATTTCATTGACAATTCATTGACTTATTTGTCAAGTTTTTATTATTTACCTTGCCTATTGGCTTAAGACTCGATAAAGTACTTGGCTGTTTTATTTTTCTTTAGCATTAAATTTTCCTAGTTTTTAATGCTTTACCTTGCGGACCGTCCACATATAAACTTGCAATCTGCTCTCATGAGATGGCACTTCTATTATCTTATTCAGTTCGTTTCCGGATCATGGGGAGGTGTCATCTAGGTCCTGGATATCTTTACACCGTGTTAAGTTAGCATGGGCTCATTACCGGTTTAAACGCCATTTTTCCTTTTTTGCAACTTCTGCACAAGACACTTAGTTGTTGCTTTAGCTTTCCACCTAGTAGTTCATCGTGGTTTACATGAGAATAATATGTTATTGGTCAACTATCTGCTTTACTTGTTAAACTATATCTGTACAGCGAGTGCTAAAGTTTCAAGAACAACACGATACAGAATTGTTATGAGGTCTGATCTCCACGACTTCATACTCATAACATAAGTGCAACTTCTGCCAATTCTGGGCATGAGGCGGGTTTTATATTGCTTTGCCGAACACACATACACAACAGTTGATGCGGTTCACATGAAGAGAGAGCTGGTGTATGCTGATGTGATTCCTTCAAATCTAAGACACTAAAGTATGGGCACGCCCTAAACCAACACAAAGAGACCTTCTTAGCAAATAATATAATGTGTATTAGGGAGGGTGAGATATAAGCAGCCGCGGGCCGTGGAGGGAGTTACGATGGGGCAGGGAGGCGGGGAGGGGGAGAAGCAGGGTGGAGCCCTCTCTACCTTGCCCCTCCCCCTCCCCGCCTCCCTGCCCCACCGTAACTCCCTCCACGGCCCGCGGCTGCTTATAAGTGTTGCTAACTCTTATTCATTTACAGCATGTTAACATACTGTCACCATTCGCTTTTTATGTACTAGTAACTATGCTGGTAATTTTGCTACTGATAATATGTGTACTTTTATTATCTAAGGTACTACGCCTGAGAAGACGGCATTAGTAAATAAACATTTCAAATACACATCTGTTCTTCTTAACTCCATGTTCTGGTTTCTAAGAAATCTATAACGACCGACTGTTCATGAGTTCCACGTATCCTGAGGTACTATAAGTTCATATTCTGGATTGTCTAAACATTGAGAGTTTGTTATATCCAATGTGACACTGTACCTAGCTTGCTAAGGAGTTTTTGATTACTAACGTGAGTTTTGGGACACCCTAATTCGCCGAGGTTCCAATCCTCTGTCCACAGTTCTGTGTGAGAACAGAAACCCTGCGACAGGGGCACCCCCGACCCTTGCTGGAGCTTCATCACACTTGCGATACAACTCCAGCAATGCGCCACCTTTACGGCACAGATACATCACGCATCTGTGCTGTTTTTGCCCCATGATGCGCCGCATTGTAAATGCAGCACACCATAGGTGACGGAACAGCGGCACAGAATGACTAACACATCCCTGGTGATGCGCCAGTCATCATAAATGTATCCCTATGCTTCTTATCTTGTTAGAGATGAAGCGCCATATGTATCATCAAAGTTTTTTGCATTTCCTAAATAGCGAACTTTAAGGAATAAATAGCGATTCTTTACCATTCCTAGTTTGCGATGAGCTATTTGCTAATTAGCCGAATGTAGCCCAATGAAGCCCAATGTAGCCCAATGTAGCTCAAAGATGGCCGCCAGACACACAAAAAAACAAATGTAGCCCAAATATCAGCCAGATGTAGCCCAACTATAGCCCAGTGACAGAATGACCAATCAGCTTCGCAAACCTCCGTTACGCGGAGCGCTGTTACAGATATATATCTTTTTTTGAACGTTAATTTCTCAAAATCCACTGGAGCACATATATTGAGACCTAGCAAAGGCACATCGGGCTACCAGTCCCTAATATTTTGCCAAGTTTCGTGCAAATCCATTCAGCCGTTCGATTATTATTATTATTATTTTTTTTTGCCCCGCGGGGCCCTTTTAAAACCTCCACATCAAACCTAGGGGGTCAGCGAGGATCTACTATGCCCCCTTATAGTTATTTCCCCCTTTGTTTTGACCTCCTCATGTCTCTCGATCCTACCGAGAGACAAGATGGCGGCCGCTACGGACTGTTTGGAATGTTGACAGACGCCGGAGAACCAATCAGCTTCGCTTCACAAAGCTCCGTTGCGCGAAAAGTACGCGTCCTGGGCCGCTGCCCAGTCCGCTGTTACAGATATATATCTTTTTTTAAACGTTAATTTCTCAAAATCCACTGCAGCACATATATTGAGACCTACAAAAGGCACATCGGGCTACCAGTCCCTACAATTTTGCCAAGTTTCGTGCAAATCCATTCAGCCGTTCGGGCTAAAAGTGAGGCCAACCGCCCTATGGAAATTAACATGGGAAAAATGCGTTTTGGGACCCCCCTTTTTTCTCGGCCCCCCCTTGACGAACCCCCCCAAAATTTTCAGGGGCTGCTCAGAAACAAAATGTGCCATTTTCCTGAAAATTTCAGCCAATTCCGTCCACAAACGCCAAAGTTATTAGACATAGAATTTTCAAAAAACCCATAGAGAAAAAATCCTAACTATATATACCTACTGGCGACCGCCAGTAGGTAATATATATATATATATATTTTTCAAACAAAGGAGGCGGCACATCAGGAATTGATTTAAGTCTTTTTATTCAAGACTTCACCCCAGCCAACACTGGCCTTGCTCACGGTTGACTTAAATCAATTCCTGATGTGCCGCCTCCTTTGTTTGAAAAAATTTCCCTGGGTCAGGATCCGACCCCTAGGCTGAGCACACGCTGCGGAGCGCTCTCGCATGGTTTGGGATCACATTGTGACACACAATATATATATATATATATATATATATATTACCTACTGGCGGTCGCCAATAGGTATATATAGTTAGGATTTTTTCTCTATGGGTTTTTTGAAAATTCTATGTCTAATAACTTTGGCGTTTGTGGACGGAATTGGCTGAAATTTTCAGGAAAATGGCACATTTTGTTTCTGAGCAGCCCCTGAAAATTTTGGGGGGGTTCGTCAAGGGGGGGCCGAGAAAAAAGGGGGGTCCCAAAACGCGTTTTTCCCATGTTAATTTCCATAGGGCGGTTGGCCTCACTTTTAGCCCGAACGGCTGAATGGATTTGCACGAAACTTGGCAAAATTGTAGGGACTGGTAGCCCGATGTGCCTTTTGTAGGTCTCAATATATGTGCTGCAGTGGATTTTGAGAAATTAACGTTTAAAAAAAGATATATATCTGTAACAGCGGACTGGGCAGCGGCCCAGGACGCGTACTTTTCGCGCAACGGAGCTTTGTGAAGCGAAGCTGATTGGTTCTCCGGCGTCTGTCAACATTCCAAACAGTCCGTAGCGGCCGCCATCTTGTCTCTCGGTAGGATCGAGAGACAAGAGGAGGTCAAAACAAAGGGGGAAATAACTAAGGGGGCATAGTAGATCCTCGCTGACCCCCTAGGTTTGATGTGGAGGTTTTAAAAGGGCCCCGCGGGGCAAAAAAAAAAAATAATAATAATAATAATCGAACGGCTGAATGGATTTGCACGAAACTTGGCAAAATATTAGGGACTGGTAGCCCGATGTGCCTTTGCTAGGTCTCAATATATGTGCTCCAGTGGATTTTGAGAAATTAACGTTCAAAAAAAGATATATATCTGTAACAGCGCTCCGCTTCGCGTAACGGAGGTTTGCGAAGCTGATTGGTCATTCTGTCACTGGGCTATAGTTGGGCTACATCTGGCTGATATTTGGGCTACATTTGTTTTTTTGTGTGTCTGGCGGCCATCTTTGGGCTACATTGGGCTACATTGGGCTTCATTGGGCTACATTCGGCTAATTAGCAAATAGCTCATCGCAAACTAGGAATGGTAAAGAATCGCTATTTATTCCTTAAAGTTCGCTATTTAGGAAATGCAAAAAACTTTGATGATACATATGGCGGTTCATCTCTAACAAGATAAGAAGCATAGGGATACATTTATGATGACTGGCGCATCACCAGGGATGTGTTAGTCATTCTGTGCCGCTGTTCCGTCACCTATGGTGTGCTGCATTTACAATGCGGCGCATCATGGGGCAAAAACAGCACAGATGCGTGATGTATCTGTGCCGTAAAGGTGGCGCATTGCTGGAGTTGTATCGCAAGTGTGATGAAGCTCCAGCAAGGGTCGGGGGTGCCCCTGTCGCAGGGTTTCTGTTCTCACACAGAACTGTGGGCAGAGGATTGGAACCTCGGCGAATGCATTGCTGGAGTTGTATCGCAAGTGTGATGAAGCTCCAGCAAGGGTCGGGGGTGCCCCTGTCGCAGGGTTTCTGTTCTCACACAGAACTGTGGACAGAGGATTGGAACCTCGGCGAATTAGGGTGTCCCAAAACTCACGTTAGTAATCAAAAACTCCTTAGCAAGCTAGGTACAGTGTCACATTGGATATAACAAACTCTCAATGTTTAGACAATCCAGAATATGAACTTATAGTACCTCAGGATACGTGGAACTCATGAACAGTCGGTCGTTATAGATTTCTTAGAAACCAGAACATGGAGTTAAGAAGAACAGATGTGTATTTGAAATGTTTATTTACTAATGCCGTCTTCTCAGGCGTAGTACCTTAGATAATAAAAGTACACATATTATCAGTAGCAAAATTACCAGCATAGTTACTAGTACATAAAAAGCGAATGGTGACAGTATGTTAACATGCTGTAAATGAATAAGAGTTAGCAACACTTATAAGCAGCCGCGGGCCGTGGAGGGAGTTACGGTGGGGCAGGGAGGCGGGGAGGGGGAGGGGCAAGGTAGAGAGGGCTCCACCCTGCTTCTCCCCCTCCCCGCCTCCCTGCCCCATCGTAACTCCCTCCACGGCCCGCGGCTGCTTATATCTCACCCTCCCTAATACACATATTATATTATTTGCTAAGAAGGTCTCTTTGTGTTGGTTTAGGGCGTGCCCATACTTTAGTGTCTTAGATTTGAAGGAATCACATCAGCATACACCAGCTCTCTCTTCATGTGAACCGCATCAACTGTTGTGTATGTGTGTTCGGCAAAGCAATATAAAACCCGCCTCATGCCCAGAATTGGCAGAAGTTGCACTTATGTTATGAGTATGAAGTCGTGGAGATCAGACCTCATAACAATTCTGTATCGTGTTGTTCTTGAAACTTTAGCACTCGCTGTACAGATATAGTTTAACAAGTAAAGCAGATAGTAGACCAATAACATATTATTCTCATGTAAACCACGATGAACTACTAGGTGGAAAGCTAAAGCAACAACTAAGTGTCTTGTGCAGAAGTTGCAAAAAAAGGAAAAATGGCGTTTAAACCGGTAATGAGCCCATGCTAACTTAACACGGTGTAAAGATATCCAGGACCTAGATGACACCTCCCCATGATCCGGAAACGAACTGAATAAGATAATAGAAGTGCCATCTCATGAGAGCAGATTGCAAGTTTATATGTGGACGGTCCGCAAGGTAAAGCATTAAAAACTAGGAAAATTTAATGCTAAAGAAAAATAAAACAGCCAAGTACTTTATCGAGTCTTAAGCCAATAGGCAAGGTAAATAATAAAAACTTGACAAATAAGTCAATGAATTGTCAATGAAATGCTAGTACTCAGCATATCAAACATGAAAAAGGTCTATGACATAACTGTGTATGCAAAATAAGCTGCAACAGCCTCCAATAGGAAGTCACCGTCTTCATCCGAAAACAGTTCAGCCATCCAATTTAAAAGCGGAAAAGAACATACGTGCTCTCCCAGCACCGGATCCTCTATCACCATCAGAGGACAGCTCGGTGGGTTTTCAAGAAAGCTCTGTTCCAAGAAAGACTGTGCTGCCGCCAGTAAATTCCAGGGACCAAGTAGTCCATGCATCAATGCCACAGCCATAATCCTTTCGCCAGGACAAACCAACTCGTGAGTAATGATAGGAGTCATCAGCTGATTAAAGTCGACGTCAGGAGAAACCGGTCCGCAGAGACACAAATCAATGGCCCAATCGAAATCACAGGTCAGGCAGTGAAATACAGGCTGGACACAGGTGAAGTAGGAGAATCGAAAAGATAATCCATATGCCGTGCTTAATATCGCCAACGGCATTGTGCCATAATATTCTAGCATGCGATTGCGGAACAGTGTCAGCAGCTGCAGGGTGTGAGGTTGCATAGGAGGGACATCCATATTTAAAAATGTAAAAAAGCACAAGAGCGTCCGCTGGTAATGCAAGTAAAAATGCCAATCCACGAACCAGAGTGGAGAAAATGGAATGAAAGGAAGCAGGGATGACTCCAAAGATTTTCTCAAATGAAGTCACGAGACCACTGGTAACAACTTTAAAAAAGTGCGCCAGGGACTTTGTGGAGGATGCGTTAAAGATAGTCGGAAACATGTTGCTGAAATTGAAAGGCAAATCTTAATTGAAAAGGGTGTGCACCTCTGTACGGGTCTTCGCTATGTGAAGTACGAAAGTTTCACGGGCCGAACTCAAGGCCACCTCTCTCTGAGACAAAAGAGCTCTTATTCTTGCCATGCCGTTGAAACGTGTCCCAAGGTTGGTATTTGTTTCTATTTTAGCGAGGTCAAAAAGAGATCCCATTAGTGGCCTACTGATTTTACTCGATTCCTTTTCTTTTTTTTTTTACACGATTTTTCGTTATCTGCAAAGACTAAACAGAGTATTGCGACTCTGTGTTTGTTTGTAAATAGAGAATGAACCAAAGAGAACTAATTCTAAAACAGTAAATACTTGGATAACAATCAATCAAATGGAGAGAGAAGCAGGCACGACGGATTACAACGGGGGCAAAGGCCTGCGTTAACTACCTTTCACTATCTGCAAAGAGAGAGTACTCGTAATAGAAATGAGGGGGGGGCACCATTCAAAGCAGATCAGTGTGCATAAACACGAAAATGTTTTCACTTACCACGTACTTGACATTCGACAGCTTATGATATTTGCTATTAAAAAACCATTGAAATTCACTGAAAAAACCATAGGTTATAGACCATATATAGTTAGGAATTAGCATTTACAAAACCTTGAAAATTCACTGAAAAAACCATAGGTTATAGACCATATATACTTAGGAATTAGCATTTAAAAAACCTTATTTTACTCACACAAAACCATTGAAATTCCATATATAGTTAGTTGCACTAACTATATATTGCGCACCCGCAATCCACTGCTGATGATGTCACATATTACATCATTCATGACATGGTCAGTGACATCACTGATGACATCACTGATGACATCTCAAATGACATCACTGATGACATCACTGATGACATCTCATTTGACATCAATGACCACATCACTGATGATATCATTCATGTGACAATACAATGCATCTCCTCACATTTTAATATAACCTCTGTTTCACCCAGTGTTAAAAACAGAGTATAATTTTTGAAACCATTGACACACCAATACTAGTTACTACATACGTACTCACTGATTCCTACGTCTACACACACATTCACTCATTCACCCATACAATCATTCATACATAGAATCACTCATGTTTAGAACACTATCATATGCACTCATACACCTATACAGACACTCACACTCTGCCACTCATCCATGGAGTTACTCACACACCTAGTCAGTCCTGTAAAGAATCAATCACACTTCCATTTTCTACTCTATACAGTTAAACATAGAGCACCTTACGTTTTCAACCATATACTAACACATACTTACTCTCTTATACAATCATTGATACAAGTACACATTGATCTGTACAGAGTCACACACCTCCCAGCCAGCCACACACACACTCAGTCTCCCATGCAAATACTTGGGCAATCAATCAATAACCCATATAGTTACTCATATAGCTACTGATCAACACATGCAGCAGTTTACAGAACAACAGACATAATGATGCACAAATTAAGACAGTTTAGTCACTAACCCATGCACTCAGTGAGACACATTTAATCACTCACTCATACATTCAGTCATGCACCTACTAAATCCTTCGTCCAGACACTTATACATCCACTCATTCTTCAATATGTAAGACATATTTTAACTTTACAGAAACATAGTCACTGGATGTTGTCATCAGTGATGTCATCAGTGATGTCATTTGAGATGTCATCAGTGATGTCATCAGTGATGTCACTGACCATGTCATGAATGATGTAATATGTGACATCATCAGCAGTGGATTGCGGGTGCGCAATATATAGTTAGTGCAACTAACTATATATGGAATTTCAATGGTTTTGTTGGAGTAAAATAAGGTTTTTTAAATGCTAATTCCTAACTATATATGGTCTATAACCTATGGTTTTTTCAGTGAATTTTCAAGGTTTTGTAAATGCTAATTCCTAACTATATATGGTCTATAACCTATGGTTTTTTCAGTGAATATATATATATATATATATATATATATATATATATATATTACCTACTGGCGGTCGCCAGTAGGTATATATAGTTAGGATTTTTTCTCTATGGGTTTTTTGAAAATTCTATGTCTAATAACTTTGGCGTTTGTGGACGGAATTGGCTGAAATTTTCAGGAAAATGGCACATTTTGTTTCTGAGCAGCCCCTGAAAATTTTGGGGGGGTTCGTCAAGGGGGGGCCGAGAAAAAAGGGGGGTCCCAAAACGCGTTTTTCCCATGTTAATTTCCATAGGGCGGTTGGCCTCACTTTTAGCCCGAACGGCTGAATGGATTTGCACGAAACTTGGCAAAATTGTAGGGACTGGTAGCCCGATGTGCCTTTTGTAGGTCTCAATATATGTGCTCCAGTGGATTTTGAGAAATTAACGTTTAAAAAAAGATATATATCTGTAACAGCGGACTGGGCAGCGGCCCAGGACGCGTACTTGTCGCGCAACGGAGCTTTGTGAAGCGAAGCCGATTGGTTCTCCGGCGTCTGTCAACATTCCAAACAGTCCGTAGCGGCCGCCATCTTGTCTCTCGGTAGGATCGAGAGACAAGAGGAGGTCAAAACAAAGGGGGAAATAACTATAAGGGGGCATAGTAGATCCTCGCTGACCCCCTAGGTTTGATGTGGAGGTTTTAAAAGGGCCCCGCGGGGCAAAAAAAAAAAATAATAATAATAAAACGGCTGAATGGATTTGCACGAAACTTGGCAAAATATTAGGGACTGGTAGCCCGATGTGCCTTTGCTAGGTCTCAATATATGTGCTCCAGTGGATTTTAAGAAATTAACGTTCAAAAAAAGATATATATCTGTAACAGCGCTCCGCTTCGTGTAACGGAGGTTTGCGAAGCTGATTGGTCATTCTGTCACTGGGCTATAGTTGGGCTACATCTGGCTGATATTTGGGCTACATTTGTTTTTTTGTGTGTCTGGCGGCCATCTTTGGGCTACATTGGGCTACATTTGGGCTCCAACATATATATAGGCCAATGTAGCCCAATATATATTTTTCAAAGTTAATTTTCGTAAAAACCACTGGAGCATATATCTTGAGACATAGCAAAGGCACATCGGGCTACCAGTCCCTACAATTTTGCCAAGTTTCGTGGAAATCCATTGAGCCGTTCGAGATAAAAGTGAGTCCAACCGCCCTATGGAAATGAAGGAAATGAATGGGTAATTTGTAATTAGCAAATAGCTCATCGCAAACTAGGAATGGTAAAGAATCGCTATTTATTCCTTAAAGTTCGCTATTTAGGAAATGCAAAAAACTTTGATGATACATATGGCGGTTCATCTCTAACAAGATAAGAAGCATAGGGATACATTTATGATGACTGGCGCATCACCAGGGATGTGTTAGTCATTCTGTGCCGCTGTTCCGTCACCTATGGTGTGCTGCATTTACAATGCGGCGCATCATGGGGCAAAAACAGCACAGATGCGTGATGTATCTGTGCCGTAAAGGTGGCGCATTGCTGGAGTTGTATCGCAAGTGTGATGAAGCTCCAGCAAGGGTCGGGGGTGCCCCTGTCGCAGGGTTTCTGTTCTCACACAGAACTGTGGACAGAGGATTGGAACCTCGGCGAATTAGGGTGTCCCAAAACTCACGTTAGTAATCAAAAACTCCTTAGCAAGCTAGGTACAGTGTCACATTGGATATAACAAACTCTCAATGTTTAGACAATCCAGAATATGAACTTATAGTACCTCAGGATACGTGGAACTCATGAACAGTCGGTCGTTATATATTTCTTAGAAACCAGAACATGGAGTTAAGAAGAACACATGTGTATTTGAAATGTTTATTTACTAATGCCGTCTTCACAGGCGTAGTATCTTAGATAATACAAGTACACATATTATCAGTAGCAAAATTACCAGCATAGTTACTAGTACATAAAAAGCGAATGGTGATAGTATGTTAACATGCTGTAAATGAATAAGAGTTAGCAACACTTATAAGCAGCCGCGGGCCGTGGAGGGAGTTACGGTGGGGCAGGGAGGCGGGGAGGGGGAGGGGCAAGGTAGAGAGGGCTCCACCCTGCTTCTCCCCCTCCCCGCCTCCCTGCCTCACCGTAACTCCCTCCACGGCCCGCGGCTGCTTATATCTCACCCTCCCTAATACACATATTATATTATTTGCTAAGAAGGTCTCTTTGTGTTGGTTTAGGGCGTGCCCATACTTTAGTGTCTTAGATTTGAAGGAATCACATCAGCATACACCAGCTCTCTCTTCATGTGAGCCGCATCAACTGTTGTGTATGTGTGTTCGGCAAAGCAATATAAAACCCGCCTCATGCCCAGAATTGGCAGAAGTTGCACTTATGTTATGAGTATGAAGTCGTGGAGATCAGACCTCATAACAATTCTGTATCGTGTTGTTCTTGAAACTTTAGCACTCGCTGTACAGATATAGTTTAACAAGCAAAGCAGATAGTAGAGCAATAACATATTATTCTCATGTAAACCACGATGAACTACTAGGTGGAAAGCTAAAGCAACAACTAAGTGTCGTGTGCAGAAGTTGCAAAAAAGGAAAAATGGCGTTTAAACCGGTAATGAGCCCATGCTAACTTAACACGGTGTAAAGATATCCAGGACCTAGATGACACCTCCCCATGATCCGGAAACGAACTGAATAAGATAATAGAAGTGCCATCTCATGAGAGCAGATTGCAAGTTTATATGTGGACGGTCCGCAAGGTAAAGCATTAAAAACTAGGAAAATTTAATGCTAAAGAAAAATAAAACAGCCAAGTACTTTATCGAGTCTTAAGCCAATAGGCAAGGTAAATAATAAAAACTTGACAAATAAGTCAATGAATTGTCAATGAAATGCTAGTACTCAGCATATCAAACATGAAAAAGGTCTATGACATAACTGTGTATGCAAAATAAGCTGCAACAGCCTCCAATAGGAAGTCACCGTCTTCATCCGAAAACAGTTCAGCCATCCAATTTAAAAGCGGAAAAGAACATACGTGCTCTCCCAGCACCGGATCCTCTATCACCATCAGAGGACAGCTCGGTGGGTTTTCAAGAAAGCTCTGTTCCAAGAAAGACTGTGCTGCCGCCAGTAAATTCCAGGGACCAAGTAGTCCATGCATCAATGCCACAGCCATAATCCTTTCGCCAGGACAAACCAACTCGTGAGTAATGATAGGAGTCATCAGCTGATTAAAGTCGACGTCAGGAGAAACCGGTCCGCAGAGACACAAATCAATGGCCCAATCGAAATCACAGGTCAGGCAGTGAAATACAGGCTGGACACAGGTGAAGTAGGAGAATCGAAAAGATAATCCATATGCCGTGCTTAATATCGCCAACGGCATTGTGCCATAATATTCTAGCATGCGATTGCGGAACAGTGTCAGCAGCTGCAGGGTGGGAGGTTGCATAGGAGGGACATCCATATTTAAAAATGTAAAAAAGCACAAGAGCGTCCGCTGGTAATGCAAGTAAAAATGCCAATCCACGAACCAGAGTGGAGAAAATAGAATGAAAGGAAGCAGGGATGAGTCCAAAGATTTTCTCAAATGAAGTCACGAGACCACTGGTAACAACTTTAAAAAAGTGCGCCAGGGACTTTGCGGAGGATGCGTTAAAGATAGTCGGAACCATCTTGCTGAATTTGAAAGGCAAATCTGAATTGAAAAGTGTGTGCACCTCTGTACGGGTGTTCGCTATGTGAAGCACGAAAGTTTCACGGGCCGAACTCAAGGCCACCTCTCTCTGAGACAAAAGAGCTCTTATTCTTGCCATGCCGTTGAAATCTGTCCCAAGGTTGGTATTTGTGGCCAGATTGAAAACTCCCTATGTTCATGTGTGGGAGGAAATAGAACATTTCTGCAGCAAATAACCCGTTCACTTACTGTTACGATAAAAGGAATACTTTTAATTAACTCAGAACAATCTTCATTATTGAGCATCAAATAACTACCATTTTCCAACAACTTGAACGTGGGGATGATAGCAGGAACTGGCGTGCCTTGCAACACGCAAGCCATATTTGGTCGGTGTTTGTTGCATGAACCGTGTAACTATGTGCCTACACATTAGTGAATGATCTGGCGTCTCAGTGCATTCCTCTCCATTCAGATAAACTTCTTGATCATCTTTGAAACATCTGTATGTGTATGGAAGCGACCAGACCTCATGAAGAAAAGCACTACCTAAAGGTTCATAACGACCTATTGGTATATATTTCATACAATTTGAAAACTTATATAAAGCAAAAGGCAGCGTTATTAAACCGTGGATAAGGCACGTTGCCGAAAAACCCGCAATCCTCTGCTGATGATGTCACTGAGCATGTCATGAATGATGTAATATGTGACATCATCAGCAGTGGATTACGGGTAATAGTATCTCTAGTTTACTCCCCTATAGCTGTCTTTCTTTTAACATAAGTGTCTGTTTCCTTCCCTTATACTTACTGTTTTTGGTTCGCTTCCGGTTCGCGTACCGGGGAGCGAACTGGGAAGCGAACTAAGAGAAATAGAGGTTGGCACAGTTCCAAATATTGTACCAATTTTTTAATAACGGGGAGGTAGTTCTAAAAAGAACTTTTTTTTTATTTTTCAGAACATTTTTTTACTTTTTTTGAATTTTTCTGAACAGTTTTATATTTTTTGGGGTTTTTCTTGGAGGGGGCAATGAAAACGATTCATTGTAAAGGGCTCAACAGGAGCAACAAAACAAAAAAAAGAAGTATTTATTATTTTGGGCGTTTCGTACAAACTTGCATATGATATAGTCAATAGCTCTGTTGATCAGAGTGATGCTTTTTTCTCCGTAGGAAATGAATCCATCGCAAAATACGCAGATGTGTTTTACATCACCAAATCTCATTTGTATATTTGGCACCATCTCCCTGCCCTCTGGTCCCGTTACTTCCGGTACAACAGATCTTCTGGCCATAATAGGGAGATTATCTAGGTCGTTCCGAAACTGTGCAGCACTGTAGTTGTTAGGATGCCACCTAGTCATATGGCGATGCATTGTGTAGTTTCCAAAACTGTATTTTTTGTCGGTCCCTCTGGACAGTCTATCTTGACATATAAGGCAAGTTACGTATCTTGCATTTACTTTTTTCTGACCTTTGGGAATTTTAAAAAATTGCCAAATGAAGTTTTCTTTCCGGTGAGACGTCCTGGGCTGCTCAGGCAAAAACTGCCTCTCTTCGTGCTCGTCCTCCTGTTCCTCTTCTTCCTCTCCTTGTTGAATTATAACTTGAGCAGGTGGTCCACTCTTCCTTGGATGTGGTGGAGGTGGTGGGGAAGCACCAGCTGAAGCTACTAAAGAAGCCATTGCTCAGTGATCACAAAGGGTCTTTCTCTCACAATGATGAAAGTCAGAGTGAGGAAAGAAGGAGGGATTTTCATCATTTGGGAAAAACAAGAGTTCTCAACCAATCAAAAGTGTTCATTTTAGATTATATGACCTAGTCTTACATCATTAGGAAACCAAAAGTGAAATGAACCAATGAAAAGTGTTATTACCAAGTCACATGACTTGCTGTGTTTACGTTAAGCGCTTTGCAGGGCCTCCCGGTTTGCTTCCAGAAACCTGCGCTTTGCGACTCGCTTCGCGTACCAGTTCGCTAACGTACGTCATATGACGTATCACGCGACAACGTGAAACGTCATGCGGACGGGAGGCGTCACGATGTTGTTTTCTAACGCGGCACTTGCGGTAAAGAAACGTTTACCGGCTCGCGGTCTATTTCGCGGCATCAAGGTCAGCTAACGGGAAGCTTCCCGATTCGCGAAGCGGGAACGAAGAAAAAAAAATATTTAAAAAAAAAATTATTCATAAACATAAAATATATTTTTGGATTTAAAGAAGAATACATTTTACAGCTACAGATATTAGCTGTTAAAAAACCAATGAAATTCACAGAAAAAACCATAGGTTATAGACCATATATAGTTAGGAATTAGCATTTACAAAACCTTGAAAATTCACTGAAAAAACCATAGGTTATAGACCATATATAGTTAGGAATTAGCATTTAGAAAACCTTATTTTACTCACACAAAACCATTGAAATTCCATATATAGTTAGTTGCACTAACTATATATCGCGCACCCGCAATCCACTGCTGATGATGTCACATATTCCATCATTCATGACATGGTCAGTGACATCACTGATGACATCACTGATGACATCTCAAATGACATCACTGATGACATCACTGATGACATCTCAAATGACATCACTGATGACATCTCACTTGACATCAATGATCACATCACTGATGATATCATTCATGTGATAATACAATGCATCTCCTCACACTGTAATATAACCTCCGTTACACCCAGTGTTAAATAGAGAGTATCATTTTTGAAACCATTGACACACCAATACTAGTTACTACATACGCACTCACTGATTCCTATGTCTACACACACATTCACTCATACAATCATTCATACATACAATCACTCATCTTTACAACACTATCATATGCACTCATACACCTATACAGACACTCACACTCTGCCACTCATCCATGGAGTTACTCACACACCTAGTCAGTCCTGAAAAGAATCAATCACACTTCCATTTTCTCATCTATACAGTTAAACACAGAACACCTTACATTTTTGAAACATATACTAACACATAGTTACTCTCTTATAGAATCACTGATACAAGTACACATTGATCTGCACAGAGTCACACACCTCCCAGCCAGCCATACACACACTCAGTCTCCCATACAAATACTTGTGCAACCAATCAATAACCCATATAGCTACTTATATAGCTACTGATCAACACATGCAGCAGCTTGCACAACAACAGACATACTGATGCACACTTTCAGACAGTTTAGTCACTAACCCGTGCATTCAGTAAGACGCATTTAATCACACTCATACAGTCAATCACACACCTACTAAAACCTTCATTCAGACACTTATACATCCACTCATTCTTCAATATGTAAAACATTTAAACTTTACAGAAACACATAATCACTGGATGTTGTCATCAGTGATGTCATCAGTGATGTCACTGACCATGTCATGAATGATGTAATATGTGACATCATCAGCAGTGGATTGCGGGTGCACGATATATAGTTAGTGCAACTAACTATATATGGAATTTCAATGGTTTTGTGTGAGTAAAATAAGGTTTTCTAAATGCTAATTCCTAACTATATATGGTCTATAACCTATGGTTTTTTCAGTGAATATATATATATGTGCCCAAGATATATATACCCAAAGAACAAGTTACTTACCTTCGGTAACGATATATCTGTAAGAAACAGTAGTTAGTATTAGATTCCTTACCTTAGAATATCCCCAGGCGTCAGTCTGGATCCGGAAACTTTTGCGTAGCAGTACCCCTGCGCGTCGGTAGGCGTCGTCTGCAGGCGTCCCCTGCGGCTCCGCGTCGTCGGCGTCGTGCGCCGTGATGACGTCGCTGGAGTATATAGACGCCGCCTCCGCGCGCTGACGTCAGTTCTTTGCACACAGCTTTTCCGCGCCAGAACACGCAGAGCCATGTGAGAACCAACACTGGTGCCATTTGAAACTAGGGCCCTGAAAGGGATGTCCCTAACCCTAGGTATCAGTTCGCAGAACGGGGAGGATGGGCGGGGCGGTAAGGAATCTAATACTAACTACTGTTTCTTACAGATATATCGTTACCGAAGGTAAGTAACTTGTTCATCTGAAAGAAACAGGTTAGTATTAGATTCCTTACCTTAGAATAGATACCCCAGCAATACCAACCCCGGTGGTGGGTCTGCGAACCAATACAACCTACACCAGAAAGTCCTGGAGGACCGAACGGCCAAAGAAGCCATCCCTCCGGACTTGACTGTCCAGGCAGTAGTGCCTCGCAAAGGTGTGCAGCGAGGCCCACGTGGCCGCCTGGCAAATGTCCTGCAAAGGGACTCCCCGGCCCAGGGCAGTAGTAGCCGCCGTGGCCCGAGTGGAATGGGCCCTCAGCCCAACAGGAGGCTCCTTCCGAGCCAAAGAGTAGCATGCTTTGATGCACAGGACGACCCACCGAGAGATGGTCCGTTTCTGTACCGCCCTTCCCTTCTTCTCACCCACGTAGCCAACAAACAGTTGGTCATCCACCCGGAACTGGCGTGTGCGATCCATATAGAATGAAAGCGCACGTTTTGGGTCCAGACGATGGAGCCGCTCTTCATCCTTTGAAGGATGCGGAGGCGGGAAGAAGGAGGGCAAGGTGATGGACTGCCCAATGTGAAAAGCAGAGACAACCTTGGGCAGGAAAGAAGGTCTGGTCCGAAGAACCACCTTATCAGGATGAACAGACAAGAAAGGAGGTTGAACAGAAAGAGCCTGGAGCTCACTCACTCTCCTGGCAGAGGTGATGGCTACCAGGAAGGCCGTCTTTAAGGTGAGAAGACGGAGAGGACAGGAATGAAGGGGCTCAAAGGGAGCGCACATCAGGAAAGTCAAAACCAGGTTCAAGTCCCACTGAGGCATCACGAACGGAGCTGGAGGATACATGTGCGTGATGCCCTTTAAGAATCTTAACACAATAGGGGACTTGAACAAAGATGGCTGATCAGGTAGCCTCAAGAAGGCGGAAAGGGCAGAAAGATAGCCCTTGATAGTGCCCAGAGCAGAGCCCTGCTGGGCAAGGGAAAGGAGGAAGAGGAGAACCTCAGATAGAGGGGCAGAAAGGGGATCCACAGCCTTTGCTGTGCACCATGCCACAAATCTGTTCCACCGGCAGGCGTATACCGACTTTGTGGAGGGACGCCTGGCTGCCAGAATGACATCACAGACTTCAGGAGGCAAGTCAAATGGCCTCAACTGTCGCCGCTCAATCTCCACGCATGGAGGTGGAGACTGGACAGGTTCGGGTGGAGGACCGTCCCCTGCTGCTGCGACAGAAGGTCCTCCTGAAGGGGCAGGCGGATCGAGGGACCGACTGTCATGCTGAGTAGCTCGGGATACCAGTACCTTCGAGCCCAGTCCGGAGCCACAAGGATAACTTGGGCCCGGTCGCGCCTGATCTTCTTCAGCACTCTGGGCAGAAGTGGTATAGGCGGAAAGGCGTACAACAGACCGCAACTCCACTCGCGCCGAAAGGCGTCGCCGAGCGAGTGCCGTCTTGGAAACTCCAACGCGCAGAACTGATGACATTGCGCGTTCTCTTCTGTGGCGAATAGATCTAACCAAGGCTCTCCCCATTGCTGAAAGAGGCCTCTCGCCACATCCGAGTTCAGACGCCATTCGTGATCCACCGAGCACCGACGGCTGAGTTCGTCCGCCCTGGCGTTCAGAGAACCTGCCAGGTGTTGAACCGTCAGAGTCACGCCCTGACGTTCCAGCCATTGCCAGAGGCGCAGAGCCTCTTGGCAAAGGGTCCACGACCCCACACCGCCCTGTTTGTTGCAGTACCACATGGCGGTGGTGTTGTCCGTGAACACCTGCACTACACTCCCGTTGACAAAGGGGAGGAATGCCTTCAGTGCCAGGCGAATCGCCCGCAGCTCCAACATGTTGATATGGAGCCGGGACTCCGCCGGAGACCAGAGGCCTCTGATCTCCGCCTCTCCCAAGTGGCCACCCCAGCCTTGGAGGGACGCGTCCGTCACAACCACGTGCTCCGGCTGGGGAAGGGAGAGGGATCTGCCCCTGACCCAATCGCGGTCTGTAAGCCACCACTGCAACTGTCTCGCAGTGCCCTCCGAGATCAGGACATGGTCGGATAGGTTGCCCTGATGCTGGGCCCACTGAAACTTCAGGTCCCACTGCAGAGCCCGCATCCGCCATCTGGCGTGATGCACCAGAAGGATGCAGGAGGCCATCAGCCCCAGAAGCCGCAGCGTCAACCTGACCGAAACCCGGGATAACGGCTGAAAGATGGGAATCAGAGCCTGAATATCCCGGACCCGCCGTTCCGGGGGATAAACCCGAAACTGCGCCGAGTCGAGAACCGCTCCGATGAAAAGGAGCTTTTGAGAGGGACACAGGTGTGATTTCGGCACATTGATGGAAAACCCCAACTCGTGCAGGAGGTCTGCCGTCATCTGAAGGTGGTGGACGACTGTCTGGGGCGAGCCCGCCTTCAACAGCCAGTCGTCGAGGTAGGGGAAGACTGAAACCCCTAACCGGCGCAGATGAGCTGCGACCACCGCCATCACTTTCGTGAACACCCGTGGGGCGCTGGTAAGGCCGAATGGGAGCACGATAAACTGAAAATGCTCGTGGCCTACCGTGAACCGCAGGTAACGCCGGTGGGCCGGCAGGACGGGGATGTGAAAGTACGCATCCTGCAAGTCCAACGCTACCATCCAGTCTTGTGGGTCTAGAGCAGCCAAGACCTGAGCCAAAGTCAACATCTTGAACTTCTCCTTCCGGAGGAAGCCGTTGACGTTCCGTAGATCCAAGATAGGACGCAGGCCTCCCTTGTCCTTCTTGGGTACCAGAAAGTAGTGGGAGTAGCAACCACACCCTACTTCTGGCCCAGGAACGCGCTCGATGGCCCCCTTGGCCAAGAGGGCCGTAACTTCCTCCTGCAGAAGTGTCAAGTGGTCCCCCGACACACGGTGGTTCTGCGGTGGCATGGCTGGAGGAGTGGACTCGAAGGGGAGGGCATAGCCCCTTCGGACAAGCTGCAGCACCCACCTGTCCGATGTTATCGCGCGCCAGCGGGAGTGGTGATGGCGAACCCTGCCACCCACTGGCGTCACGTGAGCCCGAAAGCTCGGACTAGGAAGGCTTGGATGCCGCAGCGGAGGGAGGCGTGGACTGACCACGACGCTGGCCTCTACCGCCACCACGGCGGAAACCACGGGCGCCACCGCGCTGGGGAGCGCTCTGCGCCGCGTGGCTGGCAGCACGTGTGGGACCTCCTCTCCCTTGGCCACGAAAGGGCCGAAACGAACCCGTCTGCTGGCGCTGGGTCTGGGTCGAGAGACCCAAGGACTTGGCCGTGACCCTGGAGTCCTTGAAGCGCTCCAGCGCGTGGTCCGCTTTGTCACCAAATAGGCGACTGCCATCAAATGGCATGTCCATAAGCGTATTTTGGACGTCTGGTGAGAAGTTGGCAGATCTCAGCCAGGCATGGCGACGAATCGCCACCGTAGTGGACATGGCCCGTCCCAGTGAGTCCGTGGTGTCCAGACCACAACGGATCGAGTACCGCGCCGCATCCCGGCCCTCAACAAAGGCCCGGGTGAGCTTGTCCCGCACTTCCTGGGGGCATTGCGGCAAACACTCCTCGACCGTATCCCACAGGGAGTGGGTGTAGCGGCCCAAGAGGCACGCGGTGTTACAAGACCGCAGCCCAGCACTCAAAGAGGAAAACACTTTCTTTCCGAATTGGTCGTACCTCTTTGATTCCCGGTCGGGCGGAGCCGACGGAAATGCGGACTGCGAAGTGGAGGCCTGGATCACCAGACTCTCCGGGGAGGGATGGGTGGACAGGAAGGCAGGGTCGTCCGCGCAGGGACGGTGACGCCTGGCAACGTTCCGGTCAACCGGCGCACCAGAGGCGGGCCTGGACCAGGTGCCCAGAAGGACATCCGTCAGGGCCTCATTAAACGGCAGCAGAGGCTCCTGGGGGCATGACTGCGGTTTAAAAACTTCCGTCAGGATATTCGGTTTGACCTTCGCGACGGGGAGCTCAAGGTGTAAGGCCTTGGCAGCCCTCATCAGGACCACCGAATAGGCAGCACCCGCCTCGGACGCCACAGGGGACGGAGAGACAAACCCAGGGTTGGGCGACTCGTCCAGGCCACTGGCATCACCCAGATCACCTACCCAGTCCACATCGTACTGGCAGGCACGGGATAGAGGGTCCTCAGACCCCTCCCAACCCTCTCCATACTCCTCCTCGTCATACCCATATTCTGGGTCGACGATATAGACATCGGGGTCAACAGGCCCCATCGGCGTCGGGTCCGGCGTCGGCCGACGCCGGTCCGGCTCCGAGTCCGGAGTCGGGGAGGAAAGGGGGGTGGCGCCGCGCGGCGTCGGTGCCGGGGACCCGACGCCGGCCGGAGCCGACGGCGGAGTCGCTGCACCACGCGGGGGCGGTACCATGGGCTGGCCCACAGGAACCGACGCCGGAGAGGCCGGGAGACCAGCCGGCGACGAACCAGAGGGAGCCAGCGGCGCCGGGGCCGGAGCCACCGGCGGCGCCGGGGTAGGAGCACCCGAACCGCTCGGGCCCCCAGACGGGACCGACGGGCCCGCAGGCGCCGAAGGCCCCGCCGGAGAAGACCTCGCCCTCATAGCAATGAGGAAGGCCTCGATCTCCTCACGCGACGCGCCTTCCCCAGGGACCGACAGGTGTGGGGCAGACGGCGTCGGCGACCCATGCGGGACCGCGGGGGTGGGGTCACCCGAGCCCCCGGCCGCAGCACGCGGGCGTCGGGGGGAGTCGGGGGTGCGATGGCGACGCCCCGACTTCTTGTGCTTACCTGACGAGCCGGAGGAATGGTGGCGACTCCCGGAGCGCCCATGGCGGCTCCGCGACCGCTCCCTCGACCGCTCCCTCGACCTCCGACCGGACCGGGACCGCTCTCGACGCGGGGCCGACAACCGGAGTTCGAGAAGCTTGCGGGACCGCTCCCGCCTAGCTTTTCCAGTCAAGGCCCGACAGTCGACGCAGGACTCCACGTCGTGGTCCGCGCCCAGACACCGGAGGCAGAGTCGATGGTGGTCGGTGACCGACATCATGCGGTCGCACTCGTCACAACTCTTGAAACCGGGCATCCTATCAATCAGTTAACAAAAAACTTGGTCAAAAGACCGGAGTACTGCTCTTCGGATCTGCGCTAACTGGCGCGGAAAAAAGAAGAACTGACGTCAGCGCGCGGAGGCGGCGTCTATATACTCCAGCGACGTCATCACGGCGCACGACGCCGACGACGCGGAGCCGCAGGGGACGCCTGCAGACGACGCCTACCGACGCGCAGGGGTACTGCTACGCAAAAGTTTCCGGATCCAGACTGACGCCTGGGGATATTCTAAGGTAAGGAATCTAATACTAACCTGTTTCTTTCAGATCACATGATATGTATAACCCACCTTTTATGTGGGTATTATTATGTGGGGATGTGTTCCAATGTTTGAGCTGCAATAAGGGCTTGGGTGCATACAAATGCAACCCCAATGTATTTATTTTTTACTCTGCCCTTTATGGGTTCAAACCTTGTAAGCGAAAGGTACATGGCTGTATGTACTTGTCCACATGTACTCCCAGCCTCTGTATTTATGTGTGCAAGATTAATGCTATTTATTCGGTCCCTTGTAGCAGGAATTTTAAATAGCTTTGCCACGTTAGAGGTTGCAGGGGCACCATAGGTAAAGCTGCAATTTTGTGCGCTACCTTGTGGTGTGAACACCCTTGTGATTCTGACGGCTGCAGTGCCCTGCAGCAGGACAATAATGCTTTGAAAGTGGCCGTAGTCCCTGGTAATCTGTATGCATATTATGCGATAGATTCTTCCCTGGTCCACGTGTTAATGCGTGTCTGATGCGCCAGCATAGGTTACTCGTGAACTGTTACATTTTTTCCTCTCAGTTAAAAACTTTGCAGCTCTTGGAGTAATCCAGGGCATTTTGCGTGTACGTGATCTGTATCACTTTTGCCCCATAAATGTGAGGCAGCTGTTTCATCTTGCAGCTGCGATAAAATGTGCCCTGGCACACGTGTTAATGCTTGTTGGAGGCAGCAGCATTGGTTATATTGAGACCTGCTGCTTACCATTTCTTTAATTGCCTTGAGCGTCTACAAATAGTGGCAAAGGATTGTAGCGCGTCTTATGGACCCTTGCGTTATGTTACAGAGGGGCTATGCACTATATTTGATAGCCCTGGTACTAGGTAACGAACATTTTTTTTTTTTTGCTGGGGCCCCTGTTCCAAATTCCAGGGCCTCTGCCTGCTCTTCAGAGAGCATTACAGGAATGCGCTTTTTGGAGATAAGCTGATGACTTATGGACGGAGGATTGACTAACTCTGGAGAATCCCTTGCGCCCACTTTGAAGTGGAGTGGGGGTTTTATGGCCCTTCCCTCCTTCTGCCGAGACGTGAGCAGCATATGGCGCCCCTCTCGAAGTGCTCTGGCCAGATATTTGTTGTTCTGTAAAGAGGCCTCTTAGATTTTCTTCCCGTTTGTCCAGGAGAACTTTTAGGTATAGGCCCCTTTATGATGCAGGCCTGAGAATCATTTGGGATATCTGTTAAGGCTTGTGCCAAGTGAGAAAAAACCCCTGGCCTCCGTTTTCACTTTTTTTTTTTTTTTTTTTTTTAACTATAAGCATAGAGCGTTACATTTACGCCCTAGCCCTGTTACTGAAAAAACAACGTTAAAAATTAGATGTTGAACATTCTAAGAAACACCTTTGCCCCCTACCCCAGGGGCTCAGTTTGGTTCCGTGACTGTAGGCATTGCGCGCTAATTTTACGCGGTCGCAATGCTCTGAACAGGGTTTTTAATTTGGAAATGAATGGTTCCCAGAGTTGTTGTGCTGTGTGGAAGAGGCACAGTTGTGCGTTTCCACCCCTTTCCCAGCGGTTGGAATTCATATGGTAAAGTAGTGAAAGACACCCAAAACTCCACCAGCACTATCACCCCTGACGTCGCAGCCTCCACCTACAACACCTCTACCCCCAGCACCCCAGAAAATGGCCCACCTGCTGTTAACGCCCCTCACTCCACTAGGACAGTCACAATTCCCCCCACCTCTTATACTAGCCGCCCCTCTACCATGACCCCTCTTATCCCCACTCATACTCCCTCCATCCCTCTCCCCCATGACATAACAACTCCCACCCAAATCACGCCACCATCTGAACACACCACCGCTCGGAGTTTATCCACCCCCCCTCCCATCCCCCCCACGGCAGACCCCGCTCCCTCCCCACGAGTCTCTCACACCTGACACAACAACTCTCACCCACAACACGCCACCATCTGGGCACACCACCATTCGGAGTTTACCCCCCCCCCCTCCCATCCCCCTCCCACCCACGACTCTCTCACCCTCCCAACAAAAGATACAGAACATACCGTCTCCTTTACCTTAGCATCCCCCTCTCTCCTACCTCCTATTCTCAGCCCTCACTACCCTCCTGTCTCCCCCACTGTCTTCAGCCTTCACTCACTCTTCTATTCACCGGCACCGTCTCCCACTGACGTCACTACCTATGCCTCCCACCCACCGCCTACTTCACCCACACCCCTCGCCCACAAACACGCCCACACGTTGAAGGCCATCCCACTCATTAGCACCGCAGAACCCTCCAACAACGCTAGTATATCCCCCCCTTCGATACCCTGCCCGCTTTCCAGCTCACTACACAACTATTCACCAATGGCTCTCACCACCAACGCCATCCCCAATGCGCCTCCTGACCTAACTTTTTCCACCCTCCAACAAATCAAAGAGGATATTCTACATATCAAAAAAGATGTCCACGCAATCAAAGACCTTCTCTCATCACAGCCTAGTCTACCTCCCATCATCCCTCTACCCTACAAACGACGCACCCGCCCTACATACCCTCGCCTCCAACGACACCCAAGTTGGCCGACCATCCCCGTTCGCAATAACTCCCACCGCCCCCGTCGTGTCCTCAACCCACTGTCGGACCGCGACCTATGCTCTCTCCTACGCTCTTATGGCCCAGGTCCGGTAAAACACATATCCAACACACACATCCCCATACCCACAATTCTTACAAACCCTCTGAGACTCCCAACACTCAACAACAGAGGTTCCGTCCCCAACAACCTCAGAAAAGTTCCCCTCACTCTAGAAAGCTCGACCACCCTTCTCTCTCCCAAACTCAAATGCATCCTACTCCACTGCAGATCGGCCCAGAGACACTCCCCCGACATCGCTGATCTCGTCTCAGATATGGATCTGGACCTAGCCATTCTAACAGAAACTTGGCTTACTGAAGCCTCTACCCCGATTATGGACATACTAGTCCCCCCCAACTATCACATCATTAGGCTAGACAGGTCTCCAGGCAAGACGGGCGGGGGAATTGCATGCATTTTTAGGAGCAACCTCTCCGTTACTAAAGTCACCTCCCCCTCCCTTTCCTCCTGTGAACTCCTCTGCCTCGACATCACCAGCGAGGGCAAACAAGTTTGTGCCTTACATCTCATCTATCACCCGCCTGGTGACAATCTCATATTCACCCAACAACTCATGGACATGATCACTTCCAGTGCCGGTCGGCAGACCACCCAAGTCTACCTGGGTGACTTCAATCATCACTGGAACGATCAGAAAGACACAGTGGTGAATAGTCTCAAAACTTTCCTTAATGCACTTGACTTCACCCAAATATGCGATAAACCAACACACGACAAAGGCGCGATACTTGATCTCATCATTGCCAAAGAGAATTCTACACAACTGGAGGCGATTCTACCTTGCGACTGGTCAGATCACCACATTATCACCTTCATCAATGAAAAAGTTAAACCTAACCCGGCTCAACCAATCAAATCCAAAACATGGAAAAGGGACATGAAGAATCTTAACCCCACTACCCTGCCCCCCCACATCGGCAATGTCCTCCTTCCCCCTTCAGGTGCCTCGGATGTTCAATCACTGACTGACCACTATCTTGAATCTATGAATACAGTAGTCAATGAAGTCGCCCCACTGCAACTGAAGAGAGTCTCCACCAAAAGTTCTAACCCCATGTACGACGATAAACTCAATGACGACAGGCGTACTATGCGAATGGCAGAGCGCACCTGGAGAGCGGACCCTTCAGCACTGCACCTCAAAAGGCTTAAGAACAAGAGAAATGCCTACTTCAGGAAAATAAAGCGCACAAAGTTGGACTTCTTCAGCCGCCAGTTGGACCAAGCAAAAAACAGGCCAAGAAAACTGTTCGAACTAATCAAGACCCAAACAAAGACACAAACCTTACAATCAAACAGCACTACAAGCGACACCCCACACTGTGAAGCCTTCTCTGCTTTCTTTAAGCTAAAGACTGACAACATAAGAAATGACCTCATCATGGATGTAAGCCGATTCCCCAACCACACCAGGATGTCTAACACTCAACCTAAAAACAAGGCATCTTGGCTGTACTTCGATACCTACTCGGAAGAAGCAATACACAAACTGCTCTGCACCTTGAAGCCCTCTAATCACCTCACAGACCCTCTACCTGCTAATGCTGTAAAAGACTTCATCCCCTTGCTCCTCCCTCTCTCGACCAAAATCATCAACTGCTCCCTGCAACAAGGCCTCATTCCAGACTCCCTCAAGGTGGGGCAAGTCACGCCTATACTCAAGAAACCTACAGCTGATCCGTCTGACCTAAACAATTACCGGCCCATCACCAATATCCCCACCCTGCTGGAGAAATGTGTCCAACTCCAACTAACAAAACACATTGACCAATTTGACCTCCTCAACTCTCATCAATCAGGCTTCCGAGCGAAACATAGCACGGAAACAGCTATGACACACATAATTGATGACGCCCTCCAAATTCTTGATCGCAATGAGTCCTGCCTCCTCATCCTTCTTGACCTCTCGTCAGCATTTGACACGGTCAAACATGAGAACTTGCTGGAGCTGCTAGGCACTAGAATGGGTCTATCGGGAACTGTTCTCAAATGGTTTTCGTCCTTCCTACACAACCGGTCTCAGAAGTTCAAGATTGACAATGTGCTATCTTCACCTGTGCCTGTAGATCTAGGTGTTCCACAAGGAGCCTCCCTCTCCCCCACATTGTTCAACCTCGTCATGGAACCGCTCGCCACCTTGCTCCAAGCTTCCAATGTTCAATTCCATATGTATGCCGACGACACACAACTTTACCTAAAGCTTCAATCCCCGGAAGATATCAAACATTTGAATTCCACGCTTATTAACACTCAATCTTGGCTGGCCGATAATCACCTCAAACTAAATGCTCTGAAAACTGAGTTCCTACTCATCTCACCCCCGGCGAAAATTTCCACCACCCAAACATGGCTCAATAACTTAACAGCACTCAATGTCCAACCTACCATCGTGGACTCAGCGAAGTCCCTAGGCATCACACTAGACGCCAAGCTCAACATGCAGCAGCACGTCAGCAAAGCCACAAAAGCAGCTAATTTCCAAATCAACACACTGAGGAAAATGAAACCCTTCCTCCCTGCTGAAGACTTCCAAAAACTGCTGTACAAGCGCTAGTCATCCCTCGAATGGACTACGGAATTGTGGCCCTCAGCGGACTCCCGCTATCCACAACAGCACCCTTAAGAGCCTCCCTGAACGCTGCCGCGAGACTCATTACTGGCTCAAGAAAACATTCGCATATAACCCCAGACTTAAAGTCCCTAAAATGGCTGCCTTTTGAAGCCAGAATACAGCTAAAAATTGCAGTTATGACACATGCGGCCGTGCACCACAATGCACCCAACTACCTCGCTCAAAAGTTGTCAATATCAGGAGGTTCGAGATCCAATAGAAGTTCAAAAAATCTACTCCTGAAGCCTCGTAGATTCCGGAAAGAGAAAACATACAAGCGCTCCTTCTCAGGAATGGCACCCAGGATTTGGAATGCGCTCCCTCCTGAAACCAGGCGTATCTCCTCCACTGCACTCTTCAAGAAAGAGGTGAAAACCATCCTTCTGGCCAAGATCTCCTGAACCTTATAGGTGCTGGATCAGAGACCCTGCATTGCTTTGTATCACTGCTCACCTTGTCCTTTGGCACTATACTTCTACTTGATGGGGACACTACTACGCTACTTTCGTACTACTGACCAATATATGATACACGTTGGCTCACTGATTCACTCTCCCGATGCCCCCACTCAGTGCTCTCTCTATACTAAAACATTGGTATAAGCCTTCCACACACCCAAGGTGTACCTGAACTCCTCTGTAGTGGGATCAATGACTTGTGCCGTCTTATATTACTTGTTTATTTGATTGTATATTGATATGTTTTATGTATGTTATTATTATCCTATCACGTTAGTGACTACTATATTGCTCCCATTACCTCTGTTCATTCCTATTGCCCCTACCCTGTCTTTGTGAAGCGCTCTGATATCTGTAAGGATCTTGTTCGCGCTATATAAAACTTTGAATAAATAAAATAAATAAATGTGCAAACAGCCCCTGTCCCATTACCAGAGGTTGCAGCATGTGTGTGTTGTGCGTCTCCAACTTAGCACAAATAAGAAGTATGGTTCACTAATGAATCGTACAATTAAACAGCACCATGGCACACTGCCTTAGGCACTACACAGTAGCTGTGTTGGAAAAAACCAACCTTGAAAATAAAAGGAGTGGCCGTGCTTTTTTATTTAAGGCTCTCTGCTGGTACCTGGAGCAAATCATCCGTGGTTTGCTCATAGTTTAATTAATCATGCTGGTACCCAGAGCAATTCATCCGTGTTTTGCTCCTAGTCTAATAAAAAGAGCAAATTTTTACCTCATGGCCGGATGAACAATCAGCTCCCTGTGGAGAATCCCCCCCAAATACCTGGAGACTGCATTCTGGCAGCGAACACAGTACTTGCTCTGGTACCCCCCCCTCTCGAGGGTTTTCTGGTAGGCTCTCCTTTCTTGCCAGCCTCTGCTGCTGTCCCATCCGAGACGTCTTCAGCGCACCTCCAATCTCCATGGCGGAAAAAATAATCTGAGAGCCTGCACACACACGATGGGGGTTGTAGCCTCACCAGGGAGATCAGGTTCGCAACCTCCCACACAAAAAAAATAAATAAAATACAAAGCACTTTCCGACTCCAACCACAAGATGGCGGAATATGCACAGCATAGTGAATCCAGAAAGATTCACACTGCAAAACTGGCATTTTCGACAAAAAGGTGGCAAAACTGCTAAAAAGCACAGCAATAGGAAGAGGAAGACCCCAGACGTCAAGTGAAACTCAAAACACTGGAAAAGTGCCCAAAATTGAAGTAATACCCAAAAAGGTAGAGATCAATGCTCCAGGGTCCTGCTAGTAGGAGCCAGAAAAAAGAACTGAAAGTAAAAGGAATTTGGCTGTGCATCCTGGGATACAGGGGGTCTCTGGAGAGTTCCTTAAAGGCACGGTATCCCTTTTCCAGACACATAATGGCAGCCTATGGGGCTTGTCTGTCCAACCCTTCCTCTCCATCATTTCAAAGGATTTTTGTGAAGGGGAGTTTCTCGAAGTGTGAAACTTAGCAAAATGTGTAAAATGTGATATTTGGCTATCCTTTTCACTTCATGATGAAGTGCTGGCCAACGCAGCCTTGTAGTTCTAGGCTGCATTGTCTTTGATTTTCTCTTAAGTGTCTATTCAGGACTGCAGAAGAAGACAACTTAAGAGACTATTTTGATTGCTCTGGTGTCCCCGCAGATGGGCGGGACTATTCACAAGATTATGACTATACAGAGATCCCCTACTACAGGATTACATTTACTACTGCAATTCAAACGGTTTACAAACTGCATTACTACTGTAAAGTATTTATTGCTTACCTGTGTCAGACTTGCTTGGTTCTAAAAAATTTGTGTGTGAATTAATTATCTGACAGTGTGTACATCGAAAGCTTAACACTATCCTCTGATACTGCCTTACTGCCAGACCACACTACCAGTAAGGTTCTATCTAACTTTACCTCTTCCTACCTTTGGGGTCCACTGGACTCTGCACACTATACCTCCCTTTGGTGTAGTATATACAGAGCCCGCTTCCTACAGTGGCTCTCCAACCTTCTTTCCTCAATAGGAATTCCTCGGGGTCCTCTGCAACCTCAGCTTATCCATTGACTTCCATTGGGCATTCTGCTGTGTTCCCACTCTGCACACAGCCGCCACTGGGTTTCTGGGTACTTACCATGAGTGGTTCCTTGAGTCTCTGGCTCCTCAGTCTTCTGGCCCAAGTGCTGTCTTCCCCTGCAGTTCGCATTACAATTTAATATATCATTTGGTCTGCCCCTGGACACCACTGTATAATTGTGCTGCTTACCTTATTGCAATTTGAGTATCGTGTATTTGTGTTGATATCATGTATGAGCGAGTGTTGTGTAACAAATGGAGGCATTTTTATATAAACACTGAGTGGTTCATTTTAGTTTTAACCTAAGCTACATGATTAGATATGGTAAAACAAGCTGCTTAACACTCCTTCAAGATAAGCCTGAAGGCTGCACTCCATAGCTACTGCTTAGAGAGCTTATCCATGGTTCTCAAAATACACAAAAATCACCACAAGTGTTGCGCGGATTAATGCAAGGTGCATCACTTAAATGTGCACCATATACTAAGCCAGCTACTACAGTGAGCAATCTGCAAATAGCTTGAGAACGACTGTCAACCCATTTCTGCTCTACCAAAGACTTTCCTAAACAAAACAAAATCTTGCAAAGTCGACTTTTAGGCTAAATGTTTATTGTTAAAGTTAGATAACATTAATACACATAAAAACAAGACTTTAAAAAACATACAAAAGGCTACTACCTTGATTATTTTTTTGCTTTGCAGCTTCAGATTAAAATATATTTTTTTTTAACTGCAACAGATTCAAGAAGTTTCGGAACACCCGAGCATGCTCCTTTGTGTTGCAAGACTTGATCGCACCAGGCTCCACAGGGCAGTGAATGCGTTTCAGTAGATCTGCCAACCCAAAGTAAGGGCGGGTGCACAATGTTAGTGCTTTGCATCTTGTAGACATTGTGAAATCTCAGAAGCACCTTCCATAGGAGGCTGTCACAGGATGGGAATCCTGTGTTAGGCAGACTTGACCAGGACTCTTCAATTGTGCTTCCAAGACCAACCAGAGCTGTTGCTTAGCAAACGTCCAGCGCAGACAAACACACAAATATATACAATTTCAACCAAGACAGACGGCAGCTGAAGATTTGAGGGTTTTCACACCCTCCAATTAAGAATCCCTGGCAAAAGCCATTTAATTTCATTTTTAAGAGTTCAAGTAAAAGGTTGACTAAAACACTGACATCAATCAATTTAAATGCTAGTTCGTGTTGGGGCAGCCAGGACCATGTAGCCCGCAACCTTTACATGAAGGCAGTTCTCTTTGCTACGCCTCGGAGGCTTAGAAAGGGGCATTGAGGGTCATTCATCCTCTTTGATTGGCGTGCACCCAGCAAAGAAACTGCTGTTGCTTCCTAAAACTTTCTTTTTCCTCTTCAGAATTGAATGGTTGAGATTCTCCTGAGCATCTGGCGGAGTTTCCGGGACCACCTTGATGGTAGGGTTCGCTCTTCTCTGCAGTTTGATAGACGCCACTTGACCAATGTCGCTGATGTCACTCAGTACCTGCAAGAAATAAGGAAGGTTACAAAACAAGTAATATTTTCTCACAGAGCACTACATACCAGTATCTACTTTGCTCATAAGTAATTATGTTTATTAGATGAGGTATTCGAGGCAGAGAGAAACATTTACCAAGCCAATAGGTCTCACCTATTCAAGAGCTATTGGTCTTGCCAAGGTTTTAGCAAAGTTGTACACCAGAGTGGCTGCTATTCATCATGGGCAAAAGTTAGTGGGGTAAAGAAGTGGCATGGAGTGTGATAGAGTGGTGTATTTTTGTAGAGTGAAGGGCATAGAATTGTCGTGGAGTAGTGTGTGGCGCTGGGGGAGGTGTCACAAGGTTGATTGGCACCGATCCGGATCAAGGCCTGGATCCAAGGGGGCCCAGCGGTGCCAAAGCCGCAAGCGTCGAAGGCCGGGGGCCCCCAGAGTCCGTGGGGCCCAACGGCATGCCAGCGGAGTTGGGCTGTCCAAAGATGGCATCCATCGCTTCGAAAGACTAACGAAGCTGTGCAGGTGTTGCTCCGGGTCCCGGGAAGGGAGGGAAGCCCCGAGTCTGCCCTTCGGCACGCAGAGCCACATTATCTGCATCCCTCGTCGCGCTTGGGGTTGTGGTTGCGCTTTAGACAGAAGCACACGTTGTGCTGATCCATCACAGACTATCAGTCAGCTACAGGAACCGCAAGCCTTTAAGCCGGGCATCCCTCGTGCATCAGGAGTCTACGGACTAAAAAAACAATGTCGACAAAAGTTGACAAAAAGTCAAAAAGTGACTGGGGGCACTGCTCTCCGGATCTGCGCTTGCTGGCGCGGAAGAAACAGACGTCCGCGTCCAAGTAGCTACCTTAATGTCATCCCGGCAACCACGACGACTGCGGAGTTGACCGACACCACCTTCCTACGCGCAGGTGTATTGCTGCCTGGGGGGGCGCAGTGGCGCGGGGCGCAGTGGCGCAGAGTAGAGGGGGCGGGGCGCAGTGGCGCGGGCGCAGAGTGCCGTGGCGCGCAGAGTGCAGTGGCGCGGGGCGCAGAGTGCAGTGGCGCGGGGCGCAGAGTGCAGTGGCGCAGGGCACAGAGTGCAGTGGCGCAGGGCACAGAGTGCAGTGGCGCAGGGCACAGAGTGCAGTGGCGCGGGGCACAGAGTGCAGTGGCGCGGGGCACAGAGTGCAGTGGCGCGGGGCACAGAGTGCAGTGGCGCAGAGTGGGGCAGAGTAGATACATTACTTACCTTCAGTAATGATGTATCTGTAAGACATCAGTTTTAGATTCCTTACCTTAGAATTACCCTGATGCCCATCTTGCCGCTTAGCAGATGTCGAGAAGTGGGACTTCACATGACAATGCAGTAGTTTCTGGCATAGCCCTAGTGGAATGAGCACGCAGCCCTACTGCAAGTTCCCTTGCTGCTAATGATTAAAGGATTTTAATACAAAGGAAAACCCATCTGGAGATGAAATGCTTTTGGACAGCCCGACCTTTTGCACCCACATAGCCAACAAAAAGCTGATCCACCCGGAAATCTTTTGTGATCAAGGTAGACGAACAGCGCATGTGAGAAGAAAGGGGAATTAAAGGCTAGAGCCTGAAGCTCACTCACCCTGCGAGCAGAGGTGATGACCAGAAAAGCAGTTTAAGGTGAGGAGCTTGAGAGGATAGTTGTCAAGAGGCTCAAAGGGAACACGCATAAGTCAAAACGAGATACAAGTCCCACTGGGGCATTACGAAAGGAGATGGAGGAAAAAGAAGAATGCCCTTAAGAATAGGTTTACAAAAGGTGACTTGAAGAAAGGGGGCTGATCTGGTAGCCGGAGGAAGCAGAAATAGCTTCAAGATAGTCTTTAAGAGTGCCCAGAGCAGAGAAGGAAGAGGAGAACCTCTGAAAGAGGGGCAGAAAGGGGACCCACAGCCTTTGCTGTGCACCACGCCACAAATGTGTTCCATCTACAGGCATATACCGTCTTAGTGGAGGGACACCTTGCTGCCAAGATGACAGATTTCAGGACAAAGTCGAAAGCGGTCACCTGTCGCCGCTCAATCTCCACGCAAGGAAGTGGAGACTGACCGGTCCGGGTGGAGGCATGCCCGCGGCTGCTACGACAGAAGAGCCTCCCGAAGAGGCAGTCTGATCGGAGGAATAATGGCCATGCTCAAGAGCTCAAGGTACCAGACACTGTGTGCCCAGTCCAGAGGCACCAGAATGATTGGGCCCAGTCACGCTTGGTCTTTAGCACTCTGGGCAGAAGTGTTACAGATGGAAAGGTGTACATGATGCTGTAATTCCACTAGCAATGAAAGTGGTCGCCGAGCGAGTGCTGCTGTGGAAACTCCAACACGGAGAATTGCTGACTTTGCGCATTCTTTTCAGGGGTGAATAGATCTAACCAAAGTTCTCCCCACCAATGAAAGACCTTGCACCACCTCGGAGTGAAGACGCCATTTGTGATCCATCATGCACCAGCGGCTGAGTTCGTCCGCACTGGCGTTCAGGGAACCTGCCAGGTGTTCCAGCCATTTCCAAAGGCGAAGAGCCTCTTCACATAGGTCCATGACCACACCCTGCCCAGTTTGTTGCAGTAATACATGGCAGTGGTGTTGTCTGAACACCTGCACTACCATACTTGACCTCCGCCTCTCCAAAGTGGCCGCCCGCCCCAGCAGTGATGCATCAGTTACCAGTGTGAACTTTGGTTGGGAAAGGCAGAGGGATCTGCCCCTGACCCAATCCCAGTTTGTGAGCTACCACTGCAACTGACTTGCAGTCCCCTCCGAGATCCGGATGACATTGGAATGATTTCCCTGATGCTGCGCCTACTGAAACTTCAGGTCCCACTGCAGAGCCCACATATGCCACATGACTGAATCCAACAGCAGAATGTAGGAGGCCTTGAGGCCCAGCAGCCTCAAGGCCTCCTGCAGGGTCATTCTCACTGAAACCTGGGAAAGAGGCTGAAACATTGGTATCAACCCGAATATTCCAGACTCGCTGCTCAGGAGGATAGGGCCGAAACGGCACTGTGTCCAGAACATCTCCAATGAAAGATTCTGAGGGAGTCGGGTGCGAGTGCGGCACACTTCTAGTAAACCCCAGCGAGTGCAGGAGGTCCGCCATAGGTGGGAGGTAACTGCCTGGGGCAAACCTGCCTTCAACAGCCAAACGCCGAGATAGGGGAAAACTGGACTGACGCCATCACTTTCGTGACCACCCAAGGAGCATTGGTAAGGCCAAAGGAGAGCATGGTAAACTGAAAGTGCTAGGGGCCTACCGTGAAACGTAGGTAATGCCGGAGGGCAGGAAAGACAGGGATGTTAAAATAAGCATCTAGCTAGTCAAACGCTACCATCCAGTCTCCAGAGTCGAGGGCAGACAAGACCAGAGCCAAGGTTAACATTTTGAACTTCTCCTTCCTGAGTAAGCGGTTGAGGGCCCAAAGTAGGACGCAGGCTTTTGTCCTTCTCGGGCACCAGGAAGTAGTGGGACTAGCAACCAAAACCTACTTTTGGCACAGGAACCTCTTCAATAACTCCCTTGGCCAAGAGAGCAGAGACTGCCTGGCGGAGAAGTGCCAAATGATCCTCAGATATGCGATCGAAACAGTGGATCTCGAAGGGGAGGGAGTAGCCCCTTTGGACTATTTGCAAAACCAACCTTCCTAACCGGATGGAGAATCCTGCCACCCACTGGCCATCAATGGCCCTGAAGGCTCAGACAAGGAGGATTTGGAGGCTGCTGCAAATGCGCGGGTGGATATTCAGGGTGGACTGGCCCACCCACTGGCTCCCAGACTTGCAAGGTTGCTGGGCCCCACGTCTGCGGCCACACAGGTACTGGGCAGCTTGCATGGACCAGTGACTGGGCTGGACGCAGTGGGATGCCCCTTCCTTAGCAACGAAAGGAGTGAAAAGCAGACTGGGGTGGACACAAGGCCCAAGTATCTGGTTGTAGCCCAACAATCGTTAAAGCACTCAAGTGCAGTCTGGTTTACCTTCAAAAAGGAGACCGCCATCAAAGGGCATGTCCAGCAAAGTGGACTAAACATCCCACCAAAAGCCAGATGTTCTTAACCAGACGTGGCAATCGTTCTAACTAGTGAGTCTGTGGTATCCAGCCCACATCTTATCGTGACTTTGGCTGAGTCTGTCCCAACAACCACTGCCTGGGAGAGAATGGCCAGGGCCTACTTCTGGCACTGAGGCAGCACTTGCACGAACATATCGCAGCTAGAATGGGAGTATCTGACCAAGAGGCATGCAGTATTTCCGGACCAAAGTGCCAAGCTGGAGTAAGAGAACATACACTTCCCAAGATGATCCAGCTTCTTAAATTCCTTGTCTGGGGAGTAGAAGGGAATGTGCCCTTTGTAGAGGCTGGGACCACCAAGCTCTCTGGGAAGGGAGTCGGGAGAGGAAAACTGGATTGCCCTGAGCTGGGCAGTGGGCAAGGATTAGTTACTTACCTGTAGTCCTAGTTCTCTTCCAGGGGTATACTCATTAAAGTCATAAGCACTGAATAATCTCCGCCCATGAGCGGGAACCCGGAACACAACCAAATACATACATGTGTAAATATATAAAAAATAGTACATAGTACTAAACAAATTATACACCTATACATGTATAAACCAATAATATGCAGCCCAACCATGACCTATAGGCTAATAAGGTAATCATTACATACTTTCTGCAGCATGAAAATACACCATATAAACAATGCAATAAACAGGCATGACCCTAAAATGCATTCCAAAAACAGCAAAACCTTTTATTTTCATCAAAGAACCTGTAATAAAAGGCAATTTGCCTAAGCAGGCTGCATATAGAAACAATTTCCCTGTACAGAAAATCAGACTGACACCTCGCCTTTAAGGCCTCCCATCATGCCCCACAGGTGACAGTTCGGTCAGTTCTTTTTTCCGGCTTGTTCTGTGAGGAACAGGGAACTTGAGCTCGGCTGAATTTGATTGTTTTTCAGTCAGAATTTGTTTTTTCCTGTCTTATTTGACAGTATTTGCTGGTGGTGGTAATATTCTACCTTTTCTGACTAATTTTTTTTTAGAATTTTCTAGTCCGTTATGCCACCTTTATTCTATAACTATCCTTTCTGTGGGAAGACGATGTCTAAAACAGATCCCCATTCTGTTTGTGTGGTTTGTCTACCTTCCACACATGATGTGGAAAAATGTTATCATTGCCTCAAGCTTTCCAGAAGAACTTTAAAGGAAAGAGAGAAGATTCGGCTTTTGGGACTTCTGGAGAGAGAAAGACATCATGAAAAGGGGGCAAGAAGTGAGTTGTCATCTGGAAGGCCCTCTTCGGCAAAACGTCTGAAGGTAAAAGCAAGAAAAAACTACATCAGGAAGAGTCTATGAAAGTGAGCTCGACGTCGAAATCTAGATCGCCATCAGGTATGTCGACGTTGAGACCGATGGAGAAAAGTACATCGGCGTCGAAGTAATCGCCGTTAAGGCACAAGTTGACGTCGAAGCGGAGATAGGTCGCCTTCGAAGATTGTCGACGCCTAGGCATTTGGTGTCTGTTGCTGTAAGGACGACGTAGAGAGTAAGACTATTGACGTCGAGAGAGAGGGAGGTCGAAGTCGAGAGGACGCGTGAGATAGACGTCGAGTGAAAAAGTGAGATTGACGTCAGGAGATAGAAGTACGACGTCGAGACCTGAGAAAAGTTGATGATCAATGTCGCCATCGAGACATGCCTCAGGCTCGAAGCGTGAAAGGGCTCAGTCGAAGCAACAGACATCTAGGTCGACGTCGAGTTCTCCGCCACCTACCCCAGGGCTGTTGAAACAACCTCTTGTCGTAGGGGTAAAAACGACGGCGGAACTCTTTTCTCTAGGCCAACCGCTTTTAGAGTGTCGAGCTCCGCTTTCATCTTGGCAATCTCATCATCCGCATGAGATCCAAATGTTGTCCCGTTAAATGGCAGATTTACTATTTTCCTTTGGTTGGACTGCATACTATTGGTTTATACAAGTATATGTGTATAATTTGTTTAGTACTATGTACTATTTTTTTTATATATTTACACATATGAACAAGTTACTTACCTTCGGTAACGATATATCTGTAAGAAACAGTAGTTAGTATTAGATTCCTTACCTTAGAATATCCCCAGGCGTCAGTCTGGATCCGGAAACTTTTGCGTAGCAGTACCCCTGCGCGTCGGTAGGCGTCGTCTGCAGGCGTCCCCTGCGGCTCCGCGTCGTCGGCGTTGTGCGCCGTGATGACGTCGCTGGAGTATATAGACGCCGCCTCCGCGCGCTGACGTCAGTTCTTTGCACACAGCTTTTCCGCGCCAGAACACGCAGAGCCATGTGAGAACTAACACTGGTGCCATTTGAAACTAGGGCCCTGAAAGGGATGTCCTTAACCCTAGGTATCAGTTCGCAGAACGGGGAGGATGGGTGGGGCGGTAAGGAATCTAATACTAACTACTGTTTCTTACAGATATATCGTTACCGAAGGTAAGTAACTTGTTCATCTGAAAGAAACAGGTTAGTATTAGATTCCTTACCTTAGAATAGATACCCCAGCAATACCAACCCCGGTGGTGGGTCTGCGAACCAATACAACCTACACCAGAAAGTCCTGGAGGACCGAACGGCCAAAGAAGCCATCCCTCCGGACTTGACTGTCCAGGCAGTAGTGCCTCGCAAAGGTGTGCAGCGAGGCCCACGTAGCCGCCTGGCAAATGTCCTGCAAAGGGACTCCCCGGCCCAGGGCAGTAGTAGCCGCCGTAGCCCGAGTGGGATGGGCCCTCAGCCCAACAGGAGGCTCCTTCCGAGCCAAAGAGTAGCATGCTTTGATGCACAGGACGACCCACCGAGAGATGGTTCGTTTCTGTACCGCCCTTCCCTTCTTCTCACCCACGTAGCCAACAAACAGTTGGTCATCCACCCGGAACTGGCGTGTGCGATCCATGTAAAATGAAAGCGCACGTTTTGGGTCCAGACGATGGAGCCGCTCTTCATCCTTCGAAGGATGCGGAGGCGGGAAGAAGGAGGGCAAGGTGATGGACTGCCCAATGTGAAAAGTAGAGACTACCTTGGGCAGGAAAGAAGGTCTAGTCCTAAGAACCACCTTGTCAGGATGAACAGACAAGAAAGGAGGTTTAACAGAAAGGGCCTGGAGCTCACTCACTCTCCTGGCAGAGGTGATGGCAACCAGGAAGGCCGTCTTTAAAGTGAGAAGACGGAGAGGACAGGAATGAAGAGGCTCAAAGGGAGCACACATCAGGAAAGTCAGAACCAGGTTCAAGTCCCACTGAGGCATCACGAACGGAGCAGGTGGATACATGTGCGTGATGCCTTTTAAGAATCGTAATACAATAGGGGACTTGAATAAAGATGGCTGATCAGGTAGCCTTAAGAAGGCGGAAAGGGCAGAAAGATAGCCCTTGATAGTGCCCAGAGCAGAGCCCTGCTGGGCAAGGGAAAGAAGGAAGAGGAGAACCTCAGACAGAGGGGCAGAAAGGGGGTCCACAGCCTTTGCTGTGCACCATGCCACAAATCTGTTCCACCGGCAGGCGTATACCGACTTTGTGGAGGGACGCCTGGCTGCCAGAACAACATCACAGACTTCAGGAGGCAAGTCAAATGGCCTCAACTGTCGCCGCTCAATCTCCAAGCATGGAGGTGGAGACTGGACAGGTTCGGGTGGAGGACCGTCCCCTGCTGCTGCGACAGAAGGTCCTCCTGAAGGGGCAGGTGGATCGAGGGACCGACTGTCATGCTGAGTAGCTCGGGATACCAGTACCTTCGAGCCCAGTCCGGAGCCACAAGGATAACTTGGGCCCGGTCGCGCCTGATCTTCTTCAGCACTCTGGGCAGAAGTGGTATAGGCGGAAAGGCGTACAACAGACCGCAACTCCACTCGCGCCGAAAGGCGTCGCCGAGCGAGTGCCGTCTTGGAAACTCCAACGCGCAGAACTGATGACATTGCGCGTTCTCTTCTGTGGCGAATAGATCTAACCAAGGCTCTCCCCATTGCTGAAAGAGGCCTCTCGCCACGTCCGAGTTCAGACGCCATTCGTGATCCACCGAGCACCGACGGCTGAGTTCGTCCGCCCTGGCGTTCAGAGAACCTGCCAGGTGTTGAACCGTCAGAGTCACACCCTGACGTTCCAGCCATTGCCAGAGACGCAGAGCCTCCTGGCAAAGGGTCCACGACCCCACACCGCCCTGTTTGTTGCAGTACCATATGGCGGTGGTGTTGTCCGTGAACACCTGCACTACACTCCCGTTGACAAAGGGGAGGAATGCCTTCAGTGCTAGGCGAATCGCCCGTAGCTCCAACATGTTGATATGGAGCCGGGACTCCGCCGGAGACCAGATGCCTCTGATCTCCGCCTCTCCCAAGTGGCCACCCCAGCCCTGGAGGGACGCGTCCGTCACAACCACGTGCTCCGGTTGGGGAAGGGAGAGGGATCTGCCTCTGACCCAATCGCGGTCCGTAAGCCACCACTGCAACTGTCTCGCAGTGCCCTCCGAGATCAGGACATGGTCGGATAGGTTGCCCTGATGCTGGGCCCACTGAAACTTCAGGTCCCACTGCAGAGCCCGCATCCGCCACCTGGCGTGATGCACCAGTAGGATGCAGGAGGCCATCAGCCCCAGAAGCCGCAGCGTCAACCTGACCGAAACCCGGGATAACGGCTGAAAGATGGGAATCAGAGCCTGAATATCCCGGACCCGCCGTTCCGGAGGATAAACCCGAAACTGCGCCGAGTCGAGAACCGCTCCGATGAAAAGGAGCTTTTGAGAGGGACACAGGTGTGATTTCGGCACATTGATGGAAAACCCCAGCTCGTGCAGGAGGTCTGCCGTCATCTGAAGGTGGTGGACGACTGTTTGGGGCGAGCCCGCCTTCAACAACCAGTCGTCGAGGTAGGGGAAGACTGAAACCCCTAACCGGCGCAGATGAGCTGCGACCACCGCCATCACTTTCGTGAACACCCGTGGGGCGCTGGTAAGGCCGAATGGGAGCACGATAAACTGAAAGTGCTCGTGGCCTACCGTGAACCGCAGGTAACGCCGGTGGGCCGGCAGGACGGGGATGTGAAAATACGCATCCTGCAAGTCCAACGCTACCATCCAGTCTTGTGGGTCTAGAGCAGCCAAGACCTGAGCCAAAGTCAACATCTTGAACTTCTCCTTCCGGAGGAAGCCGTTGACGTTCCGCAGGTCCAAGATAGGACGCAGGCCTCCCTTGTCCTTCTTGGGTACCAGAAAGTAGTGGGAGTAGCAACCACACCCTACTTCTGGCCCAGGAACGCGCTCGATGGCCCCCTTGGCCAAGAGGGCCGTAACTTCCTCCTGCAGAAGTGTCAAGTGGTCCCCCGACACACGGTGGTTCTGCGGTGGCATGGCTGGAGGAGTGGACTCGAAGGGGAGGGCATAGCCCCTTCGAACGAGCTGCAGCACCCACCTGTCCGATGTTATCGCGCGCCAGCGGGAGTGGTGATGGCGAACCCTGCCACCCACTGGCGTCACGTGAGCCCGAAAGCTCGGACTAGGAAGGCTTGGATGCAGCAGCGGAGGGAGGCGTGGACTGACCACGCCGCTGGCCTCTACCGCCACCACGGCGGAAACCACGGCCGCCACCGCGCTGGGGAGCGTTCTGCGGCGCGTGGCTGGCAGCACGTGTGGGACCGCCCCTCCCTTGGCCACGAAAGGGGCGAAACGAACCCGTCTGCTGGCGCTGGGTCGAAAGACCCAAGGACTTGGCCGTGACCCTGGAGTCCTTGAAGCGCTCCAGCGCGTGGTCAGCTTTGTCACCAAACAGGCGACTGCCATCAAATGGCATGTCCATGAGTGTATTTTGGACGTCTGGCGAAAAGTTGGCAGATCTCAGCCAAGCATGGCGACGAATCGCCACCGTCGTGGACATGGCCCGTCCCAGGGAGTCGGTTGTGTCCAGACCACAACGGATCGAGTACCGCGCCGCATCCCGGCCTTCAACCAAGGCCCGGGTGAGCTTGTCCCGCACTTCCTGGGGGCATTGCGGCAAACACTCTTCGACCGTATCCCACAGGGAGTGGGTGTAGCGGCCCAAGAGGCACGCGGTATTACAAGACCGCAGTCCAGCGCTCAAAGAGGAAAAGACCTTTTTACCAAACTGGTCATACCGCTTTGATTCCCGATCGGGCGGAGCCGACGGAAATGCGGACTGCGAAGTGGAGGCCTGGATCACCAGACTCTCCGGGGAGGGATGGGTGGATAAAAAGGCAGGGTCGTCCGAGCATGGACGGTGACGCCTTGCCACATTCCGGTCAACCGGTGCACCGGAAGCGGGCCTGGACCAGGTGCCCAAAAGGACATCCGTCAGGGCCTCATTAAACGGCAGCAGAGGCTCCTGGGGGCATGACTGCGGTTTAAACACTTCGGTCAGAATGTTCGGTTTGACCTTCGCGACGGGGAGCTCAAGGTGTAAGGCCTTGGCAGCCCTCATCAGGACCACTGAATAGGCAGCACCTGCCTCAGACGCCACAGGGGACGGGGAGACAAACCCAGGGTTGGGCGACTCGTCCAGGCCACTGGCATCACCCAGATCACCTACCCAGTCCACATCATACTGGCAGGCACGGGAAAAAGGGTCCTCAGACCCCTCCCAACCCTCTCCATACTCATCCTCATCATACCCATATTCTGGGTCGACGATATAGACATCGGGGTCAACGGGCCCCATCGGCGTCGGATCCGGCGTCGGCCGACGCCGGTCCGACTCCGTGTCCGGAGTCGGGGAGGGAATGGGGGTGGCGCCGCGCGGCGTCGGGGACCAGACGCCGGCCGGAGCCGACGGCGGAGTCGCTGCACCACGCGGAGGCGGTACCACGGGTTGGCCCAAAGGAACCGACGCCGGAGAGGCCGGGAGACCAGCCGGCGACGAACCTGAGGGACCCAGCGGCGCCGGGACCGGAGCCACCGGCGGCGTCGGGGCAGAAGCACCCGAACCGCTCGGGCCCCCAGACGGGACCGACGGCCCCGCAGGCGCCGTAGGCCCCGCCGGAGGAGACCTCGCCCTCATAGCAATGAGGAAGGCCTCGATCTCCTCACGCGACGCGCCTTCCCCAGGGACCGACGGGTATGGGGTAGACGGCGTCGGTGACCCACGCGGGCCCGCGGGGCCACCCGAGCCCCCGGCCGCATCACGCGGGCGTCGGCGGTGTGATGGCGACGCCCCGACTTCTTGTGCTTACCTGACGAACCGGAGGAATGGTGTCGACTCCCGGAGCGCCCATGGCGGCTCCGCGATCGTTCCCTCGACCGGACCGGGACCGCTCTCGACGCGGGGCCGACACTCGGAGCTCGAGAAGCTTGCGGGACCACTCCCGCCTAGCTTTTCCAGTCAAGGCCCGACAGTCGACACAGGACTCCACGTCGTGGTCCGCGCCCAGACACCGGAGGCAGAGTCGATGGTGGTCGGTGACCGACATCATGCGGTCGCACTCGTCGCAGCTCTTAAACCCAGGCATCCTACCGGCACCGTAGAAAGATTAAGTTTTACAAACACTTGGTCAAAAGACCGGAGTACTGCTCTTCGGATCTGCGCTAACTGGCGCGGAAAAAAGAAGAACTGACGTCAGCGCGCGGAGGCGGCGTCTATATACTCCAGCGACGTCATCACGGCGCACGACGCCGACGACGCGGAGCCGCAGGGGACGCCTGCAGACGACGCCTACCGACGCGCAGGGGTACTGCTACGCAAAAGTTTCCGGATCCAGACTGACGCCTGGGGATATTCTAAGGTAAGGAATCTAATACTAACCTGTTTCTTTCAGATATATGTATTTGGTTATGTGTTCCGGGTTCCCACTCATGGGCGGAGATTCTGTGCTTATGACTATTAATGAGTATCCCCTCGAAGAGAATTGTCCTTTCCACATGAGCCCCTTTGCTGGGCTTGGACCAGGTACCCAGAAGGACGTCAGTGAGAGCTTAGTTTAAGGGCACAAGGGGTTCCGAGAAGGTTGAAAAAACAACAAATAACTGTGGGTCTCAGGTAAAGCTATGTGTGTAAAATCTGGCCGTCTATCTGCTACAAGAATTACTTGGGAGGCAGACTACTGGACAGAAATCCACTGTGAAAAATGTCCATCAGTTACACGATTCGTACCGCCCAGTACATCATTTGGTCTACTTCACAGTAGGTAGCCCATTGTCTATCTCCAGATATGAATAGAGGAGACAGATGACTGGTGAATGTTGTTATTGTTGTAACTGAAAGCAGTGCATAGGTGATTTAGTGAAAAAATAGTGAAAAGTGTTCAGAAGAAAATTGGATAGGGCATGCAATGTAACTTTATTCTGGAGCCATGCCCTTCCAACTATAAAACCAATAGAGTGCAATATAGTCAGATGTTTCAAACAAATACCTTCTGACTGGGTTATCTGGTCCAGAACACTTTTCACTATTTTTTCACAGTGGATTTCTGTCCAGTAGTCTGCCTCCCAAGTAATTCTTGTAGCAGATAGACGGCCAGTTTTTACACACATAGCTTTACCTGAGACCCACAGTTATTTGTTGTTTTTTCATAAGTTTTCAGGGGGATAATTACTGTGCTTGGTCGTTAAACTGCCCCTTGAACCCTCCCTAAATTGTACATATGCATAGTTCCGAGAAGGTTACCACAGGCTGAAGCTCCTGTGAGGAGATTAATCTTGACCGCCTCTGTAGGGAGCACCAGGCCCAAGGCCTAGGCAGCCTTTCGCACCACCACAGCGTAGAATTCGCCTTCCTCCGTAGCCACATAGGGAGGACTAAGCATGCCAAGGTCTGGGGAAGTGTCCAGGCCACTGGCATCACTCAGGTTCTCTCTAGTCCAGCTCTTCAAGCTGGTTTGCCAAAAGGTCCAGCAACCCCTCCCAATTCTCACCACCACCTTCTGGGCGATAGGGAACACCGGAGATGAACAGGGGAACAAAAGTATCCTCTGGCATCGGATTCAACACAGACCGACACCGGTCTAGCTCCATCTTGTGGGTGAGGATGGAGACTGCGTCGGCCAGGGGCATCGTTGCCGTGGAAGGTCCAGTAAGGTTCACCGGCATCGAGCCGGATTCTGGCCTGGATCCGCGGGGGGCACTCAGGCGCCGCAATCGCAGGACCAGTGACAGATTCAGCAGGGCCCAAAGGCTCGCCGGCAGAGTCGGACTGTGCAAAAACACGGTCTAAGGCTTTGTAAAATGCACTAAGTTGGGCAGGGGACGTCCCGGCTCCAGGAAACAGAGGGAGGCACGGATTGGTCCTTGAAGAGGGCACCGAAGAGGGAGCTTTAATGCAACAACGCTCTGGATCCCGCGTCGTGTCAGCCAACACAAAAGTCGAATAGCGTCTGCGCTTCTTCGCCTTCTTGTGCTTAGACTTACCAGAGGACTTTGAAGGCTTGGGCGAGGTGTGATGGCTTGAGACCTTTCCCTCGAGCGAGACCAGGAGCAATGCGGAGCGGACTGCTGAGCCTCCAAGAGCTTATAGGACCACTCCTGCAAAGACTTTGGATTCATGGCCCAGCAGTCAGAGCACGACTTTGGGTCGTGCTCACACTCCAGACAGCAAAGGCACACGAGGTGCGGGTCCGTCACAGACATCAGTTTGTGACTGGCCTCGTAGAGTTTGAAGCCAGTACGTCGATGGGACATCTCTTGTGCACCAAGAATCAAAGACGCTAAAAGTAGACGAAAAGTTTAAAAAAAAAAGCTTCGTCAAAAAGTGACTAAAGGGGTAGCTCTCCAGATCTGCGCTAGGCTGGCGCGGAAAAAGAAACAGATGTCAGCACGCAGGGGCAGATTCTAAGTGGGCATCGCAGTCATCCTGGCGACCGCGACGACAGATGTGGAGTTGACTGACATCACCTACCTACGTGCATGTGTACTTCTAAGATAAAAATTCTCTGGATCTAGTCTGACTCCAGAAGGTAATTCTAAGTTAAGGTAACTTATAACGGTCTTTCAGATAAGCTACTCAAGGTCAGCTGACTTCTTACAGACCTACAGGAATAAGACTAAATTTGCTATGAATGTACTTTTTCTGAGAAAAATTGTGGAAGATCCAAAGAACAAACTCCGCTTCAATTTCAAGGAAGAAAACCAGAAACACCGGTTGGCGCAACACTAACTCTTACCCAGACTAGCTGAGAGTAAACTACTTTAAACCATGGTGTGGTGTTCAGAAAAAATAAACCGCATGTTTGAAAACTTTGTTATACCAGGGAAGACGTTTGCTTGCCATAAGTTGAGGAAATTTGCTTTTATTCACCACTTTTAAAAACAGGACATTCTCTGCTTCAAGGAGAACTGTATATTTGAACAAAAACGTAAATAAAAGTTTTATTTCAAACCATTCACCAGTGGGACAGTCAGTTTGCTTTATTGCAATGCCAAAAACAATCACTGCTATCCGCCTCACATTTTGGCTGTTTTTTAAATTCACAGGCACCCCCTTTTGAAAAACACTAATTCATGTTTTAGTATCCTTGGATAAAATGCATTTACTTATTTTTATTAAACATTAATTTGGCAGTAAAATTTGTGGTGTTCACATCACATGCCTTACCCTTAAGGACTTACTGCTTAGGCCCATCTACTAAGGGTAAGCTTGAAATGGTTAAAAAATAACTGCTTTAAATTTTAGGCCCTGTATTGCTTTGACTTTGTAGGAGTGCAGCCACAGGCCACATTAAGACCACGTCCAGACTATTTATACTGTTGTCCAACAATTACGTTTTCTACAGCACAGTCTGCTAGTGACAAGAAACCCCAAAGAACCTAAGTTCTACAGAGCCAGCTACTAGAACCGCTGCATTACTCCATCTAGTTACATTAAACTAATTAGGAATGCATTTTGTTGCCCATTCCTCAGAAGGTAGTGACATTTCAAAACAAGTTAAGGCAACTGTTACGATATAAACCCCTCTAAAACAACTTCGCACTGCACTTAAGCTCTATCCCGGTTACTCTTTCTTGATTTACCTTCTTAGTAGGTGTTATTAAGGGTGGGTTGAAGAAAGATTCTCCCCCGGTGATCTCAGTTGGGTCCAGGAGCTTGAGTGTCATCTCAGTACGATCATCAAAGCCAGTGATGTCCTGGGGAGGAGAGAATAAAGTACTTGTAGCATTTGATTGTTTTTCATTTACAACCAATGATCAAAGCGCAGACCAAGTTTCAGAACAGCAGTCAGAGAAATGCCAATTCGAACTAAATTTCATAGAACAAGTTACTCACCTTCGGAAACGCTTTTCCTGGAAGAGACCAATCAGGTGCAGAGCTTCACCTCTTCGATATTCTCCAGGTGTCAGAATGGATACGAAAAATTTTCAGCAAGGCTACACACAGACGCCATTCTGCTCCAGAAAGGACATGCAGGGCCTATGTAGGCACCACTCTGCGTGCAGACATCAATTGCTTTAGTAACTGCCAGTGCCCCTGATGCAGAGCCCCAAAGCAAACTGGTAGACCGTGTGCAGATCCCTAGATCTGGGATCTTGAGTATAGCCCAACCACAGAAAGGGGAGGAAGGGAGGATCCATGATCTGCATCTAGATATTCTACCAGAAAGAATGTACTGAAGGCAAAAAGATTTGCTTCTGATGGAGACTTCTAGCCAGAGATTACTAACCTTATGAACAGATACCAGAGTAGGACCTAATGGAATGAGTGCTGGGCATGGTATCAACTCAGACGTCCTGCAGAACCAAGCAGGCAAAGTGCTGCTCTCAGCGGACTTGGCTATCCTGATAAAAGTGCTCTGCGAATGTATTGAGGGACGCCCAGTTGCTGCTGCCAAGCAGGTGTCTAGAACTGTTACACCGTGTGCCGGCACAGTGGTGGCAGCTTTGGCCCTGGTGGAATGGGTGCACAGTCCTGCTGGAGGCTGCTTCTTTGCCAATGCATAGCAAATTTAATGCAGAGCACGATCATTCATGTGGTACGCTTCAGCAACACCTTGCCTTTTTTCACTCCAGGGAACCCCACAGACGAACCTTCACCGGTGGCCTTTGGTGCGATTGATTTAGAAGCTGAGCACTCACAGTACAAGTGATTAAGCCGCACCTCCTTTGAGGGGTGAGGTGGAACCAGTGGTCGAAGTGGGCGGGATCGGCAGGGCACGCGTGCCTTTACTTTTATTCAATAGATTCTGTTCCCCTACCTTTTCTTTTCAAAACTGTGCCCCAAGATGGCAGAAATAGCCATGGCCTTCAGATCAGGCCTGGCTTTCGTGGCCGTTCATGGACCGGCGAGACTGGCATAGAAGGAAAGAACAAGTTACTTACCTTCGGTAACTCTTTTCTGGTAGATACTATATCTGCCTGTGGATTCCTCACCTTGTGAATATCCCCTTGCGTCAGCAACATTCGGAAATTCTTTTGTAGCTTCGCGCCGACGTGGATCCGGACGTCACAGAGGCACGGCATCGCACGCGACCCCGCTGACGTCACCGGCGCCTATAACAGGCCCACGCCGGCGTGAGGACATCAGTTCCGCCCTTTTTTCCGTGCCCTCGAGGCACACGGACGGACCGATGACAGTAGAAATATACACAGTATACGTAGTATAGAAAACAAGGTAACAGTGTGAAGCAAATGCAATAAAACATTTGAAATAAACATTTCCATGACAATAAAATAACACATCATAGAAACTCTTGGCATAGAAGAGTGGACAACGGGGAGGCGGGTGGGTCAGTGAGGAATCCACAGGCAGATATAGTATCTACCAGAAAAAGCGTTACCGAAGGTAAGTAACTTGTTCTTCTGATAGATACATCTGCCGTGTGGATTCCTCACCTTGTGAATAGAGTCCCTGAGGTTCCGTAAAAATCGTTACGGTGTTCTGGGCATTGCCGAATATGGACGAGTTTGATATCTATGAACCGTAAATGGCGAGTTCGGTAAGTGTACGCGTTTTCGCTACACTGCTTGACACGGTTCGCCTAAATTACGTGTTTCTTACCTGAACCCTCTGGTTCCATTTTAGATACGGCATCAATTTTGTTTCTTGCCCTCACGTAGTCAGCGAGCAGGCCACTGTTCGCCTCATGACCCTTTAGTTCCCAAGCCATACGGAAGACGCATATTCCTTTCATGCGTCTTTATGACCGGAGGAATGACACTGCAGAGGCAAATGGCTCAGCTTGAGGGTAATCTTGCCGTGCCGGCCTATTGTTTCAGCCGTGCATGTGCTGGGATCAAGCTCTTTGATCCTATGATCATGTTTCCAATATTACCCCCACACTCTTTTCTCTAGGTGTGCCTGACTTCCTAGCAGCTGTTCTTGTCTTTTTTCTCTTGCTCATTTACAACTCAAGTGGAATGTGCCTAACGATGGGAAGATGTGCTTTAACAGTTGGGAACCGGTAATGTTACTGTGATTATGTTCCGAGGTTCTGAAAGCATGAAGGCGACCCTTTCTTGAAGTTTATTGTGGGAACTGGGTTGTAACCTTTTGTTCACATGTTGTGCAATGGCAAAATCTTGTATAAAAGAGAGCGACTCACATATGCAATTCGAAGCAGACTCTTAGAACCTACACGCTGTTGTACTTCTAGTGACTTTTGCCTCCCTGCAATAATAAACTCTGGTCTTTGACGCCGAAGGAAGTCTCCCGTGTCTCTGTCACTTGTGCGCCGAAACAGGTATCCCACGAAGGTTATAGGTGTTCCCTGGCACCGCTGGGCCTTAAATAGCTCAGTCCTTCAGTTGGCGCCCAACTCGGGGCGACATCGGCGGTACCGGTCCAAAGCCTGACGATTGTGAGGAACTTCGTGTGAAATCTTCGAGGAAAAGGTGCACCCCGCTTCATCGATCCTGTTGTCGAAATAAGTGGTCCGAAGACTTTTCCCGCGAAGATTCCCGCCTCCTGACGGCTGCGACGGACCGATGCCCTGACTGTCGACTTGTTTGACGCCTGGCGCAGACCTTTCGTACAAGCGAGACGATAGACGGGCCTTCCTGGTGACGCCATTGAAGCTCTCAGTTAAGTATTTGTGGGTCGCTCCCAGTCCTTAGTGGTTGTTGCAGCTTATTGAAGCTTTGTTGTATGCATGGTTCCATTGCATTTGTGGTTCTTAGTTGTTGGTTCTTAGTTGTTATTTGACAGTTGCAATTGCCAAAAACCGAGGGTTTTGTCTTTCACGAAGATTTAGTACTTCGGTAACCCTTGAAGTTTGATACTAGGTTAGTGTGCACGATGCCTAGCCATAGTGGATTTCTTGGTTTTCTTAAATGTTGCAACAAGGATTCCCGGTTGGAGGACTCGTGTCCGATACCTCCAGTTGGAACCCCGATATATGAGCTCTATAGTCGACATGGTGTGGGTCCTATTATTTATAATAAATATTGGGTCCGTTACACGAAAACAGATGGTGTCCTTAGTTGGCCACCGCATGGAAGTTTTGAACTTACGATTTTAGATAATCTTGAAGCTAAATTATTTAAAAAGAAAGCTAGGCCAGCTAGGTTTGATTCTTTTCGGTTGTGGCGTAAAGAGGCCAAGCAGAAAGAAATCAAACAACTTAAAAAGGATCGAAGAGAAGGGTTCTTTCCAATAATGCAAGTTGTACAACAATGTCAGCGAGATAAAGAAGAGAAAGAAATAGAAGTTTCCACTAGACTACATCACATGAGGATAGACAAATGTTATCCGGTTTTACCAGCTAGTCTTGATAAGAAAGAAGAGGATTCAAAGGAGGATCCCCTGCTAGCATATTTGATGAAATCGCCACCTCCTTATGCACAGGGTGCTACAGCCCCTGTAGTTCCTCCAGTAGTCCCTCCTGTGGTTCCGGCGGCTGCTGGTCAGCCCGTTGTTAATCCTACGTTTGTCCCACCACCTGTTCCTATTCCTACTGCACCTTTGCCTGTACCTCATCAACCGCTAGTTTCTGCTACTTCGACTGTATCGTCTGTCTCTACTGTTCCTACGTTCACTTCTAATATTGTCGCTCCTGTTCTTTTTCCTTCTTCTCCTTCTGCTCGTACCCGTATTCCTAATACTGTTGCTACGCTCTATTCACCACTATCTGGATCGATACTACCACCCAGCGTTTCTGAAACTTCTCAGAGACGAAGTCAAATCCCTGGTGGAAGGGAGAGAGAGACGTTAGTGACAATGGTACATAGGTGGATAAGACATCCTGTTAATTACCCTCCACGTGTGGTCTTCGACACGTTTTCTCAGTTTAATGAGATTCGTGTTCGAAGAAATGTGTAACTTTTTGAGGGAGCAATGGTATAATGATGATTTAGATACCGTACCGCCCGATATGATTGAACTTCAGAGTCAATTTTCGAACGGTATGATCGTAGGTGGAGATGTACGACGTGCCTTAGAGCGAATGTTAGCCCATAGGTCGACAGTGCCTCCTCGAGTGTCGTTTGATGACGACTGAGAATTGGAAAGCGGCTCCTGGTCAGTATCCTATGAGAGAGGTTCCGCCAGTATGGATGCCAGGTGCTCCTGCTGCCAATCCCCCAGTTTTGCCACATTTCCAAAGAGTTTGGATACACCTCCCATGGAAGCGATCAGAGGTCTTGCAGGTCAAACAGTCCTTGCCTGATCCACGCAAGAATCCGGCGGGTTACTATAAGGAGCTGTCCCAGTTGGTAGATGCTACCATTATGAACCTTGCCGACATCGACATGCTGTTCGGTAATATAGTACCACAGCCGGTTTGGGCGAGAATTCGTCAGGAAAATCATGCGAATGAGTTAGGTGGTAATTGGGCTGCATTAATAGCGGCTGATGGGCTACAAGTTGGTGGGGCTAAACCTGAGCAGTTAATTTTGGAACTGCCTCAGAAAATAATTACGCTCATGAAAACGCTTATGCCGGCGATGAGTAAACTGGGATAAATTATCAGCTTGTAAGCAAAAGAAGGACGAGAGTGTCTCTGATTTCTTCACTAGGTTCGAAGAGGCATTTGTCGATCATAGCGGTCAGGATATGGGCACTGAGGGAGGCCAACGTTTATTTGTCGATAAATTCGTATTAAATTTGTTGCCTGAACTATGCAAAAAAAATTGAAAAACTCAGAAAGTGCATGGGCTGTCTCAACCACTGCACAGATATTAGCAACGGCTCAATATTATGAGAATAGGGAGAAAGAAGAAAGTGATCGTGTAGATAAGAAAACTAAAGAGCTCAAAACAAAGGTTTTGTTGCAGCAAGCGTATCCTCCACGTTCGAATCAAAATGATTCGCAACAGCAATATAGACCACAATCACAGTCCTCCAGAACACAGTTACGTTCTGACTCCTCTGACTATAGATCTACACTTGGGTATAATCAGTGTGCGTATTGTAGAAGAGAGGGTCACATAAAATACGACTGTCCCGCTTTGCGTGACAGTCTTAATGGTGTATCGTCACGAGGAAGCCGTGGTGGTCCTACGCAGGCATCTCGAGGTAGAGGCCGCGGTACCATTCACAATCAGAATGATCGCCCTCAGAATTCATCAGATACGAATAATTGTTTTGACCAGCGAAATGCGGGGTCAGTTAGATCTACACAATATCATGTGGACGATTACTACGTTGAACATGAGACTGTTGCAAACGATCATTACTAGGACAGCCACCGACAAAGAGAGGGAGTAGTATCAGTTCCGGTTGATCAGAGTGGGCCTTACGTCGCGGTAGCTACTTCTGGCGTAGTTGAGCCTTTTCTGTTAGACACTGGTGCGACGAAAAGTTCCATCATGCATTCGAAACTCCCTGGCGCACCTTTGTCTGGCTTAACAAATGTTTCCGTTGGATTCTCTGGCGTCCCTGTTAGCAATCCTGTTTCCAGCCCTTTGCCACTTACGATTGGCCCTCGTGAGCTGGAGGCTCCATTGATTCTATCTACTGGTTGTGGTGAGAATCTTTTGGGTTTGGATTTGTTAAAACGGTTATATGCGACTTTGTATTGCTCCCCTGAAGGAGTGGAGCTTACATTAGGTCGGAGAGTAATCTCTCCTATGTACTTATCGATCGATAAATTCCCACCGGAATTGAGCTCCCTTCCTGCGTCTCTATGGGCCACAGGTCCCAATGACGTGGGTCTCTTGGACATCCCACCTTATATGATCAAGCTGAAACCAAATATGCGACTGCCACGTATACCACAGTATCGTATCTCCATTGAGGGAGAACGGGCGCTATTAGCGATTGTACACGACCTGATCAAAAAGGATGTCGTTGAAGACACTCGAGGAAATGTGGGTAATAGTACTGTACTACCAATTTTAAAACGCACTGATCCATCTAAACCTTCTGTGTATCGTTTCATAATTGATTTGAGAGAAGTGAATAAAATCGTGATCCCACAGTTTCCCGTGGTCCCTGATACAACGGCTTTGTTGACCCTGATTCCAGCTTCTGCCTCCTGGTTCACGGTGATCGACCTAAAGAATGCTTTCTTTAGTATCCCGATCGCTGAGGAAAGCAGAGACCTATTCGGATTTTCATTAGGTGGTCGCAGTTTCAGACTAAAACGCGCACCACAAGGCTATTGTGAAAGTCCGTCGATCTATAGCCAAGCACTTAAAAGTCAACTGGATGCATTTGTGTTACCGACGGGTGTGGCTTTGATACAATACGTTGACGACTTATTAGTGGCAGCTAATACGGAGGCTATTTGCAAAACGGCTACAGTATCACTATTGCGCTATCTACATGACTTACATCACAAGGTGTCACCTTCCAAGCTGCAATACTGTTGCCAAGAAGTAACCTACTTAGGTCATTTATTGTCAAAAGAAGGGAGAAGGTTGACCCCAGAGAATTGCAGCGATTTCTCGAATGACTGTGCCAAAAACTCAGAGAGATGTACGTGCCTTTCTAGGTATTACGTCATACTGCAGACAATGGATCCCAAATTTTTCACTATTGGCGAAACCATTGTTAGCTCTCACGTGCAAGGATGTTCGACTCCTTTGCCATGGACTGAAGAGTGTCAGAAAAGTTTCTCTGAATTACGTGATGCGTTGTGTTCGGCTCCTGAGTTAGGTACTCCTGATTACAGTAAGCCATTTACACTGTACGTTCACGAGAGGGATGGTTGTGCGTTGAGTGTCCTGACGCAACAATTTGGCGACAAACAGCGTCCATGCGCATATTTTTCTTCGACCTTAGACCCAGTAGCTAGAGCCTTGCCGAGTTGTTTAAGGGCAACAGCGGCAGCCGCGGCGTCCATTCGACAGTCCGCAGGTCTGGTCATGGATAATATGCTCACGGTGATGGTTCCGCATGCAGTTGACTCTTGAACCGAACGAAAACTCAACATTTGACGAGCGCAAGGTTGTCTGGGTATGAGTTGACGTTACTGGCTAGTCACATACGCATAAAACGATGTAATGTGTTGAACCCAGCAACATTGTTACCGATCAACATGGAGTCAAGTGGTGAAGCACCACATGACTGTTATCTGAGAACTGAGGAGGAAACAAAGGGTCGTATTGACCTGAAAGATACTCCATTGGTAGATCCCGATGGTACTTTGTATGTGGATGGTTCCTGTTTTAAGTTGCCGAATGGTGATGTGACGACCGCGTATGCTGTAGTGACATTGAGTACGGTTGTAGAAACTGCAAGATTGAGTCAGAATTCGGCTCAGGCTGCTGAGCTGATCGCCTTGACGAGAGCGTGTGTGTTGTCCAGAGGAAAACGGGTGAATGTGTTTACCGACAGCCAGTATGCTTTTGGTGTGGCGCACAGTTTTGGGCGATTGTGGAGAGAAAGAGGATTCTTAACGTCGCATGGAACGAAGATTCAGCATGGACAGCTTGTGAACGACCTTCTAGATGCACTTACATTGCCTAAACAGGTGGCCATAATCAAATGTAGTGCGCATCGGAAAGTGACGGATGATGTTGGTCGTGGTAATGCGTTTGCAGATGAGATTGCTAAGGAGACAGCTAAAGATCTGACAAATCGAATGTATGTTACGAGTTCAGTGAGATGGCCAACGGAGACTAGTATGTGTGAAGACAGTTGAGAGTGTGAAGGGAATACAGAATGAGGCCACTAAGACGGAAAAGACTAAATGGAAAGAGAGTACGGGGAAGTTGGATGAGAATGGATGTTGGGTTGATTTGTCAGAAAAACAGAGATGGATGTTACCGGATGCATATGTGCTCGCTGTTGTTACAATGGCTCACATAAGCGCAAAAGGCATATGCAAGTTGTTGTCTCCTGTATGGAAGAATGATGGTATTACTAAATGTGCAGAGAGAGTGGTTAAGAATTGTATGGTGTGTTTGATGTATAATCCCGGTAAGGGCACTCCCACTCCACCTGGTCATTTTGCCCCTCCTACATGCCCTTTCGAAGTTATCCAGTTGGACTTCATCCATATGGAGAGATGCAACAATTTGAAGTATGTTTTGGTTGTAGTATGTGCGTTCTCCAGATGGATTGAGGCTTACCCCCTTAAGGATAATACTGCCCTATCCACAGCAAAAATTCTGCTCAAAGAGTATTTCCCCAGATACGGCATGCCTCGGATTGTATGGTCGGACAACGGAAGTGAGTTTGTGGGAAGTGTGATGAAGTGTGTCGTGGTTTAGGTATAGTACAGAAATTTCATAGTGCTAATCATCCTCAGTCAGCGGGTTTGGTGGAAGGATACAATGGCACCCTGAAACTGAAACTTGCTAAAATTCAGGCAACAACTGGTTTATCATGGCCAGATGCTTTGCCTCTAGCTCTTATCGACCAGGGCAACTGTGCACTCTCGGGTAGGGCTTAGCCCATATGAGATTGTGTTCGGCCGTCCTGCTAATATTTGGGGAGTCCCGAGGCCTAAAGAATTTGATAGAATTGAATATCCCATGCTGATTGATTATCTCCATGATCTGACTGCTAAATTGAGTTTGATTCATCAACAGGTCTTTGAGGCTCTGCCGTCACAAACAGAGGGTCCTGGTCATCGGCTGCAACCAGGGTACTGGGTCCTCACCCGTAACTTCGGACGAAAACGAAACCTTGAGCCGAGGTTTGTGGGACCCTTCCAGGTGCTACTGGCAACAAGGACGGCGGTTCGGCTGGAGGGACGGAAGCATTGGGTGCATGCCACCCACACCAAGAAAGTCCCGTTTCCCTTGCCGGCGGATACTTGTATAAGAAAGGGTTTTTCCTCGTCTGAGACCGACTCTCCACAACGTTTTGTTCCGTTCAGCGAAGCTCAGCCCATGTCCGACACCCTTGTTGATTCCCCTCAAACAATTTCCGTACCATTAACCTTGAAAAATTCGAGTGCTGAACAATTGTCTGAACAATCGAACACTCATTTGCCATCCAATTCACTGTTTGAAGATCAGACTCGCCCTGGGAGCAGCCGATACTTTCTTCGCCCACGCACAAAAGACTAATACAATTTTTTTTTTTTTGTTGTTGTTATTTTTGGATCCCAGCACATTTACCCTGAACATTGTGGACATTTTATATGGTGTACCTTTTTCTTTTCTTCCTTTCTTTTCCTTTTTCCGTGCAGCCAAGAACCTTATAGTAAATTGAATGTTCAATTTATCTAGAAACCTATCATCCGGGTTGGCCGTAGGGCCGTGCGGGTACTTTCTTCTGTTTAGCAGTTATCGACACTAGGTCGGTTTCTTTTGTCAATTTCTGGGAACTCCTGGGAATTGATAATTGCTACACAGAACGGAGTGCGTCAAGAACGTCGCGGACGGTCGTTAGAGGATGGAATTTTCAAAGCTGTCGAAAAGAGAGAAAATGTCGGCGCAAAGATTTGCATTGGATAAGGTGTTGCGTACAAAATGTTTCTTGCTACAGGTTTTCATGTTGTTCCTAACTGTTTCTATGCTGCTGGTGGGTGGAGTATATTTTGGTTTTCAATCATTACTGCCTTCTGCCTTACCTACCTCTCCTTCTCTTGATCTAAATTTCGTCTCTACTGTTTCTCCACATTCTTTTCACATACTGCCCCAACATGAGCAAGTCAGACGTGCGGAATTTAGAAAATTCTTTTGTGCAACTCTTGCATCAGCTGGTGGTAAATACTACAAATTGTTGGGTGTGTGGGCTAATGCCACATACCATGGACAGGGGTATCCCGTATTTTGTTCTTCCGTACAGCCCCCAAGGGTCAGCTCGGGCATTCCAAATCATGTTCCATAGTGCACTAGATTCCTACCCCCACCGAGAGCCACGCTCAGCAAGCTTTGGTCCTGGCCCATACCATAAGTCTCTGGCGACAGCGATTGCTGATCTAGATAGAGACATTTTTGATATCTCACTTATCCCAGAGGAGGAAGTGCAGGCCTATAAGTACCTTAGTGAGGCTGAGTATAGTATATCAGTGGGTGATAGGCAGCTTAAAAGCTCATCTCCAATCTGGATTGTACCTCACCTAGGCCACTTTTGTCTGCAAGGTCGTGGCCGAAATCCAAGAGCCCAGCTTGGGAAGAGCGCTTGTGTGGATACTTACGTTCTACCGATGCTCTCTTCCCCTGTCTTCCTAACTGCCAAGGGTACCTATTTTGTATGTTATGAACGAGCATATACGTGGTTACCTCATGACTTCTCGGGTACCTGCTATATTGCAAATCTCTTGCCTCCGACCTTTACTGTTGCCTCAGATTATCACAGAACTAGAATTGAAAGAGGTGTTATTAGCAAAGAAGATACGACCGGTCAAGAAGCAGGAGACTTCTTTAAGGGTTTCCTACCGTTTTGGGGCCCTATGGTCAATAGCAGAAATCTGAGCCAGTTAACTCGTGTAGAAGAGTCAACTGCTAACATAACCGCAAGTGCCCTTGGTAATTTGACAGCAGAGCTTCAAGCGGATAGGCTTATGACGTTACAGAACCGTATGGTTCTAGACATTGTTCTAGCAGATAGAGGAGGTGTATGTAAGGTCATCCATTCGAGCTGCTGCATATTCATACCTGATAACGCTCCAACGGTTTATCAAGCCATCTCCAAGTTGCACAAAATCTCGGAGTCCATACACGTGGACGAGGGAGATTGGACGCTTCTAGGATGGTTTTGGGGCCTGATGTCGACCTGGGGTTGGAAGATTCTGATTATAGGGGTTGTTGTGACGTTCCTGTTCACGTGTTGTCTTTGTGTACAGTGTGGTCCTTCCTTATGTGGCCTTTGTGCTACAACGTGTATAAGAAGGCCATCTGTTACCAGAGAGGCATTGATGGATAGAATAATGTTCCAGCAACACCTGAATGATCTGATGAATATCGAGATCGACTCTGATTTCGACTAGTGCTTGCCTACATGAGGGCAAAAGGAGCGTCTGAGGTTCCGTAAAAATCGTTACGGTGTTCTGGGCATTGCCAAATATTGACGAGTTTGATATCTATGAACCGTAAATGGCGAGTTCGGTAAGTGTACGCGTTTTCGCTACACGGCTTGACACGGTTCGCCTAAATTACGTGTTTCTTACCTGAACCCTCGGGTTCCATTTTAGATACGGCATCCATTTTGTTTCTTGCCCTCACGTAGTAAGCGAGCAGGCCACTGTTCGCCTCATGACCCTTTAGTTCCCAAGCCATACGGAAGATGCATATTCCTTTCATGCGTCTTTATGACCGGAGGAATGACACTGCAGAGGCAAATGGCTCAGCTTGAGGGTAATCTTGCCGTGCCGGCCTATTGTTTCAGCCGTGCATGTGCTGGGATCAAGCTCTTTGATCCTATGATCATGTTTCCAATATTACCCCCACACTCTTTTCTCTAGGTGTGCCTGACTTCCTAGCAGCTGTTCTTGTCTTTTTTCTCTTGCTCATTTACAACTCAAGTGGAATGTGCCTAACGATGGGAGGATGTGCTTTAACAGTTGGGAACCGGTAATGTTAGTGATTATGTTCCGAGGTTCTGAAAGCATGAAGGCGACCCTTTCTTGAAGTTTATTGTGGGAACTGGGTTGTAACCTTTTGTTCACATGTTGTGCAATGGCAAAATCTTGTATAAAAGAGAGCGACTCACATATGCAATTCGAAGCAGACTCGTAGAACCTACACGCTGTTGTACTTCTAGTGACTTTTGCCTCCCTGCAATAATAAACTCTGGTCTTTGACGCCGAAGGAAGTCTCCCGTGTCTGTCACTTGTGCGCCGAAACAAGTATCCCACGAAGGTTATAGGTGTTGTTCCCTGGCACCGCTGGGCCTTAAATAGCTCAGTCCTTCATCCCACAGCAGTCCCCACTCCCGGAGGAGGGTGTCCACTCTGCTATACCAGGAAATCTTGGAGGACAGAGCGCGCGAAGTGGCCGTCCCTCCTCACCTCGGTATCCAAGCAGTAGTGCTTCGCGAAAGTGTGGAGGGAGGCCCAAGTCGCGGCTCTGCAAATGTCCTCAACAGGTACACCTCTAGACAAAGCAGATGTTGCAGACTTTGCTCTAGTCGAATGTGCTCCAATACCCTCTGGTGGGTCCTTACCGGCCAAAGAGTAGCAAATCTTAATGCAGAGCACGATCCATCTCGACAAAGTCCTCTTATGGACCGCCCTTCCTTTCTTGCAGCCAGCAAAGCCAACGAAGAGCTGGTCGTCCACTCGACAGTCTTTAGTCCTGTCCAAGTAGAAAGACACCGCCCTCCTGGGGTCAAGACGGTGTAATCGCTCCTCTTCCTTGGAAGGGTGAGGGGGAGGATAAAAGGTAGGAAGGGTAATGGACTGACCAAGGTGGAAAGGAGTAACCACCTTAGGCAGAAAAGCAGCCCTGGTCCTAAGAACCATTCTTTCAGCATGAATGGTCAGGAATGGTCAGGAATGGGGGCTTGGAACTAAGAGCTTGAAGCTCACTTACCCTCCTTGCCGAGGTAATTGCAACGAGAAAAACCGTTTTCAAAGTCAGAAGCCTCATGGGACACTTGTGAAGAGGCTCAAAGGGAGCACCCATTAAAAATGTCAAAACTAGGTTCAAATCCCACTGAGGCACAACAAAGGGTGTAGGAGGGAACCTATTTGTAAGGCCCTTCAAAAACCTTAAAACAATGGGAGACTTAAAAAGAGAAGGCTGGTCAGGCAAACAGATAAACGCCGACAGCGCAGAAAGATAACCCTTCACCGTGGCAACAGCAAGCCCCTGCTGGGCCAGAGAAAGGGCAAACTGGAGCACATCAGATAAATGGGACCTCAAAGGGTCTATAGATTTCTCCCTGCACCAAACAAATTTAGACCACCTATAAGAATAGATGGACTTAGTGGAGTCACGCCTGGCTGACAAAATGACATCCACCACATCGTGAGGGAGAGAAAAATAAATCAGGTTGCCCCGCTCAATCTCCAGGCATGAAGGTGTAAGGTCTGGAGGTGGGGGTGTAGAACCTGCCCCTCCATCTGAGAGAGGAGAACTGCCCTGTGAGGGAGACAGAGCGGCGGGTGAGAGGAGAGGTGGAGAAGGTCTGAATACCACACCCTTCTCGGCCAATCCGGGGCGATCAATATGACTTGGGCCCGGTCTTGGCGAATCTTCCTCAGAACCCGAGGAATCAAGGGTATGGGAGGAAACGCGTAAAAGTTGATTTCCCCAACTCAACTGAAACGTGTCCCCCAAGGCTCCTTGCATCGGAAACTGGAGACTGCAGAAAGACGGGCAGTGAGCATTCTCGCAAGTGGCGAACAGGTCCACCTGAGGAGTCCCCCACATCTGGAAGATGTCGTGAACCACCTCCGGGTGAAGCCTCCACTCGTGGTCGGCAGAGAACTGCCGACTGAGACTGTCTGCACGAACGTTCAACACTCCGGCCAGATGATTTGCCATCAGACAAATCTGATGGTCCTGAACCCAGGACCAGAGACGCAGAGCCTCTCTGCAGAGACACTGCGACCCCACTCCTCCCTGCTTGTTGACATACCACATCGCGGTCGTGTTGTCCGTCAGGACTTGAACCGACCGACCGCGAAGGGAAGGGAGGAAGGCCTTGAGCGCCAAACGTATCGCCCGCAATTCCAGAAGGTTGATGTGAAGCAACCTTTCCTCTGGAGACCAAAGACCTTTGACCTCCAGATCCCCCAGATGAGCACCCCACCCCAGGGTGGATGCATCCGATATCACTGTGGCCACCGATGGAGGCAGTTGAAAAGGCTTTCCTTGAGACAGATTGCCTTCCACGCCCCACCAAGATAGATCCGCCGCAGCTTCTCTGGAGATCCTCACTGACTCCCTGAGATGTCCATTGTGTTGATACCACTGCCTGCGGAGGCACCACTGGAGTGCCCTCATGTGCCAGCGTGCATGGTTGACCAACAGAATGCATGAAGCCATCAGACCGAGCAGGCGAAGAACCTTCAAGACTGGAACGACCGCTCCATTGAAAAATAAAGGAATCATCTCCTGTATGTCGCGAATCCTTTGAGGAGGAGGGAATGCACGACATACAGTAGTGTCCAGTACCGCACCTATGAACAGGTTGCGCTGTGAGGGCACCAGGTGAGACTTGGGTACATTTATCGAAAAACCCAACCTGTGCAACCACCGAGTTGTTTCCTGCAGATGATGGAGCACCTTCTCTGGCGACTCCGCTTTGATCAGCCAGTCGTCTAGATACGGAAACACATGAATCCCCGATCTTCTGAGATGAGCTGCCACCACTGCCATCACCTTGGTGAAGACTCGAGGTGCAGTAGTAAGGCCAAACGGAAGGACCACAAACTGGTAGTGCTGTGACCCAACCGTGAAACGGAGATACTTTCTGTGCGACTTCAAGATGGGAATATGAAAATACGCATCCTGCAAGTCGATCGACACCATCCAGTCCTCTTCCAACAGCGCTTGAAGAACCTGTGCAAGAGTGAGCATCTTGAACTTTTTCTGCTTCAGGTAAAGGTTCAAAATCCTGAGGTCCAGGATTGGCCGAAGTCTGCCATCTTTCTTGGGGATCAGGAAATACCGGGAGTAGCACCCCTGACCCCTTTCCTGCTCTGGAACCACCTCTATCGCACCCTTTCGGAATAGTGCCAGGACTTCTTCCTGCAGGAGAAGCAGGTGGTCTTCCGAACAATAACCCTGGCAAGGAGGGTAATTGGGAGGGAATTCCTGGAAAGGAAGAGCATACCCATTCTCTACAAGATTGAGAACCCAAAGATCCGATGTTCTAAATTCCCAATCTTGTAGAAAATGAGTAAGCCGACCCCCCACTGGGCCCACATGATCCGGAATGGCGGATCTAGGGCTGCTTTGCTGCGTTGGCCGGGGGTTGGGAAGGAGGAGGAGGAGGAGGAAGCTTGACGACCTCTAGGACGGGATCTTTGTCTGCCTCTGTACGACTTATACAGTGTATTCTGCTGCTGCTGAGGCTGCTGCTGGGATGATCTGTAAGATCGAAAGGAAGATCGGCCAAATCCTCTGAAGCGTCTTCCGGTAGTACCCCTGGACTGAAGGCCCAAAGATTTTGCAGTGGCCCTACTGTCCTTAAAACGCTCCAAGGCAGTATCAGCTTTCTTTCCAAACAGACCTGATCCATCGAAAGGTAAGTCCATTAACGCAGACTGGACATCAGCAGAAAACTCTGAAGATTTGAGCCAAGCAGCTCTCCTAGTAGCCACAGAGGAACCCATGACCCTTGCCACCGAGTCTGCGGTGTCCAGACCACTATGGATGACCTGCCTCGCAGCCGCCTGGGTGTCCGAAACTACTTCTTGAAAATCCTTCCTGTCCTCCTCAGGAATCTTTGGAATAAGCTGCTTGACAGAGTCCATCAAAGCATGGATATATCTTCCCATCAGACACGTAGCATTGGTTCATTTTAATGCCATACTGGCTGATGAGAAAACCTTTTTGGCACTTTGGTCCCGTTTCTTGGATTCCTAGTCTCCAGGAACCTGTGGAAACGCTCCAGCAGATTTCTTAGAGCAGGCAGCCTGCACTACTAAACTCTCAGGAAGAGGATGCGTTGTTAAAAATGCAGGATCCTCCGGTGCAGCTCTATACCTCCTCGCCACTGTTCTAGAAACCGCAGGAGCAGATAAGGGTTTTTTCCAGACCTCATAGATAGGTTCAGACAATGACTCGTTGAAGGGCAACATAGGTTCGATCACAGATGAGGGTGAATGAAGTACCTCAGTCAAAATATTAGGCTTATAATCAGCCGTAGGTAGAGTAATGTTTAGCAAACTCGCTGCCTTCTTAATGACAGTTTGGTAAGGCACCACATCCTTAGATGGAACATTAGATACAGAAGCTAACTCCCATTCAGGCGATAGCTCAAGCCCACTGGCCTCACACAAGTCTTCAAAGGGATCCTCAGAATCCTGCAACTCCCCTTCTTCAGTATCAGAATACCCATATTTCTCCTCTTCTAGAAGTCTCTGGGCCTTTCTCCGAGACCTTTCTTTCACAATCGAAGCCAAAGGATTCGGAAGGAACCGACTCCGACGGGGTCGGGGCCGGCGTCGAACCAGACGTCGGACGAGGTCTCTCGACATGAGGTCGGACAGAATCCTGCCTCGGAGTCGCGGGTATCGGCGTCGATGGGATCGGCGTCGTGCGCTTCGGCATCGACGACACCGGTGGTGTCGGAAAATGCCAATGCGGTGGTAGAGCCGGCATAAAAGGCATGAAGGGTGCAGGGGCATAAGCCTGTGGAACCCCTAAGTTAAAGGCCATAGGACCCGTGGGACCAACAGGTGCACCAAACGGGAACATTGCCCTTGAATATACACCAAACATGGCGTTCAGGAACTGGGTAGGATCCTGACCTGGAGTCGGAAACTCAGGATATGGACCTCTTGGTTGTTCCTGGGGAGGCGGAGTCGATACGACGTCGACCTCTTCGGGCGCCGGAACCGGAGTCGATGAACCATCAGGTGCCGGAACTTCGGCTCCACCAGCCCCTCACCTTCATCCTCCTGACCAGAAGGATTGGATGGAATCGGAGAACGGACCTGCTCATGAGGTTCGGGTGAACCCGGATGCGAAGCCTCTTCATGTTCTGACTCCGAAATCTCCACTTCTTTACTCATGAGCTTGACCTGGGACTTCGGTCTTGAGCCAGAGTCCTTCCCAGAGTGATGACGCGACTCATGGGTCCTCTTCCTGTGTTTCTTCTTCGAAGACTTCGAAGCGTGAGCCGAGGATGACTCCGAGTGCGACCTCGACCGGCGAGATCGAGTTTGATGACTTCTTAGCTTTCTTGCTCTTGAGTTTCGCCACGAGGAGTTTCGTCTCCCTCTCTCTCAAGGCCTTTGGAGTCATCTTTTTGCAGCAGGAACAGTCCTCGACATCATGGTCGGAGCTCAAACACCAAACACAACATTCGTGAGGGTCGGTGATTGACATGGTCTTGCCACATTCACCGCAGGCTTTAAACTCAGTCTTCTTCGACGACATCCCGAAGAGAATGAAGACACAAATATACGGAAATAGTAACAAAGTTACTGTAAGCTACTACACGATCCCTGAAAACCGTTAGCGTCGACGATGCGGAAAAAAGGGAACTGATGTCATCACGCCAGCGTGGGCCTGTTATAGGCGCCGGTGACGTCAGCGGGGTCGCGTGCGATGCCGTGCCCCTGTGACGTCCGGATCCACGTCGGCGCGAAGCTACAAAAGAATTTCCGAATGTTGCTGACGCAAGGGGATATTCACAAGGTGAGGAATCCACACGGCAGATGTATCTATCAGAAAGGACTCTGTTCCTTCCTACCCAGATTAGACACGGACAATGTCCTCTTTTGCTCTGGCGCTGGCAGCTCCCCAATCCCACATCTCTCTTCCTCTTATTACCTCTTTCTATCAGCCCCTCCACACTTTCTGAAAACCGGGACTTCAAGAAACTGTTCACAACCTCTTTCCTTCTTTCATTTATTTGCTCCCCTGTGAAATGGATCCCAAAAAGAAAACACTCGATGGCGATGCCCTCTTTCTGACATTTTTCTATTCCAAAATGCAGCCTCTGGACGGAGAGAAATAGAAGGTTTAAAATATGAAAATTATATAACTAAATAAAGCTAGTTAAGAGTCGTTGCAAAATAGCCAAATTGATTTTATTCACACCCAAACACATCAGCCTCACTTTAAAGAGTTTGCCAGTGAAGCGCTACTTTTGTTTTATTGTCTCTTTGAACAGCATTGTTTTCCCTGTGAGGGGAAGGTCACCATTCTAGGAGGTACTGTAGGAACCCAAAGGCAGGTACAGAACAAACAACAAGCAGAGCCCTGCGCAGCCACCCTGCCAGCACATAGACAGCCCCCCACCCTTGTGCCCCATAGGCAAGGGACATGCGTAAAAGTCATGTCACACGTAGTAACCAATCACCCCCATCCTGAGAAAGGAAGTGAACCAGTCCCAAGACAGATAGGGACAACAAACCTCCTAGCCACCCCAACATAGAGGGCAACCACCCACAAGGGACAAGGGCAAGACATGGCCAGATGATCCCTAATCCGAGAATAGCGAAGGAGGGAGGGGAGGACAGGGATAGATGGAAGAGGTGTGGCGCCGCGGCCAGGGCGACTGACGCTGGAATCTGGGGACCATGGTTCGATCCCCGGCTCCGGCGGCAGGTTAGCCCAGCACCATGTGACTCTGGGCAATAGCTCGCTTAATCTTCCCGACGGCCCCCCCAGCGCCTAGAGACCCTTACGGGTGATTGTGGACTTTACTTTACTTTTAGAAAGCAATCCCCCTCTCCCCCCCCCAAACCTGGCGTAGCCAGAGCAGCAGGGCACCGTAACCATATCCTCCAAAGAACCAAGGGAGGAATGAACCGCCCCCAGACTTAGCCACCCGTCCAGAACAAGGAAGGCACAGGAGGCACAGCCCCCCACCAGGAGGAGTACCGAAGACCAACCAAAGGATCCTCTCAGAATAGGGGAGGAAGGGCGGGCCATGAAGGAATCTGCAGCTAGAATCGTCTCTACCAGATACATTGTTACCGAAGATAAGTAACTCGTACATCTGATAGACTACTAGCCACAGTAGAATAGATACCCTAGCAATACCACCTGGGAATGGGTCTGCGAAAGGACCCAGAAGCCAGAACAGAGGGCCCCACAGGGGACCAGAACAGAGGGCCCCACAGGGGACCAGATCGGTGGGCCAGGTAGAACCTCGTCCCTGCCAGGCAATAGGAACCCACACAAGCAGAACCCAACCGACCAAGAGGATGTAGGAGGGAGAGGAGGAGATGCCCAGGCACACCCCTACGAGTGGCCGCGCACACGACCTCAAGAAGCAAAAGCAATCTATATAAACGAAACAGAGAACAGGCACCCGAAGGCGACCTGAAGCACAAGTTACTTACCTTCGGTAACTATATATCTGTAAGAAACAGTTAGTATTAGATTCCTTACCTTAGAATATCCCCAGGTGTACCCCTGCGCATCGTTACGTGTCGTCTGCGGCTCCCCGTCCGTCATCAGCGCCGGGATGACTGAGTACTTATACGCCGCCCTCGCGCGCTGACGTCAGTTCTTATACACAGCTTTTCTGTGCCAGAAACGCAGAGCCATGATAAAAACCAACACTGGTGCCATGAAACTAGGGCCCTGAAAGGGGATGACCTTAACCCTAGATATCGGTTCGCAGAACGGGGAGGATGGGTGGGGCGGTAAGGAATCTAATACTAACTACTGTTTTACAGATATATCGTTACCGAAAGAAAGAAACAGGTTAGTATTAGAATCCTTACCTTAGAATAGATACCCCAGCAATACCAACCCCGGTGGTGGATCTGCGAACCAATGATCACACCAGAAAGTCTGGAGAACGGAACGATGGAAAAAGCCATCTCTCCGGACTTGGCTGTCCAGGCAGTAGTGTTTTGCGAACGTGTGCAGCGAGGCCCACGTAGCTGCCTGACAGATGTCCTGCAGGGGGACTCCCCGACCGAGGGCAGTAGTAGCCGCCGTGGCCCGAGTGGAATGGGCACGTAGCTCCACAGGAGGCTCCTTAGCCAGTGAACAACAAGCCTTGATGCACAAAACGACCCATCGGGAAATGGTCAGTTTGTGCACCGCCAGGCCCTTCTTAGCGCCCACGTAACCAACAAAGAGTTGGTCATCCACACGGAACTGGTGTGTGTGTGATCCAGATAGTATGAGAGAGCACGTTTTAGGTCCAGACGGTGGAGCCTCTCTTCCTCTTTCGAGAGATGCGGAGGCGGAATGTAGGTGGGCAAGGTGATCGACTGCCCGATGTGACTACCTTGGACAGGAAAGAGGGTCGCGTCCGCAACACAACTTTGTCCGGATGGACAGAAAGGAAAGGGGGTTGTGAAGACAGGGCCTGGAGCTCACTCACCCTCCTGGCAGAGGTGATGGCAAACAGGAATGCAGTCTTAAGGTAAGAAGACGAAGAGGACAGTTATGAAGTGGCTCGAAAGGAGCGCACATCAGGTAAGTCAGAACAAGGTTCAAGTCCCACTGAGGCATCAAAAAAGCGAACATACGAGTGATGCCCTTCAAGAACCTATTTACAACTGGGGACGTGAACAAAGAGGGCTGATCAGGAAGCCTTAAGAAGACGGAAATGGCAGAGAGGTAGCCCTTGATAGTGCCCAGAGCAGAGCCCTGCTGGGCAAGAGAAAGAAGAAAGAGGAGAACCTCAGAAAGGGGGGGCAGAGAGTGGATCCACAGCCTTTGCTGTGCACCATGCCACAAATTTGTTCCACCTGCAGGTGTATACCGATTTTGGGGAGGAACGCCTGGCTGCCAGAACAACATCACAGACTTCAGGAGGCAAGTCAAATGGCCTCAACTGTCTCCGCTCAATCTCCACGCATGGAGGCTGGACAGGTTCGGGTGGAGAACCAGCCCCTGCTGCTGCGACAGTAGGTCCTCCTGAAGAGGCAGACGAATCAGGGGATCGACTGACATGCTGAGAAGCTCTGGATACCAGTACCTTTGTGCCCCGTCCAGAGCCACAAGGATGACTTGGGCCCGGTCGTGCCTGATCTTCGGTACTCTGGGCAGAAGTGGTATAGGCGGAAAGGCGTACAAAAGACCGCAAATCCACTCGCGACGGAAAGCGTCTCCGAGCAAGTGCCGCCTTGGAAATTCCAACGTGCAGAACTGATGACCTTGCACGTTCTCTTCTGCGGCGAATAGATCTAACCAAGGCTCTCCCCTTGCTGAAAGAGACCTTGCGCCACGTCCGAGTTCAGACGCCATGCGTGATCCATCATGCACCGAAGGCTGAGTTCGTCCGCCCTGGCGTTCAGGGAATCTGCCAGGTGTTGAACCACCAGGGTCACGCCCTGATGTTCCAGCCACTGCCAGAGGCACAAAGCCTCCTGACATAGGGTCCACGACCCCACCCCGCCCTGTTTGTTGGAGTACCACATGGCGGTGGTGTTGTCCGTGAACACCTGCACTACACTCCCCTGGACAGAGGGGCGGAATGCCTTCAGTGCAAGTCTGATCGCCCGCAGCTCCAGAAGGTTGGTATGGAGCTGGGACTCCGCCGGAGAACAGGGGCCTCTGATCTCTGCCTCTCCCATGTGGCCCCCACAGCCCTGGAGGGACGCGTCCGTCACAACTACGTGATCGGGTTGGGGTAGGGAGAGGGATCTGCCGCTGACCCAATCGCGGTCCGCGAGCCACCACTGCAACGGTTTTACAGTGCTCTCCGAGATCAAGACATGGTCGGACAAGTTGCCATGATGCTGGGCCCACTGAAACTTCAGGTCCCACTGCAGAGCCCGCATCCGCCACCTGGCGTGATGCACCAGAAGGATGCAGGAGGCCATCGGTACCAGAAGCCACAGCATCAACCTGACCGAGACTTGGGATAACGGCTGAAAGATCGGAATCAGAGCCTGAATGTTCTGGAGGATAAACCCTCTGTTCTGGAGGATAATCCCAAAACTGCGCCGAGTCTAGAACCGCTCTGATAAAGGAGCTTCTGAGAGGGACACAGGTACGACTTCAGCCCATTGATGGAGAACCCCAGCAGGTCGGCCGTAGTCTAGAGGTGGCTGACTACTGTCTGGGGCGAGCCCGCCTTCAACCAGTCGTCGAGGTAGGGGAAGACTGAAACCCCTAACCTGTGAGAATGAACTGCAACCACCGCCATCACTTTCGTGAACACCCGTGGGGCGCTGGTAAGGCTGAAGGGGAGCACGGTATACTGAAAGTGCTCATGGCCTACCGTAAACCGCAGGTAGCGCCGGTGAGCCGGCAGGACGGGAATGTGAAAATAGGCGTCCTGCAAGTCTAACGCTACCATCCAGTCTCCTGGGTCCAGGGCAGCTAAGACCTGATCCAGTGTCAGCATCTTGAACTTCTCCTTCTGGAGGAAGCCGTTGATGTTCCGCAGTTCCAAGATAGGGCATAGGCCCCCTTTGCCCTTCTTGGGAACCAGAAAGTAGTGGGAGTAACAACCACACCCTACTTCTAACCCAGGAACGTGCTTGATGTCCCCCTTAGCCAAGAGGGCCGTAACTTCCTCTTGCAGAAGTTGTAAGTTATCCCCTGACACGCAGTGGTACTGCGATGGCATGGCTGGAGGTGTCTGTAGGAGAGTAGGGTCTGCTTCCTATGGTCACCCCACTTTTTGCTTTTGCTTTACTGGTTTTCGACTTAGATGTGGCTGTGGGCCTGCTAATCATGCCCATAGCCCAGATGCACTCTCTAAATTCACACCATGTACTCTAGGTACATCCACACCTGGGAATTGGTTCACCTTGTCAGCCCCTGTAGAAGTGTACCCTAGGTACTGGGGCATAGGTGTAACCAAGGCCTACCAGGGGCTGCAGCATGTATTATGCCACCCCTGGCTGGCCACTCAAAACGGACAACTGGCTGATCACTCAGCTGGGGCAAGGTCGTGTAATCACCCCTTGCTTAGGCATAGTATTCCTATATCTACCCTTATATTTAGACACACAGTAACCTATAAGTCACTCCTATGGCAGGCCTTAACAATCCTGGAGGCAGAGTGCTTGGTTACGTGTGAGATGGTGCTCTAGCATGAGCTGAGCCTGTCTGCAGCTTTCGGAACCATGTCCTAATAGCTGTTCTACGATATCGCCATACCATATACTCTTAAGTGCATTATAATCCTCTCGGTTGAATGCTAACTTTGGTTTGGCTTTATCTAAACATGTCGTGTAAGGTGTAATATGCTTTGGAATACTACCACAATTCTGGCGACGGGGGTAGCACTCCACCCTACTAGAGGGAGAAGACATGTTGCTGACTATCCCGGATAAAGTTAACCAGAGCCCCAGCATCACAAAATGGACGCTGCTGCCACAGACACAAGTCTGACCTTCTGCTGCTGGGAGTCCTTCCAGTCACGGAGGTTTGGACAATAGGTTTCCTGCCTGGAAAGGTGCGGGCACCACCCCAGACAGAACTTTGTGTATTAGGACAGGGAGGGCTGAATAGAATGAGACACTGCCTGGAGCACACAAGGTGCTCCATGCATACCCCAGTTCAAACCGGTTGCTGGGGCACTTCTGCCCCAGCTCTGGCGCGAAACTGGACAAAGGAAAGGGGGTGTAACCCACTCCCTTTCTGGTCCCACCCATAGGAGGGACCTAGAGAGTAATCCAGCCCCTTTTAGTTGTATAAAGGTAGGAGCGGAGTCCTGAGACTTTAGATTAATCCTGAACAGAAACTTGACACGAAACTCTGGACATTCGACATTCTGCTGAAGCTGAAGACTGAAGAATCTCCCTTGTGGCCAAGGAGTGACCACCCTGGGCAACCAGGCACCATCCAGCAAATCAAAGGCTTGCCAGAGCACAGAGCCTGACACGACCCAGACTTCCAGACCCTCTCTTCACGACTGCAGCATAGCTGAGATCCGTGGAGGCGACGAGAGACGTGGGACCGGACATCTTGGAAAGCCTGAAACTTGCTAAATGTGCAGCTCCTGAGGCATCCTCGAAGCTGTGCACTGGGGATTGAGAAACCCCGAACCCAAGCTCCACATGCACCGAAGATCAGCCCTCCACGAGTTCTGTGTGGGGCCGTTCTGCTCGACGAGTTGTCCGGTTGCTGGCCCGTTGGCTAGTAGCCTCTGTGACGACAATCCTTTTGAACCACCTAGCTGGTCTGGTTGCTCCAGACTGGCCCTTGCTTCCCTGCAAAGGTGAGGCACCCCAGACCTTGCTGATCTGCACCAGAAGCCTTTGTTGAATCCTGCGTGGGTTGCCTTTGCCAAGGCTTGTTGACTCAAATCTGGAAGTAGACTCCTCAATCTGCGAGAACCTTCGTGAGACAGCTCGTCTCCAGCACCTGGTCGTCATCGACACCTCCTGGTCCACGTGGTTGCCATGACAAGCTTCAAGACAGCACCTGATTGCTCCTAGACGTAGTCTGGTTCCTTCCTTGTTCCACCCGGTCACTGGCTAGTGACCCAGACTCTGTCCCCTCTGCTTTCAGGTCCTCTTCATCCTCTATCCACCCTTGGATCCACCCAGACATCTTCCTCCTGGTCGCCTGCAGCATCTTTGGCTCCATAGGATTCAACAACGAAACTCGACATCTTCACACCTATGCACCCGCCGTCCGTGGGTGAGGTAACGCGAGTACTTCGGTGCTCCCAAGGGTATCGACTATCCAAGTGTCTAAGTCTTTAGTTGTTTCCTCCTAGCTAAACCAGAAGTGTCCTAAATCCTTCTAAATCTAACTTCTAAGTTCCCATTGACTTTGCATTGACACACGCGTGTGTGTAAAGAAACTGCACGCGCCGCCTGTGGGCTTCCTACTCCTAAACTTTTGTTCAGATAGTTTAGCCCCAGCGATTCCCTAGGCCTTTCCTTTTCTCGTGACGTGGTACTTGTACCACTTTCTTAATATATAGTTTGCTTCGCCCCTAGGGCCTAACCGTAAATTGTGCAACTTAACGTATTCTGACTAAGTATCTTGTTCTGTGCTTTGGCCTGTGATCTCAAAGAGTTCAGAGGAGTGTGTTAGTAAATAAATACAGCTGGCTTTACACGCCCTCAAGAGTCTTAGCCTAAGACTGCTTTGTCCATGCTACCACTAGGATAGCTGGTCTAGAAGGTTGACTTACAACCATCACCATAAGGGTTGTTTGGACTGGTGCAAGGTGATCACTAGAATAGTGAACATCATATACCAGGCCAACTTCTCACACTGAGGATACATCGAAGATCAGAATGGAGGTGTAACTGGATAGGAATGCATTTCGGCTGGAGATATTCGGGCTATTTATGATTTTGACTGGTGATACTATAATCATGAACTTATGGATGGTTTTAAAATAAGGTTTAAATCTAAAGGAAAGTGTATTTTGATGAACCTTATTATAAATATTCCCACGATAATGAAACACTTCTTCGTTAGAGCGGATTAACAACTTACTGGACAAAAAATGATTTGGAATATCAACAGTGACTGGAACGTTTTATCTTGGATTAATTGAGCATATGAGGACTTGGTGATTTGTATATTATTTTGAGGATCCCCGTAAGGTCTACTGTGGTCATAAGGTGCACCCGAGGGGACTGCTGCTCTCCAATCCAGCATTACTCTAAAAAGTATGTTGGATCAGCACCTGAAGTCAAGAATTCTGGGTATTCTTGGACTCACTGTTGGAGACTCGAGAGGAGGGAGAATAAACAAGCACCAAGGTCAATGATACCAGAGAAGATACAGGCATCAAGTCTTGATTCTGGAAATGAAGGTGCAAGAGTGCAACCCAGGAGGCTGCTTACCTCAGACATTTTAATGTCTTTAGACAAGTGCATCATGTGGAGCCTTATCTTCTCCCTTTGGACGAGTATGATGGCGAAACGAGACCTGGTTTTAGACTTGGTGACCGAATGGTAAATCACCACACAGGCCAGCAAGTTTCGCTTTGCACTCTTGCATGGTTTTAGGATTCTTCTGAAGGCAGAATACACAAAGAAAATCAAGTCAAGAACCAAGACACCAGAAGCAGTCATTGTGTGGGTCAGAGATGGACATTTGTTCATCACACCAACGGCAGGGATTAAACCCAGACCTCTTAGGTAGAGCCAGGATCCCCAAGCTGCACCAAAATTTGAAAGTACATTTTCATCACCTCGGAATGAGCAGAAGCTTCGGACCCAAGTCCAAAGGCATCGGAAAAAAACGAACTGATGGCAGGGAGCTGGGGTAGGTGCCATAAGGATTCAGTGACATCACAGCAGATTCACTTCTGCCAACATTGAGCCATCACTCCCTACTGGTTCCATAGAGAGGTTAGGCATTTCCACATCTAGACTGGCACCTATGGTATTTAAAAGCAAAGAATCTGCACAAAGTAGTATCCATCACAAGAGCTACTTCTGACATTTCAAAAAGTTACTGTTCTACCTCTGTTCTAGCATGAGCCATTTGGATTGGTCCTTCTGCAATCAGAAATCAAGAGGACAGAAGTCTAGGATAGGACAGAGGCCTCCGTTCTTCGGCACCAGACACAAGCAAGACCAAAGTCCTGCAATAGGTGCCAGAAACCTCTTGATGGCTTTTTTGGCCAAAAGGAACTGCAAGACAGACAGTTGTTTCTCTGCCCTGAAGGTTATGTAAGGTGCAGGTGGGTAAAAGAAAGGGCAGAGCTACAAATTATAGTACAGAGGACTTGTCAACCTTGGAGGAAATGGGGGTTCCTACCTCGGACATGGTGACTGTCTACCAGCACGAACAAACAGCAGTTATGTAGGTGCAGACGTCGGAGGGGCAGGAGACTGGAACGCACACTATGTCCATGGTGTTTAAAGAGCCTATACCACGAAAGGACTATCACAATTTCTCTGTAGGACTGCAGGATTGATTAGCCTACGTAAGATGGCCAAAGGTTGTCTGAAACAGCCAGTAAACCTTTGGTCACCGTATCCCAAAGGGCACGGGAGTAACAGCAGAGAAGACAACAGGCAATGACTTCTCAGAGCAAAGCTAGTGAAGCAGAAAGTTCTCTATTCTTTTTGACTATCCATCGGGGGAAGTGGTAGGGAAGGCATCAAGACTGACCCTCCTGGTGGACAGATTTACTATCAGACCCTAAAGTGTGATATTGTGTTAGGAAGGCAAGACCACCAGGTGCAGGCCAATGGTGATGGGCAATGTTCCTATTAACTGTTGACCCTGAACAAGACTCAGCCTAGGTGCGCAGAACAGTCTCAGGGTCTCATTAAATGGTAGTAGTAGCTCAGTGGGAGACTGCTCAGGTTGTAGGACTTTGGTTAGTTAGTTTTCACTTCCAAGGTAGGCAATTGTAAATCTAACATTTGAGCTGCCCTTCGCATCACTACAGTGAAGGAGGGTTTTTTTCCTACAGCAGGACACAAGGAAAGTATCTGCGAAGTGTCAAGCCTATTTGCGTTGGGAAGCTCTTGATAGCAATTGCAACAGCCCCTGCATGGTTTGAACCCTGTGGTTTTAGAGGCTTGCATTTCTCATGCAGATTGAGAAATTGCTCTTGAAAATTATTGTTAAAGACCAGGGAGAATCTCTGGATCTGTGTCTGAAGGTGCAAGAAGGAAGGAACAGATGTCAGCACACATGGGTGGCGATTATATGTAGCTTGGCTCAACTAGGTCGGCATGTAGCTACATGGTGCCATCGACACAGGAGAACTGCTCTAAAAGTATCTGGATCCAGTCTGAGTGAGGATTATTCTCAAGGCGAGGAATATAGTTACAAGTATCCATCGGACCTAGTTTCACTGGTTGGTGCTTATATGGATTTGCGTCATAGCACCTTGAGGCGGAGCAAGGCCTTTGTGGAGTCTAATGGCACATGAGGGAGATCGCTATGAAATGGTTCTAGAACAAGTCTGGTGCCTTAATTCAAATGGTGAGGAATCTGCGGTGAGAAGTATCCATTGGAATGGATGCTACGCGTGCTGATGTGTCAAAATGAAAGGTGGGCGGGGTGTTCACTGGTATATTGACCCATAGTCAAAAAGCAGAAAGATCACTGCAAATGGAGTTTGAATTTAGCAGTGCACACACTGGATGGATTCCCTCACAAGGCAATGTAAAATGTTAGGCAACAGGATATGATTTAGTCCACAGTACATAATTGCCATTCTCCCATAACTGAACTCTCTATATGCAACATTACACTGCCCAGAGTGCACATCACATACTGCCCTCCACACCACATTACTACTGCAAACAATCACCCACAACCACCTGGGTTAGAAATGTCAGTTCCCCAGTACAACATTGATCTGCTCCCATGTAAGCTACCTGGCGCATCTCATCTATCAACATGCTACCATTGTACAAAGAATGCACCATTAATCATATTACTTCTTGCGACACCTTTGGAATCCTTCCAGGCCACTGTTGAACCCCTACACCGCTCTACAATAGTGCCTCCCATAGCACACAGACCATACAAGGGCAAAGGGAATTCCATATGTACCAGAGCAGCAAATATTTCTTCAGAACACCATAACCACTACTTGTGCTTCCATTCTGCTCAACAGATACCTGAATACTCCTGCCTAAATCACTTGTTCGACTGCCTTACATTCTCCCGCCAATCAACTTTAATCAGACTATTACTACCTCTGGAACTAAGTGATCAGTCTTTCCTACAAGTGTAAAAAAACCACATCTCTACCTCTGGAAATTACGATTCCTATTTCCAATATCGCTCCACCACCCCACATGCTCCCACATCAGTAAAACTTCAAGAGCTGAGGTCAGCTCTACCCCACACAGCAGTGAAGTGCACTTTTTTTTATACCAGTGTGCAGTAACACTCACCATTGAGTCAATCGGCTGGTTGCGGCACTTTTTGAAGTTACAGGCACACCCTTCTCTACAGGCTTGTTTCAGCTTTCGGCAGCCACACATTTTGTTTCCGCATCTGCCTTTGCAGGAACACTGGTAAAGAAAGAGAGACAGGTTACTTACCTGTAAAAAATTAGGAGTGAACATGTCTATTATACGAAGATTTATTCATGCAGCCTATACGAAGAATATCACATCCAAGAAGAAAAATTTCTTAAAATAATTGCACTGGAGTGCTGCCCCAACCAAAAATCATAACAGGTTAAACAAATTTTTATTGAAATCTTGATTTTACACATTTATTAATTCTATAGAAGCGTCAACTTCGTTATCTACACTTTGTGAATACATTACCCACCTTTGTAACTCCAGGGAGTGAGTAACTTCTACAAACGGCTAATACTGTGGGAAGCGCGACGTCTGGGCAAAGGAACAGGTTTTGGTCACATTCTCCTTCACACACTTCCTCTTTACGGGTATGCTTAAGAACTGAGTTACATGCAAGTAAGACTCTTACACAACAGTTTATCAAAGGTATGTTCATTAAGAGAAATATTAAAAATAAAATAAAGTTACTTACCTTCAGCAGCTCTTTATGATGGATACTCTAGCTGCAGATGCCTCACCTTTATAAAATCCCATAGGTGCCAGATGAGTAGTCTCAGCAGTCATAGGCGCCACCCCCACCCAAGCCAGAGTCGTGGCTGGAGCCCAGGCACCACAGGCTTCTCATTCAGGTCTGTGACCGACGTCTTTTTCATCTAGTCTGAGAACACCTTGAATCCTGTTATTTTCAGTTGGGACATCATTTCCACAACACTATTGTTCAAAGCGTTATTTGGAGTAATCGTTAGACTCCAAAAGGTGGGAGCGAAGCTCCAGATCAGCATAGGGATGCAAGAAAGACATTGGGCAGGGGTGGCGCTTATATGCAGTTCCGCTCAATCTGTTCTGGGGCACTATGGAGTCAGAACGGACCCACACAATGCCACCTAAGAGCACGCAGGAGCACTGCTAGAAAATTATTTAATGGAACTCTTTAAATAAAAGTACATTATATTTTAAAAAGGTTACAAAAAGTTTACTATTAAGTTAGATTTAAAAAAAAAAAAGCAGTCCAACAATGCGCAGTAAAGGAAACCCCATTGCCAAAAATCCAGCGATAAAGGTACCCCTGATGTACTGACCTCAATGCAATGACTCCCAATGTCATTTCCTGTGCTGTAACTACTGACTGACATTTGTTGATTAAGCTTCTGCATTATCCTATTTATCAGATGAATACAGGCCAAAAAACAAACCACCCTCCACAGAATCCATTGCCTCTTGGAAACTATCAAATAAACGGGACCCTTGCTGTTTAGTAGCAACCAGATTCACCCGAAGCCATCACTATTTGGCCAATACCTCATTTAACAGCAGTCAATTTCTCATTTGTGGTAAACAGATCTCCTTGGACAAAAGATCCAGTCATGTATTCAGGAAACCCAGAAGACAAAACAATTTGCCTCAATTCAGTCCAAGTTCACAGATTTAAAGACTTCTTGCAGAAGAGGCTGTACCATATCTGGCTTGTTGACATTGTTGATGCCATGTTGTCTTCCACTATTTGTACCAGTTTTCCCACGTCTTGGGGAGAAAAGCCACCAGAGACGTTCACCACTCTGAACCTAAACGGATATGCGGTTTTACTTCAGGTGGAGTGCCTCACACGTATATGCACCTCTTACAGATCCAAGTCCAACCTATCCTGGAAGCATATAAATGTAAAAATGTAAATGTAGTAAAGACCAGCCCACATGTGAGAGTGCCATCTTTCTTGCATTGGTATGCTCCCACTTTTTTCTGAACTGCTGATGTGCTTTGATTGAGTACCCTGGGCTCCTGCCAACCAGGTACCCAGGGCCTGTGTTCATTCCCTAAAACTGTATTACAACTAAAACCCAATTGACATCTCTGGCCACCTGTCAGCCCTTAATAAATGGTACCCTAGGTACCCAGGGCAGGGTGACCAGGGAAGACCCCTGAGGGCTGCAGCACTTATTGTGCCACCCTCAGGGGCCCTGTACCCTGACACCCACACACTGCCTTTGCAGGCTGTGTCTAAGTCCAGACCCAAACAAAGTCGACGTGGCACACAACCGTGTGCCATGCCCACAGAACCCACTGCCCTGGTATACTTCAGTCACCCCTCTAGCTGGGTGCCCTATTCAAGAGGTGTGGTCACAGGTGCATGAGCCCTGTGCCCCTACAATACTCAGGGCCATTCCTGGGCACTGTAAGTGCAGTGATGCCATTGAGAGTATATGGTGCTGGGAGGTTGTCATTACGAACTCCAAAGTACCATAATGGCTACACTGAAGACTGACACGTTTGGTACCAAACTTCTCAGCACATTAAAACCATACTGATGCCAGTGTGGGGTTTAATGTAAAATGCACCAGAGGGCATCTCTAAGATGCCCCCTGAAAACCTAACCTACAATCCACGTCTGGGCTGAGTGGCTGCAGAGGCTGCCACACAGCAGACATGTTGCTGGACCCCTGGGTAGGAGAGCAACCTCCTGGGCCTGCAACAATGCACATCCTGGGTGAGGTGCTAGGTCTCCTCCCCCAGGATGAGAAGGGGAAGCTTCAAAGGCATGCCGCCTCTGAGCTTCTCCAGATCATTTACTGTACCCAGGAACTGGCCCCCACCAGTCCCGATGCAGACTCTGGAGGGAAGACTGGCGGAAAAAGCTACGTCAGGAAGGGGGGGGGGGGTGGTACGGGGTGGTGGCAGCCTGTGCCAACCGCACCCCTCAGGTAGAGGAGACTAGATGAAGCACGACCCCGGGCTCCGGCCATCTTGAGGATGGGGAGCCCTGCCCAATCACAGCTAGGCTCCTGCACCCCTCCCACAGGAGGAGCAGGCTAGGGGGTGTACCCACCCCAGAACTGGGACCTATTGACTGCAACGCCCCTAAATTCAGTATTTAGGGGCTCCCTGAACCTTCCTTCCTCAGATCCTGATAAGAAAAGAAGAAAGAAGATCAAGACCCGCCGTGCAGCTGCTAACAGGACAAAAACTGACTTGGCCCCAGCCCTACCGGCCTGTCGATCCTGGAACCTGCTCCTGGAACCTGCTCCTGCCTGATCCCGGCGACTCCTCCGGACAGCAACCTTGGGACACCCAGAAGACCTGCCTGCCTTGACCCTCTTAAAGACTGGGACTCCCATCAGCAGAGGCTCTGCTGCAACAACCCCCCTGGTGCCAGCCAGGAAGCTCCAGACGAGCCCCCTCTGCACCCGCCGAGCCCGGCCCGTGTAAACCAAGACCACGAGGACGTCCCCCCGGCGACTGGGACCCGAAGTCCAGTGCCCAAAGACCCTCCTCGATGAACCAGACGACGCCTGCATACTCAGAACCAGGGGCCCCCATCATCCGAGACCAGCTGAGGGTAAGCAATTGGCCTGGAGTTCAGTCCTTGAGTGTGAAACCTTTTGTTGACTGAGTGTGTACAACAAATGCTTTACACTGTCCTCTGGTACTGCCTTACTGCTCGACCAAGCTACCACTTTTGAGAGTAAGGTCAGTCCTGATTTTAACCTCTGTTATACCTCTGGGGTTGTTGGACTATACACACTGTACCGGATTCTGGTTCTGTATATATAGAGCCACTTTCTCACAACATAGACATGAAATACTGATCTACAACCACATTTGCAGGCAGGCTCACTAATGGACACCCTACAAAACAGACAAAGGATAGTCTTACCCGTTTTACCAGTCCCAAAGAAATTATAGCAGAAAGTGCATTCTTAAACAGAAAGAAAACAAAGCCATTAATCCCAGGAGGTGAAGAATTTCTTGGTAGTTATATTTTGGCAACTGGGCAAATCTCAAACACAATTACAATTTCTTGTCCACAAAACAGGTTGCATGATTTAGTGTCAAATCTCTTTAAAGACGATATAACAAGAAAAGTAACAACCCCACCTTGCTACTGGCATGGACACCCTTTAAATGGCTCTTTGGGGGCAGAAGAGCCTGTACTTCTTAACAGAACAAGGAGAGATGGTCCTCTATCTGTTCTTTGGAAGGAGGCATGGGTGGAGGTGTCCACAAATAGGACATTCCCCTCTACACAATCTGTAGCACATACTTGACTGAGTATTACAGACCATCGGGCAGGCGGTGCCTGATCCGGTCACCAACAGGATGGTTGTACTGGTTATAGTGGACCAAAGAGGGTTAGAGGATACTACAGCAGATGGGGTGGGAGAGTGGACGGCTCACTGGCTGACTCCCGCATCCTCTGTGATCTGCGACCCGCCTACAAAAAGATTGAGCAGGTTTCTGAACTGGTTGGTATGGTTCATACTACTGACGCCCATATGTGCCATGGCAGTGGCGAAAGGGCTGCTGTTGGGACTGGGCAGATAAGGAGAGCCCGAGATATCAAATTGGGAGCATATCGGGTGGCTTAAGACAATCAACTAAAGCTTGGTTGAGAATAGCCCCTGTGCTCCCGGCTTGCCAAATTTGTGAGCTTCCCAGGCCTGTTGCTGCTTTCAGCTAGGACACTAGACTTCAGTCGTTTCAGGGGGCAAATCTCTATGATGCCCTGTGAGTATTTTTCATTAAATCCCACACTGACATCAGTGTGGGTTTAATGTGCGGAGAAGTTTGATACCAAACTTCAAAGTTTTCAGTAAAGCCATTATGGTGCTGTGGAGTTCGTACTGACATACTCTTTATGGCATTACTGCACTTAGAATGTTTAAAAATTGGCTTAGACACTGTAGGGGTACAGGGCTCATACACCTGTACCCTCACCACTGGTAGAGTGCACCCCCTCCCACCCCCAACGCTCGTTGCTCCGACTCATCCGCTCGAAAGAAAGCTTCAGAAATCTGGAATAGTGTGTTCTGTATTGCGTACAAAAGGTGCAGAGAGCCATCATTTTTAATAGAACTGCTCTGCCAATAAGGGAGGCTGGTAATTGCTGCCACTGAGCCACATTAACCCCCCCTTCAACCTGTCCAGCTGATCATATATGTTAAGCTGCATGAACTCCTCCTGACTTTGTCATCCAGATGCCCAGATATTTGAACAACTCTTTATGAGCTAGTTCCTTGCACACCGTCAGGGCTGGAAGCTCACCCACCAGAGAGAATACCAAGGATTTGTCCCAGTTTATGCAGTATCCCAAGAACGCGCCAAATGAACAAGTTACTTACCTTCGGTAACGCTTTTTCTGGTGGATACAGTATATGCCTGTGGATTCCTCACCATGTGAATATCCCCCAGCGCCAGCAGCATTTGGGAATTTTTTGTAGCTCTCCACTCAGACGAGGACGACGTCACAGAAGCATGGCTCCGCTCGAGACTGCGGACGTCACCGGAGCCATAAGAGCCTAGTCGGCGTGATGACGTCAGTTCCGCCCTTTTTTTCCGTGCCTTCGAGACGGACGGACACAAATATATACAGTATACATAGTACACAGTATTCAAACCAACACAGTGAAATCAATGCAATAAGCAAAAAGAATTAAACATTTCCATTGAAAGTAACAGACATGAAAAATCAACATTGCAGGTATACAAGGGTGGACAACGGGGAGGCGGGTGGGTCAGTGAGGTATCCAGAGGCAGTTACTGTATCCACCAGAAAAAGGGTTACCGAAGGTAAGTAACTTGTTCTTCTGATGGATACATCTGCCAGTGGATACCTCACCTTGTGAATAGAGTCCCACAGCAGTCCCCACTCCCGGAGGAGGGTGCCCACCCTTCTATACCAAAAATCACGCGCAAAGTGACCCTCCCTCCTCACCAGTAATGCTTCGCTAAAGTGTGGAGGGAGGCCCAAGTTGCCGCTCTACAAATGTCCTCTACAGGAACCTCTCTAGACAATGCAGATGTTGAAGACTTTGCTCTAGTAGAGTGAGGTCTTATACCCTCTGGAGGTTCCTTACCGGCCAAAGATTAACAGATCTTGATGCACAAGATAATCCATCTGGAAAGGGTGCGCTTGTGCACCGCTCTGCCTTTCCTGCAGTCAGCAAATCCCACGAAGAGCTGGTCATCCACACAACAGTCTTTAGTCCCATCAAGGTAAAAACTCACCGCCCTTTAGAGTCCAAGCGGTGAAGTCGCTCCTCCTCCTTCGAAGAGTGAGGGGGAGGATACAAGGTAGGAAGTATAATGGACTGCCCCAGATGGAAGGGAGTTACCACCTTAGGCAGAAAATAAGCCCTGGTCCTGCGTACCATTCTATCAGCATGAATAGTCAGGAATGGGGGTTTGGAACTCAGTGCGATGCCGTGTCTCTAGGACTTCCAAGTCAACGTCGGCGCGAGGCTACGAAAAGAATTTCCGAATGTTGCTGACGCAAGGGGGATATTCATAAGGTGAGGAATCCACTGGCAGATGTATCTATCAGAAGCTCACTTACCCTCCTTGCAGAGATAATGGTAACAAGAAATACAGTCTTAAAAGACAGTAATCTCAAGGCACACTTGTGCAAGGGCTCAAAGGGAGAACACATCAAGTAATTTAAGAGGAGATTTAAGTCCCATTGAGGCACAATAAAAGGAGCGGGCGGAAACTAAATAAGGCCCTTAATGAACCTTAACACAATGGGCGATTTGAACAAAGACTGCTGGTCCGGCAAATAATGGAACGCCGACAAAGCTAATAAATAGCCTGTCACAGTAGCCACAGCAAAACCCTGCTGAGCTAGAGAAAGAGCAAACTGAAGGATGTTGGATAAGCAAGACCTCAAAGGGTCAATAGACTTCTCCCCACACCAATGGACAAACTTTGACCACCTATAGGAATGGATAGACTTGGTGGAGTGACGTCTGGCGGATAAAATAACGTCCACCACGTCAGGAGGAAGAGAGAAAGAATTCAGGTTGCCCCGTTCAATCTCCAGGCATGAAGGAGTAAGCTCTGGAGGTGGGAGCGTAGAACCTGCCCCTACGAGAGGAGGTCTGCCCTGAGATGGAGACTGAGCGGAGGGCACGAGGAGAGGTGGAGAAGATGTGTACGACACCCTTCTTGGCCAATCTGGGGCGATCAATATGACTTGGGCACGGTCTTGGCGAATCTTCCTCAAAACCCGAGGAATCAATGGTATGGGAGGAAAGCATACATGAGTTGTGATTCCCAACTCAACTGAAACGAGTCCCCCAAAGCTCCCTGCATCGGATGCTGGAGACTGCAGAATGACGGGCAGTGAGCATTCTCGGGAGTGGCAAATGGGTCCACCTGAGGGTTCCCCCACGTCCGAAAGACGTGACAAACCACCTCCACTCATGGTCTGCAGAGAACTGCCGACTGAGACTGTCTGCCAAACGTTCAGAACTCCAGCCGATTTGCCGTCAGAAAAATCTGATTGTCCTGAACCCAGGACCAGAGCCTCTGCAGAGACAATGCGACCCCACTCCTCCCTGCTTGTTGACATACCACATTGCATTAGTGTTGTCCGTCAGGACTTGAACCGACTGACCGCGAAGGGAAGGGAGGAAGGCCTTGAGCGCTAAACTAATAGCCTGCAACTCTAGAAGGTTGATGTGAAGTAACCTTTCCTCTGGAGACGAAAGACCCTTGATCGCCAGATCCCCCAGATGAACACCCCACCCAAGGGTAGAGGCATCCGTGATCACTGTGGCAACCGATGAGGAAGATGAAAAGGCTTTCCTTGAGACAGATTGCCCTCCATGCTCCACCAAGACAGATATGCTGCAGCTTCTCTGGAGATCCACAGACTCCCTGAGATCCAGGATTGGACGTAGCCTGCCATCCTTATTGGGTATCAGGAAATGGAGTAGCTTCCCTGACCCCTTTGCCGCTCTGCAACCACCTCTATCGCACCTTTTTATATAGAGTCAGGACTTCCTCCTGTAGGAGAAGGTGGTCCTCCGAGCAAGCCCCTTGGCAAGGATGGTAATTTGAGGGAATTCCTGAAAGGGAAGACCATACCCATTCTCTACAAGATTGAGAACAAAAAGGTCTGTAGCGACAGATTCCCAATCTTGCAGAATGGGCAAGCAGACCCCCCCAAGACCAACACGATCCAGAATGGTGGATCTAGGGCTGCTTTGCTGAGGCAAAGTGGGGGAGGTAGAGGAGGAGGAGGAGGAAGCCAGTCAAGTCAAGTCAGAATTTATATAGCGCACTACATACCCAAAGGGTCTCAAGGCGCTTGAGCAGGGGGGGGGGGGGGGGGGGGGGAGGTTTACTTATCGAATATCCATGTTTTAAGTTGCTTTCTGAAGGCTAGGTGGTTTTGAGTGAGGCGGAGGTGGATGGGAAGGGAATTCCAGGTCTTGGCCGCTAAGTAGGAGAAGGATCTTCCTGCCATGGTGGCTTTGTGGATGCGCGGAACAGCGGCGAGGGCTTGGTTGGACGAACGCAGCTGGCGGGTGGGGGTGTAAAAGGAAAGGCGCGTGTTGAGACAATCAGGTCCAAGTTTGTATAGGGCTTTGTGTGCGTGGGTGAGGAGACGGAATGTTATTCTCTTGTTGACGGGGAGCCAGTGAAGGTCTTTCAGGTGAGCGGAGATGTGTTCTGTGCGGGGGATGTCTAGTATGAGTCTGGCTGAAGCATTTTGGATGCGTTTGGGTTTTCTGTAGTTTCGCGGTGGAACCGGCGTAAAGGGTGTTTCCGTAGTCCAGACGGCTTGTAACCAGTGCGTGGGTGACCGTTTTTCTTGTTTCGGTGGGGATCCAGTGAAATGTTTTTGAGCATGCGTAGGATGTTGAAGCATGAAGACGATACGGCGTTGACTTGTCTGGTCATCGAGAGTGAGGAGTCCAGGATGATGCCCAGGTTCCGTGCATGGTCCGTCGGTATGGGGGCTTTTCCTAGGGCTGTTGGCCACCAAGAGTCGTCCCAGGCGGAAGGGGATGAGCCTAAGATGAGGACTTCCGTTTTGTCTGAGTTCAGTTTCAGACAGCTGTGCTTCATCCACTCGGCTACTTCTCTCATCCCTTCGTGTAGGTTGGTTTTGGCGGTGGTTGGGTCTTTGGTAAGTGAGAGGATCAGCTGAGTGTCATCAGCGTAGGAGATGATGTTGAGGTTGTGTTGACGTGCAATGGTTGCGAGGGGGCTCATGTAGACGTTGAAGAGGGTGGGGCTGAGAGATGATCCTTGCGGGACGCCGCAGATGACTTCGGTGGCCTCTGACTTAAAAGGGGGGAGGCGGACTCTCCGAGTTCTTCCAGCGAGGAACGAAATGATCCAGTCCAATGCTTTTCCTTGAATTCCGATTTTTCTGAGACGTTGTATCAGGGTGCTATGGCAGACTGTGTCGAAGGCTGCGGAGAGGTCAAGGAGGATAAGGGCGACTGTGTCTCCGTTGTCCAGTAGTGTTCGAATGTCGTCTGTTGCTGCGATGAGGGCGGTCTCGGTGCTGTGTTTGGCTCGGAAGCCAGACTGTGAGGAGTCGAGTGATTTGTTGGTTTCGAGGAAGGTGGCGAGCTGATTGTTAATGGCTTTCTCAATGACTTTGGCAGGGAATGGGAGGAGCGAGATGGGACGGTAGTTTTTGAGTTCGGTGGGGTCAGCTGTGGGTTTCTTCAGAAGGGCGCTGAGTTCGGCGTGTTTCCAGCTTTCTGGGAATGTGGTGGAGTTAAGGGAGTAGTTGATGACATCTCGGAGATGGGGTGCGATAATGGAGTCTGCTTTGTTGAAGATGTGATGGGGACATGGGTCTGTAGGGGATCCTGAGTGGATGGAGTTCATCAGGCGAATGGTCTCTTCTGTGGTGATTGGGTTCCATTCGAAAAGGATATTCGGAGGAGGTAACGGTTCGGGGGTGAGTGGGGTGGACTGGTTTACAGGTTGGTTGTCAAAGCTGTTATGGATGTCGGCGATTTTGTCATGAAAGAATGAGGCAAGGGAGTCGCAGAGGACTTGAGAGGGGGTGATGTCGTTAGAGCTGGCGGTGGGGTTGGTGAATTCTTTGATGATGTTGAAAAGTTCCTTGCTGTTGTGGGCATTGTTGTCTAGTCGGTCTTTGAGTGCTGATTTCTTGGCTGTCCGGATTAGTTGGTGGTGTTTGCGGGTGGCGTTTTTGAAGGCGGCTTGGGTGATAGTGTTTGGGTCTGTTTTCCAAGTTCTCAAGGGAACGACAGAGCTTCTTGGATTTCTTAAGGTAATCGTTGAACCAGGGGGCGTTCTTGCTTGATTTGATGTTTTTTCAAGGGTGCTAATTTGTCGGCGGTTTGGGTTAACCATTGTGTGAGGTTGATGGCGGCTTGGTTAGGGTTCGTTGAATAGGCAGGGGGTTTTTGAAGAAGCGATGTTGAGATCTGGTCGATGGTGATTTTGTTCCAATTTCTTCGCAGAGTTGGTTGAGGGTGGTTGTGGATCGAGGTCTTATTGTAAATGAAGTGGATGCAACTGTGGTCCGTCCAGTGGAAGGGTGTGGTATGAGTGAAGGAGATATGCTTGCTGGAAGTGAAGATCGGGTCGAGTGTGTGTCCTGCATAGTGTGTGGGGGTGTTAACAAGTTGTTTGAGTCCGAGATTGGCGAGGTTGTCCAGAAGGGTGGTGGTGTTACTGTCGTTGCTCTTTTCCAGATGGAAATTGAGGTCTCCAAGTAGAATGTATTCTTCCGAAGGGAGGGCGTGTGGGGTGATAAAGTCAGTCCCTTGTTGTCCTCGAGGAAGCACTTTGACTACTCCTTTTTTAATCATAATTGCAACTTGTGCAAACAGTTCCTTCAGGTGTGCTGAGGAGGACCAGATGAGGCTGTTGGGAGGAAACTTGAGAAATTCGAGAGCGTGGCCTCTTGAAACCACATCCAAGACCCAGCGATCTGATGGTTTTTTTTACCAATTGTAAAAATGTTGGAAGATTAGACCTCCAATTTTCAGAGCAGGATAAGACTTGGCGGTTAGAAAGTCATTGTTGTTGGAAATGGGGGTCTCTGGTTGGCACAGATGTACACTTGTGACAAGCAGGGACCCTCTCCTCCAGTCAGGGCAAGGGAACTACTCCTCAGAATAACCCCTCCTCACCCTTTTAGGTAGTGTGGCGCGAGCAGACAAGGCTAAACTTCGGGGCACTAAGTCAGTTAAGCATTTGATTATACACAGGAAGAATATTAACCCACCACAAATGGACACCAGGCTGTAAAGTTGGATCAAAAATACGGGTAGTTTGTGTAAAAGATATAGCATATACTTCAGTAATTATCACAAGACAGATAACGCTATCATCTGGCCACAGTGCTTCATTAATCATAAGGGTTCTCTTGTTGGTTTTACCAACGTTTGTTGGTGTGTCCTGTGTGCTTCACACTGAGGGACATGATAGTCGTAGCTTTAGGTCCTTCAGGGAAAGAAACCGTTGTGGACCGTGTGTCCAGAAAGAGGCGAGGTGCCCAAGTCTCTATGGGGCGCAGGCAGGGAAAAGACGTAGCGGACCCTGTGTCCGAAAAAAGAGGAGCGAGGCGCACCAGCCTCTGAAGAGGTGCGGCGTGAATTTTGAGCGAGCTAGAAGCGGGGAGAGGCGACGCCAGACGCCTGTGTGAACGCAGCGCCTGCCTTTTCCAGCAGTGGGGGCAGAGCTTGAGGAGCGGCAAGGAGAGGCGATGCCAGATGCCTCTGTGCAGCCCAGCGCCTGCCTTTTCCAGTGGTGGGGGCTGCTGAGGAGCCGGCGGGGAGAGGCGATGAGATGCTTCCTTGCGAGCGCAGCGCCTGTCTTTTCCAGTGGTGGGGGCTGCTGCGGAGAGGCGCCTCCGTGAGATCTCCACCTAGGATTCCTGCGGTTGGGCTGCAAAGGGAGCGGCGCGGTCAGATGCCCCTCTGAGATCTCCGCAGGGGATTCCTGCTGTGGGGGCTGTAAAGTGAGCGGTGCTCCGAGGCAAGGGTGAGGCAGAGTGCTGGGCGGTCCGGCCCGGCTCCGGGGTTGAGCGGTGGTGGGCTCAAGGCGGCCAGGCACAGGTTGCCAGGTCAGGGGCAGGGAAAGGGGCGATCCGGCCGAGCAGGCACGGCTCCAGGAGGGAGCCGTGGCGGGCTCAAGGCGGGAGCGGCCGGGCACAGGCTGCCAGGTCAAGGACAGGGTGCGGGCGATCCGGCCGAGCAGGCACAGCTCCTGGAGAAAGCGGTGGGGGACTCGAGGCAGGACCGGCCAGGCACCGGTTGCAGAGGGGATTAGCTCGGCTGCAAGTCCTTGGAGATCGTCAGAGGCCTCAGGGGAGCAGAAAGGTGGTCAGGGGTCCTTGCAGGTTTCTTCTTGTGTTCTTCAGCAGCTTCTTCTTCCTTTGATAGAGATTCTTCTTTGGGCTGACAGGATCTGATCTTTTGGGAGCAGGGCTCCTTTTATACAGTATTTCTTTTGTTTCGCCAGGCCAGGGGGGCCTTTGCATAGGTTATTTCAGTCTGAGCACTTTGTTGTGCATGGTGTGCCTTCTGCTTTCAGTGTGTGGGGCAGGGCAGCAGACGCTCCGCAGGAGGTGGAGCCGGCATAGAGATAAGGATAGCCAGAAGCACTGTTGATAGGCTTCCCTCTTCCTGGGCCAGGTGTCGGGCAGAGTCATCAGTCGCTCCCCAGGAGGTGGAGCCAGCATTGTGGTGGCAGAGCACAGCCCTAATCAGAGTCAAGGGGCACTCCCACCACCAGTCATCCCTAGCCCTCACACAACCCAGACAGCAGATACACATCCTGGCAGAGGCGGGCTGAAATGGTTAGGCAAGCAAATGCTAACTTTCTAAAAGTAGCATTTGCAAACACAGGATATTAAAATAAACTTTACTAAAAGGAGTACTTTATTATTCTGAGTTCAGGCATACTAGACTGGACTTTCTACCTTGTTCCCTGAGCCTGCTGGGATTATAGGGTGTAATAATTCCAGCAGCCCATCTTGACCTATGAGAACAGGTAGCCTTACAATAGTGAAAAACGAAAATGGCTGTAATTCACTATTAGGACATGCCACACAAATCAGGGCTTGTCCTACCTTATGCTTGCAATGCACCCTGTCCTAGGGCCTACCATAGGGTTGACTCACATGAAGTAAAGAGAAGGTTTAGGGGCTGGCAAGTGTGTGCACTTGACCAGCCAGCATGACAGTACCAGACTGCACGCAAGTTCTGCAATGGCGGACCCTAGACATAGTTTAAAAGGCTGCTTCTGTGGGTGGCGCAACCAGCGCTGCAGGCCCACTAGCAGTATTGGCATTTACCAGCCCTGGCACTCCTGGTGCACTTTACTGGGGACGGACAGTAAATCCAATGAACCCATCATGGAAATCAATCAATGTATACACTTTTCATAGGGAGAGCATATGCACTTTAGCACTGGTCAGCAGTGGTAAAGTGCCCAGAATCATTAAACCAATAAAAACAGGTCAGAGAGAACATTGGAGGAAGGCAAAACTGTCAGGGATGACCCTGCAGAAAGGGCCAAGTCCAACAATTGTTTTTTGGAGGAGTTACCTCTGTAGGCGGATTTCTTCCTATATGGTCTGGAATCAGTTTGTCTAGTTTGATTTTGGTAGGTGAAACGCTATTGGTTCTCACCATAGGAGCGGTATTGGGAGGAGCCACAAAAATTGGAGGACGTGCCCCTGCCAAGTGCTCCACGAAAAGGATGCTTCCGGTATTGGAGAGCGCCTAGGGCGCGAGCAGTGTCCGAATCCTTCTTGATGGACTCCAAGGCCTCGTCCACATGCTTGAAGAGAAGGGGCACTCTCCATTAAAGGGCAAGTCGAGTATTTTAGCTTGCACCTCAGGCCAAAAGGACGTAGCTTTAGCCAGCCTTGCCTTCTTAAGACTGCAGCGCCTGCCAGTTGTCTGAAGCCCGTAGAGGAAATATCGATTGCGCAGTCTATGATTTCCGTCGAAATTCTCGCCTTCTTGCAGGATCTTCTGTGCCTCCGCCCTGGAGGAATCAGGTCGACCAAAGCTGCGATCTACGACCACATTTGTCGGTCGTAGTGGACGAGGATGACTAAGGAATTTGCCGCCCTGACTGTAGTCGCAGCCATAGTAGTGAACTTTTTGCCAATAGTATCCAGGCGACGACCTTCCTGGTCCGGAAGATCGTAAAGGAGAAGCCGGATTGCGTGATCTCTTTTGGGCAGCATGCGTAATTACAGAGTCTGGCTTCGGCTGAGAAACAAGGCAGGCGAGTCTTCAGGAGCCTTATATTTTTTGTCTAGGCGTGGGAGTACTGACGGGACAGAATTAGACCCTTCCATGAGCTTAAGCCCTGCCTTCCAGATGAAATCAATTAGAATGGCATGCACTTGTTTTTGAGGCTGATCTTTAAAGCCATAAAGAAAAGAGTCCTCCTGTGTGACAATCATAGGCAAGTGGAAACGCTTCGCGGCTCTAGCCATTAAAAGGTGAAAACCTCCAATGTCCACTGGAGGAGATGCCAGGGGAGAGGCAGGAGGAGGGGACGGAGTCTGAGCCTGGTAATTGTCCCAATCAGCTAGGACAGCATCATCATCCTGGTCCGTATCTGTGCGATTGTCACCATTATTATCAGGGCACTGAGGAACCGGTGACTGGGCCGGTGCAACTGGAAGTGGTGCCTGTATTGTAGGAGGCAGTGGAGAGGCCTGCAAAGACGGCGGAAAACGACGATTATAATCGTCCAGCATATGTTGAAGGTAGGTGATCATAGACACAGGCAACTGAGCCATAGGAACATAATAGTCAGCAACACATGGGTCATCTGAAACGGAGACTTGTGACTCTCGCTCATCATAGTCCTGGTATTTGATATGTAGCTCTGACGGGCTACGTGCAGCACAAAAGGTGTCCTCTGCATATGAGCCATCTCAAGAGTCCTCCTCTGCAGATGCAAATAGCTGAGCAGGTGGACCTGATCCATGTTGAACAGGGCTCAAAGCCAACGAAGCAGGACGTTTAACAGTTCTAGCTGTCACCACTGTGAAGGTGGTTGCAGTCCCCAAAGAATAATGCGCCGACGACGAGCCAGTCTTCGAGGATTTCGGCGATGTTCCAGGCGTCGACGAAGAGGGCGCCGTCGACGAAGCCGCAGATGTCGCTGTAGTCGACGAAGTCTTCGGCGTCGACAGAGCTGCCGACTAAGCGGTCGTCGGCGTGGTACTAGACGTCGACGAGGGCACAGTCGACGAAGGAGGTAGTGTCGACAAGGTATGACATGTCGGAGTCTTCGTCGACGAATGCCGCTTTGCAGGGGCCGTCGACTAGAATGATTTCTTCGCTGTCGACGAAATCTTTACAATGGACGAGATAGGCCGGACCTCCTGAACCATCGTCGACGAGGTAGACGTCGTCGTCAGAGTGCTGGTCGTCGAAGTAGTTATAACGTCGACGGATCGCGTTGTCGTGCACGTCAACGAGCTGGCACTCGTGGTGGACGAGGGCACAGCGTGGATCTGCGATACCAGAGAACTAGGTCCCGCAGGCGTAGAGGTCGGCAGATCCCGTGGGGAGATAGACTTTGGAGCGTCCACAAGCTTCTTTTTTTTGGAAAAGGAGAAGGAAGCTCAGTCTCAGACCCACGCTTCAGAGAGGACTTAGAATGGCAGGAAGACACTCTACATCACACAGGGTTGTCTGCAAGTCTTCAACTTCTGTAGCCACAGAAGGAGACAGGCCTCTCTATCCTTTAGAGTCTTAGAAGAAAATGTTCTGCAAATTTTGCAACTCCTCACCTCATGGTCCAGGTATAAGCAGTAGATGCATTTTTTTATGAGGGTCCTCAGAGAAAAGACGAAATTTTCCACAGGCAGAACAGGGTCGAAATAAAGACTTTAGTTGAAGACATGTTCTTGAAGTTCTGACTGTCTCTTCCAATATCCAGATTGTGTCTAATAACGAAAAATCCAGTATTGGTCTACTGGAGGCAAACGTACCACTGCAGAGCCTGTGTGCCAACAGACATGAGGCTCCAGCAGGCTGCAAGATGCAGAGACCCAGAAACCTCAAAAACATCTGGGCTGCAACCAAGGCATGAGCGCAAGAGACTGAGATCATAGCCTGAATATCCAAGACTCCGTGGAAAGGTCTTCAAAGCCACTGTGTCCAGGAAGGTCACTATATAGGAAATCCACTGCACAGGTCGAAGCATTAATTTAAAAAACCTGGGTGGACTGACTGTTCAAGTTGACTGATAGACTGAGGCGAGCACCTCTTTAGCAGCCAGTCTTAAGAGTTACAGCAATGCACATTACTGACTGGTAAAAAATGAGCCATGCCAACCAGCATCACTGTAGTTAAGAGTTGGGGGAAAATGTAAGGCCAAGGGACGAGACCGCAACAGAGGTGCCCTGATCCTACAACAAAGCTGCTAACTGAAAGCAGATTGGATGGCCAACAAATCCATGGGGCACTGTAGGAATGATCGAGGGACTCATTTGTGCAAACCAACTGTAAAGTCACCTCCGATAAAACCTCAGTTAGGTGTGCAGTCGAATATAGTTCAGAAAATTGAGGGTCTATGGGATCAAAGCTTGAAAAATAGTCTGAATTGGATAATGTGGAAGGAATGAGCTCTTAAATGCTGACTGATTACCTTCTAGACTAAGAGGATGGAAAAGTCTTATCCCATTTTGACTACATGTGCATGTGTCAACTAATTTACAGACATCTGGAGAATTCAAAAGGTGAGGCATCTGCATTTAGAAGTATCAATCAGATATGCCAAGTACAAAAAAAAAAATCTCAAATCCCACCATTGCAAAGAAGTGAAACCGGTATTCTTACCCCAATGGTACTTTTCCTGTAGCCCTTTATGGTTTTTACAGGAGCCCACTCATTGTCCTCCTCTTCATCACAATTCACTTCCTCACCACACTCCTCAGACTCTGAAATGATTTCTTCAAGATTCAAACAGGGATTTAAAGTCTGGGCTTTTGCTGTTGTACGACGGCGTGCCTTAGGCTGAGAAAGGAAATGAAATGTTAATATACTTCTGTGCGTACACCCATTGCAGTCTAACAAAGGTGCAGTAACTAATGTTTATGAAGTTATACAGTGGTTCTGTGTCACCAACGTTAATCAAGAGTCCAAAACAATACCACACTGACCTGAACTTAATAATAAAAAAAACGCAGCAACAAATTAGTATTAGGAAGAAAATTCTAGAAAACATCTGGTTCATATATACTGGCCTCACATCTACAAATTCCCGGTTGCTCTCCCCTTACTAAACTCCTCCAATGCAGATAGTGAGGAACTAAAGCAGTTATTTTTCTTTTGAAAGACATCCATTTAAATAAGCCCATCTGGTTGGTGTTCAAGGTATCCAAAAGAGATGACAAGTTTATTGATCTACTCCGTAAATGACCAGCAATCTGAACTATCAATTAGTCTAATTCACTGCATGATCTGTAGCTGATCAATGAAGTTAGGGGATTACAAAAGGAGGAGCAACTAACTAAAACTACAAGAGGGGTTATTCCCCCCCAAACTTCTTAATTGGTATTTTCTTAAATATACAACCATGTGAGAATCCTGAATGCGCGGAATGTTGGGTCCATTAAGTCCAGAGCAGAAAGAAAAGGACTATTTAAACCAACTAGTCAGCGTGTAACAATTTTACACTCAAGGATGATACCCCAGTTTTTGGCTTTGGAGGGCTTGCTTCCTCTGTGTATGGATTTGCTTTGTCGCCATCCACCTAAACATCCCCTAGGCGTCCCTACAGGCCCCTGTGGAAGGAGGAGTAGTCTCCTTACATTTGCTAGTGATAGCCGATTTAGCCAACAGAAGGACAAGGTGAGCCAAACTTAATTCAGCAGGGGTGAGGCCACAGTTTGTAGCTGGCTAGATTCCCAACTACAATCTCACAAACCATCTCAGAAGCAAAGAATCTCCTGCAATATATTTATTGGGGCAGCAACTGCTTTGTTTGGATATTTGTGTTTTCAAGGGTTGTGGGAGGGGGCGGGGGGGAAGGTCAGTACTTAGAGGGTTTAGTATATATAACAATAAATCCACTAATTGGCATTGTACAAGGCACTTTCCACCCAGCACCTTCAGCACACACTACTGGGTGCATCAGACATGTACACTCCAAGAACATCGATGGGTGCCAGCCAAACCATGTGGTCCATTCATCTAACATGAATACCTGTGGACTTAACCTCTAACATACATGTCCTGGCATACATAAGGAAGCACAACAGACGTCTGCCTGTTCCAAGATATGCACCTCAAACCATAACCTGCAACTAAAACGCCCTTGTTTGAACTAATTAACATCCTCCTAGGCAAAGGGGGTAGCGATCCTCGTTACGAAATGGCTCTAGTTCGGTCTTCAAATCTTTAACGATACCAAGGGCACAAACATACTTGCTAATGGCAAACTGATGAATATACCACTAGAATAAAATAAAAGAATCCAGAGTGCACTGCACTGACTTTCTGGACAGTACAACATTTCCCAACTGCCACCCCAATCGATTATCTGGGGAGGTGATGTGGACATGATTATAGGCCCTGAAATAGATCGATGTGGCAATTTGCACCAAACACCTACGCCGCTAAAGCACTGTGACATCAACAATTGCCATTCTAAAGATGCTTGGAGAATTAAACAATGCACGCACTCGTAAGGGAACTGGTGTATCTAATACTTGTTAATCATATAGATCATGACTTCACTGAACTGTAAACAAGCATTGGCAAATTTAACAAACTTAACACGTTTTCTCAATAAAACTTTGGTCAAAGTGGAACGCGGTTACTTAGGGTGACCAACTCCAAGAGGGAGCCAGTCAAGGGGACCACCAAAGTCCGAAGAAACAATTACTTTGAGAGATGCAGTCTTTAGTATTGTTCCAATGTTAGGGGTCCCTTCTATAGATCTCCTTTAAGTGGTCCTGAAGGGATAAAGTTTGCTGAAGATGCTGTGCAGTCAACGGGGGACTTCATGAGATCATGGTGCGACAAATTTGGCCACAGTGGTTAAGGTCCCTCGAAATCCTATATGGGCGAGCAAAAGTCAGGTCCCCACTGGACAATTAGTCACTGGGCACAACAAACTCTGCTTTCTACTTATTTTGGCTATAACTTTATTGCCAACTGTTAGACCCGTCTGCTTCTGAGAGTCCCCTCACCACTAGGATTTCTTTTGTTCCCCTGTACCTCCCAAAATTTGTCGCTTTTTATTTGTCTACCAGGACTTTTTATGTGTTGTTTCATGGGGTTAGATGTTCCTTGACGCCCAGTTGCTCACAAGGTTTGTGGCACCTATTTACAAGGCGCCTGGCCCAAACCTGTGGCATTACAAGCTGGGGTTGTCAACCTGTGTAAATGAACTTAAAATGGTGGACACCCTTTTTCCTCATGTGAAGTGACTCCCATTGGAGCCTTCATGAATCCTGGCCTTTTGAGGTTTTGGCGCCCTTTGTTTGGCGCGCATTTCTGACAGGAATACCTTTATTTTCCTCAGGTACACAAAATGGCTGCTCTAGAACCCCAGTACGGTGGCTGTGAGTGTCCTAAATACCCCTCAAGAGTGCCATGTCATTGTCACAGCCAGAGAAGGTTCTAGAACCTTCTGGCTCGTGCCAGTACCCCAGGGCACTGGCTATATAAGGCCCAGTCCCTGGCGGCCATTTTAGATGGCGATGAAGATTAGTTGGGGATTAGATCAGACTAGAGAAGAGATTCCAGACCAGATTGACACCTGCCCTGTTGACCCCTGAGGTGGCTGGTAGCGCAGGCAGTAGAGCAGCAAAGGGTTGTGTCTGACTGGCGTTCCAGTCAGCTACGTGGGAAGTGACCTAGCGCCTACAGCGCCTGCCCAGCGAGTACCTCATTGCCCCCAAAGACTGGCCAGATTCGTGTGCCTCCCCGCCCCCCCCGGTGGTGAACTGTGATCGATTTATCGAGTCGCGAGGCGAGAGCAAGTTCGCCACGACCGCGATCGTCAGCTGTGCCCCCTTCGCGACAGGTGCCTCTAGAGGGGAGCTCGGACGTCTACGAGCCCCACCAGCGTAGAGCGCTTCCTGCGCAGATTGAAGGTGAGGTGGTGCGCCGGGGCGGGGAAAGGCCGGCCTTCGTTGGGCGGTACTAGCGTCTTCGCCACCCCCCAGTGACCCGGGAGCTGTAGCTGTGGGCGGGAACCACCCTGTGTGCGGAAGTCGGAGGGAGGTCCGTGGAGCCCCTGAGAGCCCCGTCGCTAACGAGAGGAGTGCTGTGCCCGACTGAATCGTATCTTGATTGCAGCCGATGTGAGGTGGGCCCGTTTCCTCATAGTGAATGCAGCGTTGTGAAGGAACTGTGAACCGGCATTTACCTGACTGTGCGCGAAGGTTGTGTGACCTCTCCGGCAGCCCGTTCGTCAGTCTAATGACTTTGAACTGGTGCCGCCTGTGCTCAAGTGGTGCTAAAGCCCGTAGGCGCGCATAGACTTCACCGGCAAAGCAGAGATCCTATCCCGGTGACCGCCGAGTGCAAATGATGTATTTACTGTGTTTCCTTGCCTTCTAGATATACGCGCATACGCCTTGAGTGATTATTAAAGAGTCCCAAACCTTATTTTGTGCTCAGAGAAGCCGTATACCTGGTCATTGAAAACAGCATAAACTGTAAGAGTTATCTTTCCCATTTGAAACGTATTGCAGATGTAATGATTCTAAAGTATTTAATTGGTGGCAGCGATACCAGAAGAAACATGTGGTTGTTTATTTAAATGAACCAATATTTATTCTGATATTTATTGTGCTACTCATTCCTGAAGTTATTCTATTTATTAATACTATTTATTACCAGAACTGTATGACCAAAAGAAATGTATATGTGCTTTCCCAGTCAACCCTATTTACAACAAAGATCTTTTATATAAAGGAATCGTATTTTTCTACAGCAGTGGTGTGGTGTCCTTTTTGGTGTGGATGTACAAGGAGTTATTGTTGGGTCAGAGCCGGCTTAACACTACAGCCTTCACTTGCCTTGTCACTTGAGCCAAGCTACCCCCTTTGTGCTGGGCTTGCCCATCGCAGGTCCAACACCAACCAACTGCACACTGACTCCAGTGTCCAGCAGACCCAGATGTAGCTTTTAAGCATCTGGTCTGGGACTGCAGAGCGACAAGAAGCAGTGATCTGTGTTGCCAACTGGTCCAGTCAGGCTTCTTCAGCTTTTGAGGCCCGGTCTTGCAAACAGGAAGTCAGCCAACTGACTCTAGGAGTCTCTGCTTCTGGTTGGGCTCGGAGGAACTTTGGGCTGGGCCAAAGATAAAGCAAACCTTGGCTAAAGTTGCAGAAAGAGATGGGTATGCCTGCACCGCTCCCTTCGTTATTCCACACTCTGCGAGATAAGATATCTGCCAGCAACTATATATCTGCAGCGTTGGTATCAGCCAAAGATTTACATACAGTTCACCCCTCTTCTATTCTTTGAGGCTCTGGTGATATCACATTCGCCTCCCTGGAAGGGCAGCTTAAAGTCTCTTCATATTAGGCTACAGTACCCCGCCAGAAGATAAGGCTAGATAGCACAAAGTATAACAGAGGCGGTGTTAAAAATAATGTACTTACCACTAGAATTCAACATTTACTACTAAGAATATATACCCTGATGAAAAAGTCAGACTTGCGGATCTATGAAAGTCATGCAGGTGACAGAGTGGGAAAGAGACTTAAGGGTTAAAGTCCAAACCACAAATCGAACTTGAAATCTCAGCAACAGTAGGTGTTCGAAGGGTGGTTCACATTGGTCAGGAACCAGTTCCAGCCACAAAGGACAACCCCCACAGGAAGAAGGGGGGGGTTTGGGGCTCATGCTGGGACCGTCTGGCTGTCAAATCCTTCAGCTTCAATATGGGGCCCTCTGAACAACAGAACCTGTCATCAGCCTCTTAAGGAAACTACCAACGTGCTCAGCCATGAGCAGTATGTCCCAAATGGCCACGGTCAATGTCTATTGATGTAAAAAAACAAAAAAAACGAGTATGCCACAGACTAAAGATAGGGGCAGTTGGAGACAACTGCACGGGGAGGGCCAATGGGCTGCTAGACCAGCAGGGGTACAGGTTGGATAAAAATAAAAACATCTGCAGCAGCCTCTCTAAATGGTAGTCCACTATCATCATACTGAGTCACTTTGAAACGTGGTACCAGGAGGCATTATCTTTCAATAGGATCGGGGTTGTAATATGTAACCTCCCTTAGACTAGATCCGGGGTTTGTTTAGTATTTTATTGAATGGTGGAACATCTTCAGCTGGGTTACAGAGCTAGAATATATGGTCATGGAAGATGGAACAGCTTTTGCTAAGCCAGACAAGATGTTCTGGCCAAACACCCTTCCATTGGCATAGATCTAGTAACTGATAAACGTCCGTGCATACAGCTCCGTAGAAATGCAGACCACAATTGATGCCAGATGAAACCAGATCAATAGGCTTCTTTCTGGACCAAAAACAGCTGGCAAGAACTGATTGAGTGTTGAAAGTGATGTCATCTTCATTGCCTGGCAAATCTGTACTGCCCTGCCCTTCTATTTTCTTCCTAGCTCTGTGCGTTTTTTCTCTCTCCAGTGAACTAAACCATAAAAGGCCATTGTGGGTTTTCCCCTTCTGTGACCTTTGGACTGTGTGTGCCTGAAAAGGCCGTTCTGAAACCAGTTCTTTGTTGGAAGGATGAATGTAAAATGCCAAATCCTTCAATGTAGCTGAAGTTTCCGTGGCAGAGGTCTAATCATTCCTTACAAAGATCTGCATAACTGCAAGTGGAGTCCTAGTCTTGAATCAAATCACATTCTAGCTGAGGCAACCCAAACCCTTCAGAGGGACAGCAAGACATGAATTCCAACTAGGAAATGCGACTCACGGATAATTGTCAAAAGGGCAAGCTTCTGAATACATGTGCGTGTGCGATGTGATATATATATATATATATATATACATATATATACACACACACACTTTCTCTGAGCAGGTTAAAATTGATAAAGTACAATGCATTACAAGGGTGTATGCAATTTTAAAGAAACATCTTAAAGGTTAGGATTCCCACAAGCATATGGATATATTCACACTTCTGAATATTGTTGAAGATTTCATGATAGTTTCGTATATTCACCCTGGAGGTACACAGCTGTGTGCCAACTGCGGCACCATATACAACTTTGCACTTTTTAAAGACGTTTCGCAATACTCTTTTGAGGTTGTGATACAGAAGACAAGAGCAGGGAGGGCTTGTTAACTGGAACATTTCTTAAAATGTTAAATGACTGGCGGACTACAGGGTGTAGGTGAAGGCATATTTTGTAAAGCCACCTTCTCCACTTAACGAAGGATATAGCAATCTAAGGAGGAGTTCATAATACAGAATGAAAATCACTAAAAACTGTTGAATATTGTTCATAATGCTCCTACCAACAAGTGCTTTAATAAAAACTATCATTAAATGCAAATTTAGAGGCCTTTTAAATCAGAACAGAGTTCATGCCTTACCTTTGGAGGGATGTAATCAAAAGGTGAATCGGGGGACTCGGGACGTGATCGCATGATGGAATTTTGAAGAAGGCCATAGAGTTTTTTACCACTAGCCACTTGCAAAAGTGATAGTTTCTGGAAGAAAAACATATGTAAAAGGCTAAATGTGTAATACAAACACATTTCACAATGCAAGACAGATGCAAGCTGGCAGGCAGCCACAAAAACGGATCTTACAGTTTCTCCCCTGTATTTGTGTAAATGTTTAGAAAATCCACACGATCTAAGACACAGGTACATTGTTTGGATATGCAAGTAATTTAGAAACCAGTTTTCTAAAAATTCAAATTATGACATCTTAGTGACTGGCTCACCATATACTATACCTCACAGGGGTATAGTGTGCAGTGAGTCCAGTGGTTATCCAGAGGTTGCCCAGAGGCTACATAGACAACACTAATGCTCCTTGTGGTAGTGTGGGCGAGCAGTTAGGCTCATCTGAGGATTGTTTAATTCATTTATTGCCACTGTGTACAAGATGCGTCTCCATGAATAAATCTGAGACCAATGTATAAAAATAGTTCTTTGGTATATTTATTTACTCAGACCACAAAACCTTCAAGCAAGTCAGTTTTAAATAGAAATACTTTCAGTTTCAAAAGTGTATGCTTTGTGGAATTTTCAGTCTTTGCAATGTTAACCTATGCTCACCTGAAGAATTTAGCAAAATATCACACTAGAGGAGCTACATAAGTATTAAACACTATCAAATTACAATACTATTTTGTGAAATTAAAATACAAATGCTACACTGTAGGAAGCTGGCTCTGTATATACTATACCAAAGTACGGTATGGTGTGCAGAGTCCATTGGATCCCAGAGGTTTAGCAGAGGCTAGCTTAGATAATCACCAACAGCTCTTTGTGGTAGTGTGGTTGAGCAGTAGGGCTTATCGAAGGGTGTGTTAAGCATTCACTCAATCCAGGGCTGTTTGCACACACTACGAAATAGAATCCAGACCCATTAGGCAAGTATAAAAAAAGTATACTTCTGTTTTATTTCTTGAACAGAGTAGAGCTTGGCATAGATCTGTAAAATACACGCAAATGCAAGGCTCTACACAGAAATGGAATTGTGGATGGAACTGCAATAGTTACAGGTTTGCATTTTCTTTAAAAACCGTACAGAATACTTTGGATTTTTTTTAGTTACATTGACTACTTAGGGTGATATGCCTAGATATCACACTAAAGGTCCTACAATAAAAAGGTAAGTAAGGCAATTTACTGTGTAAGTAGTTACTTTTGCTTCATACAAGAAAAACCACAACATGAGTTCCTAGGAAGAAAAATCATGTTATCTGTTTGCAGATAAGTAAACTGCTTATAAGGTTGGGTATGTGGGGTTAGAGCCAAGGTTTATCAAGGCTCAAGGAGACAATAGGTGCACCACCAGCAGCACAAGGGGGCCGGGTGCAGAGGTCCAATGTTAGCCAATGGTGCTGCTAGGAGGCCATCGGTTAGGGGCCGTTTACAAGCAGGCCACTCCGTTGTGGGAGCAAAGCTTCTGGGGTTAAGATCAGCACTGCAGGAGCCAACAATCCGCACAGGAGCAGCCGGATGCAGGGTGCCAAGATGACGTCGGGAACCCTGTTGTATTAAATGGTGATCTCCGGTTTGGAAGAAAGGATGCAGAATCGGGCAATGAGGTTTCCTGAAGGCGACCACCACCAATAGGTAATTTAGGTTGCTGGGGGATGTATGGACACTGTCAGTTCGGACAACCAAGGTCGTGGGGTGTCTGGTGCAGGGGTGTCTTTGGGCTTCTGGTTTCCTTACCAGCTCTGGTCGCGGTTGGGGGGGGGGGGGGGGGGGAAGGGGACCCTTCAGATTGAGGTTGTATGCGTCGGGTAGAAGGTCGAGGCAGGTCAGGATCCCTGGGGAGGCGACCTCATGGTGTTGGATGCCTGGGTTTGTTTTTGAGTCTTTGGTCGAGTAAATCCACTGCTCACAGGAGACAGTCTTTTGGCTAATGGAGGACAGGTCCTCCGGGTTCTGGATCACTGCTGGACAAGCTGGGGTTTCACCAGGAGCCGATCGAAGTTGGGACAAGCGGGTAGGACTGGGGGCCAAAGCAGTTGTCCTCTCCTTACTCTCAGCATGGCTCTTCAGTCCTTCTCAAGTCTGAGGAGGAAAGTTTCAGGGATGCCCCTAACACTAAATTTAGGGGCATTACAGGTGTGTGCAGGTTGGGTCCAATGGGTCCCTTCCTTGGGGTGAGTACAGCCCCTATTATACCACCCTCCCAGATTGGCTGTGTCCCCTCATCTTCAAGATTGAGGTGACTGGGATGTGTGCTTCACCTCACCTCCCCCACCTGAGGGGTGAGGTTGGCAAAGGTGGAAAACTCTTCTTAACTTGGTTTTCCTGTCGATTCCCTGCCCAAAGTGGGGTTCAGAACTGGTGACTTGCTGGGGGCGGCAAAAGGCAGGGTCCGCTAACAAAGTGGGCAGGCTTTTGAAGCTTCCCTTCGTGGACCCAGCCCAGGGCTTCACAGCACTTACAAGGTCTAAGAATGGGCTTAGATACTGTAGGGGTTCAGGGCTCATGCAACTGTACCCTCACCTGTGGGCTAGTGCACTTTGCTGGAGGGGTGACTTACCTAGGCCCCAGACAGTTGGTTGTAGGCATGGCACAGAGGGATGTGTGACATGCCGACTACACTTTTCTCTGCACCAAAACATGCAGCCTGCAATAACAGTGTAGGGGTGTTAAGGTACATGGTCTTTAAGGGTGGTACAATGGGTGCTGCAGCTTTTAGAGGCCTTCCCTGGTCACAGTGCCCTTGGTACCCATGGTACCTTTTCCACGATGCTAATCTGGCCAGGGACGAGCCAATTGTGGGTGCAAAGGTACAGTTTTGTGAAGGAACACAGATGCTGGGGCCTGGTTAGATGGATACCAGCACACACACAAGTTAGCATCAGGAATCTGGCAAAAAGGTAGGGGTAACCATACAAAAAGATGCACTTCCCTTTTTACACTACCCCAATTCCGTCAGTAAGCAAAATAAATTATCCATGAGCAGACTGCTAGATCATGAGTTTAGTATTGCCATCCAGACATGGAACAACGTTCCATCAAAGGGGCTTAGACTAGTCTCTGAATGCACTACTCGAAGGTAAACCTGCAGTAAATACAAGCAACCATTTTAATCATCGCTGATCTATTGATACCAGAGTTTCAGTTGTGAAAAAATATCTATCTTCACACGACCCATCATTTCATTAAATGCCAAACTTCTAACGATTTCACAAGCCCAAGAAGTGCGCAATAGAGTGCTGAGATGAAAGGAGCTGGTACCCTACCTGTCGGTACATCTCATTCTCTTCCAGGAGCTTCTGATTCGTCTCGCACAAATCCTTCATCTTGTCAAGCTGCTCTTCCTGGTGGGAGAATGATAGGAGATTAGTGTAGAGGAATCCCCCTCTCAATCGCACGCATGTCGGTCAAGGCTAGACTAAGAGGAGGGGGGGGGGGGGGGGGGGGGCCAAAGAACCATTGCAGCAACTATTCACAGGGCACAAGGTAGCGAGGATCACAAGCACACTGCATCAGGTCTAGAAGCACACACGCGTCAAATGTAGTAACCTGGATGTGCAGGACAATAAGGGCTACGCATACATTATCAGCTTCTTTTCAGATGAAAACTGTACAACTTAGACCAAAAGGAATTGCAACAGGCCAGAGAAATTAATTTAATTTATTTAAAAAGTTTTATATAGCGCTGGCTAGACCCGGAGGTAATTAATTCACAAGCACCATTCACCTGCAGCTTTAGCCTCTCCTGCAGCTGTCTCTCCCTCTCCAACAGGCCCGCTGATGGAGGACCAGGCGTTGGTGGTGCCTTTTGTTGCAACTGGCTCAACAGGTACAAGACCTGCAAATCCAAAAAGTCAAGTGAATCGTTATAAATAAGCATAATATAAACCAGACTATGCCGTTCTCTACCCACTTCACCACCCATCAGGGTCGCCAGGTGTTTCAGCGTGGAGTATGTGGCGGTCAAGTCACTGTGCAGATTTTCTTCAAAGATTTAGATTATCCCATAGGAAAATCAGTTCATGGGTACACAAAAAAAGGGTGCCCCAAAAAATATTTTAGGTTTGGGAAAGGGGATAAAACAATGACAATTCCTGCTTAACCCATCTACCTTCACACCTGGAGCTAATCGGATGTGAAAAAACCCAATAAAGTTCTTATATTTTTATTTAATTTCACGTGATTTATTTTCCAACAGCTGGTTATTCACATGTAAATCACTTGTATTTGTACTTTTTGGTACATATACCTAAACATGCATGAATTCTACAAAATTAAACAGTAATTACAAAAATACACCATTTAATCAACCCACTTAGGAATCACTAACTCTCTCAGGAAGCCAGGAAGCCGCTTGGCCGCAGTGCGCTTTAGCAAGTTTCTATTTCATTTCAACACACCCATACATTTCATATATAAAATAGTTTTGAACTCCCGGAACAAAAAATAATTGGACAAACAAGCAAGGAGACCATTGTTCTTTAGCCTTCCATCGATGTGTCTCAGACTGGGTATTTGCTAAAAATGTGGTGAACGCACATTTCAGTGGAGTACAAGTTACTTAACTAACTTCCTCACGACCCATTACTCCTATTTTTTCTAATTTAACCCAATCCAGCATGTGGGGTAATCTGGTCATATAGGTCTTGGAATACCACCGCACTGATACTTTCCCAATTCATTTGAAATGATTGGAGAAAATACTGCATCCCCGAGAGAGAAAAAAAACAAACACTTATTTGATAAAATTGTTAAAGGGTGGAACATACCACAATGTGGTAAACAGAATAAAACATGCCCCCATGTGCTCGGCAGCATTGCACAAATGTACAGGAGTAAAAACAGGGAGTGCTTTTAAATATACAAGAATAAAAACAAGTGGTCCGTTTTCCAAACTGTAGAATGCTTCAATTCATGTAATTAGCAGCGCTTTGGCGTTCACAGCATTTGGCACAGTAAATTTACTTTGTGTCTTTTCACATTGGATTACTATATATGAAGGTAGATAGGTTAAGCAGGAAGTGTCAGACTCAGAACATGCATTAACTAAAATTCTACACTTCATCCCTCAATTCTTTGGAAAGGACTTTGTTCAAGCCCTTATCTCTCACTTGAACTACTGCTACAAAGCATTTGGCATCCCAAAAGTTAGACAGCGTCTTCCACTATAATAACAAGCATTGAAAATGCAATAGGTCTCGCCTTTCATTAAGTTAGTCATTTGCTTTGCTAATGGTATTGTATAGTAAAGCAAATGGCTTTAACTTAATGAAAAATTGCATTTGTTATGTTTGTATGGTTTGCTTTCTACCTACATTCTGTTCTAAAACATCGTGCTACTATTCCAACATGGCATTGAAACGTGCACATTGAATGACCATCATGTGAGACTGACCGTGCACCAGCCAAGACCCTGAACTCCACGTGTGACAGTAGTAGTGCAACAGCAACGACCCAGATTTCCATGCAGGCCTTTGTACCCCTCTTCCGCTGACGTGTTGGGCTTTGGCTGCTCATGAAAAGTCAGGACTCTGTTGATATGCGAAGCCCTGGTCATTAATTAGAGCTTACGATGCGCATGGCAAGGCCACGTTAACAAGTAACGCTGGGGGTAAAGATGTAATTTCAGGTGTCAAAACTAATAAAATCAGGAGACAGAAGGCACAACGGAGCCCAGGGACCCACGAGGCACCGTCGTCCAATTAACTAATGAGCCCTTCCCTCAACCTGTCAGAGCCGCCTGTTGTCAGGAGGGTGGGAAGGAAGAGGCAACACAGACAACGGGGCTGGGGGTGTTGGAAGGAAGCAGAAACACGAACGACGGACGGGTGGAAGGGAAGAGAAGAGTCAACACAGACAACGTGAGGGTGGGCGGTAAGTGGGGAGGGAGCAAAAGCACACCACTATGCACGCGTACAGAAAAAATGCGCGCATGTGTACATCCCTACGCTCATTAAAGTATACAAAGATGGTGTCGGGCTGTCCATATGCGCGTGCATTTTTCTGTCCGTACGCGTGCATGTTTAACATTGTGAATGGCGAGAGCAGCCATCTTTGTCCATCTGGACGTGCATGCATTCAGCTTTGGCTGAATCGATTGCAAAAGGTCCTCACATGGCGAGAGCAGCGCATGCGCTGCTTTTGCCATGCGAGACTCAAAAAAGCAGATGCGAGACTGAATTGGAGCTTAAAAAGACGCTCCTGTATACAGAGGACAAACAATGCTTATTTAAACTCTAGGCCTGTCACAAAACGATTAACAATCACAACTGAAACATTTGCAGGAAATAACTGGTATTCCCCAGCCGGACTTTGATCCAACAGAGAGCTGGTTGCCATGTTGGTTTAAGTAAACGACGGTGGTCGGGAATCGGGGGCGGGGCACAGGGTTGCTGTAGTCGCTGCCAAACTCTAGAATTCTCCCAGTGACAATCAGGGCTATCAAATATGGTAACGTTCAGGAAACATTAAAGGCTTCCTGCTCTTATAGATTTTAATCTGCAACGAGGCTTACCTGGGCAAAGGCCTACTATTGCAGGCTCACCGTATCTTTCCCAGTTACCCAACAACAGAATACATCTTAGGAAGAGGCTGTTTGCACTTAAAATGCCAAAAACTTATCCAACATTACATAAATTAGACCCAAAAAGGCTGTTGCAGATCTGAATTTGCTGCCTTTTTTAAAGGTTAGATGCCAGCTTCCAGGTATGTATACTTATTCAGTACATTCTATTTTTAATAGCACTGGGATTGGACCCAGATTCAGGAAAATCAATTCATCCAGTACTAGAAGTCTGGTACCTCAAAGCCAGTGTGTAAGGCAATGGGCAAGAACAACCAGCTCCAGTGCCCACATGCCAATGGTGTCGTTCAGGCATCTCCCTCTTCAATTCTAGATTCACACAAAGACAGTAGGTTGCTGAACACAAACTGCTAATACTATGAGCAACTACTGGCAAAGCCGTTTTTAAAACGTGGGCTATACTACTGAGATGGTCAAACCAAATGACCAACAGGGCGTCACATGCGGGCGTACATTCACCCTCCTTGGAATGGTGTTTGAGAAAAGCCTGTTCGAAGATGGCCAGCAATTAATCATGACACGAGGACGCATAGGTGACCATTAACATATCACTAAAAAAATGCAGAGGAAAAATGAAGGAGCCACCAGATCCTGACAAAATATATAATAAAATTAAAAGCCTTAAGGGACAGGGGAACAATGAGCAACAAGGCAAACAAAGCAATGGAAAAGCAGAGCGGGTAGCAGAGCAGCAGAAGAACTGATAGGAGGGAGACAAAGCAATAGAAAAGCAGGGAAGAAAGGACAAGCAAAGGAGGGACTTTTAGAGGGCAAAAGGCAATCTAACAATCAGCTAGAGGTGGGATAGCAAAAGGGGAAAAACAGCCGGAAGAATGACAAAAATGGAACACAAAACAAGCTCAAGGGAATGTTCAAGAAAGAGAAAAGAACTGGGTATCAAATTACAAGTATTAGAAGGATGCAACTCATCCAAATAAAAAAAACCTGTAAAATAGCCATGCTGTAGGGGAGGGGCAAACTAAGTAGGAAAAGACAAATAAGTTAGCAATTAAGATAGACAAGAAAGTCAAACAATGATAATCAGAGGGCTGACCCCAAAGCCCACTCTAAGTATAGATATTGTACACAACAGGTTTTTCTGCAACCGTCAGCTATCATGGTTTTAAGCGAAACCTAAAAAGTTTAACTTTCCACAGTTTGATTAAAGAAATAAATGACCAAATAAATGCCCACGCAAATTCTAAACATCCCACAACAGTACCATAACATCCCTGGAGATGCAAATTGACCAGCTCGTCGAAAGCTGCTGAGCTAAGTCTATTGAGCAGAGGCAAAAAAATTGACTCTGGCATAATGTCCAACATCTCCAAGTGTAGTCCAGCTCACCTTCTCTTGGTGCTGCTGCTCCAGTTGAACAAGTTGGCTTTGGTGCTCCGTTTCCATCTCTGCCATCTGGGTTCGCTCCTCAAAGAGCGTCTTCTGCATGTCATTAGAATGAGCCGTGGCTTGCTTTAGGTTACCCTCTTGTTTACTGCATTCAATTTTGGCGGAGACCAGCTAAAATCAGAGAAGCTCTATGTTAAGATAGATGGCAGCTGAATGTTTAGTCAGCAACACAATATTACACCCAACCCTGCTGAAACAGAGGTCATAGTTTTAAAATCGATCTGTGAAGCTACGGTTTTCCACATTTTACTGTGCAAAGCTGATATTCTGTCCCATATCGTAGGAATGTCTCAGGCATTAGTACAAATTCATTCTTCATAGACCTGAGAAGTCGGCTTTCCAATCACACAAAACATAACATACCTGTTTTGCTTTTGAAACAGCTCAGACAATCCCCATCACGCACCTCCATCCGACGCACCTTACAGTAACTTCAAATAAAAGTACATAAGCCTTAGAGCCCAATGCATGGTCATCTTTTGAGCTACACTTTCGCGTAAGGAAAGGCCCCCTGCACTCATTTTTTTTAATCAAACCCACATTTTGGAAAATCCTACTTTAACTAAACCATCTAGATGCATACAGTTGATACCCACGAGCCACTATTGAACTTCATGCTACTTGCAAATGCAAATATTACTGTCTAGAACCTGGCTTATTCAGGGAATCAGAGTACAACTTATCTAAGGAACACATGTTTCGGTGTCTTTTTAAGGAATCCATTTACACGATCTGCCATAAGTCATTTTAAACTGTTTTCACTCAGTGTATATACTTAAACGCAGCTGAATCCAAAACATGAGCAAGCTGTAAACCCTTGACTAATGAAAAAAATATTGAACAAGGGGGCACTAATAGGCAGGAGGAGGCAGAGGGGAGCAAGAGCAAACTGCCACTCGTTCCCCGGCCTAGCAGCAGACTCAGTCTATGAATTACCACCAGATTTATAAACTACACAAAGCACGACGGGGTGGAAAAACAGCATAATATACAGGAAGCCATTTTACTGAAAATCGTTCAACATGCAGTGAACCTTTGTTGCATTCGTTAAAAGTCACAGAAACCTGGGAGAATTCATTCAGTTTCAGTACAAACTAGGACAGGTAACGGATCCTGTTCAGCGATTGACACAATTTAATAAGGCGCAAGAATGAACATACCAAACAGATTACGGCTTAGCTGACAGGTCCATCAAAATAGAGATAAGACTCCCTCCCAGAAGGCCCTTCCCTGCTCTCAAAGCAAGAACAAACAAAGGACTACTGTCTCCGACTCCCCTTCTTGGCGGCCACTTTAGACTGATCTTTCTCAGTGGCGGCCATCATGGACTAGTCAATCACTATTGGAGCATGACCTGAGAACCGGACACAGACTAAGTTCCACTACCGCGCACCTTACTTAGCCTATATCGACACGCTCTTGTGATAGTGTCTGCCTTCTATTGCTGCATTTTTACATCTATTTTGTTTTTATGCAATTGTTTTTTACCTGTAATGCACCGACTGCTACAACATATATTCTTGGATGCTCACAGTGTACAACGATTTGTTTCTTATGTATTGGTCCTATAACCTGCTGTCATGTAATTGTTTTTACCTGTAACGCACCGACTGCTACCTCATATTCTTGGGTGCTCACAGTGTACAACTATTTGGTTTTACGTATTGGTCCTATAACCTGTTTTTATGTAATTGTTTTACCTGTAACGCACTGATTGCTACCTCATATTTTTAGGTGCTCATAATCTACAACTATCTGTTTTTATGTATTGGTATTATAACCTGTAATGCACCGACTGCTACCTCATATTTACTTATGGGTGCTCACTAGTATCACCTGGTACATTTAACTCCTGTACTGCAACATTTGCTACCGCATATATCTTTTGGTTGCTCGCTAATGTCACTTGCGATTCATGTGACTTACTGTTGCATTTTGCTCCAGTATACTGACAGCACCATACAGCTACCTGTATTCGGTACATTTAGGCAAACTGCACCCGTTTAACTTTTAATTCTTAACCTCCTGTAATGCACCGATGACTCAATTCACCGCCATCCCCTTCACCCCGGACTCCACTACCCTCACCCGCAACCACACCCCCTCCCCACGCACCAATCCTCAGAAGTACACACATACCATTTACACTCATCTCTCTCCCGACATCACAGCTCCCACCCACACTGCTCTCACCCACAACCCCACCCCTTCCCCCCTACCAACTCTCAGACCTCCACACATACCATTAACACCCCTCTGTCCCCTGACACAACAGCTCTCACCCACTCTCCTCTCTCCCCTGACATCACCCTCAACACCACCCCTTCCCCTTCCCCTTCGACCAACCCTCGGACCTCCACACATACCATTAACACTCCTCTCTCCGACATCACAGCTCCCACCCACACTCCTCTCTCCCCTGACATCACAGCTCCCACCCACAACCTAGCTCAGCTCCGGAACGACACACGACAATTCCCACCCTTTATCCCCTCCCATCCTCAGCCCCCACTACCCTCTGACTAAATACGCAGAACACACTTCCTCTCTCTACTTAACTCCCCCACCTCTCAACAGGTCCACCATCAATCCCACTTCCCCCCCCCCCCACTCAGTCCTCACTACCATTACTGCACCCCCACAACCACTCCTCCACCCTGCTCTCTCCGCCCTCCACCAACCCCCTCTCTACCTCATCCATACCGCCCCCGCCAAAACTCTCTCTCCTCCCTAACTCCGGCCCGTACGTGGACACTGACACAATGGAGCCATGCACGAACACCAGCCTACCCCCCCACCTGCTCGCTAATTCACGGGTCAGTCATGCACCTCTGATCCCCGCTCCCACCGCCATCGCATACCCCACGCTGGACAAGATCATGGCCACCCTAATCCAGGTCAAAGAAGAACTGCACATCAAAGAACTTCTCTGCACAAACCCCATACAACTCTCACCCAACTCAACCCAACCCACCAAGTAGTTCAAGTGTACTAATTACACATGAACCACTACTTCGGACTCTTAAAGAATATGCACAGACCTTACTCCCTGTTCGACCTCTTTGTTTATCTGTATTTTTGATCTACATCGATTTGTGCTGTTCGCTTTACTGACTTAGCTGTTTGATTAGGATCTTGTACTCGCTCTATGTAAAGCGCTCTGATATCTGCAAAGATCTTGTTCGCGCTATATAAAACTTTCAAAATAAATAAAAATAAAAGAAGCCAAGAAAATAGGCAAGCAATCCCCCCAGCCCCAACACACAAATAAAGCTGAAATAACGGAAGCTGTTGGGCACTCACCTCTTTCATAAGGTATTTAATAGCACACTTCGTTTCCACAATGGTGGTCACAGTTTCCCATCGCTGCTTGATAAGAGCATCACCATCTGCATCCAAAAGCTTCTGCTGCAGGTCTGCTATTTGAGCACTCCTTCAAGGGGAAAGCACAGCGTGAGCTCCTGGAGCACTTTGCATCATCATGAAAGTCTTCAATAGACCTCCAGTGCAAGCATTTCCTTCCCATCACGCACATTTGATGCATAAAGGACACTTCCACCCATCACCTACAGCTTCAATGTGCAGTAAAGAAGAAGAACTTTCACAAAGACCTCGATTGCCGTGCCAGCTCAATCATTCTCCAGCTCGCACCATAACATTAAGCTCCTTCAGAGTTTGCTATTAAAATTCAACCATCACTGAAAGGTCCCTCTCAACAAGCCCTTCATTCACCCCCAGTGCACCTTGCTTTGAGCAGTTCCAGTTCATTACATTCCTCACCCCTGATATCAGTCCCTCCCACAACCAAGCCAGAGAGGGTGGAATACAACAGAGCGACGGGGATAGCGCGCAAGCCTGAAGAGGACAGGACTAATGGTACCAGAGTTAACACAAATAAGTTATACTCAGCAATATTTCTCTCCAGCGTTCGCAACCTCTTAAACTGCATAACTAGTCAAAATAAACAAATACACCTCGAAGTTTTATCCTTGGCATTCTGCAAAACTAAAGCACAGGCTGCTGACAGTTTCATACACATTTCGCGCTAGATCCAGTCACAATTTTTTTTTGCAGTAATTATTTCTTTTTTACTGGATCTTCACCTTTACACATTCACCAACTCTTGAATAATATCAGGTGTATTAATTTATTGGGCAACATTGATCAAATCAATAGGCTCTATGTTAAGTGACTGATTGCAAACGAGTCAACTGGGAGTTCGGCGGGTTTAAGAAAGTGGCTCTATATATACTGGACCAAAGTAAGGTACAGTGTGTATAGAGTCCCCAGTCTCCAGAGGTATAACAGAGGTTAAAGTTAGATATAACCTTAATCTCTATAGTGGTAGCTTGGTCGAGCAGTAAGGCGGTATCAGAGGACAGTGTGAAGCATTTGTTGTACACTTCGTCAGCAAAAGGTTTCACACACTCAAGAACTGAACTCCAGGCCAACTGTTTTATATCAAAATATATAGTTTTATTTTAGAACCAACAGGTATCAAAATATACTTTTCTCAATGTGAGTGACTTCAGGTAATTACTTTGCAAAGAGGCAATTAGACTTTGTAAATACAATGGCTACATTGGTTGCCATAGGCAACACAATTTCAAATAATTTAACACTGAGCTCGATGGGTTTTTCTATATAAATGCAGTTGATTACTTTTCTAACCACAGGACTGGATCCTGGATTCAGTCCCGGGACAAACAGTAAACAATTAAGTAAAAGTGTTTTGGTTACAGTTGTGATGTTGAAAGAATATAAATGTATTTTCAAAGTTGACACCTAGAAACTTTTCAGTGAAAACCCACCAATGTTATCCTATGGGAGGAAATTCAAGTCACAGGTAAAGTAAGTTTGTTACTTTTGTAATCCATTACTGGACTCCTAAATTCAGCACTGGGCTCTCTACCTAAGACAGGTAAGTAATCACGTTCTAGGATTAGGTACGATTTTTAAGGAATATTTCTAGTTTGCAAAAATCGACACTTATGTTATGTTACTATTTTTTTTATATAGCGCGCAGCGACTCAAAAAGAGTATCCTGGCGCTTTCACAGCGAGACCTACAGAAAGTAACACAACACGACAATAAAACAGCAAGAAATAAAATAAACCAAAAGGGGACCTATAAAGTAAACAGCCACGTCTTGAGACCCTTCCTGAAGGCCAACAGACTAGTAGCACCACGAAGTGACAGCGGCAAGGCGTTCCACAACTGGGGGGCGCGCAGACCAAAGGAGCGGCCTCCGATACGAGCTTTCTGGACGCGCGGCACAACAGCCAGAAACTGTGATTCAGATCTGAGCGCCCGGGCCGGGTGATAAAAGGACAGTCTCCTTTGGAGATACTTCGCCCCTCCAGAGTGTAAGGCCTTGAAGGTCAAAGTCAGCGCCTTAAAAATAATGCGGTTGCGAATAGGCAGCCAGTGCAGGTCCTGCAAGAGGGCCGACACCCTCGCTCGCCTATTTAAGCCAAAGATGGCCCTCGCCGCCGCATTCTGCGTCACCTGAAGGCGCTGTAACAGGTACTCCGGCAGGCCCAGGTAGAGGACGTTGGCATAGTCCAGCCTGGACCCAATCAGAGCCTGCACAGTCAGCTTCCGATGCTCTTCCGATAACAAGGGAAGGAACTTTCTAAGAGTCTTCAGAAGACCAAAGCAGGAGCCCGTCACTCCCAAGATCTGGGCTCTCATTGACAAACCCTTGTCCATTTTTACCCCAAGATTTTTGGCAACTAAAGAAGGGGAAGAGGGCGGAAACATATCAATGGGCCACCAGCCATGCCAGTCAGGGTCAGACGCACACCCGAAGAAGAGCACCTCCGATTTCTCTGGATTGCACTTAAGGCCACTCGAATGAAACCATCCGAACACAGCCCCAAGGCAATCCCGGATGCTCTCCCCGTTAAAATCTCCTCCCCTCTCACAGGAGAAGAGGAGCTGAGTGTCGTCTGCATAGGACACGATCCGGGCCCCGAAAGACTCCGCCAGAGCCGCCAAAGGGGTCATAAAGATGTTAAAAAGGGTCGGGCTCAAAATCGAGCCCCGAGGGACCCCGACACCCAATGGCGGCATCACAGCAGAATCCGGCGGGGTCCAGACCGTTTGCCGGCGGTCGGCTAGGAATGACAAACCAGCTGAGCACCGTCCCCCTGAGGCCTATCTCGTAAAGTCTCGAGAGCAGGCGATCATGGGGGACGGTGTCAAACGCCGCCAAGTCCAACATGACCAGCATGGCCCTACCTCCAGAATCCAAAACTCCTTTGATATCTTCCGCCACCTCCAGAAGTGCAGTCTCAGTACTGAGATTGGGGTGGAAGCCTGATTGGGAGGGATGCAAAAGCTCATGCCCTTCCAGAAATTTGGAGAGCACCGCTTGAATGTGCTTCTCCACAATTTTCATCAGGGCAGGCAGGAGAGAAATTGGTCTATAACTGACCAAAGCCTCCGGATCCAAGCCAGGCTTTTTCAACAAAGGGATCACCATAGCCTGTTTCCAGGCTGATGGGACCAAGCCTTGGCTCAGTGATAGATTGAGTAATGGGTTGACCAGTGGATTTAAGACTTCCGCCATTCTAGATAGAAACTTTGCCGGACAGGGGTCCAGCGGCGAGCCGGACTTAAGAGCACCCAAGAGTCCTAACGACTCGGCGGCTGACAGAGGCGGGAAGACTGCCAGCGACGGGCCAGATGCAACAGCCAAGTGGAGAACCTCCCTTGTGCAAATTGCACCTACAGGCTCCGCCCGATGGAAAGAGTCCTGGATCAGCTTAATCTTGTCAGTAAAAAACTTGGCAAGGTCCGCAGCCCAGGACTTAGAAGGCATATCATAGGCAACACTCGAGCGAGGGGCTGTAAATTCCCTCACAATGGAAAAGATTTCCTTGCAGGAGTTAGAGGCAGCCTCTATTCTCCCTGCAAGGTAGACCCTTTTCCCAGAACGAATGTCCCGTTGATAAGCCTTCACCGCCGATGTATAACGCAGCTTGGCCTCAAGATCGTATTGGGCACGCCACGCTCTTTCCGCCGCCCTGCAAGCCTGCCGGGCGGATGCCAGTGTCGCCGTAAACCAAGGGGCTGAAACTCGTTTCGAAGTAGAACGAGGGGCCATCACTGGGGCAAGGTCGTCAAGTCTATCCACTAGCCAACCCTGCAGGACTTCCAAGTCCTTCTCGAGGTCACCCGTGCAAAGGCACGGATGCTCCAGCGCTGCCTGCGCAAGCATTGCCGGTGTCACAGAGTGGTAAGCCCGGTAGGCTCGCCGCTGTTGCAGAGACCCCATATTAGCAGGTCTCACTGCGCCTTTAACCAAAAATTTGGCCAGCCAGTGATCAGACCACAGCACCGGGATTATCTCCTTCACCTCGAGGGGAAAGGTGGAAAACACCTGGTCCAAGGTATGCCCTTTCCTGTGGGTGGGTCCCACAAGAAACGGCAAGAGGCCCAAGGGGGCCGTGGCCTCCAAGAGTTTGGTGGAATCAGAGTCATCTGGAATATCCATATGGAGATTAAAGTCTCCAGCGACGATGCATTGAGCTGCATTCAGCACCAACCCAGATAAGATAGACTCGAAATCTTCAAAAAAGGTGCCCAAAGGGCCAGGTGGTCTATACACCAACAAACCCTTGAAAGATTGGTGAGGTGCCAAGGTGATAACAAAAGCAAGGGACTCAGAGCCCCGGATGTCATCAATCGGTAAGATGGAACAAACCACACTTTCCTGCACCACCAGGGCCACACCTCCGCCCCTACCCGTAGATCTATCCTGCCTATAGATGTTATATCCAGGAGGAATGGCTGCTGCCACATCAGGGTTGGAAAAATCCCCCAACCAGGACTCAGTTAGCATGAGACAGAGGGGCTTATCCACCTCTAAGAGGTCATAGATCTCCTGCGCATGTCTAGCAAGAGATCTGGTGTTTAACAGCATGCAAAGATGGTCAGCATGCTCAATCGGTCTCTTAGGGGGGGTAAACACGGTACAGCTCGGACGCCAACCGCAACCAGGACAACAGCACCTACCCCTAAACCGACCAGGAAAGACGGTACGGCAGCCCTCAAAAGGGGGAGGGGGAGGGCGAAGTGCGCGTAACTCACCAGATGTATAATGGCGCCGAGAAGACACAATGCCGGAGTCAGACGATGGAAAAGCCCCGACCGCCGCCCCGCCCGCCTCCGGGACGCTGACGGGCGCAGACGGGCTGGACTCTGGCGTGACTCTGGCTGTGATCCGGCGCAACCGCTGCGCGTGACCGCTGCGCGTAAGCATCGCTCCTTAATAAACTGTCCGTCGCCTGCGCCACTAGACCGCCCCACCCGGGCCCCACACCCAATATGGCCGCCACTGAAGCCAAGGCTCCCACAGCCAGCCCACAGGAGACCGGGACCCGCAAAAACACGGTGAGTCAACGATTATAGTGCAAGTGAGGGCGCTCAAGTTCAAAGGCACAAATACACAAAATAAACAATATGCCAGATAAAAAGCGAGTTTCTTTTAAAACGCGCTGCGAAATTGCGCATCAGTAAAACACAGCGCCTGGAAGCGCTCTCGAAGGTCTCGCGCCCGCTAGCAATTCAGCGGGACCAAGAATGGCAAGGGCGAGCCTTCAGAACTGCCTCCTTAATAAACTGTCCGTCGCCTGCGCCACTAGACCGCCCCACCCGGGCCCCACACCCAATATGGCCGCCACTGAAGCCAAGGCTCCCACAGCCAGCCCACAGGAGACCGGGACCCGCAAATACGCGGTGAGTCAACGATTATAGTGCAAGTGAGGGCGCTCAAGTTCAAAGGCACAAATACACAAAATAAACAATATGCCAGATAAAAAGCGAGTTTCTTTTAAAACGCGCTGCGAAATTGCGCATCAGTAAAACACAGCGCCTGGAAGCGCTCTCGAAGGTCTCGCGCCCGCTAGCAATTCAGCGGGACCAAGAATGGCAAGGGCGAGCCTTCAGAACTGCCTCCTTAATAAACTGTCCGTCGCCTGCGCCACTAGACCGCCCCACCCGGGCCCCACACCCAATATGGCCGCCACTGAAGCCAAGGCTCCCACAGCCAGCCCACAGGAGACCGGGACCCGCAAAAACGCGGTGAGTCAACGATTATAGTGCAAGTGAGGGCGCTCAAGTTCAAAGGCACAAATACACAAAATAAACAATATGCCAGATAAAAAGCGAGTTTCTTTTAAAACGCGCTGCGAAATTGCGCATCAGTAAAACACAGCGCCTGGAAGCGCTCTCGAAGGTCTCGCGCCCGCTAGCAATTCAGCGGGACCAAGAAGAAACTTCAGAGAAAAACAGTCAATGGTTTCCTATGGAAGGAAAGTGGAGTTACTAAGTACGGTTAGGATTCCTTTTGCGGTTCAGTACTGGGCTGAAAGGTACAGTGCTGGCTTCTCTCCTGATCACAGGTGAGTAATTCTGAATTCGTTACTCGGCTGATTTTTGATGACTATTTCAAAGTTTCAAAACTTCTCACTTCGAAGATTTTTCGAGTCAAACCAGTCAATGTTATCCTATGGAAGGAAAGTGAGTTATCAGCTTTCAGGGGAGTACTCGACTGGTGAAGTTAAGGTTCTGGGCATAGACTCGGGGGGGGGGGGGTCTCCCAGGGGCTGAAAGGTTCAGTAGTTACACCCTCAGCGGCACAGGGGCAGCCGGGTGCAGAGAGAGTAGGCCCGATGCAATCCAATGGAGGGTAGCGGGTGCAGAGAGAGTAGGCCCGATGCAATCCAATGGAGGGTAGGGGGCCTTTGGTTGGTGGCTGCCAGCAAGCAGGCCCCGCGGCTGTGGGAGCTGGTCACTGTGAGAAGTTGGCCTGATATGCAGTGCTCACTATTCTAGTGATCACTATATATCAGTCCAAACAACCCTTATTGATGATTGGTTGTAAGTCAACCTTATAGACCAGCTATCCTAGTAGCATGGATACGAGCAGTCTAAGGCTAAGACTCGAGAGGGCGTGTTAAGCCAGCTGTTTTACCATCACATTACCCCTTGAACACCAAGTGAAAGGACACCACACAAGTTATGAAAATAAACAGATATTTATTTATAACAAGTCTACCCTGAACTCTTTATGAGTCAGGGAGCTAAGCACACAACAAAACTTACGAAAATACTTTAAGTCGCACAATTTACACAAATGCCCGAGGGGCACGAAAAACCATATTACAAAAGTGGAATGCGAATTACTAGCAGGTAAGTAACTATTCTCATAGACTTTAGAAACGCTAGGCCTACAATACTAAACCCTTAGATTAGTAGCAGGAGGCCTGTGGACGTCGTGTGCAGAGTGGGAACTCTCACGCGTAAGGCGGGAAAAAGTCTATGGAGGCTAGCAAAGACAAAGTTACTGTTCTCGGGCGAACCAGACTAGGTGGGTCGAAAACAAGAGTGGATCCGAACACTTAGAGTGTTGGACTATGCTGAAGCACCGGAGTACTTGGTTTACCTAGCCCAGGGGCTGCGGCTGCATAGGGTTCAAGTTGCGTCGGAAACCCTCGTTGAAGATCCAGGAGCCTGAAGAAAGAAGTTGCTGGCAGGCGGCCAGTGAAGGAGTTCGTGGTGATCCAAGCCTGGATCAGGGAAGAAGAAAACCTGTAAGCAGAGGGGACCAAGTTCTGAATCACTAGCCAGTGATTTGAGTGGGCACCAGGATGGCACCGGACGAAGTCACCTCAGCCAGGTGAGTGGGCGCTGCTGGGCTCTGCAGTCTCTGACCAGGAGGCGTTGTCGGCGACCAGGATGGAGGTGCGAGCTGTCCCACGGAGGTACTTGCTGTCGACGTCGCTGGACCCAGGATTGGGGCAACAAGTCTTGGCAAATGCAAGGCCCACGCGGTGGACCTAAAATGGCGTCTTGAGTGGACCAGGAGGGTCCAGGGTACTTCTCTGAAGGAGGGAAGCAAGGGCCAGTCTGGAGCAACCAGACCAGCGGTGTTGGTCGTTAGAGTTCGTCGTCAGAGGGTCACTAGCCAACGGGCAAGTGACCTGGACAACGCGGTGAGCAGCAAAAAGCAGAAGGGCCCCACGCAGATCTCATGGATGCAGGGGGGCTGAACTTCGGTGCTGGGGCTGCTCAGGGTCGGGGCTTCTCTTACCCCAAAGCACTCAGTCGAGGGTCACTCAGTGGTCGTGCTGGACAAGCGTCGTGCAGTTCTGAAGATGGCCGGTCCCTCGAGGTCTCATCGCACCCACGGATCACAGCTGAGCTGATGATGTAGGTTGAGGTCAGAGGTGCCAGGGAAGCCGGTTCTCGTCGTGCTGGAGCAGTCTTGATCCGGAGGAGAGACTGGCAACAAACCGCGATACTTGGTTGGTGCCTGCTGCTGCAGGGTGACTACTCCTTAGTCACAAGGGAGAAATCTTGGGAAGAGTCTTGAGTTCTTCGTGTAGAAGGTCGGTTCAGGATTCAAAGATTGATCTGATTTAGAAGGGGGCCAGTTCCTACCTTTATCCTGCAAAAAGGGGCTGGCACGCGACTAAGTCCTGCCCTATGGGTGGGACTAGGAGGGGGGTGGTTACACCCCTCTCCTTTGGCGGGCTTTCCTCAGATCAGGGGCTGGAGTGCCCCTGGAACTGGTTCAAGCCGGCATATGCACAGTGAGCACCGGGGTGCCACTTGCAGTCACCTTCCTCTAAAGCCCTGCCTACCTAGAATACACAAAATCCTGTCTGGGACGGTGCTGGCACCGCCCCTGGCAGGAAACCCTTTGTCCTTGCCTCCTGTGCTGGGAGGACTCCCAGCAGCAGGAGGGCAGACTTGTGTCTCGGTGGCAGCATCCATCTTGTGGAGCTGAGGCTATGTCTGACTTTAACCGGGGTTACAGGTTACATACATGTCGTGTCCCTCTAGAAGGGTGGAATGCTAACCCCCGTCGCCAGAATTGGCGAGGGGTTATTATTCCAATTCGTATGACACCTTACTCGACATGTTTTGATAAAGCGATACCAGAGTTGGCATATAACCGCGAGGATTATAATGCACTTAAGAGTATATGGTATGCGATATCATGGAACAGCTATTAGGACTTGGTTCCGCAAGCTGCAAACGGGATCAGCTCATGCCAGAGCACCATTTCACATTATTCCAAGCACTCTGCCTTCAGGATTGTTAAGGCCTGCCATAGGAGTGACTGATAGGAATATATGTGTCCATTTTAGGGTTAGATATAGGAATACTATATCTAAAGCAAAGGGTGATTACACCACCTTGCCCCAGCTGTCGTGCAGCCAGTTGTGTCAGATTTGGATGGCTAGCCAGGGGTGGCATAATACATGCTGCAGCCCCTGGTAGGCCCTGGGTACACCTATGCCCTGGGCACCTAAGGTACTCTGTACAGGGACTGATAAGGTGACTCAGTATCCAATTAGATATGTACCTAAGGTACATGGAATCCATTTTACAGAGAGAGCAGTAGGCCTGGGGTCCTGAATAGCAGGGCCCCAGGTCAACTAAGTCAGAAAACCAGCAAAACACCAGGCAAAAAGTTGGGGGCAACCATAGTCAGGGATCTACCTTCCTACAGTCACTTACTCAGGGCAAGTGGGGAAGTAGAGTAGGATAGGAGTGGCACTTCCAGCAGCACTCTGGCAGCTGGGTGCAGGGTGCTTTTGAGCCGTCGGGCACTCCATGTTATCCAATGGGAAAGTTCAAAAGTGAACAAAGGCTGCAGACTCGGGGACGGAGATTCTACAGGTGCGACCACCACTTCGAGAGGTAAATTGGGATCTTGGAGAAGAGGTAGGTACCCCAAAGAGAGGCACAGGGAGTTGCAGGGCACCGAGGTGTTTTTTGAGGTTGGGAAATCTTACCTTCAAGCTGGTCGCGGTTGGAGGGGTCCGTGGTTCTGAGGCTGCAGGCGTTCTCTGGGTCGTCGAGGAGGGTCTTTGGGCACTGGCGTTCGGGTCCCAGTCACCGGGGGGACGTCCTCGTGGTCTTGGATCACTCAGGCACAGGCCAGGCTCAGTGGATGCAGTGTGGGCTGGATTCGCGGTTCCTGGCTGGCACCAGGGGTATTGCTGATGGAGCAGAACACCACTGCCCGTGGGAGGCCCAGTCTCTTGGAAGGTTCAAGGCAGGCAGTGTGAGAAGTTGGCCTGATATATAGTGCTCACTATTCTAGTGATCACTTTGTATCATACCAAACAACCCTTATTGATGATTGGTTGTAAGTCAACCTTTCAGACCAGCTATCCTAGTAGCATGGACACGAGCAGTCTTCAGGCTAAACTCTAGAGGGCGTGTTAAGCCAGCTGTTTTACCATCACATATACCCCTTGAACACCATGTGAAAGGACACCACACAAGTTGTTATAAAAATATAGGATATTTATTAATAACAGTTCTACCCTGAACTCTATATGAGTCAGGGAGCTAAGCACAATACAAAACTCTTACGAAAATACTTCAAGTTGCACAATTTACACAAATGCCCGAGGGGCACGAAAAACCATAAACACAAAAAGTGGAATGCGAAATACTAGCAGGTAAGTAACAAGATCCAGAGGCTTCAGGATCGCTAGGACTACACTACTGAACCCTAAGGTTAGGAGCAGGAGGCCTAGGGAGGTCGGGTGCAGAGTGTGCACTCTCACGCGGGAAGAAGTCTATGGATGCTAGATTTCGTAAAGTTAGTGTTATCGGACGAATCCGACTAGTTAGGCTGAAAACGAAAAAGGATCTGGACACTTGGATAGTGAACCTACGTTGGAGCACCGAAATGCTCGAATTACCTAGCCCAGGGGCTGCGGCTGCATAGGGTTCAAAAGACGTCGGGAATCCTCGTTACAGTCTATGGAGCCTGAAAGAAGAAGTTGCTGGCAGGCGACCAGTGATGAAGTTCGATGGGATCCAAGCCTGGATCGGAGTTGAAGATGACCTGAAAGCAGAGAGGACTCAGTTCTTGATCACTAGCCAGTGATCAGATGGGCACCAGGATGGCACCGGATGAAATCACCTCGACCAGGTGAGTGGGCGACGCTGGGCTCTGCAGTCTCTCGGACCAGGAGGCGTTGTCGGCGACCAGGATGGAGGTGCGAGCTGTCCCACGAGGGTGTCTGCTGTCGGCGCTGCTGAAACCAGGATTGGAGCAACAAGCCTTGGCAAAGTCAAGCCCACGCGGTGGACTCAAGATGGCGTCTGGAGTGGACCAGGGGGGTCCGGGGTGCTCCTCTCTTGGAAGGGAGCAAGGGCCAGTCTGGGGCAACCAGACCAGCGGTGAAATCGTCGTGGCCAACGGGCAAGTGACCGGACAACGCGGGAAGCAGCAAAGAGCAGAAGGGCCCCACGCAGATCTCGTGGATGCTGGGAGGCTGGACTTCGGTGCTGGAGCTGCTTAGGGTTAGGGCTTCTCAAACCCCAATGCACTTACGAGGGTCTCTCGGGGGTCGTGCTGGTGAAGCGTCGTGCAGGTCTTGAAGATGGCCGGTCCCACGGGTCTCGTCACACCCACGAATCTCAGCTGGGCTTGATGACGTAGGTAGAGGTCAGAGATGGCAGGGAATCCGGGTCTCGTCGAGCTGGGCAGTCTTGATCCGGAGGATGGACTTACAGCAAACCGCAAGAGCTTCGATGGTGCCTGCTGGTGCAGGGTGGCTACTCCTTAGCCACAAGGGAGAGTCTTCAGAAGAGTCAAGAGTTCCTTTCGTGGAAAGTAGTTTCAAGATTCAAGATTATCTAATTTGGGAAGGGGGCCTGCTCCTACCTCTATCCTAAAAAAAGGGGCTGGCATGCGACTAAGTCCTGCCCTATGGGTGGGACTAGGAGGGGGGTGGTTACACCCCTCTCCTTTGTCCGGTCTCTCCCCAGCTCAGGGGCTGGTGTGCCCCAGGAACTGGTTTGAGCCGGCATATGCACAGTGAGCACCGGGGTGCCACTTGCAGTCACCTTCCTTTCAGTCCTGCCTACCTGGGATACACAAAATCCTGTCTGGGATGGTGCTGGCACCGCCCCTGACAGGAAACCCTTTGTCCATGCCTCTGTTGCTGGAAGGACTCCCAGCAGCAGGAGGGCAGACTTGTGTCTCGGTGGCAGCATCCATTTTGTGGAGCTGAGGCTATGTCTGACTTTAACCGGGGTTCACAGTTACATACATGTCGTGTCCCTCTAGAAGGGTGGAATGCTAACCCCGTCGCCAGAATTGGGGAGGGGTTAGTATTCCAATATATATGACACCTTACTCGACATGTTTTGATAATGCTATACCAAAGTTAGCATTTAACCGCGAGGATTATAATGCACTTAAGAGTATATGGTATATGTTGGAAACGGGATCCCTGGCTGGCCAGGGCTTTCGCCAAAGTCAGTCAGAGACCACCACTCCCAAGTCAGGGCAAGGGAGTTACACGCCAAGATAACCCCTGCTCACCCTCTAGGTAACGTGGCGCGAGCAGCAAGGCTAAACTTGGAGGCGATGTAAGTTAAGTATTTGCGCACGCACCCCAGCAACATCCAGGCCCACCACAAAGTAAACTCCACACAAGGTTATATAAAAATAGCCTTTGTATTACACCAAAGCACATTCGATAAAACACACACTTTACAATGTGCCAGAGGCACGGGCAGAATTTACAAGGATTATTTACAAGACAGGGCCCCCTGGACCACTGTCAGGAATCAGAAGTAACACTTTCAGGAATAGCACTTAGAATGTAAAATTACTTTAGCACAAAATAGCACACAACCAGTAATCGCTGGTATCCAGGACCTCACTAGCACCACCTGTACTAGGGAGAAAACAACCACCTACACATCACAATACCTGTGGGGGTGGAAGCACATAACACATGATGCAATGCATAACATTCATTCAGAGGTGTAAGGAGGAAAACACATGATGCATCAACAATACATTCAGAGGTGTGAGGCACATGACGCATAAGAACACATTCAGAGGTGCAGGAAAAGTACAATTGCGCCAAACTCACAAGTCACCACTTGTGACTGTCCATAGGCAGGAACACCAGAACTGTCCCAATGTCAGGGGCCTAAACGTGGCAGCTGCCCACAAAGTGCTGGGCAGCTGAAAGAACAATGATGGGGCCAACGCTGGAGCCTCGCAGGCTCTGGCCAACTGACTGTCCCCTGAGCCCCTCTGGGCTCTAAACAAGGACTGGCCCCTCAGGAGCCTCTCAGGCTCAAGATAACTGATGCCCTAGAGCCCTCGTGGCTCTAAATAACTGTGGCGCTTTTGAGCTCCTCCGGGCTCGTGAACAAAGAACTGGCCCTCCTGAGCCTCTCGGGGCTCGTGATCAACAAAATGGGCCACGTGGAGCCTCTCAGGGCTCCCAACACTAAGCGAGGCCCCAAGAGCCTCGTGGTTGGAGCCTCGCAGGCTCTGAATACAAAATGGCCCCCAACGTTGGAGTCCCCCCTCCTGGGGACTCGAAGTGCAATTGGGGCACCTAGAACAATGTTGGAGCGGCCCTCTGATCAGGCGGGGCCGCTCGACAGTCAGGTTGCACACCCCAATGCCACAAAGCTAGCACAGCCCTGGGGGGCGGGACCTCGCTCCACCCTTCCGCTCCCTCAGCCGGTTTTCCACTTACCGGCTCTCGGTGGGAAGGTGCTGCAGCTCCTCTGTGTGGCTGCGATGGTGGGGCGGCTCCTCTCTCCTGCACGCCGGGCCCCTCTGCAGGCGGGCCCTTCCTCAACCGGTCCCGCTTCTGGGGGCCGGGGGCGGCAGGCGGGGGAACCAGCACGCTTTCTCTCTGCTCCGGGCTTCCTCTTCTCCTCGCGCTGGAACTGCGGAGGCGGGACTTCCGGTTGCTTCTCCCGGGGCCGCGCTATGATTGGCCGGCCGGCCTGAATACTTCCGGGTCGTCGCGGGCAGCGCGGCGGCCCGTTTTCGGTACTTCTAGGCGGGGGCTCAATAAACCGAGGGTTCCCTCGAGTTAAATTCAAACACAGCAGCCAACCACCGGGGCAATGCCGGGTGGGCACCGGCTTTCCTAAATGAATACTCCAATCGAGGTGGGCACTCGATCTGGCAGGCAAAGCGCTCCCAAGCGCTAAAAGGCAATTTACAGCGCTCCAAGCGCTATAATCAAAAACAAAGCGCTTCCAAGCGCTAGAGGGCAAATAAAGCGCTATTAAGCGCTGGGGCCGAACTCAAGCGCTCCCAAGCGCTAGGGGAGAGTTCAGGCCCCCAAGGTCCAGGCAGAGTCCTTCAGCAAGGCAGGGGGGGGCAAGGCTGGGCCCAGAGCCAGCTCACTGGGTCTCCAGGCAGGGAGACAGTCCAAGTGGCGGTCCTCTGGCCCAGCAGCAGCAGCCCCCTCAAGTAGGATCAGGGAAGGACAACATCTGTGGGGACACAGCCCCATTTTAATACACCATTTTCCTTTGTCTGAAGGTGCAGGGTGGGGGCAGAACCAGTCGCAGCTGGTTCTTGAGTACTCTGTTTACCTCAACCACCCTCTCTATTCACTGGCAGGGCTTGGGTCATTAGACACACCACAGGGGGGCGGAGCCAGCATTGTGTGGGGAAAACCCAGCCCATCCAGGACACAGGTACACTCCTCCCACACATCACTCATGCTAATCTCCCACTCACCACCGGGCAGACCCATCCAGACTTCCTGGAGCCTGGCATGCCAGCCAGCTCCAGCCAATCACACGCCAGCACCCTCACAGCACACGTACAGCCATGTCTAGAAATGGCGCTTCCCTACTAGACGCATACACCATCTCGCAGCATTCACTCTCACGAGTTCACACATACCAGACTCAAGCCTGTACACCCCTTGCATCAGGAACTACCAGGGACACATACATTCCCCATGCATTCCTATGGGCAGGCAGGCCTAGCTCAGCACATGCACTCAGAGTGCGCACGCACTTTCCACTGGGACACAATGAAAGTGCGCAGAATCCCAAAAATCACCATTGCCAGGTCATCATTTAAAGCAAAAAGTCTAGGGGTGAACCTGCCCTAAGGGCCAAAGTCCAACAGTAGAGCGTCATCATGGAACAGCTATTTGGACTTGGTTCCGCAAGCTGCAAACGGGCTCAGCTCATGCCAGAGCACCATCTCACATAATTCCAAGCACTCTGCCATCAGGATTGATAAGGCCTGCCATAGGAGTGACTGATAGGAATATATGTGTCCATTTTAGGGTTAGATATAGGAATACTATTTCTAAAGCAAAGGGTGTTTACACCACCTTGCCCCAGCTGTCGTGCAGCCAGTTGTGTCTGTTTGGGTGGCCAGCCAGGGGTGGCATAATACATGCTTCAGCCCCTGGTAGGCCCTGGGTACACCCATGCCCTGGATACCTAAGGTATGCTGTACAGGGACTGATAAGGTGGCCCAGTACCAATTGGTAAAATGCACCTAAGGTACATGGTTGTAATTTAGAGAGAGAACAGCTAGGCTGTGGGTCTGATTAGCAGGCCCACAGCCAGGGAAAGTCGTAATCCAGTGAAGCAAAAAGCAAAAATCTGGGGTGGCCATGGGATTGCAGACCCCACTCTCCTACAGGCAGGTTCTCCGGGGTTTGAGGGTGCTGTCCGCAGGAGATGCCGGAGTTCCGCAGGAGCAGGTTCAAGGGTCAACAGGCCTGTAGGGTTCTGGGACCAAGTCAGTGGGCATCATCCTTTTGTTAGCAGCTGCACGGCAGGTCCTCTTTTCTTCATCTTGTTGCAATCGGGATCTAAGGAAGGAAGGTTCAGGGTGCCCCTAAATACTAAATTTAAGGGCGTTACAGGTAGGGCAAGGACCAATAGGTCCCTGTCCTGGGGTGGGTACAGCCCCTAGTCCACTCCTCCTGTGGGAGGGGGTGCAGGAGCCTAGCTGTGATTGGGCAGGGCTCCCCATCTTCAAGATGGCGGGAGTCCGGGGTTGTGCTTCACCTCGCCTCTCCCACCTGAGGGGTGGGGTTGGCACCCCCCCTTTCTGACGTAGGGTTTCCCGCCAGTCTTCCCGCCCGAGTGGGGGTCAGAACTGGTGGGGGCCAGTTGCGGAGTACAGCAAGTGGCATGGAGAAGCTCACAAAGGCGGCATGCCTTTTAAGCTTTCCCTGCCCATCCTGGGGGAGCAGACCTAGCACCTCACCCAGGATGTGCATTGTTGCAGGCCCAGGAGAGCAGGGGGCTCTCCACCCAGGGGTCCAGCAACATGTCTGCTGTGTGGCAGCCTAGGCAGTCTCTCAGACAAGACGTGGATTGGAGGTTAAGTTTCAGGGGGCATCTCTAAGATGCCCTCTGTAGTGCATTTTACATTAAATGCCACACTGGCATCAGTATGGGTTTAATGTGCTGAGAAGTTTGATATGAAACTTGTCAGTCTTCAGTGTAGACATTATGGTGCTGTGGGGTTCGTAATGACAACCTCCCAGCACCATATACTCTTACTGGCATCACTGCACTTAGTGCCCAGGAATGGACCTGGGTACTGTAGGGGCACAGGGCTCATGCACCTGTGCCCACACCACTGGCATTGGGCACCCTGCTAGAGGGTGACTGATGTATGCCAGGGCACTGGGTTTATGGGCATGGCACACAGGGATGTGTGCCACGTCGACTTTGTTTGGGTCTGGACTTAGACACTCAGCCTGCAAAGGTAGAGTGTGTGTGTGTGTGTGTGTGTGTGTGTGTGTAAATCAGAAGTTCAGCAAAAAGTGGGGGCATACCAATGCAAGAAAGATGCCACTTTCTCACACAGCTTTCTCGTCCTACCACCGCTTCTGGAGCGGTCAGCAGGCCTCAAGATTTTTTTTGTCTTTTCCATGTACTCTGCCATTGTGGAACAGAGGCCTAGTACACAGCCCACTACATCTTGTGTAGGTTAATGGAGGAGCCTCTACCAATCTTTTAAGAAGAGCAAGTGGTACCCTCACAGGATGCACAAACAAGTTCATGGGGGGGGGGGGGGGGGGGGGGGGGACAACCCTACTCCCTTATAGTTGCACTTCTAAGGAAGCGAAAAGCAGACATCCCATCTACTTATGAGCTTTTCAGGGTATTCCCATGATAGCTTTCAATGTCCTGTTGAATCTCTCAAGACCATTGGTTTGTGGGTGGTAAGGTGTAGTGAATTTGTAGTTCACTCCATACTCATCCCATATATTTCAGGGATGCAGGGAATAAGTTGGTACCTGTCTGATACCACTGTAGTGAAGACACCAATGAGGGCATTGGGTACTGCAGGAGCTGTAGTATTCCTTAGGGGAATTGCTTCAGGGTAACTGGTAGCATGAAAGGAGTAGTTTCTGTCCTGTAACTCCAGTTCTGTAGTAGGGGTATCTCTGTTATAGTCATAATCTAGTGAATAGTCCCGCCCATGTGCGTGGAACCCGGAGCAATCAAAAATAATCTCTTAGAGTGTCGAAAAATGCAAAATTGCACAGACACTTAAGAGAGAATTTAAAGACAGATAATGCAGCCTAAAAAGGCTACACTGTCCAGTACTTCAACTAGAAATTCCACCACAAAAATCCACAAAACAGCAAAGCCTGTACAGATTTCCCTTGCTTCAACAGCAAAATCCCTCAGGAATGATAGAGAGAAGAACCTGGACAGACAGGCCCCATAGGCTGTGTAGGAGAGTAGGGTCTGCAATCCTATGATCACCCAGATTTTTGCTTTTTGCTGCACTGGTTTACGACTTTCCCTGGCTGTGGGCCTGCTAATCAGACCCACAGCCTAGCTGTTCTCTCTATCCAAATTGTACTTAGGTACTGAATTGGCACTGGGCCCTCTCCAAGTCCCTGTACCCAGGGCTGAGGTGCACCCAGAAGTCTCCCAGGGGCTGAAGCATGTATTATGCCACCCCTGGATTGACTAACTAAAACTGACACAACTGGCTGCACGACAGCTGGGGCAAGGTGGTGTACTCACCCTTTGCTTTAGATATAGTATACCTATATCTAACCCTAAAAATGGACACACAGATCTCCTATCAGTCACTCCTATAGCAGGCCTTAACAATCCTGAAGGCAGAGTGCTGGGAATCGTGTGAGATGGTGCTCTAGCATGAGCTGAGCCTGTCTGCGGCTTTCGGGATCCATCCCTTAGCCGTTTCCATGATATCGCATACCATATACTCTTAAGTGCATTATAATCCTCGCGGTTATGTGCCAACTCTGGTATCGCTTTATCAAAACATGTCGAGTAAGGTGTCATACGAATTGGAATACTAACCCCTCGCCAATTCTGGCGACGGGGTTAGCATTCCACCCTTCTAGAGGGACACGACATGCCTGTAACCTATAACCCGGTTAAAAGTCAGACAGAGCCTTAGCATCCACAAAATGGATGCTGCCACCGAGACACAAGTCTGCCCTCCTGCTGCTGGGAGTCCTCCCAGAGCAGGAGATAAGGACAAAGGGTTTCCTGCCAGGGGCGGTGCCAGCACCGTCCCAGACAGGGTTTTGTGTATTGTAGGTAGGCAGGGCTTTAGAGGAAGGTGACTGCACGTGGCACCCCGGTGCTCACTGTGCATAGGCTGGCTGGAACCAGTTCCAGGGTCACTCCAGACCCTGTGCTGGGGAAAAGCCCGCCAAGGAAGTGGGTGTAACCACCCCCCTCCTAGTCCCACCCATAGGGCAGGACTTAGTCGCGTGCCAGCCCCTTTTTACAGGATAAAGGTAGAGACTGGCCCCCTTCCAAATCAGATCATCTTTGAATCCTGAAACTACTTTCTGCGAAAGGAACTCAAGACTTCTTCCTAAGATTTCTCCCTTGTGACTAAGGAGTAGTCACCCTGCATCCGCAGGCACCATCTAAGAACACTGCGGTCTGCTGTAAGTCCTTCCTCCGGAATCCGACTGCCCAGCTCGACGAGAACCGGCTTCCCTGGCACCTCTGACCTCTACCCACCTCTACAGCCCAGCTGAGAACCGTGGGTGCGACGAGACCTCAAGGGACCGGCCATCTGCAAGACTGCACGACTTCTTTCCAGCAAGCCCGCCGAGTAATCTACTGGTGAGTGCTTTGGGGTCCGAGAAGCCCCGACTCTGAGCAGCTCCAGCTCCGAAGTGCAGCCCCCCAGCATCTCCACGATCTGCGTGGGGCCCTTCTGCTTTCCGCTGCTCACCGCGTTGTTTGGCTACTAGCCCGTTGGCTTGTGGCCTTCCTGACGACGCCCGACGACATTTCTGCTGCTGGTCTGGTTGCTCCAGACTGGCCCTTGCTCCCTCCCAGAAGAGGAGCACCCTGGACCCTCCTGGTCCCCTCAAGACGCCATTTTGAGTCCACCGCGTGGGCTTGAATTAGCCAAGGCTTGTTGCCCAATCCTGGGTAACTTCGACGCCAACGACTTCATCCTTCGTGGGACAGCTCGCACCTCCATCCTGGTCGCCGACAACGCCTCCTGGTCCGAGAGACTGCAGAGCCCAGCAGCGCCCACTCACCTGACTGCGGTGACTTCGCCCGGTGCCATCCTGGTGCCCACTTAATCACTGGCTAGTGATTCAAGAACTTGGTCCCCTCTGCTTTCAGGTTTTCTTCTTCCTTGATCCAGGCTTGGATCCATCGAACTTTCCTTCACTGGTCGCCTGCCAGCAACTTCCTTCTTCCAGGCTCCTGGTCCGGCAACGAGATCCCCGACGTCTTTTCAGACCTATGCAGCTGCAGCCCCTGGGCTAGGTAACTTCGGCACTTCGGTGTCCCAGCATAGACTCACTATCCTAGGGTCAGGATCCACTGTCGTTTTCTTCCTACCAGGTCGGGTTCGCCCGTGAACACTAACTTTGTGAATTCTAGCTTCCATAGACTTTGTCCCGCATCCCGCGTGAGAGTGCACACTCTGCACCCGAGTCCCCTGGGCCTCCTAGTAGTAATCTAACGATTCCCTAGTCCAGTCCTAGCGATTCCAAAGCCTATTAGAACTGTTACTTACCTGCTAGTAATTCGCATCCCACTTTTAAAGTATATGGTTTTTCGTGCCCCTCGGGCATTTGTGTATAACGTGCTAACTTAAGTATTTTCGTAAGAGTTTTGTTGTGTGCCTAGCACCCTGTCCTCATAAAGAGTACAGGGTTGTTGTGATTCTAATAAATACACTGTTTATTTTCATAACACTTGTGTGGTGTCCTTTCACTGGGTGTTCAAGGGGTAATGTGATGGTAAAACAGCTGGCTTAACACGCCCTCTAGAGTCTTAGCCTTAGACTGCTCGTATCCATGCTACTAGGATAGCTGGTCTATAAGGTTGACTTACAACCAATCATCAATAAGGGTTGTTTGGACTGATATATAGTGATCACTAGAATAGTGAGCACTGCACATCAGGCCAACTTCTCACAGGCTGCCATTATGTGGCTCAGAACAGGATACTGTGCCTTTAAGAGAACTTTCCAGAACTTCACAGTATCCCAGAATGTCCTGCAGGTCCCAGTTACTTTCAGTTCTTTTTGAAGGCGTAACACACCAGACCTGTAGCATTCCTTACATGAAAAACTCTCTCCACCGGGGAGGAGGGCGGGCGCTTATGACTATAACAGAGATACCCCTACTACAGAACTGGAGTTACAGGACAGAAACTACTCCTTCTGTAGTAGGGGATCTCTGTGTATAGTCATAATCTAGTGAATAGAATGGCAAGCCCATCCCCACACCAAGCGGCGGTGGAGAAATAAGAAATAACGCCACTATTGCGCGAACAGATTCCGCAGCGAAGCCTGCCCAACCTGAGCGTCTGCCCTGGCATCAGCGTCCAGGCAGTAATGCTTAGCAAAGGTATGGACCGACTTCCAAGTGGCCGCCTTGCAGATCTCTGCAATGGGAACATTACGAAGCAACGCTGTCGTGGCAGCTTTGCCCCTGGTGGAATGAGCCTTAGGTTTGCCCCCTAAGGTCTTATCAGCTTTGTAGTAACACAATTGTATGCAGGACACAATCCACCTCGAGATGGACTGTTTAGAGGTAGCAAGACCCGTCCTGACTGATCCATAATTGATGAACAATTGGTCTGACCTACGAATATCTTTGGTTTTAGCCAGATAAAATTTCAGCACCCTCCTAACATCCAGGGAATGCAAAGACCTTTCTGCTGGAGATGAAGGATTCTGAAAGAACGTAGGTAAAGATATAGTCTGGTTGATATGAAAATCAGAAACAACCTTGGGAAGAAACTTAGGGTGAGTACGCATAACAACCTTAGCAGCATGAAATACAGTATAAGGTACTTGGCAACACAACGCCTGAATTTCACTCACCCTGCGGGCCGATGTAATGGCCACGAGGAACGCCGCTGTTGGACAGGCCGCATGTTCGAGCTGTCCCCCCTCCCCGCAATGGGACCAGGACCCTGGCTCTCCCTGCATCCCCAGCCAGAGTCCACAAACGACCACCCGAAGTACCCTGCAATCCCTCCACTACAAGACACCAGCTCCGGACCCAGCTGGCCCGGGTCACCATCTACCCCACCACATCGACCCGGCCGCCATCTTGGGGCACTGCAGCACGAGGCCGCGTGGCCTCAACTCGACCCTAACCCCGGGCCCGGCCGGCCCCGACATCGAGGCCCCACCATCCTCCCAGGAGGCAGAGTGACCACTTGGCGAGTCAATGGGAGAAGGAATCGTCAACGGCTCTCCTCCGCCAGGTGTCGATCACCCCAGGCCGCCTGGGCGCTGGCTCCACCCCCCTGCTGGGTGTCTGGACTCCCTCATCCCGGACCTCCCGGCCCCCAGGCGCGAGGGTCCGGACATCAAAGGGGACCAGACCTATAACTGGGGCAGGGCCAGACCAGGAAGCCAGTTGTATCCTGGAGTCGAGAGACCCGAGAAGAACTCATCCGTGACTTGGCCTGCTGGCGCTGCCGCGGCCCTCTGCCTCGTGAAACCATCGTCTTGGCCTGCTGGCGCTGCCGCGGCCCTCTGCCTCGTGAAACCATCGTCTTGGCCTGCTGGCGCTGCCGCGGCCCTCTGCCTCGTGAAACCATCGTCTTGGCCTGCTGGCGCTGCCGCGGCCCTCTGCCTCTTGAAACCATCGACTTGGCCTGCTGGCGCTGCCGCGGCCCTCTGCTTTATGAGACTATCACCTTGGCCTGCTGGCGCTGCCGCGACCCGATCCACAGACCCTCCAGCTCGAGGATTGTGAGCTCGCCTTTTACCACTACCTGTACCGATCCGGTACCAAGACTGTCCCGCTACCCCCTTTCCCTACAGAGACTAGAAGTGAGAGGACCCCCGGGTCCAAGTTATCCTGTATCGCTGATATCCTTGCCTTAAGAACCTTATATAAAGCCTTGAACTCGACTTGGTGTGGTGCCTGTTTGTGGGGAGGGAGGGTACTTGTCTGTACGATCGCCGGAGACGGTCCCCCTCGGGGATCTCTCCCTCGGTATCCGGCCGACCCTCAGGGTCCCCGTCTAACAGCCGCCTTCCAGGACAAGTGCTGCAACGAAGCCTTATGAATAGGTTCAAAAGGCTCCTTCATCAATCTGGACAGCACCACATTCAAGTCCCACGAAGGAAGCCTGACAGGAGGGAATACTTTCTTCAAGCCATCCAGAAAATCTTTGATCACAGGGATCTGGAAGAAGGAAGTCTGTGAAGGGCATTTACTGTAGGCAGTCAAAGCAGCCAGATGAACCTTAATGGAATGAACATTAAGGCCAGACTGCGCCAGATGTAGCAGATATGGAAGGATGACATCCTCCTTGCATATCGTAGGGTCATAGTTCTTAAGACTTGCACCAGATGCAAAACCTCTTCCACTTGTAAGCATAAGAAGTCCTAGTGGAAGGTCGCTTAGCCTCCTTCAGTATGTCCATACAATCCTCTGGGAGATTCAGATGGCCATATTGCACTATTTCAGGAGCCATGCCGCGAAACTCAAAGACGAGAGGTTGGGGTGCACCATCCTCCCCCCGAACTTCGTGAGAAAGTCCGGCCTGCACGGCAGCTTCATGTGAGGAAGGAGGGACCGGTGAAGCAGGTCCGTGAACCACCACTGTCTGGGCCATTCCGGGGCAATCCGAATCATCCTCGCCCTGGATTGGGACAGCTTGATGAGAACCGCCGGAATCAGGGGAATGGGTGGAAAAGCGTACAGAAAGCTGTTCGACCAGTTGATCCATAACGCATTCCCCAGCGTCCCCGGCTGGTAGTACCTGGAGGCGAAGCCTCGGCATTTGCTGTTTTCGGCGGTGGCGAACAGATCTACGTCTGGAGTCCCCCCACCTTGCGAAGACTTCTCCTAGTACTTCGTCGTTTATGACCCATTCGTGGTTTTCCTGAATCAGTCTGCTCAGTTCGTCTGCCTGAACATTCTGCACACCTGGTAGATGGGTAGCTGTTATCGTCAGTCCTCTGGCCAGAAGCCAGTGCCAGATCGCCTGCGCCTCCTGCGACAGAGTGCGGGATCTCGAGCCCCCCTGCTTGTTGAGGTAATACATCGTGGTCGTGTTGTCCGTTTGTACAAGCAGAGAGTTGGTCTGAAAGGACAGATGAAAGGCCTTCAGTGCCAAGTGAACAGCCCTGAGTTCCAGGAAATTGATGTGGTACGTGGACTCCGTCGGGGACCACGTCCCTTGAATCTGTAGGTCTCCGGAGTGCGCTCCCCAGCCCTGGAGAGAAGCATCCGTCACGATAGTCTGCGTGGGAATGCCCTTGTGGAAGGGAACCCCTCTGAGGAGATTCTCCGCTGAACACCACCACTTCAGAGACTGAAGAGCATGCAGAGACAGTCGTATTTTGTCGTCCCAAGATCCTCTCCTCTGGTCCCACTGATCTTCCAAGCACTCCTGCAGCGGTCTCATGTGGCGTCAGGAAGATACAAGAGGCCATCGATCCCAGCAGGGAAGACACCGTCCTCACCGTCGTAGATGGAGTGGACATGAGAGCCTGAGCCTTCCGAAGGAGTGATAAACGTCGCTCTTCCGAAGGAGACACGCTTGCCGACAGCGTATCGATGGAGGCTCCCAAGTACTGGATGCACTGGACCGGAGTCGGGACAGACTTGGACATGTTGATGTGCAACCCCAGCTTGTTCAAGAGAACGCACGTCTTCTGGAAGTGTGCTTGAGCTTCCGAGAAGGAGGAGGCCTTGATCAACCAATCGTCCAGGTACGGGTAGACAAACACCTTGTTCTTCCTCAGGTGTGCCGCTACCACTGCCATGCACTTCGAAAACGTCCTGGGCGCAGACTTCAGCCCGAACGGAAGTACTGTGTACTGATAGTGATCGGCGCCGACTTGAAATCACAGGAACTTCCTGTGTTTGTGTGCAATCGGCACATGGAAGTATGCATCCTGTAGGTCTATGGCGCAAAGCCAGTCCCCCTGTTGCAGCGGAGGATAAATCTGATGCAACGACAGCATGCGAAATTTTTCTCTGCGAATCCACTTGTTTGCGTGTCGCAAGTCCAGAATGGGCCTGAACTCGTTCTTGTCCCTCTTGCGAACCAGGAAGAACCGGGAGTACAGACCTCTTCCTCTTTGAGACAGAGGTACATCTTCTATCGCCCTTTTCCTTAGCAGGATATCGGCCTCCGCCTGGAGCTCGCGCAGTCGATACTGCGAGCTCGATGGAGGCGGGCTGGTGAACCGAAGACTGTATCCATTGCAAACAATATTCAGCACCCACTTGTCCGGAGTAATTTTTCTCCACTCTGCCAGAAAAAATTGAACGCTTCCCCCCCCACCGGAGCGGGTAACGGACGAAGGGAAAGTAACCGCTCAGGGTCGAGACCCGGCCGGGCCCTTGTTCGCGGTAGAGGACTGTTGTCCACCTCTACCCCTCGGACGTTTTTGGAAGGGTCTTCTGAATTGCTGCTGTTGCTGCTGCTGTTGCCCAGAAGCCGGTCCTCTTCCTTTCCCCTGCGAGCCAAACCGTCGTTGGAACTGGCGGTAGGGTTTCTTGTCTTTGGGCTTCTCCAAGCCCACGGCCGTCAGGGTTTCAGCCTCGGCCCTCATTCGGGCCATTTCGTCGTCTGCATGTTTCCCGAAAAGAGTATCACCGGAAAACGGCAGATTAGCCACTCGCTGTTGCGCCTCAGGCTTGAGCGACATAAGCCAGAGCCAAGCATGGCGTCGCTGATTGATACCGTGGCAGTATCCATGTGCGGCCAACATGGCCATGGCAGCCATGGCAGTATCCATGTGCGGCGCTGATGGCCTGGTTCGAGACCAGCATCCCTTCCTTGACAATTTCCATGAAGTCCTCTTTCCTGTCACGCGGGACAAGATCCGCGAACTGTTCCATGGAATCCCACAGCGCACGGTCGTACCGCCCCAGTAACGCCGAGTCGCTGGAAGCCTTCATAGTCGTGGAAGAAGTCCCACACGCCTTCCGTCCAGCCGAATCAATCCAGCGGCTCTCCTTATCCGGAGGCACGGTGGAGGACGGGGAGGTAGAATGGAGTTTCCTGGCCGCCGTCACCATCACCGAATCGGGCACTGGATCCATCCGTAGGAAGGCCGGGTCCGAGTCAGGCGCCCTGTACTTCTTCAGAAGTCTGGAGGGAGCGGCCTTCACCACCGCTGGCGTAAGAAAAAGCTGTTCAGCAGGCTCAACCAGTCCTGGCACCAACGGTAGTACAGGGCAAGACAGGTGCTTCTTGTGCAAAGTCTCGAATATCACGGACGTCGTCGGTGTAGGAGCCGTCACCGTGATACCCAACTTCGCAGCCCCCCTCAGGAGAACCTCCTGGAACGTGCCAATGTCATCGATCGGAGACACCCTAGTCTCCGGGGAGTCCGACAACGTAGGTGAATAGGAACGGGTCCTAGAGGTAGAACGGGACCTGGACCTATGCCTCCTGTGGCGATGTCTGGATCTAGTGGAGGACGTGTCTGCTCCTCGATCTTTCTCTCCTCCTGGAGTGAGACCTCGATCTCCTGGGCCTGGGACGTTCTGCCGGTTTCCCCGGGGCGGACGTCTTGAGCTTAGGTGGTTCCTTAGACTTAGGAGTCTTCTTGGGAGGGGTCGGAAGCCTGGGCAACGAGACCGACCTCGGTGGAGGCTTGACAGGCACAGGGGTCTGTGGTCCTGTTGGAAGCGGAGGCAGAAGAGGTAACGGAGGAGGGGTTGGAGCCCTCGGCAGTGGACCTCTTGGCAACGGAGGTGTAACAGACTTCTTCGGAGTATACACCTCCGAGTACACCGATCCCGGTGACCCGCCATCCTTCCCGCACTGAGGGGAGCCCCCCACAGTCCTAGGCCTGTCCGCACGACCCCTCGAAGTCGAAGAATGGTGTTCCGACGTCGAGCGCAGGTCCCTTGACGTCGAGCGCCCCTTCGGCGTCGAACGGCTTCTATGCCTAGACGTCGATCCTGACCATCTCGACGACGATCCTTTATGCCTCGACGGCGATCTCTTGTGCCTCGACGGAGACCTCTTAGACCGCGACCTCTTCGACCGCCTCGACGGCGACCTTTTCAACGACTACGTCTTCGACCGCCTCGACGGCGACTTCTTCTTCGCCGGAGATCTCTTCTGCCTCGACGGCAACCTCTTCCGTTTCGACGGCGGCCTAGACGACGAGGATCCCCTCGACGACAATGATGTCCTGTTCGTCGACGGCGATCGGCGGTGTCGCCTCGACGACGATGAAATCGTCACTGGGTTCGAAGGCGGTCTGTGCAAGTCCCTCTATGTCGACGGGCGACGTTTTCTCGACCAAGAGCCCTGGGGAGACCGGGAACTGGCCGTGGACCTTCCTCTCGACGCCGTGGTCAGCGCTACCGACCCCGACGGAGACTGTGGACGTTTGCTGGACTTCCTGCCCCTGGGGAGCCCCCCAGAGGCCTCAGCATGGGCAGATGGAGCCCCACCAGACCCACCTTGAGCCTTCAGCCTTCTTTCCTCGAGGCCCTGAAGTCTGATCTTCATTCTGTCCTTCAGGGTCCTGCCAGAGAAGCCTTTACAGATTTCACACTCCACTGGAACATGGGAAGAGGGCAGGCAGAGGATACACACCTCATGAGGGTCTGACTTAGCCATCTTCCTGGAGCACTCCGGGCATTTGTCAAATAATGAAGGCATATTTGACACAAAAAGAGTGCAAAAACCAAGAAGAAAAGCCCAAAAGTACTTATAAAGTACTCAAATCGATTTTGCAGTGAAAAAACACCAATAAACCCTAGAAAAGGGAGAGCTCAATGCTCCAGGGTCCTGCTTGCAGGAGCCGGAAAAAAGAACTGAAAGTAACTGGGACCTGCTGGGCATTCTGGGATACTGTGAAGTTCTGGAAAGTTCTCTTAAAGGCACAGTATCCTGTTCTGAGCCACAAAATGGCAGCCAATGGGGCTTGTCTGTCCAGGTTCTTCTCTCTATCATTCCTGAGGGATTTTGCTGTTGAAGCAAGGTGTGAGAAGTTGGCCTGATATGCAGTGTTCACTATTCTAGTGATCACTATATATCAGTCCAAACAACCCTTATTGATGATTGGTTGTAAGTCAACCTTATAGACCAGCTATCCTAGTAGCATGGATACGAGCAGTCTAAGGCTAAGACTCTAGAGGGCGTGTTAAGCCAGCTGTTTTACCATCACATTACCCCTTGAACACCCAGTGAAAGGACACCACACAAGTGTTATGAAAATAAACAGTATTTATTAGAATCACAACAGCCCTGTACTCTTTATGAGGACAGGGTGCTAGGCACACAACAAAACTCTTACGAAAATACTTAAGTTAGCACGGTATACACAAATGCCCGAGGGGCACGAAAAACCATATACTCTAAAAGTGGAATGCGAAATTACTAGCAGGTAAGTACAGTACTAATAGGCTTTGGAATCGCTAGGACTTGACTAGGGAATCGCTAGATTACTTCTAGGAGGCCCAGGGGACTCGGGTGCAGAGTGTGCACTCTCACGCGGGATGCGGGACAAAGTCTATGGAAGCTAGTAAAGTTAAAGTTAGTGTTTACGGGCGAACCCGACCTGGTAGGAAGAAAACGACAGTGGATCCTGACCCTTGGATAGTGAGGCTATGCTGGGGCACCGAAATGCCGAAGTTACCTAGCCCAGGGGCTGCAGCTGCATAGGTCTCAAAAGACGTCGGGAATCCTCGTAGACTAACCAGGAGCCTGGAAGAAAGATGCTGGCAGGCGACCAGTGAAGAGAGTTCGAGTTGATCCAAGCCTGGATCTGGAAGATGGATGACACCTGAAAGCAGAGGGGACCAAGTTCGTGACTACTAGCCAGTAGTCAGTGGGCACCAGGAGGGCACCAGATGGTAGTCACCTCGACTAGGTGAGTGGGCGACGCTGTGCTCTGCAGATCTCACGGACCAGGAGGCGTTGTCGGCGACCAGGATGGAGAGGCGAGCTGTCCCCCGATGGATGAAGCTGTCGGCGTCGAAGAACCCAGGATTGGGCAACAAAGCCTTGGCTAATTCAAGCCCACGCGGTGGACTCAAAATGGCGTCTTGAGTGGACCAGGAGGGTCCGGGGTGCTCCTCTTCTGGAAGGGAGCAAGAGCCAGTCTGGAGCAACCAGACTAGCAGCAGTGATGTCGTCGGGCGTCGTTCAGAAGGCCACAAGCCAGCGGGCTAGTAGCCAAACAACGCGGTGAGCAGCAAAAAGCAGAAGGGCCCCACGCCGATCGTGGAGATGCTGGGGGGCTGCTCTTCGGTGCTGGAGCTGCTCAGGGTCAGGGCTTCTCGGACCCCAAAGCACTCGCCAGGAAATTACTCGGCGGGCTTGCTGTGCAGAAGTCGTGCAGTCTTGGCAATAGTCGGTTGTAGGAGAGTAGGGTCTGCAATCCTATGATCACCCAGATTTTTGCTTTTTGCTGCACTGGTTTACGACTTTCCCTGGCTGTGGGCCTGCTAATCAGACCCACAGCCTAGCTGTTCTCTCTATCCAAATTGTACTCAGGTACTGAATTGGCACTGGGCCCTCTCCAAGTCCCTGTACCCAGGGCTGAGGTGTACCCAGAAGTCTCCCAGGGGCTGAAGCATGCATTATGCCACCCCTGGGCTGACTAACTAAACTGACACAACTGGCTACACGACAGCTGGGGCAAGGTGGTGTACTCACCCTTTGCTTTAGATATAGTATACCTATATCTACCCCTAAAATGGACACACAGATCTCCTATCAGTCACTCCTATGGCAGGCCTTAACAATCCTGAAGGCAGAGTGCTTGGAATCGTGTGAGATGGTGCTCTGGCATGAGCTGAGCCTGTCTGCGGCTTTCGGGATCTATCCCTTAGCCGTTTCCATGATATCGCATACCATATACTCTTAAGTGCATTATAATCCTCGCGGTTATATGCCAACTCTGGTATCGCTTTATCAAAACATGTCGAGTAAGGTGTCATACGAATTGGAATACTAACCCCTCGCCAATTCTGGCGACGGGGTTAGCATTCCACCCTTCTAGAGGGACACGACATGTATGTAACCTGTAACCCCGGTTAAAGTCAGACAGAGCCTTAGCATCCACAAAATGGATGCTGCCACCGAGACACAAGTCTGCCCTCCTGCTGCTGGGAGTCCTCCCAGAGCAGGAGATAAGGACAAAGGGTTTCCTGCCAGGGGCGGTGCCAGCACTGTCCCAGACAGGATTTTGTGTATTGTAGGTAGGCAGGGCTTCAGAGGAAGGTGACTGCACGTGGCACCCCGGTGCTCACTGTGCATAGGCTGGCTTGAACCAGTTCCAGGGACATTCCAGACCCTGTGCTGGGGAAAAGCCCGCCAAGGAAGGGGGTGTAACCACCCCCTCCTGGTCCCACCCCTAGGGCAGGACTTAGTCGCGTGCCAGCCCCCTTTTCCCAGATAAAGGTAGGAGCAGGCCCCCTTCCAGATTAGATCATCTTTGAATCCTGAAACTACTTTCCACGAAAGGAACTCAAGACTTCTTCCTAAGATTTCTCCCTTGTGACTAAGGTGTAGTCACCCTGCATCCGCAGGCACCATCTTAAGAACACTGCGGTCTGCTGCAAGTCCTTCCTCCGGAATCAGACTGCCCAGCTCGACGAGAACCGGCTTCCCTGGCACCTCTGACCTCTACCCACCTCTACAGCCCAGCTGAGAATCGTGGGTGCGACGAGACCGAGGGACCGGCCATCTGCAAGACTGCACGACTTCTGCACAGCAAGCCCGCCGAGTAATTTCCTGGTGAGTGCTTTGGGGTCCGAGAAGCCCCGACCCTGAGCAGCTCCAGCACCGAAGTGTAGCCTCCCAGCATCTCCACGATCTGCGTGGGGCCCTTCTGCTTTTTGCTGCTCACCGCGTTGTTTGGCTAATAGCCCGCTGGCTTGTGGCCTTCTGAACGATGCCCGACGACATCACTGCTGCTGGTCTGGTTGCTCCAGACTGGCCCTTGCTCCCTTCCCGAAGAGGAGCACCCAGGACCCTCCTGGTCCACTCAAGACGCCATTTTGAGTCCACCGCGTGGGCTTGAATTAGCCAAGGCTTGTTGCCCAATCCTGGGTAACTTCGACGCCGACAGCTTCATCCATCGTGGGACAGCTTGCCTCTCCATCCTGGTCGCCGACAACGCCTCCTGGTCCGTGAGATCTGCAGAGCCAGCGTCGCCCACTCACCTAGTCGAGGTGACTACCATCCGGTGCCCTCCTGGTGCCCACTGACTACTGGCTAGTAGTCACGAACTTGGTCCCCTCTGCTTTCAGGTGTCATCCATCTTCCAGATCCAGGCTTGGATCAACTCGAACTATCTTCACTGGTCGCCTGCCAGCATCTTTCTTCCAGGCTCCTGGTCCGGCAACGAGGATTCCCGACGTCTTTTGAGACCTATGCAGCTGCAGCCCCTGGGCTAGGTAACTTCGGCATTTCGGTGCCCCAGCATAGCCTCACTATCCAAGGGTCAGGATCCACTGTCGTTTTCTCCCTACCAGGTCGGGTTCGCCCGTGAACACTAACTTTAGCGTTACTAGCTTCCATAGACTTTGTCCCGCATCCCGCGTGAGAGTGCACACTCTGCACCCGAGTCCCCTAGGCCTCCTAGAAGTAATCTAACGATTCCATAGTCAAGTCCTAGCGATTCCAAAGCCTATTAGTACTGTACTTACCTGCTAGTAATTTCGCATTCCACTTTTAAAGTATATGGTTTTTCGTGCCCCTCGGGCATTTGTGTATACCGTGCTAACTTTATTTTCGTAAGAGTTTTGTTGTGTGCCTAGCACCCTGTCCTCATAAAGAGTACAGGGCTGTTGTGATTCTAATAAATACATTGTTTATTTTCATAACACTTGTGTGATGTCCTTTCACTGGATGTTCAAGGGGTAATGTGATGGTAAAACAGCTGGCTTAACACGCCCTCTAGAGTCTTAGCCTTAGACTGCTCGTATCCATGCTACTAGGATAGCTGGTCTATAAGGTTGACTTACAACCAATCATCAATAAGGGTTGTTTGGACTGATATATAGTGATCACTAGAATAGTGAACACTGCACATCAGGCCAACTTCTCACATCGGTCCCTTGAGGTCTCGGCGCACTCACGGTTCTCAGCTTGGCTGTAGAGGTGAGTAGAGGTCGGAGGTGCCAGGGAAGCCGGGTCTTGTCGAGCTGGGCAGTCGGATTCCGGAGGAAGGACTTACAGCAGACCGCAGTGTTCTTGCGATGGTGCCTGCGGATGCAGGGTGACTACTCCTTAGTCACAAGGGAGAATCTTGAAGAAGGAAATCTTGAAGTCCTTTCGCAGAAAGTCGTGTCTTGATTCCAAAGATGATCTAATTTGGAAGGGGGCCTGCTCCTACCTTTATCTGGGAAAAGGGGGCTGGCACGCGACTAAGTCCTGCCCTATGGGTGGGACCAGGAGGGGGGTGGTTACACCCACTTCCTTGGCGGGCTTTTCCCCAGCTCAGGGTCTGGAGTGTCCCTGGAACTGGTTCAAGCCGGCCTATGCATAGTGAGCACCGGGGTGCCACTTGCAGTCACCTTCCTCTGAAGCCCTGCCTACCTAGGATACACAAAATCCTGTCTGGGACGGTGCTGGCACCGCCCCTGGCAGGAAACCCTTTGTCCTTATCTCCTGCTCTGGGAGGACTCCCAGCAGCAGGAGGGCAGACTTGTGTCTCGGTGGCAGCATCCATTTTGTGGAGCTGAGGCTCTGTTTGACTTTAACCGGGGTTACATACATGTCGTGTCCCTCTAGAAGGGTGGAATGCTAACCCCGTCGCCAGAATTGGCGAGGGGTTAGTATTCCAATTCGTATGACACCTTACTCGACATGTTTTGATAAAGCGATACCAGAGTTGGCACATAACCGCGAGGATTATAATGCACTTAAGAGTATATGGTATGCGATATCATGGAAACGGCTAAGGGATAGATCCCGAAAGCCGCAGACAGGCTCAGCTCATGCCAGAGCACCATCTCACACGATTCCAAGCACTCTGCCTTCAGGATTGTTAAGGCCTGCCATAGGAGTGACTGATAGGAGATCTGTGTGTCCATTTTAGGGTTAGATATAGGTATACTATATCTAAAGCAAAGGGTGAGTACACCACCTTGCCCCAGCTGTCGTGCAGCCAGTTGTGTCAGTTTAGTTAGTCAGTCCAGGGGTGGCACAATACATGCTTCAGCCCCTGGGAGACTTCTGGGTGCACCTCAGCCCTGGGTACAGGGACTTGGAGGGCCCAGTGCCAATTCAGTACCTGAGTACAATTTGGATAGAGAGAACAGCTAGGCTGTGGGTCTGATTAGCAGGCCCACAGCCAGGGAAAGTCGTAAACCAGTGCAGCAAAAAGCAAAAATCTGGGTGATCATAGGATTGCAGACCCTACTCTCCTACACAAGGGAAATCTGTACAGGCTTTGCTGTTTTGTGGATTTTTGTGGTGGAATTTCTAGTTGAAGTACTGGACAGTGCAGCCTTTTTAGGCTGCATTATCTGTCTTTAAATTCTCTAAGTGTCTGTGCATTTCTGCATTTTTCGACACTCTAAGAGTGTATTTTTGATTGCTCCGGGGTCCACGCACATGGGCGGGATTATTCACTAGATTATGACTATACACAGAGATCCCCTACTACAGAACACTACTACCAGCATAAATGTGAATCCTGAGGCTAGCTCAAGTGTACACACTATTCCGACACCAACTCTTTCAAAGGGAACCCCCAGCCACTGGTAGTGGAATTAAGGGAGCCTTTGTGTGACCACCTGTTTTGCCACTGGCCTGACAAGTGACACAGGAGCTGACGAACTTTCCCAAGTTTTAGTCCGACCCAGGTGCCCAGCTAGGGAGATGCCATGGGCCAAAGTGAGAAAGAACTCTATACAGATGTGGCTCTACCATTCTGCTAGTGGCACCAGTTTTCGGTTGCCTGGTCTCAGTATACAGGACTTCCTCCTCCCAATATGTCTTGTATGAGCCACTGACTTCTCCTTTTTCCTGTGCAGCAGCTTGCGGTCACAGCCTCTCAATAGTGGAGCAGACATGCTGTTCCCTAGAGGGAACCTTAGGACCCAGGAGCTCAACCTAGTAAGGACCAAGTTCCATGGGCACAGATCACTCTTGGGCTTACAAGTCCTCCCCTGAAGAGAAGAGTCCTGATCTTTTTACTACTTAGAACTGGTCCCCCAGTCTTCTCACCTTTCCTCTTGGAAGGTTGGGCCATCCTTTCAGGCTCCAACACTTCTCTTTTCACCCTGAGCTAGTGTGTGCTCTTCTCTTCACACACACTATCTTAGGGGCGTGCAACACGGCTTTTCAGCTGTGCCTCAGCTCATGCGCACCTTTCTTCACAAAAACAATCCCGAAGTGTGTTTCTCTAAGTGTGCTACAGAATGCTGCACAAATGGAAAGAGGAAAACAAAGGAGAAATATAAATATTTCCTAATGTGACTCCTCCGCTGGAGAGGCGCAAGTTGTTGGAGTTGCCACAGGTTTACATGATTTTGTACATCTGGGTCAGCATCACAATCCGTGGGTGTTACATGGGAACCTCCACGCAACACCTATGGAACGCCTCCTTGAAGCAAAGTAAGGCAACAGTGACTAGAGCTGCTTTGTCTAAGTCAGGTGTCTCCAACCAGTTGATCGCGTGCTACCAGTAGCTCACAGAAACCTTCAGTGTAGCACCCAGCCTGGAGTTCATTTTTAACTTAGAAATGCAATAAATCAGCGTTTAATTTCTTTTAAAGTTAAGACTATTTATTTTGCATTATTAGCTGCAGATGGCACAGCCTGATAATGTCCAGTGCTCCACTCAGATTTATGATGCATATAGGGCACAGACATTCAGAACTGAAGCACTGAGGTATTTAACTCTTAAATAAAACTGGTTGTCGATTCCATTTTAAAACATGAGAACAAAATGATGTTTCTGAATGCTGTTAAGAGAGAAAATTAAAATGGAGATTGACGTTGCCCTACCCCCGGGTTGTCGGCACATAGGCTGTGTACCTAGATACTCATGTATACCAGTGAAAGTGTTGCGGCCGGCCCCAGGGGTTGTAGGCAAGAAGCAGTGTAATTTTAAATGATACAATAAAGGTCTTTAAAAAAAATTTTAAAAAATGAAGATTGAGTTAACTACATTTTAATTTTAATGTTCTCCCTTTTCAAAGTGTGGCATTTACAAACAGCAGGCATCTCTTCCCAGTGGCTGGTAGACGGTGCCATATTTAGAACTGAAAAAAATAGCCATTTTCTTTTAAATGGGAGAAATTTAACGTGAGGAAAAATGTTTCTATCAAACACTGTTTTAAATTTTTTTTTACATTAAGCCAATAAAGTCCATAAGTTTTATGAACCATGTTTCTTCACCATAAATTCCTCACATTTAAACAAATAACTATTTTGCGGTTATAAATCTGGCACCATGTCTACAGGCCACTGCAAGTAAAATGCCTGCAGTTTATAAATACAGACATGGGGGGAAATTAAAATGACAAGTTTTCTGTAATGTATATAAACAAAGTTAATTCTTCAGTGGAATTTTCCCATTTCAAAGTGTCACATTTACACACAGCAGGCAGACACGCCGTCATATTTCTAACTGAAAAATACAGCCTTTTTTTTCAAATGGGAGAAATTTAAACTGCGGAAAATTGTTCCATCAAGTGCAGAAAATGTTTCCCTATTACGAACATTTTTGCAGAACATTTTACTGCATTTTAAAATTCTCCCATTTAAAAACAAAATGGTCGTAGGTTTGCCATGTACATATAACAGTGCCACATATAGAGAAAGGTAGGTCTTGTGCCACAAGTACATATGGCACAGGCTCTCCGTCTCCCATACACATATATCCCATTCATTCACACATGTTCATACATCCGCACAGACCATGCACTCACCGACGCACATGGCAGCCCTATCCTAGTGTCCCTACTCACAGTATTTTGTTCAAACCATAGTATCAGGATCCATGGACATTAGGTTTACAGTGAATGAAGCTGGGTAAAGGGGTGTCTGGTAACCGTATGCTAGTTGCTTGGCCTTCAGTAGCTCACAACTATCACTGTCCAGAAGCAGCATTCATTTCAGAGGAAGGCTGGAGATCCCTGGTGTAATTCCATTTCTAGGAGACCATGCAAAGACATACAGGGTGACTTTGCGCCGCCTAATAGGTGTTGATACATGTGTCAACGGAGCATCAAAAAAAAGTGTTGCGCTGGAGGCACAATCCTCTCAAACACGGCCCAAAATGTTCTGTACGTTTAGGTCTTTCACCATCAGGTAGCTACCTATAAAATGAGCAGCTTAAAGGAAAAATTGAAAAAGTTGTTACTCCAAGGGAAATGCATTGTAGTACATTATGAAACCTCTATTAGATAATGCACTGCAGAGACCTGTGTGTAACCAGAGAGTCACAGATTTAAATCTTAATTGATGCTACCTGGTTCCAGCCTTTGACAGAAAGCACTGTGAATATGCAAGTCAATATTTTATATTTGCATTACTGACAGTATAAGATGGAGTAGTTTCTGTCCTGTAACTCCAGTTCTGTAGTAGGGGTATCTCGGTTATAGTCATAATCTAGTGAATAGTCCCACCCGTGTGCATGGACCCCGGCAATCAAAAATAATCTCTTAAGTTGTCAAAAAAGGCAGAACTGCAAGACACTTAAGAGCGAATTTAAAGACAAATAATGCGGGGGCGTGGCTTACGCGCCGACGTGGGATGGCGCTGCCCGGCTGAGCTCCGTGTCAACGCGGGAGCTATTCTTGGATTTCTGTGTCCTCTTCTCACACGGACACCGGATAAAGCTACTTTCATACGGCGGAACATGGTCTCCATGCACCACGAGCGGCGGCGGTGCTTCAATTTGCCGTTTTGACGTCTTTTTGCACTGCAGCCTCTGTTTTGTGTACAGGGACGCGGGCGGCCGCCATTTTGTGCCGCCGCGCTCGCGTCCCGTTTTTTGGCGGTTCTAACATCGTTCCTGTGAATATGCTGCCGCTACAGGTCACATTTCGACGAGGTATGTCGTGAATACTGCGCTTCATGCTTTCCCTGCATTTCTTATGAATCTTGGCGCCAGAGTTCTCCTCAGCTTCGCTATTAATACTAGTTTTACATCTAGGCGGCCATTTTGAGGTGCTCCCTGCGCCCTTGCTGTATACCTGCATTTCTGTCACCATTAACCCACCGTTCCTCATTGAAATAAATCACATGGTTTCCAATCTCTATGGACGCTTTGCTGCTTTCTCCCTCAATATATCCATGGTTGGTTCTTTGGATGTGACTATCTGATTTTTGCTGCCTCTGGATGCCTGTCTTATAGGTTGGAATTAGTGCTTCTCCAGTGCTGCCTATTATCTCGCCTAGGTCCTCCTCCTCCAAGTGATCTCTATATATTTACTTTGAGGGTCTCACAATCTTTAATTTTTGGTTTGGCTTCTAACCCTGCGGTCCTCCTAGCTTGCCCCTCTGGTGGCACCATGCCTCAGGACGCAGGCCAGGTGAGAGCGTCTGTCACCGGAACAAAACCAAAACGCCTTAAGAATGACCCTCCGTCCCCAATTCGCACCTCTCAAAACCCGGTGCTGGACTCCATTTTAGAAGAGGTCCGTGGCTTACAACCGTTCATGCTGGCAACTAATGAGAAGCTCAAACAGATTGAAGACAGATGGGTAGTCATGGAAAACAAAGTCTTGCAACTAGAACAACGTATTAGTGACGTCCAGGATGTATCTACAAAAATTCCTACTCTTGAAAAGGAGATACAGCAGCTGAAACTTCACACTGAGGACCTTGAAAACCGTAACAGGCGGAACAACCTACGTATTTATGGTGTTCCGGAGTCCCTTGGGGAGGGCGATATGGTGACCTTCGTCCGCAAACTACTATACGAGCTTTTGGACCTACAACCAGACTCTGTCCCACTAAACATTCAGCGTGCGCATCGATTGGGTCGACCGACGTCTAACCCGGCCAAACCCAGAGGTATCATCTTGCTTTTTCTGGAATTCGCTGAATTGATGACTGTACTTAAAGCTGCAAGAGCAAAACGTCGCCTCATATGGTCTGGCCACACCATCTACATATCCCAGGACTTATCGAATGCTACTAATGCTCGTCGCAAGGAATTCCTTAATCTACGTCCACGCATGAGGGAACTCAACATCCAATATGGAATCCTTCATCCTTGTCTCTGCAAAATAACCCACAATGGCCGCTCACGTACCTTTGAGGATCCGCAGAAGCTTCGAGAATTTCTTCTCACCGTCTCTTCACCCACGATGGACACCAATGATTGAAACTAACTATTTTCTTTTCTCTGCACTCATTTTTCTACTGTCTTGACGACTGTTGTGGCCTTGTCCCGGTTTCTTTCTTGTCATATCTGGCTATAACTTTCTTTCTTATTGAATATATCCTACCTATATTCCCGCGTTTTCCCTGCTCTGTTGGCTAGGCGCCCGCGTTGGCGTTTCCATGCCTCTAGCACTTAGATCTTCTTTCTCTTCTCAGGTCTGGCATCTTTGCCTTGACCTGTTTCTTAGCTGTTTTTTTTTTCTCCTTTCTCTTTCCCCTCCTTTTCACAGGCCATTGTTGCGTATTCTTTGCTCATTCATGTTCCGTTATCTTCTTTGTTTCCCTTTTTGTCTTTCTTCTTGTAGTCTCTTGTTCTCCTCATGGTTACTCCTTATTCTTTTTATGGATTGTGATGCTCCTCTATATTTTGTTTTCCTATAGTTACCCGATTTGTATTGCTAACATGTTTGTCTTCCGTGTCTCTCCCTTTAATTTCCTGCCTGCAGTGTATTGGATCCAAATGTTACCCTCCTCCCTTACCTCCCATCATGTGTAACTTCGTAACGTGGAATGTTCGTGGTCTCGGCAACCCAGTTAAGCGTCAAAAGGTATTGTCCCACTTATCCAAATTGAATGCTCAGATTGCTTTTCTCCAAGAAACGCATTGTACAGATGTCGAATCGCTTAAGAGGGCGTGGGTGGGTCAAGTGGTGTTTTCTCCTGCGATTGAGAAAAAAGGGGGTGTTGCTATTTTATTCCGTAAAGGTCTGGATGTTCAAATTCTATCATCTCAATCGGATGCTGAGGGTCGTTGGGTTATGTCAAAAGTGTCTATACAAAGTAAAACCATGGTGCTCCTAAATATATATGGTCCCGTCCGTCCTGACCCTAAATTTTGGAATGATATTAAAATCCTCATCTCCTCTATTGACTGCCCTAATGTTGTCATAGCTGGTGACCTTAACCAATGGTTGGACCCATTTTCGGATAGACTATCCTCCTCCAAATTCCAGCCGGACAAGACTCATAAAGCATTCCAATCTGCAATTGCCTCCCGCCCCCTTTTTGACGTGTGGAAAACCTGTAATCCTGACTCACTCGAATACACCTTCTACTCTAATGTACACCATACCAGGTCCAGAATTGATTATATTCTAGTCAGTAAATCTCTTCTCCCGGCGATTCAAAATTCTGAGATTGGATCCATTTTCCTTTCGGACCATGCACCTGTATATGCCACTTTTGACCTGTCCCACACTACCACCTCTTTCAGTCGCTGGAAATTTAACACTTACCTTCTCTCTGATTCGGTTTTTATGTCTACAGTTAAAAGTTTCATCTCTGAGTACTTCTCCCTCAATTTCCCCCACGACACATCAGTTTCAAACAATTGGGATGCTTTTAAAGCGGCACTACGAGGTTTTACAATTTCTTATGTTTCTAGGAAAAAGAAACTCATTAGGGCCAAATACACCGCCCAACTCGCCAACATTAAGACCCTAGAACACTCTTACTTCTCTTCCAAGAATCCCGACGCTCTCCTCCAACTCATTAAAGCCAAATCCGAACTCAATCAAATTGCCACGGTTGAAGCCTGCAACACCCTTTTAAAGATCAAATCCAAATTTCATGGGGGCCAAAATAAGGCGGGGAAAATGTTGGCAAATTATCTTAAAATCAAATCTGAACGCAAATCAATTGGCTCTATTCTTAATGAAGACACTAATACAAGGGTTTCCTCTGATGAGGATATTGCTCAGGTATTCCATAATTACTATCAACTCTTATACACAGATGATACATGTCCTGGAGATGAGGATCTCTCTCGTTTCTTCGAAGGCCTTCCCCCCCCTCCATCACTTCCTACTGAATTTCAGCAGTTAGAAGCTGACATTACCACTCAAGAAATACTCAAGGCTATTACCTCCCTTAAGAAAGCGAAAGCCCCTGGTCCAGATGGTCTCCCTATCGAATTTTATGCCAACATGCATTCCATTTTTGTTCCTCACCTTTTACAACTTTTTAATTCCTTCATTGCAAATGCCAAGGCGTCGGGTTCCTTTTTGGATGCCCTCATAATCATCATTCCCAAACCAGATAAGGACCATTCCCTATGCAAAAATTATCGTCCCATATCCCTTATTAATTACGACTGTAAAATTTTTGCCAAAATTTTAGCTGCCCGCCTCGAATCCCTTATACCTCTGTTAATTACGACCGATCAAGTTGGCTTCGTGAAAGGCAGACTTGCTGCAGACAATGCCCGTGTCTTTACCAATATTATTTCCCATAGTAACCGTTTCAAGGCCCCTCTAGCTGCCCTTTCATTAGACGCGGAGAAAGCGTTTGATCGAATTAACTGGAAATTTATGTTTAAGGCATTACAATGGTTTGGTTTTGGCCCCCACTTCATTTCCTTGGTTAGACTCCTTTACTCTGCTCCCCGTGCCAGTGTTTTTGTCAATAATCAATTCTCTAAGTTTTTCCCCCTATCTAGAGGGACAAGACAGGGCTGTCCTCTCTCCCCGTTACTTTTTATTCTTTGCCTTGAACCCTTCCTTATTAAAATCCGTTCTAACCCCCTCATCCAGGGATTCAAACAATCCTCGATTGAGACAAAAATCTCGGCATATGCCGATGATGTTCTGGTCTATATGGCCAACCCTGTCTCATCCCTTCCACCATTCTTAGAAGAGGTCCACCTATATTCATCTGTCTCTGGATATAAACTTAATCTCTCCAAAACAGAAGTACTACCCCTTACCTCATCCTGTTATCAATATATGTTTGATTCCACCGATTTTGCATGGTGTCCCTCCAAGATCAAATATCTGGGCATTTGGTTCTCCTTTCCCTGCGTGACACACTCAAACTGACCTTTACCTCCCTTACTCAAAAACTTCACTCCCTCCTACAGACATGGTCTCCTCTTTTCCTTTCATGGTGGGGTCGCTTAGACACCATCAAAATGATGATTTCTCCACATATACTATATACTGTGTCCATGCTTCCTGTAAAAATTCCTAAATTGTACTTTAATAGGCTAAACTCCATCTGCTCTAAATTTCTATGGAACAATAAGCGACCCCGAATTTCCCTACCAAAACTGATACGCCCTAAATCTGAAGGGGGGGTTCGCTTCCCTGACTTCCAATCATACCATTCGGCCTTTTTACTAAAACAAGCCTTTTCATTGGCGTTTGATTTTACTGATACCCCATTACCCAGATGGATTGTAGTTGAGAGATCTTTGTTAAAGGATTTCACTTTTCAACAATCCCTTTTTATGTCCAACTGCTCATTTTTGACGCATTACCCTGTGTTGAAATATTCCCATACACTGCTACACAATATTTTTTCAAAAGACTCATCGCCCTTACAGATTTTTCTTTCCTCCAGTATTTGGTACAACAAATATCTTAAATACAAGGGTAAATCTTTCTACTACAAGTATTGGAAAGAAAAGGATATTATGTTTGTATATCAATTCTTTTCAGATTCATCCATTATCTCATTTGATGAAATGCTAACTAAGTTTGATTTATCTGTACAACATCGTAATGAATTTGATATTATTACTAATGCCATTGTGTCTCACCTATCTACCCTCCCTACATTTGATATCCTTCCCTCCCTTACTCCTTCCACCCCTCTGTACCCGTTGTTTACTCAGCAAATACCCAAAGCTGCTCTGATTTATAAAATGTTATTAGAGAATGTTGGTCCTAGACCTAAAACTGTTAATGAGGTTGCTTGGGAAAATGATTTCTCTTTATCACTATCTATTGATACTTGGGATCGATTATGGTCCAAACTGTTTAAGACTTCGGTTTCGGCCCGTATTACTCAATCACTTTTTTTCATTTACCACAGAGCTCTGTTTACCCCTATAAGCATTACCAAATTCTCCCCTTCCTCCTCTCCCCTGTGTTGGTCCTGTTCATCTCACCCAGGCACACTTAAACACCTCTTATTTGATTGCCCACGAGTTATCACCTTTTGGAAATCGGTTTGGAAATACTGTATGCGTATTTTTCATTTTTCTGAACCATTTTCATCGTTGCATATTTTTCTAGGTTCTATATCTGATGTTTTGGACTTACATTCTTATAATGCAAAATTGTTTGACCTATTCATTGCAACTGCATACAAAGTTATCCTGTCTTGCTGGAAGGATAACTCTAAACTGTCTGTGCAGACATGGTGGAATTTTGTGTGTGATGAGCATAGAATTGCTATTGCTTCTTCTTCATCTGTCACCTTAAAAATTAAGTCTGATCTTACCTGGCTACCTTTCTCCACCTTCTTATCCTCCTCTCTCCCCCCTTAACCCCCCTTCCTTTTTCTTCCTCTTTCCCTCTTTTTCTCTTTCCTGCTTTTTCTTCTTTCCTTTTCTGTACGGTTTTCTCCAATTACATGCTTTTACTTCCTCGTTTCTCTTTCTCTATATCTCAAAAATATCTTTTATGATTATCTCCTATGGATTTTGCATTATCTTATGTTGTAATCTTATGATGTACCATTTTTCTTATGCTCAATAAAACTTTCTTAAACTGAAAAAAAAAAAAAAGACAAATAATGCAGCCTATATTCACAGGCTACACTGTCCAGTACTTCAACTAGAAATTCCACCAAAAGAACCACACAAACAGCAAAGCCTGCCCAGTTTCTTCCACAGGAAAACTTGCCTCTACCAGTAAAAGCCTCTGGAATGATAGAGAAGAAGGCATGGACAGACAAGCCCCATAGGCTGCCATTAGGCTGCCATTATATGGCTTAAATAGGATACGGTGCCTTTAAGAGAACTTTCCAGAACTTCTCCCAGTATCCCAGAATGCACAGCAGGTCCCATTTACTTTCAGTTCTTTTTTCCGGCTCCTGCTAACAGGACCTTGGTGCATTGAGCTCTCCCTTTTTCAAGGGTTTATTGGAATTTTATGCACTTTAGGCTTTAAAAGTGTTTTCAGTTTGTGTACTTGGTGTTTCCCTTCACTCCTGTGTATTTGTTCAGGCTTTTTAGGGCTATAAAATGCCTGCTCTCTTCGACAAGTGCCCAGCATGTGGAAGGAAGGCCAAGACTGATCCACACGACTTCTGCATACTCTGTCTCCCTGAAGCACATGTCCCTGAAGAATGTGACATCTGTCAGACCTTTTCAACAAGGACCCTGAGGGACAGGCTGAAGATTAGGCTTCAAGGCCTAGAGGAGCGACGGCTGACACAAAGCTTGGAGTGATTCGATCAATTAATGTCAGAATCTGCTCCCAAGCACCCTTAACACTTGCAGATTGACTAATGGGGCACATTTGCATTTCATTCAGACAAGGCAAACTGGCACAACAGCTTTCACAGCACTGGAAACTGAATTAAACTTTAGCTGAATCATTAACAATTGAAATTAGTGTGGCTCACCGGTTAGAGGAGGCAGACCCTGATGCAGAGGTCAGACCCGGGACCAGGGTTCAATTCCCGACGCGGCAGGGTCTTGAGCTCATAATGTCCACGGACTCGATAATTCTCGCCTTGGTGCCTACTCGAATTGTGGGTTCACACTCTGCAACTCTGGGCAATAGCTTGCCTAATCTCCACTACGGCCCCACCGCAATGGGATGCCTGGTCTTCACCTTGGGGATGCCCAGTAAGGGTAATATCGCAGGGAAAGACCAGGACGGGTTCCCAAAGCAAGCACTTGAGACCTTACGGTGATAAGGCGCTATACAAGAGCGTATGATTACGATTACGATCCCAGGGTGGTTGTCTTTTTCCAAAACAAAAGCAAACGTTTTGGAATCCAGGCACAAGTGAGGCTGTGGAATAGGTGCCCCCCCTACCCAGGACACACTGCCACCAACCACCAAGGAGGTCACGACCCACCGATTAAAAATATCTGTCCAATGGTGAAAATATCAGTCAAACAAGTAAGTAAGTAATGCACTTACAATTCCACTTAACCAAAAGTTAGCAACGGGCAAGAATCAGGTGAGTACCAAAACTGCACCACCTGCAACCTAGGGACTGCTAGGTGCAGACGTCAAAACCTTTCCAATACTTTCCAATGGTGACTGTGGGTGCCTGGAGCCACACCGCTTACAGGTAAGACGCTCGGTTGCAGCGGCAAAGCATTGGGGGTAAGGTTAAGCACAGGCGGGGGAGGGGGTGAGGGGGAGGGGACAAAGCAGCACCAAACACCACCAGCAGCACAGGGGCAAGGGTGTGCAGGGCGCTATTTCGCCGTTGGGGGCATAAAGCTTTTCAATTGGGATTATTCTTTTCCCAAACAGGCAGCAGGTGTGGCACCAGAGGGAGACCAACGACGACAGAGGTAAGTAGGTATGAAGGGGTTGTATGGGAACTGTCCGGTCAGCTCACCAAGGCCCAGGGGCTTCAGGACAGGCATGCCTTTTGGCAGGTCGCTGTCGGGGGAAACCTCTAGATTTACACTGCAGGCGCTGCCGGGAGGTCAGGTGATGTCAGCCAACGCTGGACACAGTCAGGATCGCTGGTGAGACTTCACTTGACAGGTGAGTCACTCACTCGGGCCATGGGCATCTGGTGTCGAGTGGGCAGGGATTGTAGTTGCAGCTGGATCCAGAGCACTTCGAGTATTAGATTTGAGTCTTTTTCGAAGGTAGCAGATCTCCCAGCGTTTTCAGAGGTCTAGGTCTGCAAGACAGCTCGCAGGTGCGCAGAAGCTGGAGGATGGCCGGTAGGGTTGGTGCCAAGGCAGTCATCTTCAGTCTTCTCTGCAGGGTTGTCTTCTTGTTTTAGGAAGACGTAGAGCTAGTTTCTAGGTCTGGGGGAGCCACCTAAATACTAAATTTAGGGGCATTTTAGCGGAGAAGCCGGTAGAGTCAATGTCCATCTTACTTGCGTTGACTACACGGCTCATTTTAGCACCTTTTGGGGGAGTGGGCATAAAACTAGCCCCAACTGGAGGGGTACTCCTATCTACAAGATGGCGTGACTGAAAGATGAGTTTCATCTTGCCTCCCCCACCTCAGGGGTGAAGTTGGCAGAGGTGGGCACACTTATTCACCTGAGTGTTCCCGAAAGTTTTCCTGCCTGAAGAGGGGGTGTAAACAAGGGGCTGCCATCTGCTACTAGCAGAGGCTGGGGGTTGCATTACAAAGGCAGCAGGGCTCTGAAGCGTATCCCTTCGAGCACTGGCCCATACTGGGGGAGGTGTGGCACATCTGCCCATGACACACATTGTTGGGTCCCAGACAGAAGGGTCTCTCCTCCCAGGTGTCCAGAAACATGTCTGGTGGAGGCTGCCTGCCTACAGCTGGTCATAGACCAACCCAGGGTTGGTAGGTTTTCAGGAGGCACCTCCGAGACCTCTGGGTCAATGGCACAAATAAACACTGGCATAGTGTGGATTTATTAAGAGAGGTAGTTTGCTACAAAACACTCCTGTGTTCAGTGAAGCCATCATGGTGCTGTGTTGAGTTCCCAGCCCACGTACTCTATATGGCTTCACTGGCACTTACAATATTAGGAAATGGACCCCAATATTGGAGAGGCACATGTGCTCATGCAGATATGCCCTCACATGTGGTATAGTGCGCCTTGCCTTAGGGCTGTGAGGCCTGCTAGAAGGGTGACTTACCATGCCTTCAAGCAGTGCTGGCTGGCATGGCACCCTGCCTGGGTGCCATGACTGCTTTGTGCCTTACAGGTATTAAGAGGAAGGGGTCCCAGTAAAGAAGGACAGGACTTAGGAACAGTAAAAGTATAAATCGCACAGACAATCAATCAATCCACATTGTTTTAATCACAATGGGGATAAACAATGAATATACAGGAATGAATATGCTACTTACCAGTATGCATCTGTTCTTGGCATGTAGGGCTGCTAACATTCATATCTTAGCATTAGATCGCCGCCTAGTGTTGGGCTCGGATGATTGCACATTGTTGTCCTGGAAGAGTCTTCGAAGTATCCTGAGATAGGTGGCTCCTCCCCTGGACTACAGTGCGCATGGGCATCGGCTCCATCCCCAGATTGTTTTTCGCCATTGTGGCAGGAGATGGAGTGAAAGTGTAAAGGATGTCCATGCTAATGAAAATAAATACAATAGTATATCTGCAGCTGCGACAGGCACCGGGGAGGAGGGCGGGCGATATGAATGTTAGCAGCCCTACATGCCAAGAACAGATGCATACTGGTAAGTAGCATATTCAGTTCGAGGCATGTGGGCTGCTAAATTCATATCTTAGCATAGAATACATAGCAGTCCCTCCATCAGCGGCGGTTGCCCGTGCCAGCTGCAGAAACCTGAAAAAGTGTCTTGAGAACAGCCTGTCCTACAGCTGCTTGCTGCTTGGAATGCACATCAACACAGTAGTGTTTCGTGAAGGTATGTGGTGTGACCCACGTGGCTGCTCTGCAAATATCCTCTAAAGGAATGTTCCCTAGGAAAGCCATGGATGCCCCCAGTTTGCGTGTGGAGTGTGCTCTGGGGGGTACTGTTAAAGTGCGCTTGGCCTTTTGATAACAAATCTGGATGCACTTAACAATCCATCTGGCTATGCCTGCTTTGGAAATCGGGTTGCCTTTGTGTTGTGGTGCGAAGGCAACAAAAAGTTGCTTTGTCTTTCTAAAGGGTTGTGTTCTGTCTATGTAGTACATCAACGCCCTCCGTACATCTAAGGTATGGAGCATTCTTTCCGCCACCGTTTGCGGGTTTTGGAAGAATGCTGGTAAGTCGATAGTTTGGTTAAGATGAAACTGTGACACCACCTTAGGGAGGAATTTAGGGTTAGTGCGTAGCACTACCCTATTTGGGTGAATTTGAATGAACGGCTCTTGTATGGTGAGCGCTTGCAACTCACTGACACGCCTCAGAGACGTAATAGCTATCAGAAAGGCCACTTTCCACGTAAGGAATTGGAGCTCACACGAGTGCAGTGGCTCAAATGGTGGCCCCATCAGTCTGGTGAGAACGACGTTGAGGTTCCACACCGGAGCTGGTGGAGTTCTTGGGGGAATGACCCTCTTCAGACCCTCAAGGAAGGCTTTAATGGCGGGCACTCTGAAGACAGAGAGGTGCTGCCTGTTCTGAAGATAAGCCGCTATGGCTGAGAGATGTATCCTAATGGAAGTGTACGCCAGATTGCACTTGTAGAGATGCAACAGATAGCAGATGATGTTGGGAATAGATGCATCTAGCGGGTTGATGTCATTGGACGTACAATAGATGACAAAACGCTTCCACTTAGCAGCATAGCATGCTCTAGTAGTAGGTTTCCTCGCCTCCTTGATGATACTCATGCATTCTGGAGGTAGGTTAAGGTATCCAAACTCTAGGACTTCAGGAGCCAGATCGCCAGGTTGAGCTGTCGTGGATCTGGATGCTGAATGTCTCCATGGTTCTGCGTCAAAAGACTGGGCGTGAGGCGCAGTCTTTGATGCGGCACCACTGAGAGTTCGAGGAACGTGGTGTACCATGCTTGACGTGCCCACGTTGGAGCAACCAGGACGAGAGTCATGGAGTGCTGCCTTAGCTTTCTTGCGACCAGCGGTATTAGAGGGGCTGGCGGAAAAGCGTATGCAAATTTGCCTGACCAGTTCATCCATATCGCATTCCCCTGCGACTGTGGGTGAGGGAACCTGGCGGCAAAGAGTCGGCATTTTGCGTTCTCCTTTGTTGCGAACAGGTCTATCTCCGGATGACCCCACTGCTGGAAGTACGGGTGGAGAACCGAAGGGTGTATCTCCCACTCGTGCATCTGATGGCTGTATCTGCTGAGCAGATCCGCCATCTGATTGTCCTTGCCCGGGAGGTGTTCTGCCATGAGGAAAATGTTCCTCTGAATGGCCCACTTCCACATGCTCTGAGCTAGATGAGACAGCTGTGGCGAGTGGGTGCCCCCCTGTTTCTGAATGTAGTACATCGCGGTCATGTTGTCCGTCCGGACTAGCACGACCTTGTTGCTCAGATGTACAATGAAGGACTTGAGCGCCATGAAGATTGCCATCAGTTCCAGATAGTTGATGTGCATCTTCTGTTGCTGCGTCGTCCATAGTCCCTGCACCGTGTAGGTGAGCACATGTGCTCCCCATCCCTGGAGGGATGCGTCCGTCGTCAGGACAATCTGCGGCACGGGCTCGTGGAACAGTCGGCCCTTGCAAAGGTTGCGTGGAGTCCACCAATGCAGAGAGTCGTATGCCCGACTGGTAACCAACACTAGGTCTGTCAATTGGCCACGAGCCTGTGTCCACTGATTCGCTAAGCACTCCTGGAGCGGGCGCATATGCAACCGTGCGTGAGGGACTATGAAGATGCAGGAGGCCATCATGCCGATCAACTGCATGAACACTCTCGCTGGCAGGGAGTGTCTCGGTCGGAATCGTTGGATCAGTGACTGAATGCTGTCGATTCTGACCTGGTTTGGCTGAGCCATGGCTGTCAGGGTGTTGATCGTAGCACCCAGGAACTGCCGGACATGCGCCGGCTGAAGGTGCGATTTTGGGTAATTTAGGGAGAAACCCAGATCGTGAAGAAGGTGAATTGTAGTTGACATGTCTGCGGCGCACTGTTGCTCTGACTTGGCTTGTACGAGCCAGTCGTCTAGGTAGGGGTAGACATGGATATTCTGCCTCCTGAGGTGCGCCGCCACTGTCGCTAGACACTTGGTGAACACCCTCGGGGCCGTAGTGACTCCGAAGGGTAGGACCTTGAACTGGTAGTGCCTGCCTTGAATAGTGAACCTTAGGTATTTCCTGTGTGACGGGTGTAGTGGAATGTGGAAATAAGCATCCTTGAGATCTAAGGTCGCTAAGAAGTCTCCCTGGTTTAGCAAGGGGAGAATCTGCTGCAGTGTAAGCATATGGAAATGCTCTGACAATATGTACAGGTTGAGGGGACGTAGATCGAGAATGGGCCTGAGAGAACCGTCCTTCTTTGGAATAAGGAAGTACAGGGAGTAGACCCCTGTGTCTTCCTCCCCCACCGGCACGAGCTCGATTGCGCCTTTTTGCAGCATCGCCACTACTTCCTGCTGCAATAAGTGCAAATGCTCGGCGGACATAGGCCTTTGCCTTGGTGGGATGTTGGGTGGAGTGGATTTCAGCTCTAGGCAATAACCATTTTGGATCAGTTGACGCACCCACCTGTCTGTGGTGATGTTTCTCCAGACGGGCAGGAACTGCTGCAGTCTCCCCCCGACAGGTGTTAGGTGGTCGGGGGGCAGTGACAGAAAGTCACTGTTTGCTTGGAGTCGAGGTGCGGGAGCTGTTGTTTCCTCTGCCGCGACCTCTGTTGCTGTTATTCCTATAACCTCCCTTGTTCTGCTTGGTGAACGAGGATTGCGCCCCACCTTTGGAGAACTGGGATTGTTGACCCATCTGTCCTCTGGTGACTCCACGTGCACCTGAGCGACGAAAATTGCTGCCACGAAACTGTTGGGACTGCAGGGCCCCCATAGACTTAGCAGTTTCCGTGTCCTTCTTTATCTTCTCTAGGGTGGTGTCAACATCCGGACCAAACAGACTATCAGGATTGACTGGCTGATTCAGAATTGTTGTCTGAATATCCTGCTTGAACCCTGAGATGCGGAGCCAGGCTTGTCTTCTCAGCATAACGCTAGTGTTGATAGCCCTAGCAGCCGTGTCCGCAGCGTCAAGTGCGCACTTGATGGCTGCGTTTGATATTAGCTTTCCTTCTTCAATAAGCATTTTGGTGCCTTCTTGGAACTGTGGGGGCAGGTGTTGTATAACCTGTTCTAGGGTGTCGTAGTGCGCCCTATCATAACGCGCCAGGAGCGCCTGTGTATTTGCGATGCGCCAAAAGTTTGCCGCCTGTGCAGCCACTCTTTTGCCTCCTGCCTCAAGCACTTTGGACTCTTTATCCGGGGGAGGAGCTTCACCCGTTGTCTGTGAGTTGGCACGTTTCCTGGCATTGGCAACCACAAGAGAGTCCAGTGGCAATTGTCCCCGGATGTAGACGGGGTCCGCAGGAGCAGGCCTGTACTTCTTCTCAATGCGAGGGTTGACCACTCTAGCCCTCGTAGGCTCCTTAAAAATGTCTCCAGCATGTTTGAGAACACCTTTCAGCATAGGAAGTGTCTTTACTGTCCTTTCAGAAATGGCAAAGGTGTCAAAAAGGAAGTCTTCCTCAACCGGGTCGGCATGCATGTCCACATCATGATTGGCCGCCGCCCGTTCAATTAGTGCATGAAATCCTGCTGAGTCCTCAGTCGGGGATGCACGTGGATTAAAGGTCTGCGGGTCTTGGCCCGCACCTTGGGTGTTCTGGTCCCCAGAGTCGTCGTATGAATCTGGTTGTACATCAGGTTCATCGATGGGGAAATTGTACTGTTCATCCTCATCATCTTCCTCACCCACAGAGTGTTCTGGGGAGGGAGTAGGGCTCCGTCTAGGAGGAGGCTGAATCGGTTCCGTGAGGCCTAAGGCGTCAAGGGGCACCCTCTTCTTCTTCAACGGGATGACGTAGGGGTCCACCGGCTCCGAAGTGATCTTCCGTTTATAGAGTGTCAGCTTGCCGGTGGCAGCATCGATGAAATGCTCTGAATCGTCTTCCGATTCGAGTACACGACGTGGAAGAGGGTCAGGCAGCGAGGAACCCTGTTTCGGAGCCGATTTCGTCGAAAACGCTTTCGGCGCCTCCTTAGGTGGCAAGAGAAAAAGGAGTTTTCCAGAAGGCTTAGCCGGAGCGTCCTTTTGCGGCTGCGGTGATGGCATCGGAGCCGATGGAGCAAAGGCTTTCTCCCTGATTCTCTGCAGTGACTCCGCAATGGGGGACGGTACACTGCTAGTGGGTTTCGTCGCCGACAAGGATGCTGTGAGCGGTCCCTCGGATCCGACGGCCTCGCGGGCCTTGTGCGGTTTGGGCGCGGAAACCTTCTTCGGCTCCTCCGAATCTTGAGGCCGAGGCGCAGACTTCTTGGGCGTTGCCTCTTTGGAGCCGACCTTGGCGGGCTTGGACGGCGCCGGAGCCGCTGATCCGTGCCGACCATCTTTCTTGTGGGCCCCTTCTTCGGGCGTCGGCTTCGATTTCGGAGCATCGGAATCGACAGACTTCCTCGGCTTCTGCGGACCGGAGGTCGACGGAGCCGACGGGGTGACGGGCACCGACTTCTTCACAGGCACGGCAGCCATCTTAGGGACACTCGAGTCCTTTGGTTTCAGTTTCGATTTCGGGTCGGCCATTTTAGGTGTTGACGACCCCGACGGTTTCAGTTTCGGTTTCGAAACATCGTGCCCAGCAAGTGAGTCCGTAGCCGGGCCCGAAGGCGGGGCTGTGGCTTGCGGCAACGGGTCCAGGGTAAGGCCGACAGGCGATCCCGTGTCCCGGTCGTCCTCGAAACTTTCGGGGCAGAGCTCGTCCGCAGAGCTGTCCGCCGCGGCCCCATAAATCTCATCGTCGTCTCCTACCTCTTCGACGTATTCGAGGACCTGACCCGCGACTCCGTCGTCGTCTCCCGGATCCGCCTCGACCTCCGTCTGTGATGGGGAGATTTGTAGAAGGTGACCCTGGACCTCTTCTTCCGGGTCGCCGAAGATGTTCTCCGGATCTGGGGCCGCTTGCCTAGCTTCCAAGCGCACCGCGCGCCGAAGCTTGAGAGTTTTCTTGGAGCGGAATTGTGCACAGGCCTTGCACTTGCCGTCGTCGTGGTCCGGTGAAAGGCACTTGTTACACACAGGGTGTAGATCGATGTGTGGGTACTTAGACCCACAGAGCGGGCAGTACTTGAACGGGCTCCGCTCCATGTCCGTAAAGGCTTGCTGTCGTGTCGCGATGAGAAGGCCTCAAAGTTTAGAAAGCGAAGAAAACTCCGCTTATTCCGGCTTCAAGAGACGGAAGACTCGAGACCGAGCGCAGACAATACCGACGCAAGAAAATAGAGGCCTTTTGGCCGGTAAAAGATAGTTTTACTTGGTTCCGACAGTAAGACGTCGAGACCACATCCGAACCCAATGGCGGAAAAAAACAATCTGGGGATGGAGCCGATGCCCATGCGCACTGTAGTCCAGGGGAGGAGCCACCTATCTCAGGATACTTCGAAGACTCTTCCAGGACAACAATGTGCAATCATCCGAGCCCAACACTAGGCGGCGATCTAATGCTAAGATATGAATTTAGCAGCCCACATGCCTCGAACTTGGTACATCAAATACGTAGTTGCAGGTAGTGCCCCAAAAGAAAGGGAGGTGGGGTGAGGGTTGTGATTGTGTGAGGACGTAGTGCAGGAGAGCAGGAATGGTTTAAAGGTGACAACCAATCAACCAATAGAAATCCTTAAATTAATAAAGTTACACGTCATGTACAAAACACAAGACTTGTTAGTCAGTTTTCAAGTAAGACATACTACACATTGTTCAATTTATGAACCATTGGGACGTGAAGTTGACATACAAAAACAAGTGGTTGTCGACGTTTCGACCCTTAAGAATTACGCAGGATTTAGTTGTATCCTTGCAGTAGGGTCTTCATCAGGACAGGAGGACGGGGCGGACGACCGTTCTTTTAGACGTAAAATATTCACCACTTGGAGTTCAGGGGTCAGAGAGACCAGCGATAGAGTTGAATCCGTTAGTAGCGTTCTACAGCGCATACAGCTTACGGTGAACCCATCATGGGGATTTAGAACATGAAGTAGTCATAGGTAATCAGGCGAACCGACGGTAGATTAGAATCAGTGAATTGTATTCAAAACGCGGTGACCGGACGGAAATCTCAACGTCACGGTGTTGAAGGGAGATGGAATCTCACATTATCCAAAGCTGAATGAATCTCGCTGTCAATGACGCTCGGGTTCGCAATGACCCTACTGCTACTTGGTTGTCACCTTTAAACCATTCCTGCTCTCCTGCACTACGTCCTCACACAATCACAACCCTCACCTCCACCTCCCTTTCTTTTGGGGCACTACCGGCAACTACGTATTTGATGTACCAATTCCTGTATATTCATTGTTTATCCCCATTGTGATTAAAGTCCTGTCCTTCTTTACTGGGACCCCTTCCTCTTAATACTTAGTCCACCCAGGTCCCAGTGACCATACTTGGGTAAAACCCCCTAATTGTTATACTTGTGCCTTACAGGAGCATGCAAGATTTAAGAGCAGTGGCATGGTCCCATTGAGGGGCGGGGGGGGGGGGGGGGGGGGGGGGGGTCTCCAGCTCCCAAGCCCTAGGTACCCATAGTACCATCTACTAGGGACTTACAAGAGGTAGAGGTACCAACTGGCAATATGTTTTTAGGGAAGAAGTAAAGGCGCAAGGGACTTGTACGGCAGTGTCCCTATATAGTCCAATCAAAGCCACGTCAAAACCAGGCAAAAAGTGGGGGCTACGCATGCAAACTGAGACACTTTCTAACACCCACTCATAAATGCTCTTCCATTTCATCCCTTGACCAAAAACACACCAAGAGCTCTATACATTCTTTCTATCAAACTAAAGACACATCATAATCTGCTCAAATCTAGGTTACCTTAGCTCCATCTCAGTTTCCAGGCTCTCAATTTGCTTTGTGACCGATGACTCCGTGTCGTCCAGATTTTCTAATTCCGCAACAGTGTACGTCCGCCTCTGAAAGAATATGGAAGTAAAACTCTAGACTTGCCACGTCGTAATAAAACCACAAAAGATAAATTCCCATTGAGTGTAACTGCAGGTTGCAAATAGGTATTTATTTCCTCCTTTTTTCATTTTAAAAGATTAGTCAAATGCAACCATGATGAAGCTGCCCTGATCTTTTTATTTTAAACTGCAAGAAAAAAAGACTCACCCGGATTTTGTGTGGGATGCGTTCTCCAGCCTCCTTTTTCTCCTTGAGCTGAGCAAGATCTTGAGCTAATATCTTTCGGTCTTCTAGCAGATCGTTCAAGTGTCGCTGGGCTTCTTCAGTACTAACCAATATTTCAACCTCATTAGCAAGCCAGTTCTGAGGAAAATAAAATACAAAGAATCACTCACAACGGAATCACAAGTGAATATGTATGGTACTATCAGCACCAAAGTTCCAGTTAGAACCAGCCACGTTCGCGGGTGGGTCGGCGTAGGGTTACCGGTCACCCAACATATCCAAACAGCAACTTCATTCATCAGAATAAAACGTCACCGACACTCAGGAAAATGCTGTGCACGAAAATGTAATGGCACTATATCAACATCATCGCCTCTCAGCACCAGTGTTAACAGAATACCATAGTTACCTTAACTCTGGCTGCAGCACCCTCCATGCCCCGGTTCGGAAACTCCTTGCGTTTATCTGCAGCCTCCCTCTGTTTATGGATGGCATCCTTGAGGCGCTTGTTTGCTGCTGCTGCCTAGACAGTGGGCACAGACAATGATTTAAACAATTGTTAACTCGTGGAAGCAACTAACTTCATTCCCTTTTGCCAGCACCAGCACACCTACCTCCTCAGTTTTCCGCCTCAGCACGCTGGCCTGTTTCTGGAAGTCGCGTTCTAGTTTAAGCATCTCATATTGCCTCTTGCGGTCCTGAGGAAAGAATGACTCCATGAGTGGTTCAGGACATCACACCTTACAAGCATTTACAGTAACACAAGTGTGAGCTTCAAGCAACACAAACCTTGGGCATGGCAACACACCGGGCAGATTTGATACAAGTAGAACGCATGAGAAAGAAGTGAGGTGGGACCAGGAGCCAATCTTTAAGCAGGTCCTGCACTCGTGGCTCCAAGGGTAACGTATTGAACACGTAGAGTACAGTTCCTAAGGGGATGGTGAAAGGGGAAGGGGTGGGACAAAACTTTTGTCTTGTTGTCCCCACACCCAGAGAGGTGTCATGCTTCATCATTGGGCCTTGCTCCTTGTTGGGCAGACGCTGCAATGCTAGACTGGCCCACCGTTTCCTGGGCTCTTTGTAGGAGATCCTTTCTGGAGAAGCTGTTGGGTGTGCGCTGGTGTGGGGGTGGTGTGTATGGGGAAATGGAGCGAGGGTAGGCATACTGGCAAGTTGCCGCCACCCACCAGAGTGGAGCAACAGCATGCTCCTTGTCGACCCAGTCAGGCCGTAGTTGCTGTTATACGGGTGTCAACTTCACCCAGAAACAGGACTACTAGGGCCCCACAACAAGCTATTTCCAAAGGTTTTGGTGCCTTACTTGGGGTACGATTCAAACATGCTTGAAAACAAACATGACCAGGTTCAGCATGGCCATTATATAGCTAGACATCTCGTAATGACTCATGTCCACTATAGGTCTTAAAATGGGATGACCAACCTTACGAAGCCTGGAGAATAGACTGCAGGGTTTGCAGGGGTGTCCTTCGCATGCAGGAGCACCCTTGCATGTATAACCAAGCACTCTGCCCTCAGAACTGAAGACCCTGCCATAGGGGTCACTTATAGGTTTTTAGTGTAGTGACCTCAGATAAGGAAACATCTGTTGTGAGAGGTGCTAGCCCCACCTCACATAGGCTGCAAAGGCCCATCTCTCTCCTCCCCTTCCCCACCAAAGTCCCAAGACGATGGTCAACATTCAGCAAACGAACTTCATAGAAACCAACGACACCCTGGACACATCTCAATCCTGCTTCCGCAGCTACAACACCGTGACCGCCCTCCTAGCTGCCATGAACGACATCTGCACTCTCGACCAAGGCCACACTGCAGCCCTCATTCTACTATACCTCAGCAGCCTTCGACACGGTCTCAAACCGCACACTAGCCACCAGGCTCCACGACCCCTGCATACAGGAACGGCCCTAGGCTGGATCCGCTCCTTCCTTGCCAGCCGAACTCAAAGAATCAGACTCCCGCCCTTCCTCTCCGAACCCAAAGAAATCAGATGCCGAGTACCCCAAGGATCCTCCTTCAGCCCCACTGTAACGGCGTGGGTCCGCCGTATGCTCCTGTTCACGACCCAGAGACAGCTCATCAGCTCTCACCTACCTCCTCCCCTTCTTTCTGCTCCCTACAGAACGTCAATGTTGAGTTTCAAGATCAAGAAAACGATTCAGTAAACTGGCCCTTTAACTTTGAGACGGCTGAGGAGTGGGCGGGCCTACACCAAGACGGGGAGAAGTCTTATACGAGCAACGGCCAATCAGGAGTGCGCTTGTTCACCCGGAGGGAGAGAGTGGACGAGTGGAGCAGTGAGGAGAGGAAGAGCATTGGAGGTTTTCGGAAACCACAAGGAAGCGGAGACCGGAGGAAGAACAGCAGGTACCTCGGAGGAAAAGCCAGGAGGCCAACGACTTCATGAGTCACCCAGCCATACACCCAGGGGAGGTGTATGGCTCACTCAGGTACGGAACAGAATCAGGGGTTGGGTCGGACGTAAGGGCGGTCCCAGTGTGTGATTATTGGTATCCCCGTGTCCCGGTGTTTTCCTACCCTAAGCACTATCCATCACTGGGTCACTGTACCTAAACAAAGTGCACGGGTTGTGACTTCCCTCACTCCTTTTCCCTGACATTGATACAACTCATAGAATAGTTCACTCACAAAGTGCTGTCTAGTCTTGTTTATTTCAAGAGTCAAGACGGAGCCAAACAAAGTAATTCCTCGACGGACCCGAGAAAGATCTCGTCGAGCTGAGCCTACGAAGTCCTGCCCTCGGAGGTCCGAAAGGAGTCGTTCCCCGCGTCGGACTTTGCCTAGGAGAACTATGTGCACTGACTTTCTGTATAAATCAATAAACCCTACGTTAACAAAGACCCGCTTGTTGCCCATTCCTCCTGCGCCCGTCACAGTGGTGGAGAATGCGGGCATAAACACCATCTCTGCAGAAAAGATGGAAACCGTCGTAGATCAACTAGTGAAAGGCCAGGAGAGGCTAGAATGGGTGATGGAACAACATTTGACCTCAGCACAAGCTGACAGAAATATTGAAGAAAGCGTTAGACGGAAAGCCCGAGCATACCTGGGCTGACCCAACGGTTAGGGGAGGAGCAACCGAAAGGCCCCTCTCCCATGGAGCACCAGCCATTTCTCTCCAGAAATATCAACCAGGAGAGGATCCCGATTCCTTTTTGTTAAATTTTGAGAGGGCCGCTAGAGCATGCGTGTGGCCCATAACTAAGTGGCCGTTCTTCTTAGCCCCCTTATTAGGAGGTGAAGCTCAGGCCGCATACCAGGTAGCCAACCCTACAGGAGATACTTCTTATGCAGATATCAAAAGAATTATATTAGATCACTTGGGACTAGATTCCGAAGCATACATACTGAGGTTTCGCAGAGAGAGGTACAACGGGAGAAAATCCTAAAACGCTATTTGTGAGATTAAAGATGGCAGCTGCCAAGTGGCTGACTCCCTCAACCAGCAGCAAGGAAGAAATTCTAGACCGTATATATCTAGAACAATTTCTCGAAGCACTCCCATATGCCTCTCAAAAATGGCTCAGACAACATCATAACCTTACCACCACTCAGGCCGTAGAAATGGCATCTTCGTTCGCTCGAGCCCAACCCAACAGTACCAGTTGGGAGTTGGAGAAACTCAATAAATCTGCACCCAGGCCGGAATTTTTTTCTCCTCGGGTGAAAGAACCTCTTCGACCTTACACATGGAGGACCGAACATGGGGGAACTTCAGGTCTACAGTGTTTCGATTGTGGAAATTGGGGACATATAGCTCGATTATGCCCCAAAAGAAGAAACACCGAAGAACCAATGGAGGTCGGCTATCTACCCAAAGCCGTTCTCTATTCGGCAGAAATGGGAGGCTCCTTTAGAGTAAGTGTTGGAGTAAATGGGTCCTCTGTACATGCTTTACTAGACTCCGGCTGTCGCCAGTCGGTTATACAATCTCAACATGTGACTTCCTCACAATATATTCCCCGGGGAAAAATAAATATTAGGTGTGTGCATGGAGACAAACCATGCCCCATGGCCAACGTTCCCATAGAACCTGACTCGGGAAAACCCCATACTATAAGGGTGGGGGTGCTTTCCTCTCTACCAGAAGATCTAATTATCGGAACAGACAATCCAGGTTTCCTTCAGATGTTTAAAAAGACATTAGAAGTAGAGCATCCCAGCAAAACCCCACAGAAAGGTCCGTTCAAGAGAGAAGTTAGTGAGGATATGAATCTCCAGAAATGACTAGTACTACGATTTGCCAAACTTTCAGAACATGCCATTACACCAGCACGGGGCTCTATGAAAGCGGCAGGATATGATTTATATAATGCATATGAATATGAAGTTCCTGCGTAAGGGAAGGCCTTAATACAAACGGACATTCAGATAGCAGTACCCTCAGGGTGCTATGGACGAGTAGCCCCCCGCTCTGGTCTAGCCACCAAACATTTCATCGATGTAGGAGCCGGTGTTATTGATGAGGACTACCGGGGAAATGTAGGAATCGTCCTTTTTAATCTAGGAAATGAGACCTTTTTAGTAAAAAAAGGAGATCGCGTGGCACAACTGATTTGTGAATGCATAGCCTATCCATCTCTAGAAGAATTAGATTGGACCACACTGAACGTGGCTCAAGAGGGTTTGGCTCCACTGACCAATATAACGGGCCATTGCCTGCCCTGCTCTCGCCAGATCCCTGGATCATGGACAGGAGTTTCAGATTCGCACAGACTAACGATCCCACACTTTAACGCCTGTGAACAAGCTCAACAGGCGCCTGATGATAATTGCGGTTATCCCAGATTTCTCATACAAGACGAATTGCTTTACCGAAAGGGAAAGCAAAATGATTCACCACAACTCCTAGTACCGGTCTCCTTTCGGGAACAAGTACTATATTTTGGCCACCGCCATCTCATTGCCGGGCATGCAGGGGCCGATAAAACAACCCAAAACATTTTCAAACTTTTTTTTGGCCGGGGATATATAAAGATACTTTGGTATACTGCAGCAAATGCGAGATATGTCCCAAAAAAAAAAAAGAGATGACAAAACCACCATCAGTTCCACTTCAGCCCTTGCCCATTATTGGGAAACCATTCGAGGGTCGGCATGGATCTTATTGGACCACTACCAAAAACCCGAAAGGGATTCCAACACTTGGTGGTGGTGGTCGACTATGCCACAAGATTTCCCGAGGCTTTCCAGTTAACTTCCGCTAACTCAAAACAAGTTGGGGAAAAAATGGTTGAATTATTCAGTCGAGTGGGGTTCCCGAAAGATCTTGACGGATCAGGGTACCCCATTCGTCTCGAAGCTCATGAAAGATATTTGTCACACGCTAAATATCCACCAGATCCGTACCTCCGTGTACCATCCTCAGACGGACGGTCTGGTGGAATGATATAATCGCACCCTGAAAACAACGCTCCGTAAGATCAATGGAAGTCAGTGGAGCCGACTGGGATAGGATGCTGCCACTGGTGCTATATACCATAAGGGCCTAAAAGCAAAGTAGTTTGGGCATATCACCTTTTGAATTATTGTACGGTCGACTGCCCCGCTCCCTTCTAGAGATGACTAAGGACGCCTGGGAGAATGAAACACCGGAAGAAACAGCTGCGACTCTAGACTACGCCAAAAATCTCAAGTCAAAAATCAGGAAACTAAGACCCGGCGTATACCCATCTGGAAGCAAGCCAAAAGCGCCAAAAGGTTGCTTATGATCGCGGAAAGAAATGGAGGCACCTACAAATTAATGAATGGGCCTTGGTCCTTCTACCCTCCTCCTCCCAAAATTTCAAAGCGGAATGGATGGGCCCCTATAAAGTGGTAGGGAAAATAGGCAGGACTAGCTACAAACTGCAAATTACAGCGCATAAGCAGCAGTCATACCATATTAGCCTCCTGAAAAAATGGTTGGGCCCTACCCCGTCCGAAGTACATCTGACGGACGCCCCTCAAACCGTCACTTCCACACGTGAACAGCTTCTCACGAACGATGATTTGAGTTCGCTCCAAGTGACGGAACTCCAGAACACATAAAAAAAACATGACAATTTTTTCTAGTGTCCCTGGGAGGACGTCTCTCGCTGAACACTGTATAGTGACTCCTCCCGACAAGAAAGTTAGGATACGACCTTACCGGGTCCCAGAGGCAAGGAGATCCGCTATCAGAAAAGAGATTCACGAAATGCTTCGGCTCGGTGTGATACAGCCCTCGAGTAGTGACTGGTCTAGCCCCATTGTTATGGTTCCTAAACCAGACTGCAGCAGACGTTTCTGCATGGACTTTAGTCCGCTTAATGACATTTCACTCTTTAACGCATACCCCATTCCTAGGGTGGACGAACTTATTGAGAAATTGGGAGACTCTAAATATATCACTACCCTGGATTTAACGAAGGGGTATTGGCAGGTCCCCCTCAGGCCAGATGATCGGAAAAAGACCGCTTTTTCCACAGAGGAAGGACATTGAGTTCACTGTTCTGCCCTTCGGGCTACACGGGGCACCTGCTACATTCCAGCGTCTGATGAACACAGTCTTAGCAGGCTTATCGGACTTGATGTCCGCCTATTTGGACGACATAGTCGTATACAGCCCCGATTGGCCTACACATCTCAGTCATTTGGCCACAGTGTTGGAAGCTCTGGAATCAGCTGGTCTTACCGTCAACGCAAAAAAAAAAATCAAAGGTGGCCTTCCAGAAAGTGAAATACTTGGGTTATGTGCTGGGTCACGGACTCATTGAGCCCCAGATTGAGACGGTTCGTGCTATTGCTGACACCCATTTTCCAACTACCCGTAAAGAAATTAGGTCAATTTTGGGCTTGATCGGATATTACTGGCGTTTTATCCCTCAATTTGCTCACTTGGCTGCTCCCCCTCACGGACTCCCTGAAGTCCGTGAGGGGGCAATCTTCCACTCCCATTAAGCCCACAGGGAAAATGCTCGAGGCATTTCGTCAATTGAAGGCCATCATCACGTCCGCCCCGTCCTTTCTTCTCCCGTCCCTTTTCTCTCCATACGGATGCTTCAGACTATGGCATTTATTTATTTATTTATTTATTCAAAGTTTTATATAGCGCGAACAAGATCCTTACAGATATCAGAGCGCTTCACAATGACAGGGTAGGGGCAGTAGGAATGAACAGAGGTAATGGGAGCAATGTAGTAGTCACTAACATGAAAGGATAATAATAACATACATAAAACATATCAATATACAGTCAGGTAAACAAGTAATATAAGACGGCATAAGTCATTGATCCCACTACAGAGGTGTTCAGGTACACTTTGGGTGTGTGGCAGGCTTATAACTGTTTTAGTATAGAGAGAGCACTGAGTGGGGGCATCGGGAGGGTGAATCAGTGACAACGTGTATCATATATTGGTCGGTAGTAAGAAAGTAGCGTAATAGTGTCTCCCTCAAGTAGAGGTATAGTGCCAAAGGACAAGGTGAGCATTGACACAAGGCAATGCAGAGTCTCTGATCCAACACCTATAGCGTTCAGGAGATCTTGGCCAGAAGGATGGTTTTCACCTCTTTCTTGAAGAGTGCAGTGGAGGAGATAAGCCTGGTTTCAGGAGGGAGCGCATTCCAGATCCTGGGTGCCATTCCTGAGAAGGAGCGCTTGTAAGTTCTCTTTCCGGAATCTACGGGGTTTCAGGAGTAGGTTTTTGGAGCTTCTGTTGGATCTTGAACCTCCTGATATAGACAACTTTTGAGCGAGGTAGTTGGGTGCATTGTGGTGCACTGCCGCGTGTGTCATAACTGCAACTTTTAGTTGTATTCTGGCTTCAAAAGGCAGCCATTTTAGGGACTTTAAGTCTGGGGAAATATGCGAATGTTTTCTTGAGCCAGTAATGAGTCTTGCGGCAGCGTTCAGGGAGGCTCTTAAGGGTGCTGTTGTGGATAGCGGGAGTCCGCTGAGGGCCACAATTCCGTAGTCTATTCGAGGGATGACTAACGCTTGTACAGCAGTTCGGAAGTCTTCAGCAGGGAGGAAGGGTTTAATTTTCCTCAGTGTGTTGATTTGGAAATTAGCTGCTTTTGTGGCTTTGCTGACGTGCTGCTGCATGTTGAGCTTGGCGTCCAGTGTGATGCCTAGGGATTTCGCTGAGTTCACGATGGTGGGTTGGACATGGAGTGCTGTTAGGTTGTTGAGCCATGTTTGGGTGGTTGAAATTTTCGCCGGGGGTGAGATGAGAAGGAACTCGGTTTTCAGAGCATTTAGTTTGAGGTGATTATCGGCTAGCCAAGATGGAGTGTTAATAAGCGTGGAATTCAGATGTTTGATATCTTCCGGGGATTGAAGCTTTAGGTACAGTTGTGTGTCGTCGGTGTACATATGGAATTGGACATTAGAAGCTTGGAGCAAGGTGGCGAGCGGTTCCATGACGAGGTTGAACAATGTGGGGGAGAGGGAGGATCCTTGTGGAACACCTAGATCTGCAGGCACAGGTGAAGATAGCACGTTGTCGATCTTGAACTTCTGAGTCCGGTTGTGAAGGAAGGACGAAAACCAATTGAGAACCGTTCCCGATAGTCCCATTCTAGTGCTTAGCAGCTCCAGCAAGTTCTCATGTTTGACCGTGTCAAATGCTGACGAGAGGTCAAGAAGGATGAGTAGGCAGGACTCATTGCGATCAAGAATTCGGAGGGCGTCATCAATTATGTGTGTCATAGCTGTTTCCGTGCTATGTTTCGCTCGGAAGCCTGATTGATGAGAGTTGAGGAGGTCAAATTGGTCAATGTGTCTTGTTAGTTGGAGTTGGACACATTTCTCCAGCAGTTTGGCCAGGGTGGGGATAGTGGTGATGGGCCGGTAATTGTTTAGGTCAGACGGATCAGCTGTAGGGTTCTTGAGTATAGGCGTGACTTGCCCCACCTTGAGGGAGTCCGGAATGAGGCCTTGTTGCAGGGAGCTGTTGATGATTTTGGTCCAGAGAGGGAGGAGCAAGGGGATGAAGTCTTTTACCGCATTAGCAGGTAGAGGGTCTGTGAGGTGATTAGAGGGCTTCAAGGTGCAAAGCAGTTTGCGGATTGCTTCTTCCGAGTAGGTATCGAAGTACAGCCAAGATGCCTTGTTTTTAGGTTGAATGTAAGACAATCTGGGGTTGTTGGGGAATCGACTTACATCCAAGATGAGGTCATTTCTTATGTTGTCAGTCTTTAGCTTAAAGAAAGCAGAGAAGGCTTCACAGTGTGGTGTGTCGCTTGTTGTGCTGTTTGATTGTAGGGGTTGAGTCTTTGTTTGGGTCTTGATTAGTTCGAACAGCTTTCTTGGCCTGTTTTTTGCTTGATCCAACTGACGGCTGAAAAAGTCCGCCTTTGTGCGCTTTATTTTCCTGAAGTAGGCGTTTCTTTTGTTCTTAAGCCTTTTGAGGTGCAGTGCTGAAGGGTCCGATCTCCAGGTGCGCTCTGCCATTCGCATAGTACGCCTGTCGTCATTGAGTCTATCATCATACCAGGGGTTAGAAGTTTTGGTGGAGACTCTTCAGTTGAAGTGGGGCGACTTCATTGACTACTGTGTTCATAGAGTCAAGGTAGTGGTCCATCAGTGTTTGAACATCCGAGGCACCTGAAGGGGGAAGGAGGAGATTGCCGATGTGGGGAGGCAGGGTAGAGGGGTTAAGGTTCTTCATGTCCCTTTTCCAAGTTTTGGATTGGATTGGTTGAGCTGGGATAGGTTTCACTTTTTCATTGATAAAGAAGGTGATAATGTGGTGGTCAGACCAGTCGCAGGGTTGGATCGCCTCCAGTTGTGTTGAGTTCTCTTTGGCAATGATGAGATCGAGTATCGAGCCTTTGTCATGTGTTGGTCTATCGCATATTTGGGTGAGGTCAAGCGCATTAAGGAAAGTTTTTAGACTATTCACCACTGTGTCTTTCTGATCATTCCAGTGAAGATTGAAGTCACCCAGGTAGACTTGGGTTGTCTGCCGACAGCATTGGAAGTGATCATGTCCATGAGTTGTTGGGTGAATATGAGGTTGTCACCAGGCGGGTGATAGATGAGATGTAAAGCACAAGCTTGTTTGCCCTCGCTGGTGATGTCGAGGCAGAGGAGTTCACTGGAGGGGAAGGCGGGAGGGGTGATTTTAGTAACAGAGGTTGCTCCTAAACATGCATGCAATTCCCCCGCCAGTCTTGCCAGGGGACCTGTCCAGCCTAATGATGTTATAATTGGGGGGGGACTAGTATGTCCATAATCGGGGTAGAGGCTTCAGTAAGCCACGTTTCCGTTAGAATGGCTAGGTCCAGATCCCTAGCTAAGACGAGATCAGCGATGTCGGAGGAGTGTCTCTGGGCCGATCTGCAATTGAGTAGGATGCATTTGAGTTTGGGAGAGAGAAGGGTGGTCGGGCTTTCTAGTGTGAGGGGGACTTTTCTGAGGTTGTTAGGGACGGAACCTCTATTATTGAGTGTTGGGAGCCTCAGAGGGTTTGTAAGAATTGTGGGTATGGGTACGTTGGATATGTGTTTTTCCGGACCTGGGCCATAAGAGCGCAGTAGAGAGCATAATTCACGGTCCGACAATGGGTTGAGGGCACGCCGGGGGCAGTGGGCGTTAGTGCGAACGGGGATAGTCGGCCAGCGCGGGTGTCGTTGGAGGCGAGGGTATGTAGGGAGGGTGCGTCGTTTGTAGGGTAGAGGGATGGTGGGAGATAGACTGAGCTGGGAGGAGAGAAGCTCTTTGATTGCGTGGACATCTTTTTTGATTTGTAGCATATCCTCTTTGACTTGCTGGAGGGTGGATAGAGTCTGGTCAGGGGTGTATTGGGGATGGGGTTAGTGATGAGAGCCATTGGAGAATCGTTGAGTAGTGAGTTGGAGAGCAGGCAGGGTATCGAGGTGGTGGATATGCTAGCGTTGTCGGAGGGTTCTGCAGTGCTAAAGAGTGGGATGGCATTCAACGTGGGGGCCTTTTTGTGGGCGAGGGGTGTGGGTGAAGTGGGAGAAATGGGCGGTAGGTGGGAGGCATAGGTAGTGCCGTCAGTGGGAGACGGTGTCGGTGGGTAAAAGAGTGAGTGAAGGCTGGAGACAGTGGGGGAGACAGGAGGGTAGTGGGGGCTGAGAATAGGAGGTGGGAGAGAGGGGGATGCTAAGGTAAAGGAAACGGTATGTTCTGTATCTTTTGTTGGGAGGGTGAGAGTCTTTGGCGGGAGTGGGGAGGGAGCTGGGGAGGAAGAGGTGTCCGCCGTGGGGGGGGGATGGGAGTGGGGGGTGGATAAACTCCAAATGGTGGTGTGTTCAGATGGCGGCGTGTGGGTGAGAGTTATTGTGTCAGGTGTAAGAGGCTCGTGGGTGGGAGTGGGGAGGGAGTTGGGGAGGGAGAGGGGTCTGCCGTGGGGGGGAAGGGAGGAGGGGGTGGATACGCCCCGGGTGATGGTGTGTTCAGATGGTGGCGTGTTGTGAGTGGGAGTTGTTAAGTCAAGTGGGAGAGGTATGGAGGGGGTGTGAGAGGGGGTACGAGGGGTCCTGTTAGAGGGGCGGCTAGTATATGATGTGGAGACGTTTGTGACTGTTCTTGGGGAGTGTGGGGCGTTAACCGCAGGTGGGTCGTTTACTGGGGTGCTGGGGGTATAGGTGTTGTAGGTGGGGGCTGCGACGTCAGGGGTGGTAGTGCTGGTGGAGTTCTGGGTGGGGGTCCGCAGCTTGGAGAGGTGTTCTTTGAACTTGGGGAACATGTTGTCTAGCAGTTCCAGGTTCTTATCCGTGGATTGAATTAGGACAATCCCGTTATTGTAGATAGTAATGGTAGTCCTGCCAGGGAAGAGGCGGGAAGGTGTGGTAGAGAGAGTTAGGCCATGAGTTGTTTTCCTGGTGGTGGAGACGGTGAGTAGGGATAGGAACACTTTTCTCCATTGGGCTCTGCGTGAGGTGTGGAAGATGATGTCAGTATTCAGGGCTCCATTGCCCGGAGAGAAGTAGGTGTCGGCAAAGGGTGTTTCAGGGTGCGATCTCAAGAAGTTATGTTTAAAACGTTTAGTGGCTTTTTTGGTGAGTGTGGGAGGGTAGATAATTCTAAAAGTGTGCGTGCCGTTGGGCTCCATTATAGAAAGGCTGTGATGTTGGGTATAGGAGAATGAACGACAGTAAAACTGTCGGCCGCTAATTACAGTGTAAAGGAGTGACACTTGAGGGTGACCAATGTGTAAGAGGTAGAAGTCAGTGCAATCCAAGGACAACAGTGCGTAGGTGCAGCTTATCCCGTATGCGAGGTAGAAGTCAGCTTACACCATGTACATAATATGAGAGGTAGAACCGGTTAGGTGGAGTCACATTTACACATCAGAATGTCAGAGGTAATAGTGGTGTAGTCGAGTTGTAGAAGGTGGCTGGGTGCAGCTTACATGACTAGACGAAGTGAATGAGGTAGTAATAATAATCGGTGCAGCATCGTGAGGTATCTTACATTGAAGAACCCACACATAAATGAGGTAGCGAACAGTGAGTGATAGGGATAAGGGAGATATAGGTGCAGCTTACCGCATATATAGTATGAGAATAGCGCTAGATTATTAATGAGTTACTGAGTCCGATAAATGTGCAAGCAATTTACAGCAATAGCAAATACGACAGTAGAATATGAGAATATGAGGTAGCAATCAGTGCCCGGTCAGCGAGTAAAAGTGAAGATGGGTGTATGTTGCCCAAGATGTAGGGTACCAGTGGTAGTATAGTACTGCACTAAAAGGCGGATCCTTATGCACATCAGGAGCTCTAGGTTACATAAAATGTAAAATACAATAGTAATAAATGCCGCAGTGAAAGACAGACACTTAAAAACACAAAATAAAAGCCGCAGTAAAATACAGACACTTAGGGACACATAGGTTTAAATATAGGGCTAAGTGAGGCTACATAAAATGGTACATAGGTTACATAAAATGAAAAAATGTAAAACAATAGTAATAAATGCCGCAGTAAAAGACAGACACTTAGGAACACATAGGTTTAAATATAGGACTAAGTGAGGACCTTGGTACCGATAGTGAGTAATAGTCGGCAGGACTAGTCCATGATGGCCACCAGAGAGAGCAAGAATAGTGTTTAAAGATGGCCACCAAGTAGGGAGGATGTAGTCATTAGTCCTCTTTTAGTTGTTGCTGTTTAGGTAGCCAGGCAGAGCAGTTTCACATTCAGTTCCGGCTGTCTCAGGGTCCTGCATACCAAGGGAGTCTTATCTCTAATTTGTTATCTGAAGAAGGGTTGCTGAGGGGCCTCGTGTGTTCAGGCGGGGGTAGAGTGTTCAGTTCAGTTTATGGCCCCGGCCATTTTGAAGACAAAAAGTTTTATTTTATACAAGATGAATCAATAGGAGGGGCGGCACACGTAACTTATCCAACAAAAGTATTGGGGCACAAACAATACCTTAGTCAGCCTTCACTTAGGCGTGTTCTCCGCACGTCCAGCCGCCGGGGCAAATACGACCTTATTTGCCAGCGTTTGCGTAACACCAGCAGTGGAGCCCAGATCGACAGGCTCACCGGCCGTCACTGCTCCAGAGTATTGCATCCAGCAGCCCTTCCCAACGATAAGCGTGAGCGTGCACAGGTTCGGGCAGTTCAGGGCATACCTTAAGGGCATATTGGGGCTGTACTATCACAAGTTGGAGCTGATAACCATGACCATCCAATTCTGTATGTCAGCCGTAAACTATTTCCTCGTGAACTTATGTACGCAACGATCGAAAAGGAATGCCTTGCCATCAAGTGGGCTGTTGAAAAATTGGCCTATTATCTCGGACACCACTTTGACCTGTATACTAACCATGCTCTCCTCCTCTGGATGGCACGCAATAAGTCGAACAATGCCAGGGTCTTACGGTGGTTTTTGTCTCTACAACCTTATACGTTTTCTATTCATCGGAAGGGTTCAGATAATGTGGCGGCTGATTTCTTGTCCCGTCACCCACTCCCCGATCGTGAGTGTCCTGAGGGGGAGGTGTGTAACGGCGTGGGTCCGCCGTATGCTCCTGTTCACGACCCAGAGACAGCTCTGCAGCTCTCACCTACCTCCTCCCCTTCTTTCTGCTCCTTACAGAATGTCAATGTTGAGTTTCAAGATCAAGAAAACAATTCAGTAAACTGGCCCTTTAACTTTGAGACGGATGAGGAGTGGGCGGGCCTACACCAAGACGGGGAGACGTCTTATACGAGCAACGGCCAATCAGGAGTGTGCTTGTTCACCTGGAGGGAGAGAGTTGACGAGTGGAGCGGTGAGGAGGGGAAGAGCGTTGGAGGAGGTTTTCGGAAACCACGAGGAAGCTGAGACCGGAGGAAGAACAGCGGGTACCTCGGAGGAAAAGCCAGGAGGCCAACGACTTCACGAGTCGCCCAGCCATACACCCAGGGGAGGTGTATGGCTCACTCAGGTACGGAACAGAATCAGGGGTTGGGTCGGACGTAAGGGCGGTCCCAGTATGTGATATTGGTATCCCCGTGTCCCGGTGTTTCCCTACCCTGAGCACTATCCATCACTTGGTCACTGTACATAAACAAAGTGCACGGGTTGTGATTTCCCTCACTACTTTTCCCTGACATCGATACAACTCACAGAATAGTTCACTCACAAAGTGCTGTCTGGTCTTGTTTATTTCGAGAGTCAAGACTGAGCCAAACGAAGTAATTCCTCGACGGACCCGAGAAAGATCTCGTCGAGCTGAGCCTACGAAGTCCTGCCCTCGGAGGTCCGAAAGGAGTCGTTCCCCACGTTGGACTTTGCCTAGGAGACCAACGTGCACTGACTTTCTGTATAAATCATTGAACCCTACGTTAACAAAGACACGCTTGTTGCCCATTCCTCCTGCGCCCGTCACACCCACGCTCAAACATCTAGATGGACCCGCTCACAACCAGTCAGAAAACACGTTCTCAGCATAGTATCCTATGCAGACAACACCAAGCTCACCCTCTCCCTCACCAAGGATCCCAACATCACCAGGAACAACTTTTAGTCAGTAATGAAGTATGTTGCATTCTGGATGAGCAGCAGCTGCCTGAAGCTCAAACGAGAAAACAGATGTCCTCATCCTCAGATCCACCCACTACATGTCGGATGACACTGGGTTGCCCCACTCCCGCTCTCTGCAACCCTCCTAGTGTCCACATCAGAAACCTCTGCATCACACTAGACTTCTCCCTTACCATGAACTGCCAGATCAATGCTGTATCCCCCCACATGCTTAAACACCCTCCGCAAGACTTTCAAATGGTCCACCCCACCCTCCTGAATCCAGAAAAACAGTCACCCATGCACTAATCACTGCTGGACTACAGAAACGCCCTCTACGCTGGCATCAACAAGTCTTTACACCACAAACTCCAGACCGTCGTATCCCACGACATGACCCAGCACCTACGGGACCACCACTGGCTCCCCGTTGAGAAAAGAGGGACCTTGAAGTTGCCCACACGCGCTTACAAAGCAACACCGGACCCCAATAAGTCAACGAAATTCTCCTACCCCCCCCCCTCCTCCTCCCTCCCTCCCCAAGAGACACCTCTGCTCCACTGACCTAGCCCTGGCCAAAATCTCCCACATCCAGAGCCAGAACGGGAGGCGGATCCTTCTACATCGTGGCCAAGATCTGGAACTAACTCCCCCTCAGCATCAAAGGCCCACACTACAAGCGTTCAGGGAGAGCCTCAAGATCTGGCTCTTCAGATGAGCAGAGCTGCCCAAACCCTTCCCCCCCCCCTCCCCCTCCCCCACTCACTCCACAAGCGCCTTGAGACCCTCACAGGTGAGTAGTGCGCCCTACAAATCCCCGATTGAGGACTGTAGCCACAGTTTAAGTGGACTCCCATAGGTGGCACAACACATGCTGCAGGGAGACCCCTGGGTACCTATGTCCTGGGTACCTTGGTACCATAAACTAGGAACATATAAGGGTACACCAGTAGGCAACTATGGAGGTACAAGAGAACTTACCAAAGCCATTTGGGAGAGCAAAGATGCTGGGATCCTGATAAGCAGGATCCCAGCAAACTACAGTCAAAACACATTGACCCAAGGCAAAAGTGTGTGGGGGGAAACCTTGAAAGCAGATCCTACACTAGTGCTGAAGAAATTATATTGCACCCCCAAGGTAAAGCTCTTCGATTTCATGCCATGAATACACTGAATACTCCACATACCTTTTCTTTCAGTTGAATCACTTCCTTGTCTTTTTGTTGCTTCCACTGGCGGAATTTCTCCGCTTCTTCTTTCATCTGCCTCATGAGCTGTACACGCTGCGTCTTCATACCCTGAAGGACAAGGTCAGCAAGTCTGGTTAATGCCTTGCAGTGGGTGCTTTCATCTGTCTTACAACATAGACCCAGTTTAATGTGTGAGGTGAAGGCACTTGTTTTACACTGATGGGAAATCCCTTGTAGGACAACTAAGGGGGTTTAAGCAGGTGCTGCTTCCTTTCTGCCGCTAGAGTAGATTTTCGACTCGAGCGGCAGCTTTATCAACGCGAGCAGAGTTTCTGAATGCGAGGGGTTACGAGCATACGTGGCCAACCGCATTAAGAAATCGCCGGGAGGTTGATTTCCCTCACTCATGCACTATGTTGACGAATGAGAAAAAAATCTCGCCAGGAGGTGGATTTTCCTCATTTGCACTCGCCAACTTAATGTTGCTGAGCGCGAGCGAGGAAAAAAACTGCTCTGCAGAGCAAAGTTTTCCAGAACTCAGCGTAACTCTGTGTTAAACTCTGAAAACTACGCCAGCGTAACTCACCGCCCAGAATTACTGTAAACATTCTTTGGCAATGTGAATGCGATTATTCAAGGCAATACAGCAATTGGCTGGATACCATTCTAGTTATTCTACCTATGGCAGTCAGTTAATAAAAGCAAGAGCAATGGACCCACTGGATGCCACTAAATGTCCATGAAAGGGGTGAACGACACAGAATCTCCTCCTTAACTGGATATGCCTATCTGACAATAGATTTCACCTGTATCTCGAGGTGCAGTTTGGAGACTGTTCGTTCTGTTGACTGCCTCATTTTAAGCAGCTTGGACTGATCACCTAGCTTCTTTTTCAAATCAGCCATCTCTCCCTCCAGCTCCTGCAGCCTCTTCCGCCGTCGCTCACTTAGCCTGTAAACAAAAAGTTCATAATCAGTAATCTTCTAGTACTAAGTAACTGTGGTGCTGGCCATATAATGAAGCTCGTGGGGCTGGCCATATAATGAAGCTCCTTCCAAAGCATGTTCCATTAATGCATAAAAATCCAATTACCGAAAAGGATGGAAACTATTCAAGCCTGCAGACAGTTCCAAGGACCGCAATTGGCTCGTAATGTAACAAGATCGCACTAAGGACTAGTATAGGAAGAAGCTGTTCGACCTTAGGGAAACGCCAATAGGACAACCATTTCTTATCACCATCCGCTTTGACAAATACCATAAGCCATATGTGAAAGAGTTAAATGTGCCACATGAACTTTTGTCCCCAATGTTGAATATTAAAGTACTGAATTTTTTTTATAGTGAAGTTAACTACACAAACTAAATATGTGTCTGCCTAAACCATATTGAACCTAAACAAACTTTACACCCAACATTAACAAATGTACCTAGCAAAAACCTATACTGGGCTCCAGGTGGTCTTTGCTTATCATGTACATAAATAATTTGAGTAATTACTGGAACGGAGACCAAATAGAGTGAGGAGTAACGCAAGCCAAACAAGTGAATGTTTAAGTGATTGGGCTTCCTAGAAAAACGTTGGTACCTCTCATTGGGTTTTGACTGTGATGACATTGTGGCACTGACTTAGTCGACTTAGTCTTCCTTCAGCCCATTTGCAACTAACTAATCAGAGTTAAGCACTCACTCCTGACATTTGTGACCTGCAATTAACCATTCACATTTTCAAGGATGAGTCATTAAACCGGGAGACAGCCAACCTAAGTAAGCACTACTAATTAAAGACCAATTTGGACAGAACGTAATCGGTCTCGGAGCGACACCTCCAGTATTAAAGGTTGGGAGGATTTTCATCTTAGATCATGTCTGACTTTACAGGTAACCTTCTTGTAATTTGGCATAGCTGGATTCATTCCCTATAGAGGCCACAATATCACTCATCTAATACAGAGCACTTCTAGGGTAAAATGAGCTTACAGATTGCTTTATCCTCAGTCTAGGAATTCCTTGCATAAGATGTACTCTGTGGCTTGTACCTACTTAGTTGGTGAGTCTTAGTTCAGCATTTAGTATTGAACCTTGGTTGGGAAGGTGGTTATACGATTTACCTTCTGTATTCACTCTCAATACAAGGAGCTAATTGAAACACCACAAGCACGGCAAAATATGTGGAGCTCACGTGGAAGTTCGCATATGAAGGGAGCTGCCGGAAGATGAAAGCGACTGGAGATGTTTATTGCTACATGGAAAGACAGACCCCCTTCTTTAACAAGTTGGGGAAATACAACGGGGCTCAGTGTTCCATATATACATGAGCCGGTGAAGGAATGCTCTTTGATATATTAGTGTAGGGGCTCCAAGACTAAAGTTAGTAAGGGGGGATAATCCATTTCTTCAGAAATCACAGATGATGGGTTGGGAAAAATGTAAATTTGAAACAAACTTCTGCTAGTCTATTTTTTTTAATACAGCAGACCCTACGCTCAATTTCATACTTGCATGTATAACTTCACTGGACAGTTGCACCCGGTAGCTTCTTTGGGACTTCTACTATTCCAGACTAACCATTGCATCTCAGCACACCAGGTATCCCTCCAAACCACATCTTCACTTACTTTGCTTGGTTGACATCCTTTTTAGTGGACTGAATGGTGAGAACCAGTTCTTCCTTTTCCTTTTGCAAAGCATTTACTTCAGCCTCCAAGTTCTTCACATTATTCTAAAAGAAAAAGACAATTTAACCTAATATTCACCATGGAATGTTCCAGTCTAGCATCTTTGTTTGTACTGCATGTAACTAATGCTTCACTGGACAAGAGGATCCAAGAAAGAACTGGATGGGCAGTTATGCAGGTATACAATTAACCCTAGAAAGTCTTTTGCAGAGCTTATGCTATTCAGTTTTGCTGACCCATTGCCCAGAGACAGAAAAACAGTGGCATGCAGGTGTTTACTGTGTACAAGGTTCCTTCTGGCAGTCTAGTTTAGACTAAAAAAGAAAAACCAAAGGCCAGATCTTAGTAAACAGTGTTTCTACTCTAGGGTTGATGCTTACTGTGCATTCATCTAAAATGTAATGGTTAATCACACCATTCTAAAAGGGTCTAATATCCAACTATCTCCTCCACCCACCACCACCACCACCAACTCTCGGATGAAGAAAGAAAGAACTCACCTGATATTCGTACTGAATGGGGTCCAGCTGGCTGTCATTCTGAACCATCTTTCTCGCCAGTTTTTCCTTGAGCAGTAGTGCTTTATTCAATTCGATCAATTCCTTTGACATCTGTGCCTGTCGTAGGGCATGCTGGGTAGTGAAGCCATCGGATGTCCTCTTGGTGTTGGGATCAGATTCAGTTGGCTGTAAAACAAGGGTGAACCAAAGTAAACAAACTACTTTTACTAATGAAAGTTAGGATCCAGCGAGTTAGAACACATAGTACTATTATTTTAATAGTTCAACTCTAGTGAAACTAACAAGGAAGAAACCATAGGGAGCAGGATAATTAACTTAAGCATTCAAAATATGCAAGAATCACAATAAAAGCCACAATTTGATCCCTTTAGTTGTTGCTTGTTAATCTGATAGTCAAGTTAGGACTTGGAATTTAATAGCCAATTATTAATGTGACCGCAGCTCTGTTAGCCTTTATAAAATCCAAAGAAAAGTAGGGAACTTAAACTAAAGCAAAATAGAAAGGAATTTAGTGAGCTGAGAAAGGAAAATAAAGCTACACAATACTAAAATCTAAACATCTGCGTTCAGTTATAACTTTTACGTTACATAATGGCATTCAGAGCTAGAGCAGCAAAGTCTGCAACAGCCATCAACAAATTAAACATGAACATACTTTCTCATCCTTCTCCTTTTCCTCATCACTACGTACAGCTTCTGCAGCCATCGCCTCAATTGATGACGCAATGCCAGCGCTTTCATCCTGCAAAAAGAAAGAAATTAGATGAGTCAAAGGAGAACAGATTGGGGACAACTAAGATCTTCTTAATGAATTTAATTAGGCATAAAGCAATTTCTGAACGATAATGCCCGCAAGGCATATCAGGTCTCAATCCTCGCACTTGCTTTCCAAAACTGGAATTTAGGTTTTGAAGTCAGTCATGAAAGGGACAGATGGGGCAAAAAAAATAAAAAAGTCTTTTTGGTAAAGCAAGTGCAAGGATGGTGGTCAACTGTCCCCTAAACGACTATCTGCATGCAGCTAGAATTTGTGATAATTACTAGAGGGAAAGAGGATCCATGGTGTGTTCATGTGGTGTGCGGCGATTTAGTGGGTCAGAAAGACATTAGACCAGTAAATGGGTTTTGTAAACAGCAAAAAAGTATTGTGCAGAGCAGACCTTGTGATTTTGCTAATCAGCAACAGCAAAATCCGTTATTCAGGAGGCTCTGACTATTCTAAGATTTACTCCAGAAGAATTTTCACTTTACCTCCCATCACTCTACCCCCACCAAAAGCATCCTTCTAGACAACGGTTGAGCATCATAAACCAAGAAACCATAACAGGAAACCCTGATGCTCTCCCAAACGGGCCACACATGCAGTCAAACAAACTGATGTACAAGACCAGGGGCTGCCTTACAAATTTTATGAGGAGAAACTTTGTAATATAAAGTAGATGGGCCTAACACTTACAGGAGCCGCAAAAAGCCTCTGAGGGGACCTCAGAGGTATTTCATACAAATGTTTGAAGGTAAAGTAAATCCATCTCTTCACAATCGGTTTCCTGAAACCCATACCAATTTTGGAACATTCAAACTCTAAAGATAGGTGAACCAATCCAATCTCTGGAAATATATTGACTCAAATCCTGGCGTCTTGGGTCTTATCGATGAAACTGTTCCACCCTCCATGAAGGAGTGAAGAGGTGGGCAATTATGATTACAAAAAGGGCATGAATAAGATTGTACTGAGGTGGAACATGTGAAAGTTTGCACACGTATATGTATTAACCTAAGCGGGATGGGAGTGACAGGAGTTTTTAAAGGCATTTAAGATTAATTGTGGCCATACCCATGTTGAGAAGAAAAACTCAGCAGTTTTAAGGTCTGAATATAGGTCGCAGGAAAAAATTACATTAGTGTGACCAAGTAGATGAAATGAACTGACTGTGCTGTCTGTATGTGTATAGAGTTTTAAGAGTAGCCGTAAGATTATACCACAAGGGGTCAGCCAAGTGGGATCACATTTGCGGCAAGTACGCAACAGTTGTGGAGAGTTAAAATAAAGGATAAGTATTTTTATGTGCTGTTAATTTTACTGTCAGCCAGCCAATTTGGTGACAATATTCATATGTTGGTGTGTGCCTAGGGAGACTAAACGGTCATGCTTGATTTAGAACCTGGTTGAAAAAGGAGTAGGAACAAAAGAAGAACAGTACACCGAAGTGATCTAGTGTGTTCAGGACACATGCATATATGTTAGTGCTGTGGAGTTTGTGAATCCTTAGGACTGGCATCAAAGGCACGACCAGGATTAGGATTCCATGCTCATGGTCGCTTGCAATGAACATCAAAGATTGACAGTGCTATTAACAGCAGTGTGCAAGCTCTTCGGAAAAGCTGCATGCTTATGTACAGTTCAGTCCTGCCAATACCTCCATATCTGCCCAATTATCATAATTTGCTGTATTCATATTACCTGGAGCTCAACAATGACTTGCTGCAGACTGCGGATAACTTCGATGTTTTCCTTCAGCTCTTGGTCCTCCAAGGTTTCCACTAGTTTCTGAAGGTCAAGCTTGCACCTGAAGTACAAACAAAGCAAATTGAATGAGACCATCTACCTCGGAAAATAGATTGCTGGTCTATAAAAAGCCCAAAGAAGCCCAAATGTAATTAAGTAGAACAGGAGTTTTGAACTACAAAATAGATCTGGATGAAAGAAGCAAATACCCAAACTGAAATCGGAAACGGATCGTTCCTCCCGAGCACTCCTTGATATTAACGATCATCTCAATGTCGTCAGATAGAGCAAATGCAATTGAAAATAAAGTAATGGTAAGTAGGTACAGATTTAGGGAGAACAGTCAAAGTAGCAGCATGGCAAGTGTCATCTATTGAGACGCCCATGTTATTTCTTTATAATATATTTTTTTAAATAGTGAGGCAGTATGAGGCGAACGTTCCCGGTTCTGCGACTTACCACATGACAGAAAGACGCACAGGATCCAGGATACCTTCAGGTGGATCTGCGTTAAAGCTCAAATACAAAAATACAAATGTAGAGTAGGGCAGGCTCACCATGGTGGGATTTGGACATAATTAGCTTTGTCTGCAACCTGTACGTCCTAAGGATGCATAAGAACTTTCACACAGGAGAGTAGGCCGATTCAGAGAAGCATAAGTCTCAGGGACTAAAGATGGACATTTGCTTCTTGTGAATCTTAGAGCTTCAAACCCAAGTCTCAGTGAAGAGAGGTCATGCATACCAGAGGACAAACATTTTATTTGGTAAAACCAATTGATCAGAGTTGAACTACAAACCGCACCTCACAAAGGCAGAGCAAGAAAGGAACAGAAGCCAGCACAGAGCAGCGCCAATGGAGGGACCGTTGCATGATGTCCAGGATCAGTGAAGCACAGCTGGCACCACATGGCAGTACCTAACAGCACAGGGAAGTGATTGCTCAGGAATTGTTTCGCAACTCGTCTAGCACCTGAAGATAGTAAAGGTGAAACAATTTGCAGAAGTAGTATTCAATATACCAGGAGGCAGCATACCAACGCGGTCAGGGGTCATTACATCGGAGATAAGGCTCCCTCCACCCGACCGAGCAACATAGTAGCTGGTCTTCTCCTCCCCCATCTAACAACATAGAAGCTGGACCAACGCGACTGCCCCAGAGTAGAAATGGAAACTTAACGCTATGATACCAACAATAACAACAGACAAAGGACTACCACTCTTGTCTCCCTATAGTCCATGTTGGCGGCCATCTTAGATTAGTCTTCAATTCTGGTGGCCATCTTAAACTAGTCATCCTCATTAAACTACCCTCACCTCCACGGCGGAGACGTGGGCTGTTGCGCTGGTTGAGCAGGGATCACTAGTGAAGTTGCGCCTCATATTTGCATCATATGTTTACACGCAAGATTTGGATAGGGTGTCTGCCTTTTACAGTGTTATTATATGTCTATATCCCTAATGATATACTGCACATCCCACTTTTTCCTCACCTCTATGCACCAATTGCTACCTCATATACTCTGGTTGCTCACTAGTGTCACTTTAGGTCCTATTTTTAACCTCTGGCTGCAATTATTTTTTTGCTACTGATCCATATACCTCATTGATTGATTTTTGATTTACTATCTGTCTCCATCTTTTGCGGTAAGGTGAACCCGTTCCACTCCTCTCCTTGGACTGCACCAATTACCACTTCCTACATCCTGTTTTCGTTGTATTTTGAGTCTGACTGTGATTATTGTATTTAGATTCTGATCCTGACTGCTGAGTCTGATTGTGATTACTGTATTTAGACACATTGATTTAGATTTAGATACATACTACCTCATATCTCTTTTGGACGCTACCTCATATCTCTTTTGGATGCTCACTAGTGTCACTTATGACTCCCTAGTTCCTACACCCAACATTACAGCCTCTAAAAATGGAGCGCAACGGCAAGCACACTTTTAGAATTAACTACCCTTCCACCCTCACCAAAAAAGCCACTAAACGTTTTAAACATAACTTCATGAGGTCGCACCCTGAAACACCCTTTGCCGACACCTACTTCTCACCGGGCAATGGAGCCCTGAATACTGATATCATCTTCCACACCTCACGCAGAGCCCAATGGAGAAAGCGTTCCTAACCCTGCTCACCGTCTCCTCCACCAGGAAAACAACTCATGGCCTAACTCTCTCTATCACACCTTCCCACCTCTTCCCTGGCAGGACTTCCATTACTATCTATAACAACGGGATTGTCCTAATTCAATCCACGGACAAGAACCTGGAACTACTAGACAACCTGTTCCCCAAGTTCAAAGAGCACCTCTCCAATCTGCGGACCCCCACCCAGATCTCCACCAGCACTATCACCCCTGACGTCGCAGCCCCCACCTACAACACCTCCACCCCCAGCACCCCAGTAAATGGCCCACCTGCTGTTAACACCCCACACTCCAAGGACAGATACCCCCAGCGCCCCAGTAAATGGCCCACTTGCTGTCAACGCCCTACATTCCCCAAGGACAGACACAATCGACGCCACCTCTTATACTAACAGCCCCTCTAACATGATCCCTCTTACCCCCGCTCACATCCCCCTATCCCTCTCCTCCCTGACATAACCCCCACCCGCAACACGCCACCTGAACACACCACCGCTCGGACTTTATCCACCCCTCCCTCCCATCCCCCCCACGACAGAGGCCTCTCCCTCCCCAGCTCCCTCCCCACTCTCACCCACGACACTCACACCTGGCAGAACAACTCTCACCCACAACACACCACCATCTGATAACATCACCACTCGGAGTCTATCCACCCCCCCCCCATGGCAAACACCTTTCCCCCCCCAGCTACCTCCCCACTCCCACCCACGACACTCACACCCTCCCAACAACACACACAGAACATACCACCTCCCCTACCTTAGCATCCCCCTCTCTCCCACCACCTATTCTCAGCCCTCACTACCCTCCGTTCTCCCCCACTGTCTTCAGCCTTCACTCACTCTTCCACTCACCGGCACCGTCTCCCACTGTCGGCACCACCTATGCCTCCCACCCACCACCTTCACCGCCTACTTCACCCACACCCCCCGCCCACAAACACGCCCACTCTTTGAATGCCATCCCACCCATTTGCGCCGCAGAACATTCCAACAACGCTAGTATATCCCCCCCCTTCGATTCCCTGCCCGCTTTCCAGCTCACTACACAACCATTCACCAATGGCTCTCACCACCTACGCCAGCCCCAATGCACCCCCTGACCTGACTTTACCCACCCTCCAACAAGTTAAAGAGGATATTCTACAAATCAAAAAAGATATCCACGCAATCAAAGACCTTCTCTCATCACAGCCCAGTCTACCTCCCATCATCCCTCTACCCTACAATGGACGCACCCGCCCTACATACCCTCGCCTCCAACGACATCCGCGCTGGCCGACTATCCCCGTTCGCAACAACTCCCACCGCCCCCGCCGTGTCCTCAACCCATTGTCGGACCGCGACCTATGCTCTCTCCTACGCTCTTATGGACCAGGTCCGGAAAAACACATATCCAGCACACACACATCCCCATACCCACAATTCTTACAACCCCTCTGAGGCTCCCAACACTCAACAGAGGTTCCGTCCCTAACAACCTCAGAAAAGTTCCCCTCACTCTAGAAAGCTCGACCACCCTTCTCTCTCCCAAACTCAAATGCATCCTACTCAACTGCAGATCGGCCCAGAGACACGCCTCCGACATCGCTGATCTCGTCTCAGCTAGGGATCTGGACCTGGCCATTCTAACAGAAACTTGGCTCACTGAAGCCTCTACCCCGATTATGGACATACTAGTCCCCCCCCCAACTATCACATCATTAGGCTAGACAGGTCTTCAGACAAGACGGGCGGGGGAATTGCATGCATTTTTAGAAGTAACCTCTCCGTTACTAAAGTCACCTCCCCCTCCCCCTGTGAACTCCTCTGCCTCGACATCACCAGCGAGGGCAAACAAGTTTGTGCTTTACATCTCATCTACCACCCGCCTGGTGACAATCTCATATTCACCCAACAACTCATGGACATGATCACTTCCAATGCCGGTCGGCAGACCACCCAAGTCTACCTGGGTGACTTCAATCTCCACTGGAATGATCAGAAAGACACAGTGGTGAATAGTCTCAAAACATTCCTTAATGCGCTTGACCTCACCCAAATATGCGATAGACCAACACACGACAAAGGCGCGATACTTGATCATCATTGCCAAAGAGTATTCTACACAACTGGAGACAATTCTACCCTGCGACTGGTCAGACCACCACATTATCACCTTCTTTATCAATGAAAAAGTTAAACCTAACCCGGCTCAACCAATCAAATCCAAAACATGGAAAAGGGACATGAAGAATCTTAACCCCTCTACCCTGCCTCCCCACATCGGCAATCTCCTCCTTCCCCCTTCAGGTGCCTCGGATGTTCAATCACTGACTGACCACTACCTTGAATCTATGAATACTTTAGTCAATGAAGTCGCCCCAATGCAACTGAAGAGAGTCTCCACCAAAACTTCTAACCCCTGGTATGACGACAGACTCAATGACGACAGGCGTTCGATGCGAATGGCAGAGCGCACCTGGAGAGCGGACCCTTCAGCACTGCACCTCAAAAGGCTTAAAAACAAGAGAAATGCCTACTTCAGGAAAATAAGGCGCACAAAGTTGGACTTCTTCAGCCGCCAGTTGGACCAAGCAAAAAACAGGCCAAGAAAACTGTTCGAACTAATCAAGACCCAAACAAAGGCACAACCCTTACAATCAAATAGCACAACAAGCGACTCCCCACACTGTGAAGACTTCTCTGCTTTCTTTAAGCTAAAGACTGACAACATAAGAAATTACCTCATCATGGATGTAAGCCGATTCCCCAACCACATCAGAATGGCTAACACTCAACCCAAAAACATGGCATCTTGGCTGTACTTCGATACCTACTCGGAAGAAACAATACACAATCTGCTCTACACCTTGAAGCCCTCTAATCACCTCACAGACCCTCTACCTGCTAATGCTGTAAAAGACTTCATCCCTTTGCTCCTCCCTCTCTGGACCAAAATCATCAACTGCTCCCTGCAACAAGGCCTCATTCCGGACTCCCTCAAGGTGGGGCAAGTCACGCCTATACTCAAGAAACCTACAGCTGATCCGTCTGACCTAAACAATTACCGGCCCATCACCAATATCCCCACCCTGGCCAAACTGCTGGAGAAATGTGTCCAACTCCAACTAACAAGACACATTGACCAATTTGACCTCCTCAACTCATCAATCAGGCTTCCGAGCGAAACATAGCACGGAAACCGCTATGACACACAATTGATGACGCCCTCCAAATTCTTGATCGCAATGAGTCCTGCCTCCTCATCCTTCTTGACCTCTCGTCAGCATTTGACACGGTCAAACATGAGAACTTGCTGGAGCTGCTAAGCACTAGAATGGGACTATCGGGAACGGTTCTCAAATGGTTTTCGTCCTTCCTTCACAACCGGTCTCAGAAGTTCAAGATCGACAATGTGCTATCCTCACCTGTGCCTGCAGATCTAGGTGTTCCACAAGGATCCTCCCTCTCCCCCACATTGTTCAACCTCGTCATGGAACCGCTCGCCACCTTGCTCCAAGCTTCTAATGTCCAATTTCACATGTACGCTGACACACAACTATACCTAAAGCTTCAATCCCCGGAAGATATCAAACTTCTGAATTCCACGCTTATTAACACTCAATCTTGGCTAGCCGATAATCACCTCAAACTAAATGCTCTGGAAACTGAGTTCCTTCTCATCTCACCCCCGGCGAAAATTTCAACCACCCAAACATGGCTCAACAACCTAACAGCACTCAATGTCCAACCCACCCTCGTGGACTCAGCGAAATCCCTAGGCATCACACTGGATGCCAAGCTCAACATGCAGCTGCACGTCAGCAAAGCCACAAAATCAGCTAATTTCCAAATCAACACACTGAGGAAAATTAAACCCTTCCTCCCGGCTGAAGACTTCCAAACTGCTGTACAAGCGTTAGTCATCCCTCGAATAGACTACGGAATTGTGGCCCTCAGCGGACTCCCGCTATCCACAACAGCACCCTTAAGAGCCTCCCTGAACGCTGCCGCAAGACTCATTACTGGCTCAAGAAAACATTCGCATATTTCCCCAGACTTAAAGTCCCTAAAATGGCTGCCTTTTGAAGCCAGAATACAACTAAAAGTTGCAGTTATGACACACGCGGCAGTGCACCACAATGCACCCAACTACCTCGCTCAAAAGTTATCTATATCAGGAGGTTCGAGATCCAACAGAAGCTCAAAAAATCTACTCCTGAAACCCCGTAGATTCCGGAAAGAGAAAACTTACAAGCGCTCCTTCTCAGGAATGGCACCTAGGATCTGGAATGCGCTCCCTCCTGAAACCAGGCTTATCTCCTCCACTGCACTCTTCAAGAAAGAGGTGAAAACCATCCTTCTGGCCAAGATCTCCTGAACATTATAGGTGTTGGATCAGAGACTCTGCATTGCTTTGTGACAATGCTCACCTTGTCCTTTGGCACTATACCTCTACTTGAGGGAGACCCTACTACGCTACTTTCTTACTACCAACCAATATATGATACACGTTGGGTCACAGTTTCACCCTCCCGGTGCCCCCACTCAGTGCTCTCTCTATACTAAAACACTGTTATAAGCCTTCCACACACCCAAAGTGTACCTAAACACCTCTGTAGTGGGATCAATGACTTGTGCCGTCTTATATTACTTGTTTACCTGACTGTATTTTGATATGTTTTAGATATGTTATTATTATCCTTTCATGTTAGTGACTACTATACTGCTCCCATTACCTCTGTTCATTCCTACTGCCCCTACCCCTTTCATTGTGAAGCGCTCTGATATCTGTAAGGATCTTGTTCGCGCTATATAAAACTTTGAATAAATGAATGAATAAATAAATGGGATTGCTGATCTAGCTATCAGAATAGACCAGCCACGTGTAAAATGGTATCAGAAGAATCACTTTCTAATTGGAAGCGAAAGCCACGGCAGGGAAGGTTTTATTCCCTCCTGCACTACGAACCTTACAGCAATACAATCCATTAACCTGCAAGGGCTGGCAGTCACGCTCAGATCATGAAAGCCAAGAAGAGTATTTTACACAACCAGTCCTACACCTTTAAACTGGTTCCTATTCTGGGACTGTTTCAGGAAGCATGGGGCTCTGTACAAAGTTTGCGTTTTAATGTTTCTATTGCATGCAAATGAAGAAAAACATATGTTGTTCCCAATAGCTTACATTCTAATTGCGGAGACATTTTAGACTTGGAAACAAGAGATGCACATTGTGTAACACCTTCCGCGGTTTGAGAGAAAATCCAAAATGTTTAACACTTTGATTGCATACTCAAGGAAATACCTTTCTTAGAACTAGAGGTAGCCATCTCACCTAGGAACAGGATTACATGATCCATTTCAGTTCACATGATGTAGGCAAAGACCACAACATAAGCAATGCTGGAAGCTGCTCTAAGCCAGACATTGGTCTCTAGCTATGATGACACCACCACACCAAACAACCCCAAATACAAATTTCAGCATCAGCTTACATAATAGGACAATCATGATGCCGGCTAACTGAAGGAATTAACTTGCCTCTGAAATGCTCTTCCAACAAATAATGTAGCTACCAAAAAACCAAGCAAAAAATAACCCCAAACCTGCCACCTAAGACCCATTCTCCATTTGCAATCCAATGGATTTCTCTGCGGTATAACCGGCTACTGGGAGAGGCCGCCATGTCCATCACTATTCCCCATCACACTACTCAGCCAGGACGACACAGCCAGACCCGCTTCCTGCAATTTGGTCATAAGTGACATCCACCACTCTCCCGATTCTCCAATGATCTTACATTAACGCAGGGCTCAAACACCAGCTCCATTGTGAATCATGCACTAGGTACCCATTTTCTTATCCAAGTTTTCCAAATGCCTCATAATTGACCAAACATGGTTGGAAGATGCCTCCAATGATAAATTACCTGCTTCTTCGAAACAAAATCATCCTTAGAGAGATGAGGCGGGGTATGCACCAAACCAGCTTGAGCATCCTCAAGTGCACAGGAGTAGATCAATCCCAATCTCCATCACTAAAGTGGTTTACTCCATATAACAGATCACTCTACCCTACTCTAAACGTCCTGCATTAAACATCTCCCACAAAAACCATTTCACTTACAGCATCTCTACAAGCTTCATCTCTTCAAGCTTCGTGAGGAACATCACAGCAATGACCAATTTGACTTAAGCTAGGCATCTGTGGAAAATAACTAACATGAATCAACAGACCCTGAATCCATGCTAAGCCACCTCTACCTCAGCACAGTGTGCATCCTCGACATTGTAAAGTGCTGAAAGCCAAGTAGGGTTCCAAGGCATTGACCAAATAGTATTGAATTATCAAAACCGAAAAAAACTATCTAAACCTGGATCATCAATGGCACACTAAGAAGCTAGGGTTTCTGTTGCAGTGCAGGGTGAATCCAGAGACTGCAATATAGTTTTCCCCATAGGAAAACATTTAACTGTTCTGAAAATATTTTAAGTGTCAATTTTTCAAAGTGAAACGTTTTTATTTAAAAACACTTACTTGGGCGGCGTGGCCAACAGCATGGCCGGGTAGCCGCATCTTCAGCGAGCTCCGCTGGCCCCATCCGTAATCCTGTTAAAATCCTGCTCCTCATCTCCGTTCAGGCAGGAAACTAAAGTCGGAAGGCGAGCTGAAGCGGTAAGGCGTGAAGGAGAGTGCTTCGGTACACCCTGCGTGCCCAAAGGGAAGGAGGCTTTTCTCGGCGACTTGGCCGGCTCGCTGCCCTGTCTAAAATGGCAGCGGCGGTCTAATTGAGGCAGTGGATTGTGTCGCAGGGTGGCCGGCCGGTGCCCTGGTAAAGGAACCTGTGGTCTGCGGGCACTGGTGAAAAGTGGAGCACCGCGGCCGGCCTTTCCGCATCAAGAAACATCACCGGAGCAGCACACGGCGGTGCAGAGGACGACATCGGGAACAGCGGTTTGGCGCGGACCCGGAGCCAGGATCTGCCCACGGTGGCAGCAGACAGACCCGTGGCGAACGAGGAGCGGAGAGGCACCGGCAGGGGGGCCCGTACCCCTGCAGGTGCTCTCGGCAAATGCAGAGGGGCCGTGAGGAGCTGCTGACTAAGACTTGCCAGTCGAGCTCTATGCGGCGATTCGTAGGCCTTTCAGAAAACGCAGGACGCACGAATCTGGCCCGGTTCCTCAACACCTTCATCACGAACACTTTCCCGGAGGCGCAGTCCTCATCATGCTTTGTCATAGAACGGGCGCACAGAATGCCTGGAGTTCGGCCGCAACCAGGAGCCCCACCCCGGCCACTGATAGCTAGATTCTTGAATTTTCAGGACCGTGACTTGATACTTCAAGAGTTCCGGAAGAAGGGAGAGGTCAAATTTGAAAATACGAAGGTGATTGTCTTCCCTGACTACTCCAGCGACGTGCAGAAACAACGCCGCACCTTTGACCCAGTGAAGGTGAAACTGCGAGCTCTTGGGATTCAATATATGCTCCTGTTTCCTGCCAAACTAAAAGGTTATTTTTCAAGATAAGACACATTTTTTCCCAGATACTAGAGCAGGAATGGTCATGGATCGAGGAGAGACTGCAGTCGAGGCGGGCAACCCCGCCAGCAGCTCTCTCAATGGCCAACAAGCAGAAGCTTGGCCTGGGGCCTGAGCAAGGAAAAGAGACGGACGGCAGCCTAGGCGCCGGACCCGGAGTACGACTACCCAGAGAACTGTTCAGATACAGACGACGATACGGCCTAGAACGTATGTCAAAAACCTCGCAGAGGTCAAGTGGTGACGAAAACTCTGAACACGCAGAAGATCGCAGATCTGCAGTCGAGGAAGGCGCGCACCCCCTTCGGAAGCAGATCCAAAACTTGGAGGCGTCCGGCTCGGACCCTCCGTGCAATAACCCTCAATTACAGCAGTTGCACAACGGAGATGGAGAGAAGTGATGAACTGGGGCTAGTCGCCCTCTGAGGGACGTTGCAGACTTCAAGAGGTTTGGTGGACTCCGGCTACTTTTTGGGTGGAGGGAAACTGTTCCCTTAGTGTTCTATAGTTGAGTGGGTAGGGCTACACACCTCTGGGTGGTCTACCTGCACCAGTGTTGTCCTGTTGACCAGTTAAGGGGTGACGGGAGTGCTTGCAGAGTGTGGGGAGGGGGGTATGCGGGGGAGGGGGGGGGTGAGCTTGTTATTTGGGATCCAGAGTTCGGGGTAAGAGGGGGGATGGTTTTCTTTCACAAATGTAAAAGTGCAATGACATTGATAAAGGGTGGCATACTGATGAAAAGGCAAATATTGAGATATTACGAAATAGACAGCGGTGGGAAGGGGGCAACGGGACCGCTGACATGTCCGACAATACACTACTGGGATGGCTACATCTAATTCAGATATGTACTCTATCCGCTCATGGAATGTAGATGGGAAGCAAGGTTAAGCGGGGACTAGTGGCTGCGTACTTCAAAAGATTGACACACCTGAAAGGCACTAAATGTGGGTTCTTAGGCAGGGAGGCCTATAGACTTACGGCCCATGCAGGATTCTCCACAGGGGCAAGGGGTGTGGCAATACTTCTTAGGAAAAACCCACCCTTTAGAGTAGAACACACCTGGACAGACCCCAACAGCACCTATGTGGCGATTAAAGGGGTATGGAATAGGAGACATCACATTTATTAGCGTATATGCACCACCTAAGCTCCAAAAGCAAACGATGGACAAACTCACAGCAATTCTTAGAAGCGGGGTCAAACACGCACGTTATCTGGGGTGATTTTAATGATGTTATGGACCCCATGACGGACCGCACGACTGTCCCCACTGGGAACCCTAGGGAGACACCGCTCAAACGGTTTACAGATACCCTAGCGCTTGCGGATATATGGCGCAGACAGCATCCACAGGCTAGAGCCTACTCATTTTACTCAGGGGCGCACAAGGCCTTTTCAAGAATTGATTACATATTTGCTCTGGTGGGGGAACTTGGGGAGGTACACAAAGAGGAGTACTTGGCAAGGGGCCTTTCGGATCACTCACCCCGGTTGCTCACGGTGGGCACCCGTACACAACATCAGAAGGGTGAGTGGAAACTGAGCCCATGGGAACTTAAAGACCCTCAGGTAGCTAAGGAGCTCAGGGTGGATACGGAGTTGTATTTTAAAGAATCTAGGGTCGGTGGATTCGGCCATCACCCTGTGGGAGGCCTACAAACCAGCACTAAGAGACAGGGCACAAAAGATAGCACATAAGAAACGCAAAGAACATGAGGAAAATCGCGGGGCTGGAATCCCAGTTGCTGCAGCTCAAATCAAAGGCAAGCGCAGGTAGTGACCTCTCAGTGCTACGTAGTGTACAATTCCTCAGGCAGGAATACTTTTCATTGGGCAAAAAAGAAGCTCCGAATGAGATACAAGCCATGTACCGGCGCTTAGATTGACGTAGGTGACAAGACTGGTAGGATACTTGCATGGCTTAGTAAGGAGCTCGACAGTAGGTGGGTTGCACAGATACCGAGGATGGTCGGACTCACACGACCCCCACCGCGATAGCGGATGCCTTTGCAGACTATTATGAGGCCTTTTACACACGGGTCCCACATAGGATCATATCTTAGTGCTATACAACTCCCCAAATTAGAGGACTCAGAGTCCAAGATGTTGGATGATAAAATCACAAAGGAACTTGAGTCAGCGATTGGCCAAATGAAAGCAGGAAAGGTGCCAGGACCTAATGGGCTACCTCCGGAGTTCTTTACACATGCAGCACTTTTTGGCCCGCATCTTCTCCAACTATACTTGAAGGCGCATGAGGCAGGCATCCTCCCTAGAGACTTGTGGATGGCCACAATTGTGGTAATCCCCAAAAAGGATTAATCACCGCAAGAGTGCAGTTCATATCGCCCAATCTCTCATTAATATGGAGACAAAGATATTGGCTAGAATATTAGAAAACAGGCTAGCCGTCGTTATTGCCAGTCTTATTCACAGGGATCAAAAAAAGCTTTATGCCCAAACGATCGACAAGGCTCATTTGAGGAGATCGCACATTTGGGTAGAAGAGGTTGGCGGACCCACACTTTGTCCTATCCCTCGATGCTGAAAAGGCATTCGATACTGTCCACTGGCCTTTCCTCATGTCCATATTGGAGGAATTTGGAATCGGTCTGGTATTCAGGCACTGGATCGCTGAACTTCACGAGAGACCAGTGGCTAGGGTTCGAGTCAATAGAGCTATATCACGGCAATTCCCATTAGGTAGAAGCACCCGACAGGGTTGCCCCCGGTCACCTGTGCTCTTCGCCATGGTGTTGGAACCACTTGCTTGCTTGATCCAAATGCACCCGGACATCACAGGATTTAGGAGCAGAGGAGATACAGAAACGGATGAACGCATATCCTTATATGCAGACGATATCTCGATGTACGTTACAAACCCAGAAAGGGCGATCCCCGCAATTATGGATAGCTCCGAGACTTATGGTATTCATGCTGGGTACAAAATTGGGAGAAATCGTACATCTATCCACTAGGTAAGAGTAAAGACCAGGCACTTGGCCATAGTCGCCTTCAGGTGGCCCAGGAGGGTTTCAAGTACTAAGGGATTTATGTTACCATCAATGTAGCGAGGGCACTGGAGCTCAATCTATAGGGTGCTCAGGGAGTTTAGAGCGGATGTCGAAAGGTGGGGGTCTCTGCCGCTGACATTGTTGGGCAGGACAGCACTGTATAAAATTATAGTGCTCCCCAAGTTTCTTTACGTATTGCAAAATACATACCAGTTCATACCAGTTGAGGCACTCAATAAAATTGATGATCTGTTGTGCAGATTTATCAGGGAGGGGAAGCCGCCTAGGATAGCTTTGGCAACACTGCAACGTAACCAATACAGCGGAGGTATCTTGTTGCCCGACCTTGGGGCATACCACTGGGCAGCCCACCTAGTGGTAGTGAACGAGTGGCAGCATGCAGAAAGATCACCCCACGTATGTACTTGAACGCACAGTCTGCTAAATGCCCGCACACACACACTACTTATATGGAGGGAAGGGGGCGACTCGACTCCTGACTGCGACACAGGTTGTTATAACAGCCTGGAAAGAGGCAGAACAACAAATGAAATGGGATGGCCAGATCACTAGGGAAACTCCTCTTTGGGTCGGTACCCGGCTTCAGGTAATTACAAAACTCAGAGGCTTCCAACAATGGACCTGCTAGGCATTTCACAACTCAAAGATATCATACACCGTAAAGGCCTGGTAACATTCTCACACCTACAGGCTGAATATGACATGAACGAGACTCAATAATACAAGTACCTGCAGCTGACCCATGCCTGGCGAGCACACCTAGACACTAACATTCCGGAATATGCGCCGCTGGGAGAAATTGCAGGGAAAGCGGTTTCATGGACCTATAGGACGATAATTAACAATAAGCCCGACATTACAGAAGTTGAGGGCGAAATGGGAGGCAGAGTTAGGAGATGGAAGACCTAGATTGGGAAACGGCACTGATGCACCCATGGTGGCTATTAAATGCAGGCTCCGACTAATACAATTTAAATACCTGCATAGAGCCTATTATGATAGGGCGCAACTACATCGTATGGGGAGGGCGGAAACGCCAGACTGTTTGTGATGTGGCGTATCGGGGGTACATTTTATCACACGGTGTGAGATAGTCCACGGATTCAACAATATTGGGCCAATATGCTGGGAAGGTTGGGTGCAGTCCTGGGGGAGACAATACCACTCAGTCCGCAGTTCGTATTGCTGGGGATATCTACCGACATTGATCTCCCTAAACCAAAGTTAACCTTACTTCAATTAGGATTGGCGGTGGCAAAACGTGACCCCGTCCAAGACGGACTGGGAAAAAAGTATATGTTGGAGGAAAAAACAACTTATAAAGTGCGGGGCTACCCCAAAAAGTTCTGGAAAATATGGAAGCCATGGTTGGCACACTATGGGTTGTTGCTCTCTGCCTCAGTGATCTCCCGCGCTGGATTTGTGGGTTATGCAGCTGGAAGATGCTCCCAACAAATGTGTAAGATTATGGAACAGTTACTAGATTATCCACCACTGTTCTTATATGATGCCGAAGTCGCTCTGAAGGTGCCACTGTGTGCTGCTATTAATCAATGTCTTTGTAATGTATTACAGAAAATGTTAAAAATATATATATTTTTTTAACTTACCCTTTTGAAGTTTTTTTTTGTGTGGAGTTTTATAAAGCACAAACTAGACCCAGACGTATCAGAGCTTTACATGGGCACCAGTTGCGTTACAGACTGACACATCGCCTTAAAATAAAATACAAAGGTTTTTAAAAAATTGGTCCGCATCTCCTTGATTAGTGTTCATTATTTGTCAATGTTACAACATAGATCTGTGCACACATCAAATTATGGCAGTATAAATACTGTAAGTAATCACAACATGAAAGTAACACAAATAATATATGCAGCCGAAGTCTTGATAGAAGTGTTTCTTCAAATCTGTTTTAATCACATCGCCCAGCCACGAGATCAGGTGCTTTCAGGGTGGTATGGCCATATTATGGTCTGGCGTGTTACGCCTTCAAAAAGAACTGAAAGTAAGAGGGACCTGCTGTGCATTCTGGGATACTGGGAGAAGTTCTGGAAAGTTCTCTTAAAGGCACAGTATCCTATTTAAGCCACATAATGGCAGCCTATGGGGCTTGTCTGTCCATGCCTTCCTCTATCATTCCAGAGGCTTTTGCTGTTACAGGCAGGGTTTTCTCTATGGGAGAAACTGGGCAGGCTGTGCTGTTTGTGGTTTTTTTTGGTGGAATTTCTAGTTGAAGTACTGGACAGTGTAGCCTGTGGATATTGGCTGCATTACTTGTCTTTAAATTCTCTCTTAAGTGTCTTTGCAGTTCTGCAATTTTTTTGACAACTTAAGAGATTATTTTTGATTGCCGGGGTCCTCGTACATGGGTGGGACTATTCACTAGATTATGACTATACACAGAGATCCCCTACTACAGAAAGGGGGTGCACTCACCCCAGGGAAGGGACCCATTGGTCCCTGACCTTCCCCTACCTGTAACTCCCCTAAATTTGGTATTTAGGGGATCCCTGAACCTTCCTTCCTCAGATCCCAAAACTACAAGAAGAACAAGAAGACCTGCCGTGCAGCTGCTAACAAGGACGGCACCGACTGACTTGGCCCCAGCCCTATCAATCCTCTAGCCTGCTCCTGTTAAATCCTGGTATCTGAGGTCAGCAACCTCGAAAACCCCGGAGGACCCGACTACCTTGCTCACCCAAAGCCTGGAACTCACGAGCAGTGGTTCTGCTAAAACAGCAACAACCCCTGGTGCCAGCCAGGAACCGCGAATCCAGCACTCTGCACCCGCCGAGCCGGGCCTGTGCCTGAGTGAATAAAGACCACAAGGACGTCCCCCAGCGATTGTGACCTCAAATCCAGCACCCAAGGACCCTCCGACGCTCCTGACGACTGCAGCCTCACAAGGGACCCCCGAATCGCGACCAGCTGAGGGTAAGATTTCCCGACACCAAAAGACACCCCGGCACCCAGCACCCCACGGCCTCCTGTGCTCAACTCCTGGGTGGCTACCTAACCTACAGCTTCCCAACTTACCTTTCGAAGTGGTGGTCGCACCTGAAGAATCTCCGTCCCCAAGTTTGCAGCCTTTGTTCATCTTGCAGTACAAAAGGGTGTGGTGATGAACGGATCATCTGAATCAATCAAACACTCACACCCAGTCAAAAGATCTGGGTTTAATCCATCACCGTTCTTTAGCTCACTCTGCCACCCCAGTTCCGACATGGCTATATGCAAATCAGTCTGACCCTGTGCCTCATGGGAACAGTCCAGCCCGAACTGCCAAGCCATGTCTTCCCTGGACCAGAAACAAGCTTCCGAGGTCCGGTTTCTGGCATTCCAGCCGTCTTCAGCCCGGCTTGCTTGAATCCAGTGGCAAAGTGAGCAAGGGACTCACGTCTGAACATACCCTGCCACACTTATGGCGGCCAAAAGCGGTACAAAAGGGGGTGGTGATCCCAGCGCCCCACGGCCTCCTGTGCTCAACTCCTGGGTGGCTACCTAACCTACAGCTTCCCAACTTAACTTTCGAAGTGGTGGTCGCACCTGAAGAATCTCCGTCCCCGAGTTTGCAGCCTTTGTTCATCTTGCAGCTTTCCCATTGAAATACATTGGACGCCCGACGGCCCAAAAGCACCCTGCACCCACCTGCCCGAGTGCCACTGGAAGTGCAGCATCTGTCCTATTCTACTTCCCCACTTGCCCTGTGTAAGTAAGGAGTAGTTTCTGTCCTGTAACTCCAGTTCTGTAGTAGGGGTATCTCTGTTATAGTCATAATCTAGTGAATAGTCCCGCCCATGTGCGTGGACCCCGGAGCAATCAAAAATAATCAGTGTCGAAAAATGCAGAACTGCACAGACACTTAAGAGAGAATTTAAAGACAGATAATGCAGCCTAAAAAGGCTACACTGTCCAGTACTTCACCTAGAAATTCCACCACAAAATCCACAAAACAGCAAAGCCGGTACAGATTTCCCTTGCTTTAACAGCAAAATCCCTCTGGAATGATAGAGAGAAGAACCTGGACAGACAAGCCCCATAGGCTGCCATTATGTGGCTCAGAACAGGATACTGTGCCTTTAAGAGAACTTTCCAGAACTTCACAGTATCCCAGAATGCACTGCAGTTCCCAGTTACTTTCAGTTCTTTATGAAGGCGTAACACGCCAGACCTGTAGCATTCCGTACATGAATATCTCTCTCTCTCTCCACCGGGGAGGAGGGCGGGCGACTAACAGAGATACCCCTACTACAGACTTGGAGTTACAGGACAGAAACTACTCCTTCTGTAGTAGGGGAACTCTGTGTATAGTCATAATCTAGTGAATAGAATGGCAAGCCCATCCCCACACCAAAGCGGCGGTGGAGAAACGAGAAATAACACCACTATTGTGCGAACAGATTTCGCAGCGAAGCCTGCCCAACCTGAGCGTCTGCCCTGGCATCCGTGTCCAGGCAGTAATGCTTAGCAAAGGTATGGACCGACTTCCAAGTTGCCACCTTGCAGATCTCTGCAATGGGAACATTACGAAGCAATGCTGTCGTAGCAGCTTTGCCCCTGGTGGAATGAGCCTTAGGTTTGCCCCCTAAGGTCTTATTAGCTTTGTAATAACACAATTGTATGCAGGACACAATACACCTCGAGATGGACTGTTTAGAGGTAGCAAGACCCGTCCTGACTGATCCATAATTGATAAACAATTGGTCTGACCTACGAATATCATTGGTTTTATCCAGATAAAATTTCAACACCCTCCTAACATCCAGGGAATGTAAAGACCTTTCCGCTGGAGATGAAGGATTCTGAAAAAACGTAAGCAAAGTTAGTCTGGTTGACATGAAAATCAGAAATAGAATGGACATTAAGGCCAGACTGCGCCAGATGTAGTAGATATGGAAGGATGACATCTTCCTTACATGTCGTAGGGTCATAGTTCTTGGACTTGCACCAGATGCAAAACCTCTTCCACTTGTAGAACAAGTTACTTACCTTCGGTAACGATATATCTGTAAGAAACAGTAGTTAGTATTAGATTCCTTACCTTAGAATATCCCCAGGCGTCAGTCTGGATCCGGAAACTTTTGCGTAGCAGTACCCCTGCGCGTCGGTAGGCGTCGTCTGCAGGCGTCCCCTGCAGCTCCGCGTCGTCGGCGTCGTGCGCCGTGATGACGTCGCTGGAGTATATAGACGCCGCCTCCGCGCGCTGACGTCAGTTCTTTGCACACAGCTTTTCCGCGCCAGAACACGCAGAGCCATGTGAGAACTAACACTGGTGCCATTTGAAACTAGGGCCCTGAAAGGGATGTCCTTAACCCTAGGTATCAGTTCGCAGAACGGGGAGGACGGGTGGGGCGGTAAGGAATCTAATACTAACTACTGTTTCTTACAGATATATCGTTACCGAAGGTAAGTAACTTGTTCATCTGAAAGAAACAGGTTAGTATTAGATTCCTTACCTTAGAATAGATACCCCAGCAATACCAACCCCGGAGGTGGGTCTGCGAACCAATACAACCTACACCAGAAAGTCCTGGAGGACCGAACGGCCAAAGAAGCTGTCCCTCCGGACTTGACTGTCCAGGCAGTAGTGCCTCGCAAAGGTGTGCAGCGAGGCCCACGTAGCCGCCTGGCAAATGTCCTGCAAGGGGACTCCCCGGCCCAGGGCAGTAGAAGCCGCCGTAGCCCGAGTGGAATGGGCCCTCAGCCCAACAGGAGGCTCCTTCCGAGCCAAAGAGTAGCATGCTTTGATGCACAGGACGACCCACCGAGAGATGGTCCGCTTCTGTACCGCCCTTCCCTTCTTCTCACCCACGTAGCCAACAAACAGTTGGTCATCCACCCGGAACTGGCGTGTGCGATCCATGTAAAATGAAAGCGCACGTTTTGGGTCCAGACGATGGAGCCGCTCTTCATCCTTCGAAGGATGCGGAGGCGGGAAGAAGGAGGGCAAGGTGATGGACTGCCCAATGTGAAAAGCAGAGACTACCTTGGGCAGGAAAGAAGGTCTAGTCCGAAGAACCACCTTGTCAGGATGAACAGACAAGAAAGGAGGTTTAACAGAAAGAGCCTGGAGCTCACTCACTCTCCTGGCAGAGGTGATGGCCACCAGGAAGGCCGTCTTTAAAGTGAGAAGACGGAGAGGACAGGAATGAAGGGGCTCAAAGGGAGCGCACATCAGGAAAGTCAGAACCAGGTTCAAGTCCCACTGAGGCATCACGAACGGAGTTGGAGGATACATGTGCGTGATGCCCTTCAAGAATCTTAACACAATAGGGGACTTGAATAAAGATGGCTGATCAGGTAGCCTGAAGAAGGCGGAAAGGGCAGAAAGATAGCCCTTGATAGTGCCCAGAGCAGAGCCCTGCTGGGCAAGGGAAAGAAGGAAGAGAAGAACCTCAGAAAGAGGGGCAGAAAGTGGAACCACAGCCTTTGCTGTGCACCATGCCACAAACTTATTCCACCTGCAGGCGTATACCGATTTTGTGGAGGGACGCCTGGCTGACAGAATGACATTACAGACTTCAGGAGGCAAGTCAAATGGCCTCAACTGTCGCCGCTCAATCTCCAAGCATGGAGGTGGAGACTGGACAGGTTCGGGTGGAGGACCGTCCCCTGCTGCTGCGACAGAAGGTCCTCCTGAAGGGGCAGGCGGATCGAGGGACCGACTGTCATGCTGAGTAGCTCGGGATACCAGTATCTTCGAGCCCAGTCCGGAGCCACAAGGATAACTTGGGCCCGGTCGCGCCTGATCTTCTTCAGCACTCTGGGCAGAAGTGGTATAGGCGGAAAGGCGTACAACAGACCGCAACTCCACTCGCGCCGAAAGGCGTCGCCGAGCGAGTGCCGTCTTGGAAACTCCAACGCGCAGAACTGATGACATTGCGCGTTCTCTTCTGTGGCGAATAGATCTAACCAAGGCTCTCCCCATTGCTGAAAGAGGCCTCTCGCCACGTCCGAGTTCAGACGCCATTCGTGATCCACCGAGCACCGACGGCTGAGTTCGTCCGCCCTGGCGTTCAGAGAACCTGCCAGGTGTTGAACCGTCAGAGTCACGCCCTGACGTTCCAGCCATTGCCAGAGACGCAGAGCGTCCTGGCAAAGGGTCCACGACCCCACACCGCCCTGTTTGTTGCAGTACCACATGGCGGTGGTGTTGTCCGTGAACACCTGCACTACACTCCCGTTGACAAAGGGGAGGAATGCCTTCAGTGCTAGGCGAATCGCCCGCAGCTCCAACAGGTTGATATGGAGCCGGGATTCCGCCGGAGACCAGATGCCTCTGATCTCCACCTCTCCCAAGTGGCCACCCCAGCCCTGGAGGGACGCGTCCGTCACAACCACGTGCTCCGGTTGGGGAAGGGAGAGGGATCTGCCTCTGACCCAATCGCGGTCTGTAAGCCACCACTGCAACTGTCTCGCAGTGCCCTCCGAGATCAGGACATGGTCGGATAGGTTGCCCTGATGCTGGGCCCACTGAAACTTCAGGTCCCACTGCAGAGCCCGCATCCGCCACCTGGCGTGATGCACCAGTAGGATGCAGGAGGCCATCAGCCCCAGAAGCCGCAGCGTCAACCTGACCGAAACCCGGGATAACGGCTGAAAGATGGGAATCAGAGCCTGAATATCCCGGACCCGCCGTTCCGGAGGATAAACCCGAAACTGCGCCGAGTCGAGAACCGCTCCGATGAAAAGGAGCTTTTGAGAGGGACACAGGTGTGATTTCGGCACATTGATGGAAAACCCCAGCTCGTGCAGGAGGTCTGCCGTCATCTGAAGGTGGGGACGACTGTTTGGGGCGAGCCCGCCTTCAACAACCAGTCGTCGAGGTAGGGGAAGACCGAAACCCCTAACCGGCGCAGATGAGCTGCGACCACCGCCATCACTTTCGTGAACACCCGTGGGGCGCTGGTAAGGCCGAATGGGAGCACGATAAACTGAAAGTGCTCCTGGCCTACCGTGAACCGCAGGTAACGCCGGTGGGCCGACAGGACGGGGATGTGAAAATACGCATCCTGCAAGTCCAACGCTACCATCCAGTCTTGTGGGTCTAGAGCAGCCAAGACCTGAGCCAAAGTCAACATCTTGAACTTCTCCTTCCGGAGGAAGCCGTTGACGTTCCGTAGGTCCAAGATAGGACGCAGGCCTCCTTTGTCCTTCTTGGGCACCAGAAAGTAGTGGGAGTAGCAACCACACCCTACTTCTGGCCCAGGAACGCGCACGATGGCCCCCTTGGCCAAGAGGGCCGTAACTTCCTCCTGCAGAAGTGCCAAGTGGTCCCCCGACACACGGTGGTTCTGCGGTGGCATGGCTGGAGGAGTGGACTCGAAGGGGAGGGAGTAGCCCCTTCGGACGAGCTGCAGCACCCACCTGTCCAATGTAATCGCGCGCCAGCGGGAGTGGTGATGGCGAACCCTGCCACCCACTGGAGTCACGTGAGCCCGAAAGCTCGGACTAGGAAGGCTTGGATGCAGCAGCGGGGGGAGGTGTGGACTGACCTCGCCGCTGCCCTCTACCGCCACCACGGCGGAAACCACGGCCGCCACCGCGCTGGGGAGCGTTCTGCGGCGCGTGGCTGGCAGCACGTGTGGGACCGCCCCTTCCTTGGCCACAAAAGGGGCGAAACGAACCCGTCTGCTGGCGCTGGGTCTAAAGACCCAAGGACTTGGCCGTGACCCTGGAGTCCTTGAAGCGCTCCAGCGCGTGGTCCGCCTTGTCACCAAACAGGCGACTGCCATCAAATGGCATGTCCATGAGGGCATTCTGTACGTCCGGTGAGAAGTTGGCAGATCTCAGCCAAGCATGGCGCCGAATCGCCACAGTCGTGGACATAGCCCGTCCCAGCGAGTCGGTCGTGTCAAGACCACACCGGATCGAGTACCTCGCCGCATCCCGGCCCTCAACCAAAGCCTGGTTGAGTTTGTCCCGCACATCCTGCGGGCACTGCGGCAAACACTCCGCGACCGTATCCCACAGGGAGTGGGTGTAGCGGCCCAAGAGGCATGCGGTATTACAAGACCGCAGACCAGCGCTCAAAGAGAAAAAGACCTTTTTTCCAAATTGGTCATACCGCTTTGACTCCCGATCGGGCGGGGCCGATAGAAATGCGGACTGCGAAGTGGAGGCCTGGATCACCAGACTCTCCGGGGAGGGATGGGTGGAGAGGAAGGCAGGGTCGTCCGAGCACGGACGGTGACGCCTGGCAACGTTCCGGTCAACCGGTGCACCGGAAGCGGGCCTAGACCAGGTGCCCAAAAGGACATCCGTCAGAGCCTCATTAAATGGCAGCAGAGGCTCCTGAGGGCTTGACTGCGGTTTAAACACTTCCGTCAGAATGTTTGGCTTGACCTTAGCGACGGGGAGCTCAAGGCCCAAGGTCTTGGCAGCCCTCAGCAGGACCACCGAATAGGCAGCTCCCGCCTCAGACGCCACAGGGGTCGGGGAGACAAACCCAGGGTTGGGCGACTCGTCCAGACCACTGGCATCACCCAGGTCACCTACCCAGTCCACATCATACTGGCAGGCACGGGATAAAGGGTCCTCAGACCCCTCCCAACCCTCTCCATACTCGTCCTCATCGCCGTATTCGGGGTCGACGATATAGACGTCGGGGTCAATGGGTCCCATCGGCGTCGGACGACGCCGGTCCGACTCCGTGTCAGAAGTCAGAGGGGGGATGGGGGTGGCGCCTCGCGGCGCCGGCGCCGGGGACCCGACGCCGGCCGGAACCGACGGCGGAGTCACTGCGCCGCGCGGAGGCGGTACCACGGGCTGGCCCAAAGGAACCGACGCCGGAGAGGCCGGTAGACCAGCCGGCGACGAACCTGAGGGGCCCAGCGGCGCCGGGGGCGGAGCCACCGGCGGCGTCGAGGCAGGAGCACCCGAACCGCTCGGGCCCCCAGACGGGACCGACGGGCCCGCAGGCGCCGTAGGCCCCGCCGGAGGAGACCTCGCCCTCATAGCCATGAGGAATGCCTCAATCTCCTCGCGCGACACGCCTTCCCCAGGGAAGGACGGGTATGGGGCAGTCGGCGACCCACGCAGGGCCGCGGGGGTGGGGCCACCCGAACCCCCGGCCGCATCACGCGGGCGTGGGGGGGAGTCGGGGGTGCGATGACGACGCCTCGACTTCTTACGCTTACCTGACGACCCGGAGGAATGGTGGCGACTCCCGGAGCGCTCAGGGCGGCTCCGCGATCGTTCCCTCGACCTCCGACCGGACCGGGACCGCTCTCGACGCGGGGCCGACACTCGGAGCTCGAGAAGCTTGCGGGACCGCTCCCGCCTAGCTTTACCAGTCAAGGCCCGACAGTCGACGCAGGACTCCACGTCGTGGTCCGCGCCCAGACACCGGAGGCAGAGTCGATGGTGGTCGGTGACCGACATCATGCGGTCGCAATTGTCGCAACTCTTGAAACCGGGCATCCTACCGGCACCGTAGAAGATTTATTCACAAAAAACTTGGTCAAAAGACCGGAGTACTGCTCTTCGGATCTGCGCTAACTGGCGCGGAAAAAAGAAGAACTGACGTCAGCGCGCGGAGGCGGCGTCTATATACTCCAGCGACGTCATCACGGCGCACGACGCCGACGACGCGGAGCCGCAGGGGACGCCTGCAGACGACGCCTACCGACGCGCAGGGGTACTGCTACGCAAAAGTTTCCGGATCCAGACTGACGCCTGGGGATATTCTAAGGTAAGGAATCTAATACTAACCTGTTTCTTTCAGATAGCATAAGAAGTCCTAGTGGAAGGTCGCTTAGCCTCCTTCAGTATGTCCATGCAATCCTCTGGGAGATTCAGATGGCCATATTGCACTCTCTCGGGAGCCATGCCGCCAAACTGAAAGACGAGAGGTTGGGGTGCAACATCCGCCCCCCGAACTTCGTGAGAAGGTCCGGCCTGCACGGCAGCTTCATGTGAGGAAGGAGAGACCGGTGAAGCAGGTCCGTGAACCACCACTGTCTGGGCCATTCCGGGGCAATCAGAATCATCCGCGCCCTGGACTGGGACAGCTTGATGAGAACCGTCGGAATCAGGGGAATGGTTGGAAAAGCGTACAGAAAGCTGTTCGACCAGTTGATCCATAACGCGTTCGCCAGTGTCCCCGGCTGGTAGTACCTGGAGGCGAAGTCTCGGCATTTGCTGTTTTCGGCCCCCACCTTGCGAAGACATCTCCTAGTACTTCGTCGTTTATGACCCATTCGTGGTTTTCCTGAATCAGTCTGCTCAGTTAGTCTGCCTGAACATTCTGCACACCTGGCAGATAGGTGGCCGTTATCGTCAGTCCTCGGGCCAGAAGCCAATGCCAGATCGCCTGCGCCTCCTGCGACAGAGTGCGGGATCTCGAACCCCCTTGCTTTTTGAGGTAATACATCGTGGTCTTATTGTCCGTCTGTACAAGCAGAGAATTGGTCTGGAAGGACGGGTGAAAAGCCTTCAGTGCCAAGTGAACCGCTCTGAGTTCCAGGAAATTGATGTGGTACGTGGACTCCGTCGGGGACCACGTTCCTTGAATCTGTAGGTCTCTGGAGTGCGCTCCCCATGCCTGGAGAGAAGCATCCGTCACGATAGTCTGTGTGGGAATGTCTTTGTGGAAGGGAACCCCTCAGGAGATTCTCCGCTGAACACCACCACTTCAGAGACTGAAGAGCATGCAGAGACAGTCTTATCTTGTCGCCCCAAGATCCTCTCCTCTGGTCGCACTGATCCTCCAAGCATTCCTGCAGCGGTCTCATGTGTAGCCGCGCATGTGGTGTCAGGAAGATGCAAGACGCCATCGATCCCAGCAGAGAAGACACCTTCCTCACTGTGGTAGATGGAGTGGTCATGAGAGCCTGAGCCTTCCGAAGGAGTGATAATCGTCGCTCCTCCGAAGGAGACACGCTTGCTGACAGCGTATTGATGGAGGCTCCCAAGTACTGAATGCACTGGACCGGAGTCGGGACAGACTTGGACATGTTGATGTGCAACCCCAGCTTGTTCAAGAGAACACACGTCTTCTGGAAGTGCGCTTGAGCTTCCGAGAAGGAGGCCTTGATCAACCAAACGTCCAGGTAAGGGTAGACAAACACCTTGTTCTTCCGCAGGTGTGCCGCTACCACTGCCATGCACTTCGAGAAAGTCCTGGGCGCAGACTTCAGCCCGAACGGAAGTACCGTGTACTGATAGTGATTGGTGCAGACTTGAAATCGCAGGAACTTCCTGTGTGTGTGCGCAATGGGCACATGGAAGTACGCATCCTGTAGGTCTATAGCACATAGCCAGTCTCCCTGTTGCAACTGAGGATATATCTGATGCAACGACAGCATGCGCAACTTTTCTCTGCGAATCCACTTGTTTGCCTGTCGCAAGTCCAGAATGGGCCTGAACTCGTTCTTGTCCTTCTTGCGGACCAGAAAGAACCGGGAGTACAGACCTCTTCCTCTTTGAGACAGAGGTACGTCTATCGCCCTTTTCCTTAACAGGATATCGGCCTCCGCCTGGAGCTCGTGCAGTGGATACTGCGAGCTGACCGGCGGAATCGATGGAGGAGGGCTGGTGAACCGAAGACTGTATCCATTGCAAACAATATTCAGCACCCACTTGTCCAGAGTAATTTTTCTCCACTCTGCCAGAAAAGATTGAACGCTTCCCCCCACCGGAGCGGGTAGCAGATGAAGGGGAACTAACCGCTCAGGGTCGAGACCCGGCCGGGCCTTTGTTCACGGTAGAGGACTGCCGTCCACCTCCACCCCTCTGGCGTTTTGGAAAAGGTCTCCGGAACTGCTGCTGTTGCTGTTGTCCAGAAGATTGTCCTCGTCCTTTCCCCTGCGAACCGAACCGCCGTTGGAACGGGCGGTAGGGTTTCTGGTCTTTGGGCTTCTCCAGGCCCACAGCCGTCAGGGTCTCAGCCTCAGCCTTCATGCGTGCCATTTCATCGTCGGCATGTTTTCCAAATAGTGTTTCACCGGAAAAAGGCAGATTGGCCACCCGCTGTTGCGCCTCAGGCTTGAGTGACGTAAGCCTGAGCCAAGCATGGCGGCGCTGGTTGACCCCGTGACAGTAGCCATGTGCCGCCAACAGTGCGATATCCACAGCGGCGCTGATGGCCTGGTTCGGATCCAGCATCCCTTCCTTGACAATTTCTTGGAAGTCCTCCCTCCTGTCGCGTGGTAGAAGGTCCGCGAACTGTTCCAGGGAGTCCCACAGCGCACGGCCGTACCGCCCCAGCAATGCCGAATCGCTGGAGGCCTTCATAGTAGTGGAAGAAGTTCCACAAGCCTTCCTTCCAGCCGAATCAATCCAGCAGCTTTATCCGGTGGCACGGTGGAGGACGGGGAGGTAGAATGCAACTTCCTGGCCGCCGTCACGGAATCGGGCACTGGGTCCATTCGCAGGAAGGCCGGGTCCGAATCCGGTGCCCTGTACTTCTTCAGAAGTCTGGAGGGAGCAGCCTTCACCACCGCAGGCGTAAGGAACAGCTCCTCCGCAGGTTCGACCAGTCCTGGCACCAACGGCAGCAGAGGGCGAGACAGGTGTTTCTTGTGAAGAGTCTCGAATATCACAGACGTCGTAGGTGTAGGAGCCGTCACCATGATACCCAACTTCGCAGCCCCCTCAGGAGAACCTCCTGGAACGTGCTGATGTCTACCGGAGACACCCTAGTCTCCGGGGAGTCCGATAAGGTAGACGAATAGGAGCGAGTCCTAGATGAGGCCGTACGGGACCTCTATCTACGCCTCCTATGGCGATGCCTAGACCTAGTGGAAGACTTGTCTACTCCTCGATCTTCCTCTCCGTCCGGAGCGTGACCGTTATCTCCTAGGTCTGGGACGCTCTGCCGGCTTCCCCGGGGCGGGCGTCCTGGGCTTGGACTGGTCCTGAGGCTTAGGAGTCCCTTTGGGAGGGGTCGGCAGCCTGGGCAACGAGACCGACCTCGGTGGAACCGGGGGCGGCTTGTCCGGCACATGATGCCGCGGTTCTGTCGGAAGCGGAGGCGGAGGAGGCAACGGAGGAGGGGTAGGAGCCCTCGGAGGGGGACCCCTCGGCAACGGAGGCGGAGGTGTAACTGTCTTCTTTGGGGTATACACCTCGGAGTACACCGATCCCGGTGACCCGCCTTCCTTTCCAGATCCGGACTGTGGCGAGCCCCCCACAGCCTCAGGCCTCTCCTCACGATCCCGCGACCTCGATCGCCTCGACGGCGACCTCGATCGCCTCGACGGCGACCTCGATCATTCCAGAGGGATTTTGCTGTTAAAGCAAGGGAAATCTGTACAGGCTTTGCTGTTTTGTGGATTTTGTGGTGGAATTTCTAGTTGAAGTACTGGACAGTGTAGCCTTTTTAGGCTGCATTATCTGTCTTCAAATTCTCTCTTAAGTGTCTGTGCAGTTCTGCATTTTTCGACACTAAGATTTTTGATTGCTCCGGGGTCCATGCACATGGGCGGGACTATTCACTAGATTATGACTATAACAGAGATACCCCTACTACAGAACCAGGAGCTCAACTCCCACAGCCGCGTGGCCAGCCTGCTAGCAGCCACCAACCTGCATGCCAAAGGTTAACATTGGGCCTACTCACTCTGCACCCGGCTGCCCCTGTGCCGCTGAGGGTGTACCAACTGTACCTACCTGACCCTGGGAGACCCCGGAGTCTTCTCCCAGAATCTTAACTCTGCTAGTCGAGTACTTACTCAAAGATCTATAACTTTATTTTCTCTATAGAGTGACATTGGCTGATTTTCACTTGGAAATTCTTCTACGTGCAGAGTTTTTAAACTTTGAAATATTCACAAAAAAATCATCCGATCAACGAAAACTAAATTACTCACCTGTTACCAGGAGAGATCCCAGTGCTGATCGTTGTGCCCAGCACTGACCCTAAAAAGTAATTACAAATGTGATTTTCCGAAAACCTGATTTTCTCCCATAGGATAACATTGCCTGGTTTTTACCAGAAATTAAGTGTCGATTTTTGAAACATACAAATATTCCTTAAAAATCGCCTGTGTAACAAAAACGATTTCTTCCAACTTTTTACAGGAGATGCACCAGGGCTGAATCCAGGATCAAGCCCAGAGTAAGAAAAACCTATGCAAAGTAATTGATATTGCCTTTTATTTGAAACTACCATTGAGCTCAATATTATTGTGTTAAGTTTGTTGCATATTGCAACAACTATCTATTGCATTCAAAAGTCTATTGCTCATTGAAAGTATTCAATTGCAACATCTCATTCTGAGAAAGTATTTTTATACTGACTTGTGGTTCTAAAATAAAATATATTTTTATATACAAAACAATTGGCCTAGAGTTCCGTTCTTGAGTGTGTGAGACCATTTGCTGACTGAGTGTACAACAAATGCTTTACACTGCCCTCTGATCCTGCCTTACTGCTCGACCAAGCTATCACTTTTAGAGAGTAAGGTTATATCTAACTTTAGCCTCTGCCAAACCTCTGGGGACTGTGGACTCTGCACACTGTACCTTACTTTGGAACAGTATATCCAGAGCCACTTTCTTACAGTCAGCACCACTTTTTGTTGGTGTCACTGTTTTTCTAACTCGTCACTGGGCTCCTGCTAATCAGGACACTAGTCACTGTGCTCTCTCCCTAAATTGGACTAAAGCAAGTACGTTGGTACATTCCTAATTGGCTACTGGTGTACTCCCAAGTCCCTAGTATATGGTACTAAGGTACCCTGGGCATAGGTATACCAGGGGTCTCCCACGGGCTGCAGCATGTATTATGCCACCCATGAGAGACCACTCAAACTGACTCCTGGCCTGCCATTGCAGCCTGTGTGAGCTGGTGCTCGCACCACTCACCACAGATGTAAGGTTCCTTATATCAGAGGTCACTAAACTTAAAACCGGTAGGTCACCCCTAAGGCAGGCCTCTTAATCCTGAAGGCAGGGTGGTTGGCTATAAGTGTGGGAGTGCCTGCATGAGCAGAACACCCCACTACAAACCTAGGAGTCGATTCTCACGGCTTCGCAGGTGCAGTCAGCCATTTTAGACATATAGTGGACATCAAGTAAATTACAAGAGGTCTAACTATATATTGGCTGCACCGAAAACAATCATGATTGGTATCAAATATATGTTGGAATCCTACCCAAACACAGATTCCAGATCGGATGTAGGATCCCATGTACTGGGGGTCTATAGGGAGTACCCATATTACCGGTACCAGACTTTCAGGGTCTAACAGTAAGTTAGTGCTGCTACCGACCACAGACCCGATGCTGCCCTCATGCCGCTGAGCCAGGCTCGAGCGGGGGAAGGTAGAATAGGTTTCCGGTCCTAGAGAGTCACCTGCTCAATAGAAATAGAGGTAAGCACCCCAACCCTCAGTGTGGGTACTTACGCAGCATGCTGGCGGAGCTCCTCAATCTTGCCGCTCAGTTTCTCATTCTCCTGTTCAGTCTGAAAGAAGCCAGTTAAATAATGTCACATTTCTATACAAGATTTCGAGACAGACAGAATTTTATCTTTAGGAAGAAAGATTCAAACATGACTAAATATAAGCAGGAGGCCCCCATCCACATCCAGCGTTTACTGTGGAAAACACAGTTTTTAGCATGGGCATCCTTCAAAGACTCACATGCTTTAATATTAGTGTCAAGCAGATGGTACCCAATGGGAGCGTACATGTACATAAACATTTTGAAACATTTGAAAAGTCAAAGTACAACATATACACCTAATTTTCTGACAAAGTCTAGCCAGTCAGAGGGCTAAGCACCCATCTCTCCTAAACAGGTTGCAATTGACCGCTTTGGCTGAGCTAGTCAGACTGAGAATGCATCTATGAGCCATACTGTAAAGAATGAGACAGGATGGTCGCTTTTGAATCTACAAAAGATACCAATGTTAAAGAACTGCAGTTACAGGTAAATACATTTTTTCCTTCAGCAATATTCCAATTTCCATTCAGATTTTCAGATATTTGACAGCTGAAGTCAGCAAATAACTTTTCCAGCCCTTACATATGCCTTGCATAAAGATCTACATTGCTTTATATAGCCAAAAGTGACATTGGGAAATAATTTGTCTCCCAGCTTGAAGATATAGGACATTGATGTGGTGTTAGCAGTTTGAATCATCAAATTGTACTTTACATGAAAGAAACCCAGTAGGGCCAAGCTAACAGCCCTAAGCTCTAAGATTTGCATGAAGTTTGGAATCTGACAGACCACGTTTTCCTTACATGCAGTCAATTTGAATGCACTCTCATCCCATTTGAAGCATCTTTCAAGAACATTTAGGGATTCAATGCCCAGCCCACCAAAAATCGCAATATTCCTGCTCATGAAACTGCATTCATCCATTACTGACCCTGGCCCTGAAGAGTCATTAGAATGCATGACATGCAGCCCCATAACGTTGGCCACGGTGCTTAGAGATGGTATGAGTGGCATTTGCTGAAACTTTAGACTTTCCTTTGAAGGAAGAGTCTACACCTTGACAGTATCTATTCTTGCTTCCAAGAAAACAAAAGCACCGATGGGTTTAGGGCGGACTTCTTGACAATTAGGGCTCGACCCAGTGTGGAAAGAAGCTAAGTTGTCTCTTGAACCACCCTTTACCATCCTTACCACCAGACCATAAGGAGGACCCCATATCAGCCAGTCAACCAAGGTAATGACAAACTCTGGAGTCGTAGGCAGATTTCCTCCAGCGCAATGCACTAGGTGAAAAACAATGGAGCAGATTTCAGTCCAAAAGGAAGCACTTTGAACCAAAGATGGCCATTTACAATTAAGCATGGATGCTTCCTGTGAATGGGATGAATTATATTAAAATAGGTATCCTGTAATTCGAATTGAGGCTAGAAAAATCACTTTCCCCCCCATGTAAAGGAGAATTTCCTGCATTGTGGCCATAAAGAAAATAACTTTTTAAAAACAATATATCAGTTTCCGTTGTCTTAAGTCTTAGATTGAATACCAATTGGTCACTCCATAACTGCTTAGCAATTCTAATTCCATGTGTAGCAAACTCATTCCATTTATATCGAATGTATTCTCAAGGGGGGGGGGGGGGGGGTAGACGGTTTTCATGGATATATATAGTCAACACAAATTACATACTTTGTTCACATCACCTACAAAGATTGACAAAGGAGTAGCCGAAGTGAAACAAGCAAAAGTAGCTGAAGGCACCAAGAGAGCTTGGAAGCGTACGCATGAAAGGTAGAAGGGAAATATAATTACATTTCTGGGCAGATCATGGAGGGAGAAAAGTAGGAGTAAGATACCAAGACTGACAGAAGGAAGTAGGGATGAAAAAAAGAAAGCTGGAAGTGCACGATAGGCATTAAGTGTAGATTCAAGACTATGCACCATTTTTATGTGGTCACTTAGCAGCACTTGCCGTGGGCTTTTAATAAAATCATTGGGCCCCTTTTCATCAAAAATTAGGGACTGGTTTCACACAAGGAGCAATTATAGTACAACAGACCGAGTACGCGCTGTCTAGTGGGCAATTCCTCAAAAACCAGAAACAGATAAAGATATCAGGGACAACGTATGGTCTATTTTTTTGCCCACATCCCGGCTCCCTAACAAGATTGAAAAAGCTGTTCCAGGCTCACCACAATGACCCTCTCCAGCATGTGGGCAGTCTGCCCAGCGGCATCACTCAGTTCGCGGCACAACTTGCCATTCTCCTCTTCTAAGCATTTGTTCCGCTCCATCAAGGACTGGAGGTTCTCAGAGGGTGCCATGCTGTTTGAGAAAATAAAAACAAACTTAAGTGCCAAGACACATTGGGCAAACAAATGAACATCACACTATTCTGGACATAAAAAGACCTGTGCAAGTTCACGTGATAAGGAACAAAGTCAGCAAGTTCGTGTCAAATTAAAGGGTTCCGGTCCCAACTCGGGCATGTTATTAGGTTCACTTCTCTGAAGTCTCAGCATTGAAGCAGCTGGCACTAGAAAGAGAGACTCTTGTATTACTCTCCACGAGCCACCGTCGGCCCTCCCACACATCCCTGATGTGCCTTCCTCTTATAACAACCACTGGACATCAGATCATCAATACCTCCGCTGGAGGTGTGGCGATTCAGAAGGGAGGACCACTCATCAGTAAAAGCTTGTAGCTGTACACTGGCCAGTAACTTTTAATGAAGTGCTAGTTATTTGCATTCTCAACATATAAATGGATTGCAAACCTGCATCCAACTTGACATACCGCCACCAAGTAGATGTTGCTCGTGCCAATTACATCCCAAGCTCTACTGATCACTATTCTTCTTGCACTGTGCCAGCACTCAATATCCACACACTTATACTTTTTATCTTCTAGATGGCGTGATTAGGCATTATGAAAAGGGTCTTAAACAATCCCAAGTACATGCTTGTATCATAATTACACTTATATAGTGCTTACAAGCCCAGACAAGGCAAGATCACAAAGTTAGTGGTTAATTTCTGGGCCATTGGAATTAGTTGTGCGCTCTTATGGAGAATATTCCACACATTTGCTCCAATTTATGTGTAGTAGATTAAACTGATAGTTAAAGATGATTAGTGTAGGTTGTGTGAGTTTATGCATATAAGGTGGTATTAACAGACAAGCTAGAGGAAATTGGGTATGGTTGGATGTTTCAAAGAAAGACAAAGTGATTTATGAAATAATGCGTGCATTGGAGGAATACAAGAGATTAAGGCAAACATGTACACGACTTCGAGTAGACTGTACTCCGAGAAGGATTGCAGAGGATGGACTGCAAGGAGAAGGGCATTCAAAAGAAAGCTGTCAAACGTTTTAAGTTAGGGTCCATTTTTCTTGCAGGGTTTTTAGAAACAGGGGAAGCCTTTTGAGGTGGTTTGAAACTCAAGAGTGCAAAACTGCAGACAATCTACATGTAAAGCTCCTAGATTAAAATCTGCATGTAAAGCTCCTATATTAAATACATCTGTTAGGCACTAGAAATGGTAAATATTCTGATCAGCATTAACTAGCACAGTATGTCAGAGAATGGGGCCACAGACCTCACTCGTGTACAGTTCTGCTATTATATAAAACCCTGAGCCTGGCTTTGTGTGCATGCAGAGTGCGTGTGCTCAGTGAGCATGTGATGTATGGTAGAAAGAATGTCGGAGTACTGCAGTCAGAGGGGTTCATTAGGGATAACTTGGTTCAGAATAATTCAAGATGGAGGGTGAAAATAGTTCCGACAGTGGAGTGACTCTCAGAATTTCTGTGGCTGCAGAATGGAGACCCAAGGCACTGAAGTCAGGAGGTAGAGGTCAGGACTAGCTTCAAAATAGGTCTAAGATGATGGCAGCAAGACTAGTTCTTCCAAATCAAACAGCTTCTATCCTTCGTGAATTGCCACAGGGCTGATGTGTGCAGTATACTAATGTACACATTTTTAAACAGCTGTGTGCCCGCATAAGCAGTACAATCAAAGTTACATACATTAGCATGCTCTTAGAATGTTCATACCAGCAGTGCAACTATCACTATAGGAAGTTTTAGTGTTGAGGTGGAGTACAGAAGGGCCCAGGTGGTGGCAGAGGTTGTACTCTGGTGAGATGCTCCAGAACTGAGACCCCATCACAGGTTTATCAGTACCAAATGGAGGAGGCAAATGTAGCTCCAGTTCAAAGAACAGTCAGCACAATCTGGTGCAGAGTTTTCAGAAAAACCAGTGTGCACAAACAAAAAAAAACTAATCATACATTATCTTACATTTGTTTTTCTTTTTAAAGCAAAACTCTGTCTAATAGACATTGGCAGTTCGGGCGGACTGTTCCCATGAGGCAGAGGGTCAAGACTGATTTGCATATTTTTTATTTATTTTATTTTGAAAGTTTTATATAACGCGAACAAGATCTTTGCAGATAACAGAGCGCTTTACATAGGCAAGGGGGTGGGTACACGAGGGAGCATAGTTAGGAAGGTAGGTCATCAATGCAAGTAATACAGTTAGGAAGGTAGGTCATCAATGCAAGTAATACAGATAGGAGGGAGTATGAACAATCGGGTAAGGTCGATAATGCAGGTAAAACATGTGCAAATGGATCAAACAAGAGTATAGATCGACGCAGAGTCTTTAAAGATCAAAAATGGTAGATCAAGTGTATTTAGCCATGAGGATAGCTTTAACTTCTTTCTTAAAAAGAAAAGCGGAGGGGATGAGCCTGGTTTCAGGAGGTAGTGAGTTCCAGATCCTAGGCGCCATTCCTGAGAAGGAGCGTTTGTAAGTTCTTTCCTTCCGGAATCTTCGAGGTTTCAGCAGAAGATTCTTTGTGCTTCTGGTGGTTCGAGCCGCCGGAAATTGTCAGCTTCTGGGTGAGGTAGCCAGGTGATTTCAGGTGGATAGCCTTGTGTGTCAAGCAGGCAATCTTCAGATGTATTCTGGCTTCAAAAAGGTAGCCAGTTCAGGGATTTAAAGTCCGGAGAGATATGTGAATGTTTTTTTGATCCAGTGATGAGTCTCGCTGCCGCGTTTAGTGAAGCTCTCAGGGGTGCAGTTGTAGTTAGGGGGAGGCCGCAGAGGGCGATGCTGCCGTAGTCTATGCGAGGGATGATTAGCGCTTGTACTGCAGTTTGGAAGTCTTTTGCTGGGAGGAAGGGTTTAAGTTTCCTCAAGGTATTTATTTGGAAGTTTGCTCCCCTAGTTGCCTTGCTGATATGCTGCTGCATGTTGAGATTGGCGTCAAGTGTTATGCCTAAAGATTTTGCTGAGTCCACGATGGTCGGTTGGACATTGAGTGCAGTTAGGTGTTTAAGCCAAGTTTGAGTGGTAGAGATTTTCGGGGGAAGTGAGATCAGAAGGAACTCAGTTTTCAGAGCATTGAGTTTGAGAGGATTATCGGCCAGCCAGGATTGGGTGCTTCTGATCGTTGAGTTCAGACGCATGATGTCTTTGGGGGATTGTAATTTGAGATATAGTTGAGTGTCATCGGCGTACATGTGAAAGTGTACATTGGATGCTTGTAGCAAGGTGGTGAGAGGTTCCATAACTAGGTTGAACAAAGTAGGGGATAGGCAGGATCCTTGAGGGACACCTAACGATATAGGTACTGGGGAGGACGTCAAGTTGTTGCTCTTGAATTTCTGAGACCTGTTGTGAAGAAAGGAGGTGAACCACTGAAGAACAGTCCCGGAAAGACCCATTCTTGTTTAAGAGTTCGAGTAAGTTCTCATGTTTCACAGTGTCGAATGCTGAAGAGAGATCAAGAAGGATGAGGAGGCAAGAATCATTTTGATCTAAAATTTGGAGGGCGTCGTCAATTATGCGAGTCATAGCCGTTTCGGTACTGTGCCCTGCTCGGAAGCCTGATTGATGAGCGTTGAGGAGATCAAACTGTTCTATGTGCTTTGTCAATTGTAGTTGAACGCATTTTTCCAACAGTTTGGCGAGAGTGGGAATGTTGGTGATAGGACGGTAGTTGTTTAGATCAGTGGGGTCTGCTGTTGGTTTCTTTAGTAAAGGTGTAACTTGTCCAACTTTGAGGGAGTCAGGTATGGTTCCTTGTTGAAGTGAGCTATTGATAATTTTAGTCCAGAGTGGGAGGAGCAACGGGGGGGAAGTCTTTTACCGCGTTAGCAGGAAGAGGGTCATTGAGGTGATTGGATGGTTTCAGGGTGCTGAGTAAACTGTCAATTTCTTCTTCAGAGAACTTGTCAAAGGATGACCTTGTCGCATTGTTTTTTGGTTCATTGGGTGTTGTGCAGTGGTGTTTGGAGTAGAGGCTAGCGTCAATGAGGAGATCGCTCCTTATGTTGTCAGTTTTATGTTTAAAGAAAGCAGAGAAATCTTCACAGGAAGGTGCATTGCCCATAGTGTCGACTGCTTGGGGTTGTTCCTTGGATTGAGATCAAATTAGCTCGAACAGTTTTCTTGGACGTTTTTTTGCTTGGTCGAGCTGGAGTCTGAAGAAATCGGACTTTGAGCGTTTTATTTTCCTGAAGTATGCGTTTCTCTTTTTCTTCAGAATTTTTAGGTGCAGTGCCGAAGGAACAGATCTCCAGGTGCGCTCTGCCATTCGCATGGCCCGTCTGTCTTCATTGAGACTCCCGTCGTACCAAGGGTTATAGATCTTGGTGGAGTCTCTTTTCAGTTGCATCGGTGCAGCCTCATTGATTATTGAGGTCATAGCGTTGAGATAGTGGTCAGTTACGCACTGAACGTCAGTAACGTCGGTAGGGGGAAGTAGGAGATTGCAGCTGTTAGGGGGTACAGAGTTTGGATTGAGTTTCTTCAGGTCTCTTTTCCAAACTTTGGGCTTGGAGGATTGGACCGGGATACGTTTAACTTTTTCATTGATGAAGAATGTAACAGTATGGTGATCTGACCAGTCACAGGGTTGGATTGAATCAAGTTGAATAGTGCCTTCTTTGGAGAGGAGGTCGAGGCTAGAGCCTTTGTCATGGGTCGGGCTGTTGCAAATTTGGGTGAGGTCAGAGGCGTTAAGGTAGTTTTTGAGGCTATTGACCACTGCGTCACTACCATCATTCCAGTGAAGATTGTAATCGCCCAGGTAAATTTGTGTGTTCTGCCGTCCTGAGTTGATTGAGATTGTGTCCATGAGTTGTTGGGAGAAGGTGAGGTTGTCCCCAGGTGGGTGGTAGATGATGTGTAGTGAACAAACAGGTTTGTTTTCACTGACGACATCAAGGCAGATGTATTCACAGGAGGTAAGAGAGGGGGCGGAGACTTTATTAATTGAAAGGTTGCTCTTGTAAATGCATGCGATTCCACCGCCTGTCTTCCTGGGTCTGTCAAGTTTAATGATGCAGTAGTTGGGGGGACTAGGATATCCATGATAGGGGTAGAAGATTCAGTTAACCATGTTTCAGTTAGGATGGCTAGGTCAAGGTTCAGAGAGATGATGAGATCAGCGACCTCCTAGGAGTGTCTTTGGGCCGATCTACAGTTGAGAAGTGTGCATTTGAGTCTGGGGGTGCAGAGGGTGGAGGGGGGATCTTGAGTGAGGGGGACTTTTGTGAGGTTGTTGGGGACGGAGCCTCTGTTATGCGTGGGGTGTCTGAGAGTGTTGGAGAAAATCGTAGGAATGGACAGGTGTGTGGTGGCTAAGGGGTTTTGGCGATCCGGGACATATGTGCGGAGTAGGGTGTGTATGTCAAGGTCCGAAAGAGTCCTGATGGGGCGTCGAGGGCGGTTGGAGGTATTGCGAGAGGGGATAGAGGACCATTGTGGGGGGTGCGTAGGGTGTGAGGGGGCTACGTTAGGTCGAGAACGGTGCGAGGGGGCTAAGTTGTTAGGTCGGGAAGTGGAGGTGGGAAGGGGGTGTCTGGGGTGTGTGATGAGAAACCCTTTGAGGGTGTGGAGTTCTTCTCTCACTTGGAGGAGGGTGGACATGATCGTGTCCAGCGTGGGGTTGGGTAAGGGGTTGGGGTGGGAATTGATGGAGAACGAGTCTGGGTTACTGGGGACGGGGGGGGGGGGGGGAGAGGGGTGGGGGTGTTAGTGTCGTGGTAGGGGTAGGAGTTGGGAGTGTTAGTGAATGTGTTGCTGTTCGGGTAAGTGGGGAAGTTGGGGGGGGGGGTAAGTGGGGAAGTTGGGGGGGGGGGGGGGGTGAGTGAAAGGTTTAGTGATGGTGTTGGTGTTATTGGACAGGGAATCCATGACGGGGGTGAGGCAATTGCAGGACGTTTGGAGGCTGGGCGTAGCGGGGTGACATTGTGGTAGAAGGGAGTGAGAGTGGGGGGGGAGAGGTTGAGGGAGGGGAGAGGGCTAGGAGTGGCGGGAGTGCAAAGAGTGGGGGGGGGAGGTTGAGGAAGAGTGCGGGCTAGGAGTGCCGGGAGTGCCAAGAGTGTGGGGGGGGGGGGGGGGTGATGGGTTGGGAGAGAGTCATGTTGTGTTGGGTGCTGTCAGGTGAGGTTGGTTGTTCTGAGAAGCTAGTCGGAAGAGTGGGGTTCTGGTTAGGTGGGAGTGGGGTAGAGGGGGTGGGGGTGTGGGTGGTGGAGGGGAGAACCGCAGCTGGGATTGAGGATTGTGATGTGCAAGTAGCCGGGAGGTGATTGAGTAGAGTACTGGAGGGAGGGAGGAGGTGCGTGTTAGTGGTAGGAGGTGTTGTGAGGTCGAGGATGTTTGTATTGGGGGCCAGATGGTGCGGGATCTGAGCGTTGGAGATGTATTTTTTGAAAGTGGGGAACAGGTTGTCAAATAGGTCGAGATTTCTGTCTGTGGATTGGATTAAGATAGTACCGTTATTATAGATAGTGATGGATGCTCTAGCTGGGTAGAGTTGGGATGGTGTGGTGGATAGCGTTATGCCATGGGCAGTTTTCCTGGTGGTCGATATGGTGAGTAGGGTGAGGAATGCTTTTCTCCATTGTGCTTTGCGTGTAGTGTAGAGAATGATATCGGTGCTCTTCGCTCCATTGATGAGGGAGTAGTAGGTGTCTAGAAAGGGGGTTTCAGGGTGGGACTTGAAGCAGTTTTGTTTAAAACGTTTTGCGTTTTTTTTGGAGACCTCTGGGCGGTAGTTAATTTTATAAGTATGTTTGCCCGTGAGTTCCATGTTGGACAAAGGGGAAGAGGCAAGCGAGGGGGGATGTGAGGGTGGGTGTAAGATAGAGCTATGGTGTGCGCGGTCGAGGTGTAGGAGAAGAAGTTAAGTGTGTATGGGGGTAGAGGATTTGACTAGCCTAAGATGGCCGCTTCGTTAGGCATGGTGAAGAGATGAGGACTAGTCTAAGATGTCCGCCAGGATAGAGAGGTAGCACAGAGTATAGTAGTCCTATGTTTGTTCTTATGTCCTGAAATCAGAGATGCAGACAAGTTTCGAGGAAGTCCTGTTTCTATCTTACTGGGAGGGTAGGGAGAGGTGAGTCCTATGTCTATTTTGGAGGGCAAGGGGAAGGCAGTGCTTTAAGATTAGCTTTGTGAGGGTCTGGCAATTTGTTTAAGATTAGCTTTGTGAGGGTCTGGCAATTTGTTGTTGCAGGTTTATGACCCCAGCCATTTTGGGTGAAAAGATCTGTTTTCCGAGGTAGAAGTGGAATATGGCTGGGTTCAAACTGGAATGGCGAGCAAAAATAAAATGGATTTAGACCCAGATCTCTGTACTGGGGTGAATATATGACATTGTTCTGCATTCTGCCCATTCTGTCCATCAATTGTTCTTTTTGCATTGGTCACCCAGAGTGGGACCGGTATGCCCAGACGTTGGTCCTGTGCTCTCCATGCTACTGGAATCAAGCTATCCTGGCTGAAGGGATGAAACCCCGAAATCGGTCAGAGGATGCTCGTTTCCAGTCCAGGGAGGACATGGCCTAGCAGTTCGGGCTGGACTTTTCCCATGAGGCACAGGGTCAAGACTGATTTGTATATGGCTGGGTACAAACTGGAATGGCATGGTGAGCAAAGAAACGAAAGATTTAGGCCCAGATCTCTGTACTGGGGTGAATGTATGACATTGTTCTGCATTCTGTCAATTGTTTTTGCATTAAGAACACATGGTACACTTAAGTGTTTTCATGAGCACTTTTAGGTTCACGTTCAAGCGGCAGTCTCAAACTTTCGAGCTGCTAGTTTTAATTGACTCACACTTTCAGAATAGTTCAAGACTGCTGTACCCACAGCAGCCCACTAGCACAAAAGAAATAACACTATTGAACGCAGAGGAGAGGCATGCAAGCGACATTCACAAAAGCGGACTCCTGGACTCATTGTGCAGTACTTACTTGGACAGCACAGGCAGGGTGCCACCATGAGCTTGTAACAGCAACACCTGGAGCTCCTGGACCTAGACATCAGAAAGTGTTAGCAGCATATTAGAGGTTTAATCCTATAAAATAAAATCTTCGACCTAGTATTAAAACCTTGTACTACGATACATGGTGAATTACACACCACTTGAAGAGAGCCTCAAACAAGTGCCCAAACCGCATGTATAGGTACTGCATGACTGGGTAGTCAAAAAGGGAAAAAACTGAACTACTCTCAAAACATATTCCAAGGATAAGTTTAGTTTAAAATTGCTTTATGCTTTCAACATCCTGTAAACACATTTTTTCTCTGCTCAATGAGCAGCAATACATTCAGCTCCAACATTCAAGTTAACTATCTAATTTCCTGAACTCCAATAAGTGTAGGATCTACATTTAAATACAAGGAAAAAAATCATTCCTACACTCCAAAGAATACCTCCATGCAGGGACGTGGGCAGACAGGAGAACACTATTACATTCCAAATCAGCACAACACATTTGTAAGCGCACCCACCCTCATTTGGCTCATTGATATCACTCACTGGCTAGCGAAGGTCAACAGTTTCCAAAACTGAATGAACTTTGAGCCAGTGCAGATTGAGAGCTATCCTCATGTTTATAATCAGAGCATCTCCTAAAGGGGGATCACAATCCTGAAATGCGTACATCTAACTTAGAAATAGGTTACTCTTTGCGACGCAGCATCAACAAAGAGGACGGAGAATGGGCTTTTACGAACACACAAAAAATGCACCAGAACGAGAGAGCAGAGAAACACCCCTGAAATGAAGATCCGCAATAGCCTCATTGGCTCTACACTAGGATTCTCTGATCCTGCTCACCAGGGTTTAGCGACAGAAATTCACCTTTATAGTACTACCACTAGAAAAGCTAGCTCTGACACTCTTGACTGCGCAGCCCCAAACAGTTTGGCGGGTCCAGATGGAATGGTGGGCTGGTGGATACCTAGGCTGGGACACTTCCTGAGGCATCTATGTATTCTAGAAATCGCATCATCACGATAAGACTTCGTGCTGCTAGCCCACAACGCTACAACCTTTTCATGGACACAAAATCCTCAAGCAGGCAGTAAAAGGGGCCAGTACATGGGGAACATCTGTGACATTACAAATAAATAATCAGTGCCTGAGACCAGTATCTACTTAGGTGACTGCTTGCCCAATAAAGGAATGAGCAGCGACTGACAAATGGAATTAAATTATGAAGAGAAAAAAACACAATCTAAAGTAGGTGCGATTGGTGATGACTTATCGGGGCGAAACCGGCCCTAGGTTGCTTGTTTTTCAGTTATGGGAGTGCCTGGCTGGACTGTTCTCATGGAGAGCAGGGTGAATGCTGACCGACATTTGGCTGGGTCCAAACTGAGGTGGCTTGGAGGGCGAAAAAGGATTGAATGGGATGCAGCCAGAGCGATTGCCAGTAGCCAAAAATAATTCTAGCATCTCATCTAGCACCTTTTGGGCATGAATCAAGGTCGCAACCGATTTTTAATTACCATGTATAATTATGGATACATTTCTGAAGAGATTACCAGAATACATAAAGTCTAATCCATTGAAAACTATCAACTTGTGTTTCAGAGAAGTTTGTCTGATTTCAACACTAGGCCGCAAACTTGTACCACAGTGGAAGGGAGCTGTGATTTCTATTCTCCGATAGTTTCCTTACAGGGCTCAGGAAGTCTACCTGGTGCGACTCCCAAATTACTGGGGTTCTTAGAAGACTACTTTGTTGAAAGTGCTGCAATATAAAGAGAGAAGCACAGTATACCTGCAGCTTCAGGCGCTGGAGCTCTGCAGACTGCGGGTCCAAGTTGATGACCGGTTTGTTCTTGATCTGTCGGGCCCGGTCTGCATAGCGCAACGTGTTTAACGTCTCCTCCATGTTAGAGTCGGCCGGACTGACACACGCGATCATCAGTGTGTGGCTGTTCCCACCAAGGGAGTCTGAAGAAGAGACCAATGTTAGATCAGATGAATCCAGATACCGTTCTTTGCACCCATTTTATTACAAACAATGCAACAGCTGCTCACTGAAGTACTAAAAGTGTGTGTGCACCCATCAATGCAAATAATTCCTGTATTGAGGTTCTTCTAAAAATCAGCACTTACTCAGAATTTAGAACTTAATATATGAATGACTCAACTACAGTTCAGCATAATCCATTTTTCATGTAGTTCACACTAGGACAATTTAGACAGCAAGAGGTCCACAGGGTAGAAGTAAGCATAATACAGACAAGCTCTGACCTTGTAAGAGTCTGGTAAGCTTCGAGTTTCTGTAGGGGACGAAGCCCCCTTTCTTATTTTCTTCTCCAAGAGCACTGATGACATTGCCCAGGCACAGTAAACCTCGATTGATGTTGATACCTGGGTGTACAGAGAAATACCATCAACATGAAGGCAAACGCCAAGTCACAGCAAGCATTCACTGTATGAACAAGCATTGGCATTGCCAATAGGTCTCGCTTGTGGGACCTTATAAGTATTTAGTTTTGCAGCACAATATCCGATTATGCAACTCGGATATTGTGCTGCAAAACTAAATACTTATAAGGTCCCACAAGCGAGACCTATTGGCTATGCCAATGCTTGTTATATAGTGCGGACAACAGTAGTGATACATGAAGCAAAAATTACAAGTGAGCATGTTACAAAAGCAAACGTTACATGAGACAATAGTGACAGTTGTGCAAGTATCAAGAGCAAACAAAATACAAGAGGTAGCAAACGATATGTTCTTAGAGGAAACAAGCTTCTCGGCATTGCTGGTTGGGGGAGTAGGGGGGGTGGGCGGGGGAGCAGCAGGCAGATGCGAGTGGAGCACGCGCTGGAGAGGGAGGGGGTGGGAGGACTAGGCAGCGGGAGAGAGGGAGAAAGGAGCGCGAGGGAGGCGTTTTTAGATACATGAAGCCAAAATTACAAGTGAGCATGTTACAAAAGCAAACGTTACGTTACATGAGACAATAGTGATAGTTGTGCAAGTATCAAGAGCAACAAAATACAAGAGGTAGCAAACGATATGCAATAGCATATCTGAGGGAACACGGCCTGGGGGAAGCTGGCTGGGGAGGGGGAGGAGAAATGAAAGGAAGGCTGTGTTTGCGGGGAGAGAGAGGGGAGGTGCTGGTGTGGGAGGGGGGAGGTGCTGGTGTGGGAGGAGTGCTGCTACGGCAAGGCTGTGTTTGCGGGGAGAGAGAGGGGAGGTGCTGGTGTGGGAGGGGGGAGTTGCTGATGTGAGCGCGTGCTGGAGAGGGAGGGGGTGGGAGGACTAGGCAGCGGGAGAAAGGAGCGCGAGGGAGGCGTTTTTATTAGATACATGAAGCCAAAATTACAAGTGAGCATGTTACAAAAGCATACGTTACATGAGACAATAGTGACAGTTGTGCAAGTATCAAGAGCAACAAAATACAAGAGGTAGCAAACGATATGTTCTTAGAGGAAACAAGCTTCTCGGCATTGCTGGTTGGGGGAGTGGGGGGTCTGGGGGGGGAGCAGCAGGCAGATGAGAGTGGAGCGCGCGCTGGAGAGGGAGGGGGTGGGAGGACTAGGCAGCGGGAGAGAGGGAGAAAGGAGCGCGAGGGAGGCGTTTTTAGATACATGAAGCCAAAATTACAAGTGAGCATGTTACAAAAGCAAACGTTACGTTACATGAGACAATAGTGACAGTTGTGCAAGTATCAAGAGCAACAAAATACAAGAGGTAGCAAACTATATGCAATAGCATATCTGAGGGAACACTGCCTGGGGAAGCTGGCTGGGGAGGGGGAGGAGAAACGAAAGGAAGGCTGTGTTTGCGGGGAGAGAGAGGGGAGGTGCTGGTGTGGGAGGGGGGAGGTGCTGGTGTGGGAGGAGTGCTGCTACGGCAAGGCTGTGTTTGCGGGGAGAGAGAGGGGAGTTGCTGGTGTGGGAGGGGGGAGTTGCTGGTGTGGGAGGAGTGCTGCTAGGGGAGGAGAAGCCCTGGCCTTGAATGCTCGTGCATGTTTACGTGAACTGCAAGAAAACGCCGGGCTGAAACCCCTTAGTTTGAAGAGGATTTTGCCGACATGAATTCGATCCTATCCATTCCTGCGGAATGGGACAGGCTCGACCTAAAAAGCAGGCCAAGGTACAACAAGACCTATACACAAAATCAGTGCTGTCCCAGCAATGAGAAGGAGAACAAAGTCTACATTCGAATGAAGGGGAGCTCAGGGAAAGAAAACACTGGTAGAAGACTTAATAGGGAAAGCAATTTCTAGGCATTGCAATTTTCCATGGCTGCAATAATATGGGAGAACAAATACCAAATATAACTTTAGCATGCATGTGAGTTTCGTGTCTAGGGGCAGAAGGATGAACACATTTCCATATGGGCTAACAAGGTTGTTCTTTTGACAGAATTGCTCCTGAGGGTTGTGACTTGCTGGTCAATTAAAACCATTTCAGGGCGGAGCATTTCTTGGGCAAGGCAGCAACATTTAGTTGTTGCTCTAGGTTTCACCAACTGCAAACTTGAGTAGCCTCAACACACTGCCTTTATCGCTGGACTAAGTCACATAGTTAAGGGCTACTCTCTGTTGTGTAATTTAGGGACATCAGTTGGTAAAAAGCAGTGCTGCAACTTAGAAATGCGCTATTTGGCAACAGCACCTACAGAAAGTGCCCTCCCCACATGCCCCAAAGCGCTGTTCTTGGGAGCAGCAAGCACAGGTAATAGTGTGGAGCACATCTTACTAGCATACTGACAATGCCTCGCTTTGGAGAGCTTCCCTGCATTTTAAGCTCAGCTTCTTCACATACTGTCAATTACAGCCCGCGCTTTCACCAACCTTCCTTCAGACGATCTCCCTCGGCCTTGGTCTTTTTCTGCCTTTCAGATCCTGCCAAGTCCACCAAATGCAGCTTGGCGCGAAAGCTGCTGGTTCTGTTAGGGAGCAAGACACAAAGAAAAGCAGCTTGGTTTGTTGATGCCCTTCAATTGAGAACAAGAAAAGAAAGTGACAACCGACCCAGAAGTAGAAACAGGGATAGGCGGGAGGAGCCGGTCCTTTGACTGTTTATACCCCCTAACCAGAGAGTAATCATGAAAATATTCCCCATTTCAGTGTGGGGACAGTAATTTGTAACTTTATCAACCCCATCAGAAGCCATATAAAATCTTGCAATACGTGTTGATAGCTCTTCCACCCAAAAAAATCAGAGCATTGACCGGACAAGGGCGTTGGTTTTGATTTTGGAGAGCTTTGATTACAGCAATATTGTCTGTAAGCTTGGCCCAAAAAGCGCCTAAAAGTCAAGCTACTGCAAAACTAGGCAGTCACAGTCACTAAATGAAAGGCCTGTACTGCTTCCAGCAGCGGAAGGGATAAACTTACAAATTCTCAGCAACATATTCCATGCTTGGGAAAGCCTATGCCCAAATAGCAGTAGCTTTAATTTATAAAATAAACTTGCAGCCAATAGAGGTCAAGTCGGAGGCAGGACTATCTGAACACAGCTCAGTCCTGCATCTCAGTAAGTCGAAAAATTCATCATCCTTGATGAAAAACTCAAGTTCAACCTCTTCAAGGAAGCTTAAACATTCTATCACAAAACCAGTGGGACTAATGAAAAAGGGAAAAAACCCACAACCTTTCATGAGAATCGTGTAAAATCGAACCCTGGCTGCAGACTGCCTTTGGCCATGCACTGTGGGGGTTTGGCTGCAGGGTCTGTAGCCAAACCCCACATACAGGCAAACCCAAGCTGCGCTGTCCTTCAGCCATTAAGTGAGCGGTTGGCCACAGTGCCTGGTCCTGGGGGGCCCCTTCGCCCAGGGCCAGTTATTAAAATAAACAGGGGAGGGGCGCAGCCCATGCCCTTGCAGAGCCGTTATCAGCCTTGGGGACCCAATTCCCCACACAGCCACTCAAAGTAAGTTACTTACCTTCGTTAATGCTATATCTAGCAGAGACACAGTCTAGCCGCAGATTCCTTAACTTTTTTGAGTTCTCCCCAGCTCCAGACTGGATCCGGAAGTTTTTCAGCAGTACCTCTGCGCGCCAACGTCATACGGCTCTGCAGTGACGTAGTCTCCTGATAGGACGTCAGTGGAGCCATATAGTGGGTGACCAGCCTGTCTCCGGACGCAGCGGTTGCTCCCCCTTGCCTCCTGCAGCTTCTGGGTATCGTAGCGCTGCTCTCCTCCACAAGCGCCTCGCACTGCTATACATTTATTGATTGTGCCGTGTGTCTGCCTATGTTGACTCTTGACTCGTAATTGGTGCCTGTGTGCTTAACTGTGCCCACAGAAGTATTTGAATTAGCATTACCATTACCTTTATTTTCATTTCCTGTGCCCGAATATCGGCATGTTAGCCTTTGTGTTTTGTTTTCTACGTGTTGCCATTTGGTTGTGCCTTCAGCCCGTCCCTCCCCCCACGCTCCCGCCTCCCAGCCGCCCCGCCCACGCTCCGCCCCCCTCCACCCTCCATTAATGACTGCTGGACAATCGCGCAGCGTTTACGCGCAGCGGAAGCGCCCCATGCGTGCCGAAGGTGCGCCAAAGGTAAGCCCGTCTACGCCCGTCCGCGCCTGGACCGCGCCCAGCGCCAGACCCCCTGGCCCCCGTCCCACCCACATCACATACGACGCCTCCACCCTCTCAGCCCTAAACCCCAGTCGACTCCCCAACTGCGCCCAAGCCGCTCCTAGACACACCCCTGGACCCTTCTCATGCAACTCCTGCAAGTATGACAGCACCAAGTCCAACTCCTCACCCACTAACATCAAACAGAGATCTGACACCAACCACCTAAAATGCATCCTGCTCAACACCCGCTCGGTCCACAGACACGCCATTGACCTTTGGAATCTACTAGACACCATCTCTCCGGACGTCGCCTTCCTAACAGAAACATGGATGAACGCCTCCTCAGCCCCAGACATCACCATTGCCATCCCGGAAGGCTACAAGATCATCCGAAAAGACCGCACCCACCAAACAGGAGGAGGCATCGCTATCGTCCATAAGAATTCCATCCGCATCTCAACCAGCTCAGACGTCAACCTCGCTAGCGCCGAACACCTTCACTTCCAGATCCACACCGACCCCAAGACCACACTCAGAGGCACCCTCCTCTACAGGCCACCAGGACCCCGTGCACAATTCAGTGAAGACATCACTGAATTTATCACCCCACACGCCCTCCCCTCCGAGGACTACATCCTATTGGGAGACCTCAATTTCACCTGGAAAAGAGCAACGACACCAACGCCACCACCCTTCTGGACAATCTCGCCAACCTCTGACTCAAACAACTTGTTAATACCCCCACTCACTACGCAGGTCACACACTCGACCCTATCTTCACCTCCAGCAAACATCTCCTTCAGTCACACCACAGTTCTCCATTGGACGGACCACAGCTGCGTTCACTTTATCTACAAAAAGACCACAACCCACAACCATCCTCAACCTACTCTGCGAAGAAACTGGAACAAGATAACCATCGACCAGATCTCCTCATCGCTTCTTCATAACCCCCCTGCCCACTCTTCGAACCCCAACCAAGCAGCCATTAACCTCACTCAATGGCTAACCAACAGCGCCGACAACCTAGCACCCCTGAAAAAAGTCAAATCAAACTTAGCAGCAAAAACACCCCCTGGTTCAACGATGATCTTAAAAAATCCAAGAAACTCTGTCGCTCCCTTGAGAAGGCCTGGAAAAAAGACCCAAACTCCAGCACCAGGGACGCCTTCAAAAACGCCACCCGCATACACCACCAACTGATCCGGACTGCCAAGAAAACCGCATTTAAAGACCGACTAGACAACAACGCCCACAACAGCAAGGAATTATTCAACATCGTCAAAGAGTTTACCAACCCTACTGCCAACTCCAACGACATCACTCCCTCTCAAACCTTTGCGACTCCCTAGCTTCGTTCTTCCACGACAAAATCGCAGACATCCACAGCAGCTTCGACAACCAACCCGAAGACCAACCCACCCAACCTTCTGCCGTACCTTCACCCCCCTTGAACATCCTTAATGATTGGAACCCAATCTCCACTGAGGACACCATCCGCCTGATGAACTCTATCCACTCAGGATCCCCAACAGACCCATACCCTCACCACATCTTCAACAAAGCAGACTCCATCATAGCACCACACCTCCGAGACGTCATCAACTGCTCACTCAGCTCCGCCACCTTCCCGGAAAGCTGGAAACACGCCGAACTCACCGCCCTTCTGAAAAAACCCACAGCTGACCCCACCGAACTCAAAAACTACCGGTCCATCTCGCTCCTTCCATTCCCGGCCAAAGTCATCGAGAAAGCCGTCAACAACCAGCTCACCGCCTTCCTCGAAACCAACAAATCCCTCGACTCCTCACAGTCCGGCTTCCGAGCCAAACACAGCACTGAGACCGCACTCATCGCAGCAACAGACGACATTCGAACTCTACTGGACAATGGAGACACAGTCGCCCTCCTCGACCTCTCCGCAGCCTTCGACACAGTCTGTCATAGCACCCTGTTACAACGCCTCAGAAACATCGGAATCCAAGGAAGAGCACTGGAATGGATCACCTCGTTCCTTGCCGGAAGAACTCAGAGAGTCCGCCTCCCACCATTCAAATCAGAAGCCACTGAAGTCATTTGCGGCGTGCCACAAGGATCCTCACTCAGCCCCACTCTCTTCAACGTATACATGAGCCCCCTCGCGGCCATCGCACGCCAACACAACCTCAAAATCATCTCCTACGCTGATGACACTCAACTGATCCTCTCACTCACCAAAGACCCTAACACCGCCAAAACCAACCTACATGAAGGAATGAAAGTAGCCGAGTGGATGAAGCACAGCCGTCTGAAACTGAACTCAGACAAAACAGAAGTCCTTATCTTGGGTACCTCCCCCTCCGCATGGGACGACTCCTGGTGGCCAGAGGCCCTTGGAAAAGCACCCATCCCGACGGACCACGCACGGAACCTGGGCGTCATCCTGGACTCCTCACTCTCAATGACCAGACAAGTCAACGCCGTTTCATCATCTTGCTTCAACATTCTTCGCATGCTCAAAAAAACATTTCGCTGGATCCCCACCGAAACTAGAAAAACGGTCACCCACGCACTGGTTACAAGCCGCCTGGACTACGGAAACACCCTATACGCCGGTACCACCGCAAGACTTCAGAAAAAACTCCAACGCATCAGCCAGACTCATACTAGACATCCTCCGTAAAGACCACATTTCTGGTCACCTGAAAAACCTCCACTGGCTCCCCGTCAATAAGAGGATAACATTCCGCCTCCTAACCCACACACACAAACCCTCTACGAACTTGGACCCGAATGCCTCAACACACGACTTTCCTTCTACACCCTTGCTGCTGTACCTCGCATCAACAAAACCACCATGGGAGGAAGATCCTTCTCCTACCTAGCGGCTAAAACCTGGAACTCACTTCCCATTCACCTTCGCCTCACTCAGAACCACATAGCATTCAGAAAGCAACTTAAAACCTGGATATTCAACATGTAATTCCCCACCCTTCCTCAAGCGCCTTGAGACCCTCTGGGTATGTAGCGCGCTATATAAATTATTTGACTTTGACTTATATAAGCCGCCTCTGGCGCGCAGCCGCCAGTTTCTTCTGTGATATATACTGCGTCAGAAAGCGGAGCCATTACAGCAACTGGTTGTGGAAACAGTGTTCCAAAGAAAGTCTTTGAAACATTAATAACGAAAAAACAACAAACGGTATGTTAATACCAGACATGGATTTTTAAGAAACCCCCAATAAAATCAATAAAACAGCTACATGAAATCCTGCGCCATGGTGAATAATACTAACTAATCCTACAAAATTTAGCAAAGAAAATTAACTGGTCAAAGTCAACAACCGATTAATACATGGAGGGATAGTAAAACAAGAGCGTAGCTCTTTAAAGAAGGAAAAGGGTTGAAACCCCTTCAAGAACTCAGTCATAAGAGACAAATCCCTGTCCCCTAAAAGGGAAAGAAAACTTGATGACCTAAAAGGTCAAATGTACGATAAGTCATAATCTACACTGATCAATAACAATGAATCAGAGAAAGAACTGTACTGATAAAATCCCAAAACAGGACTTCCGGAACTCATTTACCCAATGGAAAGATCAACACCCCCTTGGCTTAAATAACTTCGATACATCTATACAGACACACATCTATACAGACACACATATATAGAGACATCTATACAGATGCACCTATACACACACACACATCTATACAGACATATATACACATAGACATCTCTGCAGATGATAATATCCAAATGTTCTTTAATGTGATATAATTGTACATTGATGCGATCTGATATCTAAACTCTGTATCTGGTCTGATTTTCTATTTCCCCATTTTTCCTTTTATATGATTTGTTTATCCTCCACCAATTTGTATGTTTGTATTAATAACGAAAGGAATTTTTTTTTAAAAAGACACCGCTGCAGACAGACTCCGCTGCAGGCAGACACGCAAAACAAATGTGTTACCAGATATTCTGATTAACCAGCAATTCACAGAATTTCACTGGCCACTAAGCATGCCAGAACGTATGAAGCTTGCCTCCGTATGGCCTTCTGTGCCATAGTCTGACAATTTGAACACAATTGAGCCCTGAATAAGCTCAAACACCAAGGCAAACGAGAAAAGAGAATCAACCGCATATTTGGAAAAACTTTTTTTTATTTCTTTTTTTATTGTGTTACACATAGTTCTTATGTATACAGAGTATACACGACTAACTAGAACGGAGGACCCAGTTCCAAAAAGCTTTCTAATAATTTGAAAAAAGGTAACGCACCTAAAAGTGCAGTTCCAAAATATCTTATAAAGTAACTCCTTGTCAATAGGTACATACGACACCTGTGGTACAAGCCCATATATAAAGTACAGAAGCACATACGTATACACTGTATTCCAAAATAAGCACCGAAATGAGAGGATCAGCAAAAAAAAAAAAACACAACTAGAGAAGAGTGGGGTACTACGTTAGTAATACACCTTAGGTGACTTGCCATAACGCTGTCTGTCAAAAGTTGGACTAAAGAATGGAAACCACAAGAATAAAACAGTCCGGATTCTTCACAAGATGAGTAATGCTGAAAGTAACAAGTACATCCTCTCCAGAAGACAGGAAATGTGGATCAGACAGAACCACGTATATCTAGAACATTATAGGAAGAAAAGTCTATTATAAAATAGTCTACTTTCATGGATGATTGCCAGCCAAATAACAGATGGCCTTGAGACAAGCTGGACCAACCCTTGCATCACAAACCTTGTGATGCCAACTTACCACGCCACATAGATTAGCAGGGGTGCCTGCATTTGAGGAAATATTCATGTCTACACTAGACCCTGTTCTTTACCTTAAAGGAAGAACTTGCAAGAAAATCGCAATGAAAATATGCATGCAAAGTATACACTCTGAACTAGAGCAACGCTCCAACTTGCTCAATCTCTTCAAAGAATTAAAGCACTTTAAATAGTCCGCTCAAGAGGAGAAAAACTGCACTGAATACACTAGTAAAAAAAAAAAAACATAGTACCGTGTAAATGTAATAGAACCTCGGAAAGGCTATCACAAAAGAAAAAGATTGGTTATTAGTTCACGATCATAGCCCTTAAGAGAACATAAAATGAAGTCCAAGAAAAACGAAGCTGTAGATCAGATCTAAAATACAGAAAGACTACAAAAGTAGTATTTCTGGAGAGCTAGCCTATATAATAGCAAACCAATATCCCACGTTGAGTAACTCGTATACCCAATAAGGAGTATAACCTCTGAGACCAAGCTCTTCTTCAGAGTTAAATGAATAAATAACCAGCTACACCGCTGTAAATGCCATCCATAGACTTCAAAAAGGTCAAACCCGGAGACAAAACTTCTCATGATATGCAAAAAGACATACCAGAGGTAGGAAATAATCCTTAAACATAACCACAGCCGTGAATACATAAGAACAAACAAAATACCCGATAAGGTCAAATTAGAAATGGGCAGCAATGTGGCCTTGTACCGCAGAATCAGCATGGCTGTCAAATAAACAGCCTCCATTAAAGAACAAGTCTTTCAACTCTCGAACATGATCAAGAAATCTGGACTCACGCAACCAAGTGCATCTAGGGCGAGCAACTGATTGAGCAATAGCTCTGCCAACAGAATCTGTTGTGTCCATCGCCAATTTAATATTATATTTAGCCATCTCAGGGCCATCCTGCACAAGCTGAGAGATCAGTCCTAAACACTTGGGGGGTGGGGAGGAAGCAGTTGGTTGACTGAGTCCCACAATGTATAGGAAGCCCTTCCAAAGACTCTTGATGTGTTCAATGACCTCCCGGCCAAACTAGTCAACGCAAAGATATTCCTGCCACACATCTCCAACCACCTAGACTCTCTACCTGGCAGAAGCAAAGGAGAAACCTCCAAACTTGGCGAAGCTGTAGCAGTTTGCATAACAATTCCGTGAACAGTAGGGTGTCGAGAAAGACAAGCAGGGTCATCCGGAGCAGGACCATGACTATGCCAATACCACATGGCACGATCAACAGAAATACTAGACATCAGCTTTGCCCAAGTACCCAGGAGAATGTTGTGCATAGACTCATTAAGGTAAGGTTCAACATACGTTACACCGTGATGAAGCAGCTCTAGTAATGGGTCAGATGACAGTCACCAACAAAAGGTGCAATTGTATTATTCCAGCAGCTCTTAATAGTCTCGGCGGAAGCCGCAATAGCCTCCGTCGCCATTTGTGGCAGAGAAAGCAGATCATAATTGTGAGGCGGTTGCAGACTAATGTCTCCACCAAATGACGCCAAAGAACCTCCTACCTAAAGCTGACCAAGACCAAACAAGTGGTTGACGTCACCAGTATCTGCAAAGTCTTCTTGCAATACTGGAGGAATAGCAACATTACCAGCTTCATCCTCAATTTGTAAAGTAGAAGGTGCAGAACTATAGTGGCTATCAGTGGAGTCTCCGGCGCAGATAGATGTCGGGCAGCATTATTATCGACGTGCATAATGAATGGGGTCTCTGGCGTTGTGGTGGCAGTGTCTTGACCACCTCAGACGTCACCGACATCACAACAGGAAGCCTCACGAGTCGAGGTCCTAGACCGGCACCGAGGGTGAACCCATCGGTGTACTCCCAATCAGAGCCCCTTCAACCTCCTTGGAGCAAGAATGCACACTAGTGGAGGTGTAGACCCAAAGAAGGATTGTAGAGCATGAAAATATGCCTGCATTTGGGTCATAGTCGCCCCGTCTCCAGGATAAGGAGGGACGCTCGGGGTAGACCCTTGTGCTACATCCTCCGGTAAGGAGCGGGAAGAACCAGGAACGACATTACAACTTCATGAGGCCGAAAACATCCATGACCTTGATCCCTTCCGATGGGATTTCGGTGACTTTGACGAGCGACGTCCATGAGAACGGCTACTGGAACGGCACAGCAAAGGGACTTTAAAGCAGGGAAGAGATCGATGTTGCCTAGACTCCTAACAGGAGAGCCAAGCCGGCAACAACTTAATTAGCCTTTCCCAAAAGGACTTCGGCTTCAACCTCTTACAACATCTAAGCACCACATTACAGATGGAATGCGGATCCGTAGCAGGCATCTATAGAGTACAGGTCTCGAGCGTCTTAAAACCTGAAGGAATAGGCGCACTGTTCCTAGGCACAAAAAGGCTTAGAAGTAGGCCAAAAACAGAAGGTATGAGGAACCGCTTCTCCAGATCCGCCCTGCAACGCGGAGAAGAAGAAACTGACGTTTGCGCCAGAGGGCACTTCCATAGTTCTACTGACGTCATATCCGGGGATGTCGATGCAGAACCGTACAACGCCGCCCCCCGGTGCGCAGAGATACTGCTGAAAAATTTCCGGATCCAGTCTGGCGCCTGGGAAGAATTCAAAGTTAAAGAATCTGCGGCTAAATGTCTATCAGAACAAGCATTTGCAATGCAATCATTCTCACATTTCCGAGAATTAGAGCTATTGGCGTTGCAAATGACACTTTTACCCATGTGTTTTGGTTTGGATGCAAATTTGAATAGAATCTTGTGGATGGAATAGTTAGTTGTGGAATAGTAGGTTGTGGAATTGTGTGGGGTGGAATTGTGTGAAGGGTAGTGTATTTGTGTAGTGAAATTATGTGGCATGGAGAATAGATAGAAAGGAATAGGTAGTTTGTACACAAAGTGGTGAATGAACGCTAGACAAAGGAGCAGAAAGTATGAGAGTAAGAAACCTCAAGGACCTGAAGTTAACAAATATGAGAGCGCGAGCAAACTAGCACGAGCAAACACGAGAGTGCGGAGCGTGAGCAAACACGAGCGTGAGCATGTAGGAAGCTGGCTCTGTATATACTATACCAAAGTGAGGTATAGTGTGCACAGAGTCGAGTGGAATCCCAAAGGTAGGCAGAGGTAAAAGTAGATAGCACCCTACGCTCCACTTGTGGTAGTGTGGTTGAGCAGTAAAGCTTTATCAATGGACAGTATAAAGCATCTGTTGAACAAATGAATTCACACGCAGACTTAAAGAATATTTTTATACATAAATTGATCTGAAGTGGTGTTATTTTTTTTCCTAGAACCAAGCAAATCTGGCTCAGGTAAGTGATCAATACTTTGCAATAAATATATAGTTGTAACAGTTTGGATTGTAATTATATATGTACTTTATTTTGATTTACAGTACGCAATGCTTTGGAAATACAGTACATCTACTTTGAATGGGCTTTTTAGTAAAATGACCAGTACATTACTTTGATTACTTTGATTACTTTTCTTACACAAGGACATTTCCTGTAAACAGTTAATTAAAAGCGTTTTTGTTATTTAGTACAGTTGTAAAAGGATTTCTTAGATTTTCTAAATCCACACTTAAGATAACATTGACTGTTTTTCTGTGAAAAGTTTCTATGGAGGAAAATAGTGTTATTGGTTCAAAGGAAAATACCTTTGTTGTGGGTGTTGGTACTCTGGGGTTAGACTCAGGGGTCCCCCAGGGTCAAGGATGCACTCTTTTGTTACACCCTCAGCGGCACTATGGTGACTGGGTGCGGAGGCCAATGTTATCCAGTGGGGTAATAGGGGCCTCCAGTTGGTGGCTGCTGGCGAGCAGGCCACTGGGTTGTGGAAGCAAAGCTCCTAGACTTAAGCTCAGGGCAAATGGGGGTTTAGGCCAGCACAAAAGATGCACTCTGTGGCACTGGGGTGGCCAGATGCAGAATGCTGTTTTGGCATCGGGTTCCCTTTAGCTTTTCAATGGGAGTCTCCGGTTTGCAAACACACTGCAGGCTCGGTGACAAAGTTCTTTTGGGTGCGACCACCACTTGGATAGGTATGTTGGGGGTTGATTAGGCACCATCGGTTGGGCCACCCTAGGCCGTGGGGCATTGGGTGCAGGGGTGACTTTCGGTTTGAGGCGGCAGCTGTCTGCAGGAGGCAGGTCAGGTATCACCGGATCTCGGGTCAGTATCGCCGGTGAGACCTCCTCTTGGTGTTGGGCCACTCAAACTCTGGCCGGGTGCAGACTCAAGGATTCTTGCGGAGCTGGAGTCGGTTGATTAACAGTCATTGTAATGGAAGGCAGGCAGGTCCTCCAGGTTTCTTGGGGTAGCTGGCTGCAGGATACACTGGTATTTCGCTGGAGCACATTCGAGGTGGGGACAGGCCGGTAGGGCTGGGGCCAAGAAAGAGGGCGTCGTCCTCTGGTCAGCTTCGGCACAGCTGTTCGGTCCTTTTCTTCTTCTGGTTTCATGTCTGCCTTCTTGGTTCAGGGCTGCCCCTTAAATACTGTATTTAGGGGGCGTTTTAGGGGTCTAGGTCAGTAGCCAATGGGCTACTGACCTTAGGAGGTCTACACCCGTGGTGTGATCACCCCACGTGGGGGAGTGAGCACAAATCCTAATCCTGATAGGGGAGTGCCTGCCATCTGCAAGATGGTGGGTACTGAGTGTGCTTCACCTTGCCTCCCCCACCCGGGTGGGATTGGCAGAGGTAGGCACACCTTCTGGGCTGGCTAATTTTTCCCACCTGTCTTCCTGCCGAAAAGGAGGAGAGGCAGGAAGTGGGCCTGCTCCAGATAGCAGGAGAGGCAGGGTGGGGGGGGTCGCATTACAAATGCTGCAAGGCCTTTGAAGTTCCCCTGCCACAGATGGCTTACTTGGCCTGGGGGGAGGTGTGACAATCTCCTCCCAGGAAAGGCTTAGTTTCTGAGCTCGGGGAGCAAAGGCTCCCACCCCTGGGGTCATTAAACAGGTCTTGTGGTGGCAGGCTGGTGAGTACCGGTCAGGGAACCCAACACAGGCTGGTCGTTTCAGGGGGCATCTGTGTGCATTTTTCGTTAAATCCCACACTAGCAGTGTGGGTTTAATGTGCTGAGAAGTTTGATACCAAACTTCAGATGTCAGTGTAGCCATTATGGTACGGTGGAGTTCGTAATGACAAACTCCCAGCACCATATACTCTTAATGGCAGAACTGCGCTTACAATGTCTAAGAATTGACATACACACTGTAGGGGCACAGAGCTCATGCACCTGTACCCTCACCACTGGTATAGTGCACCCAGCTAGAGGGGTGACTGATCCATACCAGGGCAGTGAGTTGTAGGCATGGCACACAGGGATGGGTACCATGTCGACTCTTCACTTTGTTCTGCACCAAAAGACGCAGCGTGCAAAGGCAGTGTGAGTGTAGTGGTACAGGACCTCTAAGGGTGGCACACTAAGTGCGGAAGCCCTTAGAGGCCTTCCCTGGTCGCATAGCCCTGGGTACCTGTGGTACCATTTACGAAGGGTCGACCTGTGGCCAGAGTGCCAATTGTGTGTACAAGGTCCAGTTTTAGGGAAGAACAGGCCCTGGGAACCGGATTGGCAGGGACCCAGGGCACATCAAGTTAAAGTGCATCAGTAGTCTGGCAAAAAGTGGAGGAGTTACTGTAACGGACACCCAGTTTGTTACAGAGCAAGCACACACGAGAGCGCGAGCACACACGAGAGCGCGAGCACACACGAGAGGAAGAAAGAAAAAGAACGAGAAAGAAAGTAAGAAAAAAAAACCCGACTTGGCTCCAAAGACTGGAATTGTAATTTCGATACTTACCTGTTTAACCGCAATATTGTTTTCCTCATATGATCACATTGGACAATGTGAACAAGTCTACTTTACAAAGTGAAAAGTATTTTTAGTTAAAGACATACTTACCTGATTACGAAGGCCTGGGTCTTGAAATAAAGTACAAAGTATAATTTTATACAATTGGTCTGTATCTCCTTAAGTTGTGTGTCCATAAGTGAGCACTGTTGTGCCATAAAAGTCTTACACTCCTCTGTGATAGGCCTAAGGCTGCTTGCCCACACTACCACTAACCAAGCAATTTGGATTTTACATTGCACCCTGTACACTTTAAGGTAACCCCAGGACTCTGTGCACAGTAGTAACACCTGGTGATCTATACAGAGCCTGCTTCCTACACTGGACGATACCAGTCAGCCAGCACACTAAGATTAGTAGGACTCAGGTGGTACCTCTAAGGAGCCCTCTGGGTGCATGTCAGAATAAATCTGATACTGGCATCAATATGCATTTATTGAGATTGGTGTCAAACTCCTAAACACCCTCATGTTCAGTAAAACCATTATGTAGCTGGGTAACTCGTAATGACCAGTGCCCAGTACATAGATCTCAGATGGCTTCTTGATCACACAATGTCTGGCAATGAAACCAGACATCACCCAAGTATAGGCGCACATGCAGCAATGCCCTCACGTGTAATATAATGCAAACCTGCCATAGGGCTTAAAGATCTGCTGAAGGGGTAACTTGCATATAGTACATACAGCTATTTTGACATGGCACACGGGGAGTGTGCCATGTCGTTTTTTTCAGAATGGTTTGCACAATTTCAAGCATCCTGCAATGGAAGTCTGCATGCAATTTGTGTGGGGGTCCCTTAGGGTGACATCAATCAAGATTTGTGGAGCGGGGCTGCATCACCCATGAGGGTCTCGAAGCACTGGGAGAACAGGTTGCCAGTTCTATTAGCTGAACATCCAGGTCTTGAGGTGCTTCCTGACCCGCTGGAGTGATGGTGGGGCTCCGAGGTGCAGCGGGGATGTTATCCCAGGTCTTAGCCGCCAGGTGGGAGAAGGAGCGGCCTCCACTGTACGCCCAGCAGCAGCGTTGGGTGGCTGCTGAGGAGAGGAATTCGGAGCGGAGCTTCCTAGTAGGTTGATAATTAGATTGTTGATGTATGCCACTCCTTTATTGAATAGTGCAGTTTAAGTGTGGGTGAGCGGCTAGAACTGGCATCTCTACGCTACTGGTAGCCACTGGAGTTTCCAGAGGTGGGAGGTGATGTAAGTCCATCTGGGGAGGTCGCGGAGGAGTCTGGCTGCTGTGATCTGGATTGTCTCGAGTGGTGTCAGTTGGGCAGTCATTCCTACAGAGGTAGTTGTTGTCCAGTCTGCTGGTGACGAAAGCTTGCATGACTGTTTACCTGGTGCCGGGTGGGATTCATCTGAAGGCCTTCCTAAACATTCGGAGGGTGAGGAAGCAGGCGAAGGAGACTGTACTGACGTGCGTCTTTGAAGTTAACTGGATGACAAGGTTGCAGGCATGTTCAGTGCGTTTGGGGGTTGGGCCCAGCCCAGGTGGTCACCATTCGTTGTTAGAGGGTTTTCTTGCCTTTCCCGAAGGAGTACTTCTGTCTTATCGGTGCAGACTTTCAGACCGTTCATCCAGGAGTCTACATCTTTCATACATCTTTGGAACTTGTCCATGGTGGTGGTGAAGTTAGGGAGAGGGAGAGTTGCCTGTCATTGGCGTAGACTATGGAGTTTGGGGCTTTTGACAATTTTGGCCAGAGGGGTCATGTATACAGTGAAGAGGGTTGGGCTGAGGGAAGAGCATTGAGGTACACTGCAGTTGATGTTCTTAGAAAGCGAGGAGTAGGGTGGGAGGATGACCTGCGTTCTTACTGAGAGTTAGGATGTAATCCACTTAAGACTGCTCCTTTGACAGGTGCAGTCTCTGTTTCAGTGAGTGGTGGGATACAGTGTCGAATTGGGTGGGATCCAAAAGGCTGTGGTTCTCCAGATGTCTAGTGAGCTGGATGTTGATTGCTTTCTCAAGGACCTTGGCTGAGAAAGAGAGCAGGGACATGGGTCAGTAGTTCTTAGGTTCTCTGGGATCTGCAAATGGCTTCTTCAGCGGAAGCTGTAGGTCAGCAGGTTTCCAGTTTTGGTGGAAGTGGGCCATGGTGAGTGAGGAGTGGAGTACCATGGCAAGTTCTTTTCTGAAGGGTTCATTGCGGAGGTTGAATGTATGGTGTGGGCAGGGGTCTGCTGGGGCTACGGAGTGGATGAAGGAGTAGTTTCTGTCCTGTAACTCCAGTTCTGTAGTAGGGGTATCTCTGTTATAATCATAATCTAGTGAATAGTCCCGCCCATGTGCGTGGACCCCGGAGCAATCAAAAATAATCTTACAGTGTCAAAAAATGCAGAAAATGCATAGACACTTAAGAGAGAATTTAAAGACAGATAATGCAGCCAAAAAGGCTACACTGTCCAGTACTTCAACTAGAAATTCCACCATAAAATCCACAAAACAGCAAAGCCTGTACAGATTTCCCTTGCTTAACAGCAAAATCCCTCAGGAATGATAGAGAGAAGAACCTGGACAGACAAGCCCCATAGGCTGCCATTATGTGGCTTAATTAGGATACTGTGCCTTTAAGGAACCTTCCAGAACCTTCTCTCAGTATCCCAGAATGCATAGCAGGTCCAACTTAGCCTCAGTTCTTTTTGAAGGCGTAGAAAACGCCAGACCTGTAGCATTATGATCATGAACAACACTCCACCGGGGAGGCGGGAGGGCGCTTATGACTATAACAGAGATACCCCTACTACAGAACTGGAGTTACAGGACAGAAACTACTCCTTCTGTAGTAGGGGATCTCTGTGTATAGTCATAATCTAGTGAATAGAATGGCAAGCCCATCCCCACACCAAGCGGCGGTGGAGAATAAAATAACGCCACTACTGTGCGAACAGATTCCGCAGCGAAGCCTGCCCAACCTGAGCGTCTGCCCTGGCATCAGTGTCCAGGCAGTAATGCTTAGCAAAGGTATGGACCGACTTCCAAGTGGCCGCCTTGCAGATCTCTGCAATGGGAACATTACGGAGCATAGCTGTCGTAGCAGCCTTGCCCCTGGTGGAATGAGCCTTAGGTTTGCCCCCTAAGGTCTTATTAGCTTTGCAGTAACACAACTGAATGCAGGACACAATCCACCTAGAGATGGACTGTTTAGAGGTAGCAAGACCCGTCCTGACTGAGCCATAATTGATGAACAATTGGTCTGACCTACGAATATCTTTAGTCTTATCAAGATAAAACTTCAGCACCCTCCGCACATCCAGGGAATGTAAAGACCTTTCCGCCGGAGATGAAGGATTCTGAAAGAACGTAGGCAAAGTGATAGTCTGATTGATATGAAAATCAGAAACAACCTTGGGAAGAAACTTAGGGTGAGTACGCATAACAACTTTAGCATTATGAAATACAGTATAAGGTCCTTGGCAACACAATGCCTGAATCTCACTCACCCTGCGGGCCGATGTAATGGCCACGAGGAACGCCGCCTTCCAGGACAGGTGCTGCAACGAAGCCTTATGAATGGGTTCAAAAGGCTCCTTCATCAATCTGGACAGCACCACATTCAAGTCCCATGAAGGCGAAGGAAGCCTGACAGGAGGGAACACTTTCTTCAAGCCTTCCAAAAAATCTTTGATCACAGGGATCTGGAAAAAGGAAGTCTGTGAAGGTCCTTTCCTGTAGGCAGTCAAAGCAGCCAGATGAACCTTAATGGAATGGACATTAAGGCCCGACTGCGCCAGATGAAGCAGATATGGAAGGATGACATCTTCCTTGCATGACGTAGGGTCATAGTTCTTAGACTTGCACCAGATGCAAAACCTCTTCCACTTGTAAGCATAGGAAGTCCTAGTGGAAGGTCGCTTAGCCTCCTTCAGTATGCCCATACAATCCTCTGGGAGATTCAGATGGCCATATTGCACTATTTCAGGAGCCATGCCGCCAAACTCAAAGACGAGAGGTTGGGGTGCACCATCCGCCCCCCGAACTTCGTGAGAAGGTCCGGCCTGCACGGCAGCTTCATGTGAGGAAGGAGAGATCGGTGAAGTAGGTCCGTGAACCACCACTGTCTGGGCCATTCCGGGGCAATCAGAATCATCCTCGCCCTGGATTGAGACAGCTTGATGAGAACCGCCGGAATCAGGGGAATTGGTGGAAAAGCGTACAGAAAGCTGTTCGACCAGTTGATCCATAACGCGTTCCCCAGCGTCCCTGGCTGGTAGTACCTGGAGGCGAAGCCTCGGCATTTGCTGTTTTCGGCGGTGGCAAACAGATCTACGTCTGGAGTTCCCCACCTTGCGAAGACTTCTCCTAGTACTTCGTCGTTTATGACCCATTCGTGGTTTTCCTGCACGATTCTGCTCAGTTCGTCTGCCTGAACATTCTGCACACCTGGCAGATGGGTGGCCGTTATCGACAGTCCTCGAGCCAGAAGCCAGTGCCAGATCGCCTGCGCCTCCTGCGACAGAGTGCGCGATCTCGAGCCCCCCTGCTTGTTGAGGTAATACATCGTTGTCGTGTTGTCCGTCTGAACAAGCAGAGAGTTGGTCTGAAAGGACGGATGAAAGGCCTTCAGTGCCAAGTGAACAGCTCTCAGTTCCAGGAAATTGATGTGGTACGTGGACTCCGTCGGGGACCACGTCCCTTGAATTTGCAGGTCTCCGGAATGCGCCCCCCAACCTTGGAGAGACGCATCCGTCACGATGGTCTGTGTGGGAATGTCCTTGTGGAAGGGAACGCCTCTGAGGAGATTCTCCTTCGAGCACCACCACTTCAGAGACTGAAGAGCATGTAGAGACAGTCGTATCCTGTCGTCCCAAGAACCTCTCCTCTGGTCCCACTGATCCTCCAAGCACTCCTGCAGAGGTCTCATCTGTAGCCGTGCGTGAGGAGTGAGAAAGATGCAAGAGGCCATCGATCCCAGTAGAGAAGACACCGTCCTCACAGTCGTAGACGGAGTTTTCATGAGAGCCTGAGCCTTCCGAACGAGTGATAAACGTCGCTCTTCCGAAGGAGACACGCTTGCTGACAGCGTATTGATGGAGGCCCCCAAGTACTGGATGCACTGTACCGGAATCGGGACCGACTTGGACATGTTGATGTGCAACCCCAGCTTGTTCAAGAGAACGCACGTCTTCTGGAAGTGTGCTTGAGCTTCCGAGAAGGAGGAGGCTTTGATCAACCAATCGTCCAGGTACGGGTAGACAAACACCTTGTTCTTCCTCAGGTGTGCCGCTACCACTGCCATACATTTTGAGAATGTCCTGGGTGCAGACTTCAGTCCGAAGGGTAGCACCGTGTATTGATAATGATTGGTGCCGACTTGAAAGCGCAGAAATTTCCTGTGTTTGCATGCAATGGGCACGTGGAAGTATGCGTCCTGTAGATCTATGGCACACATCCAGTCTCCTCGTTGCAGCTGAGGGTAGATCTGATGCAACGACAGCATGCGAAACTTTTCTCTGCGAATCCACTTGTTTGCCTGCCGCAAATCCAGAATGGGCCTGAACTCGTTTCTGTCCTTCTTGCGGACAAGAAAGAACCGAGAGTACAGACCTCTTCCTCTTTGAGACAGAGGTACGTCTTCGATCGCCCTTTTCCTTAGCAGAATGTCCGTCCGCCTCCGTCTGAAGCTCGCGCAGTTGATACTGCGAGCTGACGGGAGGAATCGATGGAGGAGGGCTGGTGAAACGTAGACTGTATCCATTGCAAACAATATTCAGCACCCACTTGTCCTGAGTAATTTTTCTCCACTCTGCCAGAAAAAATTGAACGCTTCCCCCCACCGGAGCGGGTAACGGACGAGGGGGAAGTAACAGCTCAGGGACGGGACCCGGCCGGGCCCTTAGTCGCGGTAGAGGACTGTTGACGACCTCTACCACCCTGTCGCTTCTGGAAGGGCCGCCTGTACTGCTGCTGCTGCTGTTGATGTTGTCCAGCAGACTGCCCCCTTCCACGACCCTGCGACCCAAACCGACGTTGGTACTGTCGGAAGGGTTTCTTTTCCTTGGGCTTCTCCAAGCCCACTGCCGTCAGGGTCTCCGCTTCGGCCTTCATCCTCGCCATCTCATCATCCGCGTGTTTCCCGAAGAGGGTATCTCCGGAAAACGGGAGATTCGCCACGCGTTGCTGTGCTTCCGGTTTCAATGACGTCAACCTGAGCCAAGCGTGGCGTCTCTGGTGAATCCCGTGGCAATATCCGTGCGCGGACAGCAATGATATGTCCGCTGCGGCGCCGATGGCCTGATTAGAGACCAGCATCCCCTCCTTGACGATCTCCACAAAGTCCTCCTTGCGGTCTCGAGGGACAAGGTCTGCGAACTGCTCCATCGAGTCCCACAGGGACCGGTCGTAACGTCCCAGCAAAGCCGAGTCACTGGCGGCCTTCATGGACGAGGCGGATGTCCCACACGCCTTGCGACCAGCAGAATCGATCCAACGGCTCTCCTTGTCCGGAGGCACCGTGGACGCAGGGGAGGTGGCAAGAAGCTTCCGTGCAGCAGTCACGATGACCGAATCCGGTACCGGGTCCTTCCTCAAGAAGGCTGGGTCTGAGTCCGGAGCCCTGTACTTTTTTAGGATCCTGGAAGGTACAGACTTCACCGTTGCCGGCGTCAGGAATAGCTGTTCGGCGGGCTCAAGGAGTCCCGGCACCAGAGGTAACAGGGGGCGAGACAAGTGCCTCTTGTGTAATGTCTCAAATATCACCGAGGTAGAAGCCGTAGGTGCTTCAACCTCAATGCCCAACTTCGCCGCTCCACGCAGGAGAACCTCCTGAAATGTGCTTATATCGTCTATCGGAGACACCCTAGTCTCCGGCGAATCGGACAGCGTGGGCGAGTAGGAACGGGTCCCAGATGGAGAACGTGACCTGGACCGACGTCTCTTGTGATGACGCCTGGATCGTGAGGAAGATCCACGGCCACTCCTTGATCTGTCCCGTCTCCCCGAGCGAGACCTCGACCTCTTGGGCCTCGGACGCTCCTTCGGCCTCCCAGGGTCAGGAGTCCTAGGCTTCTTAGGAGTCTTCTTCGGAGGCGTCGGAAACTTAGGCATCGACACCGCCCTCGGTGGGACCGGGGGTGGAGGAGCAACCGGACGCGGGTTCTGCGGAGCCGGCTTCGGAGGTGGGGTAGGGGCCTTCGGAGGCGGACCCTTCGGCACAGCAGGCCGCGAAGGAGGTGTAGAAGGCTTCATCGGAGTATCCACCCCGGAATGCGCCGTTCCCGGCGAGCCACCATCTCTTCCGGAGCGTGGGGAGCCCCCCACAGTCCTGGGCCTGTCCTTAGGACCTCCAGACGTTGAAGACCGGTGTCCAGACGACGACCGATGTCCCCTCGACGTCGAACGGTCCTTCGGCGTCGACCGAATCACACTTCTCGACGTCGAACCGTGTCTCCGTCTCGACGTCGACCCCGACCAGATCGACGAGCCACGAAACCTCGACGACGGGCGATGGTGCCTCGACGGCGACCTCGACCTCTTCGCCGGCCTCGACGTCGACTTCTTGGATCGCTTCGACGTCGACCCTTTGGACCCTCGACGTCGACCTCTCTGACCTTCTCGACGTCGATCTCCTTGACCGTCTCGACGTCGGTCTTTTGGAATGCTTCGACGTCGACCTCTTCGGCGCCGGAGACGCCTTCCGTCTCGACGGCGACCTCGACGACGAGGATCCCCTCGACGACGATGTCCTTGACGGCGAACGGCGGTGTCGCCTCGACGGCGAGCGCCGACGCCGGGCCCTCCGATGTCGACCACTCGACGCCGACAGCGACGACGAGGATATCGACACCGGCTTCGACGGCGGCCGGAACACGTTCCTAGACGTCGACGGGCGACGTTTTCTCGACCCAGAGCCCTGGGGAGACCTGGAACTGGCCGTTGACCGTCCCCTCGACGTCGTGGTCAGCGCAACTGACCCAGACGGAGACCTTGGGCGAGGGCTGGTCTTCCTGCCCCTGGGGAGCCCCCCAGAGGCCTCAGCATGGGTAGAAGGAGCCCCTCCTGACCCACCTCGTGCCTTCAACTTTCTCTCCTCAAGTCCCTGAAGCCTGATCTTCTTCCTCTCCTTCAGGGTCCTTCCAGAGAAGCTTCTGCAGATCACACACTCCTCAGGAATGTGGGAAGAGGGAAGGCAGAGAATACAGACCTCATGGGAGTCTGACCTGGCCTTCTTTCTTGAGCACTCAGGGCATTTGTCGAATAATGCAGGCATTATGGACAAAAAAGAGTGCAGAAACACAGAAAGAAAGTCACCAAAGTACTTTAAAAGTACCAAAAATCGAAATCAGTGTAAAACACTAACAAAAACCCTTGAAAAGGGAGAGCTCAATGCTCCAGGGTCCTGCTTGCAGGAGCCGGAAAAAAGAACTGAGGCTAAGTTGGACCTGCTATGCATTCTGGGATACTGAGAGAAGGTTCTGGAAGGTTCCTTAAAGGCACAGTATCCTAATTAAGCCACATAATGGCAGCCTATGGGGCTTGTCTGTCCAGGTTCTTCTCTCTATCATTCCTGAGGGATTTTGCTGTTAAGCAAGGGAAATCTGTACAGGCTTTGCTGTTTTGTGGATTTTATGGTGGAATTTCTAGTTTAAGTACTGGACAGTGTAGCCTTTTTGGCTGCATTATCTGTCTTTAAATTCTCTCTTAAGTGTCTATGCATTTTCTGCATTTTTTGACACTGTAAGAGATTATTTTTGATTGCTCCGGGGTCCACGCACATGGGCGGGACTATTCACTAGATTATGACTATACACAGAGATCCCCTACTACAGAACCTCCCGATTGACAGTTTCCTTCACAGGGAGGGTGTTCCACAAGGTAAGCTGGTGTGGGTGTGCGTCTGTCGGCATGACGCAGTGGATGCTGTCCTCTGCAGGGTGTTTAAGTGCGAAGTCTTGGTAGATCATTTTGTTGTGAAAAGTCAGCGAGGATGATGGTAGTCGAGGGGTTGGTTAACCCCTGGACTACGTTGGATAGCTCCTTGCTGTTGGAGGGGTCATGGATGCAGGTGGCTAGGGCAGTCTCTTCTTCAGGTGATTATATAGGTGGAGGGCGTCTTTTTAGCATTTTCGGTCTTCAAGGCTCTTGCTGGCATGCGATCTTTCCTGCAGTCACGTTTCTGGGTTGTAAGTTCTGCTGTGAAGCAGTTGGGATCGGTGGGTTTCTTCGGTGCAAGTTCAGAGCTTGCAGTGAAACAGCTGCTGGTTCTGTGTCTTCAGTGTCGGTGGATAGGCAGGAGTTAACTGCATAGGTCATCACTGCTCTGATACCTTTGGACAGCCGCACAGTGTCTCGCTGGCGGTGGAGGGCGTTCCGAGATGACGAAGTGGACTCAGTGGTGGTCGGTCAAGGTGAGCTCTTCAGTGTAGGTGTATTTTACTCTGTTGTTGGCTGAGCAGATAGGGTCGATCGTGTTTCCTTCAGTTTGGGTGGGGACCAGATGTTTGAGTCAGAGGTTGGTCATGTTGGCGTATTCCGTGCTCAAGGTGGAAGTTGAGGTCTCCTAGGAAGATGTACAGGTTCAAGTCAACATCAAAAGGGAGGATGAAGTCGGGGATGGTGTTGAAGGCATGGTGGGTGCTGGACGTGTAGGCGAGGGTGCCTTCCATGGTGGTTTTGAGGTTTTTTCGGAGATGGAAGTGGAGGTTCTCCATGAAGAGAGTGGAGTAGTCTTGTGGTAGAGCATTCGAGGTTCTCTTTGTAGATTATCGCAATGCCTCCAATGTCTGTTGATCAGTCCCGGTGTGTGATCTTGTATGCTTTGGGGGTGGCTCTGGCATGGTCTGTGTGAGAAGGTGGCCTGGTATATGATGCTCACTAGTTCTAGTGATCACCTTGTACCATGCCAAGCAACCCTTATAGTGCATGTTGTAAAGTCAACCTTATAGACAAGCTATCCTAGGGGTAGCATGGACTAAGCAGTCTTAGGCTAAACTCTGTAAAGACATGTGAAGCAAGCTGTTTTACCATACACAATCCCTTGAATACCTAATGAAAGGACACCACACAGATATATATTGAAAATATATATGGATTTATTTCTACAAATATCCCCTATACTCTTTATGAGCACAGAAGCAAATGCGTTAAAACAAAACAGTTTAAATATACAAAAGTTGCACAATTTTGGATGAGCCCTAGGGGCCACCTAAACCATATACTAAAATAGTGGTATAAGAACCACTATGGGGAAAGTGAAGAGGCCTAGGGCATCGCTGGAGCTATTCGAGACTAGCAGTGATGAAGTCGGGAAAGGCCCGCGGGACTCGGGTGCAGTGCGGAAAGTGCACGCATGTACCAATGCAATGTCAATGGTGCGTAAAAGTTACAAAGTTAGTTATTAAGGAACCTTCCGAGTGACCTAGGAGGATGAAACTTTAGACACAGACACTAGAGGTGTGTACCAGTGTGGGAACACCGGCGTTGCTGAGTTACCTCACCAACAGGAAGCGGGTGCATAGGGTCGAAGTAGTGTCGGGTTTCGTCACGCAGGTCGATGGTGCTTGGAGCTGAAGATGCTGCAGGCGGCTCGATGTGAAGAGTTCCGGTGGATCCAAGGGGGGATCTGAAGAGGTGTAGACCTGAAAGCAGAGGGGACAATGTTCAAAGTCACTAGCCAGTGACTACCGTGGAACCAGGAAGGAACCAGGCGATGTCGGGTGCAAACAGGCAATGAGGTGAAGATTGTCTCTGAAGCCACGTGGACACGAAGAGGTCAAGGACGTCCAGGAGTCGATCACGAGCTGTCCCACGTAGGCTCTCGCTGATTGCGGTGTCGGCAACTTGATTGGAGCAAACAGGCCTTGGCTAAAGCAAGCCACGCAGGAAGTGATTCAAGCTTCTCACTCGGACCATCAAGGTCAGAGCGGGTGCTCCTTTTCAGGGGAGCAAGGGCCAGTCTGGAGCAACCAGACCAGCTGTGCAAATCGTAGGTTTCGTCGCCAAGATGGCCGCTAGCCACGTGGCAAGTGGCCGGGATGGCGCGTCGAGTGGCACAGTGCAAAAGGGCCCCACGCAGATCGTGGAGATGCTGGGGGGCTGATCTTCGGTGCAAGGGCTGCTCGAGGTTGGGGCTTCTCAAACCCCAAAGCACAGCGTCGAGGGTGCCTCGGGTGCTGCGCAGTCAGCTTCTCGGGGATCTTTCAAGAGGTCCGGTCCCACGTCTCTCGGTGCCTCCACGGGTCCCTTCTTTGCAGGGACTGTGGATCGGGCTGTGAGAAGTCTGGGAGTCTGGGTCTTGTCAGGCTCTGGGCTCGGGCTCCGGCGGCGGCAAAGCAGACGTCGAGTTGCTGGATGGTGCCTGTGTTCACAAGGTGGCCACTCCTAGGCCACAAGGGAGATGCTCTTCAGTCTTCTGTGCAGCAGAATGTCGAAGTCCAGTCGTCTTCTTAGTTTCAAGTTGATTCAGGATGATCTGAAGTCTCAGGACACAGTTCCTACTCTTATTCCAAATCTGGGGGCCGGATCACCTACTAGGTCCCTCCTCTGGGTGGGACCAGGAAGGGGAGTGGTTACACCCCCTTTCCTTTGTCCAGTTTCGCGCCAGGACTGGGGCTGGAAGGCCCCAGCACTGGTTTGAACTGGCCTATGCACAGGGACACCTTGTGTGCCCCAGGCATGTCAGATTCTATTCAGCCCTGTCCTACCCAATACACAAAATCCTGTCTGGGGTGGTGCTAGCACCTCCCAAGGCAGGAAACCCTTTGTCCAAGCTGCCCTCGCTGGAAGGACTCCCAGCAACAGGAGGTCAGACTTGGGTCTGTGGTGGCAGCATCCATTTTGTGATGCTGAGGCTCTGTTTAACTTTACCCGGGTTTCAGGTTAGGTACATGTCGTGTCCCTCTAGAAGGGTGGAATGCTACCCCCGTCGCCAGAACTGGCGAGGGGGTAGTATTCCAATTCGTATGACCCCAAACTCGACATGTTTTGATAAAGCCAAACCCAAGATAGCATTTAACCGCGAGGATTATAATGCACTTAAGAGTATATGGTATGGCAGTATCATGAAACAGCTAAAGGACATGGTTCCGAAAGCTGCAGACAGGCTCAGCTCATGCCAGAGCACCATCTCACATATTTCCAAGCACTCTGCCTCCAGGATTGATGAGGCCTGCCATAGGAGTGACTGATAGGAATATATGTGTCCATTTTAGGTTAGGTATAGGCATACTACACCTAAGTAAGGGGTGGTTACACAGACTTACACCAGCTGAGTGATCAGCCAGTTGTGTCAAATATGGAGGCCAGGCCAGGGGTGGCACAATACGTGCTGCAGCCCCTGGTAGGCCGTGGAAGCACCTATGCCCTGGGTACACTGTTACAGGGGCCAATAAGGTGAGCCAATTCCAATTATGTATGTACCTAAAGTACATGGGCATTAATTTAGAGAGAACAGCAGGCTGTGGGTCTGATTAGCAGGCCCACAGCCACATTAAGTCATAAACCAGTGAAGCAAAAAGCAAAAATTTGGGGTGACCATAGGATAGCAGACCCTACTCTCCTACAGTCTGGAGCAGAAGCGCGGTTCAGCCAAGTCTGTGATGAAGACAGGGTGTGGGTCGTTATGGTGTCCCAGATTTCTGTGGAACGTTTTCCGAGTGAGCGTGCTATCATCAGCAAGCAGCGGATCTTTCCAGAGGTATAGCTGATGACATGTTGTGGGCAGTATCCTCTGCGATGCAGGTGAAGCGATAGTTCTGGCAGGAAAAGGGGCCTTTGGTGGTCCTGGGGGAGAAATGGGTGCAGTTGCTGTCCTGGGATAATACATGCTGCATCCATTAGGGACCCTCTTTAGTACCCATGCCCTGGATATTAGGGTTACTATTTACTATGGACTTACAGGGGTGCTAAAGTTCTTGCTAATTGGGGTACAGCCGAACACGTTTGCTGTTTTGGGACAGCACACTGGGAACTGGTTAACAGGGACCCAGTACACACTCACTCAAGAACATCAGTACCAAAGAGGAAAAAGTGGGGGTGATTATGTCCTACACTCTTTGCATACTGTGTTCAATCTATATACAACTGTTAAGAGAAAGCCAAGCTCAAAAATACTTAACGTCAATTCCAAAATGAATGCCCTTGTATGGACAGCTTATTTGTATCAACATCCCTCCCCCCTCAATCCCCGCCGGTCACTGAACATGCACTTAGAAATGAAGTTATGAGTAAAGAAGTGGGAACTGTAACAGTATTCACTGTATTGAGCGGGTTTACTCTGTACCACACAGTTTGCAGACAGCGACCCTCATGAGAAATACCTTTTAATACTCTGCAGTGTATCAACTAAAACACAATATAAACCAATGCTTGAAAGTGCTAAAGATTATACTAGCTGCAACTTTTAAACTGTGCTCAAAACTTTACAGCTAGGCCATCTTCTGAAGCAAAACAAGCACATGGACATAGTTCCATACCTGGTGGAGACATTCTTCTATGTGAAGTAGAAATTATCATGCTAAGACTATTCTGTCTAACTCAAGACTGCGTACAATACTGAATACGTAGTAAGTAGGAACTTTTTGCAATACCAAAAAACCTTGTGTGGAACACAGTGAACACAAATCGTCAACTGTTACTCTTCAATACAAAGATGTATAGCGTGTTCAATACGCCCACACACCTATGATGAGTTAAGAGCACATGCGTTTTGTTAACACCCATTAGCTGGACCAATACTGTACAAAATTAGGTAGAAAAGTACTATGGTATTTACTCGCCACTATGTCAATTATGAAACAAACTAGCACACTAATTGGATGATGGTCAGTAATTTCAGATGTCCTAAAGGATGTTCTAGAACAGGTCATGAGAGATTTAATATGCGAGGTCACTGTAATTATACTTTACTCTTGTTTTGTTCAGTGGGCATATATTTCATGCACTGTTTAAAATTACTCTTTTTTTAATTTTTTTAAAAAAAGTTTTAAAAGATCTTTATTATACGGTATTCGGTTATCATACATTCCACAATCCACATCTCCACAAAGACTGCGCGAGCTTATAGCAGTTTGCTAGGTTTTGAGCAGGATGACACAGCCATTCAGCCGGCAACCCGGGGGTCCGGCGGCGAATTCCCTGCGACAGCTCGCACAACCATCTGTTAACCAATGACATTAATGGTAGATCTTATGGTTTTACATTTTATCATCAATATTCGTGTTGCAATGGTCACTCAGTGTTGGCTTCATGTATGTAACTTCCCAAAGTCCCATAGGTCGTGTGTGAGTCAGCTGTAGGTAGTCAGAAATGGGGAGGGGAATCGGCTATATATGCGTCTCTAATGCTGAGTCAGTGTTGCTGCTCTTATATTGGCAATGTGTGCATCAGTATAGCTCACCGAGGCATAGGAGTGAGCAGGCGTAGTCAGCAGGGTTAGTCCGCAGCCATGTTGGGAAAGGCTCAAACAACTTAGCAGTAGGGTGCCTGCGTGTCCTCCCAGTTACATCACTGGGAGAGCGCTAGGAACATGACAGCGTCCAATGAACAGTGTATCTTATCCATGTGCAACACGTATGTGGCCAGGTGTTCATGTGTACCTCTTGCAGTGCGTGTGTGGCATCGCGTCTCCGCTATTCGCAGGTGTTTAGGTCCCTGAGGGATTGTCTCCTGTTAGTAACGTGTTCTCTAGTGTCTTCATTTAAAACAAAGAAAGTGGGTCCGGTCAGGGAACTTGACCAGCAAACAAACTGTTCCCTACGCCCATACACTGGCTGGGATAACTGGGGGTTGGGACAGTGTGAGAGGTAGGGGAGGGGAGTGGGGGGAGATCACTGCGGGTTCTGTTGTGGAGCATCTATTGTAAATTGGGGTCCAGCGAGGCGCTATGCAATATATAGGGACAGTCGAGGAGGGGGGGGAAGGAAGGAAAGGGGGAGTGAGCCGAGGAAGGGGCGTAAGTCCTCCGTCTCATTCAAGAACATTTAGGCATCATCTGCAGTGCAGGGTCAGGGCGTGAGTCGGCGGTGCGCAGGGTGGCAGCGCAGGCCATCTGTGCGGTAATTTGTCTCTTGCAGGTGGACGGGCGGGTGGGGGGGGGGGGGGGGGGGGGGGGGGGGTCAGCTCCCTTTTTGGTGTCAGTGTCCACTGTCAGCACAGGCATGTCAGGGCCAGGGTCACGTCGCGTACTCAGTGCCTCAAAGGCGCCCAATGTGCAGTGGGGAAGTGGTAGCATCTTCATCCAGGACCGTTTGTCTCGTGTCGGCGGGGGGTGAGTAGGCGGGGGGGAGGTGCAGGGCCGCATCCTCACTCAGCCTCAGTTAGTATCATTACGGCGATGATATCTTATGTCTCATGTGACCCCCCGTTCCCGGCAGGCGTGATGGAATGCCTTTAGGAGGTCGTTCCAAAGCTGGGCAATAGGGAATTTGCGGAGTCCCGCTGTTTCCTCTCGGAGAAGAACCGTGCCCTCCGCTCGTGCCCAGTTAGTGAAGGAAGCGCGCCAGTGTCGAACATGGGGGGAGGCCACTGCCTTCCAGTGCTTGGTGATCAGGCGCTTAGCCGTTATGAGCCCCATGTCCCAGAAGCGTGTCCGCACTTTGTTGGGCTTCGTGCGTTTATACAGCCCTAAGATGCATGCTTCCCACGTGCGTGGTAGCTGCTCGCCAGCGCTGCGCGTGAGGAGCGTCACGACCTCGCTCCAGTACGCGTGCACTTCGGGACAATGCCACCGCATATGTAAGATATCCGCTCCAGCCAGTGAGCAGCGCGGGCAGGCAGCATCTGTGGTGGAAAGTATCTATTTATCTTGTCAGGCGTCAGGTAAGCGCGGTGTAGAATATAGAATTGTATAATTTTGAAGCGGGGGCTGCGCGGGATATATGTCGGTCCGGCTAATATCATTGCCCATTCTTTGTCTGTCCAGGCCCGCCCTCTGTCCGCCGCCCACCCATCAGGCAACCGCAGCGTGGTTGGCTGCGAGTGTGGCTGCGAGTGTGTCTGCAGAGCCTGCGCCAACCAATGGATGACGTGCGAGCCAGTCCCCATAACATGGAGGTACTGCATAAAGCTGTGCATCGGCAGTTCCTCCGCTACATTTCCCCAGAAGGTAGTGAGCGTGCGCAAGAGGGACGCATGTAACAGGAACTGTCCAGCAGGGAGTTCCGTGGCAGCAGCTAGGTCTGCAAAGGTGAGCAGCGCTCCCTCAGTATATAGGTCACCCAGGGTATCTACCCCTGCTTGTGTCCAGCTAGTCAGACAAGTCACAGTCAGTGATCCCGTTGGGCTCGGGGTGCCTAGAATGGGTATGGTCGGGGCATACAGTGTTGTAGCCCGGGTGAGTTTCAAACAGCGCAGGAAGCACTTGCGCGCCACCGCCAAGTATAGCTGGGGGGGGCGGGAGGTTCGGGATATCGGGTGGAACAGGGTGTTGATTTGCGTTTGCGTCCAGGCAGCAGCGTCCGAGGCAGTATCCTCAAGGTGTTTGCCGCTAAGCCACTCCGACACCCACTGCATCTGTGCCGAAAGATAGTACAGTTCCATGTTGGGAACCGCCAGGCCTCCCAGTTCCGTTGGCATATAGAGCTTAGTCAGCGCTACCCTGGGTCGACCCTTATTCCAGATGAGGCTCCTCAGCAGGGTCTCGGAAAATTTTGTTCGGCACATAAGTCGGTACATTAGCGAAATAGTACAGCAGCCGAGGCAGTACTATCATTTTGATAAGTGCTATCCGACTTAGCACATTAAGGGGGTAAGGTGTTCCAGAACGTGATCTGCGCCAGAGTCGAGGCAATTGCTCGCAGGAGGTTCCCCTCCAGGACATCCAGTGGGTTCAGATAGATGCGTATCCCCAGGTAGCGGAACGTGGTGGGATACCACTGTAGCCTGTCGCCGCCCAGCCGCACATCACACTCGGGCGTATCCGGGTGGAAGGAGTAAGCCCCCGATTTGGACCAGTTGACTCGTAGTCCAGACATCTCCTCGAATGTTCGGAAGACGTCGGCCAGAGAGGCCGGGATGTTGGTTATATCCCTGACATACAACAGTAAATCGTCTGCGTACAGCGACACTGCATGGAGACCGTCCGCCAGCGGGATGCCCCAGTCGGCCCCCTGTGCCCTAAGGATCGTGGCCAGGGGCTCCATTGCTAGAGAGAACAATAGAGGCGACAGGGGGCAGCCCTGTCTAGTGCCTCTGCAGACTCGGATGGCGTCCGAGAGCAGCGCACCCGTGCGTACCCGAACTGTCGGCCTACCATAAAATAAGTCCACCATGGCCTCGTATCCACCACCCAAGTGGAACTTTTCCAATACCGCTCCCAAGTACGGCCACTCCACCGATCCGAACGCCTTCTCCAGGTCCAACACCAAGCGCCCCGCCTGAGGCCACCGCAGGGTGGCATATTCCTGTACCCGGAAGAGGCGTCGGATATTGTGAGAGGTGTGGCGTGTTGGGACAAAGCCATTCTGATCCTGGTGCACTAGTCTGGGCACATAGGGGGCCAATCTCCGAGCTAGAGTGAAGGCCAGTATTTTGTAGTCTGTATTGAGCAGTGCCAGTGGGCGATAAGAGCCTACTTGTGTGCAGTCTTTGTCCGGTTTAGGAATGGAGATCAGGGTTGCCTCACTTAACGTCGGGGGTAAAGCAGCATCGTCTAAGGCCGCAGCATACATCTTCAGGAGTTCAGGGATGAGTATGGTTGAGCCTGCCTTATAAAATTCGGCTGGAAGCCCATCCGGGCCCGGGGATTTGCTATTAGACAAGTTGAAGATTGCGTCGCGAACCTCTTCAGGGTCGAGCCGGGCTCCCAGCTCGTCCTGCTGTGTAGCTGTCAGTCGCGGCATTGGCAGGGGGGCAAGGTAACCTGTGATGTCGGGGCGCGGGTGAGGTAGCCGTGAGCGATACAGTGCGGTATAGTGTGTGGTGAACGCGTCGTGGATTTGGCGCTGCGAGTATAGTAATCCCCTCCCTTCCACTTGTATCGCTACCACTGGGGTTGAGCGTGTCTCTTGTGATAGCAGCCAGGCCAGTAGCTTGCCAGGTCTGTCACTCATGTGATGCGTCCTCGCCGAGTGTGCTGCGTAGTTAATGTCGCGAAGTCGCTCCAAGAGGCCCGCGTGTTCTGCGCGCGCCTCCTGCAGCGAGTCAGCGCCACCCTCAGCGGCCTCCCCCTCACTCTCGAGTAGGATAGTCTCCAATCTGGTAAGTTCACTCTCTAGTTGCTGTCTCATGTGGCCTTGCGTTCTCAGGCAGTGGCCCCGAATCACCACCTTGAAGGCATCCCACTCTACCTGTGGGGAGGACGCCGTGCCCGCGTTGTCCTCAAAATATTGAGCAGTGTGTGAGAGAAGGGACTCGCGAAAAGTCGTGTCCAGCAGCATCGTCGGTTGCAATCTCCAGGTGGGGACGGGAGGGTGCGGTCGGTCACAGGCCATAGTTAAAAAGTGTGGATTGTGGTCAGAGTGTGTGCGGCCCATGTATAGTGAGTCAGTCACCAGGGGTAGGAGGTCAGTGGTGGACATGAATCGGTCTAGGCGGACATGTAAGTCGTGGGCGCCTGAATAGTAGGAGTAGAGTCGTGTCCCAGGGTTGTGTGATCTCCAAACGTCGTGGAGGTCCCACTGCTCGGCCCACTCCAGCAGTGCCTTCGTGGCTCCGCGAGTTGGAGCGCCAACAGGGGGCGGGAAGGAGCGATCCAGTGCAGTATCTAGTGTGCAATTGTAATCTCCTCCCAGGAGCCAGGGGGTCGCATGCCAGGTTGCCATTATCGTAGAGAGGCGCGCCAGGAAGCCACCCTGGTCAGTGTTTGGAGCGTACAGTGATGCCAGCACCATCTGGTGTCCATCGAGCCTGCCTTGTATCGCAACGAACCTGCCCTCCCGATCTATCGTGGTGTCTGTAGCCGTCCAGGGTATCCCAGGGCGGACCCATATCAGCGCGCCGCGGGCATACGAGGAATAGGACGTGGCGTAGAGTTGTCCGCACCATTTGCGATGTAGCGCTCGGACCTCTGCCTCGTTCAAGTGTGTTTCCTGAAGCAGTGCTATGCCTATCCTATGTCGCTTCAAGTATGAATAAATCTGGTAGCGCCGAGCTGGTGTGTGCATCCCCCTGATGTTCCAAGTGCATATGCGTATCTCAGTCATTGTGCCATGGGTGTAGGTCCCCCCCACCTCCCCCGCCCCTTAGGTACTCAGGCAGTGTTTCTTGCTTGGCCCAGAGCCTCCTCCCCAATGCAAAAGTGCCCCAAAGTTTCAGTTCCGAGTGTGGTGATCTCCGAAGAAGGAATAGGGTAGGGAAAGGAATGGAAACACGTGGCCTCAACATGGCTACATAACCTAAAATGCCAAAAGGTCGGCTACAAAACATGGTGCCGTCCAAACGCTCGTATGAGCTCGTAAACTATACAGTTCTAAGGGGTACTCTGTGGCTTAAGCTGAAACAGTACAAATAACAGTATTGTCCATAGTGAATGCAGCATCCCTCCCGGGTAAAGCCAGGAGGCCTCTGCCGTCTGGCGGTCACCCAGGTCTTGCCGCTCAGCGCAGCTATAGCGGCTCACCTGGCATCGAGCTGGAAGAGCAGGGCTCTCGGGGGAGGCGAACTCTCACCCCAATGAGACTGGTTGTCTCCGGTCAGTCCATGTGGTGCTGCCGATCAGGTGACCAGTACTCAACAGTAAGTGGCTGGGTCATGTGTATACAAGAAGCACAATACCTGGTCGGAGTTCAGTGTCTCAAAGGGGGACAGGATCCAGCAAAGTAGAGCTGCTTAGTTCTCCTCTCACAATGGAGGCCTGCAAAGCCTCCGCGCAGTCATGTCTTTTCCATCGCGTGGGAGCTGAACTCTGCGTCGTCGCTCAGCCGAACAAGTCTGCAGTTCGCGGTGTGACATCCGGGAGGTCGTCGGTGTGCTGAGAGTCTTGTAGGCCATAAATTGCCTCATCACCACTCGGGAGAGGCGTCTGAGTTGTATCCGGGGCCAGGGACGGAGCCGGGGAGCTGCTGATTTCCACTACCTTACGGAGGGCGTCTCGTTGTTCCTGCATCATCTCGCTTGCAGTTGGAGAGCGAGTTGGCGGTTCTCTCGTTCTGGGAGGCGTGGTAGCTCTCCGCGGGAGGCGTGGTAGCTCTCCGCGGGAGGCGTGGTAGCTCTCCGCCGGCAGCGCCTCCGCGCCCCTCGCGTGCGTTCTGTGGTAGCAGGCCCTTGCGCTCGCCTAGGTACATCCGGCATGTTCTCATCTAGCCAGGCCTCTACTTCTTCAGAGTCCGTAAAAAAGTGCGTCTTGTCTTTCGCTACCACTCGTAGCTTGGCAGGGAAGAGGAGCGAGTATTTAAGTCCAGCTTGCCTCAATCGTCTTTTCACTTCCAGGAAGGAGTGTCTTTGCCTTTGGACTTGCACAGTATAGTCCGGAAAGAACATCACTGTGGTGTTGTCAATCCTGATCTCGCCTAGTTTCCTGGCTTCCCGCAAGATCGTGTCGCAGTCCCTGTAGTTGAGGACTCGGAGGATTATTGGTCTGGGGTTCGAGCCAGTGGCTTGGGGTTTCGTGGGCACTCGGTGGGCCCGTTCCACCACAAAGTGAGGCGACAACACCCCCTCCGGCAGCAGGTCGCGTAGCCAGTCCTCCACTCTCTGCGTGGGGTCCATCCCTTCCCATTTCTCCGGAATGCATCCTCCGCGCGATCCTCCAGGAATTCCACCCTATTGAGAAGATCCTGTATGTGCTTGTCCGATTGCGACACTTTCGGTTCCATTATTGTCACTGCACCTTCCAGCGCAGTGGTGCGCTCTTGCAACTTCTTGTGATCTGCTCTGAGATGAGTTAAATCAATCGCCACACCGTCTATCCTGGTTTCCAAAGAGGTGCGTGTCTGTTGGAGATTCCTCCATCCTTTCCATGGCTGCCAGGACAGAGTCCAGTTTCGACGCCACGTGGTCGGCGTCCATTTTGGAAGGTGTTTTCGCCATCTTCCCCTTCACCGACATGCCCCCTGTTCCGGTGCGTGTCTTCACCCCGCCAGACATGGGGCAAGTTGCATGTGTAGACAGCAGCAGTGGCGATTCTCGCTTTCGATTGTGGGGGCGCGGGGGCGGCAAGGCCGAGGTCATGCCCAAGGTGTGTCAGGCCATGCAGGCCAACAACGTTGTCTTCTCGGCTCTTATTCCTGAGCGCCATTCCCTTCTACGCTTAGGTCTGGTGACTCCACAGGTGGGGGGGGTCGGGTGGGGAGCTCCCCGTTCTAGCGTCTGGTCACCACGTAATGCCACGTGTGAGCGGCCTGTGAGTAGGCGATGCACTCAGCAGCTTTGCGATCGCCAGTAGGGGAGTAGCGTCTCCCAGGCAAATGGTGGGTAAGTTCCTCCAGTTCTCGCAGTCCCCCCCGCTCCTCCAGGTCCCTCGTGGTGGCCCTGGTATGTGTGCAGCAGAGCAGGTGTCTCGGGCCAGTGGTAGCGCAGGGCTTGAGCAGTGGCTAGTGCTGGGAGGCAGGCCCGCGTCTGCGGCAGAGTGTCCCCTGCCCCCTCCGGCCGCTCCGTTGATAGGGCGTCTCCCCAGAGCGCGTCGCAGCAGGCGTGTGAGGGCGCAGGCGGCTACTGTGTGTGGCTGTGGCCCGTTGTGGCTCCCAGTTCTCTATGCTCCCCGCTGGGGGGGGGGGGGTCCGCGAGCTCGTCGCGTCTCCGCGAGGTCCTGCGGGCACCGGAGCCCTCCGGTTGGTAGCGTCGGCCAGGGTGAGGGCGCGGGGCAGGAGAAGGAGATGTAAGGGGCCCCCGCTCACCTCGCAGCGTCGCCGCACCGCCTCAGCCCCGCTGTCCTCCCCGGCTGTCGGCTGGGCGCCTCGCCTTCTCCGCACTTCCCCAGGTCCGTCTCTGCCAGGTCCAATAGTCGCCGAGGTCCGGCCGTCACCAGTTCGCCAACTCCCCCACAAAGCCCCTCCAGCGCCGGGCACATGGGGTCGAAGGATGAAGCGCTTCGGGGGGGGGGCAACACTTCCGCCGCAGCTCACGTCCGCCAGGCGCTGGGCCGTTTCCAGCAGGCCGCAGCGTGGGGCCTAGTTGTGCTCAAGAGGCCGCGGCCTCGCGTAGTATCAATCACATCGGCAACCTCCTCCTTCCCCCTTCAGGTGCCTCGGATGTTCACTGACTGACCACTACCTTAACTCTATGAATACAATAGTCAATGAAGTCGCCCCTCTGCAACTAAAAAGAGTCTCCACCAAAATGTCTAACCCCTGGTATGATGATAGACTCAATGACGACAGGCGTACTATGCGAATGGCAGAGCGCACCTGGAGATCGGACCCTTCAGCACTGCATCTCAAAAGGCTTAAGAACAAGAGAAATGCCTATTTCAGGAAAATAAAGCGCACAAAGTCGGACTTCTTCAGCCGCCAGTTGGACCAAGCAAAGAACAGGCCAAGAAAGCTATTCGAACTAATCAAGACCCAAACAAAGGCACAACCCATACAATCAAACAGCACAACAAATGACACCCCACACTGCGAAGCCTTCTCTGCTTTCTTTAAGCTAAAGACTGACAACATAAGAAATGACCTCATCAAGGATGTAAGCCGATACCCCAACCACACCAGAATGGCTGACAATCAACCTAAAAACAAGGCATCTTGGATGTACTTCGATACCTATTCGGAAGAAGCAATACACAAACTGCTCTGCACCTTGAAGCCCTCTAATCACCTCACAGACCCTCTACCTGCTAATGATGTAAAAGACTTCATCCCCTTGCTCCTCCCTCTCTGGACCAAAATCATCAACAGCTCTTTGCAACAAGGCCACATTCCAGACTCCCTTAAGGTGGGGCAAGTCACGCCTATACTCAAGAAACCTACAGCTGATCCGTCTGACCTAAACAATTATCAGCCCATCACCAATATCCCCACCCTGGCCAAACTGCTGGAGAAATGTGTCCAACTCCAACTAACAAAACACATTGACCAATTTGACCTCCTCAACCCTCATCAATCAGGCTTCCGAGCGAAACATAGCACGGAAACAGCTATGACACACATAATTGATGACGCCCTCCAAATCCTTGATCGCAATGAGTCCTGCCTCCTCATCCTTCTTGACCTCTCGTCAGCATTTGACACGGTCAAACATGAGAACTTGCTGGAGCTGCTAAGCACTAGAATGGGGCTATCGGGAACTGTTCTCAATTGGTTTTCGGCCTTCCTTCACAACCGGTCTCAGAGGTTCAAGATCGACAATGTGCTATCTACTCCTGTGCCTGCAGATCTAGGTGTTCCACAAGGATCCTCCCTCTCCCCAACACTATTCAACCTCGTCATGGAACCGCTCGCCACCTTGCTCCAAGCATCCAATGTTCAATTCCATATGTACGCCGATGACACACAACTTTACCTAAAGTTACAATCCCCGGAAGATATCAAACATCTGAATTCCACGCTTATTAACACTCAATCTTGGCTGGCCGATAATCACCTCAAACTAAATGCTCTGAAAACTGAGATCCTACTCATCTCACCCCCGGCGAAAATTTCCTCCACCCAAACCTGGCTCAACAACCTAACAGCACTCAATGTCCAACCTACCATCGTGGACTCGGCGAAATCCCTAGGCATCACACTCGACGCCAAGCTCAACATGCAGCAGCACGTTAGCAAAGCCACAAAAGCAGCTAACTTCCAAATTAACACACTGAGGAAAATTAAACCCTTCCTCCCTGCCAAAGACTTCCAAACTGCTGTACAAGCTTTAGTCATCCCTCGAATAGACTACGGAATTGCAGCCCTCAGCGGACTCCCGCTATCCACAACAGCACCCTTAAGAGCCTCCCTGAACGCTGCCGCGAGACTCATTACTGGCTCAAGAAAGCATTCGCACATATCCCCAGACTTAAAGTCTCTAAAATGGCTGCCTTTTGAAGCCAGAATACAGCTAAAAATTGCAGTTATGACACACGCGGCCGTGCACCACAAGGCACCAAACTACCTCGCTCAAAAGTTGTCTATATCGGGAGGTTCGAGATCCAATAGGAGTACAAAAAATCTACTCCTGAAACCTCGTAGATTCCGGAAAGTGAAAACATACAAGCGCTCCTTCTCAGGAATGGCACCCAGGATCTGGAATGCGCTCCCTCCTGAAACCAGGCGTATCTCCTCCACTGCACTCTTCAAGAAAGAGGTGAAAACCATCCTTCTGGCCAAGATCTCCTGAACCTTATAGGTGTTGGTTCAGAGACTATGCATTGCCTTGTATCACTGCTCACCCTGTCCTTTGGCACTATACTTCTACTTGATGGGGGCACTACTACGCTACTCTTACTACCGACCAAGATATGATACACGTCGGTTTACTGATCCACTCTCCCGATGCCCCACTCATTATTCTCTCTATACTAAAACATTGGTATAAGCCACCCACACACCCAAGGGGTACCTGAAGACATCTGTAGTGGGATCAATGACTTGTGCTGTCCTATACTACTTCTTTACCTGATTGTATATTGATTTGTTTTATGTATGTTATTACTATCCCTGTTATTACCATGTTATTGACTATTATACTGTTCCAATTATCTGTTGACTCCTACTGCCCCTACCCTGTCTTTGTGAAGCGCTCTGATATCTGTAAGGATCCTGTTCGCGCTATATAAAACTTTGAATAAATAAATAAATAAATAAATCCCAGCGTCGCTGCTGCCAGGCCGGCCGCTGCGGTGTCTCTAGCCTCGGTGCGGAACTCCGTGACAGATTTCGCCAGGAATCGCTCGGTGCGTGGGCAAGTGCTGCGGGCAGGTCCGCCAGCAGTTTGAGGCCAATCAGGGTAGATTTGCTCGGAGAAATGACCCGGGGTAGGGGAGCTCAGGCAGGAGCTCTACCCAGGCACGTCTTTCTCCATTGCGCGCTAAGCCACGCCCCCACTGTTTAAAATTACTCTTGATAGAGAACAGGCCCTTCACTGTCCAAGACTTGTTTATGTTTCATTTTGTTTCTATACCTGTACAGCTTGTCAGAGTAAATTTACATTCTATAATGCTTCCATCTGCACAAAAAAAGAAATACATGGCATCTGCAGATTTCCACAGGTTTAAGTGAAGCACAAAACCTGTAAAAAATTCAATAGCGGCTTAAAACAAGAGTGCACATAGGCACACAAAATTGTTTTAGTTGTGGCTGTCCTCACTGTAACCCACCACATGGTATCATTTCAGTCAGACACATGGAAACGTTGGATGACCAGATTTGCAGTGGTGCTAGGAGTCAATTGTAGGGAACACTTGAAAGTGACATCTGCAAATGCAGTTTAGTTCAATGCCTTGAAGCATAAATTAACTATTCGTTATGATCCATGGGAAAAAGAACTTTGGTTTAAACTACAATATATTATACACAACAAGGGAACCCAAAGTAGCAATAGGTCTGGGACCTTGGGATTAGGCAATACAAGAGACAGTGGTCCCAAACTTCAGATCAGATAACCAAGCAACAATAAATATAGACCAAAATTGAAATCTATATTAAATGTCCAGCCGGACATTTAATAGTGGTTATATTCAAATGTAGTAAAGTTGTTCAACAATTTCCAAGCGGGACACAGCCTGTGTCCAATTACCACATGAATACAAACAGGAAAAACATTTAAATGCAAGGCAAAAGCAAAAGGTCTGTAAATTATTCACAGTTAAAACAGACAATTAGGTACACTTTGTATGATTTCGTCATACACAAATTTTCAAATCATCAAGTGTAAGTTGTCGACGACCTCATCTCTAAATAAGTGGTAACAAGGGCCAAAGTATACAGTAATCACTAATGCGATCCAAAGAATACGTAATAGTTAGCAAGGTGGGATTAGAGATGATCAAATGGCACCAGCCGTGGTTGTATATGGCTGTTAGATTGAGTCCGACAATTCTGCAAAACAGCTCCGAGAATTGGGAGTCTGACGTGCCGTGTGAGCAAATGCTCAAAAGATCCACCGGTCAATGCGGGGATGGGTGCGGCGCCAGAGTCAGTGCTTGCTAACTATTACGTATTCTTTGGATCGCATAAGCGATTACTGTATACTTTGGCCCTTGTTGTCACGTATTTAGAGAGGAGGCCGCTTCACACTGAGTAAAAGGCATTAATGTACATGTCCTGATGATCCCATATCCAAAGGGGATCGAAACGTCGTCAACTTACACTTGATGATTTGAAAATTTGTGTATGACGAAATCACACAAAGTGTACCTAATTGTCTGTTTTAACTGTGAATAATTTACAGACCTTTTGCTTTTGCCTTACATTTAAATGTTTTTCCTGTTTGTATTCATGTGGTAATTGGACACAGGCTGTGTCCCACTTGGAAATCGATGAACAACTTTACTACATTTGAATATAACAACTATTAAATATGTCCGGCTGGACATTTAATCTAGATTTCAATTTTGGTCTATATTTATTGTTGCTTGGTTATCTGATCTGAAGTTTGGGACCACTGTCTCTTGTAATATTGGTTTAAACTACAGCTCCTCTATTCTGAGTATTAGAAAGAAATTTCCATTTAACATTCCTATGTGCATTGCAAACCCACACCTAACTAGTATGGGGAAAGCAGAGCAGAAAGCACATGGGGGAATTGGGTTCAGACTAGGGGAGGGGACTGGAGGTTAGCATATAACAAGACAACCTAGAACTTGTTTCAAATTCTCCAAGTGCCCTCCCATATTTGAGCCCAGGAGATTAGGCAAGCAAGCCTTTAGACCCTCAATAATTCATGCAGAAGGCACAAACTACACACTGCCTGCACTAAATTTAGCATTTACAATTGAGAAAATACTCTGCCCTTTCATGAAGCAATGTTAAGTAATACTCGCACATACTTATCACCAATTTTTCGCTGGTCAATGGAGAGGGTGAAGATGGCATGGGAGCGTGATGACTGCGAGTTCATGGCAGTTGAAGCCACCGTCCGACAACTATTGCCCAGTTCCAGGCAGGACACAGTTTCCAGAGGAGAGACCACATCGCGCTCAGTCAAACCCACAATCTATGCAATAGAAAGGAAAAAGGTTACCCATAGAGGATCCTGAGCTGCATATACAGACTTGTAACCCTTTGAGTGAAGTTACAAAAAAAGGTTTTAACTTTTCTAGAATCTCTGCAAATTCACAAAGGGGCCTCTATAACAGACAAGCAAAGAACAACGTCACAAGAGGTATAAAACAGGGGGTTGTGTTACTCTGTATCGAGACAGTAATCTTCAAGTTTTTTTACAAGTCTGATATAATACAAAGTATGCAAAACGCAATCTTAAATGCATACATTTAGAACTGTTTGAAATACTACTTTTCTCCTATTGTGCATTGCTCTAACACACCAGTGGTCTAAGTCTACTCTACAAAAAACCATAAGTTAAACTTGCTGCGTAAAATGCAACATTAAGGTCATATACAGAGTGGAGGGGAGCCCATTGACGCCTGACCGCTGCCCATTCTGTTGGGAGTCCTGAAAGGGAGGGGTGATGCCGGTGGAGCCAAGACCCTAGTGGGGAACGGAGTGGCACTGGCGGAGATATTGCTGAAGAATGGCAGCTGCCTTCCCCCTCCTGTGCTAGCTCAGTGGATACAAGCCATGGATTGGTGCTCAGCACAGGAGAAACCCAGATATGAGGCCTGGGGATGTCCCCAAAACATGCAAAGGTATGGGAGTAAATGGTTGGAGTAATGTGGACTACCAAGATGGATATGAGCAGGTGGGATATAGGGGATGTATGCCATATGCTCCTATTTAACTGTACTATTGTGCTTGGGACATATTGGTGGTGTAATATACTTGAACAATCAAATTCAGTCTTTGCAAAAAAGTGCAACATTAAACAGTGATTAAACAAGAATGTCAGCAAATCAGGGATAGACCAGCACTTTCTAGAAGGCCAAGCATATTTACATCAGAGCATATGGCGTTTGAGTCCTCATGAATGCCTGCAAACGATTCAGGGCTTTGGGTTTAAAAACCAGGGGCTGCCAAAGTTACCTTTATGCCTTCTTTAGGATCTTCTCGAATGTTGATCTGGGAAGATTTGTTTCCGTAGGACAACAGGTCTAGGATCTCTTCATTGTAGATCTAGATATTGACAGAATAGGAGCAAACTATTACATTGGAGTCCGGTCTTTTGAAAAATAATATATAGATTAAAGGCGGCAGAAGCTCTACCTCCAAGTAGGATACTTTCAATAGAAACTCCCAGTCAGGCCGCTGTTCGATTTCTCTGAACAGGGTGCGTATCACTCGGGGTATAACGCCCACGGTAGGTTCATGTTCCTGGTCTTGTGTGTACGCGCCACCCATAGAGAACGTTTTCCCTGATCCAGTCTGACCATAAGCAATGACGGTGGCATTGTATCCTGCGGGAATAACGTGCAAAGTGTTAAGACCCGCAAATATCCTCAAGCTGGGTAGAAAGAAAATGCTTTTAAAATAGTAAAATTACAACTGATAATGGACAACCTACTTTACACTGTTATATTTCAATTAGATTAGTAGGTAGATTCCTTGTTATGTTTACATGCAAGTCTTCACAATCTACAAGCAAGCCAAGAGAAACAGAGGAGATTACACACACACACCACACTTGTTCTTGCTCACAAGATCAATCCATTTATTCACTAGTGATAGGCCTCAAAAACACAGTTGTCTGCATCAGTGGTAGCAACCCAAGGTGTAATGAAGACCATAGGCAAGTTTAGAACACTACAGTCTCAAAACATCCCGCTTTTTCCAAAACAGTTTTAATCAACTGTAGTAAAGTACTTGCAACATTAATGCACACCTTGTTGTCCAAGGTGAAGGAAAATATCTAGGATATTCACCCAGACACTAAGAAGCCAAGGAAAGAAAAAAGATGGCACGGTTCCTTTAAGAACCCAACATCTTCCACTTGCAATTGTGTATTGTACTCAGTTGCCCCAGAGGATCATTAAATTTTTTTCCACAAGCATTTATCATTCAATTCGTCTGTCATCAGCAAATTGCCCTACAATATAAAAGGCACATACAAATCAAAATTCATCCAAAAAACATTACACAAGTAAACAAACATTCCATATAAACCTCTGCACAACAAGACACGCATATCGTCAAATTCTATCATAATTATACCATAATCAGTCCCCGCAACAGAACATGCAGCAACCAATCCTTCACCTTCGCGACATTTTCAGTATCACTATAACATTTCTCTAAAATATTATGCAAAGTGCATAGGAACGTTTATTAAGATTACCAAAACTTTAAACTCAACATGCAGATGAGTAGTAATAAAGGGATCGAGAAGGATTCCTGCAAGTGAATTATCCTGCACTTGATACTATCACAACAAGGCTCGAAAAATCCCCCCAAAATTGTACAAGTCCTGCAGGTCTGGTACCTTGAAGAATCTCCTCGACCGACCTGCAACCTACTTGACCTCCGTCTCTGAAAGCTGAGCAAATGTGACAAGATAACAAGATTTAAAGGCATCTTTACTGCTCATTCACTTTGTGAGCAATAAAAATGCCTTTAAACGGTATCTTGTCACATTTGCTCCGTTTTCAGAGACAGGACAAAAGTTGGTCTTCCTACTCACCAGAAAGAGCGCGTAGAACCTAAAAATAGCACTCGTTAAATTAAGCTCGCAAATGAGAGCGGTCGAGTGGAATTTGAGCCCTGCACAAGTGCTATTTCATTGCTAAGGACACTCGTTTAACATAACAGTAATTACTCTTTTATTAGTACCAGTCTCACTTTCACAGCATAGTAATTCATCCAGGCAGATTGAACTTTTCACTACACGTCTACAACCCCATTAAATAGATTAGCAATTTATGACACCCCCTGGTACTTAACTTTCGACCATTTTATCCATAATTAAGAAAACACTGACCTTACAGTGAGTTGCTAGTCTGCCATTAGGCAGAGACATCTTCACCTGCAGTCTGGGTGCCATTTAGCTTTGAAAAGGGAAGTAGCCAGTTTTAACAGACCTGGATGAACTTTGTGCAAAAATAGCATAACTTTTTTTTCAACCAATGAAACAATCACAGTGATTGTTCGCCTTTTTGTACTGTAGGGTGCTGGTTCTTTGTGATATCAAAAATTTGATATACATGTAATGCATCCAGGGCTTTACATGCAATCTTAAAGTACTGTTCGAGGATAGTATAGTAGAGCAGCCCTAGGCTTAACACAAAGGAATGCAAGACATTTGCAAATAGACACAAAGATCAATAAATGACACTACTCAAGGAGGAGATCCACACTGATTTATAAAAATAGCATATAGCTTTATAAATATTTAGGCAGAGAAAAAGTATATAGTTAAGTACGTTTTTAAATATAAATTCTTCTCAGTTCAAAAGTGGGTGCAATTTTTGAGTTCTGCTAGGTTTCTTTATGGAAAAAGTTCTGCAAACAGGTCCAGGACAACGACTTACAGGACCAATCTCCCGGAGTGAAGGTGAATGGTGGGCAAGGTCTATGGCAGCACACCACCAGCAGCACACCACCAGCAGCACACAGGCAGCTGAGTGCAAGGAGCCTAACAGTATCGGGAGCCAAATAGGTTTTTATGGAGATTGGTCACTGCAAAAAGAGGCTGCAGAATCTGGCTGGAAGGCCAGTCTGGTTGAAGCAACAGGGGGATTAAAGGCTTGTGATGCTTGGGTCCGTATGGGCACCTAGGGTCCTTTTCTCCACAGCCCTGGGGCAATGGATGCAAAGGTACCTTTAGGTGTCAGTTTTCTTACCAAGAGCAGTCGCAGTCGATTGGGCCTGCATGCAGAGGCTGCAGGCAATCGAGGAGTCCATGAGGGGTGAAACCACAATGACTAGAGCTTTGGGAGACCGTGTTGTCACAGTTGACCCACTTAAACTATGGTTGGGGAAACTGGTGCAGTGGCTGCTTCAGAAGTCAGGGTTTGGCAGTTACGGAGGACTCCGTCCTTGCTTTCGATTTCCCGCAGGGTGCAGAACAAGTCTGCTGTTCATAAGAGGTTTTCTTCGAAGGCAGGCAGTTGTCCCAGGTTTCTTGAGTCAACAGCTGCAGGACGAGTTGACTTTGGAACAGTTTTTGTCGAGGGATGCAGATAGGCTGACAGGGTTGGTACCCGGTCAACTGCTACTTCTTTGACCTCTGCTTTTGTAGCTGTTCTGTGTCCTCTTCTTAAGTCATCAGGATCTGCTTCTCTGGTGTTAGGGGCTCCACTAAATACAGAATTTAGGAGCATTAGGCAATGGGCTACTGACCGTTGGGGTCACAACGCCCCCTATATAACCACTTCTTGTGGGACGTGGTCAAAACCCTATCCCAGGATTCCCAAGTATGGCATCACAAACATGGCTACTTCTGAAAAAATCCTTTTCAACCTACAGTAGCCCTCCTATGGGGTTGTACTAGCCCAGAGGTGGCACGCGTACCTGACTAGCTAATATTCCCGCCAGTCCAGGTACCAAGGGAGCCCTGGACAAAAGGGTTGGCTTCCCTTCCGTGAGGGGGAGCCAGATAAACATTTTAAAGGCAGTAGCCCTTTGAGGCTTGCCACCCAAGAAATGTTAATCAGCAGGTCATCCTGTGGGAGGGAGTGTTACACCCTCTTCCCGGACAGGGTTGCGTCCTTGGTCTCGGGAGACTAGAGGCCCTCACCCAAGGTGATGAGAACAGTGTCTCGGGTGGCAGAAACCAGTCAGCAAGCACACCAGAGGCTGGCAGGTTTTCAGGGGCCACCTCCAAGGTTCCCACTGATTCCAGTGATGGATTTGCCAATACATGCCCCCAGTGTGGGTTTATCAAAACGATATGTTGGTACCAAACATCCCAATTTTCAGTGAAGCCATCATGTAGCTGGGGAACTAGTCTTCACCAGTTTCCAGCACATGCTTTAAAATGGCTTCCCGGGTCACTTGTATGGCAGTAATAAGGCTGAACAGCACAGGGGCATTTCTGTTCATGCATGTATGTCCTCACATGTAATATTCAGAACCCTGCCATAGGGATGTCCGATGTGCTGGAGGGGTGACTTACAAATATCACATGCAGTGTTAGTGACATGGCACACAGGCAGCCTGCGAAAGCAGTCTTGCATGGCCTTGGTGAGGGGTCCCTCAAGATGACAAGTCATGTAGCAGCCCTTCGGGACCTTTTTTTAGTACCTCAGGCCCCAGGTAACCATTTACTGGAAACTTGGAGGGTGCTAAAGAGTTTTGCCAATGGGGGTGGGGGTGGTTATGGGGGGGGGGGGGGGGGGGGGGGGGGGGGGGGCTGAGGAAGGGGTTAGGAACAATTGTACAGATTTGGGAAAGAGGCCAGGACCTGGTTAGCAGAAACTCAGTACATTTTCAGTCGACATCACATTTACCGGGCAAAAAGTGGGGGTGACCATGTCAAAAAGAGGCACTTTCCTACAGGTATCTTGCACACTGAGCAGTATTCGTTTAGAAGGTCCCTTGTAAGAAATGCCCTTATAGGTTCAGCCCACCAAGTTTATGGACTGATGCTGCTGGGTTTTCACCTTCACCTGCTTAGTTAACTTACCCATTCCCTAGTATATGGTACAAGAGGTACCCAGGGCTTAAGTAACTCACTAGTGGTCTGCAGCACTTCACTGTGCCACCACTACAGTGACCAAGATGAAATTATGACTAAGCCTGCCACTGCAGCCTCGTCGGGCAGCATTAAAACTGCCAACTCAACAGGGTAATAGGGATTCTTTTGCCAAGTCAAAACCTTCCTTTTTAATAGTGATAAGCCACACAAGTACGGTCATGGTAATCTACCAGGCAGAGTGCTTAAAATTAACAAGCATTTGCAATGCAATTGGTCTTGCATTTGAGAGTTTGAGCTATTGGCATTGTAAATGATTTTTTTATGAGTTTTGAAAACCTGCAAGAGGTACGTAAAAATGCACTTTGTACTTGTTGCTTACGATAAGCAAGACTGGCAGTAACTGCGCCTCTTTTACTGACAGCCTTGCTTCTCGTAAGCACAGACTAAAAGTACAAAATGCATGTTTACGCACCACTTTTTTCTAGTATTGAATGTTACGCACATAAAAAAAGTAGTTGGTCAGTATCACACAGTGTGTGATCACACGTGGCAGCTGGATTTTAAGGTGGCAGAAGTGCACTTGCAACTTACATTTTCTTCTAAGCTGCTGCCGATGTCCCCGATTTGGCTACCCTGTTCGTGGCGATGTTGAGACGCTTCTGCCAGCTGAGAGAGCGCTGAGAAAGAACCCAGAGTAGTAAGATGCCCACAGCCAATGGCATTCGAAAGTGGCCATGGTCCAGAAAGATCCGAGGGGGGAAGGGAATCCGAAGATTGCGCAGACTGGGAATTCCTAGTCTTTGGGCACTGTAGATAGTACAAAAAAGGAGGCACCCGACAGGGATGCCAGCTAGCCCCTTTTTATTTTCACTATTGCGATGGAGCCATTGGCTTGTAGACTTAGGCAGACTCAGTGGATGGGGCATACAGGTAGGACTTTAGAGTATTTTGCTTTGCTGTATGCAGATGATGCTATGATTTACTTGTGAAGACCAAACATATCCATCCCAATACTGCTTATTGTAATGAGTTTTCAGTACTCTGGATTAATACCACCAAGGGAGGTCTGTTCCCTGCTGGGCTAACTTGTGGGATTACTGTGGGACGGCTACAGGGGCTTGGGCTTGCCCTGGACGGTAGACACAGTCTAGTACTTTGGCATAGACTTCACACGATGAAAGGCAGTTCCATGACATAATATGGAGCGAGTGCTCAATAATTTACATCCCTCAATCCGGTTCTGGAATTCCTCAAAATTATCTTTGATAGGAAACAGCGTTTATAAAAGTGGTAGTGTTGCCAAGGTGCTTATATGTCACGCAGGGCACCTGCTTATATGTCACGCTGGGCACCTTCTAGGGGGTAAGCCAGAGTGAATTTCAAGATATTGGCTCTCTTGGTGGAGCTCCTCTGGGGTAGCAAAACATGGAGACTAGGACTTGCCCCACTTAGGAGGGATTGGGACAACCGGGAAATGGAAGTTCGGAATTTGGAACGCTTACCTGGCAGCACGCTGTGCACTGGCTGAACGGGAAACCCAACTGGAGAGGTCCTTGCTGGGGGACACCCATGGTGGCCACCAACTTGCAACACTGATGATGCATTGGCAGGGGGGAGGGGCGACTGCCTCAGAATTAGCCAAATTTGATTCGTTTGATGGGCAGGCTTTGTGAACAGGCGGTGCAGTGGGTAATAAAGTGGGTGCCCTATTCCCTAAACCTCGCATTTGGATAGTACATCCTTTGAGCAAATAGCGAGACGGATGTCAGTTGACAAGTGGCAGAGACGGGTGTGTATAATGTTGACTGACCTTTACCCAGACGGGCTGTTCATGATCTTACAAGACGCAAGAGGGACATTCAACCTGGATGCTGGCCAGTTCCTCCAATACGCCACAATCGCTCAAATAGCACACCAACAATGGAATCCAAGCACACACATAGCCATGCTGTCAAGGGCAGACGGATGCATGCTTATAACTCCTCTCTATTGTGCACTGCGTACAGAGGCAAGTCAAGCCGCTATATATAGAAGAAACATGGCAGCACTTAAGTGCCAAATTCATCTCCCCCAAGCACTGGACCAAGATGAATGTAGGGCTCCATAAGGTGTCAGTTTGTGCTAAGTTCAAGCAGATAAACCCCCGCCCACTCGAGTGACCCCATAATCCCCGACTGCCACTGCTATACTCTTTGCCTGTACCGATCCCGGTACTCCACGCCCCCAGTCGACACAGCCCCCCCCCCCACGCCGACCATCCCGCTGCCCCTATACACGAGACGATCCCACCCTCTGACCGCTCTACCCCGCTGCGAGTGAATACTGCGGACCCCCCTGCCACCCATGGCCCGACATCTATCTCCTCCTGCTATGCTCTTGCTACCGCCTACATGCTCCCCCCCACAGTTCTGTCCCCCCAGTTACCTGGCACCACCACTTTGCGAACTGTACAGACCCAGATTCGACGACCCCCATGGCGGAGACTCGCATGTCTGCTGTTCATTTCCTTCTCCTATGCGGAGTTTATTTCCTGTATCCTAGCCTGAATAATTGTTTGAATGGTCTGTGATGTTCGGTGGATGAAATGCCATATTGACTAGGTTTATACGCAGAAAAGGTGCGCGAATTGCTGACCGCGGCTGAATGTTGACGCCACGCCAGCTGATGGTTCATTCTCTTTTCATGCTTGATGATGCAACAATAAAAACAAGTTTAAAAAAAAAAAAAAGTTCAAGCAGATAAAATACATACATATGGCCTACCTTTACCCCTAAGCGACTGCATACCATAAACGAATGTAGAGATCAGTGTTGTCATCGATTTGGAGCCAGACTTCCTACATGTGGTATGGCGCTGTCTGGTTAGTCTCCTTCTGGCTTGATATACTATCCCAACTTAAGTATGCGTCAGGATGGGATGTCCCACACTAAGTTAAGTGTGTGCTGCGAGTCCTCCCAGAGTGCTCAAGGGCGATTAAGCAGGTGATTTGCAATACCAGGTCTCACAGCGACAAAGAGGCGCATAGCAATCCACTGGTTAAGCCCTCGACAAGGAAAGCTTGGGAGAAAGATTGGCTCAAGTGGGCAGAGGCGGAAGAGGCACATTCGAGTTGAGAAAGCACAAGATGCCTTACGTGTCTGGAGTGTAACAGACACTGTTGGAACCCCCTGGTCCTTCCCAAACTAAATCTGGCCAATGAGTGGCATGGGCGAGTGATGAGAGATGGAGTTACTTATCAACCTGAACTCAGCTTACAACGCACATGGAGGACTTGTGATAAATGTACACTGAAGGGTACTGAGGACTACTCTGCATGATGTGAACCATTATTTACATGGAAGCTTAAGGGAGGGGTATGAGAGGGACGGACCACTGTTTACACCAGAACTGTTGTCTGGTAAATTTGAATGTTCTAATGATGTTGCTTTGCCAATGTTTTGTTGCAACTATGCTACTGCAATAGGTTGCAACACTGCCGACAGTGACAACTGATCGTCTAACTACACTATGGGAATTTTTTTTTTCATGGTATGAAGACGTGTAATGTATCCAGTACACAAATAAAAACTGACTATCAAGAACATAAGAACTTCTTAGCAATCACTTCACTGACCCAAATGCCTCACTTACCTTTAAAAATCCCTTTAATCAGAGGAGCAACAGCTGTATTAAAAACTTCCTCCTGCTCGGTGGACGGATCGAATACATAATCATAAGTGAATGATTTCTCACTGCCCAGAGTCACCTAAAGAAAAATGGGAAATGGCATTTCATATTAAGTGATATTCCAAACTGCTCGATTTACAAAGTAAACAGTATTTAATAAGCCTTAAGTAGAGATTTGTTCTGCTCCAAGAAAAAAAGTTTACTCCGAATGCCAGAACTAGGAATATTCTGTTTAATTCATGAAAAATGAGATTTGGGCCTTAATTTTCATTCCATTGAACTGCTGAAACAATTATCTGCAATTCTACTTGGTTCTAATCGGGTAGTTAGGCTGACCAATTTAAGTTTTAAGGCATTTAAATACTGGTTACCCTCACCATTTTCCTTTATTTTTCGAGTGAAATGCTAGTTAGCTGAACATTACAATCAGCATCTGCAAACTGCTCTTCCAGAGCCATGTGTGGTTCTTAAGCAGTAGATGTAGGAAGCTAGCTCTGTATATACTATACCAAATGTAGTTATTGTGTGCAGAGTCCAGTGGATCCCCAGAGGCTTAATTAGATAATACTAAAAGCTCTATTTATGGTAGACCAGTTAGGCTTATTAGAGGGCTGTTTAAGCATTAGTTGTACGGACTCAGCCTAGGTATAGTCTTTGAGCATGTAATCATTTCTTGCCTATCTGGTTTTAGGTGTAAACCTATAACTGATAAAACCCCACTGAAAGGAAAATAGCCATTACCGGTGTAAACATATAAACAATGAAAAAACACCTTTGCAACCACAAACTAAGTGCCATTCAAAGAAAGGAAAAGATGAGGGACAGTCACTTTTATTTCTTCCTGATGGGGACAATACAATGTAATTTTGTTATACAAGGTAGCATCAGAAAGACTGGGCTAACATTACTCTGCTTGAGTTGTTTATGGATGTCACTACAACATTCTCTTCTTCCTTCTGCTTTTTTCAGTTTTGTGGTCTTTGGTCTAAAGATGCTGTGTTTAGATGCATGTTTGTCTTATTTAGTTATTTTATAAACTGTAGAGAATCAGGAAATATCAAAAGCATTTGATATTTTGGATACATTTGATTTCACAGATAGGTAAAACGGCTGGTTTCATAAGAATCGTTCCTAATCTGTATCATATTTACCCACAGATAGAATGGGAGAAATCCTTTGCTACATCCGCCCCTTTTCTAGTGAGTCCGTATTGATTGCAAGTGAATTGCCGAACACCCCAGGCTTTAAACATTCAATGCAAGATGCAAGTGACAGGTATACGTGAAAAGAATATGGTCACCAAGCATCTGAGATAGGGGTGAAAACATGACATCAGATATTTGGTAAACATGGAACGCAATGTCACATGGAATGCTGCTGAAAAAAGTTCCTACCAAGTTCAATAAAGATTGGAGTGATATTGTATGTATTTGCAGTAATTCAGCTACGTATATGAAAAAGTAGTATGATCGCCTGTCAAAATCAATACCGGAGCTGAAGTGCTTCCCTGAAAGAGAATCTTTTTACTTGCTAGAGGGTATGTTGAAAGCATCTTAACGATCTTCAGAGATAATTAAGAACGCTATTAACTTTGTAGTCCATTCTAGTGCAGTAAAAATGTATTTGGACCCAATATACCCTGTGCATATGCTATCTATACACATGCACTATCAGTGCAGAAGGCAAGCATTAATTAAAAGTAAAATTCCATAAACACCGGAATTAATAGCACGAAAATGTGTGACCACTTTTTTTTTTTTTAGAGGTACTGAAAAAACCCCACCAAAATTTACCAAAAATAGAAATTGAAAACAAGAAAGCCTAACTATAACCCAGACCAATTGTTTTGGATAAACAGTTATTACTTTGTTATTTTAGGACCAAGAGGAACTCCGTTTCAGGTAAGTAACAGTCAAGAATAGCAATACTTTTCAAACTCAGCAAGTATTGTTTGTAAAGGCCTAAAAAGTACTTTACAGGCGTGTTAAATACTTTGGCAACATCAAACAGTAGCAAACTTGACAAATGTAAGAGCTATTTAGTGTAATAGGGAGAAAATGCAACGCAACCCAATGGAAGGAATGCAGTTCTATGCAGTTACAGGCAACTAATCGACTGCGATAATTAACGCCTCTCTCCGGCAGGGATCAATCCCGGACTCTGAAAGCGGGCAAAGTTCTCCCCATTCTGAAAAAGCAGTCACTGGATCCAGCCTCCCCAGACAATTTTAGACTGATTTCCAACATTCCTCTCTTAACTAAAATGCTGGAGATGTGTGTGCAACTGCAGGCTCACATCAACTTCCACCTACTCGATGACTGCCAATCTGGATTCCGACCTGGACAGCACTGAAATCGGCATGCTCCACATCATCGATGATGCCCTCCAAACCCTTGACCAAGGCAAAACCGGTCTCCTTATCCTCCTAGATCTATCCTCTGCCTTCGACACGGTCAACCATGGGAAGCTACTTGAACGCCTCAAACTTCGGATGCGATTAGATGGCCCCGTCCTGGACTGGTTTAGTTCCTTCCTCCAAAACCGATCTCAGATTCCTAATCAACAGTAACCTGTCCCCTCCCTCCTTGGTCACGGTTGGAGTCCCTCAAGAATCACCCTTCCCCCCCACCCATTTCAACCTTTATTTAGAACCCCTTGCCGAAGTCCTTCGCACCGCAAATATCTCCTACCATATCTCCTACCATATGTACACAGACGGCACTCAGATCTACATATAAAGCTCATCTCTTGAGGAGATTCTCGCCCTGAATGAGGCCCTGCTCCAACCAACTCAAACTCAATGCAAAGAAAACAGAATTCCTTCTAATTTCCCCGCCTAAAACCAACTCTGAGATCCAGACATAGATTTAAGCCATCACAGCCTTAAACTGTCCTCCGACTATTGTGGACTCTGCCAATTCTCTGGGAATAACCTTGGATTACAAATTGAACATGCGTGACCACATCAACTCAATGGCCAAATCTGCCAGATTCCACCTGAGCTACCTATGGAAACTGAAACAAGCCATCTATGAGGAGGGACGATTTGGTGGACACGGGTGGGTTTTGCTGTGGGTGGGTCAAGATACAGGCCTAGGTACAACACTCACTCAGCCACTGTAAATTATGCACATCCCAACAGATTCAATTGCCTTGACGAAGTAGATTGTGGGGAAAAACCCCTTCGAAGTCAATCTCACCAAGTCATCTCAACTGAATCTGTAGGACAGGGGACGGGAATGGGAGTGACTGACATCACCAATAGAGAATTGGATTCACTCCAAGGTGGTAGTTTGAACACTCCTAGCCTTAGGGTCCCTGCAGGCACCTCATCCTTGAGTCAAATGGGCAGTACTCTAACTCTCCAGGCCCTCTGTGTCCCAAACACAACATCTACTGCTCTACCTATCCAGGAAACACAAGAACGGCTGCCCGTACCCCCATCCACGGGCACTGCATTTGAAACAATTGAGGGGCCCCCTTCTAAAACTATTATTGAAACCCTGAAGGTCCTCTCCTGGAATGTGGCAGGTATTGCAAACAAAATACATACAGCAGACTGGGATCTTTTAATAGGCACCAGTGATATCTGTCTCTTCCAGGAGACGTGGGCAAGGGACCCATTGAGTAGAGCGGGTTTCGCATTTTTTGAAATTCAGGCTAGGTGGAGTGGAAAGGGGAGACCTTCGGGGGGTCTGGCGATTTGGGTAGCTAGTCACATTGGATGTACTGCGGAAAACGTTTTCACGTCCTCGCAGGACATCCAGTGTGTACTTCTAAGGTGGCCCAATGCAGTAAAATTGGCCATTGTAAATGTATACTCTCGCCCAGTCAGTGCAGCCAAGGAATCGCCCACTTTGGAAGATCTTTCGTCCTTTCTGGGCTCACTGCCAAACGACCATAAAATTGTGATGGGCGGAGATTTTAACTGCCATTTTGAACCTTTGGATGGCCTAAAGGAGGGTGCCCTTACCACTGAAGACTTCTGGGGTGTCCCACCATGTTCATCCCCTTACCCCCAAATCTTGGTCTCCACTTGCGGTGCAAATCATGTCCCTCACTTTAAACTATGCACTGCGGGCTTGCAACGGTCGTACTCAGTCACAGCCCCTCATCGTGTACCTTCAATAGGAAGGATCATGAATCGAGGTTGGATTACATCTTTGTAGACATTGGCTTATGGCCTAAGGTCCAGGATTTTAGAGTATCTCCTAGAACAGATAGCGACCACAATGCACTTTTATTAGATCTGAAACACCCCGTCCCCGCTGTTGAGTCACTATCTACTAATCCAAAGACGACCCAGGGAATCTGGCCCTTAGTTCTAACAGGGGAAGGGTAAAATGGGGGAAAATAATTAGTACAGAGGAAAATAGAAGTAAAATCTTTGACATAGTACTCCCGAAGTTTGTAGAAATAGATGAACTAATTAACCAGCCTAGATCCCCAGATTTTAGTGACAAACTGGGACATATTCATGCAAACCTAGTGGGATCACTAGCTGAGGTTTTCTACCCTGTGGCAGCTCCACGGCGCAAACAGACCCGAACTTCAACATGGTACAATTCTGCCTGCAAAAAGGCTAAGACAGAGTTAATTGTCACAATCAAGGCAGGTTCAGATAAGGGCACGGTCGCCAAACTTAGGCGCGAGTATAAGGAAGCCATGGCTTTGCAAAGAGGGAGTGGGATTGGAATCATTGGCAGGATCTCTCCTCTGCATTAGAAACCAGAGACTCGAAAATATGTTGGTCCCTGGTAAATAATGGCACACGAGAAGTTAAAGTTGCAGTGGAGCCTAACATTGCACCATCTGCCTGGGAAGCCCACTATGGCAAACTGTATCAGGATACTGAACAGCCCGCCTATGAAGTGGCCCCTGATGACATACCTATCCCTGCAGATGGTTTGGAATTTACTCTTGGCGAGGTGGTTAGTGCAGTAGAGAGACTGGCAATGGGGAAGGCCCCGGGATTGGACAGATTGCCCGGTGACCTCTTTAGACAATATCCTGAGATCTGGGGCCCGTACCTCCTTATTCTCTTTAATGCCATCTTGGGAGGTATGGAGATCCCCTGTACTTGGCTGGGAGCTGAGATAGTGCCAATTTATAACAAGCATTTACAATGCAATGGTTTCGCCTTTGGAAAAGTTAGAGTTATTGGCATTGCTCATGACATTTCTTTTTTTTTTACTTATAAATAAATGGCATTGTTATTTATATTGCCAACAGCTCACAGCCCACACAGCTCTCTCAGCCCACACAGCCCACAGCCGACACAGCCCACACAGCTCTCAGCCCAACACAGCCCACACAGCTCTCAGCCCAACACAGCCCACACAGCTCTCAGCCCAACACAGCCCACACAGCTCTCAGCCCAACACAGCTCTCAGCTCTCTCAGCCCACACAGCTCTCAGCTCTCTCAGCCCTCACAGCCCACACAGCCCACACAGCCCACACAGCCCACACAGCCCACACAGCCCTCACAGCTCTCAGCCCAACACAGCTCTCAGCCCAACACAGCTCACAGCCCTCACAGCCCTGACAGCCCACACAGCCCACACAGCCCACACAGCCCACACAGCCCACACAGCCCACACAGCCCACACAGCCCACACAGCTCTCACAGCCCACACAGCTCTCACAGCCCACACAGCTCTCACAGCCCACACAGCTCTCACAGCTCTCACAGCCCACACAGCTATCACAGCCCACACAGCTCTCACAGCCCTCACAGCCCTCACAGCCCACACAGCTCTCACAGCCCACACAGCTCTCACAGCCCACACAGCTCTCACAGCCATCCGCCCACACAGCTGTCACAGCACAGCAGTTGTTCTCAGTGCAAGTGTGCACTGAAGCAGGTACTGTAGTAGAATTGGCCTATACCATGTACTGCACTGTGACATTTACACAGCACTTCATCCCCGGGCTGTGGAGCGCTCTGATTTGCACGGAGATCCTAGGTGCAAAGGTTTAAGATGGCGCGGGTTCGAGCGTGACCAGTGCCTGTGATGCTGGGTGACGCGTGTGAGGTCTGGAGATGGGGACTCTGCGCAAGCGCAGATCGGCCCTCTTACGTGGCTGGTTATAATATACTACTTTGCACAAGCGCAGACATGCCCTGCCTCTTACATGGCTGCGCAGCCAAGTTTTAATGTGCTCCATTTTTTTTTTTGCTGTTTGCAAAGTCCTCTTATTCCTGCTGGCACGGAGTGGTGCATCTTCGGCGTTTCACCCTGTGCGAGATTTGTTGAAGGAAGGAACAGATAGGAGAGGGGCTGCTCCATGACACTGTGGTTTCCTTGACAGTGGTTGCTCACTTTTTTTTGCTGGGGGAACGAACAGACAGGCTGACATTGCAGCACGCACACAGAAAGACGGACCTTAGACACTGCAGGCACACAGACAGACAGAGACTGCAGGCACACAGATAGACGGACACTGGAGGCACACAGACAGACAGACGGACCTCGGACACTGCAGACACACAGACAGGCTGACATTGCACGCACACAGACAGACGGACACTGCAGGCACACACACAGACAGACGGACCACGGACACTGCAGGCAGGCAGACAGCCGATCACCGCAGGCACACAGATAGACGGACATTGCAATCAGACAGATGGACACTGCAGGCGCACAGACAGCGGGACACTACAGGCACACAGACAGACGGACACTACAGGCACACAGACAGACGGACACTACAGGCACACAGACAGACGGACACTACAGGCACACAGACAGACGGACACTACAGGCACACAGACAGACGGACACTACAGGCACACAGACAGACGGACACTACAGGCACACAGACAGACGGACACTACAGGCACACAGACAGACGGACACTACTGTTTTCAACCTTAGCTCTGTGGTTATTAAAGCTTGCGGTGTCAGTGCTGAGGGATGGTCGAGTCCTTGGCGATGTGGGGAAAATAAAGTACCTATAAAGCATATCATGAACGGTGCATGACTCATAAGTGCAATTAAACAATATCTTAGGCGGACTACTACAACTGATGTCCAATCACTCAATAAAGATAAATCATGAAACTGAATTTAACCTTTTCTGCTTTATCATGTGCTGGCTGTCAGCCATAGGCATACGAGGGTTGTAATGTCCACAAATCCATACGGATATGTTTGGGCTTAATATACATGCTTCGACACTTCAGCCTCTCACAAAGCGGTTCAATCGCCAAGACCATTTCGGACTGAAGAAAGCGGTTAGTCACTCGCCTGACTCACGAGGGTAAGAGTCATGATGATTGATTCTTCTAGATGCTAAACATGCGCTTTTTCTCTTCCAAGCCCCGCTATTATTAAAATATCGGCAGAAGGGGAAGGGGGGGGGCAACGCAGAGCGCGCTCTCGGCAAATCAAAACTCCATTCAGGCGGGTGATGGATGACGCTGCCCTGCCGGTGAACCCTCACTTTAATACAGAGGAAGTTATGAAAGCGACATCGATCACAAGGCCCTGCGAGGCGGGGCAGCCCCCGCAGCCCGCGGGGTGGCAGGCTGCCTGCTTTCCCTCTCAGTTCAAAATCAGGAAATTATAGCGTCAGTAGCGGAGGGGGGACAGGAAAGGAACCACTCACCTGGACTTCCTCGGCTGGCCGGCCCTCCGCTCCTGTCCGGTTAGCCCCCCACCCTCGCCCGCTTCTTCCTCCTTCCAAGTGAGGCGGCCGGGGTGGCAGCGCTGCAGGCCAGTCCCGCCTCGCTTCACCCGGGTGCTGCGGGAGTTCCTCTCTGGGCTCCCAGTCTGCTGTCACCCGGCCGGGAGCAGCGCAGACTTCCAGCGCTCGCCGTGGCTCCTCTTCTCGCGCTGGGCGGCGGGGGGGGCGGGCACTTCCGGCCGGCCGCGCTGGGATTGGCCGGCCGGCTGAAGAAACCCGCGGGCGGGACGGGATACCAATATTTGTTTGTGAGGACACGGGGGGGGCGGGAGAGGACGAGGGGGGCGGGCGGGAGAGGACGAGGGGGCGGGAGAGGACGAGGGGGGCGGGCGGGAGAGGACGAGGGGGCGGGAGAGGACGAGGGGGGCGGGAAAGGACACGGACGTCGGGAGGGAGGAGGGAACAGCAAACACGGCCCGGCCGGACCAGACACGGGGGCGTTCCCGGCGTCGCGTGACGTCGGCAAAAGGAAAAGAATCTCGGGAACGCCCCCGTGTCTGGTCCGGCATTGATGGACAGGCCCCTCGTCCAATGGCTAGGCTCCATTTATGGAGCCAGCCAATGAATGACGAGGGCCGACCCAAAGCCACACTACAGTTCTCATAAGATTTCTCCTGCGCAAAAGCTGCTTGCGCAGCTTTTTGCAGTCGAAACCTAAAAAGGGTTCTCCTCTTCTCCCAGCCAACTACAGGCCGATCAGCCTCATAGATGTTCCCCAAAAACTCTTCTCTCGTCTCCTCCTGGACCATCTCCTTGACTGGATGGAGGCAAATGAAATTCTGAGTCCCCTCCAGGCTGGCTTCAGAAAAAACACATCCACCATGGACCAGATCTTCCGCCTCATCCTCCTGTACTGGAAAACGGTGAGGATTGAGGGGGGGAGGCTATACATGGTGTTCGTGGATCTGAGGTCAGCCATCGACCTGGTCCCACGTAAAAAATTATGGGAGGTCTTAAAGGAGTTGGGTGTTCCAGCCCAACTGTTGCACGCCATAATTAGACTCTACGATGGCAACTATGCGCATGTCAGGTGCGGGAGGGATGGAGCGCTGTCATCATGGTTTCCTGTTCTCAGAGGGGTAAGGCAGGGTTGCGTCCTGGCGCCGACCCTGTTTTGCCTCTTTGTTAACAGCGTTATATCCCACCTTGATGATGTCAAAGACAACGACGCCCCTCTTTTGGCAGGCAGGAGGGTGCCAGCGATTAAGTTGCTGACGACACCCTCTTGCTCTCCAAATCCCCAATGGGGATTCAAAAGATTCTAGATGGATTTGGTCTTTTCTGTAGACAACACGGTCTAGAGATCAACACAGAGAAGACCAAGTTCATGATCTTCAATCTATCCTGGGACCCCCAAATAGCAAGATCGCGGCTAAAGCTGTCCCAATTATCTGGTGCAATTCTGAAGGTTGTAAATACTTCATCCTTCAAACCCATAAGTCCGGCACTGGAAATATACAAAACGCAAGCCAAAGCGGCCGTATCCTATGGCAGTGAGCTATGGGGGTACAGAGCAGGCCAGGATCTTGTCAGAGTGGAGAACAACTTTCTCAGACGTCTCCTGACGCTCCCCCATGGCACACTGCTGCTTCCCCTAAGACTGGACGTGGGTTTACCCTCTATCGCTGCTGAGCTGGAGTCTAAGCCACTAACATTCTGGCACAGGCTCTGGTCCACTAGTGAGCTTGCACACTACAGGAGTGATCTTACCCATGTAATGGACCTGAACCAGCGAGATAGAATTCCCTGGCTGGCTTTTGTCAAGAAAGAACTTTCGTTTAAAATTGTCTGAGCTTTGGGAGGCTCCAGAACTTGGTTGTCAAAGGCTTTCCCGCAAACGATTAGTTCAAATTCACAAGGAAAAAAGCCTAGATCTTCTCCTGACCGCAACTAACAACGGCACCCTAACTGAACGTTTCCTGCAATCCAAAAATTCATATGAATTTGAAGGTTTTATGGACATTATCTTCCCCATCCTAGCCAGGAAACTTTATACAGTGGAGGCTTGGCACTCTGCCTATTAAAACCTTCACCTGTAAATGGCTACAGCGGGACGATAAAACCTGCTCAGGTTGGAACACCCACGATGAGGAAGAAACCCATCTTTTTTAGGTTTCGGCTGGAGGGCGGAGCTCTTAGCTCCGCCTCCAGAGAAATCTCTTGATTTCCAGTAAGGAGAATGGAATACGCCCCCCTGTCCCATTGGCTAGCTCCATAAATGGAGGCTAGCCATTGGAACAGAGATCTGTCCGTCAAGGCCGGACCAGATTCGGGGGCGTTCCCGAGATTTTTTCCCAGGGCGGAGTTACGTTTTTGCCCTTCCAGTAAGGAGAATGGAATACGCCCCCCTGTCCCATTGGCTAGCTCCATAAATGGAGGCTAGCCATTGGAACAGAGATCTGTCCGTCAAGGCCGGACCAGATTCGGGGGCGTTCCCGAGATTTTTTCCCAGGGCGGAGTTACGTTTTTGCCCGTTCCCTCCCCTTTCACTGATGCGCTGTCCATTCCCGCCCCCTCCGTGTGCCTTTCCGCCCCCTCCCGCCGTCCGTGTCCTCTCCCGCCCCCTCCCGCCGTCCGTGTCCTCTCCCGCCCCCTCCCGCCGTCCGTGATTCACATTTGCTGTCCATTCCCGCCTCCTCCCGCCCCCTCCCGCCGTCCGTGTCCTCTCCCGCCCCCTCCCGCCGTCCGTGATTCACATTTGCTGTCCATTCCCGCCTCCTCCCGCCGTCCGTGTCCACTCCCGCCCCCTCCCGCCGTCCGTGTCCACTCCCGCCCCCTCCCGCCGTCCGTGTCCACTCCCGCCCCCTCCCGCAAGGCAGGCCGCATACAGACAGCAAAGTACCCTTCTGAATGTGTATACATAGCTTTATGGATCTCATTTCTATGGGTTGGATTAGCACAACACATGCTGTCTATTCACCAAGGAACACAATACAATGTCAATCCATATCCCATCGCTCTGTGCTTCAACAGATTTATATGACGTTGCTTGCTTTTGTATGCTCACAGCAGCTATCTCATGTGAGCTCCTTAGGTTCAGATGGTGACTAATGCACAGCCGACACACTAACAACCTCTCAAAGCAAATCACTGTACTTTAAACAGCAATTTCTTATTCTGAGTCCATTAGACCACGTCCTGACATATGGTCTCGGGCACAAACATCAAGTCTATCAACTCGTAAGCACTGTGCCTATTGAGGGGGGGGAGGGTGTAGTCCCACCTGAAAAAGACCCTCATTAGATCAAATAAGACAACTGCATTAAAAGTGCTTCTATAATGTAACAGTTCTGCGATTGGAGCCTGAACTCCTCGTAATCCAAAATAAATGTGATATTTGTCAATGGCTTAGAATTTAACTTATAGTTGTATATACACACGATTTTCACTTCAGAAAGGAGGATTCACAACGTTGATTTAAATATACTAAAGGTGTGGGCTGTGGTTATCTATTTGGCAAAAACCCTAAATAGCCCTATGAATACATCAGCAGCGCTTGCCTTTTCATGTATGGGTTTTAGTTCATGCAGCAATAACATGGCTGAGATCCTTAAGGCTTATGTCCTGCTCTTCTTAAGAAACTTTTAGGTTTACCTTTTTTAAGGCTTGCTTTTCATGATGTACTTTGCATCAATTATTAGTGTAATTATATATTTATTTGGTGGCAGGGCATTGCAATCCATCTGTAGTGACCAAGGGTGGGCGTTTCAAAACTAATACCAGATTCCGAAAAAAAACCTTTGGTATAAATACATCCCTAAGTCAAGCTGCATCACTGAGGGCGGTTCCAATTATGCACTTTAACTCAATTTCAGTCCAATTACAACTAATTACTCGCTCAGCAGGGCAATTCCTTTGACCTTTAAAGAGTCTGCGGGAGGGTGCTAGGGACTGCGTCATTCCGGCAGGTTGGAAATGCTATACCACTGACAACAGACATGGCTGTGTTTACATAAAAAGGTACTGTCTTTTAATGTGTGTAATGCTGAGGGATTATAGGGATGTGTACCTTAAAGGTACCGCAGCTACAGCCTGAACAACGTGCATAGGTTTGACAAGAAAAAGGAAAACTAACTTTAGAAAAATAAGTCTTAATATTAGTGTTATGAAAAAATACCACAAGAAATGCATATTCAAAACGGATATCAAAAGGCTTTTCTTAGGCTCTCATCTACCTACAGTTGAGTTGTCTGTTTGATCTGCTAACACATTCATTAAAATGGTAGTCGCTAAACTGACAGTCTTTCCTCCAAGAAGAAAGGAAAGTCCAGCAGAAATGTCTACAGCCACTTTGGAAGTTAATGATTTGCGAATACAAGGTTGCCCTTCTACAGCGATGATCCTTGTTGAGGTCATGAATGATCGCTACGCACTATATATACACAATGCAGAGTAACGCACTAATAGGAACATTGGTTATGTTGTATTCACCACCAATAAAGAAACAAGCATTTACAATGCAACGGTTTCGACTTTGGAAAAATTTGAGCTATTGGCATTGTAAATGACAAAATTTGTATTTATGTGTTGGTTTTGAAAACAGATAAATAAATGGCATTGTCATTTACATTGCCAATAGGTCTAACTTTTCCAAAGGCGAAACCGTTGCATTGTAAATGCTTGTTTACTTTTGTCCTGCATACCATAGACCAGAGTTCTTCAATCTGTGGGGCGGGCCCCCCTGGGGGGGCGTGACACTGTCTCAGGGGGGGCGCGCACTCCTCCGTGAATCTCACCTTTGTCCTCCACTGATTGAAGAAACAAACGGCAGAGTGGAGCTGCAGGGGCCCGAAGAAGGGGTGAAAACCATTAAAGCCTCATTAACAAGATAAGCAGTGGTCAAAAGAAGTGAGATAGGGGCAAGAGAGGAGAGATCTGCAGGGGGGGGGGACAAGTATATTGGGGAAAGGTGAAGGCAGGACAACAACTCAAAAGAAACTAATATATAACGAATACTTGCCCACTTAGTTTTTTGGGGTGAAAGATACACTTCAGAATATGGATTTGGGACGAAGAGTAATATTTGTACACATCAATTAGCAGCTGGGCATAGCAGGTGTGTAGTACTGAGAGACAGGATATACATTCATGTTCTTTTTAGGGGTAAGGGCCGATGTGACTAGATACTATTAGAAGGCCCGCCAAACCACTACGCTCCCAGCCCACACACACCTCTCGCCATAAATCTCTGATAGCGCCGCAGCACGGGCCAGGTTACCGTGAGAAGCCCCAGCGCCAGCCTGCTGTAAACTCTGGCCTCTGAACTGTGGGCATTGATGAGAAATCTGGCTGTTTCCAGCTAACTGTTTGTCTCAGATAATTTCTTCATAAACATAAATGACTATTGTTTGTAAACTGCACCGATACCCCCGGGTCTTGCCAGCGCTATATAAAATACTTTAAATGAAATGAATGTAATTGCTGCCCTCTTGATCACTTTTTGAACCCCCATAAGCTAAAATAAATAAACCGTTTTTTTCGTAGTCACCCTTGTTGTTTGAAGCGGTCTAACACAAGAATTTAAAAGCAAATTTTTTCGAGGTGGAATAAAGGTAAATAAACAAGCCCCCCATATGCAAGGCTCATTTCGCTTGAGATAAGAAAATATGGTTCCCATACCGCTTTCTCTTGCAACGTTAAGGGGAAGGGATTGATTATTTTATTTTTTTACCTGTCCACGTTAACTAATTTGCACCAGAATCACAAGAATTGTAGCGCAGCAGAGACTTGAATGGGGTTCCCCAGCTTCAAAAGCTACGCCTCTGCACATAATGAAACATATCTACAGATCAGTGGCATTCGAACCTGCGGAACCAATCAAACTCCCGGCCTCGTCACAACTGCTTGCGATTATTGTGCAAATTAATTAACATGCTCATTTAACAAAAAAAGATTAATGGAATTGAACCCCTAACATTGTCATTGAAGAGAGCATTGGAAGCACATTTTCTTATCGCAAAGGAAACGGAGTGCGACAGTATGTGTAATAGAGGTAAGCAGTTCCCCGAATGTGATCAAATGTGCTTGAGCTAAGAATAAGCAAACACTCACGTGCAAGGTCCGCTTGCAGTCATGCGCTAAACACATCAACTCAGACAAATGAAAACGGTTTAAAAAAAACACAGCAATGGTGTCGCCGAGATGCAGTTGCAAACAGTGGTGAAAGCTATTTAAACAGGTAGACACAGACAACGGCAGGGTGCGCATGGGACGGTGGGAGGCAAACACAGACAACGGGATGGAGCCTCTGAAGCAGCTACGAAAGATGCGCTCTGTAGAGTGGCACAATTTTGGAAATTACAGGAACAGGGAGATACTAACCAAAGGGCCGGAAGAACAAGCATTCGTTGCCAGCAAACGCGAATGCATACCTGTAAACTCGCCCTCCTTTGGCCGGGTTTACCGCTATGGAGTCTTATTCACCATCCTGAGTAAAAAAAAAATGCTTCAGCAGACTTCAGTGGGATCACCCTCTTTCAGTGTTTTAAATGGGCAGGTACTGTCCGGGACCGAGTACCTGCACTTCTTTAATTTGAAATGGAGAGTACCTGCACTTCTCAGCACAGCTGCAATATATTTATTGGGAGAGTAGCGGCACTTCTTGGGAGCAAACGGGCACTCTAAATAGTGTGTACCTGCACTTTTACATTTTAATTTAACCTCTTTTCAAACCTATACCACCAGAAAAAAGTTCCTTCTCTAACATTCGCCCTCTAAAACACCACCATATTTTAACTTCAGTTGAAATCAGCAGGCTTACCGGTACTGCAAATAACGGTATTATAGTCCCTGGCCACGGAGATATAGGGAACAATGCATGACCATGACTGAAAAGTCACCAGGATTCGTCTGCTCCTGCATCGTTCCCATAGGAATAATCCATTAATCAAGAGCGCCCAACTTGACGCGACACACAGAATGAGTACCACGTGGCCTGTACGCACGTCGTCACGTCATGTCATCAGCTGACTCCCTGCCGCCAGCCTCGGCGCACCTCCTGATCCGAGGATCTTTGCCATGCCCTCCCGCTCCCATGCATTCATTAGTCCTACTCTGCACTAAAATGCACACCCAAATTCATATGGTCACCTCAGTCACCCTGCAGTCACTCCACTTACCCTACTCTCACACTGTCGCATACCTCACTGTGCACTCACATGAGCACTCCTGCCACCCTCACAGCACAGAGGGTTAATGTGCCTGCTACAAAGAAGGTGTACCGTGTACAGTTGCGGAGTGAGGCGTTAGCAGTCATGGGTTAAAGCCTCTCTCCGCCACTTAGCAGTGTAGCGCCAATGCAGACACCATTGTTTATGTTCAGGAGGGGGACCTTCCTGTACATAAACAATCTTTAAATGCTATTTGTCTCACTTCCATGTGTGCTACTTAATGCAGCACACACAGAAATCACAAAATTGTTGTTTTTTTTTAAATAGTACAAATACAAGGCATTTAGCTTTTTCCATTTGTGTGGCACAAGGCAGCACACATGGATGAATCAAAAATGAGGAGAAATAATGCATTTCTACTAGTTTCGCCAGCTTAAGACCAGGTTTTCCCTGTTCTTAATTTTAACGCTGCCTCACTTTTACGCTGCCCTTGTAAATAGGGCGCAACATCAAAATCAGTGCCTGTTGCAGTGGAATGCCCACTGCAACACCCACAGCCCCCCCTTTCACGCCAAGCATAGTATGAAAGAGGGCCTTATTTACAAGGCAACATTAAGCCAAGTTAAGTGACTTAACTCTGCCGTGTAAATACGGCAATGCCCCTATCACCACCACAATGTCGTAAAAAGTGACGGTGTGGTGTCTATAGGTGCTTGTACATATGCCCCGGAGTATGATGAAACTATGAGTAGCACTATAAAAAAAATTATATGTTTGCCAGAAAGGTGCTATAGAGAGATGAGGTGCATTGTTGGTGAGTGGTAGTGAGGGAATTCATGGAGAAGGAGGAAACGCTCATTGTTTTGAACATTATTTGCCGGATATGGCCCGGGATATGCGGGTGGCGGTCGATTATGTAGTGTACCAGATTCCAGAAATTTCTGTCAGGTGGTGGGGGGGGCCCCGACGTTTAAAAAAATTCAGCTGGGGGGGGCTCAACCTTCAAAAGTTTGAAGACCACTGCCATAGACCAAGGAAACACTGGCTGGTACCCCTATGTAGGAACTTGGGTTTCAGGAGCCACATGTATGCGTGCAGAGTATTAAGAACCAGTACTCTGCCCCACATAGTCTTTTCAGTGGCGAAATTTATTATGGCTATGTGGCAGATTAGGAAAAAATTGCTAAATGCACAAATGCCAAAAATATGAATTTTGTTTAACTATTATGGATTGTGCTTTCTAATCATCTTATGTAATGTTTCTCCCAACTATGTATTGTTTTTCCCATCTTCATCATGTCTGGAACAACCTGGTATTTAATTTTACGTAATGTTTTTATAACTAATGTTTTTACAATTGTATTCTCTTCTTTAATATGGATGTTTACATGTACATGCAATGCATCTTTTATGGTCTAAAATACTGAAATAAAGAATTTTTGGATTGGAAACTGAAACCCTTCCTTAACGCTCCCGACCTAAAAATGGCAGTCCAAGCAGAGTCATTTCTAGACTGGAATATGGCTTTTACACCCTCTCTGGTTTACCCAAGATCTCACTAGCACCCTTAAAAACCTGCCTCAATGCAGCAGCCAGACTACTTACCAGCACAAGGAAATTTGATCACATCTCTCCTCATCTGAAAGCGCTGCACTGGCTTCCTCTCGAGGCCAGAATACAACTTAAGCTGGCATGCATCACGCACAAGGCCCTACTCTCAAACTCCCCTGCATATCTTGCACAGAAACTTGTGATATCTGGATGAATCAGAAACTCCCGGTCTGCCAGTGCTCACTCCAGCCTGCAAGCTTTCAGGGGGGAAAAAACCTGTAATCAGGCGTTCGCTGGGGCTGCACCAAGAATACGGAACTCTTTCCCACCCACCATCAGAAGACTCCCCTCTTGCACGTTTCAAAAAGGAGGCTAAATGCTTTCTCATGGGTAAATTCCTTGGCTAAACCCCATCCCACAACCACCACAGAGACTAGTGTCTCCCTCCTTCGACCCACCAAGAAACTTAGGGCCTGTCCTCCGCAACTGTGATATTGACTATTTGTATACTCTCATCCCTCTTGTACTCAGCACCCCCCCTCCCTAATTTGTGTTACTCTTGCGATACCATGCCTCTTGTACAACTATGACTCTGTAAAGCGCTCTGATACCCTAAGGGGTCAAGTTCGCGCTCTATAAAACACTAAATAAATAAAATAAATGGACAGACAGTCTTCGGGGGTTTTGACCAACACTGGGGAAGGGCCAACTCAAGGTAGGTACTGCATCACCAGAGGCACTGGGGTAGCTGGATGCGGAGATCACAGGGTCCAATGTTACTCTATGTAGACTTGAGGCATCTACAAGAGGTGCGGTGTAAGTACCCACAGTTTCAGGGCACAGACCACAGGGTTAAAGCAAGCACAGCTGGCCACAAAGCAGAACCAGTCAAACACCACTAGCGACACGGGGGCTGGGTGCAAATCAGCAACATTCACCAAATGCAAAAAAAATGGGGATTTTAGAGCACCATGAGGCTGCAGACTCAGACCAGGAGGCTAGGTGACCAACAGCTGGGCAGGTAAGAAGAGTCGTCAAGGGGCACCGCTGGCTGAGCTTTCCAAAGTTGGGGGGCTGAGGATGCAGGGGTGTATGTATATATATATATATATATATATATATATATATATATATATATATATATATATATATATATATATATATACATACATATACATATACATACATTCTCCCCACCACCGCTGGTTAGGGGTAAGCTGGCATGGGCGGTCCCGTTGCAGCCACCAGCTGGCTGTATCAATTCATCGAAATTACCGATGAAAAAACGGGACACCCAGGGCTGCAATCATCCAGAAGTTTATTTGGCAGCTGAAGAAAGTACAGCGACGCGTTTCGCCATTACGGCTTTGTCACGCTCGTCTAGTGGCATTCAACATCGTTATTTAAACACCACCCCAGTGCACATAGAAAAATATCCGTGAAATGGCGGCGGCCATTTTGTAACATGCACGAAACCACTCTGTTAATGTCACTTTCAAATTAAATCAACAGTAATGTATTGTTTCGTCAAAAAGACTTCTACAAAAACATAAATTGATCATCCAGGAACATATATTCTATTTTACAGATTGTCAGCCATCAAAATTCATATTGTGCGCATATTGGTTTGTAGGCTGTCGTTTTACAGCTAATACTAAAATATAATGTTATAAAAGCGGTATGCATGTCTAGATCCTGCTATTCTTCATTACGTATATTTCAAACCGGCATATGGCAATCTAGGTCCGCCCATACAAACGTCATAGTTTGTTTACTTTTTATCATACATATCGTTTAATCCCTCATGGAATATGACCGAAGAGCACATTATTCTCATGCCGATCTGCACACATATTCAACTTAAATGCCCCAGTGGGCCCGCTAAGTAAAAAGATAAGTAACTTAAACCACACGCGTATCGTGTTGACATAACAGTTTTGTATTCCCAATATGTTGTAGTTATTTGTCATTATGCCGGACCAGAGTATTACTATTATATTCTCCCGAATATTCGATCATGCCCCAGTGGGCACCAAAATACAAAAAGTGCAATGTCCAGTCCACATCGTTAAGAAATCACCTACAAGTTCAATAAAGATGATTTGAAATCTCACTGTCAGAACAGTATTCAATGTTCAGCTTTGAATATATTGTTCCATTGGTTCAACGTGCATATTATTTGGATCAAATCCATGTAGGTCCGCCCCCACGTGAAGTGTCAATTCCTAGAAATAAAGTACATGATATTAAAAACAAAGACAAATAAATAAAAATATATAGTCGAGCCGTTCACTGACAAGGGGACCCTTCGAGATGAGGCTGCAGGAGTCTTTGTGGTGTCCAGCCACCGATTGAGTCGAGGTCAGGATCACTGGGGAGACTTCACTAAACAGGTGAGCCACTCAGATTCGGGGCCATGGGCTTATGGTGCAGAGTGGGAAGGAATCTCAGTTCCAGCTGGATCCGGAGTCATTGCAGTTGAATTCTTCTGGACAGGGCACCTGTCCTCAGGAGATCTGGTCTTTGTCGAAGAGTGGGCATTCTTCATCAGGTTCTGGAAGTCACTGGCCACAGGATATGCAAAGTCTTCTTTGCAGGATCTTTAAGCTAGAGACAGGCTGGTAGGGCTGAAGTCAGTAGTCTTCAGGCTTTGCTGCATGGCTTCCTCTTAGCCCTTCGTGGGTTGCATGAACCGGAGGAACAATTTACTCAATTTAGGTGCGCTATGGGTACTGGCAGATGTTAGCCAATGGACTACTTGCCATTTAGGGTGACTACACACTTTGTATGTCCGCTCCCTTTGGGGAGGAGGCATCCCCTAACCAGATTGCCTAAAATCCTCCCATTGAAGATGGAGGATTTTCTAAGGAGGGAGGTCATCTTGGTCCAGGGCACCTTAGAGGTGGTCCTGGCGGAGAAGGGGGCACACCTCTCCAGACTACAAATTTACAAGGCAACCTTGCTGCCAAGAGTGGGGCTTGGTCAAGGGGCGGGCCTCTCCACTAGCTGGCGAGGCCCTGGCTAGCATAATGAAGGGAAGGAAGCTTTTCAGGCTCACCGTCCTGAATGCCGTTCCTGCTTGGGGGTAGGTGAGAAGCACCTCCATCCCAAGCAGGCTTTGTTCCTGACCCACAAGAGCACAAGGGCTCCCACCTCTTTGGGGGGTGAAGGGGGTGTCAAACATGTTTGCTTGTGGGAGGCTGGGGCAGAACAGTCAGCTGGACACGAGGAAGTTGATCGTTTTTCAGGGGGTATCTCCAAGATGCCTTTGAGCGCATTTTGTATGGGTTTATTATGCTGAGAACTTGGATACCAAACTTCTTAGCATTCAGTAATGCCATAATGGAGCTGTGAAGTTCATAATGACGAACTCCCACAACATGTGCTTAATATGGCTTTACTGCACTTACAATGTCCAGGAATGGACTTGGACATTGCTCATGCAGCTATGCCCTTTCCGGTGGTTTAGGGCACCCTGCTTAACGGTAGTGAGGCCTGCGAGAGGGGCGATTTACTTATGCCACGGGTAGCGTTTGTGGGATTGGCACACCAGGATGTGAGCCATGTCGACTCTAGTTTTGTCTGCACCAAAACACACAGGGCCGGAGTACGATGACGGTCGGAAAGCCTACAACTGACAAATTGTTTTGCTTCCAACCACACGATTCCAATTTAGGCAGCCGGAATTGAAACCGGCCAGTCATTCTGGCTGACTCCCAAGAGTCAAGAAGCCCCTTGACCAGTCGAAACCAGCACACAATCCCTATATGGCGGGGTTCCTGCCATCAGGATTACGATGTTGGTTTCTGACATACTTTCATTGTTGGGAAGCAACTTTAGGGGCCACTAGCAGAGTCCCCATTCAGTCACGGCTTCGGGGCACCTATGGTGCCCCTCTATTAATCCCAGCACCGCGTGGCAGTCACTCAACCACCACTAATTTACTGGTGGCTGGCACCAAACCTAGAGGAACAGCTTCCATCTCTTTTGTTCAGCGTGACTCAGGTGGGCACGGATCCTGGACCTCTTTAAAAAGCCCCCTCTCTATCCCCCCACTTTTGTTGAGACCTCAAGGTGCCTGCCACGCGGTGCAGGGTTTAACAGAATCTCCCATTTCTCTATGGTCGCTTGTGTTACTGCCGGGTTACAGCCGCAGCTCAAGCTTATATAGAGAAATGGGAATACGTGACCACACCATGTGCAATAGCATTGTAATACTGCGTCTGGGACCGTCAACCCGAGGTCTGTGGGTCTTGAATCTGCGAGGTCTGTTGGAGGCAACTCAGACAGACGCCATAACCAGGGCCAGAGTCTGCAATGGCAGTCTGTGTTGTGATGGTCTCTCAGGGTGGCACAATACATGCTGCAGCCCTTAAAGACCTCTGTAGTCACCAGGCCCTTGGTACCAGGAGTCCATTTCAAAAGGAACTTATAGGTGGGGCAGAGGTGTGGAAATAAATGTACAGTTTTGGAAAAGAACACAGGCACTGGGAACCAGATTAGCAGGGACTCCGTGTTCATTCAGTCAAAGTACATCTGATGTCAGGTAGGGGGTAACCATGCAAAAGTGGCACTTTCCTACAGTAGACTGTCAATTTAACTTCAACCTATCGATTTATTTATTTTATTTATTCATTCAAAGTTTTATATAGCGCGAACAGGATCCTTACAGATATCAGAGCGCTTTACAAAGACAGGGTAGGGGCAGTAGGAGTCAACAGAGATAATGGGAACAGCATAATAGTCAATAGCATGGTAATAACATGGTTAATAAAAACATACATAAAACCAATCCATATACAATCAGGTAAGGAAGTAATATAGGACAGCACAGGTCATTGATCCCACTACAGAAGTGTACAGGTGAATCAGTAAACCAACGTGTATCACATCTTGGTCGGTAGTAAGAGAGTAGCGTAGTGGTGCCCCCAACAAGTAGAGTATAGTGCCAGGGGATATTGCGCAGTGATACAAGCAATGAAGAGTCTCTGAACCAGCATCTATAACGATCAGGAGATCTTGGCCAGAAGGATGGTTTTCACCTCTTTCTTGAAGAGTGCAGTGGAGGGGATCAGCCTGATTTCAGGAGGGAGCGCATTCCAGATCCTGGGTGCCATTCCTGAGAAGGAGCGCTTGTAGGTTTTCACTTTCCGGAATCTACGAGGTTTCAGGAGTAGATTTTTTGTACTCCTATTGGATCTCGAACCTCCTGATATAGACAGCTTTTGAGCGAGGTAGTTGGGTGCCTTGTGGTGCACGGCCGCGTGTGTCATAACTGCAATTTTTAGATGTATTCTGGCCTCAAAAGGCAGCCATTTTAGAGTCTTTAAGTCTGGGGATATGTGCGAATGCTTTCTAGAGCCAGTAATGAGTCTCGCGGCAGCGTTCAGGGAGGCTCTTAAGGGTGCTGTTGTGGCTAGTGGGAGACCGCTGAGGGCCGCAATTCCGTAGTCTATTCGAGGGATGACTAAAGCTTGTACAGCAGTTTGGAAGTCTTTGGCCGGGAGAAAGGGTTTAATTTTCCTCAGCGTGTTAATTTGAAAATTAGCTGCTTTTGTGGCTTTGCTGACGTGTTGCTGCATGTTGAGCTTGGCGTCGAGTGTGATGCCTAGGGATTTCGCTGAGTCCACGATGGTAGGTTGGACATTGAGTGCTGTTAGGTTGTTGAGCCAGGTTTGGGTGGTGGAGATTTTCGCCGGGGGTGTGATGAGTAGGAACTCAGTTTTCAGAGCATTTAGTTTGAGGTGATTATCGGCCAGCCAAGATTGGGTGTTAATAAGCGTGGAATTCAGATGTTTGATATCTTCCGGGGATTGTAACTTTAGATAGAGTTGTGTGTCATCGGCGTACATATGGAATTGAACATTGGATGCTTGAAGCAAGGTGGCGAGCGGTTCCATAACGAGGTTGAACAGTGTAGGGGAGAGGGTGGACCCTTGTGGGACACCTAGATCTGCAGGCACAGGTGTAGATAGCACATTGTCGATCTTGAACCTCTGAGACCGATTGTGAAGGAAAGACGAAAACCACTTGAGAACAGTTCCCGATAGCCCCATTCTAGTACTTAGCAGCTCCAGCAAGTTCTCATGTTTGACCGTGTCAAATGCTGACGAGAGGTCAAGAAGGATGAGGAGGCAGGACTCATTGCGATCCAGAATTTGGAGGGCGTCATCAATTATGTGTGTCATAGCTGTTTCCGTGCTATGTTTCGCTCTGAAGCCTGATTGATGAGGGTTGAGGAGGTCAAATTGATCAATGTGTTTTGTTAGTTGGAGTTGGACACATTTCTCCAGCAGTTTGGCCAGGGTGGGGATATTGGTGATGGGCCGATAGTTGTTTAGGTCAGACGGATCAGCTGTAGGTTTCTTGAGTATGGGCGTGACTTGCCCCACCTTAAGGGAGTCTGGAATGTGGCCTTGTTGCAGAGAGCTGTTGATGATCTTGGTCCAGAGAGGGAGGAGCAAGGGGATAAAGTCTTTTACAGCATTAGCAGGTAGAGGGTCTGTGAGGTGATTAGAGGGCTTCAAGGTGCAGAGCAGTTTGTATATTGCTTCTTCTGAATAGGTATCGAAGTACTGCCAGGATGCCTTGTTTTTAGGTTGAGTGTCTGCCATTCTGGTGTGGTTGGGGTATCGGCTTACATCTATGATGAGGTCATTTTTTATGTTGTCAGTCTTTAGTTTGAAGAAAGCAGAGAAGGCTTCACAGTGTGGGGTGTCGTTTGTTGAGCTGTTTGATTGTGTGGGTTGTGCCTTTGTTTGGGTCTTGATTAGCTCGAACAGCTTTCTTGGCCTGTTCTTCGCTTGGTCCAACTGGCGGCTGAAGAAGTCCGACTTTGTGCGCTTTATTTTCCTAAAGTAGGCATTTCTCTTGTTCTTAAGCTTTTTGAGATGCAGCGCTGAAGGGTCCGATCTCCAGGTGCGCTCTGCCATTCGCATATTACGCCTTTCATCATTGAGTCTGTCATCGTACCAGGGGTTAGAGATTTTGGTGGAGACTCTCTTCAGTTGCAGAGGGGCGACTTCATTGACTATTGTGTTCATAGAGTCAAGGTAGTGGTCAGTCAGTGATTGAACATCTGAGGCCCCTGAAGGGGGAAGGAGGAGGTTGCCGATGTGGGGAGGTAGGGTAGAGGGATTCAGATTCTTCAAATCCCTTTTCCATGCTTTGGTTTTGATTGGTTGAGTAGGGTTAGGTTTAACTTTTTCGTTGATAAAGAAGGTGATAATGTGGTGATCTGACCAATCGCAGGGTAGAATCGCCTCCAGTTGAATAGCGTTCTCTTTGGCAATGATGAGATCGAGTATCGCGCCTTTGTCGTGTGTTGGTTTATCGCATAATTGGGTGAGGTCAAGCGCATTGAGGAAAGTTTTGAGACTATTCACCACGGTGTCTTTCTGATCGTTCCAATGGAGATTGAAGTCACCCAGGTAGACTTGAGTGGTCTGCCGACCGGCATTGGAAGTGATCAGGTCCATGAATTGTTGAGTGAATATGAGATTGTCACCAGGCGGGTGATAGATGAGATGTAAAGCACAGACTTGTTTGCCCTCACTGGTGATGTCGAGGCAGAGGAGTTCATAGGAGGAAAGGGAGGGGGAGGTGACTTGAGTAACGGAGAGGTTGCTCCTAGAAATGCATGCAATTCCCCCGCCCGTCTTGCCAGGAGACCTGTCCAGCCTGATGATGTGATAATTGGGGGGGACTAGTATGTCCATAATCTGGGTAGAGGCTTCAGTGAGCCACGTTTCCGTTAGAATGGCTAGGTCCAGATCCCTATCTGAGACGAGATCCGCGATGTCGGAGGAATGTCTCTGGGCCGATCTGCAGTTTAGTAGGATGCATTTGAGTTTGGGAGAGAGAAGGGTGGTCGAGCTTTCTAGTGCGAGGGGAACTTTTCTGAGGTTGTTAGGGACGGAGCCTCTGTTGTTGAGTGTTGGGGGCCTTAGAGGGTTTGTAAGAATTGTGGGTATGGGGATGTGTGAGTTGGAAAAGTCTTTTACCGGACCTGGGCCATAAGAGCGTAGGAGAGAGCATAGGTCGCGGTCCGACAAGGAGTTGAGAACACGACGTGGGCGGTGGGAGTTATTGCGCACGGGGATAGTAGGCCATTGCTGGTGTCGTCGGGGGCGAGGGATAGTAGGCCATTGCTGGTGTCGTCGGGGGCGAGGGTATGCAGGGAGTGTGCGTCGTTTGTAGGGTAGTGGGATGGTGGGAGGTAGACTGGGCTGTGAGGAGAGAAGGTCTTTGATTGCGTGGATGTCTTTTTTGATTTGTAAGATTTCCTCTTTGACTTGTTGGAGGGTGGATAAAGTCAGGTCAGGAGGGTCATTGGGGAAGGTGTTGGTGGAGAGAGCCGTTGGTGAGTGGTTGAGTAGTGAGCTGGTGAGCAGGCAGGGTATCGGGGGGGGGGGTATACTAGTGTTGTTGAGGGGTTCCGCGGAGCTAATGGGTGGGATGGTATTCCAGGAGTGGGCGTGTTTGTGGGCGAGGGGTGTGGGTGATGTAGGTGCGACAGGCGGTGGGTGGGAAGCATAGGTAGTGACTTCAGTGGGAGACGGTGCCGGTGAGTAGAATAGTGAGTGAAGGCTGAGGACAGTGGGGGAGACAGGAGGGTAGTGAGGGCTGAGAATAGGAGGTGGGAGAGAGGGGGATGCTAGGGTAAGGGAGGAGGTATGTTCTGTATCTTTTGTTGGGAGGGAGATGGAGTTGTGAGTGGGAGTGGTGAGGGAGCAGGGAAGGGAGAGGTGTCTGCCGTGGGGGAGATGGGGAGGATGGGTGGATAAACTCCGAGTGATGGTGTGTGCAGATGTAGGCGTGTTGTGGGCGGGAGTTGTTGTGTCAGGTGTGAGAGACTCGTGGGTGGGAGTGTGAAGGGAGATGGGGAGGGAGAGGTGTCTGTCGTGGAGGGGATGGGAGGGGGGGTGGATAAACTTTGGGCGGTGGCTTGTTCAGATGATGGTGTGTTGTGGGTGGGGGATGTTCTGTCCGGGGGGGGAGGGATGGAGGGGATATGGGTGGGGATAAGAAGGGTAGAGGGGTTGCTAGTATGTGCGGTGGAGTCATTTGTGACTGTTCTTGGGGAGTGGGGGGCGTTAACAACAGGTGGGCCATTTACTGGGGTGCCAGGGGTAGAAGTGTAGTAGGTGGTGGCTGCGACGTCAGGGGTGATAGTGCCCGCGGAGTTCTGAGTGGGGGTCCGCAGCTTGGAGAGGTGCTCTTTGAACTTGGGGAACAGGTTGTCTAGTAATTCCAGGTTCTTGTCCGTGGATTGGATTAGGACAATCCCGTTATTGTAGATGGTAATGGTAGACCTGCCCGGGAAGAGGTGGGATGGTGAGACTTAGGCCATGAGTTGTTTTCCTGGTGGTGGAGACTGTGAGTAGGGATAGGAAAGTTTTCCTCCATTGGGCTCTGCGTGAGGTGTGGAAGATGATATCAGTATTCAGGGCTCCATTGCCCAGTGAGAAGTAAGTGTCAGCAAAGGGTGTTTCTGGGTGTGACCTCAAGAAGTTGTGTTTAAAACGTTTAGTGGCATTTTTGGAGAGAGGAGTGGAGGGGTAGTTAATTCTAAAAGTGTTCTTGCCGTTGAGCTCCATTTTATAGAGGCTGTGGTGATAGGGGTAGGAAATAGGCCGATAGTACAAACTGTCAGCCGCTAGTTACAGGGCCAAGGAAGACACTAGTGAGTGTCACTAGTGATAGCCTATAATATAAATAATATACTGGAATAAAATAGAATACCTATGCAGGCAGTAAAATACCTGAATCAAAAGTGACAGTAGTGTGTAGTCAAAAATATGTGAGGTACATGTGCCAGTAACAAAAAACAATTACAAACAGCAGTCAAATGCAGAAAAAAAGTATTCACATTCAGTGCATTACCAATGTTCAAAATAAAGCTAGGGGTGTAAGTGTAAGAACCAAATAAATGAGGTAGCGAACAGTGAATGATAGGGATAAAGGTGAGATAGGTGCAGGTGCAGCATGAGGTAGCGTTTGGTGCCGAACCGGTGAGGGAAAAGTGAGATGGGTGCAGTTTACTCAGAGTGTATAGAGTACTAGTAGAGGTATAAAGCTGCAATACAGAGCAGTCACTTAATCGCACGAAGATACATATACACTACAAATACAAATACTAGTATAATACTAACAGAGTCAGGGTGCAGACAGAGGCTGCTTGAGTCATAAATGACACTAGTGAGCATCCAAAAGAAATATGAGGTAGCGATCGGTGCAATACCTGTGAGGAGAAAGTGACATAGGTGCGGGGTACAAAAATTCTACAAAGTACAGGTAGGAGTACAGTATTGCAATAAGGGGCAGATACTTAATCACACATATCACACATATATGAGGTAGTAATCGGTTGTATAAAATACCATTAAATATATGATACTGCAATAAAAGGTAGACACTAAGTCACAAGATAATTAGACGTGGCGCTCTGTACAGTCTTGGATGGGTACGAATGGCCTGTTCTTAGGTTATGTACAACTGGTGGGAAAGACTAGTCCATGATGGCCGCCAGAGCGAGGGAGAGACTGGACCAAGATGGCCACCAAATAGGGGAGATCGAGATGGTAGTCCTCTTTTGTTGTTGTTCCTTTTAGAGCAGGGGAGGGTGGTTTCATTTCCTGTATGAGCCAGCCCAATTCCTAGCTTACTGGGAGGGAGTCTTATCTCTCTTTTGCAGATTCCTGACCGCTTAGGTAATAGGCCTCATGGTCAGTTGTTAGGCTGGAGGGCGATTTATGGCTCCAGTTTATGGCCCCCAGTTATATTGACCAATGGTGAGTGAGGAGACTGCAAAGCCCGCGAAAATGTAAAGCTTACAGTGCATTCCGGGCATAAAATGGAAGATCAGCCTGAATGTTTGAATTAACAGCTTTGCTTGTAAAGTTCCGGGCAGAAAGTGAGAAAAACTGATTTAGATCATTTGACTTACAGTAAGTGTTAAAATAACTCATTTCAACTTATTACAGTTAGACAGCGTAAAAAAAATAAAGCATGTGTTCGCCCCATCCTGTACTGCATTCTTCAATAGCTAGATATATTGTCAAATGCCCTTGCCAAGCTTAATTTAGTGAACTGTTATCAGGAGACCACAGTTCAACTCTAGACTAATATGAACCACACACAGGTTTGTGCATTAGTACCAGCACACTGCCAACAATCCTGGCAAAATAGACTAATGAAAACAAACTAAATATACACAGATTCAATCAGGCAAAGGGACAAACTGAATTGAGCGAAATACACTTTTCTTAAAGCAATGAGGGAATATAATTTCATCTATCCCTCAGCATGCCATTGTGTATAATGTAAACTTGTAACATCTTACGCAAGGGAGGGAGGCTCCATGGAAAGAGCAGACGGTATAAGTTGCTACTTAATACCAGTCATGGAAATATTATATATATATATATATATATATATATATATATATATATATATATATATATATATATATATATATATATATATATACACACACACACACTTATTTATTTTGAAAGTTTTATATAGCGCGAACAAGATCTTTGCAGATATCAGACCGCTCTTCAAGGACATGGGGATAAAAATACAAAGTAATAAAGTGTATATACAAAGTAATATTTGAGGTAGTTAGGTACAAGGTGCTAGTTACATAGGTAGGTCAAAGGACATGAGGTAGGTCACAGGTGAGGTAGTGTCGGTACACTGTGCATAGACAAACAATTGCGTAAATAGTATAAAGTACAATAATAAGGAGCATATACTTGCTTAAGTGTGTTTAAAATATTTAGAGTTTAAAGGTGGGCAAAGTTGAGGTGGGTGTGTGCAGGATGTATAGTCCCACAGGTGAGACAGTAGTAGAGAAGTAGGGATCGTTGAGGTGGAGTGGGTAAAGTGTGCAAAGTCAACCAGGTGCGTCAACAATATAACAATATACATAGTCAAACAGGTGCGTCAAACATTATAACAAAATACAAAGAGTGAGCGTATACAGTCAAGTAATTCGATAATACGGGTGGTACAATAGACCAGGGGGGTCGGGCAGGTCTTACAGAGCAGATTCATGAGTGATACGGTATAGTAGATCATGTGTATTTTGCCATGAGGATCGCTTTAACTTCTTTCTTAAAAAGTGTGTTGGAGGAGATGAGCGAGTTCCAGATCCTGGGTGCCATTCCTGAAAAGGAGCGTTTATAAGTTTTTTCCTTCCGAAATCTTCGAGGTTTCAACAAAAGATTGTTTGTGCTTCTAGTAGTTCGGGAGCCACCCGAAATTGTCAGCTTTTGAGTGAGGTAGGCGGGTGAATTCAGGTGAACAGCCTTGTGTGTCATGCATGCGATTTTCAGATGTATTCTGGCTTCAAAAGGTAGCCGGTTCAGTGATTTAAAGTCCGGGGAGATATGCGAGTGTTTTTTTGAGCCGGTGACGAGTCTCGCTGCGGCGTTAAGGGACGCTCTTAGGGGTGCCGTTGTAGTTAGGGGGAGCCCGCAGAGGGCGGTGCTACCGTGGTTCTATGTGCGGGATGACTATAGATTGTACTGCAGTTTGGAAGTCTTTGGCAGGAAGGAAGGGTTTAAGTTCTCTCAGGGTATTGATTTGGAAGTTCGCTCCTTTGGTTGCCTTGCTGATGTGCTGCTGCATGTTGAGATTGGTGTCAAGTGTTATGCCTAAAGATTTTGCTGAGTCTACTACGATGGGCTGTACATTTAGAGCCGTTAAGTGCTTAAGCCATGTTTGAGCCGTGGATATTTTAGCAGGAGGTGAGATCAGGAGGAACTCGGTCTTCAGAGCATTGAGTTTGAGGTGATTCTCAGCAAGCCAGGATTGGGTGTTTCTGATCGTGGTGTTCAGAAGCATGATGTCCTTGGGAGATTGTATTTTGAGATAAAGTTGGGTGTCGTCGGCATACATGTGAAAGTGCACGTTAGATGCATGTAGCAACGTAGTGAGAGGTTCCATAACTAGGTTGAACAGTGTTGGGGAGAGGGAGGATCCTTGAGGGACACCTAGCGATACAGGTACCGGAGAGGACAGCAGGTTGTTGCTTTTGATTCTTTGTGTCCGGTTGTGTAGAAATGAGGTGAACCACTTTAGAACAGTCCCAGATATGCCCATTCTTGTGTTTAACAGTTCGAGTAAGTTCTCATGTTTAACTGTATCGAATGCTGAGGAGAGATCCAGAAGGATGAGGAGGCAGGTACCGTTTTGGTCTAGGATTTGGAGGGCATCGTCCACTATGTGAGTCATGGCAGTTTCGGTACTGTGCCCTGTTCGGAAGCCTGACTGATGAGCGTTTAGGAGATCAAACTTATCTATGTGTTTAGTCAGTTGTAGCTGTACGCATTTTTCCAACAGTTTAGCGAGAGTGGGAATAGGGCGGTAATTGTTTAGATCAGTGGGGTCTGCTGTTGGTTTTTTTAGTAGCGGTGTGACTTGCCCTACTTTGAGGGCGTTGGGGATGGATCCTTGTTGAAGAGAACTATTGATAATCTTAGACCAGAGTGGGAGAAGCCAAGGGGAAAAGTCTTTTACAGCGTTAGCAGGAAGGGGGTCAGAGAGGTGATTGGATGGTTTCAAGGTGCTGAGCAGTCTGCCAATATCTTCTTCGGAGTAGGTGCCAAAGGATGACCAAGTAGCATTGTTTTTTGGTTGAGGCACTGCTGTGTGTCGGGGGTTGGAGTACAGGATAGCGTCATTGAGGAGATCGCTTCTTATTCTCTCAGTTTTTTGGATAAAGAAGGCAGAGAAGTCTTCGCAGGAAGGAGTAACGTCCATGGAGCTGAGTGTCTGGGGTTGCTCTTTGGATTGTGTTCTGACTAACTCAAACAGTTTTCTTGGACGGTTTTTAGCTTGGGCGAGCTGGAGGCTGAAGAAGTCTCTTTTTGAGCGTTTTATTTTCCTGAAGTAGGCGTTTCTCTGTTTCTTTAGACTTTTTAGGTGCACTGCAGAAGGGGCTGACCTCCAGGTGCGCTCTGCCATTCGCATGGCCCGTCTATCCTCATTGAGGCTTCCGTCATACCATGGGTTGGAAGTCTTCTTGGACGAGACTCTTTTCAGTTGCATGGGCGCCGCCTCATTGATTATTGTGGACATAGTATTGAGATAGTAGTCAGTCAGAAGTTGAACGTCCGTAACGCCGGGAGGGGGAAGTAGGAGATTGCAGCTGTTAGGCGGTAAGGAGTTTGGGTTGAGTTTCTTCAAGTCTCTTTTCCACGCTTTGTGCTTAGGAGGTTGAACTGGGTTAAGTCTGATTTTTTCCTTGATGAGGAAGGAGACAATATGATGATCTGACCAGTCACAAGGTTGGATTGACTCCAGTTGAATAGCGCCCTCTTTGGAGATAAGGTCAAGGGTAGAACCTCTCTTATGGGTCGGGCTATTGCATATTTGGTTGAGATCAAGTGCGTTGAGAAAGCTTTTGAGGCTGTTTACCACTGTGTCACTGCTGTCAATCCAGTGGAGATTGTAGTTGCCAAGGAAAATTTGGGGGTGCTGCCGTCCTGAGTTGGCTGATATTGTATCCATGAGTTGTTGGACGAAGGAGAGTTTGTCCCCAGGTGGGTGGTATATAATGTGTAGCGAGCATACCGGTTTGCTTTCGCTGATGATATCGAGGCAGAGGTATTCACAGGAAGTAAGAGAGGGGACGGCCACTTTGGAGACCGAGAGGTTGCTTCTGTAGATGCAGGCGATTCCACCGCCTGTCTTTTTGGCCCTGTCAAGTCTAATGATACAGTAGTTGGGGGGGGACTAGGATATCCAGTATAGGTGTAGAGGAATCAGACAGCCATGTTTCAGTCAGAATGGCTAGGTCCGGTTCCAGGGACATGATGAGGTCTGCGACCTCCGTGGAATGTCTTTGGGCCGATCTGCAGTTGAGAAGTATGCATTTAAGGCTAGGGGCGCAAAGGGTGGAGGACGATTCTATAATGAGGGGTACATTAGTGAGGTTGTTGGGGACAGCGCCTCTGTTATCCTTTTGGTGCCTGAGGGGGTTAGATATAATCGTTGGGATTGACATGTTGGTAGCTAGTGGCTTTTGGGGAGCCGGGTCGTAAGAGTGGAGAAGGGTGTGTACGTCATGGTCAGAGATCGTGTTGGTAGTGCGTCTGGGGCGATTGGTGGTATTGCAAGAGGGGGTAGAAGTCCAATGTGGGGAAAGATGTGTGATGAGGCAAGTAGGAGGTGAGGAGGAAGTGTTGTTAGGTGTAGAAGGAGGAGTATTGCGCTTGGTAGTAATGTGATTGCAATTGTTATTGCGATCGTTGGTATTGCGAGGGGGGATAGAGGTCCGGTGTGTGGAGTGTTGTGTGGTAGGGCGAGTAGGAGGTGAGGGGGAAGTGGTGTTAGGTGTGGTAAGGGTGGTGATGGGAGGGGGGTGTCTGGGGTGTGTGAAGAGCAACTCTTTAATGGAGTGTAATTCTTCTTTCAATTGGAGGAGGGTGGACATCATAATGTCCAAGGTGATGATGGGCGCGGTGTTGGGGGGGTACTGGCGCTGAACCGGCGAATACGTTGACAGGGTGCAGTCCGGGTGGAGAGGCGGAGCTGATGAAGGTGTTGGGGGTGTTAGCGAGAGGATAGGTGTTATTGGGAAGCGCATCCGTGCTAGGGGGGGGGGGGGAGGGAAAATGGGGGCGATGTGAAGGCTGGCTGTTGTGGGGGAGGAGGTGGGATATTGAGGAGTGAGCGAGGGGGTGGGAGGTTGAAGGAGGGGTGCAGGCTAGGCGTGGCGGGAGTGCTAAGTGTGGGGGGGGGCGGAAGTCGGAGAGAGAGTCATGTTGTGTGGGGTGCCATTGGGGGAGGCGGGGTGCTCTGAGAATAAATGTGCGGGGGACGGTACGGGAGTGCAAAGTGTGGAGGGGGAGACGGGAGGATGAGCGGAGGTACGACGGTTAGTAGGGGGGCTGGGGAAGCGAGTGGTGTGTGGAGGGACGAGGTCTATGTCTGCGTATGAGGGGCGGGGAGGGGTAGCTGCGACGGGCAGGTGATTGACTGTGGAGCAGGGTGTGAAGGTGAGGTGTGTGTCTTCCTGTTGCTGAACTGGGTTAGGAGAGTTAAGGGTGGGAGCTGTGACGTTAGGGGAGGTAGGACAGGGGGTGATATGCGTTTAAGTCCGAGGGTTGGAAAGGTGCTCTTTGAGAGAGGGGAACAGGTTGTCAAGTAGTTCCAGGTTCCTGTCTGTCGCTTGAATTAGGACAATCCCGTTGTTGTAAATAGTGATGGTGGTTCTGCCTGGGAGGAGTTGGGAGGATGTGATGGAGAGTGTTAGGCCATGTGCGGATTTCCTGGTGGTGGAGATGGTGAATAGGGTGAGGAACATTTTTTTCCATTGCGCTCTGCGTGTGGTGTGGAAAATGATGTCTGTGTTCAAGGGTCCATTGACCGATCAGAAGTAGGTGTCGGCAAAGGGTGTTTCTGGGTGGGACCTAAGGAAGTCGTGTTTAAAGCGTTTAGCAGCTTTTTTGGTAAGCACGGAAGGGTAGTTTATTTTATATGTGTGTTTGCCGATGAGCTCCATGTTGGTATGGTAGCAATGTAGCGCGGGGGTGGGTGAACAATAGTGATATGCAGGAGCAAGATGCACATGCAAACACAACAGGTTATCTGGATCAGAAATGGCACTAGCGGGCAGACAATACACTAGTGAGACGACCAGCATATGTGAGGTAGCAGTCGGTGCATTACATGAGAGAAGTAAAGTGAATACAGGTTGCATAAATGTGCTGGATGCATGCTGCCAATGCCAACCCCAGGTTACGCGGATCAGAAATGACCCTAGGGAGCAGAAGTATCACTAGTGAGCGACTGCATTATATATATGAGGTAGGTAGCAGTCGGTAAATTACAGGAGAGAAAAACTGAGAAATGGGTGCAGGTTGCAGAATTGTGTAAAGTAGTAGTGCAGAGTACAATTGGAGGAATAGTTCTGAAAAACTATAGACCTAAAATACATGCGGTAGCATAACTGTAGCCCCAGGTCCCCAAGGCAGAACAGACGACTCAACGACTCCGATGTGAGGCAGTTGGAATTTTAATGAGCCAAGCTAAGCAGAAGCAAAAAACTTACGCGTTTCGGGCGGGTGCCCTTGATCAGTCAAATGTTAACCCATCATGCCTGAACTTTTTAAAGTGCAAGTACACACCATGTGATAATAGAGATGGAGAAAATACTTCTACTTATCACTGGCATAGCTATAAGAAAGGATGGATTACAATCAAAATACACAATGCAAGTCTCCCAAAAAAAACCAATTGATAAATGAATAAATTCATTAATGTGTAGTGACTTGTTTCTGCATGAATGCTTATAAAATGGTAATATACAAATCTATGTATTTTTAGGAATTGGACAACTAGCAGCTTGCAAGCTGAATAAATACTAACTTCCATAAAACTCAATACGCAAAAAACATATGTAAACAAAATGTTGTTACGGAGCACACTTAATATATCACAAAGGAGTATTGTTTTGAACAAATGTTCTAATAGACTCTAAACATATATCATGTGCAAAAATTGCCAATAAATACTATATATGTATTAAAAACCATATATCATATTTACAATCTTGTGGGACATCTAATATTGATGGCAACCCCAAATTGGTGATAATGTTGAGGGGACATCTAAATATGATGGCAAACCCTCCATTCTCAAACAAATTTCCTATGTCTGGTAATTAGTCTCCAAATTTCTAAATGTGTGCCCAACATCTAATAAGTGAAATGAAAAAAGAAAAAGAGTTTTCTATAGAAGTCTGAATATATATATATATATATATATATATATATATATATATATATATATATATATATATACACATATATACATATACACATATACACATACATACACACACACACATACATACACCAAATAAACCTTTTTTAATCTAACATTTGACCCTCAAGAGCCAACGGCACAACCCATTTTCAAGTCATCCTATTTAATACCTGCATAAAGCAGGGTAGCTCCAAGCGGAGAATGCAAGAACGAAACAGAAAGTTCACCCTGAATTTTTTATTAAAGTTTGAAAAACCTTGAGTGTGAAAATAAGAATGAAAACAAATGAGAAACACAATTTAAAAATAAATAGTCTTTATGCCTACTAAGGAAATGTTGCAAAGTTATCTAATGGTGAAATTGCTAATAACAGTACTGCTGGGTGCTATAAAGCACTCGTAGTGGGATAGTAGTCTACCGGCTATCATGGCGGCCACATCTTAAGGCTTCGAGTCTTGGCCCTATCAGAGGACATTACTTGGATCACACTACCATCCTGTGCTGCAGCTAACTGTTCGGATCACACAGGGCTGTGAATAAGCTGAACTGTAGAATCAACAGGCAGCAAAGCAAGACTGAAGGCCTCAGACGCGGGTGGGACGAAATCAGTGCCCTGCAGCCTACATTAGGACATCAGCCCTGCCGCAGAAGACCCCCGGATGAGTCTCCTGCATTAAGACCCCAGACCAGGCTGCTTCCGGGACTCTGCTGCTCCGCACAGTCCAGTCTTCTAACTCACAGGGACCGTGCCTGTGCTGTGGAGCGGTAAGGCCTGGACAAAGAGCTAGGACAGCCAGCAGGGGTTATTCGTATGAAGTCAAGCAACTACCTTATGAAGGGTAAGCACCTTCCGAATGCAGAGGGTGCTAAACCACACCCAGCCCTTTCCTGTGTCTACAAGGAATGCACAAAAGGGGTCAGTGACTTAGCCCAGACGTGGGTTAGACACAGGCTGTAAGGCACACAGAGCAGCACTTGCCGAGAAGGGTCTACTTTCTGAAAGTCATTTCTAAAATAGGAATATTAAATTCAACATTACCAGTAGTAGAGAGGATTTACACTACCATTCCAAAGATATGAAACATGAAAAGGCAACTTCTTTCTGCTCACCGAGAATTACATGGGTACGTTGCTCACTTTGTGTCTGAAAAGTTTCAGCGCTCCCTAAATCATATCCTTGTGTTTGATTTGTTCGCCCTAAGTTGGTAGGGTATGCCCAGACGTGGGTCCCTTGCTCACTTTGCCACTGAATTCAAGCTAGCCTGGCCAAGGATGTGGAATTCCTATAGCCCGACGCCCAGGACACATTGTTTGGGGTCAAGGACAACAAGTTTTCACGTGTATTGTGTCCTTGGGACACGTAGGCCCAACCTCTTGTAGCCCAAACCCTTTGGCTGCCAGTTTGCAGTACAAGTATGAATCAGGGAAGGACACTGGCTGCAGTGAAGTTAATTTTTGTCCATATGTTAATGCTGTTCAAACTTGTATTTATGATTTATTAACTGAACGCCTTTACTATTAGGGTGAGTGCTCTGAGTAAATGTTGTAAGCTCTGACTGCACCATTGATTCCAGTATAAAAATGTTTACACGTTTGCAAAGTTTACCAATATGAGGCTATGTATAATGCTCCCAGAATGCTCTAATTTGAAGCAAATATTTGCAGAAGCTTGAAAGCAAGATGGATGATTCTTTGTTTTCAAAATAAAATGTTCATAAAAATGAAAGCAGGGAAAAAAACATTGCTTAACTACTGTAAAATGTCAGGTATCATTTCTTTGCAACACCATTTAGTAACATGCATGCTAGCATTTCGCAAAAATATTCATAATGGAAAATCAATGAAACCAGTTTCAATAAAATTCTAGGAAAATATAAACAAGCATTGGCAAAGCCAGTAGGTCTGAAATTGGTGGTCAGCTTTTTAGTTTGGTCAATGTGTGAATTAATTTGACATGGTTTTTGTAAACCCTTATTGGTGTGAGAGCTGCCGGGCCCTCACCATTATAACAAACATTGGCAAAACAAAAACATTTTTTGTTCTCAAAAAGCACACACTGCCACTGTAGTTACTGGCATTGAACAAAACTACTTTGTGTGACGATATGCTCCTTGTGAAAGAGCAGAATGCGGTCACTCACAGTGAAGCCGCCGATGCGGAGAGAGACAGAATTGTAATAAACGCAAAAGGTAAATGGTCATGGTCAACGCCAGACCAAATTAAGGGCCCAATTATTAACGAAAGTCTCAAAAGTGCACCCATGGTATATGTCCTTGCATTAAGTGCAGCCATATAGCTTTTGTGAACTCTCAACAATTTATAGAAGTAGGACAGGAAATAGTACTCCTAAAAAATATTTGTGAACTGCATTTTAGCACGAGCAAATATGCATGTGTAGATTTGCTCATGCAAAAATCGGAGTTTTTCAAGTTCAGTTTCCCTCCAACCACTCAACCCCCCCACCCCTCCCCCCCCCCCCATCTCTGGAAGAAGGTTTACATCTGCCATTGTCAGGAGTGGATTTCCAACATTACTCAGTATGGGAAAAGATTAGAGAAGAGTTGTTGAAAACCCTTAAAATATCCAAGTTAGTAGGTTTGCACAGACTCAAAAAGGTATTCTAACCCTGTAACTATTGCATACCACTACCTTCAGCCCCAGTATGTAGCTCTGCAGAAACATGGCATCATAAGGAGATTGCAAGTATTCAAACACTACTATGGTATGAGCCCTGGCATATTCAGAGAGGCTATATCAGAGCTCTTATATAATGCGATTGCTGCAAAAATTTGCCGCCGCACTACATGGCACCAAAGGGACAAGTGGATTATGTTACAGGACAAGTAGATTTGACACAACCTGCCCCGTGGACAAGTAGATATTTTATTAAATTCCACACCCCTGCTGGCTGGTATGGGTTCTTACCCTGAAACCGGTCCTAGTATCCTAGTATGCTTGTTCCTGGTCCAGGGAAGACATGGCTTAGCAGACCTGGCTTGGCAGTTCGGGCTTGACTATTCCCATGAGTCACAGGGTCACGACCGATTTGCATATGGCTGGGTCTGAACTGGGGTGGTGAAGTGAGCTAAATAGAGATGGATTCAACCCAGATCTAGGACTGGGAGTGCGTGTCTGAAGGTTTCAGCGCTCCGTCCATCATCTCCTTGTGTTTGGAATATAAATTATCCATCATGGCTCTGCATTTGGGCTGTACTACATTTAGAGATGGGTGACAAAGGAGTGTAGGAAGAGCTGGCTAATTAGCTTTTTTTGCAAGACGCTTGTGCTTTAGTAGGGGGTAACTGAACCTAGTACACTTGGTGCTGCCAATTGATGCCAAGGATAATCTGAGATGGCAAAGTCAATACATCTGACTTCAGGTAAATAGGTTATGCTATAAATGAGGATTTTTAAAATGTATTTATTTGTAACTGTACAGTGGGGTGCTCGGAGGTGAGTACCATACCCTCATAAGAGGTTCTTCAATACCTTCCATCACACTCACAAATGGCTCACTGGCAGGACTCAAACCCTAAGGGCCTAGCATCGATTGGCCTCAAAGAACGGAAGCTACAGTTGGTGTGGTGATTGAAATCTTATGAATGCACATGGGTGCAATTAACACAAGTTGTGAGCCCACCAATCACTGCACTGTATCTGTCACCTTCGATTTTCGAAAACCGCCTTGCCCACAACTTGTGTTGCATGCCTGAAACAGATCCAGTTCACCACTTAGTTTGCACTGAGCTACTCTCGAAGGTCAAACCCAGCCAACAGAAATATCTGGCCTAGTAGGCCAATTGTTGGGTTAGGAGGACATTTCTAAGTTTCAGAATAGGTTATTTGTGGTGCTAGGTGAGTGGCTTGCAGCAATACAAATTGATTCCGCCCATTTAGTTTGCTTTTGATTACCCAGTTTTTGAACATTTACTGGGGTAGGTCACCTTATCAGAGTCTCACTCACCCCAGTAAATGGACTGAGCGTGTCTTTATGCTCCCACCAGCAACACAAGCCAAGTCAAGCAGAAGAGAAGAGTGGCATAGGGAGCTCCCCAGAGAATCTGCCCCTTTAGATGCCAAGAGTGTAGAAAATCCTTCTGCTAACTGTGCCTGGCGGCCAGAAGCAAAATGAGCCAAAGATGAAGAAAAATAAACCCAACAGGGCAATAGTTATACCACTTCAAACATTTGATTTTTTTTAACAAGGGGAGTATAAAAAAAAAAACAAGCAGGCTACAAGGAAACATGTTTCTGGTGATCTGTAGTAAGTTTGAAGTATACCCCATAGAGGGTCAAGGCCAAGGGAATCTTTATTAAACATGCTTGCAACGAGAGGGGGTGTGCACAAGACCCATCCCAGATTAAGGATTGTCCATGGAGCCCTCATCTCCAAAGGGGCTGGCACAACACTGAATGGGGTCCAGGACCCAATGCCTGGAGGAAAGCAGGAGCAACAAAGAAGAGCAGGCAAAGGAACTTACGCCTTAGAAACCCCCACCCCCTTGGGCAGCAAACAGTTGTCAAGGAGTGTTGCCTCAGTCTGAGGATGGCGAGTCCTGCTGTCCTGACAGTGTCTTAAGACTGCTCCCACCACAAACAGTTCAAAGGAAAAAGGCTTCTGGCGCCCACAGGTAGGGGAATGCTGCCAGCTCCCGCACCAGTCGTGGAGCCAGCTGGGTTTGCAGGGGCTTTAGGAGCGCCCCCCCAATACCCCCAACAAATTCTTAGAGTTATGGTTGCCCCAGGCTCACCCATCAGAAGGGTTGTCCTCTGACTGCATTATGTGGCCTAAAACAAGTAATGAAGGACCATGACTCATGTTTATGGCAGTTTTGAAATGTTAATAATATTCCCCTGTAGTGTGAGGTTAGAACTGGTATGGGGGAAGGGGGACAGTGATTATGGGGTTCAGGACCAACTAGGGTGAAATGTAATAGGAGTGTGTCAAAGGAATTTCCCTTTAATTTATGTACACATCTATTATTAAAAATCCTAGTATTTAGCATGTATATGCAAGTAAAGTACTTTTCCTTTTTGAAGAAAAGGCACGGACTCTGCAAAAATGTATTGCTTGTGGTTGCGTGCCAGCAGATTTTCATTGCTAGGCTAACACACAACCCCCCCCAAACCCCCCTTCCCCGCACGTAGGCCTTGCGTGCTCAGCTACCCTGAGAGAATCAAGTGCTACAATGGAAAATCAGATTCACAGTAACAAGACATTCGTTAATGTATTACATGTATTTGACTCTCATCCTTCAAAACTAATAACCAAATTGATTGCATGAATCCACAAATGTCAAAGTTCAATAATTCAATAGTGACAAATGGTAAAAACCCTCCAGACTGCAGAACAGTCACACGCACAGAGACCACGCTCTGCAACTACTAAAGACTCATAGTGCATAGGAAATGACCACTGAGGTCAACCATCCACTGGGCCGAGAAGTTGTAAAGCAAAAGCAAGTTGTTTACACTTACCTGAGGCTCGCCGGAAACAAAGGTGAGGCAAACCTGACAGCCTTCATTAATCTCCTTGGGGACAAGGGGTCGACAGCGGAGGGCCACCTTAACTGGAATCCCATCTTCCTTCACCATTTTTTTCAATGGTCTCCCTAGGAATGTAAAGATGCGTTAGGCATGAACCAGAGGGAGTGAAATATATTCATAACTGAGTACCCGAGGGGGAAGAGAACACGTTCATTAGTAGGAAAGAGGCAAAGCTGAATTTTAGGAGTTCAATAGCATAACTACTTCAGACCACTAATTTAGGTAACACCAACAAAAAACAATGTTAGCAAACCTGTACTACAAAAGATGACGATTGAGGTATTCTGACCAAAAGATTCCTTCACAGTGGCTGGGTAAGCGTGGGTGATGCAAAATTCACTTTTTGGACAACGATGGGTCAGACCCATATTCAATAAATAGTTTCTTAAATAGTAAAGTGATTACACGTTTGACATGACTTGATTGAGGTATTCTGACCAAAAGATTCCTTCACAGTGGCTGGGTAAGCGTGGGTGAAGCAAAATTCACTTTTTGGACAATGATGGGACAGACCCATATTTAATAAATAGTTCCTTAAATAGTAAAGTGATTAGACGTTTGACATGACTATGGACTTGTTCTTGTGAAGGGCAACAGACTCCATCTACAAATATTCAAACAATTAAAATAAATCAGATTTGTAAACGCGGTTCTGTCATTCAAGGCTGAAAAAAAGCTATGAACAGATTGCTAACGTGTGGTACCTGGCAACACAAGAGACCGGTTACTCACAAAAATAATCTGGGAGTGGTTCAAGTGCTGCACTGCCCAGTACTCCATGAACAACTATGCTTCGCACAGACAGCCTTCTCCTGTCAGGAGATTCGTCCTCTACCCATGTAGGCGATCTGACCGTATTTCAGAGAAACAGCTGTAAAAAATCTATTTAAAGCTTCCTCATCCATATGTACCCTCAATAAAGACGTAGAAATGGGGGAAAAAAAGTCCACGCTCATAGAGAACATGTGAAAAACTATACAAGCCCCTGCAAACAGGGCAAAGACTAGGTGTCTATAGAGGCTGCCTGGCATTTACTTCAGTGTCAGGTCTGCCTCTGGTCGGGTCATGTGCCAGGGACACAGCTGATCAAGAAGCTCAGATATGGAACAATAGATATGAGAGCCCACCTGCACCCACTTTTCGTAATGTCGTACAATTTCAGGCCTTTCTGAACTTCTAAGTTATACGTGCCATAATACTACGAACTGAGCTGAGGTCAGATTTCTTAGTGCTCATTCCGAAGCAGTTTTTCTACATCCTGCACCAAACAAGCATATGAACAAGGTGTACAAGAGTTCAGAGGATTCAACAGTCAAGTTTTCACGTCTTGAATTTCAGGCTTCTAGACATCAGGAGCAGCTGCGCCAGGATGCCAGCCTAGAACGGTTTAAAAGAGCCTCATATAGAAAAATAAAAAAAAATACGGTTGACAGTAGTATACTTTCAACGTAAAAAAAACAAAAAAAACGTATATTGGGGCTATTAACTTTCAAGCCACACAAGCGGACAGCGACAATTAACACACTGGGACAAGCCTACAAGCACGTACTACATTATACTGACATTTGTATAGGGTGTTCCTATCCCTAGGGAGGACCAAAATCACTTGTCAACAGAAAGGGAGAAAGCTACTCAGTTGTGCAGGTTTGTTATTGTCCAAATTTATAATGTAGTCGATGTAGGAAGACGGTTGTGCATGCGGGTCAGAGAAAGCGCTCAAATCATGGTGCAGCACTTAATCATGGCTTGTAGAGAAACTAGATTGGAGGAACGAGGTGCTTTTGCTTACACAATTATAGCCATTCACTAATTTTAACTTCAGGACAGCCTACTATAAAGGCCAGATTAGGGTCCAACAAGATTCAGAAGGGAGGAGGGCCAGGAAAACTAGACTCCACATTAATGGGCACATTAATACCACAGACACATTAGTAGCGAGTCCAAGGTTGTGCCGGAAACCACAGAATGGATGCAATTGTGAAACCATTAAGATTAGAGAGGTAACCCAGTATCCCGCAGAACCTGGGAAATCTAGTGGCATGCAACAACAATCTGTTATGTAGGGGGAAGCACTATTTCTTTTACACAACATTTAGTCCCGTATGTCACTAGGGATGGACAACTAAATTGTGCAGAAAGGGCATTAATACTTGGAAAATAAGAGGCCAAAAAGTAATTTGACACAGTATATCGTCAATCATATCGTGATGCAGATAACTTATCACAGGCCACACAGGACTGTTACATAACAAACAACTGAATAAAATACAAAAACAAATATAAAGACTAAAACACAATAAAAACTAACTACTTTACACGGATTAACATGAATGCCCCATTATTGTGTCTCAAGAAAACCAAGGTCTATTCAAGCGGATATCCTCTTTTTCTTATATGTATAATCAGCCTGACAGAGGCAAGAAACTTAAGTAAGCTGCTTAATTTGCTTCCCCGGCTGGCAAGGCGCAATTCACTCGCTTGTGCACCAGATATGAGAATCTGCTTCGGATCTCCGAGATATTGACTAGTTGAACATACTCCCATGTAAGTTGGCAGAGCCAATGATTTAGCTCACAATTTCCGGGGCATCCCAGACCTGGACCTCCAACCGATAAGCAAATGGTTGGAGGTCACCCTCCGGTTGAAGGGGCTTTGTTTGGAAAGGTGCCTGAAGGCGGTTAACGGGAGGACACAAGTCTGATAGGCAGGGAGCAAAGACATTTGACAATGGAAGAACTAGTAGTCGGATAGACTACATTCTTGTCAATGTGGAACTATGGCAATCAGTTTTAGATATGGAGGTTCAGATGAGGCCAGAGAGCGATAACAACCCCCTGATTGATAGAAGTTTCTGTAGTCTTTTGCAGAGGGAAGGTGACATAATACAAGAAACTGCAATTATTGGAAATGATCAAAGAAGGATTCGGTGGGCATGGGTAGTCCATAATGACAGCAATGTTGCACAGATCAGGGTCTTGGTCTCGGGTTCCCTGACGACACTGATTGAATTAAACACCTCCTGAGACTTACAATCTTATCGGGGTACACAACAAACTCTTCACGGGTTTGAAAAAGTTTTTTTTATTAAAAATAGCCCTTGGAATAAAACTCGACCCCTGAAGCTAAGTTCATGGTATAATAATACCTGTAGATTGGCGTACAAAGCCCTGGTGGTAGCTATTAGGTCTAGGTCATAGGGCAACATTAAACAGTGCAGAGCCAATTATTAAGCCTTGCAGAGACAAGCTAAGAGAGTGGGATGAAGATAGATGGAAGGACCTGCTACAGGCATGTAATGGGAGAAACATGACCCAGTTTTGACACCTACTTAAATTGGGGGGGTGGGGGGAGAACAGGCCACACCAACAGATCCCGTGTAACCAAGTCGAACCCAAACAACGGGTGTCGTTTTTTGAAGCACAGTTCAGAGCATCAAATAGTAGCGTTGAGATTGTTCCTATTAGCTTATCTGAAGAACCATTGAAGTTTACTTACAGAGAGGTGGAGTCTGCGTTGAAACTAGTCCCAAGTGTCAGGGCCTCAGGGCCAGACTGCATCCCTGCAGATCTGTTTAAACAAAATCAGGACCTATGGATCCCCTATATAAAACTACTAGCAAACGCCATAGCTAGTGGTGCCCCGCTCCCAGCATCCTGGTCAGGTGCAGAGATCATATCGATCTATAAGCAGGGGGACCGCTCAGCACCTGCAAGTTATAGACCCATCAGTCTAATCGACGCTGTCCAAACAATAGTAGCGAGACTTGTGCTAGGGAGGATCCAGGGATGGATAACAGAAGGGGACATTTTAACACCCTTACAGGCAGGGTTTCGGTCTCATACAGGGACCCTTGATCAGGCTTTCCGATTTGTGTTAATTTATTGGAAGGAGGCGGTTGGGGGGGAGGGGGTTTGCTTTTTGTGGCATTTGTGGATTGAAAATCCGCATTTGACCTCGTTCTAAGAGAGAAACTGTGGAGGGCATTATTGAAAATGGGGATGCTACACTGTTTGGTTGCTATTCTGGTTAAATTACACGAACATACCCATGCGCAGGTTTGTTGGGGCAAACCAGGTGAATCTACAGAAAAGTTTAAGGTCAGTAAAGGGGTTCGCCAGGGGTGTGTGCTGGCTCCCACCCTGTTCTCTGTATTTATAAACTGGGTCGTCCAGTACTTTGAAAATCACCCAACTGACGCTGGCATGAAAGTACCACTGCTCATGTTCGTGGGCGACACCTTGCTTATTTCCAAAACGAGACAGGGGCTGCCGTCGGCACTGTCCCGCTTTGAGGTGTTATGCCGCGAACATGGGCTTGTGGTCAACGTTTATGGTGCTCCATAGGTCCAGGCCAGTTAAAGCGAGTGTTTATATGGACTGCGCAATAATGGAGCAGACAGATGTCTTTACCTATTGGGCGTCACATTTAATGAAAAATTAAGTGTGAAGCCCCAAGTTGAAATGCAAGCGCTAAAGTATGCCCAGCTGGCCGGTGCACTGGTTAAGGAGCACAGGTTGTCCTTAACTAAACCTATAGCCCCTATTGTCAAGATATATACAACCAAAAACGGTCCTGCCATACTATATGGTGCTGAAATTTGGGGTTTTAGCAATTTATCTTCACTTTCTACAGCCCAAAATAAGTTCATGAGATTGCTAATAGGCACTCGCTTGTGCACCCGATATGAGAATCTGCTTCGGATCTCTGAGATATTGACTAGTTGGACATACTCCCATGTGAGTTGGTAGAGCCAATGATTTGGCTCACAATGTCCACCGAGGAAGATTCCCAAAGGGCTTAAGGTCAAAACTAGAAAGGGCCTTGGATAGGTTGATACTACATTTATTGTTGGATCTAGATACCTACTATGGAGGCTTTTTACCACAAGTACAGGCTGTTTTTGTTCACATTCCTGATGAAGACAAGTGGTGAGGTTTTGATATAAACACAACCTGAATGAGGTGCTCCTTACCTCGGTCAGGCTGATCATAGAAAGAAATAGCGATTCCCCTACAGAACAGATTGTTGTTGTATACTACAGTCATTGTGAAACCGGCAGGTAGGCATCAACTGATTGTTCTGTGGATATCTGTTAAATAAAGATAAGCCTTTGTGGCAAAAGGGTTGGGGGAGCCAAGATATTAGGGTACTCTGACACAGGCTTAGCCCTAGGCCCTTCATGGTCAAAACAGGGAGAATGCTGTTGGACATCTCTATATTTAACGTTACTCGTCAAATAGCCATGTTTTGAGTTGTTTTCTGAATGAGAGGTGGTTCTGTGTAAGGCGGAGGTGGGTGGGGAGAGAATTCCAGGTTTTGGCCGCTAAGTAGGAGAATGATCTTCCTCCCATGGTGGATCTTCTGATGCGTGGAATCGCGGCAAGGGCTTGATTGGACGATCGTAGTTGGCGGGTGGGGGTGTACACACCAGGCACAGATGAATGGCAGGGTTGAGGGGGTCAACTAAGTCTGATTAACAACTTCAATTTGGAAGAGTAGTGTAAAATTAATAAACACCAAACTGACAAATTCAAGATGGGGAACCAAAGATATGAGTTTGAAATGTTTTAAGTGAAAAATAGCACAAGAAAGTACTAAATGTAAATGACAGTTATGGCAGAACAGGACCATGGTGCACTTTGAAGCAGGCAGATATGGATTTGAGTCCGATACACCAAACATGGAAGCCAAGTGGAGGAAAAATGGAGGCAAAATAGAAAGCTGTATTGAGTGAAGTTGGACTGCCTTGGGGCAAGGTCCAGCTGAAGTCATTGTTTAGGCAGAAAAGGCTTCCGTGTGCCACACCTTAATGTCCACCCAGAGGTGTGACTAGGGAAAGGAGCCATCCCTTCTCCGGTGTCCACACAAAACCGGTTTTGGGGACATTTTCCTCCCACTGCATTTGGAGCCAGCTTGACTAGTGTTTACCTGGAGAACAAAAGACATGCCTGCTGCCAAGTATTGCATTACATTTGCTTGTAAAAGCTCAGGCCTCACCCTGGTCAGTTTCGAGTTAACGAAATTCCTGGGCCCATTCTAACTATCCTTAAGGCAAGGAATACAAGAACACCACCCCATAACCAGATTAGTTTATTTGTTATGGGAGCAGTTTTCACTCATTGTGAGGGAGGCAATAGCAGGCCAGCTGTCGGGGGCTAAGGCTAATTAGCCGAACTGGATCTCAGTCACAAAAAGTATACATTTCTACTAGATTTCCCTATTTAATAAAAACAAGACTTCAGAGGAATTTTTATATAAATATGAAAAATAGGCTATTCTAGCTGTTTACTGACAAAAGTTAGATTAAATGTATAGCCTGTAGATTAAATGTATAGCATGTATGTTAACATTTTCCAGGATCCAGCTACAGTACTGCCAGTGACAATAGGTTGTGGGGGCCTATCAACCGAGGAACATGCTAACTTCCATTTCACACATGTTCCACTTTTAAAGATCAGGCACCCTGACTTGGGTGGAAACAAGGGGCACCTGGGGGGAGACTGCATATTAAAGGCAACATTCCCAGCCTGTTTGAAAGTGTTATTTTGGGAGCAGGTTTTTAGGCTACTGGAGTCCTGCCATCTTGTCTCTCCTTCACTTAATTGGGGAAAGGGGCGCCTACACGAGGAGAATAAAAAGCATGCTGCATCCTTCCAACTCTACCATTAGCATTAAACTATTTTCCGACATTCCAGTGTGAACTATCTGGTGCCTGCCAATTATCCCAATCCTCTGCATTTCTCTCCACCCACCCAAATATTTAAATGCATAGGGCCACAATGCAGTGTTCCCGGGGGCACAACCGTAGTGTGCACAGATTGTTTGAACTCCTGATGTACGTTAGAGTTAAATAAAGAACTGCAGATTCAGGAGTGCCCACCTCAAGTAATATGACAGAACCAGTCCAAGATATATTCCATAAAGTTCAGATGGGGTTGTTCCCGCATTTCAATAGGAGTGTGGCCCCAAGCAAAGGAGGGAGCTTTCTACCTACGTGCTTGCATCATACTAAAGACAGGGGTATAATGACACCGAAGCTGTCAGAAGGTGCACTGCTGTGCACAGAATAGAAGGTGCAATGCCAACAAAGAAAGAGGCTGCAGTGTTCCAGGGACAGCTCTGGCATCAAATGCAGGTATGTGCAACAACATAGCACTCACCTACAGGGAAAACCCAGCCCCCTCTTTAAGCATAGGCTAAGCCGCTTCAAATGAAAGACAAGGACATGGTTTAAAACTGCAGCTTTCACTAACGCATTCTTCCCTGCACAGGTAAAACTGTCAGTCAGCACCATGCACAGATCAATTTTGGCATTACTGCATTGATGGAATGTCTTGCTCCGCTTCTTTGCGTAAACCTAGACAGGGCACCAATGTATCATTTGGACAGTGGGGCCCTGCAGCCCCCTTCCAACCACACCCTCTTCATTGCCTCAATACAAAAAAGAAAAAAGTAACTGACATCTTGCCCCGAACCTTTGCACCCTCAGCTCCTCTTCCAACCCAATGCAGGCACCACTGACAGCATCTGCACACCGTGCAATCCCCAAATCGTTTGTAGCCGAAAGGGAAGACCAGATTAAACAAGGTCATAACTGGTCTGCGATTGCCTGAATTCTCCATCGCCTTCATTCACTGACCTTCATGTTTCAGACACTTGGTCCGCCTGGTGGATTCAATGTACAATGTAGCATTCCATGGTGTTTCCCCCTTATAATGCTTCTTTGATGCAGAGGTCTACTACAGAGCAGTTGAAGGACAAATAAGCAAACAGCAGACTACTTTTTTTGGGCAGTCTGTGGTGCTATGCTACTCCAGCTAAACGCAAGTGGCTATTGTTACATCTCCCTTAGACAAACCGGTTTTATTTGGATGGGTTCTACAGTTTTTCCAGCACCTCTTGTACTGGAAACGCAGAAGAAACAATCCTAAATGGCAAGGATGATCCAGCAAGCTGAATATTCTGCTGTGCCAGTCTCAGCTGAACAGCGGTACAAAAGGGGGGTGGTAATGGACGGAGCATCTAAACCAATTAAACACTCACACCCAGTCAAAAGATCTGGGTTTAATCCATCACCGTTCTTTAGCCCACTCTGCCACCCCAGTTCAGACATGGCTATATGCAAATCAGTCTGACCCTGTGCCTCATGGGAACAGTCCAGCCCGAACTGCCAAGCCATGCCTTCCCTGGACCGGAAACAAGCTTCAGAGGACCGGTTTCTGGCATTACAGCCGTCTTCAGCCCGGCTTGCTTGAATCCAGTGGCAAAGAGAGCAAGGGACTCACGTCTGAGCATACCCTGCCACACTTATGGCAGCCAAAAGCGGTACAAAGGGGGGTGGTAATGGACGGAGCATCTGAACCAATCAAACACTCACACCCAGTCAAAAGATCTGGGTTTAATCCATCACCCTTTAGCCCACTGTGCTACCCCAGTTCAGACATGGCTATATGCAAATCAGTCTGACCCTGTGCCTCATGGGAACAGTGCAGCCCGAACTGTCAAGTCATGCCTTCCCTGGACCGGAAACCAGCTTCCGAGGACCGGTTTCTGGCATTACAGCCTTCTTCAGCCCGGCTTGCTTGAATTCAGTGGCAAAGTGAGCAAGGGACTCACGTCTGAGCATACCCTCTCAGCTGAGCAGGCATGAACAGCTTGTGCTACCCTTCACGGGTCTTGAGAGTGTTGCGGATGTGCATTATTTTAAAATTAGGTACATTTCCTTTTCAATACAACAGCCACAGTCTTTACATACCATGCAACAAACCGGGCATCTCCTCGGCATTAATACTCAATACAACAATGTAGATGTGCCCATTGTGCTGAGCCTGAAGCCACTGCTGTGAGGGACAGTACCTGTGGAAGCCACTTCTAAAATGCTTAATTCCATGAACCAAAATAATTGCAGATTACCAGACACATTAGAAAAACACCACCCTATTCGCTTCTTAAAGCTGCTGCATACAAAGAGCAGACTCTGCTCGACCAGACCAGCTTCGAAAGGCAATTCTAGAAAGGTTTATGACCAAAGGAGGCAGGGCAACTTGGTAAGAAACTAAACAGGTGAAGCTCGATGCTCTAAAGTTTACTTCACATGCAACAGGCAACATCTGAAGACTTGGAACAAGAGACAAAGATCTCAGTATTAGTTTGCCTAAAAAGTATAACATTTTAGATAAGCTGAGGGCTACACATTCAGCAAGTCGAGCGACAAAGTATGAACCTCGACAAGAAACTATTGTTCCAAAGAACAATTACGTTATTTTGTAATGCAAGGGAGGAGAGGATGGAGGAACACATACTATAACAGTTGAGCTTCAACTAAGGCAGGTTATGTTCATGCAAACCAACCACAGCCAAGCAGTGTTAAAATATACATGTTTACTACTGAGCCTTAGCGAAAGAAGGATCCAGTTACTGTCAGCAAAGATATACAAAACAAACATGCATGAGCAAGTGGCAATCACATTTTAAACTGACAGTAATGGACATGCCACTGCAATCAAAGATCTGAGGAAAAATGATTAAACCAATTCATTACAAGGTTATTTGTGGTTAACCTGCTCAATTAAAACTGGAGTAGATCTCGTACCAACCAAAAACAGGTGCATGCATGGTCAAGTGTTACAGTTGATAGACCAACTAAAGTTCATGGCACCAAGACAACCAGGATCCAAAAGTAGGCCAATAGTAAGAGACCTATTATCAGCTCACATGCCTCAAATATAAACAGGTCTAGTTTACAATCTACCTGGCCATGTGGTCGCGCCAAGTCATGCAACAGAGTGGCTATTGCTAAGGAAATTGCCAGATGGGTCACAGAGCAGTAACTTCATGAGGAGCAAAGAAAGTTGTTTCGTTTTTAGAAACAGGACTAGAAAGTGTGGTTAGCCGATTGCGTGGATCTAGTAGCTCCTCTTCAAAAAAAGAAGAACTTCACACAGGTCCAGGAGCAATACGAGATGGCACCGACTGAGCAGTTCCGTTACCGCCAGATCAAGAACGCACTAGTGGCGGTGATTCCCACCGACCCTGCTCCACCCAAGGCCTCACCGCTAGAGGATAGATTACTAACGGAGCATATGACAACAAGAGCAATCTCCATGACGTACCAGAAGATTATTACCATGCCTGATCCCATGCAAAGGTTCCGAGACAAATGGCGGGAGGAGGTGGGAGACCTAGATGACACTGATTGGCAGGAAGCGCTTGCGTCACCCAGAGAAGTAACGATTACATCCAAGCTACGCCTCGTACAGCTCAAGATACACCACAGAATTTACTACACCAAAACCACTCCGTATAAAATAGGGAAAGCTAGTACCCAACTCTGTCTACGGCAATGTGGGGCCATTGGTACCTTCTTCCACTCTGGGACTGCTCCGCAATAGTGTCATACTGGAAATCAGTCATGAACACCATCACAAGAGTCCACAGGAAACTAGTCCCTCCATAGCCGAAACGGTGCCTTTTAAATATTTGGGAGGCAACGGATCTCAACTCCACAGAGCAGACATGGGCAACACTGGGAATGATGCTGGCCAAAAGAAACACTGCCAAACATTGGGGTGTGGCCACCGCACCCCCACACACGGAATGGTGAAAGGATATGGACAGGTCCACGGTGGCGGAAAAAGTGTATGTGCGATAGATGTTCTCCAAAAAAGTGGATTAAATTGTGGGGGGGATGGAACACTTACAGGAGGGGAATATGTGCATTGCCAACAGTATCCCGTGAGCCGGAACTGACAATGTAAAGGATACTTATGTATGCGCTGATGTAAGCATATGAGTGATGTTATAACAATCTTGACACACGATCTGTACTCAACATGACTATGTATTTAATGTTTGCAATGTAAATAAACATAACTGTGCCACTTATGTTAAATAAAAAGAATTTAAGAAAAAAAGGAGAATTTTTTTTTTTAGTTTCACGAAAGATCCACCAGCCACTTGACCATTAACTAAATCAGGATCTGGCGATAAGGCAAGCAAGCTACTTTATCAATTTGCCAATACAGAGTGAGAAGCTAAAATAAACCCATCAGTTCTAGAAGGACAGTGGAAATTGATAGTTAACTGCTGAAACAGTAAAAGCGTTCACTAATTATTCAAGGAACCCATGTCTGACTGAAGCCCTCTGGAAAAATGGGCCATCATAGGTCAAAATATCTCCCCACGATGTTGCTTCCACATGCACTCCGGTCTCCTTTTCCTGAGGAGAAGGGCACCCCAGTTGTTGCTTCCTCTCCTGTTTGACCTGGTTATGGAAAAAAATATAGATGAGTGAACCAGGGAAGATGGGGAGGTGAAAGGGGTTACAGTGGGTGAAGGGTGTGAAAGGAGGCACGAGGACATGGCACCCCTCCACACCCATGACATGTTGCTTTCTTTTCAGCAGCCAAACTCACCACTCCAAGACTGATCTAAATTTCACAAAGAGGCATCAGGATTTAAAGGAAATTGGGGGAAATAGACATAAGCCCCGGTGCGGAGAGAACATCGTCCTTTTGGAACAGCTTTAACTGCATATTGTCGGGAACGATTTCATGTACCTCCAGGTGCAGGTAACCAAGAGACCTACATAGGTGTTGGGATTTAAATACTGCCTTGTACGCCAAGAGGCACGATTTGGAGAGGCGGACGGTGTCCTGATATTCACAGTGGGAAGAAGCACACGCTTCACAATTATTTCACTACATATGCATCCTCCTAAACCACCCATACTAGATCTCCCACACCCAGAGTCCTTCCCGGAGGTGAAATCCTTAGTCAGTAAATTCCTTTGGTGGACAGCATACACAGGTTTTTCAAAAATAGTCTGGGCTCCGTACAATAGTGGTTAGGAGAGATTTCTTCCACTGGCAACTTCAAAATTAACGGTTCAGGCAAAATAACAGTTTTCTACAAATAAAATGGACACTTTGAACCCAAACGCCTTAAAGTTAACTCCAGCAAAGATGTCTGTAGTTCACATATCTTATTGTTTCAAGCTTTCTTGGGAACAACTACATACAGCATCACCTTCGCCTGACATTAATCTATGCAGATGCAGTCAGGACCAAAGTAAAAGTCGGTGGACTTCCAGAACAATGGTCAATCAAGATCTGTGAAGCAAACACATGAACGACACGCAAATGCCCGCAAAGTTAATTCGTAGTTTGACCACAAGACTCAAATGCATCCCGGATTAGCAAAGCACACCTGAAGACTGAATTCGGACCGTAATCAAAACAAGAATTCTAAAGCATTGATAGACTCGGAAAGCATGGTACTAAACCACCTAAGCAGCATACAATCCACTAAAGCTGCATCTTCAAATAGGTTGCACCCCGATCTGCCAAGAGCAAACCTGCAGAACTCCAAAGCTATTGCTGCTTCTTAAAAACACGAATATGCTTTTATTCTTTATAGAGTGGCACCATCTGGGGGCAAAAAAATCTTGCAGAAAAAAACAGTGTGCTGAGCAAACCTTGTAAACCAATCCAAGAAGAGCATTCTGAAACGTTTCACTAAAACAGATCCCCAAACCCATACTCAAATTAACAATTTCTTTGACACAAGTGGACAGCTAAAAGGAGATTATGTAAATTAGCCCAGCAGCCCTCCCTTCCCCCTCATTACAGACTGAGGCACATGGAGCAATAAGACGTTTACAGACTACAGTCCTAATGCCAAACCGCAATACATAACTGTAAGAATGTGCACATTTATGCCTGGCACTAGCTAGTGGGTGGGATTGACTCCTATGGCTAAATCTACCTATTTTGCAGCAGTTCTGTCTGGTTTTACTGAACCCAGGTCCAGAATGCTGTGCTTCTAGGCTTTTTCAAGATGGCACAAAATAAAAAATCAACCATACTAAACTTGTGCTCTGTGGGCCGGTCACATCCAACACTAAAATCCAGTTAGAACCAGGCACCAAATCCCCAAAAAACCCAGAAACAAAAGTTCAGTAGGAAACATGCAGGGCCCTCCAGCAAACAGACAGTGGATTTGAAAGAGTGATCATATGGTCTCTCCCTTTCAAGTGTGCCCGAGTGTTCTATATGGCTCAGACGCCTCAAGCAGGATTGAACACTGCATTCAAAAAGGAGGCCCATACGCCCACCCAGCATATTGGGAATTCTGGAGTGCTCTGTCCATTGAGGGTAGCACATGCTTTGCGCCCATCAGACATTTCATGCCTTTTTCATACTTATTCAAGGTTAATCACAGCAGTAGAGCTAGCCTTCTGACGATACAGGCATGTAATGGGTAACTTTCTAAAAGTTGATTTTTCTTCACTTTTATTAAAAATCCAATTTCATTATTGAATTGGATTTGTATTTTTTTTTTTTTAAACTGATGTAATTGTTCTTCAAGCTGGTCTTTCCCAATGTACAGTATTGGCATTTAATATTGCTTCCCAGTGTTTCTCTATTGGCCAGCAGCCTTACTACAATAACAATAGATTTTAGGGGTAGTCACAGAAACATGCCAAATTTAAATTTCCACATGTTTTGCTTTTAAATACCATGCACCCTGCCTTGTGGACTATAAGGCCTAAATAGGGATGACTTAATATTTAAAAGTAAGGTTTTTAATTGTCAAAAGGTGTTTGCATTAACAGATCACAGTGCATGTTTTCCACTGTTAGTCAGGCTATAATGGTAGGCCTGAAGCCATGTTTGAACTGCCACTTTGTGGATGGCAGAGTAGGTGCAGAAATCCAAAATAGCAATTTATCTTCCAGGCCCTGTGTAAATGTTGTACCATACACAAGATCATAACAAGTTAAATACACCAACCAGAACATGCCAATTTCAAACATTAAAATAGGGAGGACAGGTGTTTTACTGCTTGTTAGCATTGATAAAGTGCACAGAGATCTAAAGTCAGCAAAGATATAGGGTCCATGTAGGAAGCTGGCTCTGTATATACTATACCAAAGTATGGTATAATGTGAACAGAGTCCAGTGGATCCCCAAAGGTAGGCAGAGGTAAAAGTAGATAATACCTTACTCTCAATTTGTGGTAGTGTGGGTGAGCGTAAGGTTTTATCAGAGGGTAGTGTTAAGCATTTATTGTACAAACTCAGGCAAGAAATGGTGTTGCACGCAAAGACTGAACGCAGACCAATTTGTTTGTATAAAATTATTATTTCGTATTTTATTTCTAGCACCAAGCCAAGCCTGGCGCAGAGAAGTGTAAATGGTACTTTTCAAGGCAGGTTGAACCATATAAGCAAGCTGAATGAAAAATAACTTAGTTAAAGGTTTGTAAATACGTTGAAAATACTGTAGAGATTATTTTTTTAAGTTACTTTTTCTACTCAGTGTGATATGCCTAGATATCACACTGGGACACTTCCTAGAGAAAAGGTAAGTAAATCAGTTTTCCTATATTTGAGGTTTCTTAGAGTTTCATACAAACCAAGTCCACACTTAGAACAATTTTCAAAGAAACGTAGTTATTGCGATCCTACAGGAGGACAATTAGTTATTTGTTTACAGGTAAGTACTTGGTTGTGGGAGTTGGGTTTCTGGGGTTAGAAACAGGGTTCTCCTGGGTTCAAGGATGCACTGTCAAAGCCCTCACAGCTCTTTAATCCTGATTGGAGAGTGCCTGCGTTCTGCAAGAGGGCGGGCACTTAAGAGTGGACTTCACCTCGCCTTCCCCACCTGAGGAGGGTGGGGAAGGCTTTGTTTCTGGGCTCGGGGAGCAATGGCTCCCACCCCAGGTGTCCAGCAACATGTCTCTTGGTGGCATGCTTGTGTGTACCAGTCAGGGAACCCACCAGAGGCTGGCTGTTTTTCTGGGGATATCTCCAAGATACCCCCTGAGTGGATTTTTCATTGAATCAAACACTGGCATCAGTGTGGGTTTTAAGTGCTGAGAAGTTTGATACCAAACTTACCAGTGCTGTGGAGCTCATACTGACAAAGTCCCAGCACCATATACACTTATTGGCATTACTGCACTTTCAATGTCTAAGAATCGGTCTAGACACTGTAGAGGTACAGGGCTCATGCACCTGTATCCTCACCACTGGTATAGTGTAACCAGTTAGACGGGTGGGAGGGCAGTGGGTGGTAGACATGGCACACAGGAATGTGCCATGTCAACTCTTCACTTTGTTCCACACCAAAGCACAGGCTGCAATGGCAGTGTGTGTGTGCGCGTAAAGGATCTCTAAGGGTGGCACAAGTGTTGCAGCCCTTAGAGGCCTTCCCTGGCCACAGTGCCCTTGGTACCTTTTACAAGGACACTGACGTGGCCAGAGTGGTGCCAATTGGGGGCACAAGGTACAGTTTTGGGAAAGAACTGAGTTCCTGGGAACCTGATTGGCAGGGACCCATGGCACATCAAGTCAAAGTGCATTAGAAGTCTAGCAAAAAGGGGGACGGGGGGGGGGGGGGAACTGCAACAGAAAACCAGCTTCCTACAGTCCAGCAAGAGGGGAGAAACCCAGGGTGAGCAAGCAGAAAAGGCATATTGCTATACTATCCAATGTTTATCCTGTAGCAGTCCCACATTGTGCCACGCCCACATCGTTAAAGCAGGTAATACTCTACAAAACCTCTACAAAAAAAGCCTTTTGGACAAGCCAACTTAGAACCACTGGCAAAGCAAAGATCTCACTTTTCATAAACATGAAAAGGCAAAGCTAAATGATCTGGTTTATTGAAATCACGAAACAGTCTCATAACATCTACAGTTCTATAAAACTGACTGAAACAGATGCTCACACACACAATAGCAGGATTTCAAACATATGGTCTGCCACAAACAACGTTAACCCATGGAAACCCGGACCCTGAAAATCCTGTTGTCACTGTTCTTTGCATTGGATAGGATCTCACTGATGAAATCATAACCAACGTGTTCAGATCCCACCCTAAAACGGATTGAAACAGTGGGTCACAAATAACCAAGAAGAAACATCCCAATGATTTCCATCTTGATGTTTTTCTAAATGTCTTTCAATGCATTTCTGCCAAGACATGGTCAACGACCAATAACACTCATGCGCTTCAATTAAAAGAGTGGTTTCAACTCAGACAAGTCAATGTTTCTACCCCCACTAGCACCCCAATGAATGCAAATAACTTAATGTTGGCACAGTATTTTGTAAATAAGATCACAGCTATCCAAGCCTCTCTTGCTATTTACTCAAAACAGCCTCGGTTGCTTCTCTTGGGGTCCTTTCCTCTTCACAACCTACTCTTTGGGAATTCCCTCAGTTGAGCCTTGCTGCCTCATTAGTCCATTTGACAGGATTGAAGTCGGGCTCTCCACTAGATCCCTGCCCGGTTTCTTGTCTTAACAAAATAGCCCCTGTGCTAAATGGACCCATCAATTCCATTATTAATTCTTCACTGTCTTCTGGTACAGTCCCCCAGGCTTGGAAGAGTGCTCTTATCCTTCCTCTCATAAAAAAACCAGCTTTGGATCCCATCGTACATGCCAACTACAGGCCTATCTCTCTCCTCCCTGCTTTAGCGAAGGTGGCGGAAAGTCATGTGCACAGGTCGATCTCTGATTTCATCGAGAATAATAATCTGTTGCACAATACTCAATCTGGGTTTCGTGCGAATTACAGCACAGAGACCGCGCTACTGGAAGTCACCACCGCCATCAGAGAGGTCTTGGATATCGGAGGAAAGGCCATGTTGGTTATGTTGGACTTGTCGGCGGCGTTCGACACCGTTCCCCATGATACCCTCCTAATTCGACTCTGGGATTGTGGTCTTCGGGGGACGGTGTGGAACTGGCTTAAATCTTTTCTTGCCAGCCGTCGACAAACGATCTGGGCGCCACCTCACTCCGCAGCTATGGCACCTCTGGAAGTGGGGGTTCCTCAGGGGTCTATTCTTAGCCCCCTGCTTTTTAACATCTTTCTGGCCCCCCTTGCAGAGGTTGCGGAGTCGTTTGGCGCTCAGATCGTGTCCTATGCTGACGACACCCAGCTCTTGTTCACATATGACAAGAATGAGGTGTTCGATGGGATCCGCATCAGAGGCTGCCTTGAAGCAGTCTTTGATTGGTTCAAACGACACGGCTTAAAATGCAACTCCGATAAATCGGAGTTGCTTTTTTTTGGGTGTGTCTCTGAGCCAAACTGGAAAAGTTGGTGGCCACAAGACCTGTTTCCACCTGCAAACGCAAGTTCCAAAGCTAAAAATCTAGGCATCCTTGTTGATAATGAGTTAACCTTCGGGCCCCAAATAGCCTGTCTCTCGAGGAAATGCTTCGGGATCCTCCGTATGCTTAGGAAATTTCTCCCCTTGATTTCGTTTAATCATCGAAGGGTCATTGTCCAAGCACTTGTTGGGTCGCGTTTAGACTACGCAAATGCCCTCTATCTAGGACTCCCCAAATATCTTGTGAGGAGACTTCAAGTAGTCCAAAATTCAGCTGCCAGGGCTATTTATGGACTCCCTAGACGAGCCAGTGCCTCTGACTTGTTAAAAGAACTGCACTGGCTTTCCATAGCCAAGAGGGTTCTTTTCAAAAGCCTGACGCTGACCTACAAGGCCCTTCATGACTCTGGTCCTAGGTACATTAGGAAACGTCTTGTTCTGTACAAACCGAACAGAGCCTTGCGATCTGCCTCCTTGTCCAAAATGGTTGTTCCGTCCATTAAGCGGACTAGACAAGGGGGGCGCTCTTTTCATTACCTGGCCCCGTGCGCTTGGAATGAGCTTCCCATTTCTCTCAGACAGGCCCCTAATCTGATGTCTTTTAGAAAGGCCTTGAAAACCTGGCTTTTTTCCAGTTAATTTCATTGCTCCTTTTATGTTCTGCAGTTATGTCTCCTCGCCCTAAGGACTTCTTCGCCAAAGCGCCGGGACACTCCTACTGGAGTAGCCGTTGCGCTATAGAAGAATCCGATAACATAACATAACATCCAATGGTATCAGCTACCCAACTCCTGAACAGCTATGCTGGACAATCTCCGAGATACAAAGAATGAAAGAAAGAAATGCAGTGATCCAGTGGGTGCTCTTTGCTACTGGATTCAAGCTACATCCTACTGATGAGGCTCAAAAAAGCAGAAACCAGTTTGGGGTCGCTTGTGTCCCTGTTCGGAGAGGACATGGTCTTGAAGTTTTGTGCTGGACAGTTCCTATTGCAGCAGAACCAAGGCTGATCTGGTTGGCCACCTTGAAGATAATGGGCACTCATGCAATCTTGTATTATGAGGTCGCGATTAGATTACTAGTATTATTGGTAACATTGGATGATTTTCACTGAATAATTAGCTCTCATCACAGACATGTAACTGAGGGGAAACTATAATATTACCCCCAACTATGTTTGGGGAGACCGTAGATGCACCAGACAGCTAGTTATTGAAAATGTCGACAGCAAATGTCAACATTCTTATGCTTAATCAAGATGTGAATTATAGCAGAAAAAACAGCTCAAACTCCCCCCAAAACATGATGAGTAACAAATCAACACCAATAATGATAGGCAGATAGGAAGAATGCAGTCCGGGCGACAACACAGGATATGTACAGTTCTCCTTTGCTACCACGTCAATCAGATTTCAATTTGCGAGATTAGTGAAGTGCACGTTTGACAAACGGTTTGATCTGTTCCCTAAATCAGGACCACTTTTAAGACACAATCTAACAGTACTGCAGCGCTCTGGCGACCAGTCAGCTCACGGTTACCATGGCAGCCACTTCGCGTTAGACAACGGGGCAAAAGAAGCACAGTTAGCCCTCCTATGCTGACATATGTCACTACAAGATAATGGCACTTGCTCATCAGTGGCTCCACCCATCAAGTGCAAAGCCCCGTATGCAGGAGAGACCAGAATATACAGCTTTAGTTTTTGCTCTTTGCAAGAGTTAGTAAAAGATGCGAATTCAGACCCGTATTAAGACTACAGCACACCTGCTAGGGTTGATCATACAGTGATATACCAATCAATAATAAGTGTCAAGAACATGTCGATAAAGCAGCGTACTGGTATATGAGAATTAGTCCTGCAGATGTATCTCTCAGGGAGGCATATTCTAATGATCAGACTGCACGGCTGGGCCCCAGCCTTCCTCAGCACCTGGCAAAGATCTAGCAGTCAATGACAAGCTCTGCGATCACAAAGAATTAAAGAGTGAAGGCATGCAACAAAGTTAGAAGCACATCGGTGGGATGTAATCGACTGGTCCGTCCGTAGGGAGCAACATGGTTCAGATGAACAGTCAAACTCGAAAAGTAATGCACCTTTTGGCAAGTCAAGACATGTCCCTGCCAAGGACTAAAAGTAGACTAAAAACTTTCAACGGCGGGATCTCTAATGATCCAACAAAATGACAGCTTAAGTGGGCCACCAATGCTCATCTGTAGCAAAGCTCTGAACCAATCACCTGAAAGGAGCCCTCCAGGGTTTAAAGGGGGGGGTGAGTGCTGGTGACTGTACTGCAGTCAACTAGCAACCATAAAAGCACAAACCGTACTATACACAAAAGACATGGCTGGAGATATGACAGTGCTCAGTGACATCACAAGCTGGACGTGTGCCTAAGGGTTAAAGGCCCCACATGGAGTAAAAAAAACTCAGCACCTCTAGTTTCTTATCAGATGCCCCGCTGCAGGACAGCCACTCGCCCTACAGGTCAGTATCTCCCTCGCACACTTGCCTACTCCCTAGGACGGCCCCTCCTTCCTGCAGCACCCTGCTTTCTCTGCTACCTGGCCCAGATCCCACACCCCAAGTGCAGCCAGTCTCTACCTTCGATGCAGTCACTCCTCCCTCCACCATCAGAGCCACTCCTCCCCCGGTCAACACTTCAGCAAGACAGCCACCACTGCCCCTATGCGGTCCCTGCAACCCACCATCCCTGGAGGGAGGACTCCAGCGTCCACCCAGACCTTCCTACTGGGACATCTATAGAGAACACCACACTTTCTCCGGCCATTATGCCACCACTTAGGACAATCACCCTAGTCCCCTCCCTCTACCAGAACACCTTATAATCTCCAGGTCTCCAAGACAATCCTCCTGGCCTACAGCACTCACCGAAGAGACTTCTGCCTCGCCTCCCCCGCCCCTTACAGATCAGTACACAGTGACTTACATGCTACCTAATGACAACACCCCGCCGGCAAGTGTAGACCCTTGGGGCAGTATGCAGGGGCCTGCACCGACCCTTCCCTTCACGCTGCCTGCCTCGGGTCACCCCGGCCCAGACTGCCAGCCTCACCCCAGGCCACTGGCAGCAGCACCCCTGCTCAGTACCTCCTCCGTGTGCCGCGGGTCTCCTTCCACTGGTCGGCGCCTCCCCTCAGTCCTCTGGTGGACCCGCGCCTTCACCCCCGGTCGGTTTCTCTCTGTCCCCGGAATATACACGAATTTCCCAGCCTCCTCCTGCTCTCTTGGACCCGTGCTTACGTTCTTGCACCGGAGGCGACTCAGATTAACCGCCAACTTTCAAAACTGACACAGAGCGGAGAGCCAATCATGTCCCTCCGAGCTGCACGCTGCGTCATGACGCAAGCACGCCACGCTGGAAACAGGGCGTAGAAAAGAGACGTATTTGACGACGCATAAAAAGAACTGCTCTGCAGCTACATAGCTTTCTCATGGAAATTGTAGAGGGTGAACATTACCGAAAGTCTACAGTTTGAAAGCCCTGTGGCTTTTTTTTTGAGTCAGCCAGCAACGGTAACATAATTTAGTAGTGTGTGCAGTATGAATATTGAAAAAGTACTTTTTGGTTTATGTGTTGTACATTTCTGTTTTATAAGGCTATCATTGAAACCATGTTTCATTCTCGGTCTGTTTTAAAGCAATCATTAGTAAATAATTCCCAAATGGAGCAGCCCGCGTTTAATTGCCTTGTCTTTCCCGGGATCAGTGACCGTCCAAGATGGCGCCCGAGTAAACAGCGCTCGGCACAGTGACGCTGCTTGGGCCTGCAGTTACATTGACCGCTGCACGGCTGGCTTGAAAGAAGCAGCATAGTTATTTAGTGTAATGACCAAGATTCCGCCTGGTTTAATTGTTTATTGAGGTTTATTGCGGTAATTGGTTATTGTTTATTGAGACCCCAGCGGTGCTGCTTACAAGTTCAGCGTCTCCCACTTCTCACTGCTATCGACTCCTCAGTGTATTGAATCATATCTCAATGCACTGTTTATTTATTTATTTATTTTTGCCATTTTATATAGCATGAACATAGCCGAAGGCATCAGAGCGCTTTCAACACACAGGGTACATGGTTACATCAGGTTACAGTAATAGTTAAATCTGACGTTTACATCGGTAGATGTGCACAAGTAGTTACCACAAGAAACAGTTAAAACAAGCATTGGTAAGTAAATGCATTAGGTTTCACCTATTTGATTAATAATAAGCTGTTTTTGTTGTAAGTTGTAGTTTGCTGATTAGTTGTACAATCTAAGTTAAAGAATGTCTGTGTAATGAGCCAAGGAGACATTACATATGAAAAATGAAGATTTATTCCAAAAAGTAATTCACCCACAGTAGGAGCATCTAACCGGTCCGGAGTCCATTCAGCAACTGAAGCTATTGAATGCGCAGGAGGAATAAATGTATCTCCGCATAACAAAATATTATCTTTCACCGATAATTCCTCTGCAACCTGAGCTAGATTCCTTAACTCACCCTACACATTTTTGATTTCAGGCCATTTTCCAGATGAAAATTCAATTGCTTTAGATAAAATGGGATCTTTCACCCCAGCCTCCTTCCATTCCTCTTCCGAAAATGGCAACTTCCATTCTTCAATGGTATCTACTAACACCACACATCCTACATCGTCCTCCAATACATCCTCTTCATCATCCTTGATCATTCCCATTCTGGACAAACAATCTGCTCTGAAATTCTTTCCGCCAGGAATGTGTCTCAATTCAAAATTATATTCCTGAAGCTTGGATACTAATTTAGTTAATCTCAGAGAAAGATTATTATTTCCGGTAACCCTACTGAAAATAAAAGAAAGAGGCTTATGGTCAGACAAGATTATACATTTTCGGCCCCAAATATACCTCTTGAACTTTTGTGCAGCCCAAACACAGGCTAAAGTTTCCCGTTCTATAGTACTATAGTGTTTTTCAAACTGCTTCAGAGCCCTGGAAGCAAATGCAACTGTTTGCTCTCTACCATTAACTTCCTGAGTCAGAACTGCCCCCAACCCATTCATGCTCGCATCCACAGAAATGGTGGAAACGCAGTCATCACGGAAAGCGTGAAGAGCTTGAGCTGAAACAATTAGTTCCTTTACCTTCCTAAAAGTTGTTTCCAGCTCATCGGACCACAAAAACTTTTGCCCTTTCTTGAGTAATGCTCGCAGAGGTTCGACAATCTGCGCATAGTTAACCACAAACCTAGCACAATATTCTGCTAGTCCGAGAAAGGAACGTAAAGAGTCTTTGTCCGATGGTGCCTTTGCATCTTTTAAAGCTCTGACCACTGAAAATTTCGGTCTGATACCAGAAGCTGCTATGGTGTGGCCTAGATATTCTAACCCATTTACCCCGAACTTACATTTGTCTTCCCTTACTGTCATTCCCCGTGAACCTAGCAAAGAAAGAACCTTCCTCAGCAAAATATTATGCTCATCCAAACTCTTTGCGAAGACTAAAATGTCGTCCAAATACGCCTGCACACCACTCAAATCTTTGAATAAAGTGTCCATAAGTCTCTGAAAGACGCTGGCCGCCGATGCCAACCCAAAAGGAAGCCTCAAAAATTTGAAAGCCCCAAATGGGGTGACAAAGGTAGTCAGCTCTTGAGAGTCCCTAGACAAAGGGACCTGGTGGTAGGCGGATCTCAAGTCAATTAACGAAAACCATTTTGCCCCTCCTAAATTAGCTAACAATTCCTGAATTTTAGGGAGCGGACGGCAGTCCACCTTAATATTTTTATTCAAACCCCTGAGGTCAGCACACAACCTGATCTCATTATTCTTTCTGTGTGCGACCACAATGGGGGCGACCCATTGCGAAGACTCTGTTGGTTGAATAATCCCTTGAGAACACAGATCCTCTAGCATCTTTTTCAGTTCTCCCCTCACACTTAATGGTACAGCTCGCACCTTATGTACGACTGGGGTGGCTTCTGGTAGTAATTTCATCCTATGTTCTGCACCTTTTACCAGACCCACTTTGTCACAATTCACACAGATAAAAAAAATCTTTGCGTGAGTCGGTGAGTGAATTAAATTATCCCGATCGTCGCCAATATGTAATGAGCCAAGGAGACATTGCATATGAAAAATGAAGATTTATTCCAAGAAGTAATTCACCCACAGTAGGAGCGTCTAACCGGTCCGGAGTCCATTCAGCAACTGAAGCTACTGAATGCACCACGAGACCCAGGACACTCCATACAGTCCAAACACAACATAGTAATACATGTATAACATTCCACTAACTAACACTCCATTAAAGAGATACATAACGTCACCACTACAGTCTGTCAAAGTGTTATGACTTATTTATGTACAAAAAGGCAATATATTGTGCTGTTACTAGTGGTATAGTACAGGTAAGTAATAGCAACATTTAAAAAAATGAAAGAGACAATGACAATACTTTATTTTGAGTGATTAATAAAAATCAAAACAAAAAGCAATCAGTATAAAAAAGATATTTAAAATTGAATAAAATAATGTGTGTGTAGGAAGCATGTGCTACATGGGACCTTCCACCAGTTAAAAGTCAAATTATACCATGGTTGGCCTGTCCATTAGGGCTTGTCGCACATGGTAGATACATTTGGCGAAGTTGGCCATGTGCTTCACCGTGTCCAGCAAATATAGTTGAAGAACTGCCTCTTTTACCGTCCGTGTACCCAGTTGGAGAAGGATGGGCCTTAGATGGATTCTACGGACTGACAACAGGGCAGGGCAGCACAATAGGATGTGAGACAATGTTTCACCCTTGTAGTGGTAGAGGCGACACTCCGTGATCGCTGGTCTGACTTTGACTGAAGGATACATATGTTTTAAGGGGAGCACATGCAATCTTGCAGCCAGAATCCTTTGTAGGGCTTGCCTGCCCAACGGCTGTACAAGGTGTGGTTTATGGCCGTTTACAATGTGAGGAGAGCTTTGGGTCTCATGGAAGCCTCTGACTATCAAAGCTTCAATGTCCAGTTTTCGTGAGCAAGATCTTACTTGCTTTTTTATTGCTGTTTTGATGGTTGTATATTTTATTGTATTGGGGTCCCAGTTCTCTATCGCTAGATTCAAAAGCTCTTTGGCTGAGGCTAGACCGGCTGACCACGGGTTACCTGACTTTTTGAATATTTTATTTATAACAAACTTCATCGAGTTCTCTGGTGCTATGGTGGTTAGATAGTAATATTTTGCCAGGCTTGCTAGTTCTTCGAAAGATTGCCGGGTTAGATTGAATTCCAAGCGAATTAGAGTGTTCCTTGTGCATAACGGAAGGCAAAATAGCTTTTTGTAGGCTGCACAGTTGATTTTTTCGAGGTCTTGCCCCAATTTACCTGGGAACGCTTGTATGGCGTAATTGAGGGAGGGTAGTCATTTTTCTCTCAGAACTCGTTGAATGGCCGTGGTGGCTGGACTTTCCAAAGTGGCATTGAGTTTACAAATGGCGTAACTAACCATTTTGGCTTTCTGCTGGAGCTTAAGCCGATGAACCTATGGCCGACCAGTTTCGCTGAGCCAAACTCCAAGGTAGTTATATGATTGTGTGCTCGATAGTATTAGTGGTCCCAGTCTCCATTTTATTAGCTTCTTTTTTGGATAGCGGCCAAAGATCAGTATCTTAGATTTTGTTGGATTTGCAACCAGCTTGTTTTTGGCGTTGTACTCTGCTAATGCTGTTAAGCCTTTTCGAAGGCCAACTTTGATATGGTCCAAGAGGACCAGGTCATCTGCATATTGAATCAATTGGATTCTGATTCCCCCGATCCTAGGAGTCGCCAGGTTTGCTCCCTGCAATGCATTGCCCAGATCAGCTGTATATAAGTTGAAAAGAAGCAGGGCAAGGACACAGCCCTGCTTTAGCCCGTGGTCTGTGCTAATTTTTTCCGTGGCTGATTCACACGATAGTTTGACTTTTACCCACTTTTGAGTATACAGTGATCTGATGGCTTGTAGAAGTTTCGGGCAGATGTTCCAGACAGCCAATTTCTTCCATAGAATATTTCGATCTACGCCATCAAAGGCTGCTGTGTAATCAATGAAGCAAGCAAAAAGAGGCTGGTCGCCCGAGCCATTGATCGTTGTATTAAGTATGATAGGGCTATAACATTATCTATGGTAGAGCCTCCCGGGCGGAACCTTGTTTGATAGAAGGGAAGCAAGTTCTCCTTGGTGACCCAATCTGCTAATTCCATAAGGAGGGAACTTGCATATGCCTTGCCCTCCACGTTCAATAAGGCGATCATTCAGTAATTCTTAGGATCTGTGCTTGGCCCTTTTTTGTAGATTGGATGTATTAGGGATCCCCTCCAGGAGTCTGGGACATCCATCAGGAGTCTGCACTCCGCATACAGCTGACCCAGGTTCTCAGCCCAAAAGTCGATGTCCTCCCTGAAGAGAGAGCCCGGCAGACCATTTGGTCCAGGGGCCCCATTGTGTTGTATTCTTTTCAAAATTGCTCTTAAAACCTTTCTTTCCGCAGGTGTGACGTTAGCTAGTGGGGCCGAAGGTTCGATTGTTTCTTCATTTAGATGTTCGTCAAGAGGTGTTCTTTTACTTGAGTTTTTTTCTGAGTCATTGGTATAGAGAGTTTTTACGTGGGCTATCCAAGTACTTGCATCAAGTGGGTTCTCTATTACAGGTCCCATGGGTAAGCTTGTTTATGTATTGCCAGAATTCTTGGGTCTTGCTAGGGGCAAGCAGCTCAAAGATCTTCAACCATTTTCGCTCTGTTGCTTCACGTTCCACCTGCCAACCAACTTTTGCGTGGGTCTTGGCCGCCTCTTTTAAGTCATTTTTTTCAGTCATCGATCTGGTTTCTCGATAGGCTCTGTGTTTGGAGTTGAGTACTTTTGAGGATTTCTTAATTGCTGGCTGGAATCCCAGTTTGTAAGTAGAGTTGTCATAGGCTCTTCGATTGTTGCTCCCTCGGAGTTGGTAGGCTAAGTCATATGCAAGAGTGCCCACTCTCCGATTCTACCCTGGTCATTACGGCCGGTCTGCCAACCTTTCCAGGTTGATTTCCATGCAGCAAACTTATGGGTCGGAAGCGGTCCCCATTTGATTTTTCTAAGGAGTCTATGTTGCTCGTCTCCATTTGTGGTTCCAATACATTGAAGAGTGTGCCTAACTTTCGCACTCATGCACAACTCTATTATAAGGGCGGCATGGTCACTTTCAGTCCGAGGTTGAACGTTATAGCTTGACATGTGATTTTGTAAGCGTTCGCTTAGTAGAATGTAGTCGATTGTTGTCTGATTGTTAAAGGTATGAGGTATCAGTACTGTTGGGTTATTTTTTGTAGGTATACAGTGTGATGTTGCCAAATTATATACTCGCATTAGGGCATTGAATCTTCTGGTGCTTCCGTTATGATGGTTTTCGTCAATTGTTTGCCCTATGTTGTGCATATTAAAGTCGCCCAAGATAATTGAGTCCATACCTGCATACCATACCAAGAGGGTTTCAATCTCATTTAATAGGCGCGTCAGTTTGTCGTTTGAGTCCGGCCCATGCCGGTTATAATAGACGTTGATGAGGAGAATTGGAGTCGGGCCATCAATCGTTATTAGGCCTTTCAAAATTCCAGCCAGAAACATGTCTGTGGTGTTCTGTATTATTAAGAAATTTACTTTCAGTGCATGCTTAATATACGTTGAAATGACCCCTGACGGTCTCCCAAAAATGGTAACCTTTTTTGCAGGTTTAAAGTATTCAGCGTAGTTCCCTATTGGTGTAGCGGAGGTGGCCCATGTTTCCTGTACACAAATTATGTCTGCTCCAACCATGAGTGCTACTGCTCCTGGGCTTTGCAAACCTTTATGTATCCCGGCGACATTCCAAGACACTATGTTGATGATAGGATTGTTCGTGGGGTTGTTATGGTATGTATGGCCTTTGTTGGTGTTTGCTGGTGCTAAATGGTTACCCAACTCTTGACCGTTGCTAATATTACACGAAACAAGCTCATTATGCCTGGTATTGCTCGGGATACTCTTTGTTTTTATCAGATGATTGTTCGGCAAATCACCAGTGTTGATATTAGGAAGTAGAATTTAAGGCCTGGTCAAGCCAAGACCAGTCTTTGCTGCTCTGCTACATAATTGAGCATGAGCGATTACCTCCTTCTGTATGTTTAAAAATTTGAATTAAATTGCTACTCAGCTGTATTGCTTGTGTGCCACCTATTGAGCCATGTAAGATTGATCCTGTGGCAGGTGGAATTAGATGAGTAATGTTCATGTTTTTCCGTCCCTTCAAGTCTTCGTCTCCCTATTGATAATTTTTGTCTTTCAAAATCTCAGGATATTTCGTCGGTAGAGGAGGCTTAATTTTTATTCCCCCATTATCCAGTTGTGTTTTATATCCCTTCAGTGCGTTCGCCATATTGAAGTTGGAAAAAGTTATCTCAGTCGTTTCGTTTTGTTCGCTAGGCCCTGGACCAGAGAAAGCCACTCTCTTAATGTCTGTTTATTTTATATTCTCCAGGCCTGCAATGCTTTCGCAGAGTTTCAGGAGGTTCCCTCTGTTGAGGATGTCCCAGATCCCTTGCGAGATGTATTCGGGATATAGCAATACTTTTGGATTTTCGAGGTCTAGGTCTAGCGACTGAACAGGATTAAGTGTATTAAAAGAAGCCATAGAAGTTTCAAGAGGCACACTTAGGTTCCGCGTGGAGTTGTCGCCTAGGACCAATCACTCCTTGGTCCTATTTGTTTTTGTGATGTGGATATGTGATAGAGGTGATGGTATGGTCTTTGTGAAATTGGCCATCTTTGTGACTTGTTTGAATAGTGATTTTCTTCCGTTGAGTGTTGGATGTAGATTCAGTTATGAGGTCCTTGTAGGTATTTATGTCTACAGTGTCAGATTTGTGCGTGATATCGTGGCCGGGCTCGTAGACCTGTGGGCCCTGTGCATAATTCAAGATGCCACTTGGCACAGGAGATCTTCCAATCGACACTTTGATCAAATTTTAGCTTGAGGCGCATGGTGGGCTCTTGGGAGATGTTACCATGGTGGATGTTCCATTTATTTGTGTGTCTCTATTTTAGTCTGCAAAAGTCAGACCCAGACTCTTCTGACCCTCACTGCTGGTAACTTTATTATCCTTGTTCGCTGGCGCAGATTAATGCTATATTTTCCCTTTTGCATAGTGTAGGAGAGTATGGTCTGCTATCCTATGGTCACCCCAATTTTTGCTTTTTGCTTCACTGGTTTTCGACTTAATGTGGCTGTGGGCCTGCTAATCAGACCCACAGCCTGCTGTTTTCTCTCTAAATTCATAATCATGTACTATAGGTACATCACCAATTTGGTACTGGACACCTTATCAGTCCCTGTACAGTGCACTATAGGTGCCCAGGGCATAGATGCATCCAAGGCCACCAGGGGCTGCAGCATATCTTTTGCCACCCCTGACTGGTCACTTAAATTGACACAACTGGCTGATCACTCAGCTGGGGCAAGGTGGTGTACTCACCCCTTGCTTAGATATAGTATACCTATGTCTAAACCTATATCTGGACACATATGCACCTATAAGTCACTCCTATGGCAGGCCTTTACAATCCTGGACGATTCATAAAGGGGGTGGTGATGGACAGAGTATCTGAATTATGCAGAACACTCCTACCCAGTCAAAAGATCAGGGCTTGATCCATCACCGTTTTTTAGCTCACTGCACCATCCCAGCTCAGAACCTGGCTACATGCAAATTATTCTGACCCTGGCCCAGTGCATCATGGGAACAGGGCAGACCAAACTACCAAGCCAATTCTTTACTGGAAAGGAAACAAGCTTCCGGGGACCGGTTTCTGGCATTACAGCCGTCTTCGGCCCGGCTTGCTTGAATCCTGATGGTGCAGTGAGCAAGGGACTCACATCTGAGCATACCCTTCCACACTTGTGGTGGCCAAAACGATTCATAAAGGGGGTGGTGATGGACAGAGTATCTGAATTAAGCAGAACACTCCTACCCAGTCAAAAGATCAGGGCTTGATCCATCACCGTTTTTTAGCTCACTGCACCATCCCAGCTCAGAACCTGGCTACATGCAAATTAGTCTGACCCTGGCCCAGTGCATCATGGGAACAGGGCAGACCAAACTACCAAGCCAATTCTTTACTGGAAAGGAAACAAGCTTCCGGGGACCGGTTTCTGGCATTACAGCCGTCTTCGGCCCGGCTTGCTTGAATCCTGATGGTGCAGTGAGCAAGGGACTCACATCTGAGCATACCCTTCCACACTTGTGGTGGCCAAAACGATTCATAAAGGGGGTGGTGATGGACAGAGTATCTGAATTAAGCAGAACACTCCTACCCAGTCAAAAGATCAGGGCTTGATCCATCACCGTTTTTTAGCTCACTGCACCATCCCAGCTCAGAACCTGGCTACATGCAAATTAGTCTGACCCTGGCCCAGTGCATCATGGGAACAGGGCAGACCAAACTACCAAGCCAATTCTTTACTGGAAAGGAAACAAGCTTCCGGGGACCGGTTTCTGGCATTACAGCCGTCTTCGGCCCGGCTTGCTTGAATCCTGATGGTGCAGTGAGCAAGGGACTCACATCTGAGCATACCCTTCCACACTTGTGGTGGCCAAAACGATTCATAAAGGGGGTGGTGATGGACAGAGTATCTGAATTAAGCAGAACACTCCTACCCAGTCAAAAGATCAGGGCTTGATCCATCACCGTTTTTTAGCTCACTGCACCATCCCAGCTCAGAACCTGGCTACATGCAAATTAGTCTGACCCTGGCCCAGTGCATCATGGGAACAGGGCAGACCAAACTACCAAGCCAATTCTTTACTGGAAAGGAAACAAGCTTCCGGGGACCGGTTTCTGGCATTACAGCCGTCTTCGGCCCGGCTTGCTTGAATCCTGATGGTGCAGTGAGCAAGGGACTCACATCTGAGCATACCCTTCCACACTTGTGGTGGCCAAAACGATTCATAAAGGGGGTGGTGATGGACAGAGTATCTGAATTAAGCAGAACACTCCTACCCAGTCAAAAGATCAGGGCTTGATCCATCACCGTTTTTTAGCTCACTGCACCATCCCAGCTCAGAACCTGGCTACATGCAAATTAGTCTGACCCTGGCCCAGTGCATCATGGGAACAGGGCAGACCAAACTACCAAGCCAATTCTTTACTGGAAAGGAAACAAGCTTCCGGGGACCGGTTTCTGGCATTACAGCCGTCTTCGGCCCGGCTTGCTTGAATCCTGATGGTGCAGTGAGCAAGGGACTCACATCTGAGCATACCCTTCCACACTTGTGGTGGCCAAAACGATTCATAAAGGGGGTGGTGATGGACAGAGTATCTGAATTAAGCAGAACACTCCTACCCAGTCAAAAGATCAGGGCTTGATCCATCACCGTTTTTTAGCTCACTGCACCATCCCAGCTCAGAACCTGGCTACATGCAAATTGGCTTGGTAGTTTGGTCTGCCCTGTTCCCATGATGCACTGGACTGGGTAAGAGTGGTCTGCTTAATTCAGACACTCTGTTCATCACCACCCCCTTTTCTGAATCGTTTACAATTCTGGAGGCAGAGTGCTTGGTTTTATGTGAGATGGTGCTCTAGCATGAGCTGAGCCTGTCTGCAGTGTTCGGAACCATTTCCTTACTGCTGTTCCAATGATACTGCCATACCATATACTCTTAAATGCATTATAATCCTCGCGGTTAATGCTAACTTTGGTTTGGCTTTATCAAAACATGTCGTGTTTGTTGTCATACACTTTGGAATACTACCCCCTCGCCAGTTCTGGTGACGGGGGTAGCATTCCACCCTTCTAGAGGGAGAAGACATGTTACTTTACTTAAAACGCGGTTAATCCTAACCAGAGCCTCAGCATCACAAAATGGATGCTGCTGCCCCGACACAAGTCTGACCTCCTGCTGCTGACCGAAACTTGGCAGGGGAGGCCTGGACAAAGGGTTTCCTGTCACAGGGAGGTGTTACACCACCCCAGACAGGAGATAGTGGATTGGAGCAGGGAGGGTTGAAAAGAACTAGACACTGCCTGGGGCACACAAGGTGTCCCATGCAAAATCCAGTCAAATCGGTTCTGGGGCACTCCAGCCCCAGCTCTGGCGTGAAACTGGACAAAGGGAAAGGGGTGTAACCACCCCCTTCCTGGGTCCCACCCATAGGAGGGACCTGGCAGGTAATCCAGCCCCTTGATTTGGAATAAAGGTAGGAGCTGTGCAGATGCACATCAGATTATCCTGACTGAAAGTTATGAAACGAAACTCTTGACCCTTCGACATCCCACTCGACGTGGAAGACTGAAGAATCTCCCTTGTGGTCAAGGAGTGACCACCCTGTGCAAACAGGCACCATCCAGCATATCACCGTTTGCTTTGTTGCAGTTCCCGCCGGAACTCGATCGACAAGACCCAGCGTTCCTGCCTTCTAACAGCCTGATCCACAGTCCCTGCAAAGCTGAGACCCGTGGAGGCGACCTGAAGCGTGGGGCCGGCCATCTTGGAAAAACTATGAAGCGCTGACCGTGCAGCATCCGAGGTTCCCTCGAAGCTGTGCATTGGAGTTTGAGAAGCTCCAGCCCCGAGCAGCTTTTGCACCGAAGCTCACCCCTCCACACTCATCGAGTGCTGCGTGGGGCCCTTTTGCATTTTCCTGCTCGACGCGTTGGTCCGGTTGCTTGCCCGTTGGCTAGTGGCCCCAGTACCGACGAATCTTTGAATTTGCTCTGCTAGTCTGGTTGCTCCAGACTGGCCCTCGCTCCCCTGAAAAGGAGCACCCGCTCAGACCTTGCTGGTCCGAGTAAGAAGCGATCTTCGAATCCTGAGTGGGTTGCATTTGCCAAGGCCTGTTGACTCCGATCCAGAAGCTGACACCGCCGACAGCGAGAGCCTTCGTGGAACAGCTCGTGATTCACTCCAGGAAATCCTCGGTGCCCCAGAGTCCACGTGGCAGCGGAGACTAGCTTCACGACAACCACCTGATTGCGCCCGACATCGCCTGGTTCCTTCCTGGTCACTGGCTAGTGACCCAGACTCTGTCCCCTCTGCTTTCAGGTACTCTACATCTTCGATCCACCCTTGGATCACACCGGACACTTCTCTTCTGGACGTCTGCAGCATCTTCATCTCCAGGCACCATAGATCTTCGTGACGAAACCCGACACACCTTTGCACCTGTGCACCCGCTTCCTGTGGGTGAGGTAACTCTTGAACGCCGGTGCTCCTGTAGTGGTTTACACCTCTAGTGTCTAAGTCTAAAGTTTTGTCCTTCTAGTCCAGTCGGAAGACTCTTAAAACTGTAACTCAATAACTTTTACGCACCATTGACTTTGCATTGGTGCATGCGTGTGCTTTTAGCGCTGCACCCGAATCCCGCGGGCTACTCCCGTCCTAACTGCTGTTAGTCCAGTGTAGTCCCAGCGATTCCCAAGGCCCTAGGCCTTACCACTGATCGAATAGTGATACTTGTACCACTTTTTTTTTTAAATTTGTATTTTTATTGAAACAAAACAGATATACAATAAAACAAACCAAACCTCACAAGGCAGAGACATAATAGTACATTGTCATGAGACCGTGCAGGCAAAGCTCAAAGGCTAAATGAATACAATGCAATCAGATAGAACGGGGGAAGGGGCGGACCAGGAAACAAGCGAAATCATTAACCATAGATGACGAGTGAATGCCAATTAGGGGGACAAAGACACATCAATGGTCACATCCTGTGGGGGGGTACATATATTACCACGATAAGCATTCCACTGGGACCAGATTCTATCCCATTTCCTGGGCCGTCCCCGGGAAATGTACACAGTCTTCTCCCGGAACATGCACCAGTCCATGTTTTCTTTCCACTTGGATAGGGTAGGCGGTCTATGTGACCCCCAGAGCTGGGCAATGTCCCTCTTTGCGACCATATTTCCAAGGGTCGCCCATATAATCTGTGCTGAGCTGTAGTCATTAGGCTCCCAGACATTCAACAAACAACGCCTGGCCTAGGGCAGCAGGTTATACCACTTTTTTGATATATGGTTTGAGTGGCCACCGGCCTCATCCATAATTGTGCAACTTTCATATGTTATACTGTGCTTTTTTTAAAACGCTTGTGCTTCTATACTCATAAAGAGTACAGGGGATTATTCTGAGAATAAATACATATATTTTTATAATATATAACTTGTGTGGTATCCTTTCATTTGATATTACAGGATTGCATATGGTAAAACAGCTGGCTTCACATGCCCTCTTGAGTTAAGCCTTTAGGCTGCTTAGTCCATGCTACCTCTAGGATAGCTTGTCTTTAAGGTTGACTTACAACCACCACCATAAGGGATTGTTTGGACTGATATAAGGTGCCCCCAGAATTGGAGACATCATACATCAGGCCAACTTCTCACATTGGTGAGCAGCGGTACGGATTTGAGCTTGCTGTTGTTTTACCATTGCAATCTTTTATCAAATTGAAAGATCACATTAAGTACCATAGGTACATATAAACAAAGCTTAGCATATTTAAGTTCTACTGAACTTAGTAGTTGTAGGTAGAAGGGCTTAGCACACCCTGACTACAACTCACTAGCAAGGTACAGTAGGAAAACACTTAGTGTAGGTAAGTGCATCACTTACACCTCACTAGAGTCATGTCTGGCACGGGTGAAGCTCCAAGCTCTCTACCTGTGGTGGTTGACCCTCCACAGGCAACCTCCAGCTATGACAAATTCAGCCATAGAGACTTGAGTGCCTTGTGCACTGCAAGGAAGCTGAAAAAGGGTCACAACCCTACCATTCCCATCCTGATAGGCATCCTGGAGAAGGATGATCTTGAGAAAGCTAGAATAGTTCCCTCAGGGTCAGGAGAAGGAGTGAATCCCCCAGATACTGAGAACACCACCCCAGAAGTAAAAGATGAGGAGGTGGACCCTGAATCAGAAGGTGAAGAGTCAGATCAGGATCAGAGGGAAAACCAGGTACCAGTTGGGAGGCTTAGCCAAGTCAACTTGGTCCTACATGGGAATGGAGAAGGGAATCACTTTCCCAGACCCAATGGCAGACTTCTCCCAGGCAATAGAAGAGAGAGATCTCCTTCCAGGGATTCTCACATTTCTAGTGCCTCAAGAGAATCTCAGAGGGGAATGACTTCCCCCCCAGAGGAAAGAGCATAAGGCCAGGATGAGAGCTGTTAGACTCCAAATAGAGAGGGAGGAAGTAGCCCTGGCCCAAGCTAAGCTTGCTTTTGCAAGAGAACAGAAGTTGAGTGGGGAGACACCCACTGGTGGCAGCATTATCCCTAAGGATAAAGACAGGTCCTATGAACATAGAAACCTGAGTAAGATTGTGCCCCCCTACAGAGATGGGGATGATATCCACAAATGTGCTCTGGAGAGGGCCTGCATGGTACAGCAGGTCCCTCAAGATCAGTGGGCAGCAATCTTGTGGCTCTCCTTTTCTGAGAAAGGGAGAGATAAGCTCCTCACTGTTAGACCTGAGGATGCTAAAAACTATTCTGTCTTGAAGAGTGCTCTTATTGAAGGGTTTGGCCTAACCACTGAGCAATACAGGTTGTTGTTCCGAGACACCCAAAAAGCACAGGCTCAGGACTGGACTGATTTTGTTGATTGTGCCACTAAGGCTCTGGAGGGTTGGTTGCAGGGAAGTAAAGTCTCAGACTATACAGGATTGTACAATCTTATAATGAGAGAGCAGATCCTTAATAACTGTCAGAACCAGCAATTGCATCAACACCTTATTGACTCAGATCTGACCTCTCCCCAAGAATTGGGTAAGAAGGCAGACAAATGGGTCAGAACAAGGGTTAAGCAGAAACCCCAGAACCAAGGAGGTGATCAGAAGAAAGCAGACCAGAAGGGTGGAGATAAGAAAGAAAAAGACCAGAAGTCTTCTACAGGCCCCCAAAATAATTTTAATAAGGAGGGTGATTCCCAAAATGGAAACAAGAAAAAGAAGGTTGATGGCCCAAAGAAACCTTGGTGCAATACTTGTAAGTCCACTTCTCACTGGGGAAGTGAATGCACTAAGAGAAATCCAGTTCCTACCACTGCAGCCCCTAAGGCACCTGCACCCCCTAGTACAGTTAGCAGTGGTAGTGCACAACCCAAGGGGATAGTAGGGTTAACCCTGGTAACTGAGATGGAGTCTGGCTTAGTCAGAATCCCTACTCAGGCAATTCTGATCTGTGATGGGGACATAGCTATGTCTTCAACTATAAGTCCTAATACTTTGGGCAAGTACAGGCAGACGCCTTTAATCAATGAGAAACTGTCTCAGGCCTACAGGGACACTTGTGCCAGTGTCACTATGGTGACACCTATCTTTGTGGACCCTGATCAGATGATACTAGGTGAGAACTACCTAGTGACCAATGCTAGCAATGCCACTACTACACATAGTGTGGCTGTTGTTAAATTCTCCTGGGGAGGGGTAACTGGCCTCAAGAAAGTTGTTGTTAGTGCAGACCTCCCAGTTGACTGTCTTTTGGGCAATGATCTTGAGGAATCCTTATGGTCAGAAGTGGAGTACAGGACTCATGCAGAAATGCTAGGGATTTCAGCACATGTCTTTGCTGTAACCAGGTCCCAGGCCAAGAAGTGCCTACCTGAACCTGTGGTGGATCTTGAAACAATAGACCAACCACAACCCAAGAGAAAGAGCAAGAGGGTCAAGGCAGTGCCTTCCCACTTGCCCCAGGTTGAGGATCAGACCTCACAGGAGGGTGATTCTGAGATCCAAGAGGAGACTGTCCCAGAAGAGCTTGAACCTGATCAGGTTGAGTTTCTTGGGGCAGCGGGACCCTCAAGGGCAGATCTGGGGCAGGCTCAATTAACTTGCCCTTCTCTTGAACCCCTCAGACAGCAAGCTGCTGCTGAGGCTGCTGGGAATGCTCAAGGTACCCATAGAATGTATTGGGATGATGGGCTCCTTTATTCAGAGGCTAGAGACCCCAAGCCTGGTGCAACCAGGAGGTTGGTTATACCTCTGCAATGTAGGGGCTTCCTTCTAACCTTGGCCCATGATATTCCCCTTGTAGGACACTTAGGCCAGAACAAGACTTGGGACAGGCTTGTTCCTCCCTTTCACTGGCCTCACATGTCAGAAGATACCAAGGAGTTTTGTCGCTCCTGTGTCACCTGCCAAGCCAGTGGCAAATCAGGTGGCACCACAAATGCCCCCCTTATACCTCTAACTGTGGTGGGGGTAACCTTTGAGAGAGTTGGGATTGACATTGTTGGACCAATGGATCCCCAAACAGCATCTGGGCACAGATGTATCCTGGTGGGAGTGGATCATTCCACCAGGTACCCAGAGGCAATTCCCCTGAGAACCACAAGAGCTCCTGTTGTGGCAAGGGCCTTACTTGATGTTTTCTCCAGAGTGGGCTTTCCAAAGGAGGTACTTTCAGACAGAGGTACCAACTTCATGTCTGGATACTTAAAAGCAATGTGGAAAGAGTGTGGAGTGAACTATAAGTTCACCACACCCTATCATCCTCAGTGCACTGGGCTTGTGGAGAGATTCAACAAGACCCTAAAGGGAATGATAAAAGGATTACCTGAAAAGCTCAGGCGTAGATGGGATATCCTTTTACCCTGATTACTCTTTGCTTACAGAGAGGTCCCACAGAAGGGGGTTGGCTACAGCCCTTTTGAACTTTTGTTTGGCCACCCTGTGAGGGGTCCATTGTGTCTTGTGAAGGAAGGATGGGAGTTACCTCTCAAAAAGCCTAAACTTGATATTGTGGACTATGTACTTGGTCTCCGCTCCAGGATGGCTGAATACATGGAGAAAGCAACCAAAAACCTGGAGGCCAGCCAAGAATTACAGAAAGCTTGGCATGACCAAAAGGCTGTCCTGACTGAGTATCAGCCTGGACAGAAGGTGTGGGTATTGGAGCCAGTGGCCCCAGCAGCTCTCCAAGACAAATGGTCTGGACCCCACATCATACTGGAAAAAAAGGGAGCGGTCACCTACTTGGTAGACCTTGGCACCCCTAGGAGCCCCCACAGGGTGCTCCATGTAAACAGATTGAAACCATATGTGGACAGGGAAGACATGGGTTTACTCATGGCTACAGATGGGGAACAGGAGGAAGAGAGTGACCCTCTCCCAGACTTGTTATCCCAAAACCCTGATGATGGCTCAATTGATGGAGTAGCCTTGGCAGGCAGCCTCTCTGACCAGCAACAGATGGACTGCAGACAGGTGTTGCAGGCCCATAGACATATGTTTTCTCTTACACCCAGTCAAACTAACTGGTGCACCCATGTGGTTGACACTGGTGTCAGTCTGCCTGTGAAGAACAAGATCTACAGGCAACCTGACCATGTCAGGGATTCTATAAAGGCTGAGGTGCAGAAAATGCTAGAACTTGGAGTGATTGAGCCATCAGAGAGCCCCTGGGCCAGACCAGTAGTCCTTGTGCCAAAACCTCATACCAAAGATGGAAAGAGAGAAATGAGATTTTGTGTGGACTATAGAGGTCTCAATGCTGTCACTAGGACAGATGCTCATCCCATTCCAAGGGCAGATGAGCTCATTGATAAATGGGCTTCTGCCAAATATCTGAGCACATTTGATTTGACTGCTGGCTATTGGCAAATCAGGTTAGCTGAGGAGTCTACGGCCAAAACAGCATTCTCTACCCCCAGTGGACATTATCAGTTTGTGGTGATGCCCTTTGGTTTGAAGAATGCACCTGCCACCTTCCAAAGGTTGGTGAATCAAGTCCTTGCTGGGTTGGATGACTTTTGTGCAGCATATCTAGATGATATTGCTGTCTTTAACTCTACCTGGTAGGATCACCCGATCCACCTGAAGAAAGTTCTGGAGGCCCTGCAAAAGGCAGGCCTGACTATCAAGGCTACCAATTGCCAGATAGGGCAGAGCAAGGTTGTGTACTTGGGCCACCTAGTAGGTGGGGGTCAAGTTCAACCATTGGAGAGCAAGATCCAGGCCATACAGGACTGGGCTCCTCCAACTACCCAGACACAAGTCAGAGCCTTCCTGGGCCTGCCTGGGTATTACAGGAAATTTGTAAAGAACTATGGGTCCATTGTGACACCATTGAATGATGTGACATCCAAGAAGATGCCCAAAAAGGTTCAGTGGAAGTTAGCTGTCAAAGGGCATTTGATGACCTGAAGAAGGCCATGTGCTCTGCACCAATCCTTAAGAGTCCTGACTACTCCAGGACACTTCATCGTTTGTGTTGGTTGCTGCTGCTGGCTCCTGCAGCTGTCATTTGACCTTACAACTTGCGGTACCCGCTCCGCGGGTCCCGCAGCGCTGCTCCTCCTCAAAGGACACCTGGACTGTGTTTGTGGGCGATTTGTCTGCTAGCTGGGCTGCGAGCGCTTGGGGTCCGGACTTCGTCTCCCAGAAGCCCCGGTTCCCCGCGCCTCCCGTCACCTGGCCGCTCTCCCTGCTAGCCTCGCCCCGCCTCCACACTAGAAAAGGTGCCTGGAAGCTGCATCTTATTGGGACACTTCATCGTTTGTGTTGGTTGCTGCTGCTGGCTCCTGCAGCTGTCATTTGACCTTACAACTTGCGGTACCCGCTCCGCGGGTCCCGCAGCGCTGCTCCTCCTCAAAGGACACCTGGACTGTGTTTGTGGCCGATTTGTCTGCTAGCTGGGCTGCGAGCGCTTGGGGTCCGGACTTCGTCTCCCAGAAGCCCCGGTTCCCCGCGCCTCCCGTCACCTGGCCGCTCTCCCTGCTAGCCTCGCCCCGCCTCCACACTAGAAAAGGTGCCTGGAAGCTGCGTCTTATTGGGACACTTCATCGTTTGTGTTGGTTGCTGCTGCTGGCTCCTGCAGCTGTCATTTGACCTTACAACTTGCGGTACCCGCTCCGCGGGTCCCTCAGCGCTGCTCCTCCTCAAAGGACACCTGGACTGTGTTTGTGGGCGATTTGTCTGCTAGCTGGGCTGCGAGCGCTTGGGGTCCGGACTTCGTCTTCCAGAAGCCCCGGTTCCCCGCGCCTCCCGTCACCTGGCCGCTCTCCCTGCTAGCCTCGCCCCGCCTCCACACTAGAAAAGGTGCCTGGAAGCTGCATCTTATTGGGACACTTCATCGTTTGTGTTGGTTGCTGCTGCTGGCTCCTGCAGCTGTCATTTGACCTTACAACTTGCGGTACCCGCTCCGCGGGTCCCTCAGCGCTGCTCCTCCTCAAAGGACACCTGGACTGTGTTTGTGGGCGATTTGTCTGCTAGCTGGGCTGCAAGCGCTTGGGGTCCGGACTTTGTCTTCCAGAAGCCCCGGTTCCCCGCGCCTCCCGTCACCTGGCCGCTCTCCCTGCTAGCCTCGCCCCGCCTCCACACTAGAAAAGGTGCCTGGAAGCTGCATCTTATTGGGACACTTCATCGTTTGTGTTGGTTGCTGCTGCTGGCTCCTGCAGCTGTCACTTGACCTTACAACTTGCGTTACCCGCTCCGCGGGTCCCGCAGCGCTGCTCCTCCTCAAAGGACACCTGGACTGTGTTAGTGGGTGATTTGTCTGCTAGCTGGGCTGCGAGCGCTTGGGGTCCGGACTTCGTCTCCCAGAAGCCCCGGTTCCCCGCGCCTCCCGTCACCTGGCCGCTCTCCCTGCTAGTCTCGCCCCGCCTCCACTCCTACAGTCCACGTATTTAAGTAAAGTGTAAATCCCGCGGCGCGGGAGCGCGCGGGAGAAGCCCGGGACAAGGGCGGGACCGTCTGTGGCCGTCCGGGGCCGAAGGAGGCCGGGCTGGGCCACCCCCTTGTTATTTGGACATCGGGTCAGTGGTATCTTACCCTAACATTGCGTACAGTCATTTACCTGTTTTAACACTAACGTAAGTTGTGCGATATATGCTTTGTATCATATGACCGTGCTTATTGTGATTTGTAATTTACATCTTCTAGGGACTTCCCCATACCTAAGATGTCTTCATCGGATTCGACCCCTTTACCTAACATCGTAGGAGTATCTATTCTTGGTCCATTGGATAAATATTTTGCTGGAGTTAAAAGTGAGGTTGATAGAGAGATCACGTTGGCGGAGAAGCGTGCCGAGCGCCGCTTCTCTGTTGAACTCCTTAAAAAACAACCACTCCCTGCTTTACAGAAGGTTGACACATGTACTTTAACAGATTCAGCTATACATAAAGAAACTGATGCTGATTTATTCAGCACAGAAAACATACCTTTAATATTTCAAGAGACTCAATCAGCTTCAGATGCTATTATAGCTCTTCCTGATTCCAATACTATTGAGTCAACTCAAATATCCAATTCTATAATTGACCTTAGCACACCTCTACCTATTGAAGTGGTTCCCCTTCATAACATAAATGTACCTTCTCCTGTGTTTACACCTTTGGCTTTAGATTCACAATCGACTATTGCCTCCGATAAAAAGTCCAAAAAACCTCTCACTAGGAGGACTAATAGCGCTTTTCGCTCTCCGCCGAGAAAAAAGAGAAGAAATGGAGGAGTCAAAAAGGTAGATAGATTTCTTCCCATGGCTACTAGTAACACGTACTCCCCACACAAGACAACTAAAGATGCAGGGGAGGTAGACCCTACAGGGCATCCAACCGCTACTTCGAAACTTGCACCTAATTATAAAGGGCTTTTAGAGGACATTGAATGCATCTTAAAAGCACTAATACTTCCTCTAATTGAAAGAGTTAAACGGTTGGTGGAGAAAATGGATCAGATTCTGCCAGAGAAAAGTGGGACTGATTATCATTTACCTACTAATCAAAGTAAAATGCCTCCTGCAGCTAAACAGCATTCCAAATATCCACCTAGGCAACAACCTGATACAATCACAAACAACAACATACCAGTTGTAAAAAAATTAAATGAACTAGTGGGCTCTAAAATTGCCACAGCCACTGAAAAAATAGACAATATAAGTGTACCAAAAAGAGCCCAAAACACAAAGGATTTCCCTAGAAAGGCCACCAACATAACCAAACCCAGTATTGTAGCAGACTTACCCCCGGAATCTTTAAACTATGTTATTATTCTTACAGGTGTTCCGGCAATGACAGTTGGAAATACAGAATATAATTCTAGCCTCAAAAACAAAGTCATCCACTGGCTGTGTAAGAATAGACCACTCCCCCCGCATCTAAATGGAGACATAGTTTCAGTGAGACGCTGCAACTGGGTAGGCTCACGACCCAAGGACATCGAAGGGGACGTGATAATAGTCAATTTTAAAGATCATAGACTGGTCACATATATTAGTGACTGGTTTCCCGGGAGATGCGAGGGAGGCATTTCGACGCGGAACCTGAGTTACTTCTATCCAGAAGCCCTGATGATGTCCCCAAACAATCCGCCAATGTTATCTAAGAACCACCCCCCAATGAAGCATAGATCTGATGTATCATATAGAACCAATACAACCCGGAATCAGGCTGTACATAGATATTACAGCGAGCATGATACCCCTTTCCAACATCCCATGTCCACCAATCATCCTTCTTTGACGCATAGACCTGATCCAATATATGGATGGAATTTCATCTCGAATCCGGCTGCCCAAAGATATCTCAGTAAGAACGATAATTCTTTCTTCCAATCCTTGTACCCAAATCCACAACAACCTTTGGTCGATAATAATCATCTTCATACTAATAATAATCCCAGGGACTACTGGGACATACCATTATCCAATCTATTCCATCCCCAGGGAGAGGAATATTTAGGGTGGGCTCCAAGTACCAATATTCCCCTAAGAAATCGTTTTGATCCACTAATGGGAATGGAGGGGTTAGATTGACCATCAGTCAGCCAAAAGGAAAATGTATCCCTCAGAGGAGAATTGGAGTTGAAGATGAGGGAGAATGAGGTTGTAAGATGGAAAGATACCTTTGTGGAAGATGTCCCAGCCTGTGAAGCACAGATTATTAACCCATTGGAGTCAGAGGTTCTTATTACTACAGAATGTGAGCCGAATTTGTCTGCTCTAGGACAAGTTTCGGCAGCTCGACCAGAACCTGTGGGCGACAATACGGGGGAACCAAGGCTGCGCTTAATCTCATGGAATATCGCTGGTCTGGCTGGTAGATTAGAGGATGAGGCTTGGTTGGATTATGTGGGCGGTCATGATATCCTATGTTTTCAGGAGACGTGGAGCCGATCGGCCCAGGACATTGATGGCTTTCAACCGTTTAATGTTCTGGCGGTGCCATCACCATCAGGGAGGGCAAGGGGCGGGATAATGACAGCAATTTCCCTTAAATTGAATAATTTGGTAACTTCGAAGATAGTGGATACTCCATGGTATCAATTGCTTTTGTTGGAAAATCTGTTCCCTGAGCCGCTGTTATTGATCAACTGGTATTACAATGTTTTTGATGAAAATGAGATATCCATAATTATGAGCCTGGAGGAAGCAATATGTAAGGCACGCAGTGACCGGCCCCTATTATTCGTCATTTGGGTTGGTGACTTTAACTGTTCGCTGTGTAAATTTGGTGGCTCAAACGTGTGTGGCTTGGAGGATCTAAATAATCAACCCCTGATACACTTTAAGCACACACCACAGGGGAATGCACTAAATAATATCTTTGTTTTAAATGATCTATGCATAGTGGAGCCCTGGGTTGCCCCTAATTTATCATCAATACCAACTTTTCAGGGAACTAGAGGCTCGATGAGTGTCATTGATTTTGCCATTGTGTCTAGGAGCTATTTCCATTATATTGACAAACTTGAGGTAATTGCTAATGCTGCAAGTGATCATAATCCCCTAATATTATTTTTGTGTTGTCCTGTTATCACAAAATATCCAGTTTGGGAGCAACCCATAAAATATAACAGGAACCAAGGTGTCATTTTGAAGTGGGAGAAAATAGATGCTGTAGGTTTAGAGGCAGAGATCTTAAATGTCCATAGCTCTGAATTCGAGTCATGTTTAGCGCCAACATCTGATCCTGAAAAGGTCATTAGGAATTTTGAAACCTTATGTGGGCATGTGGCTGAGCATCTTAGAAAACCAATTGGGAAAAATAATCCAAATGGTTTTAGATGGTTTGATGCCGTGTGCTCTGCAATGCACAAATCCCTAAAAATGGCACTACACCAAAAACCAAGGAATAAAGAGCTGGTCAGAAAGACTAGAATGGCCTATAAAGAGGCCATCAGAAAAAGAAAGCAGGAGTTAAAAAACCTTGTTTGGGAAGATCTAGAGAAGGCCTCAGAGCTAAAAGACAGTAGGCTTTTTTGGGAAGTAGTGAATCGTCCCCTTTTTATGAGTGAGAGTAAAGGTAATATAGTGATGCAGATTACTGGTGAATCGTGGGAAGCCCACTTTGGAAAAATCTTTAACCCAAATGCAATATCATCTTTGGGCTCGCTGGATGACACTGGGGAGTTGGTGGCTTCATCCACAGCTTTTTCTCTAAGTTCCTCGCTTACATTGCAAGAGGTGGAGGTGGCCTTGAGGAAATGTATACTATTAAAAGCTCCTGGTCCGGATGCTGTGCCTCTGGACTTTTTTAGGCATAATATTGATGTATGGGCACCATTGTTACTGAATGTGTTTAGGGCAGCTGTTATTGGCCGTACCCCTGTATCATGGAAGGAGGCAATGGTTGTCCCGATTTTTAAGAAGGGTGATAGGTGTGATCCCCGATGCTATCGCCCTATATCATTAATTGACGCTTCATGCAAAATATTGGGAAGGGTTATTCTGGCCAGACTGGAAACTTGGGCAGACTCTGTGGGCCTTATTGTGAATTCACAATACGGATTCAGAAGAGGAAAGGGGACGGTCGAACAGTGTCTGAATTTGGCGCTAATTATTGGCAAGTACATGAAGGCAAGGAATTCTTCCATCCACCTTGCCTTCATGGACTTGTCAAGCGCTTTTGACACTGTTTGTAGAAGCAAGTTGTGGCAAATGATGGATGACATGGGTTTTGAGGAACCTCTGGTTACATTGCTCCGCAGATTGCACTCAGCAACAACTGTGGCTATAAGGTTCGGTCCAGGGGGGAAAAAACTAAATCTATTCCCTCAACCGAGGATGTGCCACAAGGTTGCATCTTAGCACCTTTTTTATTCTTAGTCTATACTAACGGCCTGGAGAAGTATTTGCTGGATCGCTGCTGTGACTTTCCAAAGGTAAATAGTAAGAGTATTCCCATGCTTTCTTATGCTGACGACACGGTACTAATGACCCTTACGGGAAATAGTATGCAGATCTGTCTTGATGCCTTTAATACCTTTATGCTGGACCTGGATCTGAAGGTAAATTTTGCAAAATCTTTTGCAATGGTCTGTGGTCCAAAAGGGTCAAAATCTAGGAAGCTCATGGTAAACGATTTTACCATTGAAAAGGTAGATAACTTTAATTACCTGGGAAATCTTTTTAATAACAAATTGAGCTGGGCCCCATTAATGAAGGCCCGTGCTCAGAGTGCCAGTCGATCCATAGAGGGCCTGTTTCGTTTTTGTGGTAAACTGGGTCAAAAACCGGTGGCACACCTAAAAACCCTGTATAGATCTAAATGTCTATCTGTGGCCACTTATGGGGCAGGGGTATGGGGGACTGAAAGCCCTGCAACGATACAGGTCATGGAAAACAAATATTTAAAACGCGTATTATCAATTCCATCGGGTACATCAAATAGTTTTTGCCATGACGAGATGGGAATGAGCTATGTGTCTGATATCATTCGCCTCTCGCCTTTGTTATTATGGGGTAAAATATGGCTATCTGAGGATCTCCAGCTTTCCAGAGATATTCTCCTAGACTGTAAGAGTCTTGACAATGCAAAGCAGATTCCCTGGTTGTCATATGTCGGTGATATGTTGCATAAAATAGGTTTGGGTCATGTTTATGACAACCCTGAAAATATCCAGGGAGACATTAAAGCCCAAATTAAAACGAGTTACCGGAAATTCTCAAACACACCATCTCCGGTTAGGCCAACAGTCTGTGTGGATAAACCACAGCTCCAGTTTTATTTATCTTTTACAACCCATGTTCAATGGCGTTTTATCTTACAAGGTTTAGGCTAAAGATTCTTCATTTTCTTTTCGCCTTTCCAAAACAAGGGGGTTGGTGTGAGAGGCTGCCCCCTTGCCCATACAATAACCGAGCTAGTCAGAATACCATACATGTTGTCCTCTTTTGTTCTTTATATCAGGAACCAAGGATCAGATTTATCAAGCCTATCCTGAAGGGGCGGCAACCATGTAATTATAAAGAAGGTTTCGACTACCTATTATCGCTATCATCTTCTGGAGTATGCTCTGCTATGTTAAATTTTATACGAGTGTCACTGCAGATTAGGAAACGGTATGGCTAATTTGGCCTTAGACCAATACATTGTTGTGGGAACCTGCTTTTACTTGTTTTTGTATGAGTGTTACTTAATTATAACCATTGTGTGTAATAATACTCGCTGACTTAGGGCGATTAGTATCAGCCCCATTGTTTGTATGTTTCTATTTTGATAAATGATCTGTGGAATGTATTAGCTTATGTTTTAACTTTTCTTAATGTGTAAACTATAGATGGTTCGTTTTAAAATTGTAATCGTGTTTCTTCAAAATGTATACTTTTATGATTCCTTGTTTGAATCGAATAAAGTTTTTGAACCGAACTGAACCGGGTGGGCTGGCTAGGCCCCCTAAAAAAAGATATTGACGGTGACCTTGTTTTAATAAAATTTAGAAGCAGTTCAGTCGTTCCCTACCTGCGAACTTTGTACCCCCGTGAAGGTGTTGGCCCTATATCCGTCTGGGACCTATGTGACTTTTACCCAAGCATGGTATATACCGCTCGCCTAAAACCAAGGGCAGAGTCAGCACACTCGAAGGGCAGAAATACCCGTGCACTCTGTGGCCATGGCTTTTCCGCCTTCAATCACCCCGTAACAATGTACATTGGCCATGGGTATGGAAAATCATGAATTCTACTATGAAACAAAGCAACTTATTCATGCTGCATAGACAAATGTTTTATCTTTTTTTCATTCTGTGCTTTTGTATGTAACTTTTGTCATGAATGTTTTTAAATGTATGCTTTTATGATTTTAAACAAAAATCGAATAAAGCTGAACTGACTGACTGACTGAGACTACTCCAAGCAGTTCATTGTTCAGACAGATGCTTCTGAGTTGGGGGAGGGAGCTGTGCTTTCACAACTTAATACAGATGGTCAAGACCAGCCAATTGCTTTCATTAGCAGAAGGCTGACCCCTAGAGAGAAACGCTGGTCAGTCATTGAGAGGGAGGCCTTTGCTGTGGTTTGGGCCCTGAAGAAGTTGAGACCATACTTGTTTGGCACTCACTTCCTAATTCAGACAGACCATAAGCCCCTCTTGTGGCTCAATCAGATGAAGGGTGAAAATCCCAAACTACTCAGGTGGTCCATTTCCCTACAGAGGATGGACTTTACAGTGGAGCACAGACCAGGGACTGACCATGCCAATGCAGATGGACTCTCCAGGTACTTTCACTTAGAACATGAAGACTTATCTGGTCAAGGTTAAGTTTAATGTCCCTGCGTTTGGGGGGGGGGGGTTGTGTAGGAGAGTAGGGTCTGCTATCCTATGGTCACCCCAATTATTGCTTTTTGCTTCACTGGTTTACGACTTTCCCTGGCTGTGGGCCTGCTAATCAGACCCACAGCCTGCTGTTCTCTCTCTAAATTCATAATCATGTACTATAGGTACATCACCAATTTGGTACTGGACACCTTATCAGTCCCTGTACAGTGCACTATAGGTGCCCAGGGCATAGATGCATCCAAGGCCACCAGGGGCTGCAGCATATCTTTTGCCACCCCTGACTGGTCACTTAAATCGACACAACTGGCTGATCACTCAGCTGGGGCAAGGTGGTGTACTCACCCCTTGCTTAGATATAGTATACCTATGTCTAAACCTATATCTGGACACATATGCACCTATAAGTCACTCCTATGGTAGGCGTTTACAATCCTGGAGGCAGAGTGCTTGGTTTTATGTGAGATGGTGCTCTAGCATGAGCTGAGCCTGTCTGCAGTGTTCGGAACCATTTCCTTACTGCTGTTCCTGTGATACTGCCATACCATATACTCTTAAGTGCATTATAATCCTCGCGGTTAATGCTAACTTTGGTTTGGCTTTATCAAAACATGTTGTGTTTGGTGTCATACACTTTGGAATACTACCCCCTCGCCAGTTCTGGCGACGGGGGTAGCATTCCACCCTTCTCGAGGGAGAAGACATGTTACTTTACTTAAAACGTGGTTAATCCTAACCAGAGCCTCAGCATCACAAAATGGATGCTGCTGCCCCGACACAAGTCTGACCTCCTGCTGCTGACCGAAACTTGGCAGGGGAGGCCTGGACAAAGGGTTTCCTGTCACAGGGAGGTGTTACACCACCCCAGACAGGAGATAGTGGATTAGAGCAGGGAGCGTTGAAAGAAACTAGACACTGCATGGGGCACACAAGGTGTCCCATGCAAAATCCAGTCAAACCGGTTCTGGGGCACTCCAGCCCCAGCTCTGGTGCGAAACTGGACAAAGGGAAAGGGGTGTAACCACCCCCTTCCTGGGTCCCACCCATAGGAGGGACCTAGCAGGTAATCCAGCCCCTTGATTTGGAATAAAGGTAGGAGCTGTGCAGGTGCACATCAGAGTATCCTGACTGAAACTTATGAAACGAAACTCAGAACCCTTCGACATCCCACTCGACGTGGAAGACTGAAGAACCTCCCTTGTGGTCAAGGAGTGACCATCCTGTGCAAACAGGCACCATCCAGCACCTCACCGTTTGCTTTGTTGCAGTTCCCGCCGGAACTCGAGCGACAGAGATCGACAAGACCCAGCGTGCCTGCCTTCTAACAGCCCGATCCACAGTCCCTGCAAAGCTGAGACCCGTGGAGGCGACTGAAGCGTGGGGCCTGCCATCTTGGAAAAACTACGAAGCGCTGACAGTGCAGCACCCGAGGCTCCCTCGAAGCTGTGCATTGGAGTTTGAGAAGCTCCAGCCCCGAGCAGCTTTTGCACCGAAGCTCACCCCTCCACACATCGAGTGCTGCGTGGGGCCCTTTTGCTTTTTCCTGCTCGGCACGTTGGTCCGGTCGCTTGCCCGTTGGCCAGTACCGACGAACCTTTGAATTTGCTCTGCTAGTCTGGTTGCTCCAGATTGGCCCTCGCTCCCCTGAAAAGGAGCACCCGCTCAGACCTTGCTGGTCCGAGTAAGAAGCGATCCTGCGTGGGTTGCATTTGCCAAGGCCTGTTGACTCCGATCCGGAAGCCGACAATGCCGACAGCGAGAGCCTTCGTGGGACAGCTCGTGATTCACTCCAGGACATCCTCGGTTCCCCAGAGTCCACGTGGCAGCGGAGACAAGCTTCACAACAACCACCTGATTGCGCCCGACATCGCCTGGTTCCTTCCTGGTCACTGGCTAGTGACCCAGACTCTGTCCCCTCTGCTTTCAGGTACTCTACATCTTCGATCCACCCTTGGATCACACCGGACACTTCTCTTCTGGACGCCTGCAGCATCTTCATCTCCAGGCACCATAGATCTTTGTGACGAAACCCGACACACCTTTGCACCTGTGCACCCGCTTCCTGTGGGTGAGGTAACTCTTGAACGCCGGTGCTCCTGTAGTGGTTTACACCTCTGGGGCCCGATGTAGGTAACACATTTTTACCGATTCTAAAATACCGATTTTTACCGAATCGGTATTTTAGAAAAGGAAAATGATATGTAGGTAAAAAATCGCTAAAAAATACCGATTCGGAAACCCCGACCCGTTATTTACCGAATCGGTATTTACCGATTCGGCAAATACCGATTCGGAAATACACATTCAAACCTATGGGCCCGGATGCCCATAGGAATGAATTGAAGTTACCGAATCGGTATTTACCGAATCAGTAAATACCGATTCTGTAAATACCGAGTCGGGGATACAAAATATCAGGCAGTTGATGTATCAACCAATCAGGTGCCTCCACCACGCCCCTCAGCCAACCAACAGAGCAATCTACCAATCCTGTGCATCCACCCCACCCCACAACCAGGAATTGGCCACACCCATGCAGGTGCAGAGTACCTGATCACACAGGAGAGCAGTTACACAGAGACAGGCTGTTGTGAAGCTGAGCTCTGCAGGACAAACAAATGGATCCACAAGACTCCCAGAGGGAAGATGCAGATAGGAAGAGGAAGATGAAGTTCAGCACAGGTGAACTTCAGGTGCTGGTGGAGGAGGTTGTCAAGCACTACCCCAAAATCTTTGGAAAGCAGTCTCTGCAGGTACGAGAGGCTGTGAAGAGGAACACCTGGCTGGGGATCCAAACCAAAGTAAACGCAATAGGAGTGACCACCAGGGAAGTAGACGATCTCAAGAAGAGATGGTATGATCTAAGGATCATAACCAAGAAGAAATTGGCAGCAAGGAGTAAAGAGGCCAATGCTACAGGTGGAGGGAAGAACAGGGCACCTGCTCTCACGGATCTGGAAGAGCTGGTGGAGTCCACACTGGAGCCAGAGTGCGTTGTAGGGATTGGTGATGCAGACAGCTCAGCCCGAGCTGCATCAAAGAAAGGTAAGGGACATGTCCATCATTCCTCACCCCTTGCCTGTGTCCCTCCCCCAATGTGGCTGTGTGGTGAGGAAAACCAGTACAGACTTCAGTAGTCACCTGCAATGCATTATGGGAGTGGTAGGCATAAGAATACCCATCAGAGCAGTAAACATGAAATAATGTCAGGTATGCCACACAATACAAATAGAGACATGGGAGGAGCAGGAAATAGTGATATTAAAATGTGATTTAACAGTGATTTACACGGTGAAAGCACCACTAAGACACTGTCCATATCTGTCCACAGGAGAGACATCACGCAAGTCAATGCAGGAGAGGGAGAAGACACATCCCCAAAGGGATAGGAGTGAGCAAGAAGGCAGGGATGCAGGGCCCAGCACTGCAACACCTACAGCACCCTGCACACAAGCAGCTGCCACACCAGAGGCAGACACCATGCTACTTGAAGCATCTCCTGTGCTCCTAAACTCTCCACAAAATGAGTCACTACAACTGGACACACCAGCAGACACAGAGGTGTCAAACATCTGCAGGCCGTGGAGGCATGACGTCCCCCGCTAAGGATCCTAAAAACATCCTCCAATGAGTCAATTGAGGCAATTGCAGGAAATGCACCAGGTCTTACATCCACTCCTGTCAGTCGATCCGGTGGCACAAGATGTCTTAGGGTCCGGGATGCAAGCATGAGTGGCCGTGATGAGGGTGTATTCCGTGGCCTTGAGACCACAATGGTCAAGGTGCAGCGCCTGCAAGCAAAAGGTATTAGTGCAGTGCACAGACAAATGCGCCATGTGAACACAAATCTGGATAACATGAACAAGGGAATAACAGCAATGGCGGACAGCATGAGGGACATGGCCGATGGAGTCAGGGACATGTCACAGTGTGTGATGTCACTCTGTGAGGAACTACGTGAGGACCGCATCCAAAGGCGCAGGGCGAAGCAGTGCACGCAACAGCAGACAAGGTGCATGCACCGTTTTGCAACTACGACTTCACTGGTGTGTCGCCATTCAGTTGCGATGCAGAAGGGGCTGGTGCACTGCTGTACTGATCTCACGAGGGTGATGGGGAGAGTCACTACAGCAATGGAGGTGCTGCTGACAAACCAGGCAGCCACCACAGGAGCAGAAGCTTTAGGGGAGACAGATAATTCCAGTAGCAGGAGCAGCACCCCTATCCCAGAAATATGAAGGAACAGCAGATGCCAGACTACCGGCGCTGCTACAGCAGACTTGGAACTAACCCAACCTCACGCATCACGCAGTGCTGGTCATGGGCGCAAGCAGTGAGTCAGCCAAATTCAGTTGGACATGTGAGGGTGAGGTAACCCCCGTCCACCCAGTAGTGCTAGGCACACTAGTATGTTACAATTGTGTCTTCAGACATTTAACGTAGTGCCAAATAAACTACGTACATTGCAGTTCAACACGTGCTTTGTCTCTAAACTTACTCAAAAGTAGTTGTGTGTGATCTCTGCCCGTCTCTGTCTTCTGTCTGTGGGTGTAGGTACTCCTACTGTGTTGGCTGCTGGTAGTGCCTGCTCATCGTCATGGTCTTCATAGTTCTCCAATTCCACCTCTGTGCCCTTCTTAGTTGCGAGGTTGTGCAACATTGCACAGGTTGCAATGATCTTACAGCATGTTACTGGTGAGTACTGTTGACTCCCTCCACCACTTGGGTCAGACATCACTCCGAGATGTAATATTCAGCTATTGTACTCCACTCCATGACATGATGATCTTTGTGAAGGGGGTTTGTTGCCTTTGATAGGGAGGTATTTCCCCTATATTTGCTGAGTCCCTAGTATGGGTGGGCACATTAGTTCCATTTGCCACTTACTGGGTCATATCCTCCATCATATAACACCATGTTGGAGGGTGCGGACTGTATTGACACTGATAGTGGTGCTGGGATAGTATTTATAGACACTGGATTTCACTATTGGGACAGGTACTGTACTCCCAATTGCATGAATCAAATTGCATTAAGCAAATACATGTGTATGTAGGCGTGACCCTGAACGACATAGTTTACTGCTGGTCTTCGCTATCATGTAAATATTTTGGCTTATTGCCAGAGTTCGTTCATTTGTGATCACGAACGGCAATAATGCGCGTTCCGGCTTGTGCGCACGCGCACTACTAAGTGTGATTCTAAGACGCCTGATGCGGACGCGTGGGTGGCAGCGTCTGTGTGACCGGGCATGCGCGGTTGCACCTTGGTAATGCGACGCTAAGCTGCGGCCGTGTCCAATGAAAACGCATGCGTCGCGTTCAGTGGCCTGTCGGTAGTGTGAGTGCAGAGGGCTTATTGACAGCACTGCGCAGGCGCGAGGTAAAGTGTGCTCGAGCAGCGCATGCGCTGTGGACTAGGCCTGAGCACAGCTGAGTCGATTCAGACTCGTAATTGGGTAATCGATGGGAGTACAAAAGCGTGCTTGATCTGTCCGTCGGTGCCTCCCCTTCGGCTCGAGTTCTCGCCGCAAGGTACCGACGGACAGGTAAGGTAGGAGCAGGGGCTTCAGCCGAGTTATGGTTGAGGGTGCAGACCACTGGTGGTTTGCTGGCTGCTTATGCACAGTCGAATTGGGAATTCAAGGGCAGATAGGTAGCAAGGCAGTTCTCTGTCCTATGTTTGTCAACTAGTGAGCTCGTTTTTACTAGCATGTTTGTCAACAGCACCCTTGATTAAGACTATTACCAAACACTATGGACTGACTACATGCATAAAATGGTGGCTTTAGGTCAGCATAACACTATGGTTTAGCATTCATATTGATTTACATCATAATTGAATAGATGTCTCTAAGGGTGTGATGTGTTAATCGCCCTATGCGTCCACCGGTTCTGCCTGGGTGGGGGACCTTTTTCAGATAAAAGAGAAAATGACTGGGTTTTAACAATGATGTAGAATGAACATCTTAGGGGCAGATATCTAACCTGGAACTGTCTCTATTTACGTGTTTAGAGCGGGGCCTTATCATTCCGAGCAGTTGCCGGGTGAGGTGAGGCTGAACTCCCATAAATTGATGGGTAAGTGTTCATACTTTTGTTAAAGGATACACAGATTATCTGTTGGTGACGCCAGGTTGCGCACCCCCTATGGGGCCATCGCTAAATGGTGATGGACGTATTTCAGTGTTGAGTGAGCTGGCATTGGTTTCGGCACAGTAGCAGCGCTTATCTTCTAAGTGCTGATTAGAGCGATAGTAATATCTATGTTTTGTTCATACAGTACTTGTGTATAGTATCTACATGGTTTCTTCTCTTGTATATTGTTTGCAGGGAAGACCAACTGCATCTTGTGGACTACATAAGAAGATGCGGTAGGATGGTCTTGTATGACCAATTTGATTGGATTTTGGTTTATAAAAAATTTTTTTCCTTCCACACATTTAATTTATAACACAATTAGTAGTTTACTTGCAGTAGCATTCCAGCTTGGCCCTGAAGAATGCCAGTGGACTTTCACGCTATGGCAGAAACATGTTGGCCCTAATTTTTGATCTTTACCAAGCAAGTTAGACAGTGATTTTGTCACACTGTCACCTCACTAATTTTTAACCTGACGTTCAGGCGAACGCCATTAAAGTTTATTTGTTTGCCTGTTCAGCCATTTTATACACACCACTTGATTTTTTGCACTGCACATGTCAGACACACCATCCGCTTGAACAACTTTGGTGACTAGACCATGGCTGGGTGATGCAATGCCAAAATACGTCTGGGCACTTGCACACAAACCAAGGTCTAGGAGTCCTACGTGATGAGGCTCCGCCATCTGGGTGGTCTGATAGGACTTTAACAGCTTTCTGTTGATATGCCAGTTTAATTTCACTCTCTCTGTGCAATTTTTTCCAATGCCAGCGTTATCTTTCTCTGTACTTTTCGACTTACAGGTTTCTTGTTGTTAGAGTACTGCCGTGCCCCACCACTTTTGTGCAGGCAGCGGAACCGGCTCTTCAGGAGCCCAAAGGTGCGCTCCACGATGTTCCGGGTGGATTTATGTGCCACATTGTATCGTCTCTGGCTGGGGGTTGTGGGGTTGAGGTAGGGTGTCAGGACAAAGGAACGGAGTGCATATCCACTATCCCCTAATGTGAGAGAAAAAAATACATTACTCACAGGCACACATTGACATACGTCTGCATCATCTATCAAGGGAGTGTCACACAGTAATTTACCTAGCAGGTATCCTTCCCCGAATTCACCCGCTGTCAGGCGGGTGTAGATCCCACTGTTTTGGAATATATATGAGTCGTGGGTGCTTCCTGGGTACCTGGCAACTATATCTGTGATCGTGTACTTGGCATCACAGATTACTTGTACATTAATTGTGTGTGATGACTTCCTGTTCCTGTATATGTGCTCAGTGGCAGCTGGGGGGCATATTGGGATGTGGGTCCCATCAATGCAGCCAATCACGTGTGGGAAATTTGCCATGAGGTAAAAGTCAGTCTTGGTCCTGAGCTAGTCCGCATCAGTGTCTGGGAAGTGGATGTAATGCTCCATTCTTTGCATCATGGCATCCAGGAACTTTCTGAATAAACGCGACAGACAGCTCTGGGACACCCCCCTACCACAGCAACAACACTCTGGTAACTCCCAGATGCAAGCAGGTGTATGCTACAGAGCACCTGCACATGGGGTGGGATGGCGTGGGCCCTTGGTTTTGGGTGGTCCAGGAGTAGGTGCAGGTCCCTGACCAGGTCCATGATGGTTTGGGGGTGCAGTCTGTATCTTTGCAGTATCTCTGGCTCTGTCAATTGGAAGAGTGTAATCCTCTGCCTGTAGACCTGCTCCTCCCTTCTCCGTTCCCTCTCACCTGCTGCCTGTAGCCTTAGCTGTCTTGCTATGACGTAGAACGCCGCCATTCTGGTCCAGTGTTGCATTTTGGGGCCCTTTTTTATAGGCTGCACCTGATTACCACCTGCTTTCAATCCATGGTAAATACCGATTCATAAATACTGAATTTTCGTGAAATTCGGTAATTTATGGGTCACCTACATCTCATTGGTGTTGTTTTTTCCATTTCTTATTTTCCGATTCGGTAATTTTACCGATTCGGAACATTTACCGACTCGGTATATTTTCCGAATCGGTAACTAGTCCAGTGTAGTCCCAGCGATTCCCAAGGCCCTAGGCCTTACCACTGATCGAATAGTGATACTTATACCACTTTTTTGATATATGGTTTGAGTGGCCACCGGCCTCATCCATAATTGTGCAACTTTCATATGTTATACTGTGCTTTTGTTTAACACCTTGGCTGCTAAGGGCTTTTCCCCTCCTGTGCTGGAGATTTATGTTTCCCATTATACATGACGAGTTGACCTTGTCATGAGCACAGCTCCAGTGGGCTTCATGACGAGTTCACCTTGTCATTAGCATGGAAAAGGTTAAACGCTTGTGCTTCTATACTCATAAAGAGTAAAGGGGATAATTCTGAGAATAAATACATATATTTTTATAATATATAACTTGTGTGGTGTTCTTTCATTTGATATTACAGGATTGCGTATGGTAAAATAGCTGGCTTCACATGTCCTCTTGAGCTAAGCCTTTAGGCTGCTTAGTCCATGCTACCCCTAGGATAGCTTGTCTTTAAGGTTGACTTACAACCACCACCATAAGGGATTGTTTGGACTGATATAAGGTGCCCCCAGAATTGGAGACATCATACATCAGGCCAACTTCTCACACATAGCTTTTGTCTTTTTTTATTTTATTTAACTTTTTCAGTTTTTTCCTATTTTTCCTTGATAAGGATTGTCGCACTGAGGGAGATGGATTTAAACCGTCCAGTTTTCCAGAACCATTTTTAGTTATTTGATGGGGTTGTGATATCGAATGTAGGTTTGGGTTTGGAACTAGAAAGTTGGGGCTCAATGGGCATTTTGGTTTGTGAGAAGTTGGCCTGATGTATGATGTTCACTATTCTAGTGAGCACCTTGTATCAGTCCAAACAACCCTTATGGTGGTGGTTGTAAGTCAACCTTATAGACTAGCTATCCTAGGGGTAGCATAGACCTAAGCAGTCTTAGGCTTAACTCAAGAGGGCATGTGAAGCCAGCTGTTTTACCATATGCAATCCTGTAATATCAAATGAAAGGACACCACACAAGTTATATATTATAAAAATATATGTATTTATTACTAGAATAATCCTCTGTACTCTTTATGAGTATAGAAGCACAATCGTTTAAACAAAAGCACAGTTAAACATACACAAGTTGCACAATTATGGATAGGCCTGGTGGCCACTCAAACCATATATTAAATAAGTGGTATAAGACCCGCTTTACGAACAATGGTAAGGCCTAGGGCCTTGGGAATCGCTGGGACTACCCTGGACTAACTGTAGTTAGGACGGGAGTAGCCCGCGGGATTCGGGTGCAGCGCTAAAAGCACACGCATGCACCAATGCAAAGTCAATGGTGCCTAAAAGTTACAAAGTTACTGTTTTAGAAGTCTTCCGACTGAACTAGGCCTTAGCCACTTAAAACTAGGACACTAGAGGTGTAAACCACTACAGGAGCACCGGCGTTCAATCGTTACCTCACCCACAGGAAGCGTGTGCATAGGTGCCAAAGTGTGTCGGGTTTCTTCGTGGAGATCTATGGAGCCAGGAGATGAAGATGCTGAAGTCGGCCAGGAGAGAGGAGTCCGGTTGGATCCAAGGGTGGATCGACGATCTAGAGTACCTGAAAGCAGAGGGACAGAGTCTGGGTCCCTAGCCAGTGACCAGGATGGAACCAGGAAGGAACCAGGCAATGGCGGGCGCAATCAGGTGGTTGTCGAGAAGCTTTTCTCCGCTGCCAGGTGGACTCTGGGGCACCGAGGATGTCCAGGAGTGGATCACGAGCTGTCCCACGAAGGCTCTCGCTGTCGGCGGTGTCGGCTTCCGGATCGGAGTCAACAGGCCTTGGCAAATACAAGCCACGCAGGATCTGAAGATCACTTATTACTCGGACCAGCAAGGTCAGAGAGGTTGCTCCTTTTCAGGGGAGAGAGGGCCAGTCTGGAGCAACCAGACTAGCAGAGTAGTTTCAAAGATTCGTCGTAGTAGTGACCACTAGCCAACGGGCAACTGACCAGACAGACGCGTCAAGCAGGAAAATGCAAAAGGGCCCCACGCAGCACTCGGTGAGTGTGGAGGGGTGATCTTCGGTGCACAAGCTGCTCGGGGCTGGGGCTTCTCAAACCCCAATGCACAGCTTTGAGGGTGCCTCGGGAGCTGCACGGTCAGCACTTTGCAGTCTTTTCAAGATGGCCGGTCCCACGTCTCACGTCGCCTCCACGGGTCTCAGCTTTGCTGTGGCTGTGGATCGGTTCAGAAAAGGGGGTAGAAAAGGTGGTGGTGATGGACAGAGTGTCTGAATTAAGCAGACCACTCTTACCCAGTCCAAAGATCAGGGCTTGATCCATCACCGTTATTTAGCTCACTGCCCCATCCCAGCTCAGAACCTGGCTATATGCAAATTAGTCTGTCCCTGGCCCAGTGCATCATGGGAACAGGGCAGACCAAACTACTACTACGTGGCTGTGGATCGGGCTGTTGGATGTCTGGGAATCCGGTTCTTGTCGATCTCTGTCGCTCGAGCTCCGGATGGAGCTGCAACAAAGCAAACCGTTGGGCGCTAGATGGTGCCTGTTTGTACAGGGTGGTCACTCCTTGACCACAAGGGAGATTCTCTCAGTCTTCCACGTCGAGTGGGATGTCGAAGGGTCCAGAGTTCTGTATCAAAGTTTCAGTCAGGATTATCTGCCTTCAATGGGCACAGCTCCTACCTTTATTCCAAATCAAGGAGCTGGATATCCTGCTAGGTCCCTCCTATGGGTGGGACCCGGGAAGGGGGTGGTTACACCCCTTTCCCTTTGTCCAGTTTCGCGCCAGAGCTGGGGCTGGAATGCCCCAGCACTGGTTTGAACTGCACTATGCATGGGACACCTTGTGTGCCCCAGGCAGTGTCTAGTTTCACTCGCCCTGCCTGCCTCAATCCACTATCTCCTGTTTGGGGTGGTGTAACACCTCCCTGTGACCGGAAACCTTTTGTCCAAGCCTCCCCTGCCAAGTTTCGGTCAGCAGCAGGAGGCCAGACTTGTGTCTGTGGCAGCAGCATCCATTTTGTGATGCTGAGGCCCTGGTTAGTTTTAACCACATTTACAGTTACCCACATCTCTTAGCCCTCTAGAAGGGTGGAATGCTACCCCCGTCGCCAGAACTGACGAGGGGGTAGTATTCCAAAGCGTATGACACCTTACACGACATGTTTTGATAAAGCCAAACCAAAGTTAGCAATAACCGCAAGGATTATAATGCACTTAAGAGTATATGGTATGGCAATATCCCAGAACAGCTATAAGGACATGGTTCCGAAAGCTGCAGACAGGCTCAGCTCATGCTAGAGCACCATCTCACATAAAACCAAGCACTCTGCCTCCAGGATTGTTAAGGCCTGCCATAGGAGTGACTTATAGGTATATATGTGTCCAGATTTAGGTTTAGATATAGGTATACTATATCTAAGCAAGGGGTGATTACACGACCTTGCCCCAGCTGAGTGATCAGCCAGTTGTGTCAGTTTGAATGGCCAGCCAGGGGTGGCAAAAGATATGCTGCAGCCCCTGGTAGGCCTTGGATGCACCTATGCCCTGGGTACCTATAGTACACTGTACAGGGGCTCATAAGGTGACCCAGTATCCAATTAGATATGTACCTAGGGTACATGGAGTCCATTTTATAGAGAGAGCAGATAGCCTGGGGCCCTGATTAGCAGGGTCCCAGGCCAACTAAGTCGAAAACCAGCTAAACACAAGGCAAAAAATCTGGGGTAACCATAGTCAGGTATCCACCTTCCCACATAACACCTCCCAACCCCCCCAAACGAAAGGAGATAAGGCTATCCTTGACCAGGTAAGCCTATATTGCCTAAGTTGCCATATAAGGAAGTACCAGCACTGGCATGGTTACCCCCTGTCTCATGGTCCACTAAACAATCCCTCACCCTAGGGGTATCAGAGGGTCTCCACCATAGAGAATTACTACCTGTAGTGTATTTTGGTAAAGTAAAAGGCTGGTGTTGAGATCGAGTACTGAAGTGAGGCTCCACTAATGTAGGGCTCAACTTCCTCCAATCACTATCCACCATGGATGCCTTTCTTTCCATGACTGAGTTGCACTGTGTTCTCAGGGTCAACCTCTGGCTGCCTACAGCTGGAGGCTGGGTCCCGTTTGTTGGCTTACTGGAGGGACAGGTCAGGTTTGGGGCCTTGGGGTCCCAGGTTTGGCTGTGCCCAACAGTGTCCATCTGGGGGAGGTTCCTAACTAGGTCAAGGGAGATCCCTCAGGAGTTTTTAAAGTTTTCACCTTGCTAGGGCTGCTAGCTTTGGTGCCCCTAATCTGCCGATAGGGGTGTTTTATTTGACAGGGGGCCCTTTGGGGTTCACTGACCTCTTTGACCTCTGTAGCCCTGGGCTGACTGAGGCAGGGTAGAGAGAGGCAGGTTACCTGCTCCAGACTGGGTCCCACCTTGGAAGTGTCCACTGACATCAGGGGCTCTGCCAGGCTAGGCCTGACTACCTCTGGGGCAGTTTCTTCACAAGGGGTAAGATCAGTTCCCTGAGGAGGCTGATCCTTTCCTAAAGTCTGGTGGGAGGGAGATTTCTCTTCCTCCTCAATGCTCTCTGTTTGCGTGGAGTGATCCATAGTTTCAGGCTTCACAACACATGAATCTGTTTGAGTTTGGGCTGTGACCATCACAACCCCACCAACCTTTTCAGGAAGGGACTCAGTTTGGGTATGGGCTGTTACCATCACAGCCCTGCTAACCTTTTCAGGGAAGGAATCTGTCTGAGATTGGGCTGAGACTGGCACAGCCCTCCTAACCTGTTCAGGAAGCACATCTTGGACTGGGGCTGTGGCCATCACCGCCCCACTAACCTTTCCATAGAGATTTACCATTTTAGAATGGGTTTCTTGTTCTACCTCAGCCCAGGCTGAGATTTCCAAATCATTTCCCAGTAGACCATCTACAGGCAACTTTGTTGACACTGCCACTCTCTTGGGGCCAGTGACACCTCCCCAGCTGAGATTTACTACTGCCATGGGATGATTTGTCTGCACTCCATCAATATTAGTCACCTAGTATGTGGCACCAGGTAAAAGTTGCCTTGAAGGGACTAGATTCTCAGTCGCCATAGTGATACTAGCCTCTGTGTCTCTATAGGCCTCAATTTTCTGACCATTGATGAGGGGCTCCTGTCTGTACTTGCTCAAAGTGTTTGGGCAAGCAGTGAAGTTGGCAAACCCCATGCCATTTTCACAGACAAGAGTAGCTGTAGTTGGGGACCTGGTTAGGCCAGAGTCCACATGAGTTCCAAAAGTAAACCCAGCCAAATTCTTGGGGGTGCTCCCACCACCTGGGGGATTACTACTAATAGTAACAGGAGGTGTTGGAGCTTTACTTGGAGGAATATTTTCTTTATTGCTATTCTTTGTACAACAGCTATCAGTTTTCCAGGGCCAGTCTGCTTACAGGCATGGCAATAAGGTTTCTTTGGGTTAGAGGAAGTGTTTTGGGACCCACCCCCAACCTTGGAGTTTTGGGGCCCTGTGGGAGACGTTTCTTTTGATTTATCTCCACCTTTCTCTTGAGCCTTGGGAGTATCCTTCTTATGGTCACCACCCTGATTCTTAGGCCTAATCCTGGTTCTGACCCATTTGTCTGCCCTCTTACCCAATTCTTGTGGAGAGGCCAGATCTGAGTCCATCAGTGCTGGTGCATAAGCTGGTTTTGACAATTACTAAGGAGCTGCTCCCTCATAATCAAATTATACAATCCTGTATAGTCATGTACTTTGCTGCCAAGTAACCAACCTTCCAGAGCCTTAGTAGCACAATCTACAAAATCAGTCCAGTCCTGAGTCTGAGCTTTTTGGGTATCTCTGAACAACAACCTGTATTGCTCAGTGGTTAAGCCAAACCCATCAATAAGAGCACTCTTCAGGACAGTGTCGTTTTTAGCATCCTCAGGTCTAACAGTGAGGAGCTTATCTCTCCCTTTCTCAGAAAAGGAGTACCATAATATTGCTGCCCACTGATCTTGGGGAACCCGCTGTACCATGCAGGCCCTCTCCAGAGCAGTCATCCATTTGTGGATGTCATCCGCTTCCTTATAGGGGGGCACAATCTTTGTCAGGTTTCTATTGTCATAGGACCTGTTTTTCTCTCTAGGAATATTGCTGCCACCAGTGAAATCTAATTCACTCAATTTTTGTTCCCTTGCTAAAGCAAGTTTAGCTTGGGCCAGGGCTACCTCCTCCCTCCCTATCTGGAGTTTGACAGCTCTCATCCTTGCCTTATGCTCTTTTCTCTGAGGGGAAGTCATTCCCCTTTGAGAAGCCCTTGAGGCATTAGAAAGGTTAGATTCCCTGGAAAGGGATCTATCTCTTCTATTGCCAGGGAGTATTCTGCTATTGAGTCTGGGGAGGTGGTTACCCTCTCAATTCCCATGTAGGCTCAAGTTAGCTTGGCTAAGCCTTCTAACCTGGACCTGGATGTTCCCCATAATATCTGACTCATGACCATCTCCCTCTTCTTCCTCCTCTTCCTCATCTGGGGTGATGTTCTCATCATCTGGGGGGTTCCCTCCTTCTCCTGGATTACCTGAGGGACCTGCTCTAGCCTTCTCAAGATCATCCCTTTCTAGGACTCCTATCAGGATTGGGATAGTAGGGTTGTGACACTTTTTCAGCCCCCTTGTAGTGCACAAGGCACTCAAGTCTCTGAAGCTGAGTTTGTCATAGCTGGAAGGTGCCTTGGTAAGGTCACCTGCCACAGGTAGAGAACTGGGTTGCTCACCTGTGCCAGACATGACTCTAGTGAGGTGTAAGTGGTGCACTTACCTACACTATGTGTTTTCTACTAGAACCTTGCTAGTGAGTTGTAGTCAGGGTGTGCTAAGCCCTTTAGTCTACAACTACTAAGTTCAGTAGAACCTAAGTATGTAAGCTTTGTTTATATGTACCTATGGTACTTAATGTGATCTTTCAAATGATATAAATATTACAATGGTAAAACAACAGCAAGCTTGAATCCCAACCGCTGCACACCAATGTGAGAAGTTGGCCTGATGTATGATGTTCACTATTCTAGTGAGCACCTTGTATCAGTCCAAACAACCCTTATGGTGGTGGTTGTAAGTCAACCTTATAGACTAGCTATCCTAGGGGTAGCATAGACCTAAGCAGTCTTAGGCTTAACTCAAGAGGGCATGTGAAGCCAGCTGTTTTACCATATGCAATCCTGTAATATCAAATGAAAGGACACCACACAAGTTATATATTATAAATATATATGTATTTATTACTAGAATAATCCTCTGTATTCTTTATGAGTGCAGAGGCACAAACGTTTAAACAAAAGCACAGTTAAACATACAAAAGTTGCACAATTATGGATAGGCCCGGTGGCCACTTAAACCATATATTAAATAAGTGGTATAAGAACCGCTTTACGAACAATGGTAAGGCCTAGGGCCTTGGGAATCGCTGGGACTACACTGGACTAACTGTAGTTAGGACGGGCGTAGCCCGCTGGATTCGGGTGCAGCGCTAAAAGCACACGCATGCACCAATGCAAAGTCAATGGTGCGTAAAAGTTACAAAGTTACTGTTTTAGAAGTCTTCCGACTGGACTAGAACTTAGCCACTTAAAACTAGGACACTAGAGGTGTAAACCACTACAGGAGCACCGGCGGTCAATCGTTACCTCACCTACAGGAAGCGGGTGCATAGGTGCCAAAGTGTGTCGGGTTTCGTCGTGGAGATCTATGGAGCCCAGAGATAAAGATGTTGCAGGGGGCCAGGAGAGAAGAGTCCGGTTGGATCCAAGGGTGGATCGACGATGTAGAGTACCTGAATGCAGAGGGGACAGAGTCTGGGTCACTAGCCAGTGACCAGGATGGAACCAGGAAGGAACCAGGCAATGTTGGGCACAATCAGGTGGTTGTCGAGAAGCTTGTCTCCACTGCCACGTGGACTCTGGGGCACCGAGGATGTCCAGGAGTGGGTCACGAGCTGTCCCACGAAGGCTCTCGCTGTCGGCGGTGTCGGCTTCCAGATCGGAGTCAACAGGCTTTGGCAAATGCAACCCACGCAGGATCTGAAGATCGCTTCTTACTCGGACCAGCAAGGTCAGAGAGGTTGCTCCTTTTCAGGGGAGCGAGGGCCTGTCTGGAGAAACCAGACTAGCAGAGTAGTTTCAAAGATTCGTTGTCGTAGTGACCACTAGCCAACGGGCAAGTGACCGGACAGACGCGTCGAGCAGGAAAATGCAAAAGGGCCCCACGCAGCACTCGGTGAGTGTGGAGGGGTGATCTTCGGTGCACAAACTGCTCGGGGCTGGGGCTTCTCAAACCCCAATGCACAGCTTCGAGGGTGCCTCGGGAGCAGCACGGTCAGCACTTGGCAGTCTTTTCAAGATGGCCGGTCCCACGTCTCACGTCACCTCCACGGGTCTCAGCTTTGCTGTGGCTGTGGATCGGGCTGTTGGATGTCTGGGAATCCGTTTCTTGTCCATCTCTGTCGCTCGAGATCCGGATGGAGCTGCAACAAAGCAAACCGTTGCACGCTGGATGGTGCCTGTTTGCACAGGGTGGTCACTCCTTGACCACAAGGGAGATTCTTCAGTCTTCCACGTCGAGTAGGATGTCGAAGGGTCCAGAGTTCTGTATCAAAGTTTCAGTCAGGATTATCTGCCTTCAATGGGCACAGCTCCTACCTTTATTCCAAATCAAGGGGCTGGATATCCTGCTAGGTCCCTCCTATGGGGGGGACCCGGGAAGGGGGTGGTTACACCCCTTTCCCTTTGTCCAGTTTCACGCCAGAGCTGGGGCTGGAATGCCCCAGCACCGGTTTGAATTGGGCTATGCATGGGACACCTTGTGTGCCCCAGGCAGTGTCTAGTTTCACTCGCCCTGCCTGCCTCAATCCACTATCTCCTGTTTGGGGTGGTGTAACACCTCCCTGTGACCGGAAACCTTTTGTCCAAGCCTCCCCTGCCAAGTTTCGGTCAGCCACAGGAGGCCAGACTTGTGTCTGTGGCAGCAGCATCCATTTTTTGATGCTGAGGCCCTGGTTAGTTTTAACCGCATTTACTGTTACCCACATGTCTTAGCCCTCTATAAGGGCGGAATGCTACCCCCGTCGCCAGAACCGACAAGGGTGTAGTATTCCAAAGTGTATGACACCTTACATGACATGTTTTGATAAAGCCAAACCAAAGTTAGCAATAACCGCGAGCATTATAATGCACTTAAGAGTATATGGTATGGCAATATCCCAGAACAGCTATAAGGACATGGTTCCGAAAGCTGCAGACAGGCTCAGCTCGTGCTAGAGCACCATCTCACATAAAACCAAGCACTCTGCCTCCAGGATTTTTAAGGCCTGCCATAGGAGTGACTTATAGGTATATATGTGTCCAGATATAGGTTTAGATATAGGTATACTATATCTAAGCAAGGGGTGATTACACAACCTTGCCCCAGCTGAGTGATCAGCCAGTTGTGTCAGTTTGGATGGCCAGCCAGGGGGGCCAAAGATATGCTGCAGCCCCTGGTAGGCCTTGGATGCACCTATTCCCTGGGTACCTATAGTACACTCTACAGGGACTCATAAGGTGACCCAATATCCAATTAGGTATATACCTAGGGTACATGGACTCCATTTTATAGAGAGAGCAGATAGCCTGGGGCCCTGATTAGCAGGGTCCCAGGCCAACTAAGTCATCGAAAACCAGCTAAACACAAGGCAAAAAATCTGGGGTAACCATAGTCAGGTATCCACCTTCCTACATGGTTCATTGATGTTATTTCTGGGAGTTTCCTGGATTCTCACTAGGCTGTCCTGGGTGGCCTTTGAATATTGGTTTGAGTCCAAAGTAGGCTGTGTCACTCGTTATTGTTTTGTTTATTGGATCTCCAACTGGCCTTGAGGGTGGGTGCGTAGCTTTTGTCCCGCTGAGTATGGTCTTTGCACTTGGTCTCTGCATTGGATTTTGAGGGGAGGAGCGTGTTGCGTTACTCTTCCTTCTATTTGCCTCATGCTTGAGGTCCATGACTAATGTGCTCATTATTTCCGGGAGTTTTTCCAAAGACTGCAGTATCGGGGAGCACCCGCAGTCGTTAGATTTCATCATTACCTCTGTGTCTGCCTGCGCTCTGCGTATTAGGGAGTTTAAATGTTCCAGTTTTGAATCCACTCCAGAAATCAGGCTTGCTACAGATTGAAGAATATTTATTTGAATGTCTAGTTTGTCCGCGTGCATTAATACGGCATTTCCCATTGATATCAAGGCCTCGTTAATTAATGCAAGATGGTTTTCTATTCTTTGTGGGACCAAGCTAGATTCCCAGAGTGGCAACTGTTCGTCTGAAACAAAATTTTTATTTCGTGGGGGTACCACGTCATCGGCATTGTCCCCCAATTTAATGAGTACACGCAGGGCAGTCAGGAAGCCCGACTGAGATTTCAGAGGTGTGCAAATGACCTTGAAGTTCACGATGTTTTCTGTTAGGGTGTAGGATTCCTTATTTGTTTTACTTCCCTCTGGAGCAATAATAGATTGTGATTCTGGGGGGTCGTTAGACAAATTTATAGGCGCCAGTATATTGGTTCCTAAATCATTAGCTCTGGTCGGATTGTAATCAATTAGATGTTCTTCAGCTTGTTTTTTCTTGCCCTTCACGATCAAAACTTTTGGTGAAAGAGGAACAACCGATGAAAGGTTTTGGCTCGAAATACCAATTTTGACATTACCTAATGGGTTGTTAACATTAGAGCGATGAATATCCAGCCTGGAGGCATCAGGAGATGTATCAATTGATTTTCCATAGGCAGCAGAATTACCTTGTTTTAGGTATTGTAGAAAGTATTTCCTGATGTCGTTATTGCCTTTGGGGCTGTTGCTACTGCAAGTACTGATACTGTTATTTGTGTTTTTGTTACAGTCTCTGTTATCCATGTTGTCGTGGTTACACAGACTTTCTGTTATACCGGTGTCCCCCTTTGTGCTTGTGTTTGTATTTATGGCCTGCGTCCTAGGAGCTGACCCAGAAGTTGGGGAGGAGTTTATCCTTTCTTCTCCCAATTGTTTCCGATCTTGTGGGATCCTTTCCTGTAGGGTCGTGTCATGTTTTGTGTTATCTTTACCGACAGTGTATAGCATCCTGGCTTTTTGGCGTTGTGCGGACTTATGAGGACGATAGTTGGGCTGGGATTGTATAAGGCCTGCGTTCCTTGTCCGCATAAATACTCTGCACAATAGATGTCTAGCAGTCGCCTAATCTTTGGTTCGGCGTCTGAGCTTTGGAAATGTGAGTTACTGTCATGCTCTGCTTTCTGACTTCTTCGGGGCTGTGTTGCTAGACCTATAACCTCCCCATCTGAACTGCCTCAGAGTCTGAAGGGGAATGCACAGACTACTAAGGGTGTCCAACCGGGGAGGGAAAGGAAGGGGATAGCAGGGAGGGAGACCTGAAACGACAAAGAACAACTGGTTTAGGTAAAACCCACCCACTCAGGTACTTCTAGCCCTCCTACTTCTCTCTCACTCTCTTTACCACACAGGTAGGGACCGCAACCTCCCGCTCGTACCTGTAAAGTAAAAGACGTGACTGATTCTGTAGTAGACTCTCAAGGATGAGGTACCAGGCACTCCACCCAGCTACAAGGATGACAAAACACAAACACGTTTTCAGGAAAAGTCCCTAACTCGAAGGGGCTGTTCTTATACTGGTATACCGGCTACACCTACCTAACGTGCACAATATACAATCCTCAATGGGGGAGTTAATTCCTTCTGATTATACCCCGCTTGGAGTCTCCTACATAGGCAAAACATAAGAAACAAGTGAAGTAGAACGGAAAGCAATATCAAATGTAAAGGACAACAGAAATGGAAAGGGATATTTGCATAACACCTGGTGTTAAAGATCACACCAGAAACAGGTAAACACCCACGTCCGTGGTTGTAAAGTTTGGTCACCAAAGGGGTAAATAATGTCTTGTACTTGTACGTTTGCTTTCTCCCACGCTCTGAGAGACTCTTCAGTAATCCCCTCGTTTATCAAATTTGCTGCAAGGTTCTGGCGAGGGCAGCCCCTCACTCGATAAACAAAGGTGTCCAGGTGTTCCTTCCCCTCAGCCGAGAGGACAAAACCCGAAAAGAATCAATAGTTAGCGCCCTTGCGCTGAGCACGCCAAAAGTCACAACACAGAGAAGCCGGGTATTGCTCTCACACCCAGCCCTGTTGTTTCCCTTCCGCCGAGGGGAAAACCAAAGTGAAACTAGAGTAACACGTCCCTGCGTGAACTCCGACTTCGTGATGTAATGCCGGCAAAATAAACCAGACGTGGAAAGAGTCCGCCTTCTTACCGCCTCTTCTGACTCTCACCAAACGGTCTCCAGGATACATCCAGAATTATCGGCAACCGCTTCTTCCTCGAGGCTCTTTTGATGACTCGTTGCGCACGTCCTGTGCGTGCCTTGCGTGACGACCCCTCGGCATGATGGGAGTTGTAGTTTGTTGTTATGCCGATGTCGTGGAATCACGGAATACGAGTCTTCAAACACCCTGCCTGGCGGATCATGACAGTTACAATATATACCGTTCTTGTCCAGTATCCTGTCCAGTGTAGGAAGGCGTAAAAAGGCAGGCACAGGAAAGCAAGCGACTGCCGTTCGTTTGAGACAGTTGTCCGGTGGTAACTGCAGTGGGAGCTCGTTCAAGAAATACCTCAATAATCACCAATTATCTCCATCTGAAAGTATCCGACCTGGCAGTAGTGGAAAGATTAATGCGGAATGTTTGGAGTGATTAATTGGAGTGATTGATTGATTAGAGCGGGGGCAAAGCTGTTGTTGGTATTCCTTGAGACAGCCTGCCTCGCTGCTCGTTAATCACCCACTCCCCCTCCGCATTTGTTCACGTTTCTCTGCGGTCAGGGGTGGGCGGGCAGCGCTGGTGGAGGGGATTGCTGCTGTGTGCGAAGGCAAGGCAGTGCGGAGGGGCGAGGCAGTACGGAGGGGTGGCTCACCTTACTTCCCTTGCTCCTCTCGCCTGGAGGAGCCTCTGCGGTGTAGCGGTGCGGCAGTGCCGCACCGAATCAAAATCAAGCTGCCGAGTCAAAGTCGGGGTGAGCAGGTTGTTCCGCTATTTCCACAATAACGCAGCTCTCATCTCCGCACGAACGCCGCGCTCTCCTCTGTGCTCCGAGCTCCAAGCGCCAAGCTCGCACTCCGCCCACTGCACTCCGCGACTCACAGCCACAGGAAACACGTGACTCGGCTCTCTGGCTCTACGTACAATGGGTGCTCTGTGTCACAGAAAAATGAAAGATGGAAATAATAGAATGTATTGATTTAATAGCAATATTATGTGTTTAGAGGAGTTCTGACTGGGCCCGTGTCACTGCACCTGTTGCACCAGTCAAATAATGAATGACCCCGTGCTTGCAAGATAACTGCATTTACAACAGCCTGTTTAGTAGTAAAATATAGCATTATTTGGTGTTTAGGGGAGTACTGACAACTTTTGGCCCCGGTGCCACTGCATTTGCTGCCCCATTCAAATAATGCCCCTAGTGCCTGCAAGATAACTGCATTTGTGACTGCCTGTTTAGTAGGAAAATAAAGCAATATTAGGTTTTTAGAGGAGTTCTGGCAACTTTTGGCCCCGGTGCCATTGCACCTGCTGTACCATTTAAATCAAGCTCCTTTTAACTGCAAGGTAACTGCAATTTTCACTGCCTGTATCAATCAATCAATCAATTATTTCTAAAGCGCTCTACATACCAGCAAGGGTCCCAAGGCATTTGGGGGGGAACGCTTCTGATCGAACAGCCAGGTCTTGAGTATCCTCCTGAAGGTCAGTAGGTCTTGGGGCTATCGTAGGCTCAGTGGGAGGGTGTTCCATGTCTTGGCGGCGAGGTGGGAGAAGGATCTCCCACCGGTGGTTGTTCTTCGGACGGCGGGACGGTGGCGAGTGGGAGGCCGGCGGAGCGTAGCTGGCGGTTGGGGATGTAGAAGGAGAGCCGTCTGAGGTAGGCTGGGCCGGTCTTGTGGAGTGCCTTGTGTGTGTGGGTGAGGAGCTTGAAGAATATCCTCTTATTGACAGGGAGCCAGTACAGGTTTTCTCAGGTGGGGGTGATGTGGCTGTGGCATGGTACTTCGAGGATCAGTCGTGCCGGGATGCGTTGTAGTCGTTTGATGAGCTTGGTCGGGGCTCCAGCGTAGAGCGCGTTTCCGTAGTCGAGTCTGCTGCGGATAAGGTCCTGGGTGTCTGTCTTTCTTGTATCTGTCGGGATCCATCTGTAGATCTTGCGGAGCATGCGGAGGGTGTTGAAGCAGGAGGAGGAGACGGTGTTGATTTCTTGGTCATTGAAAGCGTTGAGCCGAGGATGATTCCTAGGTTGTGTGTGGGTGTCGGGGCTTCCCCCAGTGCCGTCAGTCACCAGGAGTCATCCCAGGTTGAAGGGTTGGAGCCGAAGATGAGGCCCTCCGCCTTGTCCGAGTTCAGCTTCATAGTAGTAAAGTACAGCAATATTATGTATTTGGAGGAGTTCTGACAACATTTGGGCCCAGTGCTTCTGCACCATTCAAATCATGACCCTGTGTCTGCAAGGTAACTGCACTTGTGGCTGCCTATTTAGTAGCAAAATCTAGCATAGCTCTTGTGTATTAACTTTCTTTTTAACATGCAATGTTTATTGCAATATTTATTATTAATACATTATTGTTTGATTTCTTAAAACCATTACAATGTAAATGCGTTCAATCCATACATGAAAAAAAACCTCAAAAATTACAAAATAGTTTTTCTTTCAATTCGCTAAAATAATGTAAGCAGTTAAAATTCAGCTAAAAGTCAGATTCAGATCGGTAAATATTAACAGTCGAAGGTTCAACAGACAGCTGGCCGCCTTCCTCGAGACGAATGGATCCCTCGATCACTCGCAGTCCGGTTTCAGAGCCAACCACAGCACCGAGACCGCCCTCATCGCAGCCACAGACGACATCCGAGCCCTGCTTGACAACGGGGAAACAGCGGCACTCATCCTCCTGGACCTCTCCACGGCGTTCGACACGGTCTGCCACCGCACCCTAGTGCAGCACCTCAGCAACATCGGAATTCAGGAGAAGGCACTGGAGTGGATCATCTCCTTCCTCGCCGGAAGAACCCAGAGAGTCCGCCTCCCCCCGTTCAGATCAGAGGCCACTGAAGTCATCTGCGGCGTACCACAAGGATCATCGCTCAGCCCCACGCTGTTCAACATCTACATGAGCCCCCTCGCGGCCATCGCACGCCAACACAACCTCAACATCATCTCCTACGCCGACGACACCCAGCTGATCCTCTCACTCACCAACGACCCAGCAACCGCCAGAACCAACCTACACGAAGGGATGAAAGACGTAGCCGAGTGGATGATGAACAGCCGCCTGAAACTGAACTCAGATAAGTCGGAAGTCCTCATCCTGGGATCATCACCCTCCGCCTGGGACGACTCCTGGTGGCCCCCTGCCCTGGGCAGCGCACCCAAACCAACGGACCACGCACGCAACCTGGGCTTCATTCTGGACTCCTCCCTCTCGATGACCAGACAAGTCAACGCCGTCTCCTCGTCTTGCTTCAACATCCTACGCGTGCTACGGAAGATCTTCCGGTGGATCCCCACCGAAACCAGGAAGACGGTCACCCAGGCGCTTGTCACCAGCCGACTGGACTACGGGAACTTCCTCTACGCCGGAACCACAGCCATACTTCAGAAAAGACTCCAGCGCATTCAGAACGCCTCAGCACGACTCATCCTGGACATCCCCCGACACAGCCACATCTCCGGACACCTGAGAGACCTGCACTGGCTCCCCGTCAGCAAGAGAATCACGTTCCGACTCCTCACCCACGCACACAAATCTCTACACAACCAAGGCCCTAGATACCTCAACAACCGCCTGACCTTCTACACTCCAACCCGCCAGCTACGATCAACCAGCCACGCCGCCGTCCCCCGCATCCGAAGAGCCAAAACGGGAGGAAGATCCTTCTCCTACCTGGCGGCCAAGACGTGGAACTCCCTCCCCATCCACCTCCGCCTGATCCAAGACCACCTCTCCTTCAGGAAGCAACTCAAGACCTGGCTGTTCGAGCAGTAGCGGACCCCCCCCAAGCGCCTTGAGACCCTCCGGGTGAGTAGCGCGCTATACAAATGCCTTGATTGATTGATTGATTGGTTCTGTTATGAGACCTGTAGACTAAATACCACTCTGCTGAAGTAAGACAGATTCAGCAGCTCTAGTACCTTGCAACAGTTTTGACACTTTACTGACAAAATGGTACAGACACTGTCCAGTGTGTGTATGGCAGGCTAAACGGTATTGGATGTTGTGACTTGCATTGCATTTGTTGAGTTTGGGTTCTAATTGAGACAGATCATCATGTGCCAAGGAGTAAAGACAGACTTTGAGATCTTTGCCTCACAATTTGCAAAGTGTGTCCCCTGACACACGTCTTACCCTCAGTGCCTTGTATGCCATTTCACTTGTACAGGTAGCTGTCACAACGACTCACCACTGGTCACCGGTGTACTGCACTACTTCATCAGTCACCAAAGCCAATATGTGGCACTGGATTGTCAGATTTTGTGAGGGGACATCAAAAGGCTGGACTCACAATGTAGCAAAACAAATAGCCCAGACCCTGTGTGGATGTGTGACCCACATTCAGCATTTCTCTTATCCTATACAATGCTACACAGCAGATTACATTTATCCAGACGTAAAAGAGCTGCGACTCCATATCACTGGCCAATTTCAATTACATCTGGACTCTCTCTGATCTCCTTCGGTGGCCTTGTTTTGGAACCTGCACATGTAGCAGTGACAGGACACACAGATCACAAGAATGCCAAAGTTGAGGGTTGGCCAATACAGTTGTGTAAGCCACAAATAGTCACGTAAGATGTCCATGTCAGACTCAATTCAGGACAGGACAGTGAACATACACATAATGTAAGCTGATAAACACTGACAACTGTATAGTGTAATCAGAGGAAAAGCTAGTCAGACCGTGGCTCATCTATATATGTGTCTCGTCCTGAAGTATACCACCACTACATCATGATTTTGCTTACATTTCAGCGGGCTCAACTGGCCAAATGGCAAAAGAGCAGGACCAGGTTCGGAGCGGGAGAACGTTAGTGCGCCGGCGGCTACAACCTCTTTCTACCAGTGAGGATCCTCTAGAGGCCCCCATTCCATCAGGGACCCCAGCGGCATCCCCTGCAACCAGTACCCCTCATCGTAGCTGCCAGCTCGACCACAACATTGGCTCCGGACCTGAGGCACCACAGCCCTCCTGTCCCACCCAGGCCCCTCCCTGTGTTGTTCTTCCTGCGGCTGTCCCAGAGGACTTAATGTGGATCTGTGAGGGTCAAACAGAGATGTCCTCTCGCATCATGCAGCAGTTGTGTCTAGAGATACGCATGATGCGAGAGGAGATTGTCCGAGCTCTGGCCACCTTCACTACCAGCAGCAATTCCCTGGCAACTGCCATGTCGTCTGTTGTTTCCCAACTTCCTTCCCATACCCCCGTCAATGTCTCCCCCTGTCCGTTGGTCCACACTGTTTTCCCCCGTACTCCTCATGTGTCCCGACCCCGTGTGGTGCCTGTTCCTTCATCGACCAGCCGCGTGCCTGCATCGGACTCAGAGGATCTGGACATTGTGGTAGTAGAGGATGACCAGAAGGACACTTGACTTTTTTGACTGAATCATCTTTGTGGACAAATATTTTCTTTTCCTCCTGTAAATAGACTGGTTTCCCTGACGCTCCCTGACGTGATACATTTTTGTTGCCCCACCCAAATCCAAGTTCCCTTCTCAATCTGCATTAAAATCATCATTTGTTTTCCTTTCTCCCTTCCAAACGGACGGTTGTTCTTCTAATCATACATAATTCTCTTTGAAGAATCCTACTTACTTTAACTTGTTTGACTTCATTGTGAATGTCTGGTACAGAAAATTACCCGTATTTGTTGAGTCATCTGCTATGCATGTTATGGCTTGTTGCAATGATGGGTTACACTTGTAACTGTGTCACACACACTCACATACCTCCTCACATCTCTAGGCCACCTACTTCGTTATACAGGACATGATGCACAACAGAATCTTACTTTGGAAGATCTTTACTTTTTCTTTACACATATTCACAGTGGTCAATTTGTTTTTGGGATGTCAATGGTGATCGTGCTTGCGACATCGCAATTTCGGAGGTGAGGATCGATATGAGGGATAAGGTCTGGCTTGTCGCCTACGTGTAGGTGGGTGTTGTCCATGTGCCTTTACAGGGTGATCTACATGTGCAGGGGCAGATGGTGTATGTTCAGTTGGTGTTTGTGCAGGTACAAGGGCTGGTTGTGCAGGTGGTGGGAGTGCCTGTACAGGGGTTGGTGGTGGTTGTGCAGGTGGTGGGAGTGCCTCTACAGGGGTTGATGGTGGTTGTGCAGGTGGTGAGAGTGCCTGTACATGGGGTTGGTGGTAGTTGTGCATGTGGTGGGAGTGCCTGTTCAGGGTGCCAGTGTGTTTGTGTACCTTTGCTGTGGTCCTGTGCAGTTGGTGGTACAGGTGTGTGGATGTGCTGTCCTGCAGGGAGATGTGATGACTCCCCTCCCTGCGTTGACTGTGAAGGGAGACTTTGGAACACTTTCAGCACACACTCCATCATCTTCATGGCCAAGGCATGGTGTCTTGCATTCTCTTCCCTTTGGATGGATATCATGTCTCTCATATTCCTGGACATGGCTTGCCAAGTTCTATCCCTCCTATCCAAAACATGGCTCAGTTTGTCCACCACCTGAGGGAATTGGGCCATGTCCTGTAGGGACTCAGACATGTCTGACAGGGTAGCCCCTATGGCACGAATGTCCTGCCTCACATCTGTCTGCTGTTGGAAGAAGTCCTGCTCCCACTGGCCACCATAGCCAGATGCAGGCCCTCTCTGCAGGTGTCGGCCATGGATGGGACCAGCAGGTCCAACAGCGGGGGTGGCAGGTGGAAGCCTGTGGGCAGGAGAATGGTGCCCAGGGGATAAATGCACCACAACAGGGTTGGTACTTTCTCCCAGATGGTGGAGAGGATGCCGGGGATACACCGTATAGGGAAGAGCATGTAGGAGAACCACCATGTCGGTCCTGGACATGAGGGCTGTAGGGGAGTGATGTCTGTGTTGGGATGCGTGAGAGCTGTTGCTGGTTAGCTCTATGCTGGGGACAGTTAATTGTTTGTTTTGGAGGAGGCTGACAAACTTTGCTGGGCGGAGGATGTGATGCCGTGAATGATTTTGGCAATGTGGTAAGATTGCTGTCAATTTATTTATTTATTTATTTAGCGATTTATAGAGCGCCTGGTGACCCGGAGGCATCCCCGCGCTGTAGCATTTGTGGAGGCCAGAGGGGAGAGGGGACTTTATTTTGGGAACAGCAGCGTTTTCAATTTTTTCCGGAAAAGGAGATGGCTGGGTTCCTGCCTCAGGGGGCGAGGAAGTGAGTTCCATCCTGAGGATGCTTTTACAGAAAAGCGTCTACCGCCGGTGCGTGCCTTCCTGTATCTGGGGACGTTGGCCAGACGCTCATTGTTCGAGCGTAGGGATCTGGGGGCCTTGTAGGGGGTAACCAGGTCTCTCAGGATAGCAGGGCCGAGACCGTTGATAAGTTTGTGTGCGGTGCACAGGGCCTTGAATTCTACCCTTTGTCGTATTGGAAGCCAGTGGAGGGCCTTGATCGCTGGTCTGGCTGAGACTCTGGAAGGGAGATTCATAAGGAGCCGGGCAGCTGCGTTTTGCGTACGCTGAAGTCTAGCCATAGTGGCTTCAGGAGCTCCTAGATAGACCGTGTTACTGTAGTCTAGCCGCGCAAGGATCAGGCCTTGGACCAAGAGTTTCCTGGATAGGGGCGGAAGTAGTGGGAGGATCCTGCGGATGGAGCGCATGAGACCAAAACAGGTGCCTGCTGTTTTGGTTGCTTGGGTTTTCAGAGACAGCTCGGGTTCCAGCCAGACTCCTAGGGTCTTAATTACTTGTTTCGGGGTGGGTACTTCCCCGAAGACGTCTGGCCAGACCGAAGAGGGGATGGTGGTCCATTGCTTGCCCAAAAGCATGACTTCTGTCTTTGATCCGTTTAGCTTGAGCGATGACTCGCACATCCAGTGGTGAATTTGTTGGAGGCAGTTCGGCAGATTGTCTGGGTGATTGTCCAGATGTGAGAGTGAGACGACCAATTGCGTGTCGTCCGCATAGCTCACTATCTTAATCCCGAAGGGGGCGACGACATCCTCGAGGGGGGCCATGTAGGCGTTGAATAAAGTGGGGCTTAGGGATGACCCCTGGGGGACTCCGCTCGCAAGGGGGAGGGAGGCAGAGTGGGAGTTGCCATCCCATACCTGGAACGAGCGCCCTGAAAGGAAGGATTCTATCCATGTGAGCGCCGAACCTGCGAGCCCTGCCACGGCCAGCCGATGGAGTAGGACACGGTGGTTCACCGTGTCGAAGGCTGCGCTGAGGTCCAGGAGGATCACTGCCACTGACCCTCCTGAATCCAGGATGCACCTTGCCTCCTCGATGACAGCGAGAAGGGCGGTATCTGTGCCGTGGCCCGGGCGGAATCCAGTTTGTGACTGCCGCAGAAGGTTGTTTGATTCAAGGAACTGTGACAGTTGCCCATTGACCAGTTTCTCGGCCATTTTGCTGACGCATGGGAGGAGTGAGATTGGCCGGTAGTTCGCCATGTCGGCGGGGTCCAAATGAGGTTTTTTTAGGAGTGCCTTGACTACTGCACTCTTCCAGCTTGGGGGGACAGAGCCTTGAGATAGCGAGATGTTTATCATCTCCGTGATCGTAGGCACGATGACAGGGGCTACTGTTTTCAGGAATCTAATGGGGGCAGGATCTAGGGGGGAGCCGCTTTTCATTTTGGCCATGGTTGTGCTTACTTCGTCCAGTGTTACTGCTCTGAAAGCGGTCAGCTGAGGATGCATGATGTTTCCTGAGAGGTTGGAAGATGCATCATTGTCCATGTGGTTCAGCAGGCAGGGATGGGGGAGGGAGACTAGAATACGTGCGATTTTGGAGTTGAAGTAGGTAGCCAATTCGTCACTTCTGTCCGCCGGGGGAGTGATGGATGAGGGGGGAGCTGGTATTTTCAATAGCTCTTTGGCGATGAGAAAGGATTCTCTTGCCGAGTTGGTGGAGTTTTTTATTCTAGTGTCGTAGTGTGAGGCTTTGGTGAGCTTCAGGGTTGATTTGTAGATTCTCACCGACCTCTGATAGGCTTCCTTGCTGGCGTGCAGCCAGTCTTTCCTCCATAGTCGCTCTGCTTTTTTGCAGTCTTTGCGGAGAGTCCGGAGTTCCGGGGTGTACCATGGGGCAGATCCTAATTTCCCGTTTTTATCCTCACGGGTTTTTAAGGGGAGGATGGAGTCGAGTGACATGGAGATCCATTCCCTGAATTTGCTATCTGCGGTGACCGGATCTTCCGAAGGGGTAGGGGTGGTAGAGTTCAGGGTTCTGGCCCATTCCTGTGCGGAGAGTCTGGCCCATGCCCTGTTCCTGGTATAGGTGGTGGGTTTGTGGAGTTTCTTGAAGGCTCCTGGTAGGCGGAGAGAGACCATGAAGTGGTCCGTCCACGGGAGGGGTAGGGACTCTTTGGCTTGGAGGGTGGGGATGTTGGTAAACACTGGATCGAGTAAATGACCTTTAGTGTGTGTGGCTCCAGAGTTGATGAGGTGGAGACCGTAGGCAGCCAGTTCTGCAATCAAGTCGACTGCCCCTGTATCTAGGGGGTCATCGAAGTGGATGTTGAGGTCTCCTAGTATCGCGAAGTTAGATGTGGAGTGGGCCTGAGACGCTATGGCTTCTAAGAGAGCGCTGGCAAAAGGACCAGAGTGGCCAGGGGGACGATAAACTAGGAGGCCGGACAGTGAGCTAGTCGGCGCTAACTGGATGGAAAAATAGAGGCTTTCGGAGTCCAGGATATGAGCGTCGTTGGTTCTGCAAGAGAGGTAGTCCCGGTAGATGATGGCCAGTCCTCCTCCTCTGCCTGAAGGACGAGGTTGGGATTGGATAAGGAAGCCCGGAGGGAGGGCTCGAACAACGTCTGAGTCCGAGTGGTCGGTAAGCCATGTTTCAGAGAGGAACAAAATGTCGATCTCGTTGTCTTCTATTAGGTGATTAATGAACAGCGCGTGCATAGGGAGTGAGCGACAGTTCAGAGTGGCCAGTTTAAGAGCCGAAGGAATGGCGGGTCGACTGTGGAGTTGTAGCTGAACTGGGCAGCAGAGTGTGCAGCTGGTAAATGGTCCGTCAAGATCATGGACATAGTTACATGAGCTATCATTGCTGGGTCTGAGACTGAGGAGGTCCCGACGCGAGAAGCTTACCCTAGGGGAAGCTAGGTCCGGCATGGGTTCTGGCCCTGAGCCCTGCCGTGGGCGGGCGGGCGCAGACGGGCTTGCCCTAGGCGCGCCTTCGGCGCGCAAACGGCGCTCCCGCTGCGCACGTCCGCTGCGCTGGTATGGCCGACACATTTGAGGCGTGGGATGTGGGCGTGGCCTCGTTGTGGGCGTGTCTACGCCTTCGAGCCGCGATGGCGGTTTGAGGGGTTTCCCTGTATCAGCGCTACGTTCCGCTGTGTCAGGGGGTGTCAGGAGGGCTGCTCGGCGCGTTAGGCAAGCGCGTCTGAAACAGGTGAGTAGGTTTTTAAAAGCAGTGCAAGTGACAAGTACGTTTTAAAACACAGAGCAAAATACAGTCCTCCGGCTTTCCGCATCAGAGGTAAACAAAAGAATAAAGTGCATCAAAACAAACAAATCACATCATCGCTACATAAGGGGGGAGCAAAATTAAAGCAATGTTGAAATATCCCCAGCAAAGCAAACAATGAATCCCCGCAAAGCTACACATCATCGCTACATAAGGGGGGAGCAAAATTAAAGCAATGTTGAAATATCCCCAGCAAAGCAAACAATGAATCCCCACAAAGCTACACAGGGTGAGGATCGCTGGGCTCAGGAACAAAATTATCGGGTCATCAAACTGTACATATTCTCAAGTTGGGTGCATTGTTAAAAACAGTCCAGCGAGTCAAATAATCCTAGCACAAATACACAAAGGGAGGTCATGGGCCATAGAGTAGAAAAAAGGGGGCTAGGAAGGCAATTGAATAGGAGGTTGTATCGAGGTTGACACAAAAATCACTACAAGATTGGTAGTGTAAGATAACTATAGGGGGGAGGAAAAACCACAAAACATATAAGACATATTGTGACTGGCGCTTGTTAAAAGCATCAAAAGTAAAACCATAAAAGCATATGAGGGGCAGATAGAAAAATTAACAGGACATGTAGGATAAAATAGGTAAAGGGGGACGAAGTTCAGGATTAGGCCACAAGGTGGAGCTCCAGGCTAAAGGAAGGGAGCGGTTTAGCATTCAAAGGAAAAATAGATCAGGAGTGTGACTTGGAGTCCAAGACGGGCAGTGTCCTGTTCGAGTGTTTAGGACGAGTCAGTAGTAGGCTAAAAACGGGGAGAACAAGTCTGAGTATTTCGTTTGGAGGATGTCCCGGGTGGCGGCCAAGTTAGGGTCAGGCGACCCAAGAGAGAGCAGGTGAGCAGGCATTTGCGTGGAGGGGCTCCTGGGAATGATGGTAGGGTTCACTGGCAGTGGTGGCGGTCTGGAGGTGCGGGGGCCCTTAGTTTCCAATTTGTGCTCACCCGGAAAAAAGTCTGATTACTTTGCTTGTAGAGTGTCCCGGGTGGCGGCCATGTTAGGTCAGGCAGCCCTCGAGGGAGAGAGAAAGTGAGGAGGCACTTGCGTGGAGGGGCCCCTGGGGATGATGGTAGGGTTCACTGGTTGAGGTGGCTGTCTGGAGGTGCGGGGCCTTTAGTTTCCAAATTGTGCTTACCTGGAAAGAGTTCGAATATTTTGCTTGTAGAATGTCCCGGGTGGCAGCCATGTTAGGTCAGGCAACCCTCGGGAGACAGAAAGTAAGCAGGCACTTGCCTGGAGTGGCCCCTGTGAAAGAAGCTAGGGTTCACTGGCTGTGGCGGCGGACTGGAGGTGCGGGGCCCTTAGTGTCCAAAATTGTGCTCACCTGAAACAGGTCCGATTATTTTGCTGGTAGAGTGTCCCGGGTGACGGCCATGTTAGGTCAGGCACCCTCGAGAGCTAGAGAAAGTGAGCAGGCATTTGCGTGGGGGGCCCCTGGGAAAGAAGCTAGGGTTCACTGGCTGTGGCGGCGGACTGGAGGTGCGGGGCCCTTAGTGTCCAAAATTGTGCTCACCTGAAACAGTCCGATTATTTTGCTAGTAGAGTGTCCCGGGTGGCGGCCATGTTGGGTCAGGCACCCTCGAGAGCTAGAGAAAGTGAGCAGGCATTTGCGAGGGGGGGCCCTGGGAAAGAAGCTAGAGCTCACTGGTTGTGGTGGTGGACTGAAGGTGCGGGGGCCCTTACTTTCCAGTTTGGGCTCACCTGGAGCTTTATTGAAGCAGTAGTTGTGGGCGGTCGGCCATCTTGGGGGCAGGCGACCCTGCCGGTGAGGAGCAATGACATCCGAATCTTCATCTTCCAAGTCTACGTCCTCATGAACTTCATCCTCCTCTTGCGCATTACTTGCTGCCGACATAACTGCCTGTAAGATCAGTGGATTTTCCCCTCTGATTGTCTGTCGGCCCACACTGGTTGTAGGGCCGTCATCCTCATCATCCCCTGGAACACAGAGGTTGCAACCGGATTAGTAGTTGACCTGGTATTACATGTGGTGCAACACAAGGGCTGAATTAACTGTACTTTGCTTGCATCAACAGATGATGTTCATGTGACCTGGTTAGGGTACCACCACAAATGACAGCTCACACCATAGCACTGAGGTGTTAAACGGAGATGTACATTATACAAGCAAACTCACCAGCTCCAGCCACAACGTTCTGTCCCTTTGCGATCCCCCCCTGATGTCAACTGCTGAACCTGGCTCCGCATAGATGTCGTTGACATAGCTGTCCCCGATTCAGCAGCAGTAGAGGAAAGTGATAACATTCTCAATGATCTGCATTACTAATTGACAAACAGGCACATGAGACACTCATAATATGTATGTCACTTTGTAAATAACAACTGCTGATTCCATACAGAAGGGGAACTTAATCGCTGTCATGGCTTAGTAATCTAAGCTAGTGACACACTTGATGCCACAATAACCTGATGGGCAGGTGCAAGAGGGTTTCACTGCTGCAGCCAGGATGCCATGCATTCCCTGGGATGGTGTACGCTGTACTGGTGTCATCCTGTCAGTAGCTGTGATGAGACATACATGTCCATATTTCAGTACAACAGATGGTAGCTATGAGCTAACATGTCATTCTCAATAACCATTGACCGGATAATCCTGGACAATGTGCGGCATGTTTACCTCATGGACTTTACATGTGGATACCTGCTCACATGCAGCATTTGCCAGCTGTTACATCCATGCATCACTGACATCAATAAGATGACACATCAACAAACTTGTATGAGAAGGTTATTGGTATTTCAAGGAAGGGGATACATGACCTGTACTTCTCCGCATTTCACTGATTTCACCTTCACTATTAAGACTAACAGGTTTCAGGAGTGTAATGTTGTCTGTTGACAAGTCAAAAGGAGTTCGTGTGTGAGATGTACAATAGTCAGATACATAATGTTGGTCATTTGTGCTTCCCTACCCATGAAGTCACAAAGCTCATTTCTGAATGAGAGAACACAGATTTCTTATCCATCCTTTGAGTGTCCTCTGTTTGCATACTCTATTTCCAGCATCATGGTAGTGCTTAGCTGACAACGGATGGTGTCTTTTACAGCAGACTTCCTAACCTCATATGTCAACCACTCACCTATATATGTGAATACAGTAGAAGAGGAGGCACGCAGAATGCAACATTTGGTTATGATCCCACATTGCGGCTAAGTTGAGAAGCTTTGATGCTTTCCGCCTGCACTGGATTAGCGTGTTGCTTTTCAGCCAAGTGATTTGAAAATGTAACTGTATGAAGAATCGCCTTGGCAGCCTATACACCCATCTCAAAAGAACACAACTGGCATCAGTGTGAGACTCATCCATACCGATTTCAATATGATTTTACCATAGATATTTTGCTAGGGAGTATTCATATCATAGAATTGCAAGCTCGTTGTGTTTTGCACACTTCATATGACACATTGTACTATTTATGTCCATTCTGCACTCACTTGGCATACATTTGGAGTCATCCTTTCATTAGCCACCAAGGTCTGATCAGGTATGTGGCTAAATGCCTTATGTGAGCATATTGTGATGCAGGACAATAGTGTTGTACATATATCAAACAACAAGAGAGTGTTGAAACAAATAACAAACACAGTAGGTAAACAAAATTCTGTTCAGGACGCTACTAAGCCTCAAGAAAAACAGTTATTTACAGTAGGAAAAATAGAGTGCACGTGCTCAAAGGTCTAGCTAAAAGAACCCTCAGGCTCCAATGGAACACTGGTAGCCAGTTGTCTTCATTGGGTCCTCCTTAGTAGCTAGAGAAATGAAAGTGAGTTAAAAAGAGTATGGACCACTCCTCAAAATTATTTTAATAAGAGGGTGGCTCTAACTCTCTTAAAAACAGTGATTGAAAAACATAATTATTTTTCAGGACTATAAAAAGGTTTATTCAGTGAACCAATTTGTCCGATTAAACAAGTGAAAGAAAGGAATTAGTAATATAAAATACGGTCAACATGTTTCTGCTTTCGGAGCGATAATTAAGCTCAGCATTCTTCAGGACCAAAAATACAATACTCTACCAGTCAATGATCAGAGCACGCTAAAGCGCTCAGACCCGAGCGGTGATTATACGGAACCATACGACCTGCAGTTGTCGAAGCTCCTTTTAGGAAATTCTTCCTCAATTTCAATAACCTCCTTATTGTAGGAGAAACGATCAGAATCTACAGGGATGAATAAAAAACAAAAGTGTCCAAATTACGAGCTCTTGGAAATATACATCCACTCAGGTAGACTCTTAACATGTGCACACCTATACTCGAATCAACTCATTTGTAAGCTGAGGGAAATTATTCCTTTTGTAATTGGAAAAAAGAAGAAGAACAAACTAATGATAACGCTGTTTGCATTTCAAACCATGTCCTATCATTATCCATTGTGTATCAGCTACCCACAAAGAGTAAGTGATTGCATGAAAACAGTGCTCATTAAACCGGATTTATTATTAAAAAACTTGGGATAATCCCTTGGGATAATCAACCAAGAAAACACCTTTGCAAGGAGTATACACAGCACAAAACACTCCGAAGAAGGGGAAAAAAATCAGCCAGACACTTACATTGTGTTACGGGATAGTGTGCCCCATGGGCATAGCGGCAGGAGGAAATCTTCACGTTTGGTCTCTAAACGTGCAAAACAAAGGAAAGGGACTGGATAAATAAATAAACCTGTCTATTTGCAATTGTTGTTCGGGACCGCGCAGACAATTGCATAGACACTATCATAATGGTGACACGACCTAAGAGGTATTCCTTTCATCATGCTGCAGACGTGTAAGTTTTGCTTTGGAATGCGTCTGTAAATAAACGGGCGCCTTTAATGAATGTGACACGATCACGTCAGACACGTGATCGTCAGAACCGCCCCTTACGCATTATGCGCTTCTCACGTTTATTTTACTCGCGGCTCCATTCCCGCGTTTACTGATACGGGCGGCGGATGTGGTCGCTTGTAGGTGTTCCAGCGGGGAGCCGTTTGGAGACAAGTAAGTCTTTCAACCTAAATCTAACGAGAGTTGAGGAATTTCCAACTAGCGGGACTGAGAGGGTTTATTTACACAATACACAATGATACACAATGGATAATGATAGGACATGGTTTGAAATGCAAACAGCGTTATCATTAGTTTGTTCTTCTTCTTTTTTCCAATTACAAAAGGAATAATTTCCCTCAGCTTACAAATGAGTTGATTCGAGTATAGGTGTGCACATGTTAAGAGTCTACCTGAGTGGATGTATATTTCCAAGAGCTCGTAATTTGGACACTTTTGTTTTTTATTCATCCCTGTAGATTCTGATCGTTTCTCCTACAATAAGGAGGTTATTGAAATTGAGGAAGAATTTCCTAAAAGGAGCTTCGACAACTGCAGGTCGTATGGTTCCGTATAATCACTGCTCGGGTCTGAGCGCTTTAGCGTGCTCTGATCATTGAGTGGTAGAGTATTGTATTTTTGGTCCTGAAGAATGCTGAGCTTAATTATCGCTCCGAAAGCAGAAACATGTTGACCGTATTTTATATTACTAATTCCTTTCTTTCACTTGTTTAATCGGACTAATTGGTTCACTGAATAAACCTTTTTATAGTCCTGAAAAATAATTATGTTTTTCAATCACTGTTTTTAAGAGAGTTAGAGCCACCCTCTTATTAAAATAATTTTGAGGAGTGGTCCATACTCTTTTTAACTCACTTTCATTTCTCTAGCTACTAAGGAGGACCCAATGAAGACAACTGGCTACCAGTGTTCCATTGGAGCCTGAGGGTTCTTTTAGCTAGACCTTTGAGCACGTGCACTCTATTTTTCCTACTGTAAATAACTGTTTTTCTTGAGGCTTAGTAGCGTCCTGAACAGAATTTTGTTTACCTACTGTGTTTGTTATTTGTTTCAACACTCTCTTGTTGTTTGATATATGGATTTATGAGGGGCATGAGAGTGTTTCTTCTGACCCTTACTCTCTTGTTGATGGAGTTGTTTCAATAGTGTTGTACAACACATACAACATACAGTGGCGATTAAAGGCACATTAAATGAGCATTCATGTACAATATTCTTGGGTTTACTTACCATGGCCCAGCACCGGCCCAGCCAGTCTGTGGTCCCTGACCAGATGTCACAGCCAACATTGTAGTAGAAGTCAGTGTGTGTCTTTGATTCTGGGAGGACGGCGCGTGTCTGTGCCATGAAATGGCGGCGCTACGCTCAGTATCTCAGCATTGATGTCGGCATATTAGTGCATATGCCCGTTGGTGACAGCAAAGCGGCTGGATACCCCTCTGTACAAAGGATTGTGGCAGCGGCTCTCTATGTGGTGCGGCGGACTTGTGGCACCTATACCCGCATACCATTGATCCACCAGTCATAAGATGGCAAGTGAACTCATTGCTTACTGTGACCCAACACTGCTGCAATCATATCGGTGGTGCAGAGCGATAAGAAGTGCACCTCCCTGTTGTCCCGGGATCATAGTGAGAATATTTGCTCGCAGTAAGGGAGACGGTCAAACCATACATTGCCCCTGCTGTGGTAGACGGCGGTAATACCGAAGGCCAGGCGACGCTAGCCAAACACAGCGCAACGGCCCTATTGCGCTGAGGCACTGCTATTTTGCGGTCATGATGGAGTACACAGAGGTCAGTGGCATCATTTGCGTGATCCTACTAGCCTGACAAAATGGTGCCAAACCCGAAATCTGACGACTTCTAGGCCCCTCAAGATGGACGTGTTGCCATTCGAATAACAGCGCCTCTTTTCCCTTGAATTTTAAACTGCTCCCTTCTTTAGCCTGGAGCTCCACCTTGTGGCCTGTTTTTAACAATGCTCCCACCTTGAAATTCTGTGCTGATGGATGACCCGATATTTTTGATCCTGAACCTAGCGATCCTCTCCTTCTATAGCTTTGCGGGGATTGATTGTTTGCTCTGCTAGGGTTATTTCAACATTGCTTTGTTATAACTCCCTCCAAGCGTAGCTGTGCTGTAATTGTTTGCTTCACTGGACTGTGTCAATCACCCCCCCTTTTTCTTCTGCTACTATTGCCTAGTCTCCTTTGCCTTTGCTATCCCGACTACCCTGTTTCCTACTTGCCTATATTATTTACCTTGTCCTTTTGTTGTTTACCATCTAGTACCTCTGTTTATTTCACCTTGAGATCCCTGGTCCATGCTTCATATATTGATTTGGAATTTTATTCTCTCTTTTTGCTTAGGTCTATGTTTTTTGCTTTGTTCACAGGCAATTATGTAAAGCAGTATTGCTGATTGTCTACGGCAGGCCCTACAAAATTGTTTGACAAAATCTAACGCACGTCAGATAACTTTTGCCTTCTACCTCCCAACTACTGTCTCTCCCACCACCTCCTAACTCCGTCTGACTACCGCTTCCTTCGTACCTACCTACATGACTCACATTCTCATGTCTCTGGCCTCTTTCTCTCATATCATCTTGTGGCCACATTCCATCTCTTTTTTTCTTCTCATCTGCCGAATCCCCCCTTACCCTTTCCCAACACCGCGTCCTTCTACTCCTCCCTTTCCACGTCTCTCCCTCCACAGCTTCAACTCACTGCCCTCCCTTGACTTCTCACGTGACTATCTGATTTACCTCTCTTTCTTTGCCCAATACGCCTCCTCCCAATTTCCCTTCCCCCACCCAGGACCTTTCTCTATCTAAACATGGTCTCAACAATACAGCCCCCAGGCAGGAGATTCGTGCCTCTGTTAAAACCTTATGCACCTTTGTGCAACTTTCCCCCCTCTCCGCTCCAACTCTTTCTAGCTTCTGTCCTCTGTCCTCAGCCCTCACATGCCCTTGCCCTTTTTTCCCCACCCTGTTTTCTGTGAACCTTAGACAGACTTCCTTTCATCTCTATGGTTGTCTCTTCCCTTATCCTCACTCCCTCTCGTCCCCTACCCCCCACTACTTTCTCTCACCTTTCACTCCTCCCCTAATTGTATTGCTGATTGTCTTATTTAATGTTTACTTGTTGATTCTCTTCTAGTATATTGTTGAACCACATTGTTGCACTCTCTGTCGTCTCTCCTATTGTCTCCTACCGCACCCTCCCTCTATTTATGTCTCTCCCTCCCTCCTCTCAATGTTTTGAGACTGAACTATTTTGTCTGATGCCCGATGGAGCTACTTGGTTTAGCTATAGGGGAGATGGGCCTTGGACTCCCTCCTTGGTCGTCACCTACCCAGTCGGTCTTTAGGCAGACTTCTTTTTAGTCTCTCCTTATTGTCTCTTCCCTAGGTCCTATCCTCTCTCCCCTGAATCTCTCCCCTTGCCTGCTACACCACCTAGCCCCCTGCCCTTTGTGCCCTTTGACTAAGCACTCCTTCTCCCCTTGTTGGGGAAAGATCCAATATTGATACTCTGGAATCTCAGCGAACCCGCTGAGTGAGTCCACTGCGCCAAGGGAGCCACTCACACTTGAGGTATGGTATGGCACCCCTTGCCAACGCACTCCCTCTCCCCTTTTTGGGGAAGGATCCAGTATGTAGACCTTGGAGTCTCAGTGACCTCCCTGAGAGAGTCCACTGCGTAAAGGGAGCCTCTCGCTATAGAGATAGGAAAGGGATACCACTTCCCCTGGGATCACAGCTTACTAGACTTTGGACGTTGCCTTGACTCGTCTACCGGTTTGTGTCCCCGTCACCCTTCCCCCTCTTCTCCCCATGCTGTGACTCTCACCCTCCCCTCCCTTCCTCCTTCCCACCTTCATTATCTGTCTATTTCCCCTACTCCAACCCCCCCCTGAATCTCTCACCTTGCCTTCTTTTCCCCTTACGTATTTGTGCTTATTGTTTATCTCAACCTTACAAGTAACTATGTTGCCATGCTCTAAGCACTATGTAACCTTTGTAACGATGTAACCTGTAACTATGATCTGATGCTCATGTAAAGCGCTCTAATACCTCCGGGTCTAGCCAGCGCTATATAAAACTTTTAAAATAACATAAAAATAAATAAAATAAAATAAATTGTACCTACAATAAGTGTGATTGCAACTTTCCATTTCTGCTGCCACATGTGATGCACTCAATTTCAGGCCCAAAGGATAAGCACAAGCAGTTGTGGGCACCACCGTTGCAGAAGTGTGTAGCACTTAATATCATGAGTGATCCCACATATAACTTATTATGGGCCCACTACCTAGAAGCGACGTATATCTAAATGACATGACTACGAATCCTGAAGTAAGGTCCACTATTGTGTTTTGTTGATGGCCAACAAACTAACCATCCAATGTAAGAAGTAAATGACCAGGAAGGAGCCACGCGCGAGACCAAGATGGCCGTGTGAAGGCTCAGCTCCGAATACCCGTTACCTCCTCCGTATAAATCCTGATAAAGATCCTGTGACCTGGGCCCACCATCCGATGGTGGAAACGAAGCGGCGCCCCCGCGATCATTTTGGGCCAGAACGGACATCGGGACCCAGAGATATACCGCTGGCCAACTGGCGGCCTACTCGCCTCCCGCGCCGGGGGCTGGAGTGAAGATAGAGCCCAGCCGCAAATCCAACAACATCGGGCCGGAAACCTGAAGTCTCCGGTCCGGCCCGTACTTGAATCGGCACTACCGGCATCTTATGGTGCGAACCGAGCTCACTGTGGCGCCCAACTGCGTAGTGAATCAGCCCGACTGTAGCGCAAAAGAGCGTATGGATGGGGCATTAGCCCAAAGACTGTGTGGGGAGGGCGGTCCGCTCCGCAGGAAGAACTGGGCGGAAGAGACCCGGAGAGGAGTGCTGCGTCTGCCGTAGCGGATAATCAGGTGCGGCTGCACCTGAGGCACATATGAGGAGGCTCTGACTCTCGGGGCCTGTACCCCGTGGCACAATAGGCCTGCCCAGGCACGATGCCCTAAGTGCCATAGAGGAACACCGGGGGGCCAACAACGCTAGGAGAGAGTGGTGCGTCGGAGGGAGGGGCACCCGGCTGTTGAGTGGAGCACAGGATGGCTGAAACTAGTAGGGGGGACCCCCGGGGCACCCGAGTGCGACGAGGGTGACAAAGAGACCTGTGTGCCTGCTTCTGGAGACCTGAGGAGCCCACACAGTAATTGCATACAGGGGAGGGGCACCTTACTTGGACAGCAGCGCGTCGTCCCCCTGAATATGGAGTGGTAGGCTGTGGAAACCATTGCAAGAGTGTGAGACTTTTGCGCCGCTAATGGATTAGGGGGCCCGGAAGTGTCTACATCACAGGCTCTACGCACAGGGATTGGCGACGTACGTCGGAGTAGCCTCAACTACCGGTGAGTGCCTGACATCGCGGGGAAGAGTCGGCCTGTGTGTGTAGGAGGAACCTGTAAGGGTGCTGTGACCTCTGGTGGAAGGAAAGGTGCCCAGGAACATCGACGGCGGTGCAGAGAGGTGTGTTGGCTGGTCGCTGGTCCTGAGGGGGGGCGCATCTGTGGAATCAGAATCCCATACCCCGGGAAGAGCCCCGTGATCGGCAGTGGTGAAGCAAAGAGAGGCGACCGCCCGGATGGCGAAAAAACTAGACACAGACAGGGCCCAGGTCCTTGAAAGGATCGAAGAATACTCAATCTAATAAACTGGACGCTACTCAATGCCCAAGGGATCCCTGGTGGAATCAAGGAAGACCCACTCGTCGGGGGGAGACTCGCAAGGCGACCCCAACACTAGCAGACTGTATGGCTGCTATAAATAGGGTCCAATCATCCCTGGGGGAAAAAAATGGAATCCCTGGACAATAAACTGGACACGGTCAAGATAGAGGTTAACCTGCTACGGGCGGACCTCACTAAGGCGAGTGAGAAAGTTAAATCGCTTGACATTAAGACCTCTAGCTTGATCGATGATATGGCGTTGCTGCAGCAGGAGGTACGTGACTTTTAAGACTTCTCGAGATGCTACAGACCGGAAGCTAGATGAATACGAGGGGAGAGCCAGGCGTAATAACATACGCATCCTTGGAGTGCCCGAGAAATCAGAGATCCCGGCGCCGGATTTGTATGTTGAAGACATTGTCCTTAATTATCTCAAGCCGAAGGGCCTTAGCAACCTTTTCACAATAGAACGGGCCCATAGAGTGCCAGGAGGTAGACCCAGACCGGTGGCACCCCCTCGCCCGATGATCGCTAGAGTGCTAAATTTCCGAGATAGCGACGCGATCCTCCAGGCAGCGCGGACTGGAGGCCCCCTGAGGTACGATAATGTAAACCTTTCCTTCTTCCCGGACTTCACACAAGTGGTACAGAAACAAAGGCAAATTTTTCTTCCAGTGAAGAAGAAACTCAGGGTAAAGGGCCCCAGATAGTCCATGATGTTTCCGGCTCGGCTACGGGTGGAAATAGAGGGAAAGGCTTGGTTCTTCAACAATCCGGAAGTGGCTTCGGACTGGGTGGACAGTAGGACCTCGGTTGAGCCGGAGGAGCGCAATCGTGGCGGAGAAGAGGAATGACTGGAACAAGAATGAAGGGGGCCATGTGAACTATTGCACTGATGAGAGAGTCGGGTGGTGGGACGGTAATGCAGCTCATATTTAGGTAGACCTATCGAACAGTAAGACTGCTGTGAACTGGCCTGTGGCTCAGGTCAATATCTTGGGGTGAGAGGGGCTGGGCAGTGGGCAACTCCTCGTTACTACCTTTAGTTAGCTTAGTAGGTTGGGTGTTGGGCGACAGGCACACTGCGAGTTGGGGCTGGGCGCTAGCCGTATGCAGGGGTGCAGATGGGGTGGGGGTCAAATGTGGATGTTTGGTTCAGAGATTTCATGGTATGCTAGATCGTTTGCAATGTGGTTTTTGTTGTTTAGTTTCCTTTTCACATCAGGTGACAACATCGTGACTGAATTGTGCCCATATCGGTTAAATGTCAAGCGCTAGTCTGGGGTCAGGGATAAAGGTGCTAAGCTGGAAGGACAATGGCTTGGGAGACAGGATTAAGAGAGGTATGGTCAACCGGCTGATTAAAAGGCACTCCCCCGACGTAGTGCTACTGCAGGAGACTCACCTCATTGGCAATCGCTGCATGGCTCTCCATAAAGGGGGTTATAAGTTGGTGGCGCACGCTGGGTTTACCACGGAATCCAGAGGTATTGGTATTCTGTTGAAGAACTCCTTTCCCCTGACCATTCAGGCTACGTGGTCCGACCAGAGAGGTCGCTATATCGGCATATCTGGTCGGTGGGAGGTGAGGACGGTTACCTTCGTATCAATTTATGTCCTGCCTGGTCTTCAGACTGACACATTTCATGACTTGGGGACTGTTTTCCTTACTGTGCCTCTGGGCCTATTAGTGCTGGGGGGCGACTACAATGCGGTGATGGATGGAGAGATCGACAGGTGCCCGGCCATGCCACTGAGACCGGTACATAGGTGGCTCCCGGACTTCTTAGAAACGACGGGGCTGGTGGACAGTTGGAGGTTACGTCATCCGACACGGACACAATTTACACACTTATCCGCGGAACATCATAGCATGTCCAGAATAGACTACGTGTTGATACCGGTGGCCCAGGCTGACATGGTTAGAGAGGCGCGGCACGTGGGGAGGGGGATTTCCGACCACACTCCCATTTTGATACAGATAGACGTCAGCCTGCAGTAGGAAGGGTGGCTCCTGAAGGACCCAGCTACAAGGAGAGAGGTCGCCAAGATATCAGATAGGTATTATCAGGGAAATGTAAGAACTGTTGACTCGGCGCGGACACTGCGGGAAGCGTATAAGACCGTCGTGAGAGGAGAGGTTTTGTCATTGGTGGCGGGGAAGAAAAAGAAGCAACTCGAGGATATGGAGAGGACGGAGGCAGACATCACGAGGCTGGAAGAGGAGGTATCTAGGGCAGTAACTCCGGAGGGGATACACCTTCTAAAACTACGACAAGATGAGTACAGGGGACTCGCCAGAGATAGGGCAATAGCGCAGAATAATGACACCCATAGTAGAATATACGAACATGGGGATAAGGCTGGCAGATTAATAGCATGGCTCGAGAGGGCAGAGTGGGCGTCGAGGTTAGTACCGGAACTACAGGGGGCGGATTCTACCCTGGTCACAGATCCACAAGCAGTGGCGGATGAATTCTCTAAATATTACAGAGGGGTGTACACCTTGGTCGGAGGCCATACAGAGGAGGATAACAGTGCTATGATTAGGGACATCCAGATGCCCACGCTGTCGGATGACAGCCGGGTATACTTAGACTCCCCTTTTACCAATAACGAAGTGGCGCAGGCAATCAGAGGAGTGCCCTCCGGGAAGGCTACCGGCCCTAACGGAATCCCTATAGAGCTGTATAAACTGACTGCACATAAACTCGCCCCCTTTATCCGGTGCATGTTCGTTGAGAGCAGATAGGTAGGACACCTACCATATGACCAGCGAGTGGCAAACATTGTGGTTATCCATAAGGCAGGTAAACCGGGGACGTTCGGTTCCTCGTATAGACCGATCTCGCTGCTCAATGCTGAGCCTAAAATTCTGGCTACCAGGTTGGTCAAAGTAATCACTACCTTGGTGCACCCGGATCAATCCGGATTCATGCCACGCCGGAATACGGCGCTTAACTTGCGCAGATTACATAGGATATGTTATGTTATGTTATGTTATGTTATGTAACTTTTATATAGCGCACGGCTACTCGATATGAGTGTCCCGGCGCTTTCCACCTGCAGCTCAGAGTAAAAATAACACAACACGGCTAAAATAAGGGAAAAAGAACAACAGAGGAAAACAATAAGAGCAATAGACAGTAAAAACAGACTAAAGATTAAAAAGCCAGGTCTTCAGGCTCTTCCTGAACTGGAGCAAATTGGCAGTGCTGCGGAGCGGAAGAGGAAGCAAATTCCACAGCTGGGGGGCTCTGCAGCTGAAAGAACGCCCTCCCGCGCGGGCCTTCCTCACCCGCGGGACCACCGCTTTAAAGAGGGATTCCGAACGCAGGGAGCGGACTGGACGATAGAAAGCCAGTCTCCGCCGCAGATATCCAGCCCCTGATCCATATAGGGCTTTATGCATCAGGGTCAGGGATTTGAACTGGATCCACTTCCTGATAGGCAGCCAGTGTAGCGTCTGAAGCAGCCCGGAAGATCGAGCTCGTCTGCGTAGGCCAAAAATAGCCCGGGCGGCAGAGTTCTGCACCACCTGAAGGCGCTGAACCAGGTAGTCAGGGAGGCCAAGAAAGAGGGCATTAGCATAGTCAAGCCTTGAGCCGACAAGAGCCTGCACAGTAATCCTCCTGTGCTCCTCAGACAGCAAAGGCAGAAATTTACGGAGCATTTTCAGGATTCCGTAGCAGGTGCCAGCCAGACCAAGAATATGAATTCTCAGCGACAGCTGGTTGTCTAGTTTGACACCCAAATTCTTGGCCACTAAGGAGGACTGTGCCGGAGGGCTCATGTCGGACGGCCACCATTGCTGCCACTCCGGATCGGCGACGCAACCAAAGAATAGAACCTCAGACTTACTTGAATTGGCCCTCAGACTGTTCCGCTGGAACCAGTCGAAGACCAATGCAAGACAGTCCCGAATTCTCTCTCCATCAAACTCTTGGTCTTTCCCGCATGTGAAGAGGAGTTGCGTGTCGTCGGCATAAGAGACTATCTGGGCCCCGTATGCCTCCACCAAGGCCGCCAAAGGGGACATAAAGATGTTAAACAACGTGGGGCTCAACACAGAACCCTGTGGAACCCCGACTCCCAGTGGCGGCATCTCGGCGGAACTCTGGGAAACCCAGACCATCTGGCGGCGGCCTTCAAGGAAAGAAGTAAACCACCTAAGTACCGTCCCCCTAAGGCCGATGTCATATAGCCTAGCTAGAAGCGCCTTATGGGGGACGGTGTCGAAAGCCGCCGATAGGTCTAACATGACCAACATGGCCCTGCCGCCGACATCCAAGGTCTCCCTGATAATCTCAGTAACCTCCAACAAAGCCGTTTCCGTGCTAAAATTAGGACGGAAACCGGATTGGGATATATGGAGCAGATTGTTAGCTTCCAAAAAGCTCGACAGGACACCGTGGGCGTGTTTTTCTGTAATCTTCGCTAACGCCGGAAGAAGCGAGATTGGCCTATAATTGGCCAAAGCCTCGGCGTCGAGACCGGGTTTTTTTAGGAGGGGGATCACCATCGCTCTTTTCCAAGAACTGGGGACCCTCCCCTCCCTCAAGGAGGCATTGAGGATGGGGTTGACCAGTGGATTCACCACTGCCGCCATCCCGGCCAGGAATTTGGCAGGGCAGGGGTCAAGTGGCGAACCAGATTTAAGATTGGCCAGCAGTGACCTTGACACATCGCTGGAAACAACAGGGAAATCGGACAGCACCGCCGCAGGTGTATGCGGAAGTTCACAATCCGCCCTCATAACGCCACTTCCATCCGGTCCCTCCACGAAGGTGGCCTGAATCGCCTTAATCTTATTAGTGAAGAAACCGGCCAGGTCACACGCCCATGCATCCGACGAAGCTAGTGGGGGCGGATGGGAGCTGGGGGTCGATACTGGGCAGGGTTCCAACGATTCAGGAGCCAGCGGTATTAGTGTCCTTAGATGCCACTATGGTGTTCGACAGAGTTGAGTGGTCCTACTTATTCGCAGTATTGTGAAAGATGGGTTTGGGACCGGAGTTTGTGGGCTGGGTGCGTCTGTTATACACGAACCCCCTCGCCAGAGTGGTTGTGAATAATCGCAAATCTGATGATTTTCCCCTTGGTAGAGGTACGAGACAGGGGTGTCCGTTGTCCCCGCTTCTCTTTGCCCTGGCCTTGGAGCCCCAGGCGGCGTGGGTTCGGTGGGACCGATCGATACGGGGCCTGTGATGGACATTAGAATGGGAGGATAAAATCTCACTATACGCTGACATCCTGCTTTACTTCACTAACCCTAGGGGTTCCCTGATCTGTTTCCTGGATGTACTAGCCATATTTGGCAGATTCTCCAGTTTTGCAATTAACTGGGCGAAGTCGGTGCTATTCGTCCTCAGGGGCAAGCCACCAGTAATTTCAGTCATGCCCAAAACAAATCAAACCGATAGGGTTCAAGTACCTTGGTATCTATGTCACGCTCGACCCGAAGTTACGTTACGCCAATAATTTGAGCCCTCCATTGACTCGGTTTAGGAGAGACGTGGAACGTTGGAAAGCTCTTCCGCTCTCCCTGTTGGGTAGAGCGGTGTTGTTTAAGATGATGTTCCTCCCTCGATTTTAGTATGCACTCCAAAACATGATGGACCCAGTACCGACATCCTACTTCAAAGAAATAGAGGCCCTCCAGAGGAAGCTTCTTTGGGAAGGTAGGCCCCGCATAGCTTTCCCCAAGCTCACTCCCCCTTGGTATGATGGAGGGATTGGACTGCCAGACCTTCAGAAATACTATTGGGGCTCTCAGCTGGCGGCAGTGAATTAGGTCATTTACGGACCCCACCCCCACCCCCCCACCCCCTCCCTTCCCCCCCGGGGATCCGGGGTATGCAATGGACCGCTGGCAGGTACCGGGTGGAGATTTCAACAGGGCGCTGTTTGCCAGACCTCGCCGGTTTCCCCTGGCTGGCCCAAGGTGCACGCCGTACATGTGTGGCACGAGGCCAACAGACATCTTAAATGGGAGGGAAAACTTACATTGTCCACTCCCTTGTGGAGCTCGGAGTGACTTGGCAGTCTGTGGAAATCCAAGGGATTTGATAAATGGGATCTGATAGAGATCACGCAGATTAAAGATGTATGGGGAGAGACGCAATGCATACATTTGATTCTCTGAAGCAACAGTAAAGCCTTCACGATAGTGAGCACTACCGATATCTTCAGATTAGGCATGCTCTACTTACACATATCCCTAGAGAAACCACGCCCCCGACGCCTCCCCTCTCGAGGACCGAGTGTTAGAAGCACACCTCCCGGAGAAGACTATCTCCCTAATATACAAGAAACTCATTAATAATATGGAGGGCCCGTTGGGTCTCATCAGAACACAATGGAACGCAGATGGGATGGAACTGGACGACAAAGACTGGCAGGAGGCGGTCTCCTACCCGAAAGTGGTTGCGATTCAGATGAGGCTAGGACTAGTGCAACTTAACAGCCTTCCTGGTCATATGTTACGGGACCTCGTCTGGTTCGTATGGGGTGAGCAGAGAGTGGAGAGTGCCAGATGAGGTGTAGAGAGCTTGGCACCTTCATACATATTTTGTGGCACTGCACGGAGATACAGGACTACTGGGTGAGGATTCAAGATAAGGTGCAGGAGGACATGAGGGTGGAGATACTACCAGAAGCCCGGAGGTGTCTGCTGAACGTTTGGGAACCCACAGACTTAGCTGTCTATGGTAAACAGTGAGTGGCGTTGGCAATGGCATATATGATAGTGAAACGAAATATAGCTCAGCTGTGGGGAGCCAGTCAGCCACCCCGGGTTTTGAAATGGGTGGAAGACTTGGACTGGTGCCTGTTTAGGGAGAGGTGGGTATATGTGGCCAGGGGATGTCCGTAGGAGTGGAATGGATACCGTAGGGAGATCTGTATACCCCCGGCGCGACCGGTTGATTCAGAGGAGCATGAATCCCTGTAACCCATGATTTTTAATGTTGTGTTTATTGTTCTGTGTATATGGCAAAGTATTAATGATCAGCGACAGAACAGCCAATGTCCCCTGATATTTTCTTTTCTTTGTTCTTTTGTTAAATAAAAATAATAAAATAAAAAAAAGAAGTACATGACCAACTGGGTGGACTGGGCGATTTCATGTATAGTGAAAACATTCTAAGATGGACAGTGGATGCATTGTCAATACTACTGACAGGGGTATCGCACTTCTTGTTCTTCAGTGTCATATTTTTTAACATTGGATTTCTTGATTAGGTCTACAGAAACTATTACAATATAGTAGGGACTTGTTGTAGCACTCGATTCCAGGATTGAGTTCCCAGGTCTGGGACTGTTGGTGGAATACATGTTATGTTCCCCAATTACAAAGGTATGATGAGCCAAGACATATTATATTTTGTCTTTCGCTGTTCACAAATGTCATTTGCTAAAGGTGAATGTCCATTGACAACTCCAATAGTTATTAAGCTAGTTTTTCATCTCTGGTTACCTTTCATATTCGGGCACAACATGTCCCTCTGTTGTCTCCTAACAGTGTATGCATTTTGATCATCTCCTGACCAGTTTGACTTACCAGTTTGTGAGAGTGGTATGCCTTGCCCTGGATGATGTTGTTTCCTCCCAGAAGGTGCAGGGACCTCTGCTACTGCGGTTGTCTGTGCTCTGGCTGAATGTGTCAATAGGTGAGAAGAGAGAAAAGGAACCAAATCGGAAATGTACATGTGGAACTTGTCAGGCATTTCCCCATATCTTCTGCATGCTAACAGCGTTGTGAAGTACTGCCGCAGAGGGGACAGGTAGGAGCAGTGGGGTGTTGGGGATGTAATGGCGTGGCAGTGTGGGAAATGAACAACGGAATATGTGAATGACATATTTTGATCTGAGGATTCTCTCACCGTTTGCTTTGTGATTTTGGCTGGCACAGGTTGAGTTACTTCTTGGTTAATTTGTGGCAAATTTACGGGCCCCTTGCAAAACCATTTATGCCGGTGTTGCATCACTTCTGTGACACAGCGGCGGCGTAAACCGTGTGCCATGTTGTGACTTATTTACAACGTGACGCATCTAGGGAGATGCATCACATTGTAAAGTCCTGTGCAACATTAAACCTGCGTCAGGTTTAATGTAAGCTTGATGGGCGTTTCTTTGGGAAATGCCTTGTAAAAGTGACACAGTGAAATTTACAAGATTTCACTGAGTCACTTTTCAGAGGCCGCTGCGACGAAACCTTATGCCTGCTTGAAGCAGACGTAAGGAGTGGCGCAGCACGTTCAGTATGGGCGGTCCATGAACATTGTTGGAGTTGCGTCGCACTTGCAACACAACTCCAGAAAGCGCCGCCCTTACGACATCGGATGCGACACACATCTGTCTATCCCTGCGCCGCATTGTAAATGCGACGCATCCCTGGTGGTGCAAGTGTAGCATTGCGTGTCGCATCGGTACTGGCGCATCCCTGCTAATATGCAGGGATGCACCAGTCCTTGTACATCTGCCCCCTTGTATTTTCCCAATTAATTTGTCAGTTGATTTTCATATGCCCCACAACCTTTTACTTTTTTGACTGACTCAGTCGCATCTGGATGAGTGAAAAGGTCACTTTAGCAGAATTAGGTATATACGACAGCAGTACTATGCCCATATTTTCAATAGTGGGAAAGGGATTTACCATTTCTAATACAAAGGATTCTGGGACTTGTGGTGCAACATACAGAGGGTAACACATGAGTCTCTGACTGACTATATTTTTATATCTACTTTGGACAACTTCCTTACTCACAATGGCAGTGCAACACAGACAATCTTTTCATACACTTTTTCTTTTCATCCCATTTAACTTGTACCACATTGCGGACATCACTCACAGGCAGCCCATGGACCATGTGGGAGTGGATTTTGTTGAGGCTCTAGTGGGGTGAGATGGAGGCAGGGTCCAGAGTGCGGGGCAGGGAGGATCCTGTTCAATTCGATCCTGGAGTACTTCTCCTTCACCCTCTTCTTTTCATCCTGCCACTTCTTCTTGATGTCCTGGACTGTGCGCCTCTCCTCCCCCAATGCTGTGACAGCAGTGGCTAATTGCTGCCATGGAGCTGCCTTCTGTGTGCCACTGGTGCAGTAAGGTGGGAGACCATATAGGCGTTTGTGGTGCCTCACTATGTATTCCACAAGCATGGTGGTCTCCCCAGTAGTAAAGTTCTTCTTCCTCCTCTTTTGTTCCATTTTCCTCTGGCGATTACAGCGATTGTGTACACAAACTCTCTGTATCCAAACCTGTTCCTTCAATGTGTGCTTTTTTATGTTTTGTGGTGCTGGTCTTGCAGTTAGTGTTAATTGACTTCAGCTGGAGCGTGGTGGGGGATGGTAGGCACTTGAAACATTCATCAGGCTAAAATGGAGGTATTCCAGCACAAAATCAGGAGTTCCGGCCCGGAAGCGGAGATTCCGGCTCAAAAGCGGAGATTCCGGCTCGGGAGTGGAATTCCCGTTCCGGGTGCGGGAATTCCAGCCTGAGTGCGGATGTAAAGTTAGTAGTTGTAAATCCATTCTGTGAGTGCCAAATGTAGGAAGTGCGTTCTGTGAATACCAAAAGTAGTAAGTACATTCTGTGAATACCAAAATGGTAGTAAGTTTAGGATTTTGTCTTAAGTTAGTTCTGTGAATCGGGCCCAATCTGTTCAATGGATTCAGAGTAATAGCTGCACATCCTGCATTTAATACTATTGTCGGAACAACGCCATTCAGGTAGGTTCTTTAAAAAAGGCCATTCACCCATCCTCGGTGCTAAAAACTTTTGTTTCCAGTAAAGTGCTAACATGCTTGCTAAGTAGGGTGACTCAACGCCTAGTTTAAAATTGGAAATCACTGCCCATGCGTGCTTCCTCTTTGACAATATTGCCCTGTCAGAATAAAAGGACCAGTGCCGGACGCTCTTCTTGATGATCGCCTTTAGCGCTGGCTGTGATGGATTTGTTCCCCAGAATTCCTTAACTCCAAGTAATTGTAGGCTGTGATGCAAATGATGTCGATATTTCTGGCTAGTAAGGCTTTTCGATATTTCCTTCCAAAGTCTGGCCTCCAAGAAGCCCTCCCGGACATGGCGCAATCTGTTGCAAACTTTTATTAACGCGCCAGCCTCTATGCCATGCGATTAGAGGAGTTCTGAATGGGCCCCTGTCACTGCACCTGTTGCACCATTCAAATAATGAATGACCCCAGTGCCTGCAAGGTAACTGCATTTGCAACTGCATGTTTAGTAGTAAAACATAGCATTATTTGGTGTTTTGAGGTATTATGACAACTTTTGTCCCCGGTGCCACTGCATTTGCTGCTCCATTCAAATAATGCCCCTAGTGCCTGCAAGATAACTGCATTTGTGACTGCCTGTTTAGTAGTAAAATATAGCAATATTAGGTGTTTAGAGGAGTTCTGGCAACTTTTGGCCCCGGTGCCATTGCACCTGCTGTACCATTTAAATCAAGCCCCTTTTAACTGCAAGGTAACTTCAATTTTCACTGGCTGTATAGTAGTAAAATACAGCAATATTATGTGTTTAGTGGAGTTCTGACTACTTTTGGGCCCAGTGCCACTGCACCTGCTGCACCATTCAAATCATGACCCCGTGTCTGCAAGGTAACTGCACTTGTGGCTGCCTGTTTAGTAGCAAAATATAGCATAGCTCTAGTGTATTAACTTTATTTTTAACATACAATGTTTATTGCAACATTTAGAATTAGATCTTAATGACCAAATATATTAAATTGAAAAAAAAACAATCTGATAATGCCTACAAAGTGCAAAGAAGGGTATACCGAGGCATGAATAGGAAATGCCACAAAAGTTCTAATGTATCAAAAGAAGTGGGGAAACCCAATGTACCCTTGGAGGCTTGGGCGATAAAGCTCTGAAATAAGTTGAAAAGTGCCTACAATGGATTTTCTTTCTAAACTTAGTTCAATAGTTGTTTGTAGAAAGATTGTTTTCTGTTCAACCCTGATTAGTGGTGAACTATTGATTATTCAAACAAAAGGAGGGAAGAGAAATAATAATTTTTCAGGTGGACAATTGTCTCAAAAACATAAATTGGGTAACATGGGGCAGACTTTACTTCTGAAAAACTTATATTTATATTTAATGTATACACAACAACGAACAAGGGAAGTCAGGTCATCAGGTCATGGGCATTAAATTGCCATTTGAACTTTTATCATCAGAATGTATATTGTTTGCAAAATCTTCAATGTAAAAAGAGCGGTCAAGCTAAATGGGGCGTTTGCACAGTTTGATTGTATTCTCATGAAAATTCTTGCTTCTAAAAGTGTGTCAGCTGAAAGTCTAAAGTGTCACCATCCCGAGTCATCTCGTATGAAGAGCATGACATTTCTTTCTTGCAATCCTTTTAGAAAAGGTCAAGATCACTTATGAACAGAAGAGTTCCATAGAATTGGAAGAACGTCTTCTATCTCAATTAAATGAACTTTATTTTAGTCAACACGCAATAGGTGTTGCTACAAAAGAATTACAAATGGATGTAGTGAAGATAAGTCACAATTGGTTAATTTCCTGTAATAGAAGAGTGAAGACTAATCTGGATTTAGTTATACAATCTTTTTGTTGGCTCACAGGTTGTTCTAATGTTCAGGAATATGTCCTTGCTTTTCCAATTAGTGCTCAGCATAATCATGAACATTCTAAACCTTTTGGATATTTATAACCATTAGCAATGGTTCCAGAGCCTTGACATATACTCTCTACAGATTATTATTATGAATGTTTTATCAAAAGGATATTGTATGATAATAGCTACCATATATACCTTTCAAAGAGGACTCATTGTTCTCCTGTGCTGAAATTGCCCACAGCTGAAGACATGGTTCAATTTCTTTTACTGATATTTTCTGACTTCATGGGCTGCCTAATACGATCATATCTGATAGAGTATGGATGAGCAGCAGCTGCCTGAAGCTCAACTCGGAAAGACAGATACTCGATGTATCACGACACGGCCTCATCACGCCCCACCTGAGAAACCTACACTGGCTCCCCGTCAACAAGAGGATATCCTTCAAGCTCCTCATCCACGCACACAAGGCACTCCACAAGACCGGCCCAGCCTACCTCAACAGACGGCTCTCCTTCTTCACCCCCAACCGCCAGCTCCGCTCCGCCGACCTCTCACTCGCCACCGAAGAACAACCACCGGCAGGAGATCCTTCTCCCACCTCGCCGCCAAGACATGGAACACCCTCCCACTAAGCCTACGACAGACCCAAGACCTGCTGACCTTCAGGAGGACACTAAAGACCTGGCTGTTCGATCAGTAGCGCCCCCACCTCCTCCCCCCAGCGCCTTGAGACCCTTGCGGGTATGTGGTGCGCTTAACAAATGACTTATTGATTGATTGACAGAGGTCCTCCCCCTTGGACCCTCCCCCTCTGCATGGGACAACCCCTGGTGGCCACCACCCTCAACAGCCCCTCCACCCCCTCAGACCACGCCCAAAACCTCTGCATCGTACTCGACTCCTCCCTCTCCATGACCCGACAAGTCAACGCCATCGCCACCACCTGCTTCAACACCCTCCACATCTTCCGAAAGACCTTTAAATGGATACCTCCCAAATCAAGGAAGACTGTCACCCATGCACTCATAACCAGCAGACTGGGCTATGGAAACGCCCTCTATGCCGGGATCAACAAATTTCTACTCCGCAAACTCCAAACCATACAGAACACTGCAGCCAGACTCAACCTCTGCATCCCTCAACACAAACGCATCACCCAACACCTGCGCAACCACCACTGGCTCCTCGTCAATTAGAGAGTAACTTTCAAGATACTCACCCACGCCTACAAATGCCTCCACAACACCGGACCCCAATATCTCAATGATAGAATCTCTTTCCACGTACCCAAGAGGAACCGCCGATCCACTGACCTTGCCATCGCCAAACCCCCACGCATCCGCAGAGCTAGAACGGGTGGAAGAACCTTCTTCTACTTTGCAGCCAAGACTTGGAACAAGCTCCCAATCAACATCAGACGTGACCCCACCCTGCACATCTTCAGGAAGACCCTCAAGACCTGGCTCTTCGACTGACCGAAGCTGCTCCCTCCGTCCCACCCCCCAGCGCCTTGAGACCTTCACAGGTGAGTAGCGCGCTTAAAAATCCCTGATCGATTGATTGATAACGTTACTCAATTTGTTTTACATTTTTGGAGTACTTTGTGTAAGGCATTGGTTGTTGACCAGCTTTTTCATCTGGTAACCATCCGCAACTGAATAGGTAAACAGAGTGAATAAATCAAAGCCTCATACTTGCCCATGACTCAGTTTCATTTACAGAAAAGCAGCTCAGAGTTATTCAGGGTTCACACATTTTCCGTATTCAAGGATTTCATCCACAAGTTCTTCTGTCCTCTCCTCATATTGAACCTTCGGGTTCTTCAAAGCTGAATATTCAAATCGGTTCAATGGTCAAGATAAAAGAATATGCTGATAAATAAAGATCACATTCTGCTCCTTTTACTCCTGGTAAGGTTTGGTTGCCAGTGAAGTTTCAACAACTATTGTTTGGTCCATTTGTGATAAACCATGATTAATCTTGTGGATTTTTGACTGAAGTTGCTTTGTACTCTAGACGATTGGCCTTGTATTGCATACATTTCAATAGAAACCAGGCATTCCTGATCCATATCATTTGCTACCATTGGAACCTCCATCAGTTATAGTTCAAGTAATTTTTGATTCTATGACGATTCAAGATCAAATTCAATTCTTGATTCATTGGAAATATACTTCTAGTGAGAATTCTTTGAAAGATACTTTATCAGTCTATGTTTCGTTGTTGGCTTGCCACTTCTTGCAATGACAGCCAATTAAGCCCAGAGCTTCTGAAGGGGCATACTGTTAGATTTACTCTGTTAAGGAACTTCAAAGCTTACCCTGATCGGCCATGGGAGCAAGAAGCATTGGCCTCATTGTCATGCGGCATGTTCCTGGATTACACACCTGGCATGTGACTAAGCACCAACTGTGCTGCCAGAATGTCCAAATATCTCCATGCTTGTGGCTGCCTGGAGGCGTGTCCTGTCAGCTGTTTGGAGTTTGCTTGCCAAGTAAAAATGATTTAAAGGAAGAATGCGTCATCAAACCTTGTAATAGACTCTTTCTAAGATTGTGGTCAGAGCACCAGGTGTTGTCAGAGGATCCCTTTCTTAACTGAAGTAAGGCATTTTGTCTGGGATGTTGTAGTGCTAGAGGCCCTCTTGTGGTCTGACACCCTGTGATGTCTTTTGACTACCATTATTTTAATTGACTTTGGTGTGTTATTTTACCCTAGCCTGAATGCACGAAGTCCTGCATATGCCTTTCTTCTCTTAAAGGTTTATTTCTTTAGTCTTACAGTCTTTCAGTGGGAGCTGTTAAAGAGTAGAACAGCCTCGCCAAGAACAGAACGTGTGGGATGTGCATATGAAAGCATGAGATAGAGAGTGAGGTGTGGAATGTACTTTTTGGTCTCGAAGTGCAGTGTTATGAGCAGTGGTGCACAAATGTGCTCTGTGTTGTACATTGAGAGATGAAGCATGTGATGCTATAAGCGGTGGTGCACAAATGTGCATTGTGATGTACATTGGTTGAATTATGAAGTTCTTACTATTGGCTTTGACATGGCCTCATGTCATCCCGAATTCTGACTCTTCCTGGCTTGAGCTTTATCTGCGGGCACAGCCACGCTTGCAAGTTGTTTGAGTTAATCACGTTCAAGGATTGTTTTTGTGAGAGATTGTTTAATGAACGCTTTCGTGAACTTCGTCAAGATAAAGGCTGGAACATGCTAGAATCTAGAGGGAACGTGGGTACTCCTTACTGCCATGGAATGCTTGCTTGGAAGCTGGCCAGTCCTAAGTCCTAGTAAGATTCCTTTGGCACAGGGGGAAGGTTTCTCAAACCTTCTAGTGTGAGGTTTGAGACTATAAAGCTGGGATGTGTTGACAGTTGAGTTGGGTGATCACTTACAGAGTAGACATACTGCTGTAAGACAAACAGAACTTGAGTCCTGGTCGAGAGTCCAAGCCAGCTGTGAATGGCCCCCCCCCCAGCAAGAATTGGCAAGGATGTCGAGTGAACGATCGGGTGAGGTGATTTGTTTCGGACTAGTGCCATTGCGATGCGAGGTTCTAGTGGCTGTGGTCATTTGAGGTGTTTTAAGTTTTTGATTATTGTGATGTGTGGCCAGTGGCTTTGATCATTTGAGGTATTTTCTTTGTGATGTGTGACTGAGTGAGGTGCACATCCAAAGTAATCATTTGATGTACATAGTGTATATATATCTTTCTGATCTCTTACAGGAAGTCCAATTATATCTGCTTGAGTCTTATCTCATATTATTTGCTGCTTGTTTATTCATGGTATTATTCATGATTTAACTGTTGCATTTACCAAGTGTGTTATTATTGCTTGCATATAAACATATGTATCTCTTTGTATATTTGAATGTTCTGCATTTGGCATCTGGGAAAGCCTTTCTGTTAGAGAGCATTGTGTAAAATATAACCCCCAAGCCTTATTCTATAAAAGAGAGTCTTTGCATTTTGTAATATAAAACCCTCTTATAAAGGTGTTATTGTATTTTGGTATGTTTCCTGCTACGCCGTGGGTTTAAGCCACCATGTGGGAGATTCTGTATTATCTGAAAGGCGAAGCAAGACAGATGTCAGTTCCTGTTGGACCATATAGAAGGAATCAGTTCTAACGGAAGAATGCATCATAACTCTATTTTGTGACCTTACCGCTCACTACGCCCATTGCATGACTAACATACTTGACACCATTGCCCTGAAGCAGCTAAAAAGAACTCATATTAAACACTTCAAACCCTGGATCAGTAGCAACCTTAGTGAAAAAAGTAATGTAATCTTAGGCTCGCTGAGAGATCTTGGAGAACCTACCCCTCCATAGCGCACCTGAGGTTGGCAAGATCCTCCTACAAAAACACATCCATAGATCAAAAGCAGAATATTTTAGGGTACAATTAGACAATGCCAAAAACAGACTCCCAAAAACTTTTTTAAATCATCCAACCACAAGGTATTCGCCAAGCTAACCTCCAACGGGGTGATAATGGGTCACTGCCAAATGGAGAGGATTTTTCCTATTATTTCATGGAAAAGGCAAAGAGGATTGAATCAGAGCTTCAACTAGCCTTCCAACGTCTACCTTCTCTGGACCAACCCAGTCTCCTTCTAGTCCCACACCTACTGTGAGCCTCTCTCTTTGGCCATAGTGCCAACAATAATGCTTCTTGGAGTACTTTCAAATACCTGGATGAAGACTATATTCCCAAAGCAATAACATCAATAAATTCCTAAAACCATTTTAATGATCCACTGCCTGCCACACTTAATAAAGAGATTAGTTCTTCCTTGCTACCGATTTGGTCCAAAATGATGAATGCTTCCCTCTCACAAGGCATGATTCCGATTGCCTAAAAATAGGCCAGGTCTCGCCAATCCCTAAAAAACCTAATGTAGATTTGCCTAACCTCAATAAATTCCGGCCAAACACTAACAACCCAACTCTAGCAAGGTTCCTTGAAAAATGTGTACATCTTCAACTCAGTGACCGCATTGAACAATATCTGCTTCTTGACCAATGCCAATCAGGCTTCAGAACCAGTCATAGCACCAAATCATCTATTACGCACATTGTAGATGACAGATGCCTTGAGATCGCTTGATCAGATTGTACCCTGCTTGCTTATACTCCCTGATCTCTCCTTTGTGTTCGGCACAGTAAAACATGACATGCTAATAGACCTTGAAAATAGGATGTGGCTATATTATCCTGTTCTAAATTGTTTTGCCTCGTTTCTTTACAACCAGAGTTAATCAAACACTTTCGGAGTTCACCCTGGTCTCGAATGCAGTGCCTCAAGGTTCCACACTTTTACCCACACTATTCAACTTATACATGGAAACCTTGAATGAAATCCTGAAACAATCTAACAACTTTTACCACATGTACAATGATGACACACAATTGTAGCTGAAAATCTCCTCACCCGACATCAAAACTCTCAGCTGCCCTCTGCTAAAAACCCAACAATGGTTTACCCACAATCACCTCATGCTCAACACTGAATTATTTTTGATCGCCCCCTCCCTGCCCCCCCATAACCAATCTTCCTCCATAGAAGAATGGCTCAAACAACTTGCAGCTCTGAACTGCAACCCACACGTTATTGACTCAACCAAATCACTTGGTATCACATTGGACAAACATCTAAACATGCAAGACCTTATCAGTGCAACACCAAGGGAGCGAACTAGAAACTGGCCACTTCAAAGAAAATTAAACCATTCTTTCACCTCACCTTCCTCTGATGTCCTAAAGTCTCTTGTAAACTTCCTCCAATTTAGGGAAGAGCTGAAGACACACCTCTTTAAGGAACACTGCAACACAATGCAGTAACAGTCCATCTCCATTCTCGGAACCGAGCTACCCTTCCAAATACGTGTGGAATGTGTGCTTGCCTTTGACCTTGTACAGGGCTTCACTACCCTCTGGCAAACCTTGGACTATAGAATACCACTATGTACATGGTCTGTTTGGAGGTGAAAATAAATACATTCAATAAATACAGCACCCTGATTAAACTCCATTGGCTACCTGTGGATAAGAGGATTCAATTTAAGACTCTCTGCCTGTCATTTAAAATCCTGAAATCCGCATCTCCACCCATGCTCTGACCCCGTATACCCCTCGGCGAACCCTGCGTTCGGAGGGCCAGCACCTGGCAATGGTTCCTCGAATAAAGCGCTCTCGGATGGGAGGACGCTCCTGCCGCTATTTCGCAGCAAAACTATGGAATGCCCTACCGCTCCAGATATGCGGCTTAAACGACCTTCTGACGTTTAGATCTTTTTCGCTAGACTGCTTTATTATGTTACAGCCGCGATTCCATTTCTGCGGCGGCCGATTTTCCTGCTTCTCAAAGCGCCGGGACGCCCCTTAGCTGGAGCAGCTGTGCGCTGTACAAGAATATATAACATAACATTCTCTTTGAGATCTACTCCGTGGCAGAGATGGGTCTGGGAGCCAGCGTAAGAGTTTCGACTTGAAGGAATCAGCTCTGCAAAGAAACTGGCAATAAGATGTTCATTTTAAAGTACTGTTCCTTGGAGTTATGCTTAGGCTTTAAGGGCCTCATCTAAAAGTAAATGATGCAGCGCCGCAAGCTATTTAGCTGCACCGTGCAACGTCATTTTCATAGCACAGGGATGCATTGTATTAACAACAATACAACACATCCCTGCGCTTTCCCCTGCGCTTGTGCACAATTGGCTGCCATGCACCAGCAGAGGCACCCTTGTGTCATTTTGCAAGGGTGCCTACACTGTGGGGATGATTGTTTTTGTGTAGGAAGAGAAACCTTCCTGCACAAAAACAATCATTAATGACAGTTTCCTCTTTCTATGCATGCTGCAAAATGCGCACATACTAAAGGGGGAAATAACTAGGAGAAATAAAAGCATTTCTCTGATGCATTTCCAGTTTTACAAAATGTTGTAAACCTGGGAATGCGTAATGTTCCATGCATTGGAACACCCACCGCGACACCCATGGAACACGCCTTTCTCACAGATTATCTTCACTGCTGTCTTTCTCCACTCTTAGGCTGGCGGTCTCTGCCCTGATTCTGGCACGTCTTGACTACGGCAATTCCTTATACTATGGCCTACCCAAAAACCTCCTGGCTAGGCTCCAGGTCGTAATGAACAACGCTGTAAATGTAATGTACAGGAATTTATATAGCGCAAATCACCGAGCGGTTTCTAAGTGCTTGGTTAGGGAACCCGTCCTGGTATTCCCCTGTGAGATAACCCCGGCAGGGTATCCGCAAAGTGAAAGCCAGGCATCCCGCCGCGAGGGGCCGTTGTGGAGATTAAGCAAGCTATTGCCCAGAGTCGCAGAGTGTGAACCCGTGAATCGAGTAGGCACCGGAGCGAGAATTGTCGAGTCCATGGACATTTTAGGACACAAGACCCCGCCGAGCCGGGAATTGAACCCTGGTCCCGGGCTGACCTCTGCTTCCAGGTCTGCCTCCTCTAACCAGTGAGCCACACTTCTCCACCTCAACGCTGCCAGATTAATCTTCAATAAACCTATGCGAACCCGGGCCACGCCCTTACTACAGGATTTACATTGGCTTCCAATTACCCAGAGAACTAAATTCAAGAGCCTCTGTATAGCACATAAGGCCATCTATGGCTCAGCTCCTAGCTACATCAAGGACCGACTGATCAACTACATGCCAAGTAGGGCCCTTCGGTCAGCTGAGGCATGTAATTTGGTCTGTCCCCGGTTCAACCTTGCATCTATGGGTGGTGGAGCTTTCTCCAGCACTATCCCTCAGGCTTGGAACCGCCTTCCAGTTAAACTCCGGAAGGAAACTAATCTGCTCCCTTTTAGGAAGAATCTGAAGTCTGTGCTTTTCCTGGAGGCCCCTCTGAGCTGGTGGTTCTGCATCTCTTGCTGGTGTTGCATGTCCGCCGATAGTGCTTAGATACCCCTGGGTGATAATGCGCTCTACAAGTTTATAATAACATAACATTAATGCGTGAAATAGGCCTGTGGGGTGACTTTACGTTGTCATGTAAATATAGACAAGGCCATTGCACCGCTGGTGCATCAAAAAAGTGATACACTGGTGGCGCAATGGGATTGTGAATAAGCCCCTAAGGGTTTAGACTGTTCGCCCATTAGCAAATGAGAGAAGCATATTCCGTTTAGGAGAATTGGGAATTTACCTTGTGACCTGAAGTCACTCCCAGTATTCCAGACGTCGCACCAGGATCACGCCCATACTGTCACATACTCTCCCACATGCAAAATATCCTTTGTAACTAGCCTAACATTCGATGAGTGTTTCCAGGAGTCTCTTTCTATACAGTATTACAGCAGTCTCGGTATCGCCACTCTCTTGACATAATTGTTACCTCCTTCCAGTCTCACTCGTCTGTTGCTGCCATATGTGACTGCACTTACTTTCATAAGTCTGTTAGTGTACGATGTCGCTGTTCTTTCACTTTTGCTGGTCTGTTTGTGTACATGTATGATGTTCAGATGTCACTGTACTTCCATTTTCACCAGAATGCTGGTGAAAGTGTATGATGCGTAGAAGTCACTGAACTTTCACCGGTCTGTCGGTGTACATGTATGATGTGCAGAAGTCACTATACTGTACTGTTAGTATACATGTATGATGTGTAGATGTCAACATACTTTCACCGGTCTGTTGGTGTATGTTAGATCTGGGGGTCTCTAGTTGGCACAGGTTGGCACTTGTGACAAATAGGGACCCTGGCCTCTAGTCAGGGTAAGGAGGAAACACTTCAGATAACCCCTGCTCACCCCCTTGGTAGCTTGGCACAAGCAGTCAGGCTTATCAAAGGCAATGTGTAAAGTATTTGTACCAACACTCACAGTAACACAGTGAAAACACCACAAACTGACTCCACAACAGTTTACAAAAATAAAGGTATTTAATCTAAACTACACAAGACCAAAATGACAAAAATCCAACATATACAGTTCAAGAATATAGTTTCAAAAGAGTTCTTAAAGTTTCGTTAAAATAATCCACAGTTGCGTCACGTTTTTAGCCAACAGTACCTTTAGATGCGACAAAAGTTCCAAGTGAAAGCTGCAGCGTTGAAAAGCAAGTGATGCGTCACTCCTGAGACCCTGGGGAGGCGATGCGACAACCCCACTGGATGCAGCGGGCATGTGCCATGTGCCTCTGGTCTGAATGGGGAGGGATGCGATACTTTGCGTGGATTCCGGTGCACAGGTTTCGGTGGAAGCGGCTCGCAAAAGGTACGATGCGCCGATCTTCGGGGCGGCGACGAATCTCCGGTGCGGCGACAATGCGCGGCTCAGTGCCGATCTTCTCCTCTCGCGGCCCCTCAATGTGATGGCTCTGCGATGACTCTCGCAGCGACATGATACGGTCCGCAAGCAAGCGGGCGACGATCTCACCCAGTGACGACAGGCTCTGCAACGATATTCACAGCGATGATAATCTTCCCACACCGGACTGGTGAGTCCCGCAAGCGAAGGATGCGACGACTCTGGCAGCGGCAACAGGCACTGCGACGATCTCGACCTTCGCGGCGGCGGGAATTTCCTCTCACTGACGGGGATGCGCTCCATAAGCGAGCGATGCGTAAAAACTTGCAGAAAGTTCTTAAAATCTTGGTTTCCAGCTTCCCAACACAGGTACAAATACCAGAGGCACCACAACTGGCCCAAGCACTCTAGGAAGGACAGAACTCTCTCAGTAGAGTTCAGGGAAGCTGGGGGTGAAGTACTTTTGTTCCTGGGACTTCTTAACAGGGAGCCAGCTCTACTTCAGGCCCTTGGAGATTCCTTCAAGCAAGGGGACACAGCACAAAGCAACGTCCTTCCTCTCTCTTGGCAGCAAAACAACTGCAGGTCAGTCCAGAAAAGCAACAGCAGGACAGTCTTCCTTCTTCAGTCTTCCAGCTTTCTCCTTGGCAGAGGTTCCTTCTTGATTCCAGGATGATCCAATTTTCTGTAGTCTGGGGCCCTAAAAGTCTTTGTTCCCTTTGTGCAGGAGGGCTCTGAGACCGGTCTGAACCAGTTCTCGGTGTTCCTGGAGCACTTTGGTTTCCTGGCTTCTCCTTTCCTTTCAGAGTTAGGGGCAGGGTCGTCAGATGCCCAGCAGGAGGTGGAGCCAGCATTGTGGAAGGCAGGCACAGCCCTATTCAGGCCCAGGTGCTATCTCCTCCCACCACTCAAGATGCAGATGCCGTCATTCAGCCTAGGGTTGACTCATCCCGCCTCCTGGGGCTCCCCAGCCCCTGTCACTCTCAAACCAGACAGTCAATTCACAAACAGGTCAAGGCACACAGAAAGGTCAGAAAAGAGAACAGCCACTTTCTATAAGTGCTGTTCTCAAACCCAGGATTTAAAAACCACCTTTCCTGAAAGATGTGTTATTAAATTCTGAGTTCAGGGATACCAGACTTTTATGTCCTATCTTGCTCCTATGGGACGATATGCTGGTAGCCTGTGTAGCCAGCATCCCCCATGATAGCCTATGGGCAAGATAGCCTTACAATAGTGAAAAACGAAAATGGCTGTAGTTCACTAGCAGAGCATGTCACCTGCACTAGTACATGCTCTACCTTTCACATACACTGTCATGGTCGGAACTCCGACCGCTGATCCTCTAATGCTCTTAGCCTTATGTAAAAGGGCCGCTGCCCTTTTCCGTGAGATGCGGGAGACATGGTAGGGGGAGGCGATCTTTAGGAAACTACCGCTCACAGCTGCCCCGTTGCTTGTCGCGCATCACAGGAAGTGACGCGACGAGAAGACTCCGGTCGGCTTGAAAGCCGGAGAAAAACCCAGCGCTGATTATTCTGTGTGCACGGAGCACACGTCCTGAGACCTCCGCATTTTCCAGCCTAGAGGACGCCTTCAAGTTTGGTGGGGTAAGGGTGTCAGTGACACCGCTAAGAGTCTTCTATCCCACTATTTTCAGAAGTTACCTTCAATGTATTTACGGCGTGGGTCACGCCGCCAAGAGTCAATTACTTTGTTCATCACCATTGAATTTACGACGTGGGTGACGCCGCCAAGAGTCAATTACTTTGTTCATCACCATTGAGTTTACGGCGTGGGTGACGCCGCCAAGAGTCAAATACTTGTTTATCACCATTGCATTTAAGGCGTGGGTGACGCCGCCAAGAGTCATTCGAACCGCTTTTACCACTAACTATAATTTCTACACGAGAGGTCTATCGTGTTTCTAATAACATTAAAGTATTGCACTTCTATCGCATTTGGAAGGGGTAACCTATGATGCCAGGAGGTATATCTTTTAAATACCCAAAAACGACATACATTACATAGGATTGCAACCTGAATATTTACAGGGACATTATATTTTTGATTTACAAAGCTATGTGGAATGCCATGACATATATATGTTATTGAAGTGTGTGTGTGTTTGTTTCGTCTTAGCAGGGGGTCTTAGAGTGGTAGCTGGTATAGCTTTCCTTCTGCCCTTGTGAAGCCTAACGACACACCCAAACGGGTGGGTACCAGAGTTACTTTCATTGCATATATCTATTGTATAGTACAACTGTAGCATGATGAGGTGAGATAATTTTTATTGTTCATTTATTCCCAGTATCCATTATTGCAAGACATTACAAAAGTCAGCTTCCACGCAGGAAACCATATAGTCTAAAAGAAGACCTTGAAGTCTACCTAACGTCCTTCTGTACAAGGCTTTACCACACGTTTATCTTCCTTTACAGGTAGACAGTGACTACTATGTGATGTTGAGTAGGTTCTGCTTTACATGTCAATATTGAGTTTGTATCTCATAGAAACCTTTTTTCTCCTCTACAGATCTCCCTCCCTGCTGTTCCCATCCTTTCCTTCCCCCCCGATTGACCCCCTTAAACTTCCGTGCCATTATGGCATTTTGGAATAGAGGTTGTCAATAGGTGGGCCCATTTGAGCAACGAGCCAATCCTGAGAGGCCTTCGAGAGAATCATGACATACACTGCACCCTTCCCAGGGGGGTACCTTGGGCCTTCCATAGGGGTGACCAATGTGCACAGAAAGGGAAGGGTTAGGCCTGGTCAGTGGGGACACTGACCAGGAGGACATGGCAGTTCACAGACTGCACACAGGCACTGTTTTAGGGCTACTCATGTGGGTGGCACAATCCGTGCTGCAGGCTCACTAGTAGCATTTGAATCACCAGCCCTGGCACACTCAGTGCACTTTACTAGGGACTTCTTGGTAATACAAATATGCCAATCATGGATAACCAATCACAATAACAACTTACACAGAGAGCATATGCAGTTTAGCACTGATCGGCAGTGGTGAAGTGCCCAGAGTCCTATTGCCAACAACCACGGGTCAGGAAAAACAAGGGAGGAAGAAGCAAAAAGTTTGAGGATAACCCCGCAAAAAGGGCAATTTCCAACAGTGTACATGTATGAGGTGCAGATGTCACTGTCCTTCCATTTTCCCCAGTATGTTGGTGTACATGTATAATTTGTAGATGTCGATGTACTTCCATTCTTCCCAGTATGTTGGTATTCATGTATGCTGTGTGGATATCAATGTACTTTCACCGGTCTGTCGGTGTAAATGTTTGATGTGCAGAAGTCACAGTACTTTCATTGGTCTCTAGGTGAACATGTATGATGAGGAATGGTCACTGCACTTCCACCCAGTATGTTGGTGTACATGTATGATGTGCAGAAGCCACTGTATTTTCACTGGTCTGTAGCTATAAATGTATGATGAGCAGATGTCATGTACTGTACTGTCTGATGGTATACATGTATGATGCGGCGATGTCACTGTACTGTCACCAGTATGTTGGTGTACATGTATGATGTGCAGACGTCACTGTATTTTCACCGGTCTCTTGGTGAAGATGTATGACGTGGAACTGTCACTGCACTTCCACTTTCTCCAGTATGTTGGTGTACATGTATGATGTGCAGAAGTCACTGCACTTTCACCAGTCTGATGGTGTACACGTTAGATCTGCAGAGGTCACTGTGCTTTCTCTTTCAAAGATATGTTAGTGTGCATGTATGATGTGTAGAAGTCCCTGTGCTTTCCCTGGTGTCTTGGTGTACACAAATCAGGTGAAAATGTCACTGTACCTCCTTTAAAGGTCTTGCCTAGGCAGCCCATATGCGCTGCTCTAGGAGCGCCTTTAGCCATCGGTCTTCACTTTTCAAGCACTGCACTCATGCTTGTGGTGGCATCCACCTTGCGGGAGCGAGCAGCGGCGAGCCACAAGCACAAGTGCAGTGCTTGAAAAGTGAAATCTGCTCGCATGAGCGCGCGCACCATTCGCGGGCTCACCTCTTGCTCCCCCTCTCTCTCACAACCTCTTCCTCGTCCTCAATAACTCCCTCCTCCTGGGACCCGACTTATTTCTCTGTTTCCCCATACATGCACCCCTCCGCCTCTCTCTCCCCCTCGGACGTCCCTACTGCGGCAGCCTGCAGTGTCTCCCCTACTATTCAGGTATCCTCCTCTTTCACTCGTTTCTTTTATTGTTGTCCCATTTGCAGCAGTTATTTATACCGAGCATTTTGGAGGCTTCCGAATAAGGGTTCACGTGCGTTGGGGAATATCCTGCTTTGTGATTGGCTGAGGAGGAGCCAAGCAGCGCTTCATGCTTAAGAAACATAGTTACGTGCCCAGGGATCATACAGACCTTTAGCGCTACTCAAAACGGATTGTAAGATCCTAGCTAAATTGTTGGCGGAAAAGCTGGTGCAGGTGTTTCCCCAGTTGGTCCATACTGACCAAAATGGATTTGTGCCCATGCGCTGCATGTCACTGAACCTGCGGAGGTACTTCAAGGTGGCGGCTGAAGCCGTGCGGGACTGGCCCAGAGCGGGATGTCTCATCCTAGACCTGGAAAAAGCATTTGATTCCCTGAAATGGAACTACCTGTTGGCGGTGCTGTTGTGATATGGACTGAACATGGGGTTCCTTCAGGTGGTCGACTTACTGTACAAAAACCCCACAGTCCGAGTGCGGTTGGGTCCCTATATATCAGATGCCATACCAGTATGCCGAGGCACTAGGCATACTGTTTGCGCTGGCTATGGAGCCCCTGGCGGTGGCGATCCATGCAGCGCTAAGAGATGGAATACCGCTGAGTGATGCGGTACATCAAGTGTCGCTGTATGCAGATGACCTGCTGATTTATGTAAAAGACATAGCGAACATCCCTGACCAGCTTTTATTATTTTTTAACACTCCTTAGCACACGTATATCATAGTACAATTATATATAGGTGTTGCCACACTTTTGAAACAATCACAGTACGTAGTTGTTATTAGTACAAGTTTTGTATTTATTCTTGATCGCTGGAAGTTCTCCACACAGCCGACACGTGTTTCGTTGTGACTGGGAGTGTAACCCACGACTTTTTCAAGGCTATTTCCAGATCTGTTCTCTCTTAGTTATTATGCGGTGATAATTCCAACCCGCATGGGGGTTCTACGGGGGTCTTCTGTTAAGGTATCCACTTTATGCTGTCCGCAGTGACTTCACATCACACTTTATTTTAGCCGGCTTTCGGCCGTCCTGTTCGGTTCGTAAGTGCTCCCCGTTCACAATCAGCGCATCCGCTCGATGCCGTAAGAAATAACGTTTGGACTAGAATAAATTGTGAGACTCTCTAAGTGGCGCCGGATAACCTATACAAACCAGTGCTTGTGCTTGATCCCTGACCAGCTTGCCCAACTGCTGTGAGACTTTGCCACCATCTCGGTACTCCGAGTAAACGCTGGGAAATCTTACATATACGCGTTCGGAGAGGGAAACCTTGACCCGGGTTACATTCTCAATGGTACGCGAGTACAGTGGAGGGAGGACACTTTCCGCTACCTGGGGATAGAGATCTACCGCCAGCCAAAGGACCTGCTTGATAGCAACTTGGGGAGGGCTGTAACGGCTATCAAATCGCAGATGTGCTTCTGGAGTACGCTGCCACTGATGACCACTGGCAGAGTAGCGCTTGTTAAAATGGTTATGCCATTCTACCACTGTGTATCCCTGCGGCCTTCTTCACTACACTCACTAAATTGTTGAGAGATTTCATCTGGGGGCAACGGCCGGCATAGATTGGCCCTAGTGAAACTTTATCTGCCAACTGCTCAGGGAGGCCTTGCTTCACCCTGCTTTGAACACTATTACCTCGCCGCCCAACTGCAATATATAGCCCGCTGGCTCGCGGATAGGGGCCGAGAGACACGGCGACCGCGTTGCCACCCTATTCGCTAGACCGAATAGTTACGCTTTTCACCCCGCAGTCAATGCATCCCTGCCAGTGCCACTCTAATTAGCAGTGGCATACAAATGCTACCGCAGGACCCTATACCTTACCAGAGCTATTGTTCCCTATGCACCTGCCATACCACTGGAGGGATCCCCCAGCGGGCCCGGGGTGCATCCATCTCTTGCACTCGCAGAGTGGAGGGAGGCCGATATACAAACGCTCGGGGATCTATACCGAGGCAGTACACTCGAATGTATGACGTTACAACGCATACATTAACAACGCATACCAACACAACGCAACTTTTACAACGCAACATCCATTACAACGCATGCTTTTACAATGCATGCCATTACATCCCAGATGCTATTACAACACATACCATTACAACGTAAGTATAGGTAAGTATTTAATTTTATGAATATTAATTAAATTTTAATATAATTACATATTTTTTTATTTATTTATTATTCTTTTTTTTAAATATATTTAAATTTTCTATTCTAACTCCTGGGGGGTGTAATAGTAGGGTAAGTGTTGGATAGTGTAGGGGTTAAAATTACTATTCTAACTCCAGGGGGGTGTAATAGTAGGGTAAGTTTTGGATTGAGTAGGGGTTATATTATAATTATTTTAATTACATTTATTTGAATTTATAATTAAATTTAATTAAATTAATTTATATTATAAATAAAATTCAATTATTTTTATAAACAATTAAAGTAATTAAATTAATTTTAGAAAATAAATAAAATATATATATATTTTTTTAAATGTAATACTTACCCATACTTGCGTTGTAATAGCATCTGGGATGTAATGGCATGCATTGTAATGGATGTTGCGTTGTAAAAGTTGCGTTGTGATGGTAGTGCGTTGTGAAATTTGCATTGTGATGGTTGTTTCCCGTACACTCATACCATATGAGTCCCTGGTTGCGGAGGAGGGGCTTCCACCTAGGCAATTCCTAGCACACCGCTCACTAATTGCGAGACTGACCGCCAAATGGGGAGACATGGTCACGGAGCCCAGCCAAAACCTAACTATACAGTAACTACACGTTATGTGGCGAGGTAGGCACCTTGTTCGCTGGTTTGCGGCTTCGCTCCGTACCCACGCAGCAATAAGCCTAGACCCACTCCGCCGCAAATGAGAACTGGACTGGGGCGGCAACTAGCAGATAAGGAATGGGAGAGGATACTTAAAAGTCCAGTGCGCATTCCCAGGAACATGAGGTTCCGCCAAATACAATTGTTCATTGTCTATAGGGCATATCTCACACCTGAACTGTTCAATAGATACTTCCATTGAAATGATGCGACGTGCCCTAGGTGCAATGAACAAGGGGCGGAGTTGCTACACATGCTGTGGAGCTGTCCCAGGCTGGGTCCGTATTGGCACACAATTAACAGGCAGTTACAGGCCTGCACGGGCCGCACTATACCCCTCGAATGGCCTGTATATTTGTTGCACCAATTCAGGAGGACTCCCGCCGAAAAGGTAACGTCCCAGTTCCTTGATCTAGGAATAGTGGTTGCGAAGCGTCTCCTAACAAAGCGATGGAAAGCGCAAGACCCACCACACGCGCGGGCATGGCGCTGCTCGCTCTCGGCATTGGCTACGGCGGAGTGAATCGCCATCCTGAGGGAAGAAACACTGGGGTTGCCGAACGAACCCATTGCAACCCGGTGGGGAAACATACTCCGGGCGTTGAAGCGGACGGAGGAGGAGGGATTGGGGGGGCGCACCGAGAGAATGGATAGTGAACACACAAGGGGGTACGAGGCACCCAATGCTGTAATATTCCATAATGGTTCTACCAATTAGTTGATATTCAGTACTGACGCGTTGTTGTTGGTGAGCAGAAACAATCACTAGCAGCACAGAGTACATTAGGTGTGGGGGGCGAGGAGTGGGGGAGGGGGAGAGAGTTAAATGTATTTATACATGTCAAGTTTGCTGTTGTTATGGTTTTCTTCTGTTATTAACTATATCATCTGTCCTCAAGCTCAAGATGAATTATTTATTTATTTATTTGTGTATTTTATAGAGCGCACAGCTGCCCCAACGGGGCGTCCCGGCGCTGAGAACTTTGCAAGTGGAGGGCACAGAAGTATGTTAAAGGGAGAATAGGTGGGTCTTCAGAGACTTGCGGAAGGACAATTCTGTTTGGGAGGAACGTAGGACCAACGGGAGCTTGTTCCAATGCTGAGTGGCACAGACCTCAAAGGTTTTTCCACCTGCACGTGAGCGTTTGAATCGTGGAGTTTCCAGGAGGAGAAGAGAGTTGGACCGTAGAGCCCTTTGATTGGTATACGGCCGCAGGGTATTTTTCAAATGGGCGGACCCTATGCCCCGCGAGGCACGATGGGCCAGCGTCATAGCTTTGAAAATGCACCTTTTCGCTATAGGCAGCCAATGCAATTTGCGGAGGTGGGGAGAGATATGGTGTCTGAAAGGGATTCTTACCACTAGCCGAGCGGCGGCTTTTTGGACCATCTGGAGTTTTTGACATTGGCCTGCTGTGATACCTAGATACAGGGCATTAGCATAATCAAGATGGGAAATGATCAGTGCCTGGATCACAGTCTTACGGCAGTCCGCGGGTAGATATTTAATAAGTCGTTTGATGGTTCTGATCTTGCCAAAGCAGAAGGCTGTCACTGTTTGTACCTGGGCGTTGAAGCTGAGGTGGTTATCCCAACAGACCCCAAGGTTTCTTACCGAGTCTTTCGGCGTGGGGGCTTGGCTCAGATCTTCTGGCCACCATAAATTGGAGTTCAGAGGGGATGGAGAGTTGAAAAACAGAATCTCCGTTTTTCCTGCATTGAGTCGAAGGGAGTTGGCATCCATCCACTTTGAGATGTCCCTAAGGCAGGTTTTTAGCGGATCGAAAGCAGAGGAAGAGGGGGAGTCAAAAGTGAAAAGAAGCTGAATGTCGTCAGCGTAGGAAGTGGATTTGATCCCTGTCTGAGCGATCAGCTTTGCCAGGGGGGTGAAATAAACATTAAACAGGAGCGGGCTGAGAGAGGAGCCCTGTGGGACTCTCCATTTGAGTGGTCTGGCTGTGGAAGTGTAGGGAGGGGTGAAGACCTGCTGTGTACGGTCAGAGAGATACGACGTGAGCCAATTCAGCACAGTGCCGCCTACGCCTAGGTCCACCAGCCTCCTCAGCAGGATCCTGTGAGAGACGGTGTCGAATGCTGCTGAAAGATCCAGCAGCACTAACACCGCCCTTGACCCTCGGTCGAGCGTCCACCTCACCGAGTCGGCCATTTCAAGAAGGGCCGAGTCCGTGCTGTGGCCCGACCTAAAGCCGTGTTGGGACTCATGAAGTAACCCGTTGGTTTCAATGAAATTCGCCAACTGGGAATGAACCAGTTTTTCCAAAACTTTAGCGGGGGCGGGCAGAAGGGAAATGGGCCTGTAGTTGCAGGGGAGATCCGGATCCAGATTTGGTTTTTTAAGGATGGGGACCAAGGAGGCGTGTTTCCACTTAGCAGGGAAACTGCCTGATCTGAGGGAGTCGTTCCAGATGAGGTTCAGGTAGGGATTCAGAAGGGGGTGCCAGTTTTTTATATTGCTTGGCAGGCCATGGGTCGTTGGGGGAACCTGATTTGTATTTTAGTAATTCGGACAAGGTGTCTGCTTCCGGGATGGCTAGAAATTCGGAAAAGGTAGCCTGTGGTGTCTAGAGAGTAGGGGGTACCTCTTCCCAGTCTTCTTTATTAGGGATTGGGGAAGGAGGAATAAATGGTCTCAATTTTATCCTCGAAGAATTGTGAAAGTTTATCGCATGATGATTGTGATGCGGGCTGAGTTCGGGTCAGAGCGTTGGAATTTGTAAAGGAGCGAACAATGTTGAAAATCTCTCTGGAGCTGTTGCTAGCTTGTGTGATTCTGGAGGCTAGAAAGACCCGTTTATATTCTTCAATCATTCTCCGATATTCTTTGAGTGCTGTTTTGTATGTGCTTTTCCTTTCGGGAGAGAAGGTCTGTCTCCAAAGGCGTTCGAGAGATTTACAGGCAGCTTTTTTATGCCGGAGCTCGTCTGAATACCAGGGTGCTGAGGGTGCGGCCCGATAGGTCTTAATGGGTTTAAGAGGGGCTAGGGCATCTAGGGCCTGGCAAATCCAAGCATCGAAGTGATCGATCTTTCGGTCAAGGTCAGGGGGCTGGCTGGGGTAGGAGTCTTTTAGATAATCCAGAAGAGTGTCGGGGGTGATGCGGCTCCAGTTTCTACCTGCGGTTTTTGGGGCGATGGTGGGTCTGAAGGAATGGGGAATACTGATCTAAAAAGGGATAAGGAAGTGATCCGACCAAATAACCGGGGTGGGGTCACCTGGATGGAAGATAGGTTGGAACAGATCAGATCCAATGTGTTGCCTGCTTTATGCGTCGGTAAAGTTATTAGTTGGGCTAGGTTGCAGGCCGCCAGCGTGGAGATGAACTTTTGACTATGCAGACAAGATTCATCATTGACGTGGAGGTTGAAGTCTCCTAAAGCGGTGAAGTTTGCGTACCGTGAGCTAAGCTGAATGATGTTGTCCGCCAGCGCCGGTAAGTGTGACATGTTGGAATGGGGGGGGGCGGTAGATAAGAATTCCGGAGCAGGAAGAAGAAGGGGAGAGTTGAATACTGAAAGGTAGACCTTCTATGCTGTCTGGCGGCTCAAATGTGGGGAGGGTAGTTGTCCATTTGGAGTTATGAATTAGGGCAACACCTCGGCCCGGTTTACCACTGGGTCTGTTGGCACAGATAATGCTATAGCCCTCTGGTACGGCCTGGGTGATGGTGGGGTTCGTGGTGTTATTTAGCCACGTCTCGGTAAGGAAGAGCAGGTCCCAGTGGTTGTCTCGGAGGGACTGCCAGATGTCAATGACGTGTTTGCTCAGTGATCTACAGTTGATCAGCGCCGCTTTAAGGATGAGGGGAGGACAGGCTCCGTTGGTAGGGGTCGGATTAGGGACGAGGGTCGGCTGGCTGTAAGATCCGAAGTCAGAAGAGAGAAGTGGCAAACTGTGCATGTGTAGACCTGGTCCCAGGCGTCGGAGGTGGAACATGGGCGTGAAGCGCAAGGGAGGGGTCTCAGAGACTTCAGCTCCAGTTGAGTGTACGACGTGATGTTATGGCTATTGGATCGGACAGGGGGTCCGGCCCCGGTCGCGTTCTGATCGCGGACGAGCGCAGACAAGCTTGCCTTATGCGTGCCTTCGGCGCGCAAACGTCGCGCCCGCTGCGCTCGGTGCATACACATTTTTATGGTGAAGGGACGGTGGAGGGGGGCGTGGCCTTGAGTGGGCGTGTACCCGGTCTGGGCGTGGGGAATGGCGGTGGGAAGATTGGCGTTTTTCGCCCTTGCCAGTGCTCGTTTAGCTTCTTCGAGGGGTATCTGCACACCACAATCGTGTGGCAAAGAGGGTGAGTGAAGATTTAAAAGCACTAATTTTTACAGTTTAAAAAACAGATAGATGCAAAATCTAACACACTGCTCCCGGCTGTGCCTCAGGAGTAATTACAAATGAATGACATGGAAAAGAGTTTGCATAATGTTAAGATATTAATATATGTATTGAACTGTAACCTCTGGCTGTCAAGCTTGCAGGCAAACACAAAAGAAATTATATATCCCATTATTGGCGGATGATCTGAGGCATACCTGTATAAATGAGTATACGCAGTATATTACTATGCCAAACAAAAATGTTTCAAATTCAATAAAACAGATTGGAACAAAAAAAAAGAAACTTAGGTATGTTTTGTACTGCAATAATGTCGAATCTGGCGTTTTCACTGGTTTTGCTTTTAAACAGGTCTCTTCTTTAAAGAAATTATTTGACTAGGCAGATACTTTCTGTTAGAGCCTGTGTGCGTATTTTAATATAAATTCCTAGCAGTAACATATTCCCTTCCTGTCTGGATACAAAGATGTATTTCACTCTTTGATCCAATGTAAATAGGGGCTAATTAAAACATTTCAGAGTGAACTGAAATGAACCAGTCTAATAAGCTTATTTTTATCTAATGTATTAAAAAATGGCAGAGCACTTTAAAGTACTTTGAAAACAGCTAACTAAAACAGATGATGTACTTCATCATAAAGAGAAAGCATATTTTTTTATTTTTTTTACGTAGAAAGCTAAACCTATCACTCCTCATTAAAAAATGTTTTCTTTTCCAACCTTTCGTCCCTGCATCCGTTTGTGCATGGGCAGATCTGTAAATGGACCAATGGCATACGCGGCGCCTTCAACCACTTATGGCTTTTTGGCCACTAGAAGAACTCTTCAGTCTTGCAATGTTACTGTTCTACTGATGCACATTGACATTTACATTCTCCAACGCGTCCAAAACTCTGCAGCCAGGCTGCTCACTGGCTCGTCTGCCAGGTCTTCAGCCAGACCTGCTCTGAGATCCCTCCACTGGTTGCCAATACGTGAGAGGATAAAGTTCAAATCCTTGTGCATTGTCCACAAGTCCTTACAGGGCAAGAGACCCCCCATCCTGAGGAGTCTAGTTCATCCCTACAAGGCCAATAGGGCCCTCCGCTCCGATCACGGGCACCTCGCCAACGTTCACAGAGTAAAGAGGGCTCGAACAGGAGGACGTCGATTCTCTGTTAATGCGGCAATTCTGTGGAACGCACTTCCTTTCACGATTCGAACCGAACCCAGCTACCTGAGGTATCGTAAGCTTCTCAAAACCCTCCTATTTCCCCAGGATTCCTAAATTTGTATTCCTCTCTCAGTAATCTCTGCTCTATAGCGATGGGACGCTCTCGGGTATCCATGCGCTTTATAAATCTGTTTTCATTTCATTATAAATCTGTTTTCATTTCATTTCATTTCAGCATGTAAAAAGGTGGATCCCAAAACCCCAAGGGTGCCTGGGTCACCAATTGCAAGGGACCACTTGGCAGCCGTACTCACCAAAAGTATTGTTACCTGAAGCTTCAGAAGGTAAATATTGGAATTTTGAGGCCACTGCCGTGGCTGCAGTCAAAACAAAAATGACGTTTCAGAAAGAAACGGACGAGAGGTCCGAGTAAGAATCTGGGTAAGAGTCCACCTTGAGCCAATGCTTTGATGCCCAGACCAAAGTTATGTTTTTAATGAAAAGGGGTAGAGTGTAGCCTTATAGCATATACAAACACTGGCTTTACTGCACACGTTACTCAGATTCCGCCAGCAGTGCTTACAGAATATATTAAAACGGATAGCTTTAAATGCATATTAGAACATTGGAATGTTGGGAGCTCCATTGAAAACAATGGAGTGCTCCGGGCTCATAATGGCTGGAACAAGCCCGGAGCGCCAACATTCCAGTGTTTCTTTGTTCACAGCTCTGGCTGTAAACAAAGGCTTCAAGGAGCCTGAGGGGATTCCAATCCCCTCACGCTCCCTGAAGCCTTTGTTTTATTTGTTAGAACATGTTGCCCTCTAGTGGCAGAATATTCTAATAGCCTTATAGGCCTTCGTAGCTGGGCTATACCGGCTATTAAAGCCCCGCTCCCTTGTTAAAGGCCCTCGCCTTCGGCTCGGGCATTCAACGCTGGAGAGGGCCTTTAATAGCCAGTATAGCCTGCTACAGCAGGCTACAATGCTATAATAAGATCAAAGCAGGGGAAGAAGGCATCAGTTACGCTTGGGCTCCTGTGGATGAGGCCCCATCCCTACTTGGCAGTGTCCCCCTCTATCTGCGGGGAGTATGTAAGCAGTCCAGACTGTGCAATGGTCCTTTAAGAAGTCGGCCCTCTTCTAAGGGCACAATTGAGGTTGGGTTTATGTGGGTTTCGGCACGATCTCTTCACTTGGAGGTGCCAGAACAGCATGGAAGACGCCACCATATGGCACAGCAGAGGCACTGACGCTACATTTGCAATGGAATAACACAACTTTCACTCAGTCAAATACTGGGCTCCAGGTAACTAACATGAGGGAGGAGCTAAAGCACCTTGCTCAGTTTTGCACCTTAAAGCTCATTTTCTGGTGCTCACATAAGGTTGATGACAACTGCGCTGGCAAGCCAAACATAAGAAGCATTGGTAAAGTCAATAAGTTTGGACTTGGCCAGCTAGCAATATGGTTAATTTAAAAAAAAAATCATCTTTCACTGCACGCATATGCCCTAATACATAAATACAAGAAAATGTGCTACCAACTTAATGTAGCGGTCACTTGCTTCCAATAAATAAATTACATTAAAAACAATACTCACTCAGCACTTTTTAATACAAAAATAAGGAAAAAAACCTGCCATGCAGCTATATTTAAAAATGTTTTTTTTTTTATTAATTTCCATTCCAGCAAAACAGCAAAACAATTTTATACATACATAAGCAGTATAGCACAGCACTTCATCACCATAAATAACATCAATTATCATAAAGTTACAATTGTGCAATCTCTCGGCCGTAGGCAGCTATATTTTGAACATTTATAGAATCCCCTTTTAGTTTGAATACAAATCTAATTCTCATTTGTGAAAATAAATGTTACTATTGGCTATGAATTACAATAACATGGAGACATATTTTAAGCACATAAGAATGACTACATATTTTAACAAAAGTATAACAAATGGAAACAAAAAAGCATTGGCAAAGTAAAGTACTGGTTTAACAGCCCGGCACTATAGTGCACCTCTTTTTATGCGGGTATCCATATATTACCCAGCAAAAATGCTGGTGCTCGCAGTGCAAGAGAGAGCAGCTGAAATGGACAGGCCCACTACCCCATACTAACTTGAATAATTTCTTTAGGGCCAAATATGCATAGTCCCGCTCTGTTCCCATAAGTACCTGTCCTTCCGCGGGTTCGATTATATCCTTCTGTGTTTTGTTCAAGGTAGAGTGATGGTAAGACGTATACTGCAAATGGTGGTCATTTATTGTACCTATCCCAATCCTTTTTAAGACGTATTTTTAAGGTTTATTGCAATTTGCGTTGCACCGTTAGGGTGTCTAGAGGACTTGTGCGCAACACAGTGGCAGAAAAGTTATAAACCAAATAGTATGATACATTTCTAGCGTTATCTGAAGAGGACGAAGACAGTGCGCACATATTATTAATTGAGTGTTACCTCAGGATCTAGAATAGTTCAAGTGTTCCCACAATTCTGCTATTGCTGTCGCTCCAGCGTTTGTCTCTTGTAGGGTTATCCGGGACAATCTATTACAGAAACTGATCTTGCACCAGCTCAGAAGGCCATTTTGAGTAAGAGATGATATTAGGGTATGCTGGTTTCCTTGGATTGTATATATTTTAAGTTATTCAGGAAAAAAGTACTGGAGCGTGTATGCAGAGAAAAATAAACCTTTAGCTGGAGTCATGCAGATGTCACATACAACATGCTCACAACCGTAGAGCGCATATCCACATTTCTCAAACCGCCTACGTTCTCTTACTTTAAAACTAATAGCTCTTATTTTCATGCATTAGTTTTCTGAATGACACAAATAGTCCCAACGATATTGAAATAGCAGCCATTCCTCCATAGCATGGATTCCCTTCCCTTCCAGTATGCTGAATAATTCTATTGTTGAGGTGAAGCCCTTTCCCAAGTTCCATCCACAACACTAATTCAATATAGTTTTCAAATACTCAAAATCCTTTAAGTTAATTAATCCTGTTTCGTAAATCATCCTAACGAACGCTGTTTCCCTTGCCTCAATTATTGGGGATATTCAGGATCAATCTGTGCAAACACGAATAGCAGCGGCAAAGCTGTATCTGTAACGCTACCGCAAGAGGAATAAGGAAGAGACGGGTCTATGTCGATCAATGGTTAATTTTATACCCTAGAAGATAAAAGTCATTGGCGTAGCCAATAGATCTCACCTTTGGGACCTTATAAGTGTTTAGTCATCCAGCACAACATCCTTGGTACAACAATAGCAACTGTTGCATGGCTAAACACTTATAAGGTCCCAAAGGCGAGACCTATTGGCTATGTCAATGCTTGTTACTTTTAGTCCTCTACACAAATGTGCAGATATTACTATGTTGGAGTACATGGATGATGTGCATAATGTACAGATGTCTGTATATGTTCACTTTCACACGCATTATCCCTCTTCCAGTTTTCTGCACCCATTGAGATACATGATACTGCACTTAACCTTTCACCAGTCTGTTGGTCTACATATGTTACTGCACTCTCCGTACCCTGATCTCATGATATAGAAATGTTACAGCACCTGTAGCTGTACATGGCTGTTGATGTGTATATTCTTCTCATTTTTATTGAGCTTATAAAGTGCCTGGTTTCTCCAACGGAGTGTCCCCGCGCTAGGACATCACAGACCATGACCACAAGCCCTCTCCCCTACCCCCCCGCCCGAGACCCACAGGCCTAAGATGCGTAAAGTCCTGCCCCCAGAATACTAACACCCATCCGCAGGTTTTAAGTTTTTTACGAAAAATAGTTTCAGATGAATAGGTCCTTAATTCCATAGGAAGATTATTCCAGGCCTTAGCCGCGAGAAAACCAAAGGATCTACCTCCTGACCGCACCTTATGAACCTTAGGTACTACCAACTTAACTGTGCCTGTAGACCTCAGATTCCGGGTAGGTCTATAAGCAGTGAGTAATGGGCACAGATACCTCGGCCCTTTCTCATTGAGTTCAGAGTGTATATCTCCATTTGCCTTCACCTATGAGAACATACTTTTCCAAACACAGAGATGAGACGACCAGAATCTCATAAAGTGTACTTTATTTTTAATATTACATACAAAAGAGAGTGGCCTGCCACCGTCATGTCCACCCACGCCTCTCATCGCACACTGAAGATGGCTGGGTGGTATACGATAAAGTCATTCACCAGTTGTGTGCTGACGGACAAGTCCGACATGCTGTGGAACAGTGTGGGGGCAAACACCACGGATAGGTTTAGCGCTGGCATGTTGTTCACACTGGACTGGAGGTGGACCCTAGAAGAAGAAAGAGAGATCCATTAGGACTCCTTGAAGGTCAAGGGTCAATTCCATCAAAGCTGTATATAGAACAGCCAGGGAGATGTATGCAGCTTTACCTGGTGCCGAGCACAAACCGGGAGCGCAGGAAGAAGACATGGACTTCGTCGCGGTCAGTGACAGTGCACGCGCGGCGACATAGCTCGTTCTAAAGGCCCTTGTACCCAAGAGCAGGTTTGCATATAGGCCCTAACAGCTATGACCTGGCAGGAGGGTTGAAGGGTGGTATTTTTATTTTTAACACAATTTTATTGATTTCATTAAATTTCTTGCAGTATATTCCTTACAGTAATCCGTCAGCGGATAAATAGAAACATTACATCAATTAGTGCGTTATATCTGACAATATATCTCTACGCATGTAAGTGGGTTGAAGGCTTGTATTATGTGTTTTTGCTTTGCTTTTTTCAGACATCTTCATGCTCCTAAATGTTGACACACAGAATGGACAAGCACGCATCACCTGCTTCTTGATTGCCATAATCAGACTACAAGTACAGACACCAAGCAGAACAAATGTGACTAGAATAAAGCAGCGATATATATGCATGAGGCCCCATTGGTCACACAAGTAGGGCTTGTGAGTGATGAAATGAAATTTGTACTTGTATAGCGCACTTATACCCCAACTGGGGTGTCCTGGCGCTGTAACGCATACCGCTGTGGAACCCTTCTTGGCTTTTTCCCTGTGAAATGTCCACTCCTGGGCACCCCCAAGGTGAAGCCAGGCATCCTAGAGCTGTTGGGGCCGTTGTGGAGACTAAGCAAGCTATTGCCCAGAGTCGCAGAGTGGGACCCATGATTAGAATAGGCACTGAGGCGAGAATTATCAGGTCCGAGGAAATTGAGCCAAGACCCGCCGAGGCGGGAATTGAACCCTGGTCCCGGGCTAGACCTCTGCATCAGGGTCTGCCGCTTCTAACCATTGAGCCACACTCCTCCACAAATAGAGGACAGAGATATGTATAAGGTTAGGAGGAAAAAACACTCTCCATAAGGCACCATTGGTCCAAAAATGGGACTGGTAGTGGGAAAGCTTAGAAACTAGAACTTGGCTGGGCTGAAAAACATCAGATGTGAAGGCGAATAATTGTCCATATCGTATTGGGTATCGAAAAGAACATAGTGTTCGGCTGGTAGGTTGGATTTAGACAGGCGGGGACAAATGCTCCATAGGCAGCAGGTTCTTGAGGAGGCATATGAAGCTGTGAAAGGAGGGGGTGCTTATACTATGGAGAGGGGGCATTCCACGCTTTGCCAGAAAAGGCTCTTAGTAGAGTGGGTTTATGCCTGCCACTCCCTGTCTGCCCCTTCAACCAATCCATGCTTTCCTGCCCAGGGACCCTTTATCACTTTCTTACTACTTTTCTTTTTTCCTTTATTACATTTTCTTCTTCACCACCCCTTTTCTGTATAGGTTTTTCACTTTTTTCTAACAATCCTCCTAGACGTCAGCCATTCATAGGAATGTGACTACAAACTGACATAGCCTTTGTTGTTTTTCCTCTCACTCTGTAATCTTTACTGATTACGAATTTAAATTTTTTATTTTTTTTATTTATCATTTCCAGTACATATCATGTACAGCTCCATAGTTTCACCGATTATCAACTTCATTGTCCATACATTTGGACATTACAATTTCTTTCCCGTTTTCTCAATTTACTCTTGCACCAACATATGCAGTATACGTACTTATTACGAATCCACTGAGTCGTTTATAGCATTTTTTCTCAACAAGTCAACCTTAGGGGCCCCAAATATATGTCTACCCGTCTTTTAGCCAGTAGTATCGCTACTGCTATAAACTCACATATCCTCCTCCTCTTTTTTGGGAGCGCGCCCAGCGTGCATACCTGTGGACTACACTGGATCTCATCTGATGTGATATCCCTCAAGTCTTGAACTACATGTGCCCAAAAAATCTTGAATAAGCTCACCATCCCATGCCAGATGCATACAACCTGCTCCGTCTCGCCTGCACCACTTGCATCCATCAGTATCTCTGAGACCATACCTGTGCAGTTTAGCTGGTGTATAATACATTTGCTGTATATATTTAAAATGAATAATACGCAAGCTGCAATTGGATGTTAACAGCTCTGTTAACACACAGCATCTCTCCCATTGCTCCAGTGTCACCTCAGGGTCTAATGTTTCATTCCAGTGTTCAGGGGCCTCAATGTTGGTGCCTCGGCTCTCTTCTAGCGCGGTCTTATATAATTCAGTGACGAGCTGGCCCCGTGTGGGGCTAGCTAGAAATGTCTGTAATGGTTGGAGCACTGGTGGGTCCTCTGGGAACTCAGAGCATAGTTCCTGGATCGCTGCACGAAGTCGATAACATATGAATGTGAATAGGGGCATTTTGTACTGTATATAGTTGAACTTGTGAGATGTTAGAAATGTCCCTTCTGGGTTTACATCTCCCACCTTATCTATACCTGCCTGCCCCCTGTTCCTGTATGACTGATAAGGCTGGGTGGTGTCCTAGAGGGAGTGACGGGGCGTATAACTGAGGTTTATTGGCTTTCGCACCCAAAATCGGCCATGCGAATGTGGTGCAATATATCATGTTTATTTCTGGGCGCGGTATTCCTCGTCTCTTGGGTGCTAGAATGTAGCGAAGTGGTGTGCGGTAAGCTTTTCTGCCTTCTACTGTCAGATGCAGTGTGTACATATGGGGGCGGGGGGGTTATACTAGTAGTGTGCAAATTGAGCCTGTACACATGTAAGCCTTACCCAACCTGTTTATATGACCTGGTCAGTGCCTCCCATTTAATGCGTGCCGTTTTCCTGCCCATATTAGCTCTTGCCGGTGAGTGTGTATAGTTTTAAAAAGGGGGCTCAGTAATATGATACGTATATTTGTATACAAATATAAAAATCGCGATAGTACTATAATTTTTTATCCTGTCCGCTACGGATAGTGGCATACTGATCCACCTCTCAATTTGATTCTCCAGTTTTGCGATTGTCCTTTCATATACTCCCTTATTATCTCCTCTGGATCTCTATGTATCCATATTCCTGAAAATGTTACAGGGTCCACAGTACATTCTAAAGGGTAATCTAGCGCATGTGGTAAAAACTTTAACGTTAAGGGTATTATTATTGACTTCGACTAGTTCATGCAAAGGCCTGAGTATTGTTCAAAGCGGATATATTTCCGGAGTATTGGGGCGAGCTGTGTTCCGGGGTCCCTGACATACAGCACCGGGTCGTCCACATATAATGAAATATGTATTTGTCTCTGATGGAAGCGTAGTGTCGAGGTCGCAATGCCATTGGTTGCAGAATTAGAGATAAAAATAGGGGGGACAGAGATGTCTGGTGCCCCTATAAATTGACAGTATTTCAGATGTATACCCATTTATTTGCACTCTCGCTCCACGGCGGTATACAGTAATCTTATGAATCTCTGAAACCCTCCGGGATCCCCATTTGTCATAGAATTTTAAACATATATTCCCAAATCCACAGAGTCAAATGCCTTAGCAGCATCTAATAGTACTGCTGCAGCCTCTAATTTCGGGTTGAGTTGAAGGTATAGCGCAAAAAGCGTACATAGATAGTGCATGTTGGCTCTAGTCGGTATAAACCGGACTTGTCCATGAGAATGATTGTCAATGTTTGCAATCTAGCCGCTAGCACTTTTGTTAGGGTCTTCGCGTCCATGTTAATGAGAGACAGCGTGCAGTAGAATTCCCAGTGGGTCGGTGACATATCTGGTTTCAATAAAGCTATTATTAAAGCCTCACAAAGTGGGGATAGAAGGATTCCATTCTTCAAAGCCTCTTTGTACATCTCTAGGATATAGGGTATAATCAAGTCTGCAAACTCTTTATCGAATTCACTAGTCAATCCATCCAGACTTGGTGCTTTCTTGTTCAGCAATGTACATATGGCCACAAGTATTTCTCCTTCATCTATGGGCTGGCTTAGATATTCCCTCTGCCCATTCGATAGCCATGGAAGCGCTATACCCACTAGAAAGTCATCTAGTGCCTCTGCATTAATTTGTCCCCGGGATGCATATAGTCCTTCATAAAATTCCCTGAACTGTGTTACTATTCCAGGTATGTCATAGTGATCTACTCCATCTCTGTTCGTTATCATGCTCGTAGTAGTTTGTCTCTTACCTGGGGTTATTCTATTGACCAAGTTATGGCCTCATCTTCCCACTTCACCGTATGCTCTTGCGACATTGCGACAGACTATACACTGCGTTTCGTTCTGTGCCAGGTCGTTATAGTCTGTAATCTGTTCACGTATAGAATCCAGGGTGATTGGGTTTGGTGCCATAATCTTTTTCTAATTGTTGTAGGGTGTCTTCTATCTGTTTCAATTGTCTGCATATATCTTTCAGTATTCCGGCCTTTGTACTTCTACATACACCCCGAATTGTGACCTTAAATGCTTCCCATAAAGTGCTTTCCTTCTTAACCGAGCCCTTATTAATTTCAAAATAGTCTGCAATGGCTTGTCAGATGGTGGTCTTACATACTGGGTCTAATAGTGCGTCTGCCCTGAATCTCCACGTAAATTGTCAAGGAGTGCATAATGGTATTTTTATTGCAGGTGCCACCGGATTGTTATCAGAGAGCATCCTTGCCAAGTGTCTCAGCCCTGCTTGTGGGCCTTGGCATAATACTTTCTGCTACTGGTTTCTTTTCGGAATAGTGTATTTTCCATAAATGCAGCCAGTCCTGAGAGTCCTCCTCTTCCGCTGTTTTTTGTTTTTGTTTTTTTTGACGCAATAAATCTCAAAAAGACTTTGGCTGCCTTTGGGCTGGTGCACATCTTTTGTTGGCCACCATAGTCTATACGCAGACGTGCTGGATACAACACTGCGTACGGTATTTCAGCTTTCTGTAGTTGCTGTTTTATGGTTAAGTAATCTGTTCTCGCTGCTTGGACGGCTGCTGCAAAATCCGGGCAAAAAGATACCTGGTATCCTTGGTAATTAAGCTCTCTCTGCGATGCACTGTGTCCCGGTCACGGTTATTGAGTAATTTAGCAATAATGGGTCGCGGTGTGGCAACTGGAGGAGGCCCCCCTGTCAAAATCTATGGGCTTGTTCTAAGACTAGCATATTGGACAGGTTCTCTTGTCTGAAGAAAGTGGCTAGCATCTGTTCTCCATCCGCCCTGTGTTTGCGGTCTATGGAACACCAAGAATGTCTTCAGCGTTCTTCTAAGTCTTCATTTTTCGCCTGTATGACCTCTAATATTTTCTCCACGGCTGTGCACAACCCGGTTACTGTGTGTATTTCATCTTCTGCATTCGAAAGTCTTTGCTCTGCTTCCGTTAACCTGGATGCTTGCTTATTCAGTTTTGTTGATATGTTATCTATACGCAATTTTAGGGAGTCAATTTTGCCATCTATTAATAGGAGGCTCTACTGCATGGCTTGCAATTTAGATTCTATTGCTGACGCTCCCTGCATTTCAAAGTCCAGATCTGAGTCTCTATGCGCTTCCTGTGTATCCCCGAGAGATTTCTTTGCTTGAAAAGTTTATCTTGGTAGGCTTTTATTTGTTTTCCCCATGTCTGTAGTGTGGTGGCGCTTTCGTTTTTCTCGTCTGCCCTCTATCAATGGCCAAACTCTGTGACGCAGCAGGAAGTTTCAATATCAGTACTGCTTTGTTCTGTACTCCCTTAGTCCGCTGCAACAGAAAAATAGGTGTTGACAGTCGGAGTCGTCTCTCATGCAATGTACGGCTGACTCCAATGTGAGAGCTGCTGGGAAAAGAGAACATTTCGGCTGGGATGGAGGGGAGTGGATGCATCGGAGAGAGTCTGAAAGTTGTGCATAGCCTTTTTGGCTCAATAGTTTAGGGAGCTACATGTCCAACATACTTACAAATACTGCACTTCACACAATCCCATGGGGTGGAGTAATGAAGTACCTAACCCACGGAGCTCCCGTGTTAGGGGGGGCACACACCAGGATGGTCCCAGTGGTGTAGCAAGGTCAGGTGGTACCCGGTGCAGAGAATTTCTTGTCACCCCCAACTTGACAAAATGGCAAAAGGAAAATGCGACTTACCAGTATGCATCTGTTCTTGGCATGCAGATTCACACACTATGCATAGATGCCATCTGGTGTTGGACCCGGATGTTTGCATTTTTTTATTGTCTTGGAAAGTCTTTGGAAGTCACGCGATAGGTGAATCCCCCTTTGGACAATAGTGCGCATGGGCATTGACTCCATATTAAAAAAAAAACAAAAAAAATCGCCAAGAAGGGAAATGATGGAGTTTTGTGAGAACAGACAGAGATGTCCATGTATGTTGTATCTAAAGATAATACTGAAACAGATCAAGGTAGCCGTGGAGGTGGGTGGGCGTGGGTCAATCTGCAGCTCTACATGCCAAGAACAGATGCATACTGGTAAGTAGCATTTTCCGTTCGAGGCATATGAGCTGCAGACCACACACTATGCATAGATTGCATAGCAGTACTGTCCCTTTAGCGGCGACCACCAATATCTGTTGCAGTAGTTTGAAATAATGTTTTGAGTACAGCTTGGCGCACACTAGCTTGTTTTATTTGCACATCTACACAATAGTGTTTTGTGAATGTGTGCGGTGTAGACCATGTAGCTGCTTTGCAGATGTCATCTAAGGGAATGTTTTCTAAAAATGCCATTGATGCCCCTATCTTGCGAGTGGAATAGAAATAGAAAGTGTACGTTTTGCTTTGTGATTGCAAATTTGTATACATTTGACAATCCACCTTGCAATTTCAGACTTTGATATGGGATTGCCTTTATGCGGTGGTGAAAAGGAAACAAAACGCTGTTTTGTTTTACAAAAAGGTTTTGTTCTGTCAATGTAGTAAAGAAGTGCTCTTTTTACATCTAATGTATGAAGAGCTCTTTCTGCTACTGTTTGTGGTTGTGAGAAGAAGACTGGCAACTCTACTGATTGGTTGAGATGGAAGGGAGTAATAACCTTTGGAAGGAATTTGGGATTTGTTCTGAGAACCACTTTGTTATGATGGAGTTGTAAAAAATGTTCTTGAATAATTAGTGCCTGTAGCTCACTGACTTTTCTGAGAGATGTGATAGCCACAAGGAAAGCAACTTTCCATATAAGAAATTGTAGCTCACTTTTATGCAAAGGTTCAAATGGAGGTCCCATTAACCTAGTGAGCACGATGTTTAGATTCCACACTGGAGAGTGTGGTACCCTGGGAGGAATTATTCTTTTGAGGCCTTCTATAAATGCTTTAATGGCAGGTACTCTGAATAATGACAGATGTCTATTTTGCAGGTAGGCTGCTATGGCAGTGAGATGTAATATGATTGATGTGTAAGCTAGATTACATCTTTGAAGATGTAGCAGGTAACATATGGTGTTTTGAATAGACGCATCTAGAGGATTGATTGTGTTATTGGTACAGTATATTACAAATCTTTTCCACTTGGCTGCATAGCAGGCTCTAGTGGTGGGGCGTGTAGCTTCTTTTATGACATTAAGACAATCAGATGGAAGATTTAGAAAACCAAATTCTAGGACTTCAGGAGCCAGATCGCCAGGTTGAGCTGTGCTGGATCTGGGTGTCTGATCTCTCCATGGTTCTGTGTTAAAAGTTGTGGGGAGAGATGTAGTTTTTAGTGCTGGACTACTGATAGTTCCAGCAATGTTTTGTACCAGGGTTGTCTGGCCCATGTTAGAGCAACTAGGATCAGTGTTAGTGACTGTTGTTGCAGTTTGCGTACCGCTAGTGGAATGAGTGGGAGAGGCGGAAAAGCGTAGGCAAATCTGCCTGACCAATTCATCCATATTGCATTGCCTTTGGACAATGGGTGTGGATATCTGGGGGCGAAGCTTGGGCATTTTGTGTTTAAATGTGTGGCGAAGAGATCTATCTCTGGATGCCCCCACATTACGAAAAACGGTTGCAGGACGTGTGGATGAAGTTCCCACTCATGGATCTGTTGTGTCTGACGACTTAACAGATCTGCCATCTGATCCTGGAAGATGTTGGGCTAACAGGAATATGTTCTGAGGAATTGCCCATCTCCATATGCTCTGTGCTAGTTGAGAGAGCTGCAAAGCGTGTGTCCCCCCTTCTTTTTGTAGATAATACATCGCTGTTATATTGTCCGTCCAGATTAAAATGGCTTTGTTTGATACGTGTTTCTGGAATGCTTTTAATGCCAGAAATATTGCTAGTAGCTTCAAATGATTGATGTGGTGTAACTTTTGCTGTGGTGTCCACCTGCCTTGTATGGTGTGATGTAGTAGATGAGCTCCCCAGCCGGTGAGTGATGAGTCTGCTGTTAACACAATTTGTGGAACCGGGTCTTGGAAGGGTTGCCCTTTGGAAAGGTTTTGGGTGTTCCACCACTGCAGAGAGCGATGTGTGCGGCCGTCTACCAACACCAGATCTGTTAACTGGCCTTGAGCTTCTTTCCACTGACGTGCTAAGCATTCCTGGAAGGGGCGCTTCTGGAGTCTTGCAGGAGGTACTATGGATATACAAGAGGCCATCATCCCTATGAGTTGCATGAACACTCGAGCTGGTAGCGAGTGTTGCAGTTGGAACTTTGTTATAAGGGCCTGCATGCTTGCTAACCTGGCTGGATTGGGATATGCAAGGCCTTTTGAGGTGTCTATTGTGGCACCTAGGTATTGTTGGATGCGGGATGGTTGGAAGTGAGACTTTGGGTGATTTATTGTAAACCCTAAGTCATGCAGTAGTTGGATTGTGGTGTGTGTGTGTGACCTACATACTGAGTATGTGACTTGGCTTTCATGAGCCAGTCGTCCAAGTATGGGAAGACATGAATTTGTTGTCTTCTTTAGTGGGCTGCTACCACTGCTAGACATTTTGTGAATACTCTGGGTGCTATGGTAACTTCGAATGGGAGTACCTTGAACTGGTAATGCTGACCGTCCACTACAAACCGAAGATATTTCCTGTGAACCGGGTGAATGGAAATGTGGAAGTAGGCATCCTTGAGATCTAAAGTGGCAAGGAAATCGCCTTGTTTTAGAAGGGGAAGGACTTGTTGAAGAGCGACCATGTGAAAATGGTCTGAGGTCTAATATGGGCCTCAGGGTTCCATCCTTCTTTGGGATTAGAAAATACAGGGAGTAAACTCCTGTGTTTTGATGGTGAAGGGAAACTGGTTCTATTGCATCTTTGTGCAGTAGGGAAAGCACCCCTGGTTTTAGCAGCATTAAATGTTCTGTTGACATTGGGCGCTGTTTGGGTAGCATATTGGGCGGAGAGGCAGTAAGCTCCAGGCAATATTCAGGTTGGATAATTTGTCTCATCCACCTGTCTGTGGTGATATTGTTCCAGACAGGTAGGAACTGGGTTAATCGTCCCCCGACTGGAGTGGGATAGTCCGGGGGAGCGACGGGAAGTCATTGTTTGGGGGTGGTGGCAGTACAAGTATTGATAGTTTTGCTCCTACCTTTGCTGTTATTGCCCCTGTGGCCTCCTCCGGGAGAGGAGGTTTGTGTGGAACTTTTATATGAAGTGGAGACGTTATCTGTGTGGAAGCCTCTAGAGGCGCCCATATAAGAGGAGCGACGAAAAGAACTTCTGGGAGCGTGCGATTGCAAGGCTCCCATTGATTTGGCAGTGTCAGTGTCTTTTTTCATCTTCTCTAAAGATGAATCCACCATAGGTCCAAATAAGTGTTGTTGGTCAAAGGGTTGGTTCAGTATGGTAGTCTGAACCTAAGGTTTAAACCCTGATATTCTTAGCCAGGCATGTCTGCGTAAAAGGACACTGGTATTTATGGCTCCGGAGGCTGTATCTGCAGCATCTAGAGCACACCCCCAATAGAGGTATTGGTTACAAGTTTACCTTCCAGTATAAGATCAGTGGCTCTTGTCTTATATTGATCTGGAAGGTGTTGTAGTAGGGTCTCTAGCTCGTCATAGTGTGCCCTATCGTATCTGGCTAGTAAAGCCTGTGTGTTGGCAATCCTCCATATGTTGGCTGCTTGTGACGCTGTTCTTTTGGCAGATGCGCCCAAGAGTTTTGACTCTTTGCCAGGTGGTGGAGCATCACCGGAGGTTTGAGAACTGGCCCTTTTCCTGGCGTTTGAAACAACCAAGGAATCTAAGGGAAGTTGTCCCTTATTGTATGCAGTCTGAGTTGGGGCAGCCTTGTACTTTTTTCTATTCTAGGATTAATGACTCTAGCTCTAACTGGGTCTTTAAAGACTTCAGGATCGTGTTTAATTACCCCTTTTAACATTGGTAGAATTGAGGTGGACCTTTGGGATGTTGCAAAAGTGTCCATAAGGAAGTCTTCTTCTATGGGGTCTGTATGTAAGTTTACCCCGTGGTATTGTGCAGCCCTGTGTATTAGTTGAGTGAAACCTATAGTGTCCTCTGGAGGAGATGGTCTACATGGATAGACATCTTGTGGTGTATCAGGAACATCTGGAGTGCCATCATTTTCCCATGAGTCATTTGGGATGTGATGAATAGGCCCCTGTGGAGGTTCATTTTCCCCTTCATCACCAGTGGTATCATCATCATGTGGAGGTGGAGGAGATTCTGATGGTATTAGAGATGGAACAGGAGAAATGTATAGTGGAGGAGGAGGTGGAGAAGGGATCCTTAAAGAAGAGGTAGCAATTTTTCTTTAAAGGATGTGGAGATGGTGTAGGTTTGGCCATTTTCCATTTTTTCGAGTCCGAATGCTTGTGTGGCACAGTCTTTGGAGTTGTTGTATGCACATTTGGTTTGGAATGGGGGACTTTTGTAATTTCTAATTTCTAATTTAAAATATTTCTAGAGCGCAACGTACACCTTGCGGTTTCTTGGCGCTGGGGGGATTGGCTACTGCAGAAAAAGAGACCAAAAGGAAAGATAAAGGAAGTATTAGAAGAATTTAAGAGGGAAAAGCCTGGCTGAAGAGGAATGTTTTGAGATCTCTACGAAAGGGAAGGTACTGAGTAGCAGAGCGGAGGTGATCAGGGAGTGAGTTCCAAAAGGTTGGAGCCAGGGTGGAAAAGCTGGCCCCGCCCCACTTTTTACGTGTGAAGCGAGGAGTCTGAAGAAGGGACATGGAGGAAGACCGGAGTTCTCTTGCAGGTACATAGGGATGGATAAGTGAAGTGATAAACGCGGGGGCAGTGCCCTGGCGGGCCTGAAAGGCCATGCAGCCGATCTTAAAAAGGGAACGTTCTTTTACAGGGAGCCAGTGAAGCTCCCTGAGAAGGGGGGTGGAATGGTGATAACGAGGAAGGCCGTACACCAGTCGCGCTGCCTGGTTTTGGATAATCTGGAGTCTACGCAAGCTGTATGCGGGAATACCATGATAGAGGGCGTTTGCGTAGTCCAGTCGCGATATCACAAGTGCAGCCACGATGATCTTAAGTGCCTGGGGGGAAAAGAAACGGGAAATAGAGCGGATAGTACGAAGAGTGAGAAAGCAAGAGGAAACCACAGAACTGATATGTGAATGGAGAGTGAGCTGATTATTTATTTTTACACCAAGAGTTTTGACTGTGGTGGAAGGGGTGGGTGAGGGACCGAGAGAGGGGGGCCAGAAAAAAGAGTTCCAGGGGCTGGATGAACCACCCGTGAGAACCAGCTCGGTTTTATCCGGGTTCAACTTAAGGTGGTTGTGGTTCATCCAGTCCCTGATGAAAGTCATAGTTGACTGGAAGTTAGAGACAGAGAGAGGAGAAGAGGATAGATCAAAGATGAGCTGGAGGTCATCCGCGTAGTTATAGACGGTGACCTCCAGCTGCTGAAGTGCGAAAATGAGAGGAAAGATATAGAGATTGAAAAGCAAGGGGGAAAGAGAGGAGCCCTGGGGAACACCGCACGTGACGGGCAGAGGAGTGGCCGTGAAGTTACCTAACCGAACCGCCTGAGTGCGGTCCCTCAGAAAGGAGGAGAGCCAGACGAGGGCTGATCCCCCGATACCGGCCGCCTTGACACGGGTAAGTAAGATGGTGTGGTCCACCGTGTCAAAGGCGGCGGAGAGATCGAGGAGGACCAGTGCCTGGTGCTTGTTCTCATCCATGCCCTTTCTGAGATTGTCTAGGACTGCGACCACGACTGATTCGGTCGAGTGCCTAGGACGGAACCCGGCTTGGCGGGATGCCAATCCTCCGCTTGCCTCAACATGGGCGCTAAGTGCCGCAGTGACGTGGCGTTCCATCACCTTGCCCAGAAAGGGTAACAAGGAGATGGGGCGATAGTTGGCCGAGATGGAAGGTTCCGCGCCAGGTTTTTTCAATATGGGCACTATTGTTGCAGCCTTTAGCGCAGAGGGCACAACACCCTGTGCCAAGGAGCTGTTGAGGAAAGCGATGGGGAGGTCAGGGCAGCTGGAGTAAATTTGCTGCAGGACTCGCGCCGGGCAAACGTCCACAGGAGACCCTGACTTCACTTTGGGAAGTATCTCCAGAAAGGAGTCCTGGGTGAGAGGGGGAAAGGATGTAAATGGGACTAGAACGGACGGAGGGGAGGAATCGACGAAGGCAGACGAGGGTGGTGGAATGTTGGTCTTAATGGTGACAATTTTCTCTACGAAATAGGTGTTCAGTTGGTCACAGAGGAGCTGGGAAGGAGGAATTTGGGACGAGGTTCGGTCTGAGAATGCCAGGTCATTCACTATGCTGAAGATTTCCCTGGTTTTATTTTCTGCAGAGGTTATTTTTAAAGAAAAATAGGAAGTTTTTGCATCCAGGATTGCAGATTTATATTTGGCCAGTGCTGATAGAAAATGGATTTTTAATGAGGGGCTGTAATTTCTCCTCCATTGCCTCTCCGCCCGTCGGGCACTCAGTTTGAGATCCTTTAGGTGGTCATTAAACCATCTATTGGAGTCCTTGGGACGGCGGATGGAGATACGGCGTAAAGGCGCCACTAAGTCGCAACCTCCAGCCAGCCAGATGTTAATGGCCTTAGCTTGAGAGGCAGATGATAAGCCCTCAAGAATGGGAATGGAGTTGCAAAGTGAGGAGGTCAAGGAGGGATAATCCAGTCTGTTCCAGTTCCGCGCCCAGGTGTTTTTGGTATGCGGAGTTTTAGGCATCAGGTTTCGGAGAATGGAAAAGGAAATGAGGGTGTGGTCGGACCATGGGCACAGCGAAACAGCAGCCGAGGCCACAGGGAGGTTAAGGGACCAGACCTGGTCCAGAGTGTGCCCATGGGAGTGAGTGGGAACGGATATGTGTGACACAAAGTTGAGGGATGAAAGATAGTCCGTGAATTCTTTAGAGGCTAAGCACTCATGTGGGTCTGAGGGCCAGTAATTGAAGTCCCCTAGGACCAAGACCGAGGCAAAGTTGACCACCAGGTTAGCCAACAGATCTTGAAATGCCGTAAAAAATGAGGGTAAGGACTGAGGTGGGCGCGGTACATAAGGAGACAAGTGATGGGGGGAGAAAAAGAAAGAGAGCGAACTACCAGGAAATCAGCAGGGGGAATAAGGGGAAAAGGAAGTTGTTGAAAGTTCAGCTCCGACCGAGCAATTAGGGCGAAGGTCGGTTCCGAAGGTTTGGTTGGAGTCTTTGGAACTGGCTGCTTGGTTGGCTCCGATGATTTTTTCGGATCGGAGGTGCCAGATGTCTTTGGAACTGGTTGTTTTTTCGGTTCCAATGGTTTTTTGGAATCCGAAGGTTGATTAGTGGGTTTCGGAACCGGTGGCCCTTGATCCGAAGTGTGAGTGTCTTTTGGGTTCGGTGCCCAATGCGCCGGTGTGGAATCAGGCGTCGGCGCGGACGAGGACGATGGTTTGTCTTTCTGTTTCTCTTTCAGTTTCTCTTTAGTCGGTGCCGAGGATGGAGTTTTGCAAAAACAACAGTTGATGGACACTGACATCAGGCTGGCTCAATCCCGAGTGGCCTGAAGGCTTATTTGCAGACTTCTTTGCTGAGCCCGAAGGAGGGGCGTGGAAAGTTTTATCATGGTATGCACCTAGGCCCGAAGGTGAAGGTGTTACCATAGCCTTTAAATGGGTGGGTGGGTGGGGGGGAGGGGTCGACGTCAGTACTTACGACCCGTTGCTTCAGAGACGCTGAAATTGCCTTCTTCCTTCCGCTCCTGCTCCGGTACATTGATGCCTTGCTGGAAGATGTCGTCTGGTATCGATGTCAATGATTGAGCCATGCTTCTTCGAGCTCGATGATCTCTGATGGTTTTCTTGGAGTGGAAAGAGGCACAAGCCGGACAGTCTTTGGCCTCGTGCTCAGGTGAAAGGCAGAGGTTACACACCTCAGGCAGATCGGCATGTGGAAACCTGGATCCACAATGAGGCCATTTTTTGAAAGGAGTCCTTTCCATGAGCCAAGAAGGCCTGATGGCGCAGCTAGGCCCGAAGGCCTGCTTCAACGACCGAAACCGAAGTAAAAGTTTGTAGAGATGTGCGTCGAAAGGGAAACGCAATCGAAAACAATACCGAAGAATTGGGTAAGGATTGCGCGTCGAAAGGTAACTCTAACGATACCGAACTGGAACGCGTGGAACACATCCGAGCCCAATGGCGTAAAAAAACTATTTGAAGATGGAGTTGATGACCATGCGTACTATTGTCCAAAGGAGGAGTCACCAATCTCGCGACCTCCAAACACTTTCCAAGACAATAACAAACTGCAAACATCCGGGCCCAAAACGAGATGGCGATCTATGCATAGTGTGTGATCTGCAGCTCATATGCCTCGAATATATGTGTTGAAAGCACATATTTTTGCCATATTGACCCCCCCCTCCCTCAGTGATGACAACAGGGGCGGCCGGCAGCCACTGCACCTCCCTTCCTAAACCACTGGGTGGTCCCCAGTAACACTCATCAACATCTACCAAAGCTGAATGGATTATTTTATTAACTGTCGTCTCTCTTCTTAGCTGTAGAAGTCATAGTACAGGGAGGGAGGTGAGGGGGTGGCACGAGAAGTTGGGGCTTTGACCTTTGTTTTTGCATTTGTCTTACTGCTGCAACATCTTCGCACCCCGCCATCCTATGGTTGTAGGTGGGTGTACATGTAACTATGTACCTGTGAATAAAACAGAGTTAACCATGAAGTGTCTTGATGTTTCTACAGGGTCAGATTTATGTTAGGAGTGACCTCGTAAGGGATCAGTTACACATTCTATCGGACGTGGCTAAGTAGCCAAAAAACAACGGAATGGAATGCAGTCTGAGCAATTACCAGTGGTTGAGATTTAATCAAGCATGTGCTCCATAACCTTTTTGTTTCCTCAGTACGATGCCTTGCGGGTCCTGTGTTCACTGTGACATAGGACTCAAGCTGCACCCTGGTGATGAGACCCAAAAGTGCTGAGACTGGTCTAGAGTTGATTGTATTCCTGGCTCCGGCTTGGCGATTCAGGCTGGACTGCCCCCATTGAACCAGGACCAAGGCTGATCAGGGGAGGCAAGTGGGCAAAAAAAAAATGGATCGAAAAGCAACCTCAATTAATTACCAGTGGCTGACATTATTTCAGACATTCCACCCATCACTTTTTGTTGTTTTCCACACATCAGTGTGTTCAAGAGGACTTTGAGGTTAGGAAATGGAGAAGCTGCCAGCCCTCCAGACAACTAGTGTGCTGCCAGGCCTGCCAGTTGTTCAGCCCCCACTGGCATGTCTGTTTTCCTGTACACCACGTTAGCGGATGTTTGTGGCATTGTCTGGCTGGATGACCTGGCTGTCCGCAGCAGGAGAGCTTGTCTTTTTCCTGCTATCAATGTCCTTTCGGAGTTATGGGTTCTTTGACCTCATTCAACAACATGCATTCAACCCAAACAAACTGAAGGGCTACAGACCTCTTTGATGAACTTTATATTCATCCCAGTCAATGTTCCACACTTTGTTGAAACTGCAAGGAATGTCGATAAAGGTACTCATCATCCATGTGTGAGCAGTACTCTGCAGAAAGGCAACTCCATGTTTTTTTACTTCACTTTCAGTAATAGTCATAGGTCCTGATTTAGAGTTTGTCGGAGAGGGTACTCTGTCACAAATGCTAAGGAGTACCCTCCCTGCCAAACTGACGTTCCACCCCCCCATTTAGAGGCGGGCGGAACTGAAGTATGTCAGAGGCGGCGACTACTCTGTTTCCGCTGCTCTCATACACCTCCATCGGAGGTTTGGCCATTTGACCACCCGCCTGATTTAGAGAGGGAGACAAATGGCCAGTTTTCAGTATCCGTGTCATGGGAAGTGAAAACTTGTAAATTTTTATCATCAAAAACACAATCCCAGTTTGGGATTTTGTTTTTTAAACTAAAAGAAATACTGAAGGTTTATGTGCGGCTCCATCATATTGATGGATCAGTTTATGAAACTTTCAATACATTGACAGGAACCGCCATGACGGGAGTTCCTGCCAGTGCAAGAGATGTCGGATGGGTGGAAATCTCTAAATTCAGCTGGCAGAGGGCGTTTGCCATGGCGGTAGTAAAGTACTCAGCTATGCGGATGGTACATACTCCTTCCACTGAGCCCTAAAAGAGGCCCTTATACATCCTCCGTCCAATTTGTCTCCACTACCATGTTATTTCATGGGCTAGATACAAGATCAGATGCCTGGACGAAAAAGAATTTTATTAATTTAGGAATCTCCCATAATCATCCAAGATGGAGGGGTCAATGAGACCCATCATTTGGAAATCCCAAACTAATGCATCACTTCCATTTTTAACAGAGTAAAAGCCTCTTTGCATTAACAATAGCTTACATTTTCGGTCTGTTCACTCCAATAAGCAATGGGATTCCCGGGGAAAAATGAGGTTTGTCCAAGTTTTCGGCATTCACAAACCCATCTGACACCCAAAGAGCACTGTGCATGTGATGCCTCAGCTCCTTCTGTCTTCAGAAGGGTGGCAGGATGACGTCAACGTTCAGTGATTTCCACTAACTCCAGCTGCACCAGATTCAATACCTGTTGTATCACTTGATGATGAGGTCCCTCTATCAAACGTGGCATAAACAATCAAGAGAGCGATCAGGACACATCAGACATGCAACATCAGCATTACCAAAGGGGGTCCTCCCGTCTTATGGGCTAAGAGTACAGAAAACCGCCAACCACCAACTATTTTACACTTTAGGAGAAAGCTCAGTACCCTACTTTACAAACATCGCATCGCGCATTATAGCTCTCTTGATTACTTCACTATCTAAAGATTCCTCCATGATCCTCTCTGTTCCGTTCCTTGCTACCCCTCCATTGTCTTGCTCCATCCAGTGTTTCCCTTCTGTCTGCCTATCCCCTTTCTGTTTAGCGTCCCATAGCACCCACATTTTCTTGCACCTGGCATATCTACATTTTCCTAGCACCCCGAAATCCTACAGGACTCTGTTGTTAGATATCTAAGTTTGTTACCCAGATCGGAAGAGATCCATTAAAACATTGTTACATGAGGAGAAGAACCAAGGTTCAAGGATCCAGCAATTGGACTCTCACCGGGTGAAGGATGGGACCAGAATCTTCTCTACCTACTACCCAAGAGCTGCGGTAGGGATTGGGTAGCAGTAATATGAGATCTCTTTATAAGGAGGCCTATTTATGAAATAGTCCCACAGTGCGGCAAGCCACCTTGCGTGACAGGGAAACGTATTTACGCTTAATTCCTGCCTTTACCTCTGTGCTGGTGCCCTTTTGGCAGCCTCGCGCCAACGCAGGCACCCTTGCACCTTCCTGCACAGAAACACTCCTCAGAGGGATATTCCTATATCCATGTAAGCTGTAGAATGCATCACACCTTGTGGAGAAGTGTGGCTCAATGGTTAGAGCGGCAGACCCTGATGCAGAGGTCTGGCCCGGGTCCAGGGTTCAATTCCCGCCTCGGCGGCTCTTGGACTCAATTTCCTCGGACCTGATAATTCTCGCCTCGGTGCCTATTCTAATCATGGGTCCCGCTCTGCAACTCTTGGCAATAGCTTGCTTAGCCTCCACACCGGCCCCAGCAACGCTTGGATGCCTGGCTTCACCTTGGGGGTGCCCAAGAGTGGACATTTCACAGGAAAGCCAGGCTGGGTTCCACAGCGGTATGAATACAGCGCTACGAGACCTCTGGGTAGAAGTGCGCTATATAAATACAAACACATTTACATTCACACGTACAAAGAGGAAGTAACAAGGAGAAATACAGATACTCTCCTTGCTCTGCATATCTTTTTGGCACGTTCCCAGGTTTACCAGTTCTGGTAAATCTGGGAATGCTTCAAAAGCCATGGGAGGTGCGTGGGAACACCCACCGCAACACCCATGCAATGCTACCCTGTCGCAGTGTAAGGTAATGCAGTGAGTTGCGCTGTGTTGCCTTATTCCAGGTTTATGGAGCCACTCAGGGCCACACAAGCAGGCCTTGTGTGGCTTCATACAGCTGACTTCAAGTTTGTGTCACTCTTGCACCACGTGACGTGCTCCAAGAGCAATACAAACCCCCTCGTTGATAGGCCCCCAGGCCTCTACTTCGATTACACAGAGTGTATGGCTCGTTATTTCCTGGGGCTTACTCTTAGCTACATGCGAGGAGAAATTGATGTTTGAAACAAGGCAGAGTCCGCTTGTGTTGATGGACTAAGGAAGGAGCATCACATCACACACAAGTAGAGGAAGAGGGTAGGAACAGTATCCAGCAGTGTGGACTCAAAACATAACTATGGGGGGAGTTGTAAAGACAAGCTCAAGTTTAATTTCATGTTTGGGAAACTAATGTAGAACTGTGAAGACTGAGGAAGCTAGAAGATTCATCCCCTCTGTAAGGACTAAGATGTCAGTGGCATGTAAAAGCAAGCCTTCAAACTGGACCTTGATTTCACATTAAAGAAAACAAGGTACTCGTGTCATGTTTATTCAGCTATAGTAAAGTTTGAAAACAGAACTAAAAAACAAGTCCCTTAAAGAGATCCTGAATAAAGCAAAGTCCTCCATCTATGGACAGATCACAAAGAGGTCTTTAGCAAAGGCTCAGATTTCAGAGGTCGCCAATTTTACTACCTGCAACGATAGCTCGTTTATAGGCCATGGTCTGGCATCGTCTTTGACCCAGATGTCACAACATCATGTATACTTCGAAATTGATTGGCAACAGGAGCCAATGGAAGATTGAAATCACAACATTAGGGTGACCTATAAGAAATCTGACAAATGTCTTTCTTATTGTTCTTCACATGTGCGTTATCCACGATGGGGGGGAAGAGCACCTCGTGTCCTGTGGCATGTCCTCTTCTGTCGCACCCCTCAGAAGCAGCACAGCATCTCAGGAGTTAGCTCTATGGTTCCAGAATCGCCTGTTATGTCTCTACCACAGTGGACGGCCATTGTCTTGGGTAGCAGGAGAGCAGGGGTTGTGTCGGTCTGGTATATCTGGGTATGTGTCACTATGTAGGGAACTCGAGGTACTTTAAGCGCCTCATTATTTCTGCTGAGAGTATGAAGATTCTCTCCAGGACCTGCAAACAGCACTGAAAGATCATCTACGTCACGTAGGGACGAATAATGCTGCACGCATACTGTTGTAAGTATGACTGTTTCCTACCTTGTGTTTACTGAGAAGTAGAAATGTGCATCCTGTGCATGTATTCCTGTCCTTGACAGTGATAAGGGTCAACCAGTGCAATTAATTAACTTTAGCTGAGGCTCCTTGGACTTTTGTTAACCTCCTCACCATCACTGTTCTATTCACTGCCAGCATGATTCTTGTGAAACATATCTGATGGAAATATTACTTTTACTTAACAAATGGAATAGATCAGTACCCGTGATGCTGAACGTGATCCCTTGACCAACGACTCAAGTATTAGGGTAAACAAGCAAATCCTTCTCCTCCTGATGACAGACGCCAATCTATCACTCAGGCAAAATTCAACAGAAAATTCAAAACCACCATGATTATCACCTAAGTCCTCAAGAACAACAAATTCATGTTTACTTTTAAATTAAAAGTGGGTGATGGATATTATTTGAGTGCTGAGCTCCACAAAACATTTTTGCTTCAAAAATCCATTGCCTTCTGCAGATGATGAAAACCACGGTCTACCGCATTTAGGGGATTATTGATATGTTTTAGGATTATGGTTTATTCTGTTCGGAGAGGATTATAGCTCTGACCATGCTTGGTTTCAAGGTTCCTCACATATATCCCTGTGTTTCTGGCAGGATGGCTCAAATCCTCTTGTATACCAAATGTCTCCTGTATTACAGGCCTACTATTCAGAGAAATACAGCCTATGATATTCTGGTAGTACGAGGGCTCCTCAAGATTCTGATATATTCTTATGCCCACTAAATAGCCACCAAACAAAGACACCCATAGGTATCTTCTTCCTCATCTGTGCATGATCCTGATCTTTGTTATACTCTTGTAGACCCTATGCCCATGGTGTGGCACATCCCCTAGCACAGCTAAGACTCCTAGCCAGACAAGAGGCCCCTATATCCAGATAATAAATCTATGGCAGATACTGCAGCTTAACCAAACTGCAATGTAGGCACATAATGTCCTCTATGCAGGTAATGCCCCCTAGATAGACAACATACCCTTGGCCGGTGTTGTGCCACAGCTAGACATATCACGATACGGAGACGCTGCAAACTAGCCTGACATCAGGACTATGCTGGATCCAAGACTCAGGACTTCACAAGATGATCCACCCACCGTAAGGTGAAGAAGGGAACAATCACATGTCCCCAGCAGGGATAACCCACAACATACTCACAAGTGCAAATGTGCAAAAACGTCCTTCAATAGCAGCTTGTTCTGAATTGGGATGGCATCCAGGAGTGTGCTGTAAACTGCGATTCTGTCGCTCTCCTCTGTCACAGCTGCAAAAAGAACAAGGAAAAACAGATGAGCAAAATCATAGACTTGTCATTGGTGGAAGAGTAAATGGCATGTTTCAAGCATGGCTGTTAAACACAGACATTTGAGTAACCCCCCCTTTGTCGTTTAGGGGGAGAAGGTACTTTTCTTATGGGGCCAATTAGTGAAATCTATGCCCCAATACTTGAAGTGTGCAGCATGACCACATGCACTATCCTAATTCCAGACGAGCACTTTTTGCAGGCCTTCTGTCCAGTAGTCACTGGCGAGTATGCTCAACACCTTGCTTCCCTACCAGCACCCAAATATGTGTTTCTATGACTTATTCAGCAAAAACAGAAAAATGCAATTAAATTATGGAATTTTCCTTTGAACCACTACATTATTAGTGTAACTATTTCAGCTAGAATCATCAGCAAAAGCAATACAGAAGAAATGGTTTACACAGGAACAATTACTCGGTACATAAGAAGTTGTAATGATGGGAACATGTAGAAGGGGTGGGTGATGGATGGTTAACTTAAACAAGACAGTACGACTAGAAGATTCAAAAGCATTAATGCCCATATTTACAATAGTCATTGCATAGAGATGGTAAGTGTCATGTAGTTGGTAATTAGGATTCTCCTGATGTGGTGATCTTTAGAGCAGTCTCGAAGGAGGTTAGCGACGCAATAGCGCACATTTCAGCTGGAAGCGAGTTCCAGTTCAGAGGTCCTGGTAGATGGAAGATCTGAATCTTACAGGTGCGCATTGAGGTTTGGAGGTGACCAGGAGGTTAAGGTTGCCTGAGCGCAGATTGCAAAGTGGGATGTATCAGCACAGGATTTAGGAGAGGTAGTTTAGAGAGAAGCTGTTTATGGTTTTAAAGACCAGTATGAGTAGCTTATAGCTCGGTGATGGTAATTGGAGGTTAGGACATGATAGGGCAGATTGCAAATGGTCATTCTGTTGAACTTTAGTACCTTGTCCTATGGGGAAAAAGTGCACAGGAGGAGCTCAACCGAAAGACAGGTGCAATAGTCAAGTTTTCTGAGGCCAAGCGAGTATATTACTGCCTTGGCGGTGTGGAAGGGAATATATAGGCAACTTTTCTTTAACATTAAATAGTTCAAATCTGGCTGCTGTGGATGTGAAAGATATGAAAAATTCCATACTCAAGAAAGGGTTGAAATATACACCAAGCTTTCCGGCTCAGGTCGTAAGAGGTCAGATATCAGGTGGATCGGGTGCGGAAGGATGACCAGTATTGACGTGTTGGGAAAGCAGATCATTTCTGTCTTACACAAGTTTGGTTTAAAAAACCTGATAGTCATCTAGTGACAGACAGCTGTGAGGCAGTTAGAGATGTTTCTATGAGAGGAGTGAATGTGGGAAAACAAGAGAAAGATTTGGGTGTCGTCAATGTAGAGGTGATATGAAAATACGTAGGAAGCAACGATCTGGCCGAATGTGCCGTTCAGCCCTGTGAGCCGGGTTCCTTAGCAAGTCACCTTTCCTTACTCTAAGACCTTCTGCTCCCCGGCACCCGAACAACTTAGCATGTGTTTGTGTAATCAGATGTGGAGATCTCCAACATGTCTGCCCATTATAGTCCCTGTAAGAGGGGTGTGGACATGAATATGTAATTGGTCCTGGTGTGTGACCTATGCACCTGGAAGTAAAAAGAAATCTCTATCTCCGGTGGCATGGAAGTGCCCAGTGTCTTTTAGGCCAAGCTCCGTGAAATGAGAGCACAGTCATCATGGTCACACATGATCGAAACCGCTCCTGTTTTTATGTCTGCTGATGACCAGAACTGATATGGGTATGTCCTGCTTTTCAGCCAAAATTGGTCTGCCCTTAACAGGCTGGCCTCTTGTAGCAAAATAATATCTGGGTCTTCAGCTCTGATATATCTCCATATTCTGATCAGTTTATTGGCGGTCTTCTGCCCCCTCACTTTCAGAAATATTAGCCTGATAGTAACTCATTTTCAGGTATGCTCTGTGTCATTCAGTGCAGATGATTTCATATTGATCTCTAGGAATGTACCCAACCTATTATTAAAAATAGCAACTACAGATAACTGCACTTTCAAAACATAAATGTGGTCCCAATGAGACCACTCCTCACCATAGGGCCTCATCTGTGGCCACGTCATTATGGAATTTTCTGCAAGTAGGTTTCTGGGGTAGAATACATGCCTCTCCATAATACGCTGTATTACTTGTCTCCCTATTTCTATCTACCAACTGTTTGCTTAAACTGGAAAACAATAACAAAAATATAAAATATAAAAAAATTAAATGAAAATAGCGAAGAAAATATGTCTCCTGCTTGTGCCTGCAAGGTTCTACGCGATGCACTGACATATGCAGTGGTAAGACGGGCTGTGGAGGATTAGCTGAGGTTTCACAAGGTTTAGGATAAGCAATGCAGTCAATCTTCTCAGAGATCATGCCAGTTACAATATAGGTTTCATATGGGGAAGAGATGTGAAGCTCTTGGTGGGAGGCAAGGCGTTAAGAGCATCTTTGGCCAAAATCAAAAGTGGAAAATTTCGTTGATCGCAGCGAAATAATGTCGTTTTAAAAGAACCTACAACTTGTGACGAAAAGAAGGCAGCAAAATGTTAGAAAAGAAGAAAATTATCAGAAAATTAAAAATAGCATAGATAAGGAGAGTAAGTAAATTAAATGCAAGAAGTAAACAAAGTCAAGAGTGCTGAGAGGGGTGTGCATATGTGGAGAAGAAATTAAAAAAAACAGGTCAAGTGTGTCAATAATGATCTTATGTGAAGGCCATACCACTCTTTAGAAATATGTAAATTGAAGTTGAACAGTGATATGAAAGATACAAGACACTCTCTGGATTTTGGCAGAACGACTAAAGTGCCATGGGGATGATAAATGATTACAAAGTGCAAGAACAGTAGGTGGTGATGGACGGATGAGGCACGGGTCAGACTGATTTGCGGAGTGGTGGCAGAGTGGGCTAAAGAACGGTGATGGATTAAACCCAGATCTGTTGACTGGGTGTGAGTGTTTAATTCGTTCAGATGCTCTGTCCATCACCACCCCCTTTTGTACCGCTTTGTTCGCCATAAGTTGGCAGGGTATGCTCAGATGTGAGTCCCTTGCTCACTTTGCACTGGATTCAAGCAAGCTGGGCTGAAGACGGCTGGAATGCCAGAAACCGGTCCTAGGAAGCTTGTTTCCGTTCCAGGGAAGGCATGGCTTGGCAGTTCGGGCTGGACTGTTCCCATGAGGCACAGGGTCAGACTGATTTGCATATGGCCATGTCTGAAGTGGGGTGGCAGAGTGTGCTAAAGAACGGTGATGGATTAAACCCAGATCTGGTGACTGGGTGTGAGTGTTTGATTGGTTCAGATTCTCTGTTCATCACCACCCCCTTTTGCACCGCTATGCAGTATCAACAGCACAAATCTCTGAAATGAATAGCTTTGAGTAGGAGTTGCTTCCATGTGGCACACTGACCTCAGGTTGGGAACAGAAGACACAGAAGTCAAACCTATAACCTTATGAGGCATTCAAGTTATGTGTGACCCGTGTGCAGAAGCGCCATTCCAAGATGGCCACCAAAGACATGTATCCTGAATTGAGAGACTAGTAGAGAAAACCAATACAAGATGGCCATACCCAGTGGCTTCGACTGGAAATGTGTAGCACAAGGTGTTTCCAGAATGGGCCATTCACATGATCTCACCCAAAATCATGGTCCCATGCTTTGGTGGAGACTTCAGCTCTCCTGTCGTAATAACTACCTCAGTTAAAGTGCAACCTACCACTCACAGCCTTCGTGGGAAAAGAATCAGTGAGTAGCCTTTTTAAAAAGCAAAATAGGTTTAAATCATGTCTTTATTTTTGTGCCCTTGAGAGTGTAGTTTAAGTCACTCTTCTTTTCTGTGCCCAGGAGGGAGTCATAGATTTATCAATCTCACCACCTGCAAATGAGGCAGTAGAGGAACCCACCCTTCTCTTCCCCATCTGCAGCCCCCAAACACCCATATTTGACTGGTACCTTATCGTACCTTCACATAAGCAATTTCCAATTGTACTGTCTTTGAGGGACTCTCTCCTTGAAGAATTAGGGTTTCTTTTTATTGTTTTCCCACTGTTTGGCTCTCATAACAAGTTGTGCCAAAATTCCAACTCATGTGCAAATGAGAGTTTGTGAACAAAAGAAGCAAGAACCGGTTCACCGACCTGCTGCTCACCAGGACTATCGATGCAGCAGTCGCCCAGGAAGAGGTAGCTGTACTCCAACAGGTCAGATGTGTCCTCCCTCCAAGTATGGGGATGCAAGGGCCCACCAGAGCCGCACATCACCAATACTTGGGGTACTGGACCCCTGTCAGCAGCCAAGGCTTGTTGTGTCCAGTCCAGACAACAACACAGAGGAAAACCGACCTGCACATCGAAGGACTTCAGGGACAGTGAGACCCACATTGTGAGTGCCCCCCACCCACTGTCCTGTTGCCCCTCTGCGGCAGAAACAAAGTGTGAGTCGCCGACCACTGACACATCAAAGCACCTATGCACCCGTGCCCCAAAGCCCGAGTCCGGAGGACATGACAGTGCCAACAGGGTCCCCAGATCCACAAAAGCTAAACCCACCCTTGGGTTTGCCAAGACTGGACTTCAAGCCGCCACCAGCAGCCTCTTTCTGCAGGCCCTCTCCAACCGCGAGAGACTCCAGCACCGGATCCGACGTCAAAAGACACCACAACACCCAGGAGAAGTGGACCATTGGTGTCCCTGTGTGCCCGAGCACCTCAAGGGTCGAGACCCCCGTGGGTTCCCCCGGACTCGTCTACCAGTCCCTATTTGCAGATTCTTTCCAACCAGACCGTTCCCCATTGAAGTGAGGGGGACACCCAATGCTGTAACACACCTCTGCACCCCAATGCCCCAGAGCCTCCAGAGGTGACCTGTTCAGGTGGCCTCGGACCAGCTCCCACACTCCCCTAACATCCTGGAGAACAGTCCTGTAAGTCACAGTTAAGTACCCCATAGGATAACATTACTACTCTCAAAAATTGCACTGTCAGCTTTTGAAAACTGTACAAATTCATAATGCTAAAAGTACTTAGCTGATTCCGATGATCTTGATAACTAAATTCATATAAAAGCATGCGTTATTTTTATAAATTGGTGTTGGATTTTTTTATGGAGTTTGGTCTTCCTTACTGCCTGTGTGTATGTAATAAATGCTTAGTACTACCCTCTGATTTGCCCAACTGCTCGCCCACACTACCACAATAGAGCGCCTTTGGGGTGTAATTTGTGGCTCTGTAATTCCTCAAGGGTTTTCCTGGACCTCTTTTTGGTCCTCTATATATAGAGCCTGCTTCCTACAAGAGGGATTCTTGCACATCAATCAATCAATCAAACATATAATTTGTAAAGCACACTACTCACCCGTGAGGGTCTCAAGGCGCTGGGGTAGGGAATGCTGCTACTGCTCGAAAAGCCAGGTCTTGAGGAGTTTTCTGAAGGTCAGCAGGTCTTGGGTCTGCCGTAGGTGGATGGGGAGGGTGTTCCAGGTCTTGGCGGCGAGGTGGGAGAACGATCTGCCACCTGAGGTCGTTTTTCGGAAGCGGGGGACTGCAGCGAGGGTGAGGTCGGCGGAGCGGAGCTGGCGGGTGGGGGTGTAGAAGCGGAGTCGTCTGTTGAGGTACGTTGGTCTGGTGTTGTGGAGTGCCTTGTGTGCGTGGGTGAGGAGCTTGAAGGTTATCCTCTTGTTGACTGGGAGCCAGTGCAGGTCTCTCAGGTGGGGTGTGATGTGGCTGCGGCAAGGGATGTCGAGGATCAGGCTTGCAGAGGCGTTCTGGATGTGTTGGAACCGTCTCAGAAGTTTGGCCGAGGCTCCTGCGTAGAAGGCGTTTCCATAGTCCAACCTGCTGCTGACAAGGGCCTGGGTAACTGTTCTTCTCGTTTCAGTGGGGATCCACTTGTAGATCCTACGGAGCATGCGGAGGGTGTTGAAGCAGGAGGAGGAGACGGCTTTGACATGTTTAGTCATCGAGAGGGTGGAGTCGAGGATGACCCCTAGGTTGCGTGCGTGGTCGGTGGGTGTTGGAGTGGTTCCCAGTGCGGTCGGCCATCAGGAGTCGTCCCAGGCCGAAGGGTTGGATCCGAGGATGAGGACCTCCGTCTTGTCCGAGTTCAGCTTCAGTCGGCTGTTCCTCATCCATTCAGCAACGGCCTTCATTCCTTCGTGAAGGTTGGTTTTGACGGTGTGGGGGTCCTTGGTGAGGGAGAGTATCAGCTGGGTGTCATCGGCATAGGAGAGGATGTTGAGGTCGTGCCGACGGGCGATCCGGGCGAGCGGTGCCATGTAGATGTTAAACAGGGTTGGGCTGAGGGATGAGCCCTGGGGTACGCCGCAGATCTTGGTGGCTTCGGAGCGGAAGGGGGGAAGGTGGACGCTCTGTGTTCTGCCGGAGAGGAAGGAGGTGGTCCAGTCCAGGGCCTTCTCTTGGATCCCAGCGTTGTGGAGGCGTGTTCGTAGTGTGTGGTGACAGACCGTGTCGAAGGCGGCTGACAGGGCCAGGAGGATGAGGGCCGCCGTTTCTCCGTTGTCCAGCAGGGACTTAATGTCATCGGTGGCGGCGATGAAGGCAGTCTCGGAGCTGTGGTTGCTGCGGAACCCGGACTGGGAAGGATTCAGGATATTGTTCTCCTCGAGATAGCGTGTCAGTTGTTCGTTGACGGTCTTCTCGATGACCTTTGCCGGGAACGGGAGCAGGGAGATGGTCCGGAAGTTCTTGAGGTCCTTGGGGTCCGCCTTGGGTATCTTGAGTAAGGCGTTGATCTCGGCTTGCTTCCAGCTCTCCGGTAAGGTTGCTGTCTCGAAGGAGGAGTTGATGACTTTCCGGAGATGGGGTGCGATGGATGTGCTGGCTTTGTTGAAGATGTGGTGTGGGCATGGATCTGACGGAGATCCGGAGTGGATGGTGTTCATGATCTTGATGGTGTCATCGCCGCTGATGTTGGTCCAGTAGAGCAGGCGGTTGGTGCGGATGGTGGTCGTGGGGGCGGAGGTCTCAGTGGTTCTCGGGGCGGTCGTGGCGTTGAAACTGTCGTGGATGTCTGATCTTGCGGTGGAAGAAGGTGGCCAGTGAGTCGCACAGGTCTTGCGAGGGTGGGACGTCGTGGGTGTTGGAGCTGGGGTTGGAGAGTTCCTTCAAGATGTTGAAGAGCTCTTTGCTGTGGTGCACGTTGTTGTCTAGGCGGTCTTTGAAGGAGGCCCTTTCGGTGGATCTGATGAGGTGATGGTGTCTGTGGGTGGCATTCTTGTGGGCGGCGTGGCTGTCCGATGTTCGGTCACGGAGCCAGATCTTCTCCAGCTTTCGGCAGGTTTGCTTGGAGGCCCGGAGGTCTTCAGTGAACCAGCTGGCTTTCTTGTTGGTATGATTGTTGGAGGGTTTCTTGATTGGAGCGAGGGTGTTGACGCAGTCGTTGATCCACTGTCTGAGGTTGCGAGCGGCGGTGTCGTGGTCAGTATAGTCGGCGGGTGGGCTCTGGGCGAGGGTGGTGGTTAGCTGGTCTTCGGTGACTTTGCTCCAGCAGCGGTGAGGCATCTGTTGGGTGCGGTGGGTTTCTTTTTTTTTTTTTGCATTTCTTTTTATTGAAATTTTTAACAACAAAAACAAAAATAAAGAATCAAGGCAGTACAATCAAGTGAATGGCAAAGCGTCCTGCGGGGAGGAAAGCATAAGTTCATAATACAATCGTTGACAGTGCACAATGGGAGGATTAAGGGAGGCAGCAAGTCCAGAGACAGTCCGAGCCTCATATTAGCAGGCATGTTGGGTCAAGGGGAGGGAAGATCTGCCCCCAAGTTTGCGAAGGGAGGAGTACATATGTCTCCCCGGTAGGAGTTCCATTGACCCCAAATCTTACCCCACTTGCGAGGCCTGCCACGTGCCACATACACCGTCTTTTCCCTGAACATGCACCAGTCCATATTCTCCTTCCATGCCAGAACTGTAGGTGGCCTCTGAGAGCCCCACAACTGGGTGATATCCCTCTTAGCAATCATATTGCCAAAGGTCACCCACTGAGTCTGCGTCGAACCATAATCATTTGGTTCCCAAACATTCAATATGCATCGTCTAGCTTCAGGCAACAACGCAACACCCGTGACCTCTTCCATTACTGCATGCACTCGAGTCCAGAAACGAACAACCACCGGACACTCCCAGAGTATGTGAAGGAAGGTGCCCGGGAGGCCACAACCACGCCTGCACAGCCCATCCGAAGCATAACCCATGCTGACCAAGCGAGGACCGGTAACATAGATCCTGTGGAGAATCTTAAGCTGTACAAACCGGAGGCGGGCCGGAATTGCAACCTCTTTCGGCGAAGATATGGCCGACTGCCAGTCTTCGTCGTCTAACTCCAAACCATCGCCAGTCCAGGCCTCCCTGAGTCGCTGCAGAAGATCGGTCCTATCGTTTATCAACTTTTTGTAAATAAGCGAAATCGTACTGTCGGGAACGTGTCCATCCAGCACCCGGTCTTCAAACGGCGACACCTCCGGAACAGTAGTACCCGGAGGGAAAACCGCCATCAGCGCGTGTCGAATCTGGGCATATCTAAAAAACTCCTTGTCACCCAGGTCATATTCCAGTCTCAACTCCTCGAAGGTCTTGACCCTATCCTTAGTCCATACATCATTCACCCTGCATATACCAATCACGTCCCACCTATCAAAGCCTTTCGTCTTCCATAGGGAGCCCAGCCTCTCAGAGGCATAAAGAGGAGTAGTGCGTGTGAGTCTATCCTTCCATCCCATGGCATCATTCGCACGATGCCATACTTGCACCGCTATCCTAGTAGGGCCAGTGAGCATCCTCCCTGCGGATTTCGTATAGAGCGCCCTATTGTAGTCACCACCAGGCAGCAACCATCTGTCCATTTCGAACGCGGGGGTTCGATGTGGGATCGTACGTGCCGTGGTTAATCGCCCCTAATTGGGAGGCCCAGTAGTAGCGCCTGACATCCGGGAGAGCGATTCCACCATCATACCAAGGAAGTGTTAACTTGGCAAGGGCTATACGGGACCGCCCGCCCCATATCAGTTGTCTCTGCAAGCCTTCAATCTCCCGAAAGTAACTGGCCGGGATGGTATCGCAAGTGTTCTGTAGGGCATATAAAAATCGGGGCAACAACATCATCTTGAAGAGAGCTGCTCTTCCAAGCGGGGACAACGGAAGTTTACGCCATGCCTCGACATCGGACCGCAAGCGCTGAAGCGGGGGCAGCAGGTTACGTTCATAACGAACCACAGGATCTAAGGTGATATACACCCCCAAGTATTTGAAACCTGCGTGTGCCACCTGTATCGGGCACCCACGAGGCAAGAGAGGAGGGTCTCCCGAGAGAACGTACACACAGGACTTGGACCAATTGATCACAAGGCCAGAGTTTTTACCGAAGGAAGTCAACACATCAAATAACACTACAAGAGACTTCTGAGGTGACGTGAGGTATAACAGGATGTCATCAGCATAAAGCGACACTCGGTCCTCAAAATCAGGGGTCCAGCGTATACCCTTCATTGACCGCTCCCACCTCAGCCAAGCCGCCAATGGTTCCAAAGCGAGGGCAAAAAGAAGCGGAGACACGGGCATCCCTGGCGAGTACCCCGTCCGAGAGAAAACGATCCAGAGACACGACCATTAACAACTACCTGAGCCAAGGGGTCATGATACAGTAATTTCACCCAACTGATGAAAACAGGGCCAAAACCAAACTTGGTGAGGGCAGCCGAGAGGTATGGCCATCCCAGCGTATCAAACGCCATAGTGGCGTCCAAAGAAGCCAAAATGGCCGATTCTCGCAACAAGGACGCTCTCGCAAGGGCGCCATGTAGACGTCGAAGGTTCAGTGCCGTGTTTCGGTGCGGAATAAATCCGGACTGATCCGGATGGATCAAGTCGCAGACAACAGTGATTAAACGATTCGCGAGCACTTTTGCGAGGATCTTAGGCTCGGCGCTTAAAAGCGAGGTGGGCCTGTACGACGTGCAACAATCCCGCGGCTTCCCTTCCTTGTGAATCACGACAATAGACGCAAGTCTTTGATCGAACGGGAGGGCACCCGCTTCTAGCGATTCTAAAAACATTGAGCGGAGATGCGGTGCTATTTTATCCGGTCGCAGCTTATAGAGTTCGATGGGAAGTCCATTCGGACCCGCGGCCTTTCCCGATCTGACGGAGGGGACTGCGGTCGCGATCTCCTCAACGGAGAGTGTCATGTCCATCAGGTCCCTATCCAGAGCCGACAAGCAGGGCAAAGCAATGTCTCTCAGAAGCAAATGCGAATCCTGTTCCGGTCTGTCCGATACTGGGGAGTACACATTTTGAAAATACTCAGAAAAAATACTCCACAATCTCACCCGGGTCAGTCACTCTCACTCCATCCGCTCTCTCAATCGAAGGAACCACACGACTAGCCCTCTCCTTCCTGTCCAACCAGGCAATCAACTTTCCAGCCTTATCGCCCACATCATACATACGGCCTTGCTGCTCCCTACTCATCACCTTGGCGGCATCAGTGACCAACGCTCTATAGTCAGTTTGTTTGAGGCCGAGAAGGTGTAACCTGTCCTGGGTAACATCAGATTCCAGCTCTCTTTCTATGTCTGATATCTCCGTTTCAAGTCGGACCACAGCCTCGCACTTACGTTTCTTAGCGTTATGGATTAACGATAAGGCATGGCCGCGGATAACCGTCTTGTAAGCTTCCCAGAGCGAGACAGACGATGACACAGACCCAACATCCTCCACAAAGTAATGGTCGAGGGATTTGATCAATTCTGCGCGTATCTTAGGGTCACGGAGATACCAAGGGTTGATCGGGGCTACCCGACCCTCAGATTCCGGTCCCAGTTCCATTGCGAGCCATAAGGGGGAGTCATCTGAAATACCCCTAGCCAAATGTCTGATCTCCTTCACGTGCGGGCCTGTCTTGCGGGCATCAGGATATAGTCAAGTCTCGAGAGACTACCATGTGCACCAGAATGAAAGGTGTATTGTAACTGTCCAGGGTGTAGCAGCCTCCAGCAATCTATCAGTCCCAGAGTGTCAAGGAAGCCACCCAGCCAGGACTGGGACCTCCCGAGATCCCTAGGCGGGTAGCGATCGACATTTCCGGAGACCACAGAGTTAAAGTCGCCACCCACCACAAGGACACCCTCCGGCAGCCCCAGTACCACCCTCCCCAAGTCAGCGAAGGTCGTAGTCTGAAGGCCAGGCGGAACATAAACAGAGAGCAAAGTGATGACCTTCCCCTCCCATCGCCCAGTAATGGCGGCATATCGCCCCCTGTCGTCAAGAATGACAGCATCGATCTCAAGGGGGAGGGAGGCTCTGATCAAGATACCCACTCCCCTGGAGCCAGTGGTGAAGCCGGAGTGTGCCAGGAGACGGTAACCCCTTCGATTCATGGCCTGGCATGTGTTTCCTATCAGATGTGTTTCTTGCAACAACACAACATCAGGGGAGAGACGTCTCAAGAGTTGTAACACCACGCCACATTTTATCTTATCCCCCAACCCATTAACATTCCAACACAACAATTTGAGCCCTCTATCCCCATCCCAAACATGGTCGCAGCATCCACCCCACATTAGTCGCAATAGCTAAGTCCAGGAGTCCATCGATTTTGTGCCTTGAAGAGAATCAAACCATAACAACTCCCCCCCCCTCTCATCCCCCCAACCTACCCTAGAAACAAGACCCCCCCACCCTGCACCCCTGCGGTAGACTCAAAGGCCCTCCCAACTTGCAGTGTGCCTGTCGCCCTAGCAAAGAACTAATCTACGAAAAGAAACCCCAGAGGAGGAAGAGACTCACTCCCTCCGCCACCCCTGGAGAACCACCTCAAATGAAGCAAATTAAAGGATCTGCAAACCGTGTCAAAGATCCATATGTAGTCCAGCGACCCAAGTCACATTACTATTCCCGTTCCATCAGTCCACCCCCGGCTCCACCGGAATGTTCAGGATGTTCCTGCTGCCTGGGGAGTGTGTCGAGCCAGTCACTTGCAGCCTCAGGGTGATCAAAGAAGAACGTCCGATCTCCATGTTCCACACGCAGCCGAGCTGGAAATAGCATTGCGTATTTCATATCCCTGTCTCTGAGTCGTCTCTTCACTTCCTGGAACCCCATCCTTTGCTTCTGCACCAACTGAGTGAAGTCGGGGTAAAAACTCACCGTCGTATTCTCAAATTTCGTAGGCCCCCCCAAACGTGACGCCTGCAGGATAGCATCCCGATCACGGAAATGAAAGATCCTGGCGATGATGGGCCGCGGGGTAGCACCCAGCTTAGGTTTACCTCCCGGCACTCTGTGAGCCCGCTCCACCGCAAAGAATTTACTCAGGCCCTTGGGTGCGAGATGATTGACGATGAGGTCCTCCACGATGAGGTTGACATTTAAGTTGTCTGAATTCTCAGGGGCACCCACAATACGGACGTTGTTCCGCCTAGAACGACTTTCAAAATCCTCCAAACGACGGGAGAAGGAGTCATTAGAGGACCGTAGATTGCGGACCTCCGTCTGTAGATCGGAGACGTCCGTCGTGAGGCTAGAAGTCTTCAAGTCCAGGGATTTAACTCTTTCGTTCGTTTTGGCTACATCCGCCCTGATCAAGTTGACATCGATTGCCACTGTGTCCAGTTTCTGCGCCAGGGTTTCATACTGCACACCGATTGAGGTCTGCATACTCGTGATGGCGCCCATAATGTCGTGCAGAGTCGGGTCTTCGTCCGCCATAGAGTCATCTCCCTTGTCAGTCAGAGGCTTACCCGTTCCACCGGGGGATCCCTTAGGATGGGTGTATCGGTCCATGACATTAGATTGTATGGAGCTCCCACGGTGAACAGTCTTGGTCTTCCGCTTTTCAACCTCGGGCTTGCCGGCCATTTTGGAAGCTGCGCCCCCAAGGGGACCCCGAGATCTGGTGAAAATGGCTACGTCGAGTCACCCACAGATGCTCAACCGGAGGACAGTGTGTTCCACGCCGAGCGGTGATATACAGTCCCGGCCCTGAAGTGGCCCTGAAGTGGGACCGCGAAGGGGAGCAGTCCGTGGGCGGCGGGGCAACTGCTGCATAGAAGGGTCCGGGCCAAAAACGAAACCGAAAGCCAAGTCCAGGGTCGAGAGTAGAATCAGGGAAGCCGCTGTTGTTCAATTACCGTCCAGGCGGAACATCAACTCGAGCCTGGGGCAGATCCATGGAGCAGGCCAGGAAAGTTCAAATCGTCATAAAATCGGTTCCCTTGGACCAAATCATTTTTTTGAAGCAACTATAATATCAGTTAAGCTTCATCTTCAATGATTCGTCGTCAGAACCAGGATAATAGTCAGGATAAATGCCGGAGGTGACGAAGGTCCGGGAGCCCTGTGCTCACGCGACCATCCCGGTTGCGCGCGAAGCTCCTCCCCCCCGTGGTGGGTTTCTTGAATGTGAAGTGGATGCAGCGGTGGTCGGTCCAGTGGAGTTCGGTGGTATGGTTGAAGGAGACGTGGGGGCTTGCGGAGTAGATGGGGTCAAGCGTGTGACCGGCGGAGTGGGTAATGGTACATGTTAATTACTGAATCCTTGCAGCAAGCAGAATTATTTGTGCAAGATATCCACCCAATCACTCCCCGACTCATAATGAGGGACATTAACTGAACTCAAATGCTGCTCACCTGTTGCCCTCATCCACTGGGTGAGGTGCTCCTCTGTGAACAAGTCTGCAGGGTCCATTTCCCGCAAGAGGTGTTTCAGGGCCCCAGCCACCTCATGCTCTGTGTATTTGGTCAGCTTTAAGGATGGTTTGTGAGCCTCTTTTCTCAAATAGGCCAGCAGGTCTTCTAGTCTTGACTTCGTGCTGCACTGCCGATAGATTCCATTTGTCGTCAGGGCTGCAGGAGAAGAAGAAACCATTAAGTAGGAACCCATGTCAGCAAAATTAAAGGAAGCACCAAAAAGCCCTACGACACCTCAGTCAATAAAAAGAAACAGAAAATAGACACATAATCCATTATAAGAGGCAATTTAAGAAGTGATAGCCATGTGGACAAAGTTGGTCTTTCGGGGAAAATCCTGCCCACAAATAACCATGCTGCAATCCCGCTCACCATCCTACAGGACGCTATTCCGTCAGTGGCAGGTCACCGTGCTGCACTCCCGCCCACCTATCCTGAAGGACGCTGTGCTGTCAGTGGCAGGTCACTGTGCTGCACTCTCGCCCACCATCCTACAGTATACTGTGCCGTCAGGGGCAGCTCACCGTGCTACACATCCTTCAGGATGCTGTCCAGTCAGTGGCAGCTCACTGTGCTGCGCTCCCATCCACCTATCCTACAGGACGCAGTTCCATCAGTGGTAGCTCACCGTGCTGGTTTAGATACTCCAGGCAGTGCAGTATGGTGTCGGAAGCCGAACAGTGCTTTTTTGATTTTGCTCCAGCTTTGTTGCAGGTGGACGCCTGCGGTGCAGTGATGTCACACAGGACAGAGCACCAGTGCTCGAATTCCTTTGGAGAAAGGAACTCCAGCTCCCAGGATCTGGAATGAATAAAACCGAGGCATATCATAGATAAACAAGCCTCAGCATGAGACAGAAGACCAGGTCACCACACTCATGCCAGGGTAGCTTAAAAGGTGCATCTGACATAATTAAAGCTCTCATCAGTGCCTGCCCTGCCACAGTTACGCACAACTGGACATGTACCTTCACATCATTCTGCACAGTAGCAGTCACTCCAGCATGGGGTCTGTCATGCTTGCCACAGCTTCACACACTATTAGCCCTGTAAACAGCCGCCCATGTCATGCCATGCCATACCTTGCTCTCGTGCACACCGCCAAGGGTGCATTTTTCTTTCTCCGAAAGAAGCTAAATATTTGTACTCGTGGAGAGACGCCTCCCCTATTTTCTAACCGGGTTTGTGAGTACTCTTTTCTCATCACCTACCTTGGAAAAATATCTGACCATTTTTACATTGGAGACAGGAACTGGATAACTTCCTATATAAGTGATTCCAATCCTACATAGCCTATCCGCCCCCACTGGGAGAAGTATGAGAGACATTTATGTACAAATTTAAATATACCTTTCGCGAATCACAAACATAATTTATCCTCATAAAAACTCCATTTGAGTGTGTAAATGGAAGTTACAAATGCAATTGGCTCTGTGAATGCGGCCTATGTTGAGGAGCAGTGAGAAGGGCTCATCGAAGCCTCAGTGAGTGTTTGAGCCTCAATCACTTTGCTCAGATTATCCAATAAAAGACTTTTCAGCAGAGACTCACTGGTCTGGCCCAGGGCATATCAATGGAATTCTCAGGCTGGACCATCAGACACATTCTGGCAAGGCCCACTCAGTGGTGGCAACTAGAAGGCACTATGTGAAAAGTTACAAGGTGACCTGAATTCTGGGTACTTTAACAATTTCATCCAATTCATATAAGTTTTAACCCAATATTAATTTCAGTCAGTCCTGAGAGATTTTACTCACTCCTTGGGATTGTCAGTCGATAGTTTTTATACATCTAATGGTTTTAGTGTCTTACGTCGATGGACCCTCAAGCTCAATGACTTTCACTAAACAGTGTTTTAATAATGGAGATGTTTTACTCTTGTGTTTTTAGTGCCAGCTTTTTCCTTAAGTTTTAATTCCTTGCAGTCTTGGGCCACTAGGAATTTCATGTCATATGATGTTTCAATACGTGTTTTTTCTTTTGCCTGGGTTTTCAATTACTTAAGGATTAATCCTGCATAAATATTTGCTCTTTGGGCGTTTCTATTTTTAAACTCTACCTGGCCGTTTAGTTCTCACTAGGGTTTACACTTCATGGCGCTTGGATTGTTCTCCTTAGACTGGAGAGATTTTGTCATATTTTACTCCTAATTCTGTTGCTCCCAATGTTGGCAGAACCTTCAGTTTTTCACCTGCTTGTTTGGTCATTCCCCAGCCTCTGTCGCCTCTTTGCTGTCTATATTGGCAGTCATGGTCAAATAGAGGCCTTCAAGAAAGGCTGAGTTTGAGAGGTCTCAGGGCTAGTTGACACTAAGGCCTTAGGGCTTCATATGTGCTGTGTCTGTGTAGGTCTGGACAGCTGCATGGTGTCATCTAGTGCAGAGCGCTCCAGGCCAAGCCGAGGAATCTTCTCGAATGCCAGAAGTAGTAGCGTCTTGGGCCTGGCGGAGGGGAGCAGGAAGTCTCAATCTCTGTCAAAGTTCCTTCATGGTCCACATGATGAACCATCTGAAACCTTCTCAGGAGCCTCCGATTTAGAAAAATGACCACAGGGAAAGCTTCTAAGGTACTCCGAATCGGCCGCCCAATGTCTCATATGCGGCGTTACTGAAGAATAATGCCAATGTCATGGGAGGTGGTGGAATTCTGTCCCGCAACATGAATACTGTGAAGATGGCATTAATCCATGGGAACGTAGCCTCCTTCTCTCTCTCTAGGCTCCTCCTTTACTCTACTTTTGTAATTGCTTACTCAGCGTTCTCTTACTAATTGTCTCAGATTGTAGAGCGCTCTGACTTGTACATTAATATCACTTGTACATCCAACTCTTTTTTTGAATGTCTCGAACAGTAAAGGTCTCTGTCATTACAATAAGCATGGTGCCTTCTAGTGGAAACCTCAAATACATAAATATTACACTTGGGCTTCGTTACGAGAGGCCTGACACTCTTGAGGGGGGGTCGGTGACCCTTTTTACCAGCCCCATGGTCATTATTAGGTATTTGAAATTACTTCAGACTGGCCACGTTCCCCTGCAGATTACGGCAGCTAAAATCTCCAAGTGAAACTAACGGGGAGCAGGAGTAAGTACCAGAAGAATGGGAAATGAAATAAACCATACATTGCTCATTACTCAGGCGATTGTGTGGCTTCAACCCAGAATGCCTTTAATTCTGTTCCCCTCAGAGTTAATGGACCCTCAGCATTATTAACTGGAATTATCAGGAATTACCACTCCATCACTTCCAAGACTGGGACACTTGCAATGAGGCCCTAAGTAATGTGGAAAATAATTTGGCGAGTTCATGACAGTGTTGAACTAGAGTCACAGAAGGATAGTTGAGCTTTGTCAATGGAAAGTTTGAAAAATCTAACTATAAACAGTATATTAACAAAAATGTTTTGGAAGAGACAGACACCTAGAAATTGGTTCAGCTAAAAACCACCTTGCATATTTCAATTGCCTAGAATTTACTTGAACCTAGCAGGAGTGGTATTTTGGAGCCACAGGAAAGAAATACATATTCATGCCACCTTCCATGACAATGGTGCCATTTCTATGCCAGTAGCTCCAAGGTGGTGCCCTCTCTCCATCTGATGGTGCCCAGGCAGTCACCTACAATGATCTTGCCGTGCCGCTGGCTTGATTTCAAGGTATATCTTTGTTCCTACACTATTCATATTCGCCTTTTGATTTTCCATTGCAGTTCATACTTTGTTCCAGTTCATATTCTTTCTTGTCTAGTGTACTGTCCCTAAAGTCAAAAGATAGGTGGCACGGTTGAGAGATCCTTGCCACATGGTTCACCAGACAGCAGCAGCTCATGTCAATATGGGCCATATGTATCAAGCAAAATTGCATTCGCAAACGCCGAAATTCGCAGAATTTCGGCGTTTGCGAATGCATTTTTGCCAAATGGTAAGTATTAAGGCAAAACAAGGAATCGCAAAATTTGCGATTCCTTAAATGCAATGTAAGAAGCACCAAAAAAGTGCAATTTGGGCTTAAGCCATCGCAAATTACCACCAACTTCAAGTTGGTGGTAATTTGCGATTTCTTTGAAAAATTCACTTTTTTGCATTTTTCAAAGTGCAATGTGAAGCACATACCCTCAGTGCACCACATGTGCACCCATGCTTATTTCAGGGGTGCAACAGGGTGTCCTTTTGACACCCCTGCACCCTTGAAATTATTCTCAATATGCGATTCTCAAATTGAGAATTGCAAATTGAGAATAACTTCCCATTCATTCCTATGGGCCTCCTGGCCCATAGAAATGAATGGGAAAGTATTCCTTAATTGCGATTCGTAATTTGCTAATCGCAATTAAGGAATATTAAGAAATCGCTAAAAAATTTAAATTTTTTACATACATCCCTATTTGCGATTCTCAAATAGCGATTTCTAAAAAATCGCTATTTGAGAATCGCAAATCAGGATGTTGATACATATGGCCCTATACCTCTCACATTAGATCTCCTAACCTATGTGCGTGTATCCCATGTCTAAACCCATGCAACTTGGAACTCAACCTTCAATACTGAAGAGAATGGTACTTTGACAACCCTCATCCCTTTCCCAAGCAGACTCCTACCCGATGACCACCACCTGCTCCAGCGTACCTCTCCTTGGTCTGGATCCTCATCTTACTCTCTTCAACATCATAACCTATGAGGGAAACCAGACATATGTCATAACAAAGACACGAGAGAGGGATTTAAATAGTTTTCTGGAAGGATCACCTGTGATAGTGCTGCTCTGTGCCCATAGTTCATGAGATGGTAGAATCATCTGCTAGGGGTGGTAAGCGGAGAACACAACTAGTGCGTACATCTGTTCTGCTATAGAATTAATTGCCAGGAATGGGGAAGAGGCTGGCCAAACCAACAGCGGGGCACTGTAAGAGCAGTATATAGAGAGCCCTAAGAGAAGGGTGTCTCTCTCTTGAACCTCTGAGTAAAGCTCAGCTCATAGATGATATTGTGCCTTAAACTCACTGATGTCCTGGATGGCGGTGAACAAGCAGCTCTGCTTCAGTGCGGCTCGGACTATGGCTATGTCCTTCGGCCTCCGCAGCGCCCAGGCCATCTGCCCAGTTTCAGATTCTTCATCCATTATCTTAATCTGGGTCATCCTCTCCGACTTCTCAATCACTTGGGGATCATCGCCTCCATGTGGCAGCAGTGCCTGGAAAACGAAGAACGTTAGTGAGGAACATGTGAAATTGAGGCGGGAAGAAGGCAAACTAACGAGGAAACAAAAAAGAGAATAAGGCACAAGGTTGATGGTAAGAAATTCAGCGAGGTGAAGATGGAGAGATCGAAGAGTGTGGAAGTTACAGGTTCTTGCATGAATTAATGTATGTGGCATGAAGAAAGGAACAGGCCTCCTGTTAGCACTGCTCAATAGTTTACATGTCAGAATATTGCTGACAATTATCATCTGATAAAATAGTGTCCTAAATACTGTTTACAAAAATATTGCCTCATTGAGTGTAGATTTTCTATTTTTACTTTGTATTTCTGTAAACGATATTTAGGACACAGTATTTTTGTCAGGCGATAATTAGTCCACGGAGTACTGCTACTACACCACCCATTACAAGTGCAATGCAAAATAAAGTCTCTCATGTGCATAGAATCACAAGGCCAGCATCTAATTTGTTGATCTGTCCTGTTGAAGTTGGAACCTGCCTATACAGTGGAACAAAGGACCAAGTTTGATGTTCTTTGAGCGGCAACATAAAACCGAACTGTAAGAAACCACAGAGCACGGCAGAGAGACCAAGTCACGTAAGCATCATGGGTCGTGGGACACAACTTCAACGCACCCCAACCTTGAACTACTATGGACCTTTGTGTGTCAATTTAATGTCGTCAACACCATCAATGGCATTTAGAATCTGCACACACCTGTACGTCTTGCTAAACGTAGTGGCAGTCAAGAAGTATAAACACAGAACCAGTCATGATTCACCATCCATTTTAAAGAAGATGGCGTTGGGGCATAATTGAGGCATAGTTAAACGTAAGCCAAGACACACTTTAATACATCATAATGAAATTGGATTAATTGCAAAAGTTCCATGTGGACTCCTCATCCAGTTCCCGCAGAACCGAAGAGTCAGCCCCCTGGTTCACTGAGATTGCTAGGACTGTAAAAAAGGATTGTAAACACCGTGAAAGAAAATGGTGAAAGAGTTACAACCTGGATGACAAGCACACCTATAAGCTTGCACTTGAGACTAGGATTAAAGAACCCGGCAATAAATCTAAAGACATTTTTAAAATTGTAAAAAGGTTTATGTTCCCATGGGGCACAGGGTCAAGACTGATTTGCATATGGCTGGGTCCAAACTGGGGTGGCGTAGTGGGCAAAAGAACAATGGGCTGGAGGCAGATCCTTTTCTTATCTTGGGCTAATCGCCTGGAATAAGCTTCCCTTGCAACTTTGTGCCACATCAGAGATGTCCATCTTTAAGAAGAAATTAAAAACATGGCTCTTCTTACAAACATGATTTTATGCTCAGCACTACTGCAAGCAGCCTACATTTAGCGCCGGGATACTACTTGGAGTATGCGTGGCTTTATAAATCTCAATTGTCCTCATCATCATCATCATACGCATGTGTGGATTCAAAAGTAGAGCAACTAATATTAATGTATTTTCATTTTAATTGTAAAAAGCTTCTACACCACATATAGAGGGACACCAACCTTTGAATGGAAGAAAATGTGCAAATTTGCTACACTGTGCTGTGTCGTAGAAGAACACAGTTTTTAGCAGTCTGCCTGCAGCAGGGCGGGTTGAATGGAAGGTGCACAGAAAGGCACTTGTCAATAAAGTACAGCATATGCAAACATTAACCAGAACAAATAAGACAGAACAATTCATACACTGTGAAACAGAAGTGATATGGCATACTGTAAGCTATCACTGGTCTCCCCTTAGCACTGGCAACTGGGAGACGCCTTACACACACAAGTACTGGGTAAAGGGCATTTTACTGACCCAAGAAATAGGTAAAGCCATCGGGACGGCCAGACCTTCCGACAACAAAACCTCATACCGAAAGCTCGAACTAAAATAAAATAAAAACACCCACGGTCGTAATGGACTACAACGAGATATCCAAAACATACCACCACAAACGAACTAAGTATGCTGTGTGTAAGATCCCCCTGACTGCAGTATGAGGCCACACTAATGGCAGAGTGTGCAATATACAAATGCCATTAACAAAACAGGAGAGTAACAAAGTGATGCAGCTGGGAGATGAGATTTTGGCTTTCCGGTCTTACAAACCACATCAGGCAACTAAATGCATTGAACTTTATGGCTGCATAGGCATTGCTTATGCAAATCAGAAAACAGCTTTTTAAGGTTAATAAACATGGGCACAAGTGAGTGAAGAAGTAAAGGGACTTTATGCTAGGAAAAAAAAGTGTGTCAGTATGCATGATGGTCAGATAAGAGTAAAGCAAAAGGAAGTCTCAATCCAACTGAAGAGTGATGAAAGAGGGCTGTGCATTGAGAGGATGCTGTTGTACTCATTAGGTCCAACAGTCAGGGACATAGGGTGAATTTGAAGTGAATCTCAGGCTAACTGGAAAAGGCAGAATATGGAAAGTTATGCATTTGACAGGAGTGTGTTGCCAAAAGAAAGGTAAGGAGAAGAAGGACCTTAAAAGTGCTATACAAAGTAAATTAAATTACCCTACCAGCTTGAGGTGTGGATACTAAGCATCATAATGTATGCCAGATGCATCCTGATGGGAGGCAGAAGCTACGCTGCTTTAGCCCCGCAACCAGGCAACAATCTGACAGTCTTGGTTAGGACAGAACCCTTCAACCAGAGGTCTTATGGCTTGTTTGATACTAAAGTTTATTTCATTATGACCTATGGCAATGCCGCTAGTGCCTAGAGATGCTATTCTGTGTTGCATGAATGTATCACCTAATACGAGCTGTATGCTGCAGCAGAACTTCGTACACAAAATTTAAGATTCCTTGTAGATCAGGGTTGGTTCACAGGCATCCCTGAGAACTTTCTGTGCATGTCAAAGGCAGCTAGGCGTGAACTCCCTTTGCTATTAGGTTGAAAGCTTATGGAGGGAACCTACTGTAATGCAGCGCCTTGAAGCAAGACCGGGGACTCTGAGATGTCCCCAAGCGCTGCCGAGAAAGGATCAGAAAAGGTGTAAGTGCAATGCAGCGCCTGGAAGCGAGACTTGAGACTCGGAGCTCCCGCCACACACCCTCTGCAAAGCCATTTCAGCACAGGACGCCGACTATGAATTGACCGGTGCAAGAGGTCTCTGCCGTGGCCCTTCCTGCTGCTGCCTCCATTGCCGCGGGCTGCGGGGCTGGCGGCAGGATGCTTAGGAGCAGCGTGGACACCATCTCCGGCACTGCCGACTACCTGATCTGCCCCCACCGCGGGCACTGCTGCCAATCTTGCCCCCGCTGCAAGCGTGTCTCTGCCGTGGCCCCGCGGGCACTGCTGCCAATCTAATCCCGGCTTCTCCACTTCACCAAATTGTTTTATCCTGAGCGAATAGCACATCCTGTGCCACAAATCCCATCACAGCCAACTTCAGAGTGCGCAAAAAGATCAACTGCAGCCACATTTGAATGAAATAAACTACGCCACGGACTCTCCAGGACTTCTTAACTTTTTCTTTTGTCCTGGCCGCCATTTTGCTGCTGTTCTCTGCCACTTTTTTCTGGACTCTGACCCGCCATCTTGTCCATTCGTATCCCTTCCCTATGTATATAGAGATAACTCTAATCACTAGTATATGCAGTAGACCTTTGTGCTCTTTACCATTCCTATGTGGCTCTTAGAGTATATCCACCCGTATCCCTTCCCTATGTATATAGAGATAACTCCACTAGTTTCTTCCTTGTGTGACTCTACATCTTGTACATTTGCAATTTTTTCTGTTTGTATCTTTTATGTACCGCATGTAATCCTAAATCCCTATGTTTTGCAACTGGTTCTTATGTAAAGCGCTCTGACACCTTCAGGTAAAGTTTGCGCTATAGAAAATCGCATTCAATCAATAAAAATAAATAAAATACTTCTGAGATCGGCTCAGTTGTGGATTTAATGAGAATAGGACGGGGATGTGGAAAAGGGAATATTTTGAGTGGAGAGGAGGGATCCTTTGCAGGCTGCAGGAGGAGCGGTAATTGCAATAAGGAAATTAAAATGTGCTGGTGCATGGAGGATGGACAAGTGAAGAAAGAGAAGAGAGGCACAGTGGACTCATGAGGGGGACAACGTAGGATGAACATCAAGGTTAAGTTTTCTGATAAGGTGAGTGGCTGACAGACAGTTCATGTAGGCAGAGTCTGTGGCCGTGGGTCCAGTTGATGGAGTTATAGGCTGCCGGTGGGAAAGGTCACACAGTCTTTCTTTCCTTTCCATATCCTACTTTTTCAGTTTTTCTTTGTCTATATGTCTATGTGCCGTCAAAGGGAGGATGTGGGTTATATGCAATATTTTATTAGAGTTTTGTTCACCAGGAGCGGGCATGGAATCTGGGAGTTTGAAAGTAAGGTTGAAGTATGGGTGAGGGGTGGTGGTCGTAAACACCTTTTCTTTTATGTTGCATTTGGATTCAGATATATTTAATAAAGAAATGGGTAAAGCAGTGCATTGCTTCTTTAGATCACAGTATCCGGGAGCAGTACGTCCCAGCAGCAGAGATCCTGACCTACGCTGCAGTAGTCGTCTGGGATGTCCCCCGCCTTCCCTGTGTCCTGCCTAGGATAAAGCAGACCTACCTGAGCAAGGAACCGATACATCAGTGTGGCTTTCTCCGGGGTGCTGGCTTCACACCTATGGCAGTCTGTTGGGGTCCAGATCTCCACCCACTGCCTGCCACAAAAACAAATAAGGAAAAGCATTGAGAGACATCACAGCTGATGCAAAGATTGCTGCGGGTTCAGGCAAAGTACAGGCTTTTAGTGCTCCCCCATCCTTCCCAACCCACATGGTATGGGTCAATGTTTTCAGCCAATAGGAGTGATCTTGCCCTCCATGGTAATGGAGCTATCGGAGGCTGCAAGCCTGACCTTGTGCGTACCCAGTCCCGTTTTAGACATATCAATTCACATTATTTCATTAGAAGAATAATACAGCCAACCAAAGCAGGTGTGGCTTCAGCTGTTTCCTCAATTGGGGCAGAATTTGGGTAGTCCTTGTAGATACAGAGATGTAGTTAAGGTTCCTGATCACATAAATAAAGACGGCCGCCTGCTGTGTTGGCACTTCTTCATCTCCAGTGTAATAGTGTGCCGACTGTTGGTGCGCCAATGGCTAACGCAAGTAGTGCGCATGTCCGCCAGATATGTGGCGGTGCTGGTTTCAATGGTTTTATAGATGCTGCAACAGGTTTAGAAAATGGTTGGGGCTCACAAATGGAGCCAGTGGCATATCGTTAGAGGAGTGGAGATGTACTCATATGTCTTCAAGTCCTCGGTGAGGCGTGCCTCGGCGTGCAGGATGCAATTAAGGGGGCGAGTGTGGATTCTGAGAGCCCTCGGAACGGGGGGATCCTACCATCCAGATGGAGAGCATAATAGCAGTTCCGAAGTAGCTTTCTGTGAGGAGTGGTTTCACTTTCTTCAGTGCAGAGCAGGCACCAAGCCATCTCGATTTTCTTGGCTAGGCCTTTAAAAAATCATAAAACTATTACTAGAACTGCAGGTCCAGTAACTTGAATAATCTACTCGACCTAACTGTGATGTTCTTGATCCATGAACTGGTCTCATTATGTAATTCTGGGTAAATATTTGAATTTACAGAGCCAGCCTTTTCTTCATCACCACATGAGAGCACCTTCCAATATGGGAGTTCAGCATTCCTGCTCACAGCCTACTTGGTTTGATTTAATAGACTTAACACTTGCCCTGTGCAGAATAGGAATCTAGCCCACATATCAGGTACACATGGCCCCTGACTTGCCTCTTAGCTCACTAATAGCATTGCCATCAGGGCAGGGGCAGGAATGTTTCTCAGTTTATCTTTGAAAAGTCACTTTTAATAAATATATTACTAAAGCCTGATGTGGTAGTGCACTGTCATTTATAGCCACTCACAGATTTCTGGGACCACACCTGAAACGGTCTATGTCTGTGTCAATGTATCACAAGATTTCAGGTGCCAAACTGGTACGCAATGAATGTGCACGTGGAAGGACAGCACTCTATGCAGGCGGTAATTGGGAAAATAATGACAAAAGGCTAAATGTTATCTATCCTTTACTTAAAGTTGTTCCATATAGTGCTTACATATTACCTTTCCACTGCCTTGGAGTTAAGTTTTGGGATTACGCTAACAAAGCCCATCTGCAAACATTTACATAGTGAAGATGGAGATTATCAGCCAGATTCATCAAGCCAAAATCCGCTCGCAAAGGGCCGGATTCTGAGAATCTGGCCCTTTGCGAGCGCTATTTTTGCATTTGGGATTCATCATCCCAAATGCAAAAATCACAAATCTAGAAATCGCTAAATTGCGAATAATTGCATTTAAGGAATCTCAATTTGAGATTTCTTAAAAGCAATTCAAGAACCGTTTTAAAATTGCGAATTCGCAATCTGGGGCCGCTATTTACCGCGAAGTCTAACTACGTGGTAAATAGCGAAAACTTAGAAAAATGCACTTTAGTGCGTTTTTCTAAGTTGTATGTTAAACACACATGTCAATTGGACATGTGTGTGCACAACACCAGTGTACATTACCATTTCAGGGGTGCTACAGGGTGTCCTTTGGACACCCTGGCACCCTTGAAATCGCTTCCTTATTTGCGATTCGCTAATTGCTAATCGCAAATAAGGAATGACTCCCCATTCCTTCCTATGGGCCTTTAGGCCCATAGGAATGAATGGGAAAGCCATTCCTTATTTGCGATTCGCAATTAGCGAATCGCAAATAAGGAAGCAGTAGAAATCGCAAAAAATATTGCGATTTCTACATGCATCCCGTTTTGCGAGTCTTTAATAGCGATCCCTTGATATTCGCTATTAAGGACTCGCAAAACAGGACTTTGATGAATCTGGGGGAATGTCTTTAGGCTGAAACCCTCTTGGGTCAGCTGGCATGACTTCCTTTGCTCACTCGGTGACAGTCGAAGATTACTTTTACTTCCCAACACTTTCAAAAGTCACCAGCCCCCACTGGAAGAAGGGCTGGGGTTTGAACCTGTCCAGGTTCAGGTCACTGAGCCAGGTTCAGACTAGTTGTTGCTTGTTCTTGCCAAACAGTAAGAATTTCGGGGCCCAATTTATATGTGAGAACGGCAACGGAGTTTCCCCTCTACCAACGTAAAAGTCCACCTTCCCAATTTAGATGCGGACAGACCATATTTTGACAATGGCAGAATCTACACTGTCTCTGCTGTGACGAAACTTCTCTGCTGGCCGACAGATAACTGGGTAAATGTCCACCCGCCCAATTTAGATGTCACAGTCAGGCAATTCCTGGATGTACAGGGCAGTTAACCCCTTCACTATTCCGCCGCAGTGGAAAGGCGGAGGGGGGGCCGCGCGGCGCTCCCGTGCTCATGACGGAACCGCTCCGTCACGAGCCTCGGGCGCGCTGTGCTTGTGACGGAACCGTTCCATCACGGTCCCGCCCGCTCAATAGAACCCTCAGCGCAGGCGCGGCGAGCGGACCCTGACGTAACCGTTCCGTCACCAGCACAGCACACCCGAGGCTTGTGACGGAACGGTTCTGTCACAAGCACGCAAGGGGTTAAAAAATAAAATAAAAACATATAATTACCCCCTACTGCACCCCAATGGGAGACAACTCCCATGGCAAGGGGGCATTTTTTTTTATCTCCAAAAAGAAAATCCCACTTTTCTTTTTTAAACGAAAAAAAATGTCACTTTGCAGATGGCTTCATCATGTTTGACTTTCATCAAAGTTACAATGCATTGACATGAAACGCCATGACAGGGGTTCCTGCCAATGCTAGAAATGTCCGCTGGCCTGACCGACATTTCTAAATCCGGCAGACGGTATCTCCATCAGGGGGATTAATTCAATTTCTACGTCGCCACGCTGAAGAAATGGACCGCCGCCAGTAAATAAATCAGGCCCTCTGTCTGAGTGGGGTTAAGCTTATGGTCATCCAGGTGTGGATGCTGTGCAGGCAGTTTATGAACTGAGGACACTTTAACCCCTCCCATGCTCGTGATGGAACCGTTCCGTCACGAGCCTCGGGTGGGCTGTGCTGGTGACGGAACGGTTCCGTCACAGCCCGCTCGCCGTGTCTGCGCTGACGTTCTAAAGAGCAGGCGGGGCCGTGACGGAACCGTTCCGTCGCAAGCACAGCTCACCCAAGGGCCGTGACGAAGCGGTTCCGTCACGAGTACGGAAGCGCCGTGCGGCCCTGCCTCCCCCTTAGCGCTGCGGCGGAATAGCTGCTGCAGCGAAGGGGTTAAAGTACAGATGTCTCAAGCAGCTACAGAGAAAAGAAGAATATGGCAGGGGACAAGTAAGCACACTGTAGGGCTCCTCAGGTCATCGGGATCTTCCCAGATCAGGAGATGCCCAAGTGAATGAACTGGTGTCCACTGGATAGGCACCGGGAGAATCAGGGAAGGATGTTTTCAGTAAATCTTCCTCCAGATTTCAGGCAGAAATTATCAAAGGTGTTGAAGACGGCAGAGAGGTGCAGCACTATTAGGAGGTAGGGCTCCCCTTTGCCTATGGTCAGGAGGGCGATTATAATTTGTACGGTTGCTACCTACATGCTTCAGCCGATGGGGTCGGTCTGTAAAAGATGCCTTGAAAGGAGGTATTGATAATTGTGCGTTGGGATGAGAGAGCTTCCCCGGAGAGGGCTTTGATAGAGGGCAAGGGTAAGATATCAACTTGTTAGGAGTTCTCTACGTTAAGGTCAATACATGTAAATAGGGAGCGACCCTTGACCCTGTCTTCAGGCAGGTCGCTCCCCCACACCGCACAGCTCCACTAGTGGGACGGTGTGTCCCAGCTGCTTATCACCGCTGCTGCCCCTCTGCCTTGGGAGGCCGGTTCTGTTACATTTCTTGTCATACTTCCTGTGTAGTTTTGTTTTGCTGCCCTGTGTTTTTTTTATATTTGTCTCCCTCGTTTTTCCTCCGCTACCCCTCTGCCCCTGTTTGCCTTCTGTAACCCCTGCCTCACCCATTTTCCCACCGCTGCGTCCCCTGCGGCCCCGCCCACTTCTCCCCATTCGCTGCCCCGCTCCCGCCTCCCAGCTGCTCCTCCCTCCTACCTCCTTTATATGGCGGCCGCCGCACTGTGAGAAGAGCTACCCTTGACCCGGTCTTCAGGCAGGTCGCTCCCCCACACCGCACAGCTCCACCAGTGGGACGGTGTGTCCCTGCTGCTTATCACCGCTGCTGCCCCTCTGCCTCGGGAGGCCGGTACGGTTACATTTCTTGTCATACTTCCTGTGTAGTTTTGTTTTGCTGCCCTGTGTTTTTTTATATTTGTCTCCCTCGTTTTTCCTCCGCTACCCCTCTTCCCCCGTTTGCCTTCTGTAACCCCTGCCTCACCCATTTTCACACCACTGCGGCCCCACCCACTTCTCCCCATTCGCTGCCCCGCTCCCGCCTCCCAGCTGCTCCTCCCTCCTACCTCCTTTATATGGCGGCCGCCGCACTGTGAGAAGAGCTACCCTTGACCCTGTCTTCAGGCAGGTCGCTCCCCCACACCGCACAGCTCCACCAGTGGGACGGTGTGTCCCTGCTGCTTATCACCGCTGCTGCTGCAGGTTCGAGGCCCCTCTGCCTCGGGAGGCCGATACTGTTGCATTTCTTGTCATACTTCCTGTGTAGTTTTGTTTTGCTGCCCTGTGTTTTTTTATATTTGTCTCCCTTGTTTTTCCTCCACTACCCCGTGCCCCCTGTTTGCCTTCTGTAACCCCTGCCTCAGCCGCTTTCCAGCCGTTGCGTCCCCTGTGTCCCTGCCCCCTACTCGCCCATTCGCCGCCCCGCTCCCGCCTCCCAGCTGCTGCTCCCTCCCACCTCACGCGGGCGCGCCGCAGGTGTGCCAAAGGCACGCCTAAGGCAAGCCCGTCTGCACCCGTCCGTGCCTGGACCGCGCCCAGCGCCAGACCCCATGGCCCCCGAGAACGCCACGACACTCGACGCCGCTACGACACCAACACCCTCCACGCACTCAACACCGGATGAGCGCACAACTGCTTCCTGGCTGCCTTGAAGCACCCCAAAGGAGCCTTCTCCTGCCGGAGCTGCAGCTTCAATAGCCTCCGAGCCGCCAAACCACCCACGTGACAGGACGCAACCACCTCAGATGCATACTACCGAGCACCCGCTCCGCACGCGCCGTCGAACTCTGGGACCTGCTCGACACATCCTCCCCGGACGTCGCCTTCCTGACAGAGACCTGGATTAACGCCTCCTCGGTACACGACATCGCCATGGCCATCCCGGACGGCTACAAGATCAACCGCAGGGACCACACCAACGGAGTAGGAGGTGGAATCGCCATCATACACAAGAACACCCTCAGGGTCATGACCAGCACCGACGACACCCTCAGCACCGCCGAACACCTACACTTCCAGATCTACACTGATCCCAACACCACCCTCAGAGGAACCCTCATCTACAGACACCCCGGACCCCAGCCTCAGTTCAGCGACTCCATCGCCGACTTCGTCAGCACACACGTCCTTGCCTCCACAGACTACATCTTCTTCGGAGACCTGAACTTCCACCTCGAGAACAACAACGACACCAACTCCACCACCCTGATTGACAACCTCGCTAACCTCGGACTCAGACAGCTCATCACAACACCCACCCACTCCGCCGGCCACACGCTTGACCTCATCTTCTCCACCAGCTCCCACGTCACCTTCAATCACACCACTGAACTCCACTGGACAAACCATCGCTGCATCTACTTCACCTTCCGGAAACCCACTACGCACCACCGCACTCAACAGATCCCCCACCGCAGCTGGAGCAAAACCAGCGAAAACCAGCTAAACATCACCCTCGCCCGAGACCCACCCGCCGACCACACCGACACCAACACCGCCGCCCGCAACCTCTGGCGTTGGATCGACGACTGCACCAACACTCTCGCCCCGGTCAAGAAACCCTCCAACAGACGCACCAACAAGAAAGCCAGCGGGTTCACCACTGACCTCCAGGCCTCCAAGCAAACCTGCCGAAAGCTAGAGAAGAAATGGCACCGAGAACAGACACCGGTCAGCCACGCAACCCACAAGAACGCCATCCGCAGACACCATCACCTCATCAGATACACCAAAAGTGCTTCCTTCAAGGACTGCCCCGATAACAACGTACACAACAGCAAAGAGCTCTTCAAAATCATGAAGGAACCCTCCAACACCAACGACATCCCACCTGTGCGTCTCCCTTGCCACCTTCTTCCATCGCAAGATTGCAGACATCCATGACAGCTTCAACAACCAGACCGCCCCGACAGCTACAACACCTCAGACCACACGGACACCACCCACATCAACCCCCTGCTCACCTGGACCAACAAACGACAACTACACCATCAAAATCATGAACACCATCCTCTCCAGCTCTCCATCAGACCCATGCCCACACGACATCTTCAACAAAGCTAGTGCCACCATCACACCCCATCTCTGCAAGGTCATCAACATCTCCTTTGAGACAGCGACCTTCCCGGAGAGCTGGAAGCACGCCAAGATCAATCCCTTACTCAAGAAACCCAAGGCTGATCCGAGAGACCTCAAGAACTTCCGGCCCATCTCCCTGCTCCCGGGGACGGTCATCGAGAAAATCATCGACAGCTGACCCACTACCTCGAGGCGAACAACATCCTGGACCCATCACAGTCCAGGTTCAGCAACCACAGCACCGAAACTGCCCTCATCGCCGCCACCGATGACATCAGGGCCCTGCTGAACAACGGCGAAACCGCGGTCCTCATCCTCCTGGACCTATCAGCCGCCTTCTACACTGTCTGCCACTGCACACTACGCACACACCTCCACAACGCAGGGATCCGAGACAAGGCTCTAGAATGGACCACCTCCTTCCTCTCCGGCAGAACCCAGAGCGTACGCCTCCCCCCTTTCCATTCCGAAGCCTCTAAGATCATCTGCGGCGTACCCCAAGGATCATCCCTCAGCCCGACATTGTTCAACATCTACATGGCACCGCTCACCCACGTCGCCCGACTGCACGACCTCAACATCATCCCCTATGCAGACACCCAGCTGATCCTCTCCCTCACCAAGGACCCCCTCACCGCCAAAACCAACCTCCACAAAGGAATGAAAGCTGTTGCCAACTGGATGAAGAACAGCCGTCTGAAGCTGAACTCGAACAAAATGGAGGTCCTCCTCCTCGGCTCCACCCCCTCAGCCTGGGACGACTCCTGGTGGCCGACCGCACTGGGAGCAGCACCAACACCCACCAACCACGCTCGCAACCTGGAATTTATCCTCGACTCAACACTCTCCATTGCCAAGCAAGTCAACGCCGTCTCATCCTCCTGCTTCAATACCCTCTTCATGCTCCGCAAGATCTACAGGTGGATCCCCACCGAGACAAGAAAAACGGTCACCCAGGCCCTCGTCAGCAGCAGGCTACACTACGGAAGCGCCCTCTACGCTGGAGCCTCAGCCAAACTCCGGAAACGACTACAACGCATACAGAACGCCTTTGCATGCCTGATCGGCAACATCCCCCTCCACAGCCACATCACACCCCACCTGAAAGACCTGCACTGGCTTCCCGTCAACAAGAGGATCACCTTCAAGCTCCTCATCCACGCACACATGGCACTCCACAACACCGGACCAGCATACTTCAACAGACGACTCAACTTCTACACCCCCAACCGCCAGCTCCGCTCCGCCGACCTCGCCCTCGCCAACGTCCCCCGCATCCGAAGAGCAACCACCGGCGGCAGATAGTTTTCCCACCTCACCGCCAAGTCCTGGAACACCTTCCCCATCCTCTTACGGCAGACCCAGGACCTTCTAACCTTCAGGAGGCTACTCAAGACATACTCGAACAGTAGCAGCACCCCTCCCCCCACAGTGCCTTGAGACTCTAATGGGTGAGTAGTGTGCTTTACAAATGTTCTGATTGATTGATTGACATACGGGTAGTGCGTCTTCTACTGCACTACAATACAGGTTAATAGTCTGTGTTTAGGTAACCCATCACCACACTGTTCAATGCATGTTAAGGAAGTTGGGTTACCTCCTCAGCACAATGTTCAATGCATGTTTACAGAGTGGTGAAATTCTGTCTTCACCAAGACCAGTCTAATGCATACCAGTGGTCACCAGTTGTGAAGGGTTGCAGTCCTACAACGGTATGATCCAGGGGTTCACGTGTACCTACCCTAAGGGGGACTTTTCCACTGTCACTGTAAATATGTCATTTAGCTCCACAGAGCATGTCAACTCCTCTGAATGGTTATCGTAAAACTGCAGAGTGTTTCCCACTATCTGGAGGGGTAGAAGATCTGAAAAAAGAAAGAAACACATCTTGGCAACTCCACAAATTTGTATATCCAGAGTGTGCTAACTACCACAGAAATATAGTGACTACAAGAAGAAACATCTAGCTCCAATGCATAGAGCACAAGAAAATACAGCCTACCATAATGAACAGGCCAAAGGCTGAGACCAGAAAGCAGCAATCCAACACCCAGAACAGAGACCTGTCCCAACAAAAAGTAAATCCCAACTCAGTGGAGAAAACAGATAGACACTTGACTTGAGAATAAGTATCAAACCTCAACATCTAACTCTGAATAAGGCAACAAAACCCCAACTCCCATACAGAGATCTGATCGCTGGAAAGGGGCAAATACCAATACAAAGAAAATGTGCAGGGGATTTCCACTAGAAAAGTAAACAAACGCCAAGGGACAGAAGAAACCGGACATCAGAAAAAAAACATTAGGCCTAAATACAGAGAGCACAGACCTGATCCTATAAAAGGCAACAAACTCCAACACAGAGATTAGAGATTTGAACCAAGAATAAGCCTCCCAAATCACTGCACGGAACAGACTTGAAACTAGAAAAACACCCAAACCATCCACAAAGAGCAGAAACTTGAGCCTAAAAAGAGACTCTTTCAGTAATATACAAGGAGCATAAACTTGACCTTTGATGAGGCATCCTGTCATGAGAGTAACCATCACACTAGAGATAGACCCCCCCAGCTCCCTCTCCAATTCACCCAATAGCCTGTGCTGGCTGCGCAGGTGGAAGCTCATTACCTTGTGATATCCTCTGACCTTGCACTTTCTTGCCGGTACTCGGAGGGGTGGATACAGCTAAAGGTACTACTGGATCAGGAGTGGGGGTTTCTGAAAGAGAAACAGTGAGACAAGACCCGTCAAGCACTTACATAGTCCACACCATTTACTCAGCTTCATCTTGTGTCCATAAAAATTAGGGGTTGTTATTGCAGTATTTAATGATACCTGTTATATTGCTTCTACTCGTACCCTAAGGTGTCTCTAGACAATGGTGATCTAAAATACCGTTCAAACACAGCTGCCTTTTGCAGGCCTTTGAAGGTGTAGAGACTAAAACAGGTCCAATTGGTGTCACGCAGTTTATTCCAAATGCCTGCAGTTTGGACAGAGAAAGAGTGCATGTCTTCAGCTGTAAGCTTGAACTTGAGGGACTAATAAAATGGCACTTGGTATTTTGGAGTGGCCTAAAAGGGTATGAGGAGTGGTCCTAGTTGTTACGTAGACTGGATTCAGCCGTTGCAAACATCTAAACTTAAGGCTAGTAGCCTAGACAGTAATCCTGGTTTTAATCTGCGCCAGAGATTGGATCTCTTTTGTGAAGGCCATGGATAAATCTGATAACATTGTCCTGTACCGCCCGAAGCCAGTGTAAGAGTGTATTAGCAAGGCCTGAATGTAGAGTAGTTGTAGTAGTTTTAGTAGCAGTAGTAGTATGTGCTTGCCAACCATCCGCTTAATTGGCACTGGATAATAAAGTGCCTTCATGCTGCAATTGTGTTGAGTGAAAAGTCCCTCTGGTAGCCGACCAGAGCATGCACTTACGAAGCAAAACTTTAGAACAGGAAAGCTTTCATCGTATATACATATTATGCCATTCATGCTGAGCACAAGTTTTAATCAGGCACAACCACTGAGGGGGAAATGATCATGTCAATTTTATTTCAGTGCATCTAAAAGACAACAGCAGGTCGACGTGTTTCGACTCCACTCAAGCCTTGCTCACAGGTCTCCATTTTAGAATTAGGTACAGTTTAATAATACAGTGGTGACATCAAGCGATAAACATGGAATACTCATCCAATGCCTGAAATTCATGTTGATAAACTCACAAATAAATTAAGCACTATTTGATTTCAAAATGCGATATGGCGTTGAATTTTGATGCGCTGTCTCATAATGCGGATAACATTAAATCAATGGGGTAAACCCAATAAGTCAAAGGACCTGGGCATCAATTGGTATAGAGAAACAAAATGGTCCTAGACATATCTTAAGGCACAAATTAATACATGAATTATTAATTTCGTTTGTGGAGATAAGTCACTCTGTTCGCCTAGCCGAGCCTCAGCCTTGCCACGCCACGCCCCGCCAGACCGAGTGCAGCGATTGCCGAGCAGGAGCAGGAGCAGGAAGGACGCGGAGTAAGCCTACGCCCGCCGGACGGCCGCCGGACGAGGGCGCGGTCATTCACCAGCAACATACGGGCGTTCCGCTGCAGACTTCTCCCCAGCCTCGGAAAACAGCGGAGCCCCTGGGGGAGAGGAGGTGTGAGACGGAGAGACGCTGAGTGCCAAGAGACACATGTGCAGGCACCAGAGCGGAGAACGTTAACGTCCGCCAGCCCCCACTCAGCCCCCAGTCAGCCTCCAGTCAGCCCCATTCAGCAGACTCGGACATTTAGCTGGATCAGCGATTCAGCAGAGTCTGCAAAGGGGAAACGGTGCCAAACAACGGAGGCACCCAAATGTGCAAGTTGGCACTAAAGGAGAGCTTTGTAAATTAATTATCAGTCCAAAGAAGTCTAAACCCCATAGAGCAGTCGGAGCTTTATTAAACACGACAGGAAGTGTAATCGTGGCAGGCAAGCAGGCGGAAGGCAACAAAGGCAGAACAGAGGTAAGTGAATAACTACTAATAAAGTAAAAATTGTTGATTAAGAGTTCCCACCCATAATTGAACAACAGTTTTGTACCTAGAAATGGCACCTAAAAAAGGGACAAAATAACGTGCAGGGGACGAACAAGGGAGGAGTAAATCAATGGAGGGCTCAAAATCATTTGAAGAGAGCCAGGAAAGTCATGTATCATCTCTGGATATTAGTAAGGGGAAAAGGAAAAAAAGAAAAGTTAAAAGAGCAACGAAGAACCCCCAGAAGGCAAAAAGAGGTGGCAATCAAACAACAAATAAACAGAAAGAGAACACGGTAGCGATAAAGTCCATAAAGGAGTTTGTGGGTAAACATTATAAATCATTAAACCCAGCAATAACATCGGAGATAGATGGAGAAATAGTGGAAATTGACGGAGAAATTGGTGAAAAGTCAGGCAAACCGGACGAAAGTCAAAGGCGGTTAGACAAGGGAGAACATCATGAAGAAGTCAATCTTGACACCGAAGATGAAGGGGTGAACCACAAATCTTTAAATCTGACTCTGCAGAGCCAAAATCACCAAATTTCGGCGCCTCGATTATCATCATCAACTAAGATGTTCTCACTGTTGTCACCAGGGAACGAAGGTAACAGGGGAAATGAAGGTCAGAACCAGAGCGTTATCTGGGGTGGTGCGCCAGATCAATTCCAGCAGTCCCATCCACAGCAAAAAACCCCAATACATCAAGACAGCATAAGGACAAGTTACCTAGTAAATCCAGTTAGAAACACTACACAGGATTCTGTGCTCTCGGAAACTCCTACATCTTCGTTGATGGATTTAATCTTGCTACTTCAGAAGGCATTACAAGGCATCCTGGAAGTAAGTCTCTCAAACAACGGCCTGATGAAAGCTCAGAAACAACATCTAAAGAAAATTGAAGAAGAGCTAGGAGAAATAAAGAGCAAAATGCCAACTAGGAAAATGCCAATGGATATAACCCCACCAATTGAGAAAAGTGACATGATAGCTCCAGAAGAAGAAAGTAGGGTAACTTTGGAAAGAGCGCCCCAACCTATAGAACAAATAGCAAAGGATGAAGAAGAGTCTGAAGACAATGTATATATATCAAAAAGACCTATGCAGATAAAAAGGCGCAGGAGGGATGTCACTCTTGGGGCCACGAACAGGATAGGAAAAATTAGGCAACTGAAACAAGCAGGAAAGAGAAAAGGGAAGGAAACAACGACCGGGGGGGTACAGTCAGGATTAAATGCCTCAGCTCCGACTTTTACAACTCATAGACCCACATATGAAGAGGCAAAAACTACGAAGACCCCAAAGACCCCAAAGACCCCGAGAGAACCAAGGAAAAAGCAGAGATGTAAGGAGGCAATTGAGATTCCCCCCTCCATCCGTCCGACGAAACAGAAAGCAAGGCCAATGGATGAACCTGATACAGAACAAAGGTCAGCTAAACCTCAAGTACACGAAGAACCCAACAGGAGAAAGAATGGACGGCAAACAGGGAGAACATTCACCAGTCAACAGGCGCATGTAATAAACATGAATCTATATGAGAGAGATAATAACAAATGGTTATTTCTGGACCTGGTACCAGCTGGGAGGAAAGAAAAGCCGACAAGAAAATCCAGACCCCTAAATAGGGCACTGATTTTGACTGCATTTGAAAAATGCGGCAGTTTGAGGGGGATCGGCACTAAAGACCTTCAGCAGGTTGGTTTCGTAGAAAATAGGTTTGGAAAGGAAATAACAAAAATCACCCTTCATTCAGACCTGGTAAAAAGAGCAATTCAGAAAGCCTCAAATGAGATAATTCAACAGGGAATAAGGATTATCCCAGAGAGAGAAATAAAAACCTCTAAAGATAATAACTTCTTAAAACAGCATGCCGGGCTACAGAAGAGACAAGTGATTCTCTATAGAGAAACAGAAGAGGATCAAAGCTGCCTGAATGTCGTAATAGATAATACAGGAAATGACCCCTCATGGGGCAACTGGTCGTTGCATAGTAATCCCATGGGAGAAGGTAATGAAAGTAATTCGTCGGATACGGAAGAAGAAGGTGGTCTGAGTGATGTCGAATAGGATGGAGGGGGGTCGCAAGAACTAGGTCTCTTAACTTGGAATGTAAATGGGCTAGGCAATGAGCAAAAACGGGAATATATAAAGGAAGTTATAAATAAAGTGGACATTGCCTGCCTGCAAGAGACCTGTCTATGCGGCGACACCCCAACCTTTGATGGATACGCCCAGATACATCAGCCAGCTATAAAGAAAAATCATGGACGGCCCTCGGGGGGGCTGCTAACATTGGTATCAACAAAAGTAATGAGGGAAATAAAACTGTTGAATACAAAATGTAAATGGGTACAATTATGTAAAATTGAATTTATGACGGTGGAACTGAATTATAAAATGATGATTTTAATGAATGTATATATGCAGTGGGATAATGGGGAGGAGTATGAAAGGGAAATGAGGAGTTTTAAAGAGGATGTAGATAGTACTCTAGAAAAATACCACACATATATAATAATAATAATGGGAGATTTTAATCATAAACTAAACCCAAAAAAGGCAGACCTTTGGAATTGGGAACAGTTAGAGGTGCACGGAATAAACCCGGCTAAGTTCCCAACCGGGGAAATTTCGAAACAAGACCTAGGTCTAGTATACACCTTAGGAGGCAGGGGCTTTCACTGCGTAAATGGGAGAATAGAGACAGACTCACCAGCAGGAAAGACGTTCACCCAAGGGCAACAGAACTGCCCAATTGATTATATATTCTTGCAGGCCTGGAATTTCACCCAGATTAGGGACTTTAGGTTAGAATTAAAAGAAGTGAGTGATCACAAACTCCTACACATAATAATATCGGGGGGGAGGGAATTACAGAGAGAAACGGTGATTACCCAGGAGGTCGAGTACCCCAAACGGGTGACGACACGGCTAACTGAGGAATACATGGAAAAACTGAAGGCCATGCAATTAAAAATGGCACCCGAAAACTGCGAGAATAAAAAATTGGAATGGTTTATAGGGAAATTAGAAGAGGTGGTTCAATGTCTAAAGACAAAACTAAAATGGGTTAGACCCACAAGGGTAAAACAAATAAATCGAGGCAAAGGGTTCTCTGTGGCGTGCCAAAATAAGAAAAAGGAGATACGAGCAGTACAAAGAAGACAAAAAAAGAACTTTACTCAAGAGAGACAGGACCAGCTAGTTAAACAGAAAAAAGAATTCAAGTTAATGGTAACCAATGCTAAAATAATATATAAAGAAAAATGCTGGATAGAACTATTAGAAGCCATAGAAAATAAAAATCTAACGCAATTTTGGAAACTAGTAAAGGCTGTAGCAGGAACATCAGATGGAGAATTAAACTGTGTGGTGAGTGAGGCCGCATGGGAAGGGTACATAAGGGAACTGTACGGGGTAAGGACGCCCAGAGAGGAGGTGGAGCCTAAAATATGGCAAGAAATCTCAGACGACCTATTTATTAAATTTAATGAAGAACAAGTTGAGCTCACTATAAAAGAACTTAAACTAACTCGGGCAGCAGGACCTGATAATCTTCCTGCTATAATTTTGAAATCCGAGGTTAAATGGTGGGCAAGATTTCTTGCCAAGATGTTCCAGGTAGTTCTAAGAGAAGGTATAATGCCACCAACCTGGAAGGGGGCCATAATTAGGCCAATCCACAAGAAAGGGAGCAAAGAGGCGCCACAAAACTACCGGCTGATAAATCTCCTAGATATAGGTGAGAAAGTGTTTTCTAAAATTGTACTGAAACAATTAAATGCATGGGTAGACGAGTTTCAAATAATACCCACAGAACAGGGTGGATTTAGAGCAGGCCACTCTACAATAGATCATGGATTTGCTCTATGGGCGATGGCAAGGAAGTCGACGGAACAGAACGGAAAGTTGTGTTGCTGTTTCGTCGACTTCAGAGCAGCCTTTGACTCTGTGGATCGGGTCTGCCTATGGGAGCTACTAAAGAGGTTAAATATTCCTAAAGATCTCCTTACAATAATAAAAGAACTACACAGGGAAAACTGGGGGCAAGTAATTAAGGATACGGTGGGTTCTCTGACCCCCAAAATACCCATTGCTAATGGATTAAGACAGGGTTGTGTGCTGGCACCACAGCTATTTTCGATCTTTTTGTCAGATCTCCCGGCACATCTAGAGGTGGAGGGAAGTGCCAGTCCGAAAATGGATGGCAACAAGATACCCTGCCTATTGTACGCGGATGATCTGGTAATAGTAGATCAGACCGAGAGGGGCCTTCAAAGAAAGCTTAATGCTTTTAATACATATTGTGCCAGTAAATTTTTAACTATCAATCTGGATAAAACTAAAACCCTATGCTTCGGGAAAAAGATAAGCAGATTCAGTTGGTACATAGGGGATCTCAAATTGGAGACAGTTAATGAGTACCGATATCTGGGTATATGGTTCGACAGGGCTCTAAATTGGAATACCCACCTGGAAACTCAAAAAGCAAAGGCACTCTCTTCCACATGTGGCCTAAAAAGATTTAATGGGGACTATGGAGAGATGTCACACCGACCTCTGCTGAGAGCTTTTGAAGCAATGATCCCCTCTCAAGTTTTATACGGTGCTGAGATCCTTTATTTGAGCGGTAAGGGATCCTGGGACGTGATAGAGGGGAATTGCATAAAAAGGCTCCTATCACTTCCTCAGTCTGCTATGATACAAGCCATCAGAACTGAAATAGGCACAAAGTCCTGGGCGATACAAACCCAGACGGCTGTGATTAGATTCTGGAAGAGATTGGAAGACCCCGAAAGCCAAAAAGTAGCACACTGGTGCCGCAAACAAATTCTGAGAAGTGAGCTAAAATGGGCAAAGGTCAGTAGGGAAAAACCTGAAGGGAATCTGTAACTCATTAGAGATCGACTGGGACCAGGAAACGTTTCAAGTTATAAGTACCAATGGTGAGCTGAAGCAAAGGGGGAAAGAATCTTCTAAATCGCTTGATATAGGTTATTTAACAAAGAAAAAATCAGTGGCGCATATGCTAAATGCTTGGTCCTATGAAAATTGGTTCCCCTACCTTGATAGATTACCCAACCGTGGGTTTAGGCAAGAGATCCTGAGGTTTCGAATAGGGATTAACCCATGGCTAATAAATAAAGACCTTAAAACAAAAATGATGGATCAGGAAGGTCGTTGCAGGTGTAAGCTGGGAACTAAGGGAGACCTGCTACATATCTTGTTGGATTGTCTGTCACTCCTAGAGCAGAGAAAACTGTGGCTGCGCCCGGTCTTCTTAAAATATGATCTAAAAACAAGGTCGCAGGCAGCCAGCCTTTTAACAGAAATCCCCTTTATTGACATTGCAATTGCCCTCGGGAAATTTATAAAGGTGGCCCTGAGTGCACAGAGAACCAAGGAATAACATGTAGTACTGTATGAATTTTAGCCGACAGGTTTTAATGTTACAATCATAAGTTTTAAGGTAATTGGAATTTTTATTGGGATTTTGTATTTTGTACTTTGAATTTTGTATTTGTGATAATGATGTGTAGAACTGTTTTTAACGATCTAACTTTTAAAAATAGGTTTATGAATTTATTGTACATTCTCCATATTGCGTTATGATCACTGCATTGTTTAAAGACCAATGGTCATAATAAACATACATTTGACTTGACTTGACTATAGAGAAAGGAGATAAAAAACGTTAAACAGCCAGATGCATATATCAATAAGTCGTAACCAACATGCTCTATAAAGAATACAGCTTTAAGTCAGTCACAATAATTCAATTTATTTACAGCATTTATAAAACATATGTCAGCGTATCTAAATGGGAAATAAGGAAAACTGCCAGGTGCAGTAAGTGTGTAAAAGTAAGTGCTCAAGTGAAATGAGAAGGAAAGGAGTTCACAAAAGAGAATTCACGTAATTTAGGTTCAACTAAAATTCAATTCTTCGAGTTGAACAACAGAGAGGCCTACCCGCACGCAATTATATACAGCAATTAACAAGGAGTCATAACTGCACATATGCAGACATGTAGTATAGGAAGGGGCAGGGGAACAGGGTGCAGGCCTCAAAATAACGGGGAGAAAACCGTCGACGTTTCGACCCTGGCGCAATTGGGGGAGGATTAACACCTCTGCTGTAGGTCTTCTTCAGGACTGGAAAAAGGGGGGGACGGGGATGTACCAAGGTTGCAATGTGAAAGGCACGTCCAGGCAATGAATGAGGGTGACCAGTCAGTGGTGTGCCTGAAATAAATCCAGTGAATGTCTCAATGTAGTTAGAGATTTCAATTTAAAAATTCCGCCATAAGGAAATAAATTCCAAAAGGTAATCCAAACGCTAACCGACTCGAGGCACAATGTCAGGAGGAGGTAGCGAGACTGTACTTCAATCCGCAAGGGCAAAAGGCTCTATCTTGCCGAGGCACTCCCACTACAAATTGATTCAGTGTGAGAGGATTCCGTATTCCAAGAACCGGGGAAAAGATGCCAAAGTTAACAACAAGACGCCAAAGTTAACAACCGTGTTCCATGGTGGACCGGGTGCGTCAACAAAGCATTATTTTGAGGCCTGCACCCTGTTCCCCTGCCCCCGTCCCCCTGCGCCCCTTCCTATACTACATGTCTGCATATGTGCAGTTATGACTCCTTGTTAATTGCTGTATATATTTGCGTGCGGGTAGGTCTCTCTGTTGTTCAACTAGAAGAATTGAATTTTAGTTGAACCTAAATTACGTGAATTCTCTTTTGTGAATTCCTTTTCTTCTCATTTCACTTGAGCACTTACGTTTACACACTTACTGCACCTGGCAGTTTTCCTTATTTCCCATTTAGATACGCTGACATATGTTTTATAAATGCTGTAAATAAATTGAATTATTGTGACTGACTTAAAGATTTATTCTTTATAGAGCATGTTGGGTACGACTTATTGATATATGCATCTGGCTGTTTAACATTTTTTATCTCCTTTCTCTACAGGATTTATCTCCACAAACGAAATTAATTCATGTATTAATTTGTGCCTTAAGATATGTCTAGGACCATTTTGTTTCTCTATACCACATCATAATGCGGATAGGTATGGATAAAATGCCACAACCATGATCGCACCCCAGTGGGCAGATTCACATTTCTGTTTGAAATCTGAGATTGTCACAGTATTTGTGTATTCCACTAATCACAATAAAGCCCAAGAAGGTAAGGACCTACAGGCACACTCAAGCAAACTTCTGCTGCTGTGTGCTTAACTCACCGTTGACCTACATCAATTTAGTATGTAGCGCTGTATGGTGCGTGTGTGTTGTTTGTATGTGCTGGGTGTATGTGTGCCTGTGAATGGTACAACACATGGAAGACTGCAATCCATTTTGGGAGACCCAGGGCAGACTTGAGTAGCATGAGGAGGCAGAGAAATCCCCAGGGGGAAACATCCTTTACAACGCAACTTTTACCACGCAGTGCTATTACAACGCAGGTTTTACAACGAAAACCATTACAACGCATTGCGCTGGGGGGCGCTCTAGGATAGGGAATATATTTAATTTACTATCCAACACCTTCCCTAGTGTCCACGGGGACTGGAGTTGGAATAGTAAATTAAACTATTCACTATCCAGCACCCCAAAGCGCTATGCGTTGTAATGGTATGCGTTGTAAAAACCGCGTTGTAACAGCATGCGTGGTAAAAGCATGCGTTGTAACGTCATACATCCCTCCAGAACACTTCAAAGGATGCACTTTGATTCCAGGAAAGGTCGTTGGAAAGGGACCTGGGCACATCTGAGGAAGGAGATGGGGATAATAAGCGAGCCATAAAGAGTAGGGCCTAGGCCCATGGATAACCGTTGGATACACATATCACTGTGGCTGACTTCCAGATGTGAAGCATAGTCACTCCTATGGCCTGTGTTGTGTGATTAAATGTAAATGTGGGATACTTGTAAAGCGCACTGTTACTCTACCCGAGTGTCCTGGCGCTGTAGACCGCTGGGGAACCCGTCCTGGTTTTCCCTGTGAGATGGTCCCTTTCTGTGTATCTCCATGGTGAAACCAGGCATCCCCGGCGTCTGTGGGGGGCCGTTGTAGAGATGAGGCAAGCTTAATGCCCAGAGTTACCGAGTGTGTTCCCTGGTTAGAGTAGGCACTGAGGCGAGAATTATCGAGTCCGCTGACCCTGGTCCAAGACCCTGCCGCGTCGAGAATTGAACCCTGGTCCCGGGCCGTTCTCTGCTTACAGGTCTGCCGCCTCTAACCAGTGAGCCACACCTCTCCACTAAGAGTCACTCCTACTATGACAGGCTGCTTTCTGGAGGAAATGAGGGCAGAGGAGTGAGCACTTCAAAAGGAAGCAGGCCTCCAATACAAACTTCAAAAGACTCAGACTCTAAATCGCATTTGGTGTCTGAAAAAAAATTGACTATATGAAGAAGAGTTCAAGGCCCTAAAATGGTCATCTGCAAAGCAAAGAGTTGGCCTGTGAGAGGAGGAGAAGCTCTACACACTTCTTATGGTGAAAAGGGGGTTAAAGCCGGCAGTCTTCCAGCTGGGGGAGAAGAAATCATCCAGGAAAAATCCAAGGTCCCTGTACCCTGGAGAACCAGTGCCTGCCTGCTTGCAAAAAGCAGTGTGCCCTATGAGGGAAGAGGAGTTTGCTGGAAAGAGCAAGATCCAGAGGCGGATCCTGGCGAGTGGAACCCTGTAGCCTGGTGTGAGGAGGTAACTACTGTTGCCTGTTTGCAGTGGGAAAGTTGGTAACCCTGTATGCCAGACGGGCCGCTGTGAAGTGAACAGTGCCAACTGAGCTATTGTCGGCATGCGGTTTGAGAGTCAGGGACCACGTATGCCAGAGGTGGTGGCTGTGTATTCAACCGTGCCTATCGGGCCACCGCACGTGCAGTTGGAAAGTCGGAGAGCCCTAATGCCAAATGGGACTGCTGTGAAGAGGAACTTGCTGTCGTGCTGATCAGGCCACTGCCCAAGTGTGGAGTAAGGGCGGTGACCCTTATGCCAAATGGGGCCACCAGAAAGGACAAGCATCATAGCCAAGTTGTTGCCATGGTCAAGAGGAGAGGCCGTCATGGTGACGAGTGCCGGCTTGAACCCTGACTAAGGATCGGAACCACAAGCTGTCGATCCCCCACAACCTGTGGGGAGGATCAAAGGAAACTTACAGTTGCACCGGAGGAGCACCGAGTAAACCCATCCTGTACGTTTCTAGTAACTGGTACCCCGTCAAGTCTCTACCACAGCCGCCGTGCAGCACTAAGAACCAAGACCCGACGCACAGAGATGCACCTGAGTTTGCTGGTGGGGAGCAGCTGGTACCCTCAAAAGGAAAGTTATCGACCAAGGAAGGAGTGGCCTGTGACCGCGACTATGGGTGACTGGTAGGCCAGGCTGGAGAGAACTTCGTGAGACTACGATTCTGCAACCAGGACCCTCTCACCATCTCCTTGGACTGAGGAATCCCTGCAGAAGACTCCGGTCGACCAAATCGCATCCAGAGAATCCTTAGAGAATCATCAGCATCCTATATCCCTTGCATCAGGACCACTGAATAGCAATCCATTGCAACACAGATAAGATAGGGGAGAGGACCTGGCTTAACGGCTAGGGTGCCCGACCTCGGACCTGGGGATCTGGGTTCGAGTCTCGGTAACGACGCCAAAAACCTCCTGTGATTCTGGGCAAATCACTTAATCTCCCTGTGCCTAAAAAAATGAACGTGTGTCCTCATGTAACATAACTGGTGCTATGTAAAGCGCTCTGATACCCGATTCAGTTCGGGTCTAGTTCGCGCTATATAAAACTCTGCAAAAAAAAAAAGATACCTGGAACTATTGAGGGACTGCTTGTCCGTTGAAGCTAAGTGATCTTGAGGACCGTGCTGGTCCCCCTGACTAACTCTTTGCCGCAGCGCACAAGTAATTCTAACCGACCGCAAAGAGATATACTTACGTTTTCCTTGTAAAAGTTTCTAAGTGTCCAATTTGTTGACTTTGCTAGGCTTGTTCGTGGTTGAGTAAAATTGCTTTGCTTTATTATTGCTTGTAAAATCGATATCGCTGGAACCCTTTGGTGGATCTTTTTCTCTCTAATGTCTACATTCTTATAAAAATACAGTTTACTTTTATAAATTTGTGTTGGATTTCTGGAGTGCCAAATCGATTTCTTCTTTAATTCTTTTGGTGCTGTTTACATGCTTAACACCTCTGTGTAGTCTTGCTGCTGAGTGCCACAGCCACCCTGGGTTGAGCTAGGGGTTTACAGACAAAATCTACTGGACCTAAAAAGGTTGGTAAATGTATAAAGGTCGCACAACCACATCGCAAAATACACCCAATTTCCTCACACAGTAGCAGCCTCCTGCGGCACAAGGCTTGTTTGAATATTTAAGCCATGGCAGATTTTGGTTTCCTGAATGCAGCTTGCAAATATCTTAGAAAAATTATATACTTTTACAATAATAATCGAAAATGTGTTTCATTTACTAGTTTGCTACATTAAATGGTAAGAACAAAGGTTTGAAGAAGAAAAACCTGCTATTCAAGGAGAGTTACCGGAATCAGCATCCTTTGAAAAACACACACAATGCCCCAGTCTCACCTTTATGTTCGTTCTGTTTGAGGAACTCCAGCTGCAGTGGTTGCCCCGCTTTCGCTGCCAGAGCGATGGGCGTGGGTTGGCCAAGCTGGCCAGAGGAGCCGGTCACCTGAGCCCCAGAAAAGACCAGCAGCATGGTTTCTGAAATGTTGTCATCACTCAATACTGCTTGGCACAGCGCCTGGGGGAGAGATGGAGAACAACTGGTTGTTAGCTTCAGGATGAGAGCAAAACATATAAGAAGCAAAGAAGGGGAAAAGAGCAGAGTTCTAGAAAAACACAAGGCATGGATTTGAAGGACGCCTACCTCTTTAAAACTCCTCTCGACAAACCACAATTCTTTCGAGCCCTCAGTCATAAACAAGACAACTGGGGTAACAATTTCTCACCACAGCTAGAGAGAGGAATGCTGTAACATCCAATGAACCTAAAAATATTGGTGCAATTCTGGAGCTGCAGATCTTCTCAACCAACTTACCAGAAACATTCCATTGAGAACAAAATCAGCCTCATAATGAATAACATGAAAACAAATGGGTCCAGCCTTGAATTGTGCATTAACAGCAGCAGAATTGTGATGATCAGAGCGAAGCTCCTTTATAGCCCTCACTTACTTCAAATCTGTGATTTACGCAGGAAACCAGATTGCATCTTAAAAATTCAAACAGATCTATGAGATGCCGCCATCAGTATTATTAGTCAATTCAATAATAAGTTTATTATGACCAATTGGTCTTTAAACTACACATACCATCATAACACAGCTAAAAGTACAATTATAAATTTTTTTTTAAAACAACCTAAAACCAAAATTCATTATTTCTCATAAAACTTGTTTTTGTAATATCATGCTGAACTCCAAGACCGAAGTGCCTAAAAATTCAATATTTAAAAAAATACATATTATAATTACAATCAATCAATTTGACTCTGATTGACCCTCCATGGGCCCTTCTTAACATTTCCTTAATTCATGAGAAATCTTTTGGCTTCCTGGACAAACTTCGCCAAGGCAATTGCAATGTCCAAGAACTGCATGTCAGTAAGAAGCTCAATTGCTTGTGTCCTCGACCTTATTCCATATTTTAAAAAAATTGGCCTTAAAATCAATCGTCGCACAGATAGCAATTTTTGGCAATCCATTAAAATATGAACACAAGTACATTTTGAACCAATCCTGCATGTACATTTACCAATATTATCCATTAATGTATGTTTTATTTTCTCATTTGAACGTGCAGGATTAATGCCTATTCTCACCTTTAGTAATTCCAATCTCAACCAGTGATTCGGTATGGTATCTAAATACAGATACCAATAATCATTACTCCAGCTATTTAACATAAAATGCACAGACTCTTTTTGTTTCAGGTAATTCATGTCGATTTCCCAAGATTTTTAGAACACTCTTCCGTTCTTGTTATGTTATGTTAATGATGTTTTCTAAAGCGCATGAATCACCCAGGGGCATCTCCGCGCTACATAATCGAAATTTCCAAGAGAAGTGACAGAAACCCAGAGTGGATCATCAGTATAAAAAGGCTTTCAGGTGTTTCCTGAAGATCAGATATGAGGGGGACTTTCGCAGCCCCTCCGGGAGGGAATTCCAATATTTGGGGCCTACATATGAAAAGGCTTTGCCACCCAGACGATTCCGGTAAATGCGTGGAATCGCTAAGAGGGCTTTACCATCCGATCTAAGATTACATGCTGATGTCAGTTTGCATATTTTAGCTTAAAGGTATTTTGGGCCTGTTTCCCTCATGGCTTTAAAGACCAGACAGCAAGTCTTAAAAAAAGCTCTCTTCCTTACCGGCAACCAATGCAATTCCTTCAATAGAGGGAGGGATGGGGTACCAGGAGGACGATTTAGGACCATCCGGGCTGTCGTATTTTGAATCACTTGGAGCTTTGCTAGCTGCGTAGTTCCTACTTCGGCCAGCAAAGCATTCCCATAATCCATCCTACTAATTACTAGGGCTTGGACTACCGTTCTGCGATGGCTCAGAGGGAGATAGGGGATAATTTTCCTCAGCATACGTAAGCTGTAATAGCATGAGCTCATGATGTTACTAACATTGTTTTTCATGGACAGGTTGTCATCGAGCTGGATACCCAGACTTTTCACTGAGTCCGAGGGGACAGGGGCAGCCCCCAGTTCTACCGGCCACCAGTTGCCTGGGTTTAATTGAAGACAGGACTCAGCCATCCAACTTGCGATGGCCAGCATTCCTTGTGCGAATCAATACATAATGACTCAGGGTCAATTTTTACTTTTAAGGATTCACAAATGGAGAGGAGTTTCTTTCTGGAAGCTTTTGCCCAATTCAATTCACTCTGTTGGATCTCCCTCCTGCACCAGCAAGACACTTTCTCCTCCTCTCCTGATCCTAACCGTTTCCAAAATCAACATAGGTTTACCTGGACTTGTATGTTCCATGCTGGGCAATCTAGTTCTAACCTAATGGCCTGTATCAGTGATGAGTTGGGTAGAGAGAGAAGGGTTTTTAAACATTTCCCTTCCTCCTTATCCTATGGACATTTCCACCCCAAACACAACATTTCTGCCCCATATTGCATCTGCGGGGTGATCATAGCCTTAAATGCTTTCAACACTGGTCTGTGTGACCTTTCTCCGTAATTACTATTACATTTTTTCAAACCACAAATTCCTGCTAGGCCTTTTGTTTTCTGGGCCTTTAAGTGCATGCCCCAGTTCAACGCTCTAACAAACCATATTCCCAGATATTTATATTCATTAACGACTTCCAATTTTGTCTGACCCAGGAACCAGCTGTATCTATGATTTTTCTTTCCAAAGCACAATATTTTTGTTTTTTCCATATTTACTATTACGTGTTTGGATAAACAATATGTCTCAAATGCATTTAGCTATCTTTGCAGTCCTAGTTCCGTTTGATCAAAAATAACTAGGTAATCTGCATATAATAGGCAAGACAGATGCTTTCCATTTATCTTTGGACTTGCTCCTCTTACAGTATTTAATAAATTTGGTAAATCAGCAAGAAAAATAGAAAATAGGAGTGGGGCCAATACACAGCCCTGTCTCAACCCATTATTGGTTTCTATCTCTTGAGTTAAACCTCCTACTGTGTCTTTAATAACTTGTGCCCAATTTCCACTGTGCAGCCCTCGAATGACTTCTAAGAGGTCGTCAGGGATATTATATCTTTTTAATGTCTCCCATAAACATTCTCGATCAACTAGATCAAATAATGATAATGATAATGATAGGATTTGTATAGCGCTAGAAAGTCATGGTAGAAAAGAGGAAACACTTAAACCCTCATAGGGCATCAAGGCGCTTAAAGATGGAAAGAACAGATAAAAACAAGCATTTGCAATGCAATAGGTCTCGCATTAGGCAAAGTTTGAGCTTTTAGTATTGTAAATGGCATTGGCTATTTTTTTTCGCAGTAGTTACGTTTTGTTTTTATAAAAAGGGACATATAAAATATGTTGCATATTGACATATAATGATGCAGCCCGGACTGAAGTTAGAATACCCTGTCAGTCTAGTCCTACAAGAGGTGTTGCACAAGTTTTACTGTATTTCAGAATTAAGAACAAGTTCACTTTTTTGTTGATAGGTATTTCTGTAGACTGGAGATGTTTTGAAGTCTGTTTTCTCTTTCTATGCTTTCACGCTGAACCCCTCTAATCTCTCGACGCACATTTGATGCTTAAGCTCTTTCCCTGCAAGGTCTTCCTCAAAGGCCTTGTGAGTAGCTCCCGGTACTCTGGGATTGCTGTGTGACTGTGCACATTGTGTTTCAATTTGTACTGTAAGTTCAGCTCCTGACAGTCCTCTGACCGCAGTCCGGTCGCTGCCCTGCGTGTTTTCTGCTGGCAGCTGCACTCTGCAACCTTCCACTGTTCTAAAGGATTGTATCCCGAGAGTGGGCATTATTGTATGTTAACTCCACATTCCGCAATACAAATAACTTGCACTTTCCTCTGCAAGGCCTATTTCTATTTATAGTGGCTTATCCTGTACTTTATTTAATTTCAACTTTTATTAAAAGAAAAAAAACTACTCACTTGGGTGGGGCGGGAGGGGGGCATGTGTGGGCGCGCGCGCGGCGGCCTGTGTATGTGTGCGTGTGTCTTGGAGTCTGTGTGTATGCGTGTGTGACTGTGGGGGAGGAGGAGGAGGGGGTTGCCTGTCTGGGTGCCTGCGTGTCTGTGTAAGTGCGAGTGCGCGCGCGTGTGTGTGTGTGTGTGTGTGTCTGTGTCTGTCTGTGTGCATGCATGCATGTGCGGTAGGCTGGGAGTATGGGATGGCGGCGCAGGACGGAACGTGCGCGTTCGCGCACACCAATCCAGCCTGGACTGCGCTCGTGCACCTTCTCGTCCGTCCTTCCCTCGAGACAGCTGACTATACGTCTCCAACCCTGGAAGCATCCTTTGGATGCTAATTCCAGGGCGAGACCTAAAAAGCGAGCTTTACCTGCCGCTTATGCGGCTCAGCGGTAGAAGACCTGCTATGTCTATGTAAAGAACTCACAAGAACGAGAACTACTACTAAAACACCACTTTAGTCAGCGAAGGGTACGCACCAGGAGACAAGCAGTGCTGGCATGCTTTGCACCAGATGATCCACAACTGAAGTGCAGTTTAGTAAAGTTCTTGAGGTCATGCGAAAAGAAAATGCCAGTACAGTAGTCACGAATTATCTTTAGTCGTCTAACACAAGCTGTAAGTCCAACATGGAGGTTTGAATAGTTTGCTCCCTACCATTTACTCTATTCCTGCCACTAATGCACTTTATACAAATCCTAAGCACTTCTCTGAACTCTGGCATAAGCATTGATGGGAAGTATGGACTGGAACTAAGTATGTTGCACCTAACGACCCACGACTGAACTGCCGTCTAGTAAAGGTGCTGAGGCTATGCGGAAAGAAAATGCTAGCATAATAGCTATTAACTTTTTTAGTTGTCTAGAACCAGTGAAAGCCCGATACGATGATTTGCCGCAGATACTCCCTACCATTTACTCTGTCTTGGCACTAAAGCACTTTACTGAAGTTTATAGCACCTCTTTGCACTTTTACTGATTTCCGATATAAGTAGTGAAGGGAACTGTGTACTGGAATTAAGTACCTTCAAACGATGTGTGCAAATCCAAAAATAACTTGGTTGGGAAACTTGTTTTACATTTGTTGTTTGCAACATAAATGTAAAGAATTATATAAGACATGTGAATTCTTTTATATGTATATTTGGGTTTTACATTGGTATATTTTTGTATTGCAACGGTTTCAATTAACAATGCAAATAAAATAAAGAGATCGACACCTATTCCACTGTTTCAGTTTAATCTGCAATGAAGAGCTTGGTCCTCTTTTCGGTTATTATACTGGATTACAAAAAGGGTTCTAGTTCAAGACCTTGTACCCGTTTTTGACTTATTTAAGGAAGCCATAACAATAGTTTAGCTTTTTAACATCAATGCCTTGGCTTGCATGTTTGAGAGAGGGCCAAGCCCGAAAATCCTAATGAAAAATAAAGAAACTGTCAAATAAACACTGATGTAATCTCATTGGCTCGAATCTCATCCGTGGAGCTCTGAAAAAAGTAGGCATAACCTGCACTGTAGATTTGATTCTATTTCTGTTACTACATGATACAAAATGTAATAACGATGGTTTAAAAAAATAAACCAGCACTGTACATAGCTGTTGGTGTCTCGCTTCAGGTTTAACTGGTAGACTCTGCTGCCAAACCCAAACCATGCCACAGGACAATGCGGAGGGAAACATGGCTAAAATGTTTTTCGGATTCAGCCTGAATCAATGAAAGAGTTGAAGTAAGAAATGTGCAGGAACAAATCTCTTAAATAATATCTAAATTGCTAAAGCCCAAAGGAACACTGCCCCCCCCTAAGTGGAACTAAGGTGTTTTGATGAGGCAGATAACATGCTAGTGGGATTTGAGGTGTCAGAGCATTTTTATTCTTACTTTTCATGGTAACAGAGTTCCTGTCGGTGGGAGGTTCTCCATTAGTACAGTCTGGGTTGAGGAAGGAGAAAGTTGGTAATGGGCTCTTTTCATTTGACAATCGTTAAAAAAAACTCCAGGTTTTAGAGTCCTAACTATTGTTAAGGAATGCAGGAATCAACCATTCGCACATAAAGCAAGAAGTGGCTAAGCCAACAGGTCTGGCAAGCCTGATGTAATGGCTATTTATGTTTTTTTGCACGCATATGCCACAAAATAACAATACGTTGTGGTCCCATTATACCAGGGATGGGCTCAATAATGCCAAAGATGCCAACATCATGCCAAGCATTGCTAGACTAAAAGTGGGAATAATTCTAACAGGGACACCACCAATAAATTAAGAAGGAACACCATTACGCTAAGGCAAGCATTACCGCCTTCGGGTAAAGTCCGCGCTATATAAAAATGCATAAATACATGAATAAATAAATACCGCCTTCGGGTACAGTCCGCGCTATATAAAAATGCATAAATACATAAATAAATAAATACCGCCTTCGGGTAAAGTCTGCGCTATATAAAAATGCATAATTACATAAATAAATACATACCGCAAAACATCCTCGTTACTCTGCCGGCCTGCGACCAGGAAGTCAGGCAGGCCGGCGCGACACCCGGAAACAGGAAGTAGGAGGGCGGGAGCCTACCCCGCCTCCCACGGAAGAGCCGCGATTGGAGCCGTGTTGGGACCACCGGAGAAGGCAGGAGCCTACCCTGCGCCCCGGTGCCTAATGAGGGAAGACGAGTCCTGCTGCCGGGCCCTGCAGCTGAGGAGAGCCGGTGAGTGCGTTGCTGAGCTGCTGCTGCGGGCGGGCGGGCGGCGGAGGGGCGGGGGGGGGGGAAAGCATGTACGGGCGGGCGGGGGCGGCCTGTGTATGTGTGTGTGCGTGCGTGCGTGTGTGTGTGTGTGTGTATGTGTCTTGGAGTGCGTGTGTGTGACTGTGGGATAGGGGGTGTGTGTGTGAGCGAGTCGATGTGTACGGCGCGGGACGCGACGTGCGCGTTCGCGCAGACGAATCCAGGGATGGAAATGCTAGTGCACCCTCTGGTCCGTCCTTCCCTTGAGACAGCTGACTATACGTCTCCGTCCCTGGAAGCATCCTTTGGATGCTAATTCCAGGGCGAGACCTAAAAAAACGACCAGTTTAATAGAGTCAGAAGAGAATGGCAGAGCCAAATTCCTTAGGAGCTAATACGACGAAGAAAACAGCCACGTTTTCAACAGTTTGCGAAAAGTTGGCAGGGACGATTGTCTGGCCAGTTCGAGCGGGAGCGAGTTCCAAAGCTTGGGAACAAGCCAGGAAAAGGCTCTACCGCCCCATCTCGCCATGTTAATTCTTGGAACCAGCTGCCCGGTAGTCAACAAAGCAGCAGTATAATCTTCCCTGATGTTCCACCGACTTCCGAGCCGCAGCCCACAAGGCAAAGCAATGATTGAGTGTTGAGTGCCCCTCTTCGAACCCTCCTTATTCTACCGGGACAATCGCATTTAATTCAACCCATTCCTTCAATTTTCCCAGAATTATTTTGGAGAACACTTTCACTCCGATATCTAATAGATTAATGAATCAATAATTCTTTGGGTCCTTCCTGTCCCCTTTTTTATGCAATGTCCTAATTACGGCTCCCCTCCATGATTTTGGAATTATACCCGAGGTTAATACTGCTGTAAACATCTTTGAGAAGAATTGGACCCACCAATTTAACTCGGTTTTAATTATTACTGCGGGTAAATTATCAGGCCCTGCCGCACGAGTTAAGTTTAACCTCTTAATGGTGTTTTCTACATTTTCAAGTGAATATAACGGAATTAGATTTTTTTACTACATGTTGCCTCCATGTTTTCTCCCCACTAATGTCTGGCCCATTGCTGGATTTATATCGTTGATTTAGGTGCTCCTCCCAGGAAGCCTCATCGACTTCACAACTCATAGTTCCCAGAGATCGACCCACTGTATCTTGGATCAACATCCAGAAACCTTTAATATTTTTGCTTTCTATGGTTACTAGTAGGGAGACCCAACATTTTTCTTTAAAACTATTATTAGTCACTACTCTGTCAATACGGGAGAAACCTGGGGAAATGCCTGGAAATTGGGAATACTTAGTACTAAATGGGAGGGAATCAGGCAGGAGTAAGGCGTGAACTAATAAGATGCAAGGATGGGGTAAGAAGGGGTTTTGGTAGCAACATTTTAATACAGACACCCACCCACAGAATAGAATGCCCATTGCTGTTCACAACTGCACTTTTATGTGCAGCTAAAAAAGGACCAAAAAAGCCGCAAATGTCCTCCAGCCCTGCCTTGGAGTAAGTCAAACACCACACATTGCTACACAAAGGTACTGCAACCCACTCCCCTAGAAAACTATGGTGGCAGGGACTGAAAAGACTATCCCATAGGAAATATTATAATTTAAAATGTTATATATATTTATTGAGATGTCATCAGTGTTGTCATAAATTATGTCATAGAACATGCCATGAGTGATGTCATAAGCAGTGCATGGTGGGGAAGCTGCTTACTATAACTGGTGAATCTATTTTTTTTTTTAGTTCAAAACATTAGTGTTCACACTGACAAATTCACCTAACTATAATGTTACTTAGTCTTTGGTTTTTTTCAGTAAACTTCTGGGGGTAAACGGAATCTGGGCCCTTAAAAGATTGTATAGTTTGTGCACAGGTTGCTTTTCTACTTCGTTCCTGCTCCTGCTGTGTACTTGCAGAGCATTAGGCAGTGTCCCTGCCTACAAAATGGTGCTTTGCAAATAATCATGTCACCAACACCTATTCTTGCCCATTTGGCATTATGTGAATGGACGCCATTTTGTTTGTCTGTCTAGTTTCTTTTTTCGCCCCAGCCCTAGTATTTAATGAGGCTCGGTGCACTGACGCGTTAAGACAGGCTGGGCGTGAGTCCCTTCTGTTTTTATGTATTTTTAACTTGCTGAATTTGCACGTAACTTAATGAAATAACATCTTTTGTTAACCCTTGGTTTGACTTTGTACATATTTGAGCTGCTATCGCATATTTGCACATTAAAAACAAATTCGATATAAAGAGGGAGGAAAGCATTTTATTTTATGTTTCTCGTGGGGGCCTTTTATCTGATCGGTGCTATTTTTCGGGGACAGTTGTCTCCCTGGCCGTGTTCAATGCCAACAAACTCCAGGTAGCACACGAACGGATACCGTTTTGTTTGGAAGTCAACTTTCTTTTTTGGCGGCTATGAAATGCCTTAACCTATGGACTAGTGAAGCCTTTTGCCACATCCTGGACTCAGTCAATATACTTAGTACCCGCCTAATTTGCAACTATACTTTTAGATCTTCTGTAGCAAACGCGATAGACGAGCCATCCATCATTAGTAGCAATCAGGACCAGACTGTTCTAAGTAAACCAGATCTCTTTTGGCACATTTTCTTAATCAATTGCCGATCCCTCCTAAAAACACAATTCAGAATTGTTAATCTTTTTAGATGACAATCACCCAGAAGCCCTTTTCCTGATGGAAACATGGCTTAAAGATGACAGCTGGACAGATATAAAAGTAGCACTTCGCCCGGCTATTCAATGGCAAGAATGGACTGGGCTGAGGGGGGGAATGGCAATTAGCTTTAAATTCAAACCTGATTGTAAGTTCACACCAGTCTTAATCTCCGATTGTGAAATTCTCCTATTCTGTATTAAACTTTTTCAGGATTGCTTGCTTAACCTCTACCAGGGCCCACCTCAGAGTTCATTCAGACTACTCCAGACAATATAACCTCTTACAGTCTCCAGGCAGATAATTTTATGTTACTGGGCGAACTGAATATTCAACTCGATAATAAAAAATGTACTTAGGGTACAAACAACTGACAGGACCAATCAGCGATTCAGCTCTACCAACTAGTTATGTCCCTCACACATAATGAGGGCCACATATTAGATCCCATTTTTAGCAACATTCATACCATGACCGTAAAAGCACCCTTGCAAGTTACTTGGTCGGATCACTTTTGATTCAGTTTTCCATCCCAAAAACAGGAGAGCGTAAATCCAAGATAGCACAATCAAGCTGGGAATTGGCCTTGTGCAACTCCATTCTGAAACTAAATGGATAGGTCACCACAACCTATACAACCTCCAAGGAATGGGTCAGTACTAAGTTAGGCGCGTTAATCCCCTTACAAACTAGCAAGATATCCTGGTCTAGGGACAATGCTAAGTGGTTCTCGTCAGAGCTAAGAGAACTATAAAAAGATGCAAAAGGAAGTGGGTGTGCCACTATGACAACAAACCTATAAAGAAGCCTTGAAGAAATATCAATACGCCATCCGTAGAGACAGGTTAGGTGACTTTGCGGACAGGATCAGTCAGTCTTCAAATCCCTCTAAGGATATCTACTCCATCGTCAACTCCTTTCAAAACACAATACCTCTGGAGCAGGCTCTCCCCCTTCAAGGAGTGTTGCGAGCAACTGGCTAGCTATTTTCTTGGAAAGGTCAGGCTCATCTATGACATTTTAAGAGAGCCAACAAACCATAATAACAGAATTAATGACAACTTCATAGCCAAGAAATCCAAGGTTGACTTTTCAACATTTCCGCAACGGAGAAAAAATGATAATTTGACTTTAGCTAATATGGTCAAATCCAGCTCCCCAATGGATCCCGCCTCCCAGACATCCTCATAAAAAGGGGGGATGTCATTCTGTCAGTTTTGAGAGACATATAACTCATCCCTGGAGAACTGCTGTGTCCCTAACACGTGAAAACATGCATTCATTCGCCCTTACTTAAGAAACCTTCGCTAGTCCCTGATCTGATCGAAAACTACAGACCTATTTTGCTACTCCCAGGAATCAGCAATATGTTAGAATAGGTCGTAAATGGCACCTATCCGATTTTCTGGAATCCAATAACATACTGCACCCTACGCAAACTGGTTTTCGATTTGGTTGCAGTAGAGACCACCTCTCTTGATGGCCACAGAGGACCTTGAAAAGGCCCTGGATCAGGGCGGATCGGCTGCACTTATTCTTCTTGATTTCATTTCAGCACTTGACAGAATCTTCCACTCCGTTTTACTGTGTAGACTGGAAGAAGCAGGCATTAAAGGTAGCGCTTTGAAATGGCTGTCACCTTTCCTAAACAACAGGAGCTTTCAGGTTAGCAAAAGGCCCATTTCCTTTGCCAATCATCAGCTAAAATGTGGAGTGCCGGCCGCAGGGCTCTTCTCTGAGCCCTATGCTTTTTAATCAGTATGTCTGCCCCTCGCCTGACATAATTTGTTCTCTATGTTTCACCATGGTGTCTTACACAGACAATACACAGATTATTGTCTGTCACCCAATATATAAGACCTATATCTGAATAATGTAAACTTTGTTTAGAGCAGGTCACTAGCTGGATGTCGACCAGCTGCCTTATGCTACACACAGACAAAATGGAGGTTATGATAAGGATGTGATTCTAGTGGTAGGAAAGGACCGTGATCTGTGGTCAGAAAAGTGGTGGCCTAATAGGCTTAATCCGGCCCGGTACCTAAGGAGGCAGTAAAGAACCTGGGAGTGTGGATCGATAGTCGATTATCATTTGACACCCAATCTAAATCAGTCGCAGGGACCTGAGTTGGACTCCTGCGAGGACTAAAACCTCTACTGGGCTTCTTTGAGCCACAAATTCGCCAAAACATTGTTCAGGCGACAATTCTTTCCAGGCTGGATTATGGAAACAGCCTATTCCTGGAAGCCAACAAATCTAGCGAGCAACGGCTTCAAAGAGTACAAAATGCAGCCGCCCGCACTCTGCTGACGTTGCCAAAACGCTGTCCAGTGTCTAAATCTTTATGTAAGTTACACTGGTTGCCAGTAGAAGAAAGGATACAGTTTAAAACACTTTTTGTGGCCCATAAAATAATTACCCAACAAGCCCCTCCGGTTTTGGCCGGCCTGCTAAAGGCGTATTCACCAAGGCGCGTTTTGCGCTCAATGGATCAAAAGCTTGCTTGTGCCCCCCGCTTTTTAAGATCTAGAGCGGGTGGGCGCTCGTTTAAAGTCCTGGCAGAGGAATTCAGAATCATCTAATGTTTCAGAAAGCGATTAAGACCTGGCTCTTCCCGGCATAAGGCCTCCTCTAATTATGGCATTGAGTTATCAGTACTTGTATGCGCTGGGACGCCCCGTTGCTGGGACAGCCATGCGCAATATAAATCCTGAAATAATAATAATTTGGAACAACTCATCCCTGTGTAATCAACTTTATTGGCCCCCGTCCCTTAGCAATCGCTCACTTCCCAAACAAGAATTGAAAAGTCTGGGTGTCACATTGGAAAAACAGCTTACCATGGCCTCCCAGGAAAAGAGAGTTGTAGTTACGTGTTTTGGCCTCCTCAGAGCTCTGAGGAAGACCCTGACATGGCTCCCAAGAAAGCACACAGAACAGTGGTCCATGGTATTATACTATCTTGCTTGGACTATGGCAAATCCATTTATTTAGGCAGCCCACTACCTGTCACCAAAAAATTGCAAGGCATCCGGAATGCCGCAGCTTGAATACTGCTGGGTATACCCAGAACTCAGTCAGCTTGCTAGGCTCTCACCACACTTCAATGGCTGCCAAAAAGTAAAATAATACAATTCAAAGCACTCTGCATTGCACACCGTGCAAAACACAAGGTTGGTCCGCATATCTTTCGTCACCCCATTAATTCTTACAGTGCCAACTGAGAATTGAGATCAAACAATTTATCTCTCCTTGCCGTCCTCAGAATCAAGAGAGCCAGAGGCGGTCGTAGCATATTTGCTTATCTTTTTCCAAAACTCTGGAACTCACTACAGATCAACCTTAGGACAAGAAGCATTCTTTCAAGTTTTAGAAAGCAACTCAAAACCCATTTATTGGCCAAAACAGCCCAGTATCCTGCATAACCTGACAGTGCTGGGAAGCCTGTTTTGAGTAGCCATGCGCTCTATAAAAACCCTTGAATTGAATTTTATGAATCTGACAGCATCTCGGCCTTCTGAATATTGCCATACAAATTGCTGGGCCTGCTCTAATCCACCCCTTTTTTTAACATAGACCTACACAGCCCCCCGCTACTGCTCTGGCTGGGCTGGTGCTGCGTAGCCTTCAATATGTTTTAATCCAAATTACAATTCGAATTTGCAAACATATATCTCACACTTTCTCCTCATCACTCTGCTAGGCACTAGGCCCCAAGAGAAGATAAGATAACCTTTCTGGTCACTCATATACAACACCAAAATATTTCCACATAGGATCACAACAAATAAAACACTTTGTCAGCTATGCATTCTCCCAGGGTGTAGCACGGAAGCCGCCTAAAACATGTTTACATCCCACATCAGAGTTTTAAAAATGACTGTACAATTCAATGTCACTGAGATGATGTCATCTATTGTGACCCAATCAGACTTCCACTGTTTCCACAATACCTCGTTCAGATGCATCTGTTTCCCAAAAAGTTGATGAAACCTCCGGAACTTCCCCAGCCGGTACTTAGCGAATATGAACTGCTGCCGTTCCTCATGGGAGCTCCATGGGTTGATCCTCTCACTGGGGGGAACATTGAGGGCCCAGATCTTGCAGGCTCCCTTGTTACCAACCTGCATGAAGAGCTAGAAACAACCAGGATGGAAAAATCAGCACAGGTGACTCCAAAAGTGCATGGTAGGGTGTGAACAATACTAGCATCTTCTGAGAGAGAGAGAGAGAGAGAGAGAGAGAAAGAGAGAGATATAGCAATAGGGAGCAGAGACAGACAGCTAAGGATAGATAGAACGATAGATAGATGGGAACTTTTACCGAACTACCTACCCCCTACCCCTCCCCGCTCTACTCCTCTCCACTTTCCTGCTACTGACCTATGCCCTCACCTGTCCTGGCCCTAGTCCCCACCCTGCTTACCTGTGAATTTTCCCTCGTCATTTGAGATCTAGCTATTTTGTCTGATGCCCAATGGAGCTACTTGGTTTAGCTATAGGAGAGACAGGTCGGGGATTCCCTCCTTGGACGTCACCTACCCAGTCGGTCTTTAGCCAGACTTCCTTTCATCTCTCCTGTCATCTCTTCCCGCATCCTCCCTCTATTTAAGTCTCTCCACCTCTCCACCTCTCCTCTCTCAATGTATTGAGACTGAACTATTTTGTCTGATGCCCGATGGAGCCACCTGGTTTAGCTATAGGGGAGATGGGCCGTGGACTCCCTCCTTGGTCGTCACCTACCCAGTCGGCCTTTAGACAGACTTCATTTCATCTCTCCTTGTTGTCTCTTCCCCTAGCCTCCCTTTCTCACCTTCCCTGTCACCTCCCCTCTATGCTCCATTATTTTGCCCTCCATGTTCTTTAAATGTTTCCCATTGAGACCTAGCTATTTGGCCAAAGCCTGGTGGAGCTACCTGATAGCTATAGAGGAGATGGGTTTGAGACTTCCCCCTCGACTGTCACCTACCCAGCCGGACTTCGGGCAGACTTTCCTTCGTCTTTCTGCCGTATCTCCCTCCCACCCCTTTACCCTTACCCCCTTCCCCTCTACACTTCACTTATCTCGTTTTCTATGCTCCTGTAATTGTTTGTCTAGCAACTGATGTTAATTGAAACTGGTGTGATATTGTAATTTTGTGGAACCTCATGTAAAGCGCTCTGATACCTCTGGGTCTAGCCAGCGCTATATAAAACTCTTAAAATAGATAAATAATAAATAAGATAGATAGATAGATAGATAGATAGATAGATAGATAGAAGGACAGCAATAAAGATACATAGTGAAAAAAGACAGAGGGGGAAGTGAGAGATAGCAGGTACAATGAAGAGAGAAAAGGAGATGGGTAGAAAAAGAGAAAAAAAAAGGGCGAGAAGATCATAACAGGAGAGTGAAGGAGAATGTCAACGAAAGAGAAGATGCAGCACTGCAGGGGGCAACTCAAGCTTTCAGACTTTTTCTGACAGTAACCAGAATTATCCTATTGTCTTGAACCAACTGTATGGCTTCCCCTTGTGAGGTTCTATTCTCTCGTTGTACCTCCTATCTGTTTCTTCGTAACACTCCCTCTTTGAACTTCCATCTCTCTAACCTTTTTGGAGGTTCCTGTTCTTCATCCTCAACAAAGATAAGGAGGGAGTCCTCACCCTAGAATTAAAAGCAACCCCTTACCCAGACACCATAAACAGCACATTGACTTCTATGAATCACAAGCAAAAGCTTAACAAGAAAACCCAAAGCGTCCGCCAGTTGGGAAGTGCAAGTGTCACTTTGACAAGGAAACTGAAGCCCAACATTAGCATGGAAACAAAAGAAACACCTTGAACTGATGCACAGAAACTTCTTACAAAGGAAAGGCTTAATTTAAGTGAATTAGTCATTTAAAATCAAAATGCCAATTAATTCACAAAATAAATGGGAATTGGCATAGGGTAATTTGAGATTGAGACCTATTCTATTTGATTAGCCAGAACCAGTTAAGGTATAGCACAAGACAAATACACACAAACATATAATATAGGGTCATCAAGGCAAGGAAAAAACGATATGATCTCAAAGTATAAGTCAGTAGGAGGACTAAAATGGGACCTGTCTCTAAATACAGCAAGGAAAAGCTTGGCTCATATCCCAGAAACAGTATGTTATATAGTTTTTCAAACAGCAAAACTGCACTGTCAGCATGATGTGAAACAACTGTTACATCACAACATCCAATGGTAAAACAGAAAATGATCAGATGGGAATGACTTTTGCTCCAATACTGATGAATAATCATGCATTCTGAAACGAGGGAACACAAAACCACATACAAACAAAACTGCTAGCCAGAGGAAGTGGCCTTGCAAAGATACACATCAGCTTTGCTACTTCCTCCAGGGCATCAGGAACACCAAGAGGAATACAGTGCACAGATACAACAAAACAAGACTTAAACTATTGCAATTAAGGGTGCCCACTGAGCCCTCAACGGAAATACTGAACGATTAAGCGTGAAATCATCCGACTGGAACTGAAGTGCAGAAGGGAAACCAAAGTTGAAGGGAGACAAAGACAGAGCTGAGCACCACCTTGGAATATTACCCAATGACAAGCATAACATGTCAAGGTCTACAGGATGTCTGAAGGGCTTCGACTCATTGATGGGGAAGGCCCACGCTCTGCTAACCCCTCCCCTCAAGCTCCAGTCAGAAAGGGACAACCCCCTGGAAGAGGAGACCCAATGGGCAAAGAGGGGCTGGGACTAAAGGTAGCCTCTAGGGTGGCAGTATTGACAGTGCTGAAAAGAGAAGAATCCGTGCCCTGTGGGGCCAAAAGGAATCACAATGGCTGCATCCCCCTTCTCCTTCCATAGCCATGTCAGCAAGTTGAAGAAAAACAGGAATTAGCAGAAGCATATAGGAGTCGCTGCAGCCATATCATAGTCAGAACATCGACCTTATCCACCCACCACCAAGGACTGAGAGCTGCAGCAGGGCAGCTGAGTGTTGGACAAGGATGTTAAAAGATCCAAAAAGAAGATTCAAACCTCCTAGAAATGTAATGGGAACAGGGAGGGATCCTGAGTGGAAGCAGGTCCCATTCTCAAGTGCTACAACTAGACGCTGTATAAACAGGTAATAGTGTAGCCCACTGTTTACAGGAGATGAAACTCCACTCAGGAGCCCACCTGAACCACCAAACCCAAAGACTCGGAGTAAGTCTACCCCAGACAATTTATTTACGCTACCATCACCACATTGCCTGATTTCACCAGTGCGGGTCAACCCTGTGTTTGAGAGCGGAAGTGTCATGGATCCCGTACCACTACTGAGAGTTCCCTTCTGTTGGAAGAATGTCGACTCTACTAGAGACCACTGGGCCAGGGTTGACAGATCCACCAAAATAGCAGCACCCAAAAGAGCAGGCTTCGCAGTCACTACCACTGGCAATCCCAGATGAAGAAGAAGCACACTAGGCACAGACCGCAAATAAAACCACCACTAAAGAGAGTCCACACCTCCAGAGCCACCAGGACCAAGGCCTCAAAGTCCGGGATGCTGGAATCTAATGGGCTTGGAGTTTTAAAGAAGATAGGACAAGCCAATGCTCCAGGTAAGTATAGATATGGCACCTTTGCAGATAAAGAACTGGCACCATCTTGGAGTACCCAATGGAGCAACCATCTTGGTGAAGACTTGAGGTGCTGATTGTAGGCTGAACGGAAGTACCTATAAATGAAATTACTTCCCTGGGCACAGAACATCAGGGACCATTAATCGGTGGTTGCCACTAGGATGTGCGAGTCTGCATCCTGTATATTGATTGATAACATGTGGTTCCCCTACTGTGACCAGGAAGGTGATTTTTGAGTGTTTCTATTTTGTAAAGAGTCAACTTCATCTAACGATTGACAGCCTTCAAGTATTTGAAAGTCCCGACACCCTTGCTGGGGACTAAGAAAATGATGGAATACTTCACATACCCCCTCTTCAACGTCGGTTAATAGAACTACAAGTGGGCTGGACTGTTCCCATGAGGCACAGGGTCAAGACTGATTTGCATTTGGCCATGTCTGAACTGGGGTGGCTTGGTGAGCAAAATAACGATGGATTAAACCCAGATCTGTGACTGGGGGTGAATGTTTTGCCATTGTGCAACATTCCGTCCATCATCTTGTGTGTTTTGCTGTTCACCCTATGTGGGAAGGGTATGCCGAGACGTGGGTCCCCTACTCACTACGCCACTGGAGTCAAGCTATCCTGGCTGAAGACGGCTGATAGCCAGAAACCGGTCCTAGGATGCTTGATTCCGGTCCAGGAAAGACATGGATTGGCAGTTCGGGCTGGACTGTTCCCATGAGGCACAGGGTCAAGACTGATTTGCATATGGCCATGTCTGAACTGGGGTGGCTTGGTGAGCAAAATAACGATGGATTAAACCCAGATCTGTGACTGGGGGTGAATGTTTTGCCATTGTGCAACATTCCGTCCATCATCTTGTGTGGTTTACTCTTTTTTGTGGGACATCATGACGATGAAGTTGGTCTGATCCTGGAATTGTGAGTTAGGAAAGTGTCAGGAATATCAGGAAAGATCACATTAGCACATTACCCTTATCCAGACATGCAGGGTTTAGGCCACCCTTTAAGATCAAAAGAGGAAGACTAGGTGAGTATGGAAGACGGAACACGGAAGGTAGCCTAGTGCTCACTTACGGATTATAGATGAGACGTCTGCGGCACTATGAGTCAGTGACTATAAAAGGCTAGTGCTGGCAATGGGTCGGTGCCTGATGACTTCTCCCAGTTGTTTCAGTTTACTTTACTTCTTTCGATTCTTCATTCAACATGTGTGATCCCTAATTGGTATTGTTATCTATCGCCGCTTTTTCTCTGAGCCATTTGGTCTCAATGCTTTGCTTTCTATTTACCCTTTTGTGCCAGCTAAGTTCTTTTGTTCCCTTGTCTTTGTGTGCCCTGTATCCAGAAGGGCACTGGTACTCTCCATCCTTGGCACCTGTTTCAGCTCCTGCAGCAGCTTCAGCAACCGCCCTGCTGAACTGGCATGCTGCCTCACTCCGGTCCAGCAGTCCACGATCCTCTCCTCGAATACTCGGCTCCAGGCCTGATCCTGGTAGGACTGAGGCTAGTTAAAGTATATCCTTGCCGAGGGAGCTATAAACGCGCTTGGTATGATACAGTCAGCGTTTGTTCCTTTTGGGTAAATAAACTATTATCCTTAAATTCTGACAGAGAGGAGAACTTGATGATACATCCATTTCTGATCACTTGAACAATCCAGACAAACACTTCCCAAAGAGTTACAAAGTGCTAATTGCGTTGTTGCATTGTAATGTCGGGCCATCTCCGAAATAGTAAGGAATGCAGTTATTTTCCCGAAGCTCCATGCCTCTGCTTCTGTAGAACTCATCCTTTCCCATAAAACCTGCAAGACAGACAGTGTTTGTTTATGTTTGGAAGGCTGGCTATAGGGAAATTGCTTCCCAGCCCTACAAAAGAGGAAGAAGGCTGTTGTCTGACAGAAGAGGATTGTTTTTGTTACTGAAAGAGTTTTTGCATCTTGTCCTCAAGCTCCTCTCAAAAGAGAGTAGTCCCCTTAAAGACCAGGCAAATGGCCTATGATTTTTGGACAGCACCTCATGCTAGTCCTTCAGGAAAAAAGCCCCATTAGCCTAGGCAGAGGGACAAACAAGATATCCAAACGGAAATCCATTTGACATTCCATCCCTTCAAAAACAGAGCACTCAGCTCCTTCTTTTACCACCTTGAACTCCTTATGGTCAATCCTTAAAGTCACAGGGTCAATAGAAGTTCATGCACTGGTGAGAGAAGCTGCATAGGGAGAGGTATTGTAACTGGTAGCCTTCTGCAGTGGACACATGGTTTTAGAGCAGGCAGGTTGTATGGCTTCCCTTTGGTGCACAGTTGGCGTTTCACTGGTGCATCTGCGTATGTGGCATCATGCGATTGGCAATGGAAGGATTCACAGGTCTGAGCTCCAAGTGCATTGGACAAAAGCTGCAGAAAGACCATGAAGAGGTTTATGAAAGTTTGTGGATGTACTTTAAATGCAGATACTAATTCAGACATGGCGACGTGTGTGCCTAGTAGCACAGCTGCATGGATGGCGTTGCTCAAGCTCTTGGTACAAGCTTCAGAATCAGACGAGTCTCAACCCATAAATATGTTGAGCCCTCATCCACTTTAAAGACTGAGTCAGAAGACTAGACATCAGGTTGTGAGATCATCTGCCTCCAGCTTCTTGGCAAGAACTCGGTTGGGTACTAACTTTACACTCTGGCCTTCTGGTAGCTGTTAGCGGGTGGTGGACTTCTGAAGATGTGGCGAGGGTTAGTTGATGGTTGTGGTACTAAGACATGGCAGCAGGTCACTGCGGTGCACAACCAGGGACATGTAAAACTTGATCATCCGTTGTTTGTGGTTTCTCAATCTGTCACTAAGTAAAGATCATAAAAATGCCTGTTGTGAGTGTTCCATGTGCACTGGGGTATTCCTATGCCTGACCTCAACTTCCCTGTTTACTGCGAGTCCACATACATTAACTATTTACCTGCCCCCAATATGGTAGCCCTTTAAAACGTAGCTGTGTTGCTGCAAGCCACGCTGGGGAGAGACATATAAGAACTACCATAGGATTGTTTTATTTTGTGTAAGAGACTGATCAGTGAGGAGCGCTGCATTGCGAGGAAGGCAGCAGGGAGGCAAAGCAGCGCATCGCTGGCCATGCACATTACCATGCCCTGGTTGCAAAAATCAAATCACATAATAGCACCACTCTGTTGCTAGAGGGCCGGAAGTGTCAAAGATGGATACAATCATGCACCCTGCTACTAGCCCCAACTTCAAACAACACAGAGACACTTCACACACCCAGTGGGGGCCATAGCTGAACATTAAAGTGTAAAAAGGGTTCCAGAACCCTATTACACGGAGGAAGGCAGTCATTGATTTCCTGAAGTAACAGTTAAGAAAACATTCCCAGATAATGCAGGACTCAAAAATTAAGTTGGCAGTAGCTACTGAAACTGCTATAGGCTTGAGCAAAGACCAACTCCCTTTCTGTGACCAATTTACTTTATGTGCGACATTGCACACTAGTCGTAGAGCACTCTCCAAGAGGTGAAAAGTCTAGATATTTAAAAGAACAAACACAATGTGGTGGAATCACCTACAAATAACGTGTGCATCCTTTAATCGTCTTTATCAACCCCTTCCAAACCGCTTGCTAAAGGCACAGGGCAGCGCAATGTGTGCCTTCAACAGTGCACTGAAATGAATATTTGGAACCGTTGAAATATTACACAGCTGCTTTAGGGAGCAATATTCCATACATTTTGCATCAAGTATCTCAGAATTTATTTGCAACATCAACTTAGTACATTAGTAGAATATCAACAGTAGTGGAGGTGAACTTCGGTAGAGCTTATCAAGCTCTTTACGCGGCCTTACAGCACTGACCGGGTTGGACTGGGGCATTTCTTTTGATTATTTAGCCCCAGTCTTTAGAGGAGGTTTGTATAAAGAGCCTCGCTAAGCACTGAATTCATCCAAAGACCAATGGTAATTATGTGCTGGTGACACTGTACACTGGGTCACACTTCTGTAAAGAATTGAAGAGAACCGAGGGTCTTACCTGGATCAGGGGCTCAGTCCAGATGGCGCTGTCCATTTTCAAGCTCTTGATGTTGGAGATGTTGGTCCCCAAGGATCGGTGCTCGCCTGCGGAATGAAAGGGTTGACACTTCGTACTAAGCCACAGATGACCAGCAAGATTGGAGATCAAAGGGATAATTACATGGAACACTTTTATGGACCAGCAGCTTGAATTTGAATGCAACCACTTAACTAGTTAGATCTGTGTGACAAAAGTAAGCTTTGCTTCAGGTGATAGAAAATCTGAGAAAAGGGAGGGAGGAGAGGACGGGGGGAAGGTGGAGGAGGAGAGAGAGAGAGAGGGAAAGAAAGAGATAGTGTGTTTGAGTGTGTGTACATTTATTTGTTTGTGTATATGTATATATAACTAATATTTGCAGCTTTTGCTTGCTGGTTGGTTGTCCTGTTTGTATTCTGGGCCTGTTATCACTTATGGTGATCTTGGACCAATGTTGAAAACTAAGGTTCTCCTAAATCCTCAAAAGAAAATAGGGGGGAGTTAGAAGCAGAGATTTATTCAGCTTCCAAAGTTAATGATAATCTAAGCTAAGATCTTTCAAGGGGAAACCTGACAGACAGAGCTACTGTCACTGGTAGTGGTGATAGCGTGATATAAAATAACTGAGGAGTAGCATGTACATTCTGACGAAGTACGAGCAAAGTGAGTGAAATATTGTCTAAGTTACAATGCTACTGCACGATGGACTCTTTAGCGATCTTACAGTGATACATCTAGAATAGTCGATTTTTGTGGTTAGCCAGGGGCCCAGCTAGTTAAATGTATAGGATATTGTAGGAGGAAACCCGGGAGGTAGACCTTCAGCCACTGATGGGAGTGGGAGGGTCGCTTAAGGCATTAACTGGTGCGGGATAGCCTGGGTTTGAATTATGGCTCATCGGTTAAAAGAGAGCAAAGGTATAATGTTGTTTAAACCTTGGTCATAGGTATTGAACTGATACTTCCAGCATTGCTCTTTTCAAAGAGAATGTGTTCAGCATTACTGTTGACGGTATACAGTGTTTCCAGGCTCACCCATAAGGGTAATCCCCAACCGAAACATGTCGACCAAACCACGAGGTGTTGTGGACCAATAACTCGCCCACTTCAACACTGCAGTTTCTTTTACCTTTATTCCTCAACTGTTCAATAGCTGCAAACAGGAAAGGAGATCCTTTTAACCTCTCACTACAGTCGTTATTCATACAGTCACCCTTCTGGTGGTGGACAGTAGGTCACTTGGAGAACGAAAGACTTAAGGGACAGACCAGATGAAGACACTATCCATCAAACCACACGAGCGGAGACAAAACATACACCGCATCTTGTGAAAGTGTGGATACAACTTCCTGAGACTCTGGCACATTAACAAAAATTATTCATTCTCTTGATTAGAGGTTCTCCCAACTCCACCATGAACTCACAGGGTGCATGTTTTTGGGGGAAGTAGGGGTTATTAGACGTTACTAGTGAGAGACTCTTTCGATGTCTGTGGGGTCATATTTAACTCCAAACTATTAACAAGTAGTCTGATTCTTATATGTTACATGAATCGATCAAGGCTCAGACCGAGGTATCCCTCCTGGGGATATTGGATCAAGATACAATTCAATGGTTTGAAAAGTTCATTAAACGATTAAACCCCCTCATGCATATGTAAAATACGTCTAGCATCTTACAGGAGTTAACATGTTGATATGTTCCTGGGACTGTGTGAGGGATTATAGAGGTGGGTCACCCACTACTGACATTCACTGCAGACTTCATGTCATGAGGAGCCTACCCGCCCATGGCACCATGGTCAGGGTCATTGTGTAGTGGCATTGGTGGCCTCTCTTCCAGATCCAGCTAAATATGTTCCATTAAAAGCTATTCTTTTTTGTAATCGGTAAGGAGATTAGGTTGTTTGGCACGGGTCAATGAGATATGATGTTACATGACAACGGTATCTCGATGATTGAGAGGCCCGGATATATTGACGCCTCACTATTGAGGCTGCCCTAGGCCATGCTATCCTGTTCATATTTTAAAGTTCTGTAATGCATGTTTTACCCGTCTGGTAATCCAGGATGTCCCACCTAAGAGAAAGACTCTAATTGTGAATGAAGCACAAGGCCAACAGCCACGAATGGCGCCTCAAGACTACGCCTCCAGCCATCCCACTTGTTGACTCCTGTGATTGGTTCAAGCATGCCTGAAAATCAGTGCTGATAAGGAACACTACCTTCAGTTCTGTCCTTTCTCAACCAATTGACTGTGGTTGTATCTGGCAAGGAACCCATGGGTGTTAATAATATGCATATTGTATGCAGCCATAGTAGTGATACATTTGAGCTTGTTATAAACCTAAGTTCATTTGTCATTTTCAAGCCATTCTTCGAAAGACAGAATCCTTTTCTGGGCATCCATAGACATGACTGCAGGTCAGAGGTTCAGAGTTGTACATTTTTCTATCCGTGGATTGATTATATGAATGATTCTGGATGTTTAGAAGACCCCTTAGCTTTGTCGAGCCAGCATGGATTGGTAGCAGGCTGAAGCCAGTAGTGGCCTAGATATCGGGGCAACGTGTAGGCGGTGTACATCTCCTGCTCTACTAACATCCCAGACACATTGCTCAAATGGTCCAGTTGAGGTGCTCCACTTCCAAAAGACCATCCTCTCAACGGTGTGTCCTTCCAGGGTTTATCTGTAATTGAACAGAACCACTAACTGTGTTTTGTTTTTGTCGAAAGGTTTCCTCTTGGCACTAGGCGTCAGGGTTTCCAAAGTCAACTCTGGCATTTCTTTCAAAGCTTCTAAAAGTTTTAAGTACACGTTTTTAATGTCAAAAAACATGTCTGTTGCAAAACGTCCTTAACAACCAAAACAAGGATGTGCTTCACATCATCAGGGTCTGATTGCTTCAGACTTGGTGACATTAAAATTAAAACAGTTTGGGGCAGATGTTGAAGTTGATTTTTGTTTAGTCTGCCTCGAATCCTTACATACTCTTTAATGGGTGTGTTAAACAAGAACCTTTGGGCTAGACGTTTTATATAGCCAAGTAAGTGTTTGCTCTGTAAATAGAGCATTTATTGTGTCTTAAGGGAGCTTCGTAATACAGTCTCACTCGGGTTTCTGCTGGCTATCTTTGTCAGAATCTGCAACTTCCTTGTTGGTAAAGAATTGTAGTCTGCTTGCATTTTCAATACCATTCAAGCCTGACTTCATAAAGCCAAAAGTGCCTTCCTATTTTGACAGTTTTAGATTTGCATTTTCCTCGAACATTGAACCTAGCTTTGCCCTGGTCCCTTGGCACACACGTGTCACAGACCTGCTGCTTGCCAATCCATGGGAGCATCTCACTGCAACGTGGAGAAAAACTGAAAGACATTTTTCCTTATCTCTCAACCAATGACGTAAAGAAACACAAAAACTGAAATGTTGAGGAGCACAGTGCTAAGGTTATCCCCACTATGGCTGTGCCCAGGCCTCCTTCACTTGGTCCCCTCCTGGAGTTGAAGCCCAAGACCAAGAACCTAGGCATCCTATTTGACGCGGGCTTCATGTTCGACAGCCATGTCACTGCCTTAGCAGGCAGGTGCTTAGGGATATTAAAATCCCTCAAAAAGATCACCTGGCTTCTGCCAGAAGCTGATGGGAAAACAGTAATCCAGGCTTTAGTCATCTTGTGGCTGGATTACTGCTACATGTTATATCTGGGAGTCTCTCAGTCTCGGCTGATGAGGCTCCAACGCGTACAGAATTCTGCGGCTCGGCTACTGCTGAAAATCGCAGTCGGTCTTCGATGGGCTCTGCTCTGCATGAACTCCTTCAAGGCTCTCTGCTATTGCTACAGGGCCTTTAACAATTCAGGTGCCAGCTATCTCCACCGTTTCAGCAAACCCAACCCCCTCCGAGGTGTAAGAACTTTTTAAGGGCTCTGTAGGCTGAAGTCCCCACAGTTATGAAAGCCCGTATTGGGGCAATTCTTTGAGCTTCCGGGCACCCAAGCTATGGAACTCTCTGCTGCTGCTCCTAAGCCCATCTAAGACAGAGCTTTAATTCCAGAGAAATCTCAAAAAGTGGTTGTTCAGATAGTTCCCAGGCTTCCTTCAGGCTTTCTGTGACTCTGTTTGATGGCTAGACCTTATCAGTGCTGGTACACTTCTGTAGCGCTTTATAAATTGATTTATTATTATTAGCACTGAGGCAGTCCTTGTCGGATTGCCTTATCGGAACACTCTAAAAACTTCAACACTTTTCCCTAAAACCAGACCTGTTGGCAACAAACATCAAGTCAAATATTATTCCCTTGCAGGTTTCAATTGTGAACGGTAACAGTGAAAACTGTGAGAAAAGAACTGGAACTTTTGCAACCAACTACTAAATGGCTGCAAAAACATTTGAACCTTTACAGCAGGTAAGCTCTACCAAAACAGTGAATAAATACATGAAAAATATTTGTGTAGAGCAAACAGTAACCCAAGGTTAGATCCTCATTCTGGTGCCTCTTAATCAGGGTAGAATTGTCCAGAGTTTAGATATACTGGACAAGCCAGGGTTTTATATTTTTGGGAAAAGACAGCTGGTTGTCAATATTACGGATCCTGATTTGCAAAGAATTCCAGTACTTATTGCCACAAAATTATGATCTCCAAGGCAAGCCCACCAGAAGCGAGTAGGCCTGGAGCATGCAGACTAGATAGGACTGCCAGTCCTTCTCTATCATCACATTCCCTGATAAGGGGGCGTATGCCATCTGGGTTCAGAGAAAAACTAATCTCAGCTATTTACAGGAAACTCCATAGCTCTTCAAAAAGCCTGGTCACAAATAAGGTTATATCAAAAATATTTGTTTTGTTGTGTTCCATAGTGAATTGGAGATTACTGTCTCTTTCATTCAGCCATAAATGGAATTCAATTAGTTTGGTGATCGAGCCTTCCCAAATCAGACAAACGTCATCTATGTAACGTAGATATTTCTTTATGTAGGCCTGAAAGGGGTTGTTATTAAAAATGACTCAAAAGCGGCTACAAACAGGTTAGCTACAAAGGGTGTAAAATACTACTGGAGATACTGAAATAACAGACAGTAGTTACTAGGTTGCCTTGTATTAATTGTTTTGTATGTATATATGTATGTTCTTCACTAAAAATATTGAAACTGACAAAATATGTTTTTTTGATAAAAGAAATATTTTTGATATAACCTTGTCCTGTGCTCTTATGAATTATGTGTTCATGATTGTGACAACATTTGATTAAGAAATATTAAGGTAAATGAATCCCCAGATCGTCTTCTATGTGATTGATTATACCTAGTTCCTTGGGGAATATTGGGTTGCCCTATTGTTGTTGGTCACAAATAAGACGCCCATTCTGGCACCTCAAGGGTCCTTCAGCATGGAGGCATCTTACGGATCTCACCTTCCTCGCTTTTTGGCTGAAGCCCATGATTGTCTTCCTCTTACCTTGGTGGTAGCAAACAATAAGCAGGGAGGCAAAGCAATGATGTGTTAGCCAGTGTGAGGGTATCTCCCTATCGAGTCACTTGAAAAGTCAGGTGAGCGTAGAATCCCTGGTTGGGAAACCTAGGGCTGGTACTTAGCTGAAGGCCATGTCTGGGCAGACCCAATAGAGATGAGAGTGAGGTGTCACCATGCCCTACCCCACTCATTGGGGTGTGAGATCATAAGTGGTGACCTGCATGGGCTCTCTTTACTGGTGTTAAATGTCATTGGGTCTGTTGTCCCACATTCCTCTTTATTCCGTGTATCTTGAAGCCTCGTGAAAATAATTGGGAGATCAGGTTCACTATGTTTAAACTGCGAACTCAGATCTTTCTTCACTGTCTTCCGTGCCTGAGCGAGCTAGGGCCAAAACCCTTCATGCCCCCCTACTGACGGTGCAGCTGGTGGATTGTGCTCTCAGGATTATTACTTTGACTGGAAATTTCAAACTATTTCCCACACAAACACTCCCTGCACACTGACATCCAACTGTGCTCCTACAGCACTGTTACTGATCCACTCTCAGCCCGCTGGCACAATCGGTGCCCTCATCGTTACTTCCTGACAAACGGAATCCAGTACACTTCTTAGCATCCTTGGCATACTTGGGGCCCTCTTTCAGTTGTAAAAATAGGTTTACTACTGGATTTAACATTTCAATACCTCACAGAAATCAACAACGTGCGTGTAAACCTGAGCGTGGAGATTTCTGCCACCAGTGTGAAGATCTCTGCAGTAGTCAATCCCACTCAAAGGCGTGAGTTGTGGGGGTTCCAAAGCGTGGGTTGCCCTGTACATTTTTCACAGTTTATAAACATGTAGATTTGTGGGTATTCCCAAACTCTGGTCCAATCCTTTCATTTTTTTTTTTTTTGTAGAACAATTTTTATTGCAGATTCCAATGCAAGCATTACAGTATATTTGCAATTATGTTTGCGCGGGACCCCAGATTCTCACATTACTTCTAAGTAGTATGTACACAGCCTTATAACCCGCATCCCTGAGGCCGGGCGGCGTTCATCGCAATCAGTGCATCCTCTTCACTACTAAGTGTTGGCACGTCTAGTGGTCAACCGCCATCTGCTTTTAACTTTTTATCAACAAGTCCCCCCCCTCCAGCATCCGATCAGTGTGTACTGCGATTCTTGGTATCATTGGGACGCTACCCCTCCCTCCCCTTTCACATTTCCCTCCCCCCTCCCCTCCGGTGTTCTGTGGTGTCCAGTGCCTGTGTCCGGTAGTAGTATACTGAAGTGTGTTGGTAAGCTACGGAGTATGGAGTGAATCATTGAGTGTGTGTGTCCGTGGTAGGCGCAAGGGTCGGCACCGCCTCCCCCTGGATCCCTGGGTCTACTGCTTCCCCTTCCTCCTCGCTCTCCACTGCACTGTCCCTGAGTGCTTGGACTAGGATTTCCCATGCCAGCGCCGTTTCCTGAGCTTTCTCGTCTGACCCCCGTCGTGCTAGTTGGTATCTGATTGTGCTCTCCGCCGCTGCCCATTTCTGAAACTCGGTCAGCCATTTCCGGTGTGTCGGCGCCGTCTTTGATTTCCATCCCCTGGTGAGTTCCCTCTTTGCGATAAGTAGTCCCATGTCTGTGAATTTGCCCGTCAGTTTATTTTTGCGTGTGTGTGGAAACCAGTGTAAGAGTGTAGTCGCACTATCATATTGCAGATCCCTGTCCGTGACCTCGTTCAGGGTGTCGCCCACCTCCCTCCAGAAGTCCTGCAGGTGTGGACAGCCCCTCAACATGTGCAGTAAGTCCGCGCCTAATAGCGCACATCTGGGGCACGCTGCGTCCACCGCGCCAAAGTATCGTGATATTTTATGCGGGGTAAGGTAGGCTCTATGGAGTATGTAGAGGTGTATTAATTGGAAGCGGGCGTTTCTGGTGCTTTTCCTGGCTCTCTGAACCAGTTGAGCCCACGTCGTGTCCGGGATTTCCCTCTGCAGGTCCGTCTCCCATTGGGTTTTTAGATGCGTTAGAGGATGCAAATTATCCTCGAGTAGCCTGGAGTGCAGACATGTGACTGCCTTGATCGTCCCTGCAGCCATCATCGTGTATTGGCATGCTGGCGATGTTGGGGGTTCAAGCAGCCCTTCCCCCCAGTGCGCTTGGATCACGCGTACCACGGCCGCATGCAGTAGGTAGTCTCCCCTCGGGAGGCCGTATTGCTCCTGCAAGGTCTGGTATGGCATGAGCACCCCATCAGTGTATAGGTCCCCCACCATCTGCAGGCCAGCCTCCTCCCAACCTTGGAGGTTCGACCAGTCGCCGCCATGTGGAAACGCTGTCAGCATACCTAGCGGGATTTCAGGCGCATATGGATGGCCAGGACCCGCCCGCCTTTGCATGCGATTCCAGCAGAGCCTCAGCGTCCGTTCTTCCTGGGACAATCCTCCGAGTGTGAGTTTCTGCTGCAAGGTAATATACGCCAGTACGTGGCGGGGGGTGCCTGTGTCCCTCTCCTGTTCCGGGCCCCGGTATACCCTTGCCACCTCCTGCGTGAAAAACTGCAGCTGGGCAGCTAAATAATAGAGCTCAAAGTCCGGGACCGCGAGTCCGCCCGCATTTTTCGGGCGGGTCAGGGTCGCCAAAGCTATCCTCCGCCTGCCAGTGCCCCATAGAAAGGACACTATCTGGGACTTCAGGCGTCGAAAGACGCTTCCCGGTATCCACACTGGGAGAGTCCTAAAGAAGTACAAAAATCGTGGCAGGGCAATCATTTTAAGCAGAGATACCCGGCCTGTCATGGATAGCGGAAGAGTAGCCCAAAAGGACATGTTACCTTGTAACGTACGGATACAGCGGCCTACGTTGCCTTCCAGCAGGTCTGCGGGCTCATGGTAGATATGTACCCCTAAATAAGGGAGACAGTCCGGCTCCCAGCGGAGCCTGGGACGGGCCCAGGGGCACCGCTCCGCCCTCCGGAGTGGGAAGAGGCATGTCTTTGCCCAATTTACTCTCAGGCCCGAGACCTCCCCAAATCGCGCTAAAAGGCTCTCCGCCCCCTCCACTGCTTCCTCGGCGTTGTCCAAGAACAGCAGGAGGTCGTCCGCGTACAACGAAATGTAGTGGTGAACCCCGCCAACTTCCAGCCCCCGGTAATAGTCTCCTCTCCTGGCCAGCGCCGCTAACGGTTCCATCGCGAGGGCAAATAACAGGGGAGAGAGCGCACACCCCTGTCTAGTACCCCTATGCACTTCATAGGGATCCGATATCAGCGCCCCTATCCATACCCTAGCTCCAACCGACGCATAGAGCACCGTGGTCCATCGCACATAGCCCTCACCGATGCCAAATCTGTGCATCACCCTGTACAGGTAGCACCAATCCAGGCTGTCAAAGGCCTTCTCTATGTCGATCGCCATAACCATAGGGGCCCTGGCGAGCGGTGGGGGGTCCGCCACGAGCCTCAGCAACCTGCGGATGTTGTGGGACGTGTTTCTGGTGGGTATGAAGCCCAACTGGTCCTTGTGGATCAGGTCCTGCATGTGGGCCACTAACCTAGCGGCCAGTATAGTACTCAGTATTTTATAATCTGTCGTCAGCATCGACAGTGGTCGGTACGACGCCGGATCAGAGCCGTCCCTACGCGGTTTTAGTAGGGGAATCATGATCGCCTCGCGCATCGAGCGGGGCAACTCCCCTTTCTCTTTCGCCTCGTTGTATATGGTTTGGAGTCGCGGTGCTAGGATATCAATATATTTACTATAAAATTCAACTGGTAGCCCATCTACACCAGGTGTTTTATTGCGCGCCATTCTTTTTATGGCCCCTCTAATTTCCGCCAATTCAATCGGGCCCCCGAGGGCTTCTGCTTGTTCTTGCTCGAGGCGTGGCAATTGGATCTCCGATATCAAGGCGTCTATCATCTCGGCTCGATCCACCGGGTCCCTCCCATACAGCCGTTCGTAATACGCCCTAAAACAACGTAATATGTCCGGCTGGGTGTTGGATGAAGTGCCATCCGCACTCGTCAGTGACAGTATCGGAGCAGCGCCCCTGCTGGGGTTAGCCAACCAGGCCAGGAGTGTCCCGGTCTTATCTCCCTCAGCGAGCGCCTTAGTTAGGTACGTTTTATAATCAAAACTACGAAGGCGCTCCACCTCTACTGCCACCGCCTCTCGCGCAGTGCATACCCTGTCCTGCAATTCGGGGCGGTTGGGCCGCTGTTTCTCTACTACCCGCAGGGTTCGCTCAGCCCTGTCCAGGTCATCTACTAGCGTCCGCCGTGCACCCGCAAATTTCCCTATACAGTGCCCCCTCACCACCACCTTTAGCGCGTCCCACTCCACGGCCCTGGAGGAGGCAGTTCCCTCATTCTCCGCAAAGTATTGGGAGATCCTTTCTTCCAACGCTCCGCTGAACGGTGGGTCATCCAGCGTGTCTGGGCGAAGCCGCCATGTCGGGATCGGTGAGACTTCGTTCATCCAGGCTAGCGTGAGGAGCAAGGGGTTGTGGTCCGATATCGTGCGTGCCAGGTACTCAGTCCGGGCAACCGATGGGATTACCGAGTGGGAGCACAGGAAAGCGTCTATGCGGACATGGAGGTCGTGTATGCCCGAGTAGAAGGAATAATCCCTTTCAGTCGGGTGCTGTGCGCGCCATGCGTCCGTCAGGTCCCACCTCCCCTGCCAGGTAGATCTGTGCTTCGCTAGTCTGTGTACCGGAGATGCTTTCAGTGGTGGGTGCGATCTGTCCAAGGTGGTGTCCTCTATGGAGTTGAAGTCCCCCCCTATCAGCACCGGCCCAGTTAAATAAGAGGCCAACAGCCTGGATAGCCTGGTGAAGTATGAAGCTTGCTCCACGTTCGGCGCATAAGCGCTACAAAGAACAATCTGGCGACCCCTGAGTAAGCCCTCAACCACCACATATCTCCCGTCTGGGTCTATAGTGTGCCTAGTGACCTGAAAGGGAACCCCCGCCCGGATCCAAATTAGCGTCCCCCTGGCAAACGCCGAGTATGTGGTGTGAAACAGGTGACCCCTCCACCTCCTTTGCAAAGCGACCCCCTCTTTTTTAGTTAAATGGGTCTCTTGCAAAAAGGCAATATGAACCCCTCTGCGAACAAGGTGGGAATGTATCTTGTGCCTCCTCGTCATTGAATTTAGTCCCCGCACATTCCAGGACACACATTTCAGCGAACCCATATTAGCCATTGCCCCAACTCATTCGAAGCAGTCCAATAACAGTTCTCATCCGGACACCAGACACCATCCCGCCCCCCCCCCATCCCCAACGCCCCCCCCCCCCCATCCCCAACGCCCCCCCCTTCCCCCCACCCCAAACCCCACCTCGAGTCACCCCAACTACTCCAGGCCCCCCCACCCCCAGAATAGGACCCAACTGCAAAGTAGTCGCTCCCATCCAAACCGGTGAGCAAACGTGCCCACTAAACTTTGTAGTCCGTAGTAAACACCACGGAGGCCTTCCAATCCTTTCATAACCTGGAAATTGTTGTAGATTTGCTCCAGCTCAGGTTTGGAGAAACTCACCTTCTAAGAATGGAAGGGAAAATTATCACCGTAGATTTGGTGGCAGTGTAGGGAAAGAGCATTCTCCACAGATATATTATTTACAGTAACTGTGATGCTGCTAGGTTGTGATAAATATACCAAGATAGTGGCCTCACAAAATCCCCATCACCCTCAATCCTGAGCTCACTCACAGCGGGGGTGTAAGTGACGTAAAACAGCATCATTGAAGGTATCAGTGATCTTGGGTACAGTCAACCACTCAAGAGTCTGGTCTGACAAATCGCCCAGTTTACAAAGGTAACCTTAGAGCAAAAGTCTAACTTTATACCTTAAGTCTACCTTTACTGGTAGTAAAGTTGAACTTATGCTCTAAAATGACCAAAAGTCCAACTTTACTACTAGTAAAGTTAGGCTTTTGATCAGAGTTAGACTTTTGGTCTAAACTTAGCATACACACCTAACTTTACTACTAGTAAATGTAGACTTCAGGTCTAAACTTAGACGTTTGGTCTAAGTTATCTTTGTGGATAGGGCCCAGAAACTCCCTCCCCCTGAACCCAGAGCTCTCTCATACTGGGACAGTAATTCCTGCGATGCCTTTTAAAGAGAGCACATCCAGGCCGGCCTCACCTGCACACTTGCTGCAGACCACCGCCACAAGGTTCACAGACACCCACTCAGGCTGAAGACACCCGCAGTCGGCGCACCGCTGGTTTTCAGGCAGGCTCCAGATCCTCTTGGCCACCTCGTCAGAGCAGAGGGAGTCGTCCGCCACCCTGGACATGACGGACACCCACTCTTCAGCCTCCCGCTGCGTGCTGGCACTGAAACTGAGCAACAGACAGACATTTCAGCAGAGTCCAAGCCCAAGTCTATTGTTAGGAGACCCTGCACAATCAGTAAAAAGATTTATTTACAAAAATGAAGCTTTAACCTCTTCTCCCACCACCTTCACAAGGATGTCAAGGCAACAACCCTAGTTAATCATGAGAACCAATTCCAGTTGTTTTCCTTATTCTGGTTCTTTTTTGCATTTATAATAGTGTCAAATGGAATGCCTACAACCAGGACTGGATAAGGGACATATTCCTGACAAGGAAACCTGTGAGCTCTATAATGTAAGCACTCCCACACCAGAACCCACAAGTCAGACATTGTATGTCCTCTCTGTAGCATCTTGTGATGTTCAGAAAAGAACTGGCTATGTGACAATGTTATATGATTCTTGATGCTCACATGGTTATAGACATTTCTGTCATGATCTGGTTCGCGCCTCCTGATGTTTGAACTACTGGCACGGGAGAAAGAACTACCTAACCCAGAAGGCCTAGCGTCAGAAGGGGCAGTGCTATATAGGAAGGAACTTCCTGCTCCTCTTGTCGGATATTTTGGATTTGCAACGTCCGGCTTCACGCTCCTTGGTTCCGTGAAGCTTCTTGTTCGCTCCTGTTTCGAGGAGTGCCTGGTTCCTTGACTTCGCCCTTCACGGATATTCTGTTTTGGCAAGGCGGTTGAAGTTTATGGAATATTGTCGTGTTGCCCTCCGTTGGTGAGCCTTCTTGCTTCGGCTCATGCGGAGGACGACTTGTCTAGTCGTTCCTGTTCTCTTTTGCTACTTTGCCCTCTGTTGGTGAGCCTTCTTGCTTCGGCTCATGCAGAGGACGACTTGTCTAGTCGTTCCTGTTCTCTTTTGCTACTTTGCCCTCCGTTGGTGAGCCTTCTTGCTTCGGCTCGTGCGGAGGACGAAATTTCGACCACTCTAACTATAGGCTTATCATTCCGGTAAGCAGGTCCTTTGTTGGACGAGCCTGCGTCTGGCGGCTCTTGCAGAGGGCCCCTTTTGTTTGTGTAATCACATTACCGTGCATCAGTATTCTCGGAATCACGGTGCATAGTGCTGGGGGTATTATCTTCTTGATTCGGCTTCAAGGACACCCCATCCCAGAATACCCAGGTACTGCACTACATCATTTCTTTCAGGGTGACGTAACCCTTTATTGTCCATTTACCATTTGGTTGCTTGTTACAAGTTCCGGGACCCACATGATTGTTGCTCAAGACTTCCTCGTCTGTTCTATGCATAAAAAGCAATTATCAGGGGTATGTATTATCTCTCACCATAGTCTACTGCTTTCACAGGGTATGGTAGATCCCATGCTAGATACACATGCTGTGGTTCTTTATGTGTTGCAGGGGAATTAAACACCGCTAGCATTCATCCAGGGCTCAGAAGAGGGTGAAGAGTTGTATCTTCTATATTACAGTCATTTTTGTTCCTTTACAGGTATTGAGTGAGAGGGTAGCTGTTGTTTATGGTGTACGGTGAAAGAGGCTATAGAAATTGGTACCAACCATATTATTCTTTGTCTTTCAGATCTCCTTCCCTGCTGTCCCCTTCCTTACCTGCCCTCGCTTGATCCTTCCAGAGTTCACGGCTTTTATAGCACTCTGGGTTTGGTTAGATCAGGAGGTGGCCTACTTTACATCACGCTGATCCCGAGGACGGAGAGGATAACAATTTCCCAGAGAACAGTGCCTAACCAAGAATCAATTTACAAATGCTATTTTAGCTGCTGCATCTGCAAATTAGGCCTACATTACAACCGTTCAGTACTACCGCATCTGTGTTGCGTATCTGTAATTGTGTGGTGCGGTATAACTGCAGAATTACCTAATCACCCGATAACCCACATGGAAAGGAGAAAACGATGCAGAAATCACTGTTACTACACCAATTTCTGCATTATATTACCAAAATGCTCATCTCTTTAATCGGGCATCCACCGGCTCTGTTAACTGGAATTGTCTCCGGATTCCCCCGCCTGTGTTAATATCGCAGGCCTCTTAATACTATTTTATGAAGAAACAATTTGAAACTCAGAATTCGCTTCATGTGTAAGCTCCTGCAGTATTTGTATTTTTCAAGTACACATTTTATCACATTGAACGGATTGGTATTTATGCAGTACTTACATTAAGAGGTCTTCCTTGAATCAAACAGTTTTGCTTAAGTGCTGGAGACAGGATTAGCACCGAGGCCTCCATGTTTCAAGGTCAGCAAATCATCCGCTAGGTCATATTGCCTTCCTTCATAGTGGCATATGATGCCCAAACAATCCCTACTTCCAGGGTCTAGAGCCTCATCTAACCCAACCTTTGGCTAAATAGTGACAGACTCTTCTAAAGTGGGATCTTTGCATTTCAGGATACTGCCCAACCTCCAGCAGCTGATCTGCAATTCACAAAATAAAATCTTGGAGCCATAATTTCAATTTTTGGTACAATTAAAATTGCATTATTTTGTAGTCACCCAGGTCATAAACTACTATTTATCTCTTTTTGTTTCTTGATCTTTTGCTGTGCGACTCCTGTTATGCCCTGCAAGGACTTGAGAGAACTCATTTAATCAGCATTTCCTACTGAAATGATCTGTGAATCTGAGGAAGAGGTGTCTGCAGGTCGGTGCCCAGGCTCGCTGTATTAACCAATGGAAGAATCTTTGGAAAGATAACAAGCACTGGAATCTGAAATGAAAGGTGTTCTGCTGGTCTGCGTGTAAATGTGATAGAAGTCCCAGTGTCATGTAAGGGTTTCAACCCCTTGAGGAAGGAGACTTCCTTACACACTTGCAGCCTGGTCTGAAATGTGCTTACACGGCTATCAAACCATGCCACAGACCAAAGCAAGAATAAGAAAGTGGGAATAGTGCCCAAGGATCAATGCATTGTGCTAAGTAAATGTCAAGCTATGGGAACTGATGCTCGACCAGCATCTTTGATATCAACTCTGAGAATCCATGGCTGGAATTAGGTGCAGACTTCGGCACTGCCACCGATGGCCGTCTCCTGCTAATAGTTGTCAATGCGCAGTCTGGATACCCCTCCACTTACATTGGACCAACCACATTTGCTACTGCAGTGTATCCAAAAATGGAAAGATGACAAACACTGGAGCTGAGAAACCTAAGAACCACAACAGACCTTCCCTTCAAGGGAGAGATATGTAACAACACAAGATCCTGAATTGACCATATACCGGGTCTAGTGAGTGGATGCTATATGTCAAATTCCTCAACCCAACTGTCTGCCCTGTGAAATGCATTATTCAAGTGCAGCCCTCATGAAGGCCTGCGGCCATAGACAAAGACTTACTCGACTTTAGTTCCACAGCAGCGATGGCAAAATGACGCTTTTATCAAAACTCACCAACATCTATGTTAGAGATCACAGAGTCCTATACTAATAAAACAATGGCACAAGGACGCATGTACGGTTGGAGTCCGGTCCTAACAAGACGCTGCAGAAGGAAGCGCATGCTGCAGGAGTGCGGCAATGACAAGACGCTGCAGACAGAAGCGCATGCTGCAGCTGCGGTAGTCCAGTAAATGACAAGACACTGCAGAAGAAAGCACATGCTGCAGCTGCAGGAGTGCGGCAATGACAAGACACTGCAGAAGGAAGCGCATGCTACAGCTGCAGGAGTGCGGCAATGACAAGACACTGCAGAAGGAAGCGCATGCTACAGCTGCAGGAGTGCGGCAATGACAAGACGCTGCAGAAGGAAGCGCATGCTACAGCTGCAGGAGTGCAGCAATGACAAGACGCTGCAGAAGGAAGCGCATGCTACAGCTGCAGGAGTGCGGCAATGACAAGACGCTGCAGAAGGAAGCGCATGCTGCAGCTGCAAGAGTGCAGCAATGACAAGATGCTGCAGAAGGAAGCGCATGCTGCAGCTGGAGTGAGGTAATGACAAGACGCTGCAGAAGGCAGCGCATGCTGCAGGAGTGCGGCAATGACAAGACGCTGCAGAAGGAAGCGCATGCTGCAGGAGTGTGGCAATGACAAGACGCTGCAGAAGGAAGCGCATGCTGCAGCTGCAAGAGTGCAGCAATGACAAGACGCTGCAGAAGGAAGCGCATGCTGCAGCTGGAGTGAGGTAATGACAAGACGCTGCAGAAGGCAGCGCATGCTGCAGCTGCAGGAGTGCGGCAATGACAAGACGCTGCAGAAGGAAGTGCATGCTGCAGGAGTGTGGCAATGACAAGACGCTGCAGAAGGAAGCGCATGCTACAGCTGCAGGAGTGCGGCAATGACAAGACGCTGCAGAAGGAAGCGCATGCTGCAGCTGCAAGAGTGCAGCATTGACAAGACGCTGCAGAAGGAAGCGCATGCTGCAGCTGGAGTGAGGTAATGACAAGACGCTGCAGAAGGCAGCGCATGCTGCAGCTGCAGGAGTGCGGCAATGACAAGACGCTGCAGAAGGAAGTGCATGCTGCAGGAGTGTGGCAATGACAAGACGCTGCAGAAGGAAGAGCATGCTGCAGCCGCAGGAGTGCGGCAATGACAAGACGCTGCAGAAGGAAGCGCATGCAGCAGCTGGAGTGAGGCAATGACAAGACGCTGCAGAAGGAAGCGCATGCTGCAGCTGGAGTGAGGTAATGACAAGACGCTGCAGAAGGAAGCGCATGCTGCAGGAGTGCAGCAATGACAAGACGCTGCCGAAGGAAGCGTATGCAGCAGCAGGAGTGCGGCAATGACAAGACACTGCAGAAGGAAGCTCATGCAGCAGCTGGAGTGAGGCAATGACAAGACGCTGCAGAAGGAAGCGCATGCTGCAGCTGCAGGAGTGCGGCAATGACAAGACGCAGCAGAAGGAAGCGCATGCTGCAGCAGTGCAGCAATGACAAGACACTGCAGAAGGAAGCGCATGCAGCAGCAGGAGTGCGGCAATGATAAGACACTGCAGAAGAAAGCGCATGCAGCAGCTGGAGTGAGGCAATGACAAGATGCTGCAGAAGGAAGCGCATGCTGCAGCTGGAGTGAGGTAATGACAAGACGCTGCAGAAGGAAGCGCATTCTGCAGCTGCAGGAGTGCAGCAATGACAAGACACTGCAGAAGGAAGCGCATGCTACAGGAGTGCAGCAATGACAAGACGCTGCAGAAGGAAGCACATGCAGCAGCAGGAGTGCGGCAATGACAAGACACTGCAGAAGGAAGCGCATGCAGCAGCTGGAGTGAGGCAATGACAAGACACTGCAGAAGGAAGCGCATGCAGCAGCTGGAGTGAGGCAATGACAAAAAGCTGCAGAAAGAAGCGCATGCTGCAGCTGGAGTGAGGTAATGACAAGACGCTGCAGAAGGAAGCGCATGCTGCAGCTGTGCGGCAATGACAAGACACTGCAGAAGGAAGCGCATGCAGCAGCTGGAGTGAGGCAATGACAAGACGCTACAGAAGGAAGCGCATGCTGCAGCTGGAGTGAGGTAATGACAAGACGCTACAGAAGGAAGCGCATGCTGCAGCTGCAGCAGTGCGGCAATGACAAGACTGCTGAAGGAAGTGCATGCTGCAGGAGTGCAGCAATGACAAGACACTGCAGAAGGAAGCGCATGCAGCAGCAGGAGTGAGGCAATGACAAGACGCTGTAGAAGGAAGAGCATGCTGCAGCTGCAGGAGTGCGGCAATGACAAGACGCTGCAGAAGGAAGAGCATGCTGCAGCTGTGCAGCAATAACAAGACGCTGCAGAAGGAAGCGCATGCTGCAGCTGCAGGAGTGCAGCAATGACAAGACGCTGCAGAAGGAAGCGCATGCAGCAGCAGGAGTGTGGCAATGACAAGACACTGCAGAAGGAAGCGCATGCTACAGGAGTGCAGCAATGACAAGACGCTGCAGAAGGAAGCGCATGCAGCAGCTGGAGTGAGGCAATGACAAGACACTGCAGAAGGAAGCGCATGCAGGAGTGCGGCAATGACAAGACGCTGCAGAAGGAAGCGCATGCAGCAGCAGGAGTGTGGCAATGACAAGACACTGCAGAAGGAAGCGCATGCTACAGGAGTGCAGCAATGACAAGACGCTGCAGAAGGAAGCGCATGCAGCAGCTGGAGTGAGGCAATGACAAGACACTGCAGAAGGAAGCGCATGCAGGAGTGCGGCAATGACAAGACGCTGCAGAAGGAAGCGCATGCAGCAGCTGGAGTGAGGCAATGACAAGACGCTACTAAAGGGAAGCATATACTGCCGGAGTGCAGCACTAATCAAACACTGTAGAAGGAAATGCATCACTCAGGGCCCAATGATGCCCAATGATACCCTATGACACGCATGCAGATGTGTGTTATTTTTCATGCACTTCTGTGACCACAAAAGCCCCCGCTTGCCTCACCAGAATTTCCGGTATGGGGTGATCACTTCCAGTGTGCCTCGGCCACCTGTCTTCACTCTGGCAATGTTCATCGCGATGCTCAGGATTCCAAAGCCATCGTCAAAATCCTGCAAATAAAGGCAGAGGTGAGGTCTACGGCGATCCAAGAAACCCAGGTTAGAATCTGCAACACTCCTAAAAATTAAAGGATCTGTGGCCTGATGCACTATTACTCATTTCACAAAAGTGGACAAGGCTGCACACATATTTGGCAAATGGATTAGGATTGTGCAAACCGCTCCATGTACAAATAGGTCGGTTCAAAAAATACCGAATTGTAGAGGATCACAGAATAAATTGCCTAATTAATATTCATTATACAGGCTGTAATTTTCAACCCCTTATGACTAGCAACAATCGAAGGCCTGCAATGGTCAGCAGACCACCATGTCTGTCACTGTGTTTGAACAATGAAAAAGTTTTTAGTAAACACAGCCTGTTTTCCTTAAAGGAAATGGGACTGAATTTAAAATGTAATTTTTTTCTTCTTCAAAGTTTCATTCAGAGTTGCTGGTGGCCCCATGCACCTCTGTCAATTGTCCTTGTAACTTTTTTCAACACTCACAAAGAAGAAGGAGATTAAAGGGGACTCTTTCCCCTTGGCGAATCAGGTCCCATCTCATCTTGGAACCATCAACTGATCAATGGTTTGTGACTGGAAATAGGGTTGCAACATTGACAGATCCGATCACAAATTGAAATTTGGAAGGAAAGCCCACAAAAGGCCCCTTCCAAATAGTGATTACTAGTCCATTTTAAACTCATGTGCTGATCCAGAAACCCTTTTCTGAACAGGAAACATGTGTTTAGTAAATACAAAATGCTTTTAACTGGTCTCGCTCCCTCTGACTTAGAAAAATGTTTTGTACATCAGACCCGAGGTGCATAAATCAGGCGTTCTCTTTTAAAGATAGAAAAGTTCAAAAGTTCAAAAACAAATCTTCATGAAATGTTTTCAATTTGTTAGCAAACCAAGCAACAGGAATAACAAAAGCTATGAATTTAAAAAAAACAATAAACACTATTTCGAAAAAGTTTTACGTTTTTGTTTATTTCTGTTCTTTGTGCCTCTTGGAAACCTTTAAGCCCAATGCCTCCCAGTCAGGTATTATGAAGACTGCCTTTCTGGCAACTGTTCCTCTTTTCATCTTTCTAAGAGAGCTACGCCAAAGCCATGCCGCATCCATATAGGTTTAAGATAGAACACTATTTATGATCATGCAAAGGAGAAACCAGAAGCAGGGCCATCAATCACCACCAAGGCAACAGATCAGTGTCCAATACAAAGAAGGGGAGGACCCAGCCCAGAGCAACAGGCATGTCAGGGTAAAAAACCCAAGATGGCTTCAGGGGATGGACACCAAACAGAAGATCAGATCCAAGATGCCACTGACGAAGAAAAGCAGAGAAGACCAAAAAACGGCATGCTATACACCACGACATGCCTACTCACAGCGGAGCCCAGGCACGGCCAGGCAAGACCTCCAGAATACAAAAAAAAAGCATCATGGCCGAGAAACACTGGTGAACCTTAAACAGGGAACAAAACAGCCACAACAAAGAGAAGATGAAGCCCCTGCTCAGTGCACAGCTGGGAGCACCAAGCAAAGCACATGCCCAGAGCACAACAAGATGGCACGCGACAGTAAACAGAGCAGGCCAAGGGAAGACAAGCTCTCACTGTAAGAAGAAGAACAAGGGCAGCAACTAACGCAATCCGGTGCCAACAGAGCCAACCACAAAGGGCACAGCACGCAGATGAAGCACTTCCAAGGTATCTGAGGCCCTAATCTGAAAGGCACAACAGGCAGCCAGGACTGTAGAACCCCAGAGGAGCCACAGGAGGCATAATGAGTATAGTGTAGTATCATAGTAAGCTGAGGAAGGTACCTCTTGTAGAAAAGAAGCACAAACTCCCAGCCAGCGACAGGGAGCTCAGGGGGGCAGCCTCCCAAAGGAGAAGGACACAACAGGAGGTTTTTGGGTAGAGGTCGACCGTTACAGCCACATGTGAAGGGGAGGAATTCACATTTTAGGTTGGCAAGGGGCATTAATCTATCAATCTGCGTGCCATCTGAATCTCCATCCAAAGACACCTGTGCTGTACTTGACCCCGGATCAGTGCGCGTTAAGCCTCCCATCCAGGGGCGGCTGGTGACATTTGAAAGTGGTGGGGTGCAAACTGATTTGCATACTGCACCGTAGCGAGCGAGCGCAGCGAGCGACCCCGAACCCCATAAGGTAGGGTTGGGGGTGTTACACCCCCCCCCCCCCCCCCGAGAAAATTTTGAAAAAAAGAGAAGAAAAATCGTGCATTTTCAAGCAAATTTGAGAAAGCAGGAAGGTTAATAAAGCAATTGTGAAAGTGCAGTTATTACATTAATAGATGCCATAACATAGGTATCTGCTTATTCAGTATAACCACAGAGCTTCATACATTCCGTCCTATTACGTTGCTGAATTCAGACTAAGACTTTCATGAAAATCTCAGCTCTAAGAGTAGAAGTTGCACAGCAGTTGGGAAACAGCCTTCACAAAGCATTGGGAACCACGCCTTACCTTAACCATGTTTCCATTAGAACGCATGTGACTATCACGCATGTCAAATTCAAATTAAAAAAGTCTTTATTTCGATAAAAATCATAAAAGACACAATGACAGGACAGTTTACATTTATGGCTATTTCAGACAAATCCAGTAGCAAATATAGCATCAACAAATAGTAAGATGTTACATAAGGTCAATCTCCATCATTAAAATATAAATAGTTAATTAATAAAATAGTGGTGGATTTTATACCAATTTGAATTGAATACAGCTTTTTGATAAAAAAAAAAATCATAAATCAAATCATTTAAAAACAAGAATGATTCCAACTCTGTATTTCTATAAAACAGTAAAGTGACAGGTGCAAGTTTATATGGTTAGATAAATCACACAACGTATCAGTATATGCAAAGACCTCGAACAAGTATGATCCACGTCCAGTGGAGAAATTTTGCGACAGCTACAACCACAGGCTGTGAGTCCTTTGTTTTTAAAATCCTCAGTGCCTCACAACCTGTTTGTATACCTAGCTGGAGGCAAATAGGTCTCAGCCATGTCCTTCTTGGGACTTTATATTCGGGGTAGATAAAAAAATATGTGGCCAATACTTTCCCTTTCAGAGGGACAAAAGGGACAAGTGGCACCAGAATCACTGCACCATTTAGCAGTATAGCTGTTGATGGGTAGAGTACCAATCCTAAACTGATGGTATCTTTTCCTGTCTCCAGGAACAGTTATATAGTCCCAATAGCCCTCCAAGGCTGCTGTATGCTTGATGTCCAAAAAAGCAGCGGTCAGGGAGGGGCCACTGCAGGGACCAAATCTTTTTTGGGCTACCCGACTCCAATAAAGTTCTCTAAGTCGATTCCTCGGTGGGAAGACATTGGCCTCAGGATCTTGCCAGAGAGTTAGCAACCCCATTGCTTTAAATATAACTCCAGCCTCCCTTATCCATGAGATCTTATGGGCCCTGTCTGCATTTCGTACATCCAAAAATGCCCGAGCGTACTGGGAAAGTTCTGGGGTAACCCACAATCTTCTCCAGTAGGCTATCGTTCTGTAGCGAGCCATGTCCTCCAAATGCAGACAGCCTAGGTCGTAAAAAAGAGGTGTCAAGGGAGTTGACGCCGGGAGGCCTGTAATTCCCCGTAGGAATTTATTTTGTGCTATCGTTAAACAACTGAGGTTGCTAAACCCCCATAATTCTGCCCTGTAAAGAACAGCTGAGCCAATTTTCGCGTCATAAATCTTAAGAACTGGACTAACCGGCCTAGTGTGGGAGAGATAAAATTCCTTCGTTAAGGCCCCTGCCAATTGTGCATGTTTCATGGCCAACTGGTTAGTATGAGGTTTCCAATCCATTTTGGAAGCCCAAGTATGAAAAAACCTCTGTCTGCTCGAGCTGTACCTCACTCACGGCCACCCTGCCTCTAACTTTTTTTTTTTTTTTTCTTTTTTTTTTTTAAAGTGCAAACCATTTATTTAGCATTTCCAGGAGTACACAGCGTCTTACCAACAACCCGGAGGCCGGCCGCCATCAATGCATACAGAAATATAAATCGTAGCAGATATGCATGAATGTGACAACAATCCAGGCCCCAGCATAATCAGAGTGGCAAATGCAGCCTCAGTACAGCGAAATCTATGAGTCTTGCATTTTTTCAAATTATACCTTAAACTAAACATGAACAGTAACATGTGCAATGTCTATCCGAACCCAAGCAGGAGGGGAGGGGGGGGTGGGGGGGGGGGGGGGGGGGGAAACAGGCATGTCGGGCATAACAAATCCTGAGGGGCACGTGGGCAGCAGAGCTACACAACTACAAGCCAAGTGCGAGGCGGGTCATAGTATCAGAGGTAGTAGGCCGCGCGAGCCTTGGGGGAGGACGTTCTGAGTGAAACGGGGTGACCAGGGAGCACAAAGAGGGGGGGGTGGGGGGGGGGGGGGCAGGAGCAACAAGCAGCGCACATATCATGCCAGATACATCAGACCAGGAGTGTCAATGTGAGATCAAGAAACTACAACCGCTTAATATCCCAATAACTCAACCTCAAGTGCTATCACCCTCTAGCGGGTCAGTTACCAAATAGCATTGTAACGGGGCCCAGATGTCAGTAGGCCTAGAAGTGGGCGGCAGTAGCTCGGAATATGTATTTAACTGCTCCTGGCAGTACACCATGTCACTCATCCAGTCCTTAAATTTTGGCGCCCTTCCTCTCCCCCATCTACAGGCCACCCTGCGTTTGGCCAGAAGCATAGCCAGCGCCACATATTTACGGTGAGCCGCCTGGAGAGGCGCAACATACCCCAGAAGTGCCACCAACGGGGATGGATCAACCGTCATGTGTATCATTTCGGATAGTGCCGTAAACACTTGAGACCAGTATAAGTTCACTTCGGCACACCCCCAGGCAAGGTGAAGGAAATCCGCCCCTGTAGCCCCACACCTGTCACACGTATCAGTAGGCCTAAGCTGGAACCTGTGGAGGCGCGCTGGAGTGTAATATAGCCTGTGTAGGAATTTATAATGAAGTATCCTTTAACGGCTGTTAGAGGAGATGCGCTCGGTCTGTTGCAGGCAAAAATCCCATTGGGTGTCTGTGAGAGCGAAGGCCAGGTCCTGTTCCCATTTACTCCTAGCGGGCAGATCATCATAGGTGATGTTAGACCTAACAGATTTATACAGTGTGGACACCAGTTTAATAGGGTTATCAAGAAGCAACATGTTTTGCAGGGGAGGAAGTACTGAGGGCTCGCAAGGGAAGTCAGGCGTTATGGCTTGTAACCCGTGTCTGAGTCTGACATAGTAAAACACGTCAAGAGGTGTGGGTTGTATGCTCCCGTAAAACTGATCTCTAGTCCAGAAGACACCGTCCAGATACAGGTCCCCCCATGTATTGACGTTAAGCTTCCCAAGCAGTTTTTGAAAGCCAGCCTCTTGCAGGAGCGGCAGTTTCGGGTGATAGGCTAGCGGCAGCCGTGGGGCATAAAGAAAGTCCAGGTCAAGCATAGCACCAATGGAGTGCCACGCCGTCACCGTGCTGGACACCGTGGAAGGAGTCTTATCCCTACCCTCAACCCGGGAGTAGAGGGCACCTTCAATGGGGATCGGATGGGCCAACCAGTGTTCGGCCGCTAATTGCGGCATATACCTCTGCTGGCGTATCCAGAAGTATGCATAATGGGCCTGAGCAGCTCGGTAATAAAGCTCAAAGTCAGGTATTCCGAAACCCCCCTGGGAGAATGGTCTGACTAGAATATCCCACTTGAGCCTGGGTGTCTTACCGCCCCATACTAGGCGGAGCATTTCCGAACGCAGTAACCGAAAGAAATGGGATCCGGGGTGAAACGGAATGTTCATGAAGAGGTACAACAGCTGAGGGAGTATAACCATTTTAATCAATGAGGCACGACCCGCCATGGAGAGGGGGAGTGTGATCCATCTAGATATACTGTCACTCATCTTGTCCATTACAGTGCCATAATTGGCACGTATCAGCTCCTCTCTGCCTCTTTCCACATGTATGCCTAAGTATTTGAAACCTCCCGAACACCATGCAAGAGGGAACTCCAGCGGAAACGGACTTGTCGAGGCAGTAAGGGGGAAGATACATGACTTCTTCCAGTTAATCTGGATGCCAGAAAGGGCACCAAATCGTATGAACTCCCTAAGTATGGGGTGCAGGTTATCGCTAGGGTGGCGAACATAAAGGGTAATGTCGTCCGCATACATAGAGACGAGTAACTGTCTCTGAAAACAACGCAGTGCACTATCCCGATGCCGCTGTCTCAGTTTGGCAGCTAGTGGTTCAGTGGCTATGGCAAAAAGGAGGGGGGACAGGGGGCAGCCCTGCCTCGTCCCTCTGGAGATCGGGAAGGCTGACGACAATTTCCCATTAATGAGGACTCTGGCCTCCGGCCTGGTATACAGTAATCTAATCCAGGAGATAAACACAGGCGGGAATCCCATTCGCTCAAGAACCCTGAACACATAATTCCATTCGAGCGAATCGAACGCCTTGGTGGCGTCCAAAAAAATAGCCGCCATCGGGAGGTCTTCATGAATGGAATCATACACCGAAAAAAAAGTGCGGAGATTGTGTGACGTCGCCCTTCCAGGCACAAATCCGGCCTGATCGGGTAGTATCAGAGTCGGCAGTAGGAGGCTGATGCGCGTTGCAATCAGTTTCGCGAGAATTTTAACGTCACAATTTAGGAGGGACAACGGTCGGTAGGAATCGCAGCTCGAGGCGGGCTTCCCAGGCTTAAGCAGTGACGTAATAAGGGCAATTCTCATGGAGGCCGGTAGATGGCCCACCTCCAGCGCGTCCTCATAGACCTCCCGCAGTACCGGCGCCATGAAGTCAATGAACGTTTTGTAGAACTCAATGGGTATACCATCTAATCCAGTGGCTTTACCCGATTTCATGCCCATGATAGCCTCTCTGACCTCATCCAGCTCAAAGGGGGCGCTCAAGAACTCTCGCTGTGCATCGCTCAACCACCCTAAAGAGACATCAGTCAGATAGTCGTCTAGTGTGAGCCCGCCAGTCCCGTTAGAGGTGTACAGCGTACCGTAATGCTGCACAAATTCATTCAGGATTTGGGTAGTGTCCCTGAGAACCAATCCCTCAGCCGTTTCCAGTTCCAGTATGACCGTCGCCGCCAGGGCTTTTCCAGGTCTCTCGCCCTCCCCATATCGCCTGGCCACCCAGTACTTGTTCCTAAACTTCACCTCACGAGCAGCCTCCTCGGAGAACTCCGTTAATTTCACACGAATGGTTGCAAGGGTTGCACCATCAGGATTAGCCCTAAGGCGACTCTCAGCACTATGCAGGTCATCTTCTATGGAGCGCAATTCAGCCAGTATACTCTTGAGTACCCCCGAGCCTTTTGAAATACATAAGCCCCGGAGCGTGGCCTTAAAGGCGTCCCATATGGTCTCAACGTCCTGGACAGAGTCCTTATTTCTTTTAAAGAAATCCAGACATTCCTCACGGAGCTCATCCTGGAACACCGAGTCCAGTAGCATAGAGGGTTGCATACGCCACGCCGTCACTGGGGGGCCTAGCTCAGAGCCGGTCAGTGTAATAAGAACAGGGGAGTGGTCGGAATATGTCCTAGGGAGGTGTGACGCGTGTGTAAGCGCCGTGTACAGTTGTGAGGTTAGGAGGAAGTAGTCAAGCCGCGCCCACGACTTGGCCTGTGCCGTAAAGTGTGTACCCTCCTGTCTCGTCCCGCAATGCGAGCGCCAGGCATCAACGAGATTGTTATCGGCAATGGTCGCACTAAGGACTTCTCGCCCATTGGTATAATGGTGTGGGGCAGGGTGCGACCTGTCCAAAGGGAGGCGCAGTGTCACGTTAAAATCTCCTCCCCACATGAGGTGTTGTGGCCCTGTCTCAACTATCGCAGCCCATAAGGATGTGAAGAAGTGCGGGTCATCTGAATTGGGCCCATAACAACATGCGAATGTCACCGACATATGCCCCAGCCTGCCCCATAACAAACAATACCTCCCCTGTGGATCAGCCCTAGAGCCCACCAGCTGAAATGGTGTGGACCTCTTAACTAGAATGGCCGTACCTCTTGCATACGAGGAGTAATTGGCGAATATCGAATGAGAGGCCCACCTATTCCCAAATGCGCATGTTTTGTTGGGCGCAAAGTGTGTTTCCTGGAGGAAAGCAATGTGGATGCTATGGCGATCTAGGTACCTCAAGATGTGCCTCCTCTTCCTATGGTCCCCCAGCCCTCGCACATTCCAAGTGACAACATTCAGGCGTGTATCAGCCATGTAGGAGGGTAAATGAACAGTAGCAACAGCAGAGAGTGGAAACAGCTAAACAATGTTCAGCAAACAACATGCCATTGGCCAATCGGCCCAGGTCAACGACACCCCACAAGATAGCAGAATGGCGCAGCACCGAAACGCCTTTGTCGATCGTGCCACCTCCCAGCCACAAATAACGCACAAACCACCCATCCCCACCCCACATCCCCCAGTTTTGTCTAAGAAGCCCTCCATAGGGCAGACAATAGAGCACAGAACATCGCATGCACATGTTAAAACCAAAAACCCAACAACCATCCCGGCATTTCTCCCACCCCTCCCCCTCCCCAACAGCCTCAACAGCCAGCCGCAGCTGGAAAAAGGGCAAACATTCCTCAATACAGAACCATACAATGCTAATGTCACCAGTTACTCTAACAGATGCCGCATCTCGCCTATTGCAAGGTCGACACCTCCAATAAGTAACCCACCACCCCCCGCCCACTGAAGCCACCCCAACCAGCCAGCACCCTAGTCCCGCCCCCCACCCACAAACACAGAAAATACTCAAAACTATCCAATAAACATGAAACCAAGTAAAGGTCATTGGGGAACACCCAGTAGAGGTCATCAGAGGTGCACGTACCGCCACCCCCAGCTATCCCACTCCGCACAAGTCCACCCTTGGAGTCGCCATCCAGAGCAGAGAGGGAAGAAGGGGGGTGGGGGCCTGGCATACATTACCACCTGCAGTCCAACACTCGCCCGCGGCACCCCGTAGGCGGCCGCAACCACCACCACGTTGAAGGAGTCCCCGTTAGCCGGGAGGGAAGTGAAGGCAAATCAGTGAAATGCAAGAAGTGTAGCTGCAGAGAGTCAGTTGCGGCCTACTCAACGTCAGAAGCATTCAAGTCCGCAGCGTCCGCAGATCTCCTGGGCCGTTTGGGTAGAGTCTTAAGGTAGTCCTCAACCTGTTGCGGGTTGAGAAAGAAGTGTTGCGTACCCTGGTGTGTAACACGCAGCTTGGCTGGGTACAGGAGAGCATAGTCAATGTTCAAGTCCCGCAGTTTCCGTTTGACGGCAAGAAACTTCCGTCGCTGTTCCTGGACTACCGGGGTAAAGTCTGGATAAATGGAGAAGGGCACGCCATCATATGTTAGGTTCTGGTTCGCTCTGGCGGCTCTGAGTGCCGCATCTCGATCCCGGTAGTTGAGTAGGCGTGCTATGATGGGCCGCGGTGGGGCTCCGGGTTTGGGTTGAGGACCAAGGGAACGATGTGCACGTTCCACAATAAATTGACTCGAGAGCGCGTCCTCCCCCACCGTCGCTGTTAGCAGTTTCTCGATGTAGAGCTCCATTTTCCCGGTGTTGGTCGATTCGGGAATGCCCGTGACGCGGACGTTGTTCCGCCGGCTCCTCGCCTCCAACTCCTCGTTCTTGGCGGCAATCACCCTCAGTACATTGTCCATCCTAGCCAGGCGAGTGTCATGCGCCGCAGTCGCGTCATCAGCAGCCGAGATCCTGCGTTCCGCCTCATTTATACGTTCTTCATGCACGTCCATCTTTTGGGCTATGCCATCCATCCTAGACGTCAGCCGGTCTACCTTGTCGACCACCGTCGCGAAGCCCTGGCGCATCTCTTGCAGTATGGTGGCCATATCCGGGGTCAATGGGGGCGACGTCGAGGCCCCCGCAATCGGGCTTCTAGGTGGTGCCGTGTCCCCCGTGTGCCGCGTCGTCTTCTTCTGCGCCGCGCTGTCAAACTGCAGCTTGGGTTGGCGACTGTCAGGCTTGCCCATGCTGCCAGTAAATTGTGTGAGTAGTGCGACTATGCGCTGTGTGCACCGCCGCCGGAGGTGAGGCGGAAAGAGAGACAGTTCTCGTACCCTATGTGGCACAGCAGTTTGTCACCTGCAGCCAGGGCGCCAGGCAATGCAGGGCGGCACAGTGATTCTCAGCGGGGCTGGTCAGAGCGCTCAGAAGTGCAGGTCAGGATGAGAGAGTTCACCAGCGCTCCAGCGCGGGAAGCACATCTAGAGGCGTAGCGCCTAGAGGGGCAGAGGCAGTCACCGCAATAGAGTCGGCCGCTCACCAGGGAACAAGCACAGGCAGTCCCCAAGGCCGTGAAGGAGGCGGGAAAGCAGTCCTTCGGCCGCGCCGACCCCCCGCTGGCGCGTGCAGCCGGTCCACAATGGCGCCAAAACAATGCGCCCAGAAAGTTAATAGCGGAGCGCCAAAGAGCGTGACACTCGCGGGAGGCTTACACCGTCTCCCCTCCCGCACAGTACTCAGTGTGCTTCACAGGTATCCCACCGCTTTCCGCTCGCCGGCAGTCCCAGCGCCACAGCCGGTCGCGTCGCCCACTCAGTGCCAGAGGCCTACCTGCCTCGTGGGGGTCCCCGGGCTCGCGCACGTCCAAGCGCCGGCTGCAGGCTCCGTCACAGCAAGGTTCGCGCAGCCGGGGGCTCCGCAGCTCGTAACTCCGGGACACAATGGAGTAGTGGATCCAAACTTGCACCGATTGTGGAGAGTGGCCCGCCGCCCCTCCGTGGGGATTTTCGGGCAGGTGTGTGCAGGGGAACAGGAGAAATGCAGGATAGTTACGCCAGGCAGCTGGAGCCTCACGTAGGTGCGGCCATTCAGCAAGTGCGCCCTCTAGCGCTCCCCCACCCTGCCTCTAACTTGCTTAGATTTATGTAAGACCATAAACTTGGTTTTATTAACGTTTATAACAAGCCCATAGTCTTTGCAAAATAGCTCAAAAGCATCTATGGCCTTCTGTAAACCTTGCTGGGTTTTTTAAATTAAAAGGGTGTCGTCGGCAAACATCAACAGGGGGATCAGCTTCCCATCCAACTTGGGGGCATCAGTTGGGTGGTGTTCGAAATAGCTGATCACCCTGTTGATGTATGAAAAAAGAGTCGGTGCCAAAACACACCCTTGGCGCACACCCCTGGAGATTGGGAATTTTTCTGTAACGCTCCCTTGTTGGTTCCAGCAGACTTGGGCATAGTTACCCTCGTGTAACTTAAGAAAGAAAGAATGTTCAAGGGCATACCCTGTTCTGCAAAGACAGTCCACATTTTGTGACGAGGCACCAAGTCGATCGCTGATTTCAAATCAATAAAAGTAGCGGACAGTGTACCCCCCCCAGTACCACAACCCGCCAGTAAATTAAAACAAATCTAAATATTTGATCGATCCTATTAGTGTGACTACGAAACCCAGCTTGGAGTGGAGAGATTACCTCTTACTCCTCAATCCATGCTTGTATCCTCAAAAGGACAAGCCTAGCTACTGCTTTTTGGATACAATCAATTAAACTTATAGGCCTGTAGTTTCAGGCATGTCTTTTCACACAGATTATAGTGTTTAGGTGAAACAAAATGTACTTAATATGCCATTTGATCAGTAAAATCTGTTTAGTCCCCAAATAGAACAAACACTAGAAAACTTTTAAAAACACAGACCTGCATGGAAAGGTATGTCGTCTTTTCCCCGGCATCCCTCATTTTGGTAATATCTGAGAGGAAATGTGGGAAGGATTCAATCTGTTTTCTCAGGGACTGGGACAAGGAGTCAGAGAGATCATGGTACACACAGAAACAGTGAAGGGAGAAAAGGTCCCTCTAAGTTAAGTACTCCTCCTGCGCGCTCTTGAACCTTCTCAAACACAGATGTGCCCGGGGCTTTCCTTTAAGTGGGATAAAAAACGGAGGGGGGGGGACCGGGGGAGGTCATCTCTCAGTGTTTAGCATGGTGTGCTACCCCGACTGGTAATTTTCAACTTCTGTTATTGCATTCAGATATATAATACAACAAGTAACATTACTCCTACAACAAGCCAGGACGACTGGCTTTGCCAATGGTTGTTATATGCATAAGATAAATAAGCAACAACTATGGCTTCATTCGTTGTATGGAATATTAAAAATAAATACTTCAGCTGTGAAATGAGACTGTGAGGGAACTATAACGAGTCTCTTTGCTGCTGTATCAAAAGCAGTGAAGGGTGGTAGGTACTGTTGCAGAGTTAAGATGTTGTGTCTTCATCCTGAAGGTGAGGGCAAAAATGGAGAGCCCGATATGGACCCGTCTCAGCTTTTTATCCCACTTAAAGCACTGGGTCTGCCCCTATCTCGTTCCTACACAGTGCTGCAGCAGATTTCCACCCTGACATTGAGCGGGCCTGACCTGACTGACCATCGTAGGAACACTTCCGTGTCACTCAGAGTTGTCAACCATCTGTTTTTGCATTGCATTGTGGTACTTGTAGTTTTGCTGTGTAGTTTTGTAGCAGGCGATATTTATGTGCTTGGAGGATTATTTCTGAAGCCAGCCGCGGATGCATGACACCGGGAGCACCGCACGGTGCATGGAGCGGAGAGAGCCTGGCCTGGAGCATGCTGAGCTGAAGTGTGCCAGGAGCAGATAAGGCGGGCTCTGCAGACAGCCCAGCGGGGGGAGGCATCAAAGCACGCAGCGCGCTCGCCTTTCACGTCACAGCGCTCGACCTGCAGCGGTGGGTGGAAGTTATGAGGTGTCCACCTGCCTCTGTGAAGATTGAGTAGGAGGAAACCTCAGTCACACCCCTGCCTAATCATGCCCCCCTCTCACCGCGGGTGTCACAATCTCCATAATTTCTACATCGGCAAATCAAGTGCGTACAAAAGCAGTTAAAGTTTGTAATGATGACGCATGATGGCCTCACGGAATCGCAGCATATGTTTTTGCACATGTCATCATATACTTACTCAACTTTTTAGGAGAGGTGAGCAGCACCTCAATATACTTCTGTGGCATGACTCACTGTTGTCTGTGGACCGTCGGACGTCTGCTGGCTGGCTGACGTGCGACGATGACTCGAGCTGGCCCCCTACACTAAACTAGAAACAGAAACTAACTAGTGAAAGAACGTCACGGCGCGTCCCGAATGGCCAATCACTGCATGGTTTCATGCTGAAACCACACAGTGATTGGCCATGATATGCAGTCTTGAGCAGTGTGCCCCCACCCACGCGTGGCATCCATAATGGATTTTGCGTGGTGGACCAGCCAATCCTGGCGCTGCATGCAGCGCCAGGATTGGCTAGGGGGGCACACTAACTACTCGCCCTGGCGCCATTGGAAACCCCGGTGCCGGCTAAAGCAGCACCCCCGGCCCCTTCGGAGCCTCTCTAAGGTGAAATTCACACCTGGTTATAACGCGCATGCTCGGGCTAGTCACAGCCCAAAAATCCTCATGCGCACTACTGCTGCTGGTCTGCTGCAGACTGTCACTCAAGCTGCAGCAGACCAGCAGACCCACCCCCTGCGCACTCCGCATTCCATCGTGTCCCGGACTGAACCGCTGCGGCGCTTAATATTGTGAATGACTTCAATTACTTTATAGTTACTCATACAGTGTGCTTGCCACGGTGCGTCCAGGCTTAGTGGGGCTACGCCCCTACGCCCCAATGGACGCACTACGGCTGCTCCCATCCCTCCTCACTCTTCCTCTCCCACCATCAGGTACTCCGCTCCCTGGTGCTCCCCCTTCCTTGCTGCACCTCTCCTGCTTCCTTACCGGTTTGTTGTTGAAGAGCCACGTGCTATCGTTCGCGACCACCACAAACACCTTGGACCGCTGCTCCTTCCAAACCAGGCTCCCAGATTTCTTAATAGTGTTCTTGCTGAAGATCGGAAGCCCAATCAACTTGTCGGAAATGATGGCCTGCTGGAGAATTTGCACCCACTTGTGATGCTCCTCTGCAAAACATTAAAGGGAAAATATAAGCATATTGGCCAACCTGCTCTTCTCCCACTCCAAGGCTCGCTTAGCTCTTTCCCAGCTGCCCATCTCCTATCCCCATCTGTCCCCTCTACACTCTTAAATGTTTATCCATCAGGAACCTAGAAGGTCCTTTTAACTCATAATTCTAACCTCAAAAGAGGTCTATCATGAGCTCCTCTGAATTATAGCTATACCATCTATGGAACATTCACTCGATATTAAACCACGTAGTGGCGCTTTAATACAAACTCAGTGCAATCTAGTACACGTAGCGTTAAAATATGTAATTTTACATTCTTTTTCTCAGTTACAGTGAATACTGTAAATGAGTTTTCTCCTGACATGTTTCAAAGTGATTAGTAGAGCTATTGTTATGTTTGTCAAGATGTATTGTCATGATACTTCAAAATGAAATTCAATTCCCATAAACCAGTCACCCATCCCCCCGAAAGGCAGTAAAATATGTTTCTGTGACAGTGGTGCTGGAACAATTTTCAGAGTGTGTGTGTGTCCGGGGGGCCAAGGGGGTGCCATCAGTGTTACGTCACTGAAGTCACAGGGACTGTGAAACATATGAGTGTCACACAAAGAACATGTGTAGCAAATAAGGCTCGCCCCTTCAGCAGGAGAGTGGTAAGGGTGCGGTATGTAGCTGGCGGTGTTTTATAGAGCAATGGTGTGGTAGTGCAGTCATTTACAGACAGAACATTTTACATTGAAATGGCCACTAAATTTGTACTGGCATGCAGTTTTACTTCTAACACTATACAGCACACAAATGATAAAGTGTGGAAACCAGGTTTCAGTGAATGTTTATAATCTGTCCTTCACCAAGGTAGGTGTCTTAAGTTTGTTTTGATCCTATTAAAATAACTGTTTCCATCACACTTCAGAATTACAAAAGAAAGTGATTCATTTATGCTTTCCTAACTGCTGATATATTTTGAAATATTTGTAAAGTTCAAGGTTTTTTGTGTGTTGGAAAGAAATTAACACGCTACATTCCCTTTCACACTTACCAAAAGTGTCCTATCATACACTTTAAAAATCCTCTCACTTTGCAGTCAGAGAAAGAAAAGTAAACACCAGTCTCCATGTTAAAAGCATTAGTAGCAATTTGTCGGAAGACAGAGGATGACATTTGACGTCTGTGACAAGATAAAATTCAAAGGGATCTTTCGTGCTCGATCACCTTCGGAACTCCAGCATGGTTATTTTGGGGGTGCTGCAGCACCCCGCACCCATACTTCCAGTGCCTATGCACTCGAAAGTATCACTGAGTGATACAAGAGCACTCGGGTACATTTAGAGCAAAAATGTAGATTTTATACTTTCTATAATCAGTGGGGAGAATATATGTGATGTAATCTCCTGACACGTTTCTCTGTCGTTATTTATTACGTCAGAGGAGCTGCTAATTTTTTTTTTTTAGAGTATCAATCAACTAAATAAAGTTTATTTAGACTAAATAATCCCTAAAAACAAAAGCAGTAGAATTCATTATTGTCCAGCTGCAGTCTGAGCACTATGAATACAATAACAAAGCACTTAAAACACATCCATAAAAAAGGCTCCATATTAAAATCAAATTTAAAAATCATGACAGGCGCTTCTTTCAAGCATTAAAAAGATAAAGCGACCCCAATAGCTACCCGTAAGAACATAAATGCAGCGACAATAGCATGGACATTGTTCTCAATTAATATATTTTATCCTAAATGTTTTGAAAGCAGGGCAGAGCAGCGTAACATGCTCAAGGACATCAGCTCAACTTACAGAGCACCGACACTTTGATAATATGTTTGCTTCCGTCCTAATGTGTTGATTTTGTTGGACAATAAGGGCCAGATGTACAACGTGATTTTGCATGCGCAAACGGGTTATTTAAATGGCAAACACATTCTAAACCCCCTTTTCCTGCACATTTTGTTTTGACTGTTCCCAGGTTTTGCTTCACTTGAACAGCGTGCAGTAGTTAAACACAATTGTTATTTTATGATTAATATATTTTTTATATTACATGTGTAGTCTTACACTTAAATATAGTTCAATTTTTGCATAGAAATTGTGGATTCAGCGTGTTTATCCGCAAAATCAAGACACTGGGTTAAGACGTATTGCTTGGAACCAATTTAAAAGGGATCCAGTTCTTCAGAATGTTTAGCCAAGTTTCCACAAGACAGTGAGGAACCCGAGCACAAGAAGGAAAATTGTAAACTCATGAGAGTACACTAAAGATAAGGTAAGCCATGATATCTAGTGAGAGTACTGCATCTGAGCAGCCATTACCAATCAGAATGAGGGAATTCCATTATTGTTATTGTAAGCAAAACTTATACAGCGCACTGTAACCCGACAGGCATCCTGGCACTAAAAGAGGGAGGTAGTGAAAAGGTCATTGGGAAATGAGCGGAAAAAAGCATTAGCTTATGGGAAAGAGCCAAGTTTTTATTTGTTAACTGAATGGCAAAAGATCATTCAGCTGTCGCAGCTCTAGGGGCAGCCTATTCCAAAGTCTGGCAGCCACGACACTGAAGGCCTGACCCCCCAGCTTGACTCTTCCGGTCAGAGGAATTTTCACCAAGAAAGCTGAAGGGGATCGAGGACAGCGGGGAGGAGCATACCAACTGAATTTTCTATGGAATGGTGTTGGGCCCAATCCATGAAGTGCTTTGAACACAACACAGAGTGATTTAAAATAAATTCTCTGCACTATAGGGAGCCAATGCAGCTCCACAAGGGCCTGAGAAGAAGAAGAATGTTGAGGACTTGACAAGGCCAACTTAGCTGCCATATTCTGGATTCCCTGTAGTCTACCAGTCAAGAACTTAGGGGATTCCAGCAAAAGGGAGTTACAGTCGTCAGATCTACTCAAGATCACGCTCCTGAATATCAATGGGCGTGTCTGAGTAGAAAGCAAAGGAAGAATCTTCCTCATAGCCCTAATGAGGGGAAAACAGGTCCCCACGGTCTTATTGACATATGTCTCCAGAGTCAACTTTTCATTAAATAGGACCCCCTAGTTACGGACAGATTTGGACGGTGACAGCGGGGAGTCCGCATGGATAGGCCAGAAATCAGCAGGAAGATGCAGTGGCACTCTCCCATTCTGGATGCAGAGAATTTCAGTTTTGTCTGCATTAAATTGCAGAGAGTTATCTCTTATGTGGGTGAGAACGATGAGGGAGCGATAGGTCACATCGAAAGGTGATGTGTAGAGGACCCTATTATCTCACACTAGGCTGATACTCTAAAACCTCAAAACTGGAAGACTGCAAACAGAAATGTTCAATAAATGTAGATTACAAAATGTTAACTTATGTATTTATGTCAACTGGCCAAAGTACTGGCTTATGTAGAAATCTGCTGTCAAGCCCTTGCCCCCAGAGGTGCAAGGACTGAGTCCGAACATCAATTTCACCCAGTACTTCAATATATGGCAGCAAGTTTGGCTGGAGTGTGAATTTCCAATCATTCGAAATTTGTGTATGCCTAATTCTGAAGGTGCTGGCAGGCCTATCAGTTTCCGCCTCCCTCCACCAATTGCACTGGCTGCCCGTCAGCTGTCGCATCTAATTTAAAGCACTAATTTATGCATACAGAGCCTTTCACTTGAAAGGCATTATGTATCTGAGAAGACTGAAAGTGTACTCTCAAAAGTAGTGCCTTGCGTTCCATTGATATGATCCTATTACAAGTTCCAAGAGTGTGCAGGGCGAGAAGGGGTGGAGAAGACCTTTATTTTTCCTGACTCCTAAGCTCTGGAACATCCTTCCTACGGCACTCTGTGCCGTTCCCTCTGAATCAATCTTCCATAAACAGCTAAAGAGCTTCCTCTTTGCAGCTCAGCCACAGGATTTGGATTCTCAAATATTGGGTCATTCTGATTTTCTGTTGCTAGCGAGAGACGCCTCCTAGGAAGCAGCTGCACGCTTTAAAATATGTATTGTATGAGGGGCGTGGCTTAGCGGGCGACAATGGCGGTCACAGCTTTCTAGAGCTCCCGCTGGCCCGATATAAATCAGACTGGTTATCCTGGCCCCCGAACCCGAATTTCAAACCAATTGTGGGGCGAGTGTTGCCGAAGGTGTCGGGAGTCCTCCGGTGCAAACAGCGACGCTCCGGGGCTGTTCGGTGGGGCTGAGTCGCCGGAAGAGCCGTGAGGCCTAGTGCGGGGCGGCGAAGCCGGGCCTCGATTTTGGTGCCTCCGGGCGGGAGGGCCTCTAAGAGGGCCGGCCGAACTGCCGGTTTCCCTGGGCTTGGACTATCCTGGAGATCGAGGGGCGGCAGGCGTTCCCCCAGATGACTCGCCGGTGGTAGCTGTGGTGTTTGGAGCAGGGAAGCCACCCGGAGGGAGCAGCGGACTACTTGATCCGGTGCAGCCGGGGCCTCGAGTTTCGTGGTCCCCGCCCATTGGGATCGTCATCGGCGTTCGGCCGCGGTTGGCATACGGCGGAGCCTAGGGGGCTGAGACCATTGGTGTGTGGCGTCGCCCGGACGACTGGGCTTCCGCTGCTGGACTTCTCTGGCGGCAGACCGGAGTGTGGCTGGACGGATCTGCGGGGATCGGGCCTGTGCCGGGCGCCGCCCTGAGGTAGACGACAAACTGTAAGTGACTCCCCTGGGACCCTAACATTGGTGTTATCGGTGGCTGGTCCTGGGAGGCAGGCCGCTGGAAGTGTGGGGCCCGCAGCACCTGGCGCAGTGGTGCAGACCGGTCAGGAGCGAGTTGGCCACGACGTGGGTGCTGATCCCGGGGCCTGATTCAGACTGGGGGAAGTCACGAACTCACAATCCGACCGGGGGGCTGCGCCAATGCCGGTGTGAGGGCGCCTGCACCCCGAGGTGGAAGAAATGCTGGGTTGGCCTATATTGGACATTACCGACGGTGTGAGGAGACTGCGTTGTTACAACCACCCATTCCATAGGCGGCCCAAACGTAGACTGCCGCCATGACCAGAGGAGGCGGTGGCCCCTCCAAACAGGGGACTATTGATAAATTTACAGGGCCCAGTGGGGGGCCCGGGCCCTCCGGAGGAGGGCATGGAGCAGGGCCGGACAATGCGGTGCTTATGGCAGCAATCACCCAGTCCAGGGACATGCTAGATGCCAAAATTGGTGCAGTGGGTGCAGATGTAACCCTGCTGCGTCAGGATCTACGGAACGCAGTGGTGCGAATCACAGAGGCGGAATCTAGAATTTCGGTGGTGGAGCACGACGTCGGGTCTCTGAAGAAAATGGCGGCGATGGAAAACATTCAAAGGGGCCTGGCACTCCGTGTGGAGGATGCCGAAGGGCGGGCCCGTAGAAATAACCTCCGCTTTATTGGCTTTCCGGAGAGATGTGAGAAAGGGAACATGGAACAGTTTCTCTCACAGTGGCTGGAGAGCTGGCTACCCCCGGGGGTTCTCTCCAATTGTTTTGTCATTGAGCGTGCCCATCGAGCCCTGACACAGAGGCCACCGGAGGGTGAGCGGCCCAGACCAGTGATAGCTAGACTTTTGAATTACCACGATAGGGACGCCATTTTGCGGGAAGCGAGGACCAGGGATTCCATTTCGTTCGAGAATCAGAAGATCATGATCTTTCCTGATTATACCAGGCTCGTGCAACAACAACGCCACTCCTTCATTGCCGCCAAGGCGAAGCTGCGAGGTCTGAAAATCCAATATTCCCTGCTGTATCCGGCCCGCCTGCGGGTGGTCTTCCAGTCGCGAACACTCTTCTTCGACAACCCTGAAGATGTGTTTAAATGGACGGACGAAACGGTGAGGATCAGGCCGCATGCCCAGCCGGGACTGAACCCAGGCTCTTGGAGAGGATCGTCGCAGGAACGTGGAGACCAGCAGGCCAGAAGCAGGAGGAATCGGAGGTCCAGATCACGGAAGCGATCCGCTTCAGTCAGTGGGACACAGGATAGTGGGACAGTGGACTCTGATCACTCTGGAAAGGAACATTGAGGGCCTTGGGAGAACTCTGCTTCTCAGTAGTTGATACAGGCTCATGCTGAAGGGAGTCGCATAGCCGAGGTCCATCGCTTGGATGCATAACCATTGCCTCTGTTGCTGATTGCGAATGATGTATTGAACATGTGTGGGATTGTGAGATGAGGTTCGGGTGGCTGATTATTAGGGGCTGCCATCCTCCTACTAGAGTGGGAGTTGACTGGGGGGGGGGGATGTTTCTACTGTTTTCCAGGTGGTTGGGATCCATTGGCATGGTTGGTCCTGGGTCCTCTGTTTTGGGCCCGAGGCTGCTCATGCCGCGACAGGTACTTCAGAGTTCTATGAGGTATAGGGGTGGGGGGCGCGGGGTGACCGGGGGGGGGGGGAAGAGTTGGGGCTGGGTGGGGTCAAGGTGGGTGGGGGGACTGTTGTTGAAGGGGGGACTAGGGGCAGGTGGGGGGACAGCACGTGAGTTTTTCTGCTATATTGATGTCTGTGCTAAGTGCCTGGGTGTGGCGCACGGGGCCTATTTGGTTGGTCCCACTTGATTATGGCTGAAGCGTCTTCGGGGCTCCCCAGTGAGTCCATGCATGTAGTAACCTGGAATGTCAGGGGGATGCTCGACAAGATCAAACGAGGGGCGATCTTGCGATGGGGGAAGAGGGAAGCTGCGGATGTGTTACTATTGCAGGAAACGCACATGATGGGATCGAAAGTGCTCAGTTTACAGAGGTTTGGCTACCAACAAGTCTTTCATGCCGGGTTCGCTAGAGGGTCCAGGGGGGTTGCTGTCTTGGTGCACCGCAAATTGGCCTATGTCCACGAGAGACAATGGGCAGATCCGCAGGGTCGTTACATTTTCATCAAAGGTATGGTGGGTACCGAACCAGTGGTCTTTGGTAGTGTCTACGCCCCCCCCCTGCAGTGGTCCTTGTCTGAGCGGCTGTTTGCAGTGTGGGAGGATATCCCAGAGTCCATGGCAGTGTTGGGGGGTGATTGGAATGAGGTCATGGATGTATGCATGGACCGCCAGCGACGGCGGGAGACGTTAGCGGCTGCCCCCCCCTCCCGGTTGACTGCGATGGTGGAGGGGATGGGATGGGTAGATGTGTGGCGCCATATGCCTCCTAAGGTACGGGAGTACACGTATGTTTCCGCGGTGCATGGCTCCTTCTCGAGGTTGGACTATGTGTTTATGCCCAGTGTGTACCTGAACAGAGTGCGGGAGGCCGAGATTTTGCCGAGAGGGCTGTCTGACCACTCTCCGGTGGTGGTCAGGGTTGACCTGCTTAAGAGAAGACAACCGTTCCGGTGGAGGATGTTCTCGTGGCACCTTCAGCAGCCGGACTACGTCCAGCATCAACGTGGTGCGATTGCCCATTACTGGCAGGAAATCCTGGTGAATGATATAGACGCAGTGGTGGTTTGGGAGGCGATGAAGCCCACCATACAGGGTATTGACATCGCGTGGTGTGCGGCGGCCCGCAGACGACGCCGGGAAGCTATCGCTGAGGCGGCCACGCTGGTGGAGTCCTTGGAACTGCGGTGCCGGAGAGGGGGAGTTGAGACTGCGGTGAGATTGCTCCTGCAGGCGCAGCAGACCTATGCATCTGTGTTGCTCGATGAGGCTCGACAGGCGTGGCTGGCCACGCGGAGTAGAGTATATCAATGGGGCGATAAATCCTGTACGATGCTCCATAGGCTGTGTCAGCGTATCTTCCAGCCGCATACGCTACCGGGCCTCACTGCTGAGGACGGAATGGTAATTACCGACCCGGGTGAGCTGGCAGCGAACTTCGGCCACTACTTCGCGGCGCAATATGCTCCACAGGATGCTCTATCGGCGGAGGACGTCGCTAAATTCATTGACGACTTGCCGCCGAGGGTGGTCTCGGATGAGACCAAGATAGCACTGGACCTTCCCCTTACGGCGGAAGAGCTGGGTGATGCGCTGGGACAGCTCAACACCGGGAAGGCACTTGGGCCAAGTGGCTTCCCGAGCGAATTTTATAGGAGGTTCCAGCTCCAATTGGGGTCCCATTACCGCAATGCATTGGAAGCGGCGCGCACACGAGGTAGGCTGCCACCTGACTGGCGCCACGCCGAAGTGGTCGTTTTTCAGAAGCCGGGCAGACCTCCGGACAGACACGATTCCTACCGTCCGATCTCTTTGCTCAACATAGAGGCTAAAATACTGGCCAAGGCATTGGCGAACCGGCTCCTCCCATATGTAACGGATCTAATCCACCCCGACCAGGGCAGCTTCATGCCGCTTAGGGCGACGCGGCATAACATCCGACGGGCGCAGGCGGCGATTGATGCCATGGGTGCCACAGGGGAACGGGCGGCCTTGCTGCTAGCAGACATTGATAGAGCATTTGACTCAGTTAGTTGGACGTACCTATTTGCGCTCCTGCCCCGTCTCAATCTGGGCCCGGTTTTATTTCCTACATCAAATTACTCTATACAGACATCACTGCGTCGGTGCGTGTCTCCGGGGCGGTCTCGAAAGAGTTTCCGATTGGCCGGGGGACCCGACAGGGGTGTCCACTCTCCCCATACCTCTTTGCTCTAGCTATGGAGCCTCTGGCCTCTTGGGTGCGCATTGACGCACAGATGCGGGGCTTCGAGTGGGGTGGGAACCTCACTGATAGAATTGCGTTATACGCAGACGACGTCCTCTTCTTTCTTACAGACTTACACAGGTCGGGCCCCGAGTCTTGGACATTATGCGTGTTTTTGGGGAGGTATCGGGCCTTCGTTTAAACCCACGCAAGTCCACTCTGTGGGTGTTGGGTGGTGGGGCTGCAGCGGGTCCCTGGGCGTCAGCTTTGCAGGTGGCGGCCGGGGGTTTAAAGTACCTGGGGGTGTTCCTCTCAGAATCTGTAGATATTGCTTGGGAACGTAACATAGTGCCAGTTTGGGAAAGGGTCCGGACAGATGTAAAAACGTGGTCCCGGATGCCCTATACTATTTTCGGTAGGTCTGCGATCTTCAAAATGGTTGCACTCCCGCGTCTCCTATACCAGCTGCAAAGCTACCCACATCCAATTACTCCCCGATGTTTCGGCAGGTCAACTCTGTTCTGGGCCGCTTCCTGTGGGCTGGAGGTGCTGCCAGGGTGGCACTGCGGACATGCTTCCGGTCTACATACTGTGGTGGCTTAGCCACATCGGACCTCCTCTCCTATTATCAGGCCTCCCAGCTACTAGTACTCAATGAATGGTGGTATGGAGACAGGGGAGACCCGGCATATGCCCTAGAGCGCTTGCTGATGGGGAATAACACCCTCCATACGATTCTGTACTCGGCTAGGCTAAGGCGGACACTGCCGTGTGCCACGCGGGTTGTCTGAGGTGTGGAGACAGGCACTGCGTCGCATGGGCTGGTGGGGTAGATTGGCTGCGGAGACTCCGTTATGGAAAAACGGGCGACTACCCGCGTTGGCTGCATTGCCGGGATTTGATGGCTGGGATGCAATTGGGATCTCGTCGTTGGGCCATGTAATGACCGGGGTCACTCTTAAATCGTTCCAGGAGCTCAGCACGGAATTCCACATGCCCAAGACCCAATTTTACCGATACCTTCAGTTTCGCCATGCGTTAGCACCTAGCCTCACTAACCTGGAGTCACTCCCGGAATTTAGCCCAGTTGAAGTGAAGGTATTCATGGGAGACCTTGGAGATAAGAAGGTGTCCCAAATTTATCAAACACTGGTTACTCACTGCTCAACCACCCTACTTCCACTTAAGGAGGCCTGGGAGGGAGATGTTGGTCCCCTGGATGAGGATGATTGGAGGGAGGCCCTGGAGTCCCCGCGAGGGGCCGCAATCGCCATACGTCTTAGACTCGTTCAGTTCAAGTACTTGCACAGGGCATACTATACCCGAGAGAGGCTGTGGAAGGCGGGACTGATTGGGTCTCCGGAATGTCTGCGCTGTGGGGCTGCGGTGGGTACGCTGCTGCATACTGTGTGGTCGTGTGCTGGGTTGGTCAGATTCTGTAGGGGTGTCTGGAGTTGCTTGTCAGAAGTATTGGGATGGGATCTTCCCCGCACTCCGCGATTAGGGCTACTTCATGTATTGGAGGGAGTAGGTGGAAATATATATAAACGTCACTTATTGCTGTTGGGGCTTGTGGTTGCCAAAAGAGACTTAGCGCGAGCATGGAAGGGAGAGCGAGCCCCCCCCTGTGTGCGTGGAAGGCTGGACTAGACTACCTAATGGGACTGGAACGTCCAGTGTTTGAAGCGAGAGGCTGCCCTCGGAAGCACTTTAAGATCTGGAAGCGATGGACGGAGTATAGGGGATTGATACTGGACCCCCCAAGGGAACAAGAGGAAGACATACAGGCTGAAGATGCGGTACAGGCCTAGGCAGTGCGTCATACCTACCACATGACGACCAATTACCAGTTGTTTTGTATACTCACGTGCAAGGGGTTAGGGAGGGATAAGGGGGGGGTAGCAGAGGGGTTGGGGGGTTGGTGGGTGGAGGAGGGGGGGTCCTGTTATTCATCTTTTATTGTTTGGACTATGCATTACAGATAAAAACATGTCATGATGCTTGGTGGTGATCTCCTGACTGTGGGGAGCCACGTATTGCCTTTTGCTTACCTACTTAATAAAAATGTGTTGTGAAAAAAAAAAATATGTATTGTATTTTTGTATTGTGTAGGTATTTTTGAATGTCTTTATTTTTACAGTCCATATTTTAAATTCTATATTGTGACATCGATGAAGCACACAGTAGTGCCACATACTGAAAGGAATAGTGTGGGTGCCAGTTGCACATAGAAGACTTTGTTTTCGGTCCCCATGTTGTGCGACACTGAGGGCCCCATTACAAGTAAGGCGGTCCATGGGACTGCCATACTAGCGGTGACGGGCCACCACCACCACACTGCGGGCCCACCCACAGCATTACAAGTGTGGCGGTCGGACCACCACCGGACCGCTGCAACTGCTAGGGATTCAGGATCCTGCGGTGGTCGTACAGTTGTCAGAGCCTGAAATATCTTGTTGGTGCCGTAGCGACACCACGGAGCATATTTCGAGTTGCCTCACCACCACACTTTTCCTGGTGGTGAACCCATGATGAAAAGGGTGGCGAAGAAGCAACCCTGCCGCCTCTGGTCCATGGGGGTGCATGCAGGGGCCGCACATGCTGTACTCCACCTCCCTGGATTTGCACCCTCAATTCCTGCACGGTGTGGCCTGCATGCCATAACGCAGGAAGGTGCAGTTGGAGCTCTCACAGCGGCGGTGTGCATGTTGGGATCATCTATGAGTAACAGGCCAGGATATTACTCCTAATCTGGAAGGGCGGCCGCACCACGGCTTTGGCGGTCCCACACCAGAAGGTGCATTCGTGTCGCCGCTTTAGGACCGCCAAATTCATAATAAGGTCCTGAGTCTCCTGGTCCTGGTCTTCTCCCCTTGTATTCATGTCTTAGAAGATTGTAGCAACAGTAATGGCAATCATAAATTGTGTTTTGTTGTGATTGATGCCAGAGGAATGCAGCATTGTGAAACACGAGTCACTTTTAACCAACTCCTATAGGCCTGCACTTTTATCCTGTTGCAGAACCTGCAACCTCTCCTTAGTCACCCTACAATTATTAAACTTCAATGCCTTCAGTGATCTGCACACTTGTTCTAATGGTTTCTCTGCTGCCCAAAAGCACACACACATACTCAGCACTTTAGGACGTAGTCTCTGAATCTAGCTCTTGGGACGTTCTTTGCTTCCCCAGCCAGCTCTGCTCCGGATCTCACCTGCGGTACTGCTCCTGAAGGTGAGCTCCTGTCCCTGGGTGGTCACCGAGAACCTGGAATCATCTTTCTGCATCACTAACGTGATGGACGAAACAGTCACAAACAGCCTTGAGTAGTGCTCCTAAACCAGGGGCGATAGAAGGGGTATGTGCATTAATACAAGCAGGTGAGGGACGGACGTCATAAAGGGTACATGCATTAATATGAGCAAGTGAGAGATAGACGGCAGGAGGGGTATGCGCATTAATACGAGCAAGTGAGACATAGATGGCAGGAGGGGTATGCGCATTAATACGAGCAGGTGAGGGATGGACGCTAGGAGGGGTATGTGCATTAATACGAGCAGGTGAGGGATGGACGCTAGGAGGGGTATGTGCATTAATACGAGCAGGTGAGGGATAGGCGGCAGGAGGGGTATGTGCATTAATACGAGCAGGTGAGGGATGGACGCTAAGAGGGGTATGTGCATTAATACAAGCAGGTGAGGGATAGGCGGCAGGAGGGGTATGTGCATTAATACGACCAGGTGAGGGATGGACGCTAAGAGGGGTATGTGCATTAATACAAGCAGGTGAGGGATGGACGCTAGGAGGGGTATGTGCATTAATACAAGCAGGTGAGGGATGGACGTCATTAAGCGTACATGCATTAATACGAGCAAGTGAGAGATAGACGGCAGGAGGGGTATGCGCATTAATACGAGCAAGTGAGACAGATGGCAGGAGGGGTATGCGCATTAATACGAGCAGGTGAGGGATGGACGCTAGGAGGGGTATGTGCATTAATACGAGCAGGTGAGGGATGGACGCTAAGAGGGGTATGTGCATTAATACGAGCAGGTGAGGGATAGGCGGCAGGAGGGGTATGTGCATTAATACGAGCAGGTGAGGGATGGACGTTAGGAGGGGTATGTGCATTAATACAAGCAGGTGAGGGATGGACGCTAGGATGGGTATGTGCATTAATACGAGCAGGTGAGGGATAGACGGCAGGAGGGGTCTGTGCATTAATACGAGCAGATGAGGGATGGACGCTAGGAGGGGTATGTGCATTAATATAAGCAGGTGAGGGATGGACGCTAGGAGAGGTATGCGCATTAATACGAGCAGGTGAGGGATGAACGCTAGGAGGGGTATGTGCATTAATACGAGCAGGTGAGGGATGGACGCTAAGAGGGGTATGTGCATTAATACGAGCAGGTGAGGGATAGGCGGCAGGAGGGGTATGTGCATTAATACGAGCAGGTGAGGGATGGACGCTAAGAGGGGTATGTGCATTAATACGAGCAGGTGAGGGATGGATGCTAGGAGGGGTCTGTGCATTAATACGAGCAGGTGAGGGATAGACAGCAGGAGGGGTCTGTGCATTAATACGAGCAGGTGAGGGATAGACGGCAGGACGGGTATGTGCATTAATACGAGTAGGTGAGGGATAGATGGCAGGAGGGGTATGTGCATTAATACGAGCAGGTGAGGGATAGACGGCAGGAGGGGTCTGTGCATTAATACGAGCTGGTGAGAGATAGACAGCAGGAGGGGTAGGTGCATTAATACGAGCAGATGAGGGATGGACACTAGGAGGGGTATGTGCATTAATACGAGAGGGTGAGGGATGGACGCTAAGAGGGGTATGTGCATTAATACGAGCAGGTGAGGGATAGACGGCAGGACGGGTATGTGCATTAATACGAGCAGGTGAGGGATAGACGGCAGGAGGGGTCTGTTCATTAATACGAGCAGGTGAGGGATAGACGGCAGGAGGGGTCTGTGCATTAATACGAGCAGATGAGGGATGGACGCTAGGAGGGGTATGTGCATTAATACAAGCAGGTGAGGGATGGACGCTAGGACGGGTATGTGCATTAATACGAGCAGGTGAGGGATAGACGGCAGGAGGGGTATGTGCAGTAATACGAGCAGGTGAGGGATAGAGGGCAGGAGGGGTCTGTGCATTAATACGAGCAGGTGAGGGATAGACGGCAGGAGGGGTCTGTGCATTAATACGAGCAGGTGAGGGATGGACGCTGGGAGGGGTATGTGCAATAATACGAGTAGGTGAGGGATAGACGGCAGGAGGGGTCTGTGCATTAATACGAGCAGGTGAGGGATAGACGGCAGGAGGGGTATGTGCATTAATACGAGCAGGTGAGGGATAGACGGCAGGAGGGGTCTGTGCATTAATACGAGCAGGTGAGGGATAGACGGCAGGAGGGGTCTGTGCATTAATACGAGCTGGTGAGAGATAGACAGCAGGAGGGGTAGGTGCGTTAATACGAGCAGATGAGGGATGGACACTAGGAGAGGTATGTGCATTAATACGAGAGGGTGAGGGATGGACGCTAAGAGGGGTATGTGCATTAATACGAGCAGGTGAGGGATAGACGGCAGGACGGGTATGTACATTAATACGAGCAGGTGAGGGATAGACGGCAGGAGGTGTCTGTTCATTAATACGAGCAGGTGAGGGATAGACGGCAGGAGGGGTCTGTGCATTAATACGAGCAGATGAGGGATGGACGCTAGGAGGGGTATGTGCATTAATACAAGCAGGTGAGGGATGGACGCTAGGAGGGGTATGTGCATTAATACGAGCAGGTGAGGGATAGACGGCAGGTGGGGTATGTGCAGTAATACGAGCAGGTGAGGGATAGAGGGCAGGAGGGGTCTGTGCATTAATACGAGCAGGTGAGGGATAGACGGCAGGAGGGGTCTGTGCATTAATACGAGCAGGTGAGGGATGGACGCTAGGAGGGGTATATGCATTAATACGAGCAGGTGGGGGATGGACGCTAGGAGGGGTATGCGCATTAATACGAGCAGGTGAGGGATGGACGCTAGGAGGGGTCTGTGCATTAATACGAGCAGGTGAGGGATGGACGCTAGGAGGGGTATGTGCATTAATACGAGCAGGTGAGGGATAGACGGCAGGACGGGTATGTGCATTAATACGAGCAAGTGAGGGATAGACGGCAGGAGGGGTATGTGCATTAATACGAGCAGGTGAGGGATAGACGGCAGGAGGGGTCTGTGCATTAATATGAGCAGGTAAGGGTTAGACGGCAGGAGGGTCTGTGCATTAATACGAGCAGGTGAGGGACAGACGGCAGGAGGGGTATGTGCATTAATACGAGCAGGTGAGGGATGGACGCTAGGAGGGGTATGTGCATTAATACGAGCAGGTGAGCATTAGACGGCAGGATGGGTCTGTGCATTAATACGAGCAGGTGAGGGATGGACGCTAGGAGGGGTATGTGCAGTAATACGAGCAGGTGAGGGATGGACGCTCGGAGGGGTATGTGCATTAATACTAGCAGGTGAGGGACGGACGCTAGGAGGGGTATGTGCATTAATACGAGCAGGTGAGGGACAGACAGCAGGAGTGGTATGTGCATTAATACGAGCAGGTGAGGGATAGACGGCAGGACGGGTATGTGCATTAATACGAGCAGGTGAGGGATGGACGCTAGGAGGGGTATGTGCATTAATACGAGCAGGTGAGGGATGGACGGCAGGAGGGGTCTGTGCATTAATACGAGCAGGTGAGAGATAGACGGCAGGAGGGGTCTGTGCATTAATACGAGCAGGTGAGGGATAGACGGCAGGAGGGGTCTGTGCATTAATACGAGCAGGTGAGGGATAGACGGCAGGAGGGGTATGTGCATTAATACGAGCAAGTGAGGGATAGACGGCGGGAGGGGTTTGTGCATTAATACGAGCAGGTGAGGGATAGACGGCAGGAGGGGTCTGTGCATTAATACGAGCAGGTGAGGGTTAGACGGCAGGAGGGGTCTGTGCATTAATACGAGCAGGTGAGGGATGGAAGCCAGGAGGGGTATGTGCATTAATACGAGCAGGTGAGGGATGGAGGCTAGGAGGGGTATGTGCATTAATATGAGCAGGTGAGGGACAGACGGCAGGAGGGGTATGTGCATTAATACGAGCAGGTGAGGGATAGACGGCAGGACGGGTATGTGCATTAATACGAGCAGGTGAGGGATAGACGGCAGGAGGGGTCTGTGCATTAATACGAGCAGGTGAGGGATGGACGGCAGGAGGGGTATGTGCATTAATACGAGCAAGTGAGGGATAGACGGCAGGAGGGGTCTGTGCATTAATACGAGCAGGTGAGGGATAGACAGCAGGAGGGGTATGTGCATTAATACGAGCAGGTGAGGGATGGAAGCCAGGAGGGGTATGTGCATTAATACGAGCAGGTGAGGGACAGACGGCAGGAGGGGTCTGTGCATTAATACGAGCAGGTGAGGGACAGACGGCATGAGGGGTATGTGCATTAATACAAGCAGGTGAGGGATAGACGGCAGGAGGGGTATGTGCATTAATACGAGCAGGTGAGGGATGGACGCTAGGAGGGGTATGTGCATTAATACGAGCAGGTGATGGATAGACGGCAGGAGGGGTATGTGCATTAATACGAGCAGGTGAGGGATGGACGGCAGGAGGGGTATGTGCATTAATACGAGCAGGTGAGGGATAGACGGCAGGACGGGTATGTGCATTAATACGAGCAGGTGAGGGATGGACGCAGGGAGGGGTATGTGCATTAATATGAGCAGGTGAGGGACAGACGGCAGGAGGGGTATGTGCATTAATACGAGCAGGTGAGGGACAGACGGCAGGACGGGTATGTGCATTATTACGAGCAGGTGAGGGATGGACGCTAGGAGGGGTATGTGCATTAATACGAGCAGGTGAGGGATGGACGCTAGGAGGGATATGTGCAATAATACGAGCTGGTGAGAGAGACAGCAGGAGGGGTATGCGCATTAATACGAGCAGGTGAGGGATGGGCGCTAGGAGAGGTCTGTGCATTAATACGAGCAGATGAGGGATAGACGGCAGGAGGGGTATGTGTATTAATACGAGCAGGTGAGGGATGGACGCTAGGAGGGGTATGTGCATTAATACGAGCTGGTGAGAGATAGACAGCAGGAGGGGTATGCGCATTAATACGAGCAGGTGAGGGATGGACGCTAGGAGGGGTATGTGCATTAATACGAGCAGGTGAGGGATGGACGCTAGGAGGGGTATGTTCATTAATACAAACAGGTGAGTGTGTGAGAGTGTGTGAGAGTGTGTGAGAGAGTGTGTGAGAGAGTGTGTGAGAGAGTGTGTGAGAGAGTGTGTGAGAGAGTGTGTGAGAGAGTGTGTGAGAGAGTGTGTGAGAGAGTGTGTGAGAGAGTGTGTGAGAGAGTGTGTGAGAGAGTGTGTGAGTGAGAGTGTGTGTGAGAGTGTGTGTGAGAGTGTCTGTGAGAGAGTCTGTGAGAGAGTGTCTGTGAGAGAGTGTCTGTGAGAGAGTGTCTGTGAGAGAGTGTCTGTGAGAGAGTGTCTGTGAGAGAGTGTCTGTGAGAGAGTGTCTGTGAGAGAGTGTCTGTGAGAGAGTGTCTGTGAGAGAGTGTCTGTGAGAGAGTGTCTGTGAGAGAGTGTCTGTGAGAGAGTGTCTGTGAGAGAGTGTCTGTGAGAGAGTGTCTGTGAGAGTGTCTGTGAGAGTGTCTGTGAGAGAGTGTCTGTGAGAGAGTGTCTGTGAGAGAGTGTCTGTGAGAGTGTCTGTGAGAGTGTCTGTGAGAGTGTCTGTGAGAGTGGCTGTGAGAGTGTCTGTGAGAGTGTCTGTGAGAGTGGCTGTGAGAGTGTCTGTGAGAGTGGCTGTGAGAGTGGCTGTGAGAGTGTCTGAGAGAGTCTGAGAGAGTCTGAGAGAGTCTGAGAGAGTCTGAGAGAGTCTGAGAGAGTCTGAGAGAGTCTGAGAGAGTCTGAGAGAGTGGCTGTAAGAGTCTGAGAGAGTGGCTGTGAGAGAGTGTGAGTGTCTTTGAGAGTGTCTGTGAGAGTGTCTGTGAGAGTGTCTGTGAGAGAGTGTCTGTGAGAGAGTGTCTGTGAGAGAGTGTCTGTGAGGGTCTGTGAGAGAGAGTCTGTGAGAGGGTGTCTGTGAGAGTCTGTGAGAGGGTGTCTGTGAGAGTCTGTGAGAGAGTGTCTGTGAGAGTCTGAGCGTGTCTGTGAGAGAGTCTGTGAGAGTGTCTGTGAGAGAGAGTCTTTGGGAGAGTGTCTTTGGGAGAGTGTCTGTGAGAGAGTGTCTGTGAGAGAGTGTCAGAGAGAGTGTCAGAGAGAGTGTCAGAGAGAGTGTCAGAGAGAGTGTCAGAGAGAGTGTCTGAGAGAGAGTGTCTGAGAGAGAGTGTCTGAGAGAGAGTGTCTGAGAGAGTGTCAGAGAGAGTGTCAGAGAGAGTGTCAGAGAGAGTGTCAGAGAGAGTGTCAGAGAGAGTGTCAGAGAGAGTGTCAGAGAGAGTGTCAGAGAGAGTGTCAGAGAGAGTGTCAGAGAGAGTGTCAGAGAGAGTGTCTGAGAGAGTGTGAGTCAACGAGAGTGTGTGAGTCAACAAGAGTGTGTGAGTCAACAAGAGTGTGTCTGTGAGAGTGGCTGTGAGAGTCTGTGAGAGTCCGAGAGAGTGTCTGTGAGAGTCTGAGAGAGAGTGTCTGTGAGAGAGAGTGTCTGTGAGAGAGAGTGTCTGTGAGAGAGAGTGTCTGTGAGAGAGAGTGTCTGTGAGAGAGAGTGTCTGTGAGAGAGTCTGTGAGAGAGAGTCTGTGAGAGAGAGTCTCTCTGTGAGAAAGTCTGTGAGGGTCTGTGAGAGAGTGTCTGTGATAGTCTGTGAGAGAGTGTCTGTGAGAGTGTCTGTGAGAGAGTCTCTGAGAGAGTCTCTGAGAGAGTGTCTATGAGAGTCTGTGAATCTGTGAGAGTGTCTGTGAGAGAGAGTCTGTGAGAGAGTCTGTGAGAGAGTGTCTGTGAGAGAGTCTGTGAGAGAGTCTGTGAGAGAGTCTGTGAGAGAGTGTCTATGAGAGTCTGTGAATCTGTGAGAGTGTCTGTGAGAGAGTGTCTGTGAGAGAGTGTCTGTGAGAGAGTGTCTGTGAGAGAGTGTCTGTGAGAGAGTGTCTGTGAGAGAGTCTGTGAGAGAGTCTGTGAGAGAGTCTGTGAGAGAGTCTGTGAGAGAGTCTGTGAGAGAGTCTGTGAGAGAGTCTGTGAGAGAGTCTGTGAGAGAGTCTGTGAGAGAGTCTGTGAGAGAGTCTGTGAGAGAGTCTGTGAGAGAGTCTGTGAGAGAGTCTGTGAGAGAGTCTGTGAGAGAGTCTGTGAGAGAGTCTGTGAGAGAGTCTGTGAGAGAGTCTGTGAGAGAGTCTGTGAGAGAGTCTGTGAGAGAGTCTGTGAGAGAGAGTCTGTGAGAGAGAGTCTGTGAGAGAGTCTGTGAGAGAGAGTCTGTGAGAGAGAGTGTGTGAGAGAGAGTGTGTGAGTGTGTGAGAGTGTCTGTGAGAGTGTGCGAGAGAGTGTGCGAGAGAGTGTGTCTGTGAGAGAGTGTGTCTGTGAGTGTGTCTGAGTCAATGAGAGTGTGTGTGAGAGAGTTTCTGTGAGTCTGTGAGTATGTTTATGAAAGTCTGTGAGAGGGTGTCTGTGAGAGAGTCTGTGAGAGAGAGTCTGTGAGAGAGAGTCTGTGAGAGAGAGTCTGTGAGAGAGAGTCTGTGAGAGAGAGTCTGTGAGAGAGAGTCTGTGAGAGAGAGTCTGTGAGAGAGTGTCCGTGAGAGAGTGTCCGTGAGAGAGTGTCCGTGAGAGAGTGTCCGTGAGACAGTGTCCGTGAGACAGTGTCCGTGAGACAGTGTCCGTGAGACAGTGTCCGTGAGACAGTGTCCGTGAGACAGTGTCCGTGAGACAGTGTCTGTGAGACAGTGTCTGTGAGACAGTGTCTGTGAGACAGTGTCTGTGAGAGAGAGTCTGTGAGAGAGAGTCTGTGAGAGAGAGTCTGAGTCAATGAGAGTGTGTCTGTGAGAGAGTTTCTGTGAGTCTGTGAGAGTGTTTATGAGAGTCTGAGAGAGGGTCCGTGAGAGAGTGTGAAAGTGTCTGTGAGAGTGTCTGTGAGAGTGAGTCTGTGAGAGTGTCTGTGAGAGTGAGTCTGTGAGAGTGTCTGTGAGAGTGAGTCTGTGAGAGTGAGTCTGTGAGAGTGAGTCTGTGAGAGTGAGTCTGTGAGAGTGAGTCTGTGAGAGTGAGTCTGTGAGAGTGAGTCTGTGAGAGTGAGTCCGTGAGAGTGAGTCCGTGAGAGTGAGTCCGTGAGAGAGTGTCCGTGAGAGAGTGTCCGTGAGAGAGTGTCTGTGAGAGAGTGTCTGTGAGAGAGTGTCTGTGAGAGAGTGTCTGAGAGTCAGTGAGAGTCTCTTTAGTGGCGAGTAGGGTCAGGATTTAATAGATGGCAAGCCTGAGTGCAATATGACAGTGCCCAAAAGAAGGTAGCGCTCATATTGAGAACTCAATTAGCAAAAACCACCAAGTAATCACTCAAAAAACAATCACTAAAGTTGCATAAATAATTAAAGATTGTATGTCTTTCGGTAATATGTGCTAAGTGACATCATAAACCATGAAAGACCCATCAATTCATGCCATCACAACAGAAATACCTATATTATAATTGATGAGATAGGACGGTGATGTGCACCTGCGGGAGCTTCATTGGGAATCATACACGGCTAAGCTCGATCAGCCGGGAAGCGCTGGAAGGGAGGCAGATGGCAGCTGTGCGCGTGCACGCTCGCGTGAATGCAAGCGCTAGGCCACCAAAAGCCTGCTGTGGCAGCACTTTGAAACCCTGATACTAAATGTCTCAGAGCAGCGCATGCGCTGGCTCAGCAAGACCTAAAAAAGCTGCTTGTAGTGCACATGGAACGGCGCTAAAAAGAAAGTTAAATAGTGGAAGAATAGACATACCAATTAGTGCGACTCGACCTAGAATTAATAATGGGAGCTGATTCCATCACGTTAACAGGGGCTTCACTTTTTTTTAGCAAGGGGTACAATTTAAATGAAATAGATCTTCTACTTTCTCTGTCACAAAAATCCCTAAGTATCTCTTTGGATGAATGTTATATGCTGACCTAAATTCTGGCAATAGGGAATTGACCGAACAATTACACAATAATGATCTCGTTTGAAGTGTAATGTCGCAGTTTTCTTTATATGGGCTTAACAGGTGGTGGCAGCTCCTGTACTCCACTGGGGACACTGTGACAGCACGGGGCAGCTTTGACATAACTTGAATTTTTAGCGGATGATACTCGGCGCTTCTGCATGATTTAGATGCAGGCGCCTCATATTTTAGAATTATTCACACAGCGCACTTTGGAGCTACGTTCTTAAAATTGCATTTGTGCATCTATTACCTTCCTGTGTGGCCTCCCCTGCCCCAGTCCACCGCGGCTCTTCATGCCGATTGTGTGGAGGGTGGGCGCCATCTTGGGGGTAGCCTGAAGGGCGGTTAGACCGAGTTAGCGGTCCAGCTACTCGAGGCTGCTCGCCATAAAGTGCACATGTGTCCTCGGGCGCGCAGCGGACGTGCGCAACGGACGCGCCTCTTGCGCGCAGAAGGTGCGCCTAAGGTAAGCCTGTCTGCGCCCGTCCGCGGCCGGGCGGGGCCAGGGGCACCTCATTATGCCCATTTCATTTCCTACTCTCCAGATTATCTTTGCTCCCACCAGGGCCCCTGGCAGCTCCATCCAGCAACCCTGGCTCACATCAATAAAATCGGCCTGGCCCGAGCCAACCCTATGCCCTCCCTCCTGGTTAATTTGCCTTCATCACTCCACCCCCCCACTATTGAAACAGGTTCCCCACCTTTTCCTGATCCTACGCCCACCATCTCAGCCTTCCTCCTGAACACCAGGCTCGCAGTTAAACATCACCTGGAATTGTTTGCCTTTTTTAGACACATATAAACCGGATCTTCTGTTTCTTACAGAAACCTGGTTTTGTTCGGACTCTTTGCCCAACGTACTAACGGCTCTCCCCTCCTCCTACTATGCCTTACGTGCCGATCGGCCTGCGGGGAAGGTGGGTTGCCCTGATCATCCGCTCCGGGCTTCACTTCCAATTATCATTATCTCCATCCATCACGGCGGTCGACTGTCTGGTGGTGCGATCTGCTTCCTTTCAAGTCCCTATTACTTGTGTTTTAATTTACCGTCCCCCTCAGCAAATGCCACACTTTCTCCCTGCTATCCAGGAGCTGCTAGCCACTCTAGCAGTAAACAACTCATCCGTCCTGGTGATCAGGGATTTTAATTTTTGGCCTTCTGACCCTGCGGAAGGTGCATTGTTGAAAGAATTTACCGAACTTCTCCTTAGTTTAAATTTTCTGTCACATGTCCATACTCCCACCCACACCCAAGGTCTTATATTGGACCAAATTTGGTCACTTAATATCCCTGTTCCCACCCCCATTGTTACGCCCTGCCTCTAGTCTGATCATCATTTGATTTCGTTCTTTCTCGATTTAAGCCTAGTAAAAAGACCTTTTCCTAGGAACACCTGGGCACGTAACTGGAACAAAGTAGACGTGCCCTCCCATTGCTCCTCCCTTTTAGCCTCCTGTCCTGTACTCAAGGAACTCACTTCGCCATCTCAAGCCAACACCATCAACAAATGATTGTCTAGTGCCTGTGACCAAGTAGCCCCTCTTAGGCGCGTCAGAATCAGACGCGCCCACTACGCCAATAGATGGTTTAGTACTGACCTTAAAGAGAAAAAACTCGCAGTGCGCCGTGCAGAGCGCGCCTGGAGACGCGCTTACTGTCCGACGCTAAAATCTCAATACACCTCCATCCTTAATGAATATAAAAAAGTCATCCTTAATGCCAAGACTAGCTACTTCTCTGGCAAAATTCTCTCGGCCTAAAACCAACCCAGGGAAATCTTTGCCACAGTCCACGAGCTGGCCTCCTCAGATAGAGTTACCCTCAAACCCACCCCCTCCCAATCCCTCTGAGTCTCTCAATGACTTTTATTGAGAAAATTGCGGTTATTAAGGCTAACATATCCCCGCCCTCTTTTGCTTTTTCTGACCCCCATCCACCGGCCAACGTCTCTCAATTAGACCAGATAGTCCCCTTGACGAGGGAAACTTTCCTCTCTCTGCTCTCTCTCGAGTGAAGTCAGGATCCCCCTCTGACATCTGTCCAGCTCACATTTTGAGAGAGATTTTCTCGGCGTGTCCTCTACCTCCCCTCATCTTCCTTAATGACTCCCTCAAGCAGGGTGTTGTCCCTGCTCCTCATAAATCGGCCATTATCATCCCAATCCTTAAGAAGCCCGGCGCCGACCCATCCTCCCTTACCAACTACCGTCCCATCTCCCTCCTCCCATTTCTGGGTAAAGTCCTAGAGCGCCTTGTTACCAAAGTCCTCAGCTCTTTTATTGAGGACAGTGGCCGCCTAGCGCCATGCCAGGCGGGCTTCTGCCCGCGACACTCAACTGAAAAAGTTGTCATCTTGGTTATGGACATGCTCAGAGAGGGGATGGATGTTAACCAGCCCCAGGCCCTCGTCCTCCTCGACTTGTCCGCCGCCTTCGACACGGTGGACTATACCATTCTTCTCACCCGTGTCGAGGCGGCGGGCATCAGTGGACCAGCTTTGGCCTGGATCTCCTCCTTCCTGAGGGATCGCACACAGGCCGTCCATCTGGCCGATTTCTCTGCTCCCTCACGCAAGGTGCAGTGTGGCGTCCCCCAGGGCTCCTCCCTCTCCCCTCTCCTGTTCAATTTATATATTTTTCCCCTCATTTTTGCTTTACAGAAGATGGAGGTCACGGTATTCAACTATGCCGATGACCTCCAGCTCATTTTCAATCTTTCTGACTCCTCACACTCCATTCACAACTTCCAATCCGTCATGGTCTTTATCAGGGATTGGATGAACTGTAACCACCTTAAACTCAACCCTGATAAAACCGAGCTGGTTCTCACTGGTGGCAGCTCCAACCCCTGGACTCCCCTCTTTTGGCCCCCCCTCCCTAGGCCCTCCCCCATCACCGCCCTCTCAGTTAAAACAATAGGGATAACACTTAACCAACACCTCACTCTACACTCCCAGATTAGCACGATTGTTTCTTCCTGTTTCTTTACCCTACGCACTATTCAAAAGATTTCATGATTTTTTTCCTTTGCAGCTCTGAAACTTATTCTCATGGCCATGGTCCTTTCACGCCTGGACTATGGCAATATTCTGTACAATGGTGTTCCTGCCTACGCCCTTGGGCGTCTCTAATTAGTCCAGAATCAAGCCCCCCGCCTTATTTATGGTCTTCCCAAGTTACATCATGTCACCCCACTACTTAGAGCCCTTCATCGGCTTCCCATCAGAGAACGCGGCCTTTTTAAGATGGGATGCATGACCTTCCAGGCCCGTGCTGGGGCGGCTCCAGCTTTTATCAACTCTAAAATCATAGTTTACACCCCCAGCAGAGAACTGCGCTCCTCCTCCCAATCTCTCCTTTTAGTACCCCGGTTTAGGAAGATCAAATCGGGGGGCACGAAGTTCCCCGTCCTCACTCCGAGTTTTTGGAACTCCCTTCCTCTTACCATCAGGTCAACAGTGACATACCCTGAGTTCCAAAGGGTGCTTAAAACTTCTTTTTTCACAGGCCTTTTCGCCCTAGCACCTACTTTTCTGCTCCCCTGGGTTGCATACCCTAGCGCCAAGAAACCGCCTGGTAATCGTGCGCTTAATAAATACTTTTATGGTTTAAATCTTTAATTATTGTCAAAACAGAAATAACAAAGAGACCACATTCGACATTCGGTACATTAGTGCTGAGCCACTGGCACGGAGTCCCAATCAGGCGAAAGGCAATAGGAATAAGATCAGTGTCTGTTGGGTTGCATTCCAGCCACGGAAAATATGGGTCTCGAAGTCCTAGGATCCAGGCCTGGGGAAAAATCGGGGTTGTCGAAGAGAGGGGTCATCGGGAAGGGAAATGAAGTAAGGCCGTGTTTGACCGCCACTTTGTCACACACCTCCAGGACTGTGCTAGTGATTTGTGATGCGTATAGGTTGGGGGGCCTATGGTAACGAGGCAGGAACGGGATTCCCTGGAGGGGTCTTGCGGCTACTGCCTGGTCCTGAAAGAGCCAGTGTTTACCTGACTCTAGTTGGTGCCATTCCACCAGTGTACGAAGTTGCGTTGCCTGGTAATATAAAGTAATATCAGGAACCCCTACTCCGCCAGGTTCGGGGGGGAGTATTGCTATCGCATGCTTGAAGCGTGGACGTCGACCGTTCCAGATGAAGTGTGCTAAATCGGACTGCGCTCGTTGGAGCCAGCCCAGTGGAGGTCGCAGCGGGAGGGTCTGGAACACAAAGGAACTGCGGCAGTAGGGTCATCTTGACGGCAGCAATCCGCCCCAGCCAAGAGAGCGAGTGCCGCATCCATCGCCTAAGGTCCTCGTTGAGGCGTGCACGGAGCCTAGTATAGTTGGCGTCTGCGGTAGCTTGCAGGGTCGGGGCTAACAGTACTCCTAAGTATGGGATCGAGGAGTCGGACCATTTCAGATCAAACTCACCCTTGGCCTCGGCGAGCATCTCCGCTGGCAAAGATATGTTCAGCGCCTCCGATTTCCCTAGATTAATTTTAAAACCGGATGCCGCTGCAAAGGTATGGAGCTCCGTAAAACGGGCCCTAAGGGATTGCATCGGTTCTGTAAGGGAGAGCAGAATGTCATCTGCATATAAGCTAATTTTGTGTACGTCTCCTCCGAATTTGATCCCTTTAATGAGGTCGTGCTGTCTAATCCGCTGCGCCAACGGCTCCATGTAGAGTGCAAACAAGATTGGGGAGAGAGGACACCCTTGTCTGGTGCCCCTGCCTATTGGGAAACGCAGAGAGGTGTGCCCGTTAACCCGAACGGTAGCGTTAGGCTGGCGGTAGCAATTTAATATGCGGGTGCAAAGGGTCTCCCCCATGCCGAATTGCCTCAGCACGAATTCTAGATAGGGCCAGTGTACCCTATCAAAGGCCTTCTCAGCATCTATGGTGAGCAACATGCAGCCTGGCCTCGTCCGGGACCCCACCTCTATGAGATGAAGGACCCGTTTGGTGTTGTCACTGGTCTGCCGTTGGGGAATGAAGCCCGCCTAGTCGGGTTCCACCAACTGCTGCATGTACGATGCCAATCTGTTTGCTAGGATCCCCGTGTAGAGCTTAATATCGACATTTAGGAGGGAAATCGGTCTGTAGGAGCTGCAGTGGGTGTGGTCGCGTCCCGGTTTCGGTAGAACCGATATCGCCGCTTCCAACAGGTCTGTAGGAATTGCGCCAGGTTGGTCAAAGGTGTTGAAGAGGTCTCGCAGAATGGGAGCCACCTGGTGGCAGAAGGTTTTGTAGAAGGCCGCTGAATAGCCATCAGGGCCTGGCGATTTCCCTAGTTTGAGGCGGGATATCGCTGATATCACCTCGCCGAGCCCAATGGGCCGATCAAGGAACTCTGCCTGCGCATCGCTTAACGACGGGAGAGGTACACTCTCCAAATATGCCTGGCTTGCTAGTACGTCAAGAGTATCTGCCGCATATAAGTTGGCGTAGAAAGCTCCGAATGCTGCGGCAATAGCCGCATCATCCGTGATCTGTTCACCGCGGTTGGACCTAATGGTGCGGATGCTCTGCCTTTGGCGTTGCTCTCGTAGTTTACTCGCCAAAAGCTTCCCGCACCGATCTCCCCCGGTATAGTAGGTATGTCGAAGGCGTATGGCGGCATACTCCGCCACGTCCAGGTCCATGGCTGCCAGCATTTTACTCTCTGTACAGAGTTGGCGCCATGCTCGAGCCGCACCCGTGCACTGGTGCATCTGCTCGAGCTCTGCGACGCATTGGACTAGTTCTGCTCTTTTCAGAGCGCGTTCTGTTACTAGCTGATACTATGGAGATGAATTCTCCCGGAGAACTGCCTTGAGTGCGGCCCATTGGGTGGCCTTGGTAGTATCTGTGTTGGCGTTGTGAGTGAGGAATTGGGTGATGGCGGTCCCAATTCGCTCCACTATGGTAGGGCTCTAGAGCAGAGTGTCCCGTAAGTGCCAATGCCGTTGCGGACCGGGCACACTCGGGAAAAGGAAAGATGCCAGCATTGGGGAATGATCTGACAGAGAGGTCGGGAGGATGTCCACGTCTTGCGCGCGGAGGACCAGCTGCAGAGAGCATAGAAAGTAATCAAGCCGCGCATAAGACTCATGTGCTGCCGAGTAGTAGGTGTACGCAGTAGCTGTGGGATGAAGATGTCTCCATAGGTCAGCCAGGCCTAGGTCTGTGAGATGAGTGTGACCTGCTTTAGAAAGTGCCCCTACTTGCCCATAGCGTTGGTTGTTACGATCTGCCGTGTTGTGGAACACTATGTTGAGGTCCCCTCCCAGAAGTAGATGTGGGTGAGTGTTGGCAGTGGCTGTCTCTAGTGCTGTGTGAAGGAATTTCTCCTGTTTCTCGTTAGGTGCATAAATGGAACCCACTAGTAGTGTGTGTCCCCCAACCATGAAGCGGTGTATGAGCAGCCTGCCCTTAATCTCTGCCTCCTTCTGTAAGGGCCTGTCCCTGGAAGGATTTGGACACCAAGATTGCTACGCCTGCCACCTTCTTGGCTGCTGAGGAGAAAAATTGCAGGGGGAAGCACCTAGATTTAAGGCGGTGGTGATCCTTCGGCAGTAAATGCGTCTCCTGTAGGAGGCATATATCAGCAGCGGTATGTTCCAGGAGGGAGAGTATCGCCTTGCGCTTATTGGGATTGTTAAGCCCTCGCACATTGAGGGAGAGAATTTTCAGTGGACGGGACATCTTAAGCGGTTAGGCTGGTCTGTGCTATGCAGTGCAGCTTGCGTGGCGGTATGGAGAGCTTCTAAAAGAAAAGAATCCTGGACAAGGAGGGCCCTCCTCCCCCCTCTCTCGCCCCCCCAACCCCGAAAACTCAACCCCCAACTTCCCCTCCCCCCGTCCTCCGAGCACTGGACGGCCCCCCCCCTCCAACCCCCTCCACCTCGATCCCCCCTTAACCCCAATTGCAGGAACTTCATCAAACACCGTCAACTCCCCTCTACCTCCTTCCCATCTCCTTCCCCCCTCCCTTCCCCCATTGTGAAAACCCCAAATGCACACCATAGTTCCGGGTCTGGTGCAACAAAGTTCAGGTCCGTAGAAAGTCTTCGAGTTGGGAAACGTGGCAATGGCTGCCCTCTTGGCCCCCCGCCCTTCCCCCTTGACATATCAAAGCGTGAAAGGCTACCCCCTATGCTAGGCATCTCATGTGGGAGCTGTGGTGTCTCTGACCACCTCCTGGATGGCTGCTTCGCGTTCCTGGGCTATCGTCATGGGGTCTAGCCCAAGGCGCGCCTTCGCCCGGCGCCGCTTACGAACTCGTTGCCATCCATCGCGGGAATGTCGCGCCGGCCCATCCTGCGACCTGTGTGGGGAGGCTCCACCAGACTCCTCATCCTCCGGCAGGTCAATGTTCAGTAGAGTGCAGGTGTCGCTAAGAGAGCGGAGTTGGTGCAGTTTCCCTTGCCATTTAAAGATTAGGCAAAATGGATGACCCCATGAGTATGGTATCTCGTTGTCGTGTAGGAATTTCGTAGCCACTTTGAAGTCTCGCCTCTTTTGTAGTGTGATGGCTGATAAGTCTTGGAACAGGGCGACTGGGTCACCTCGGAACTGCAGAGGTTGCTTCTGTCGGGCTACCTGCAAGATCCGCTCCTTCAGGGGGAAATCTGGGAGGTATGCTAGGATGTCCGGTGGCGGGGCCGGCGCTCGTCACGCCAGGCCCACTCTGTGCGCGTGATCAATGCGGATGGTGAAGTCGGATGGTTCCCCCAGTATGTCCCTAAAGAGGTCCTGCGAGTAGCGAGTGATGCTATTCCCCTCTGCTTTGAGTGGTACATTTCTGACCCGGATGTTGTTTCTCTGGGAACGGTTCTCGAGGTCCTCCGCGTGCGCCTGTAAGTCCACCTGTTGTTCCTGTAGCCAAAGGACCTCTTGTTGAAGGTGAGCCAGCTCCTCGCTGCGGGCATGGCCAGCGTCCTCCACCGCGGCCACTCGTTCCCCCAGTCCATCCAGGTCTCTACGGATTTCCCACTGCTCACCAGCTATGTCCGGTTTCAACGCCTGGAAATCGTCTCGTAGGGTATTGAAAAGTGACTCCAGGAAGGTCCTCGTGATGGGCGCCTCTCCGTTCTCTCATTGTGTCGCCGTGGCGTCGACTGGAGGCGAAGGGGGCACCTGGGTTTTCCCTCCTTTGGGGGTGGTCTTGCTGAGCATATCTGTTATTGTGCGGTTCCCCCTGTGTCCTGTGTTAGCCATGCCAATCCCAGTTGTGGGGACCTCCTGGACGGCAGGGACCCGCGTAGGCACAGCCAGGGGGCTGCCCCGGGGTAAATCTGGCTCGCGTGAAGGGCGCAGTGCCACAGGCGTGCTGTCTACCAGTTGAGTGCCCTCTCGGTTTGTGAGTACCTGCTGGCGTTCTCGGTGGTTTCAGGGCTGCTCCTAGCCCCGTTGCCCCAGATCCGGGGGTTATTCCGTCCACCGGACCCGCGGCTCAGGGTCCCCTGTCTGTGTGCCCACCGTAGAGCCCCCGAAGGCCCTGTCCCTGCTGTGTTGTAGGGCTCTGGCGATCAAGGCCGGGCCAGTCTCGCAAGGCCCCTCGCCGGGATTTCGAGTCACGTTCCCCGAGGTCGCACCTCCAACGTGAGCAGAATGCTGAACTCCTCTCTGAGGCCCCGCGTAGATTCAGCGCTGCCTCGCCCCTTCCTTCAGCTATCCCTGGGGTCTCCTCTCAGTAGGCCCCTGCCCCCACCGTGAACAGCCGTCCCCGTCCACCAGTTCAAGACGTTGCCGGCCTGTTGCTCGTCAGGCTCCCGTGCTCCTCCCGCCGGGGGCGCGATCTCCAGGCCCCCCGAGCAAGACCCCAATCCCGCTCCTTAGCTCCGTGGGGACTCCTTGGTCAGCTCTCCATCGCATTCCCCGGCCCCTCGCGCCGGCTGCTGGAGGGCTCGCTTTGATCTCTTCTCGGGCCTCTGTTGGGGTCTCTGGTGGTGGCCCCCAGACGTGCCCACTATCTCCCTCGGCGTCGGTGCTGGGCGCCCATCCGCCGGTGTGCAATCCAGTATCGGGGGAACTATGGAAGGCCGGGTCCAAGGAGCGGGTGAGATATGCAGCCGGGAGGCCCAGCAAGCCCCGCCCCCCGCCGTGGCCGTACCGGGCAACTCTCGCCGCAGGCCCAGGCCTCTATCCTCACGGCCTCAATTTCGGCGGCAGGACGCCTCGGCACACGGTGGCCGCTGCTCCTCTCTTCTGCCGACTTCCCCGTGCGGCCGTCGGTGCCTGCTTCTCCAGCGCCGGAGCTCTTCGTATGTGCGGTCTCGTCCGGGCAGTCGACCAGCCGTCCCACCCTCTCTCCGTTGTCCGTCCTCTGGGGCTGGGCCGCTCTCTCCGCTCCTCCGCCAGCCAGTCCGTGCCTCGGATCCCGGCAGCCTGCAGCGTCACTTCTGGGGCAACAGGTGAGTCCAGGGGTAGGCGTCCGCTAATACTCCCCCGTGGGGTGCAACACTTCACTTATGGGGGTATTTCAGCTATTACAAGGGCTATAACGCGTTCGGGGCTGGGGAGCCGAGGAAAACCACGTCTGATCAGCCCACCATCTTGGCCACGCCCCTCCAATAAATACTTTTAAATTCAAATATTGACAATGTAATTTAAATGTTTCTTTCATCTGTTTATAATATGTACTCTATTTTGACAACTCCATTGTAGTGCGCGAGGTCTGGGCCTCGCACGTGGCGTGGAGCACACAATTACAGGACACACACACAGGTTAGTGGTATGCCGGAAAGACCCCGAGCGGTCTTCCGCGCTTTTAATATATACCTCGGGGCGTGCCCGTCCCTAGGGTGAAGGCGTGCATGTGTGTGTGTGGCTCTCTACATCCCTCCTTCAATTTAGTTCACATGTAAACTGTCCAAACACAATGGCTAAGGGGAAGTGCACATAAAGTCTCGGAGTCTTTGGCTTGGCCCAGGATTGGGTCGCAGGTGGGATCTGTGGTTGGACCGGGCAGGAGACTCAACAGCCCCGGCCGGGGTTGTTGTTTCATCTCGGGAGGAAGAAGTGCACCCAGTTGTTTCACTTCGGGGCACACCAGGGTGACGCCTGTCGTCTCCTGGCTGATCACGGCTCGGGAGGGGCACGGAGTTTTGGGCCCCCGTTCTTCCATCATCCGGACCATCTGCGCCGACATCGATGGTTTCGTCGGCCTCCTGGGGAGTGCCATCCGGCACTCCTATTCGTTTGAAACAAGATACATTCCGTGTGACAGTCTGTTGGCCGAGGCGGGCCGTCACCATTGTTCCTTGAATTTTCTCCACGATCCACCGCTCTGGTTCGAACGGGGTTCTAAATTTCCACCCTGGGTGCCGATCTTGTACCACCACGATGTCTCCTTCTTGCAACCCTGGGTGTCTAGCATGTCTCTTTTCGCTTGCTTTCTGGTTCGTGACAGTTCTCCGTGCCTGGATGGCATCACCATCTCTCTCTTCCGGGGTCCATGTAGAGGACGCAGGGATGTTGCCTCTTGGTGCTCTTTTGAACAGAACATGCGCCGGTGCGCAGTGAGTGGTGCTATGCGGGGTCTGTCGGTATGCACTCAGGAATTGGTCTAACGCAGCTTCCGGGTCTTTGCCATCGTTGACGGCGATGCGGAGCGCCCTGTTGAGAGTCCGCATGAGCCTCTCCACTTCGCCGTTTGCTTGCGGCCACAACGGTGTGATTTTGCGGTGTTTTATCCCTAGGCCCTCCAGATACGTTTGGAACTCTCGCCCTTGAAAAGGGGGTCAGTTGTCCGACTTCACCTCCTCCGGGAGTCCCATAGTGGCAAAGACGTGGTCCAACGCTTTCTTGACTGGTCCAAATGCTGTGGAGGAGAGTAGTTCCACGACAGGGAATTTTGAAAAGGAATCCACGACGACCAGCGTGTGTCGACCATCTGGGAAGCTCCCGAAGTCTATGCTCAGCTGGGTCCAGGGTGTTGTCGCCGCTTCTTCAGTGATGACTGGGGCTGGGGCTGGATCTGATCCCGTGATGGTGCAGGCATGACAGGAGCGCACCATCTCATCCACCATGCGATCCATGGCCGGGAACCATACTTTGTTGCGTAGTCTGGCCTTCGTCTTGGCTGTTCCTTGGTGGCCCGTGTGAGCGATCACGAGGGTCTGTTGTTGGAGGCTTGCTGGCACCACAATGAGATGCCCTCTCAGTATAACGCCTTCATCGCCGACGCTCAATTCATGGCGGATCTGCCATAGCTGTTGTCGGGCATGGCTAATCTCCGGACGAAGTCCTTGAGCTCCTTCCAGAAACCTGGTCCAGCTTCCGGTGTCCAGGGCATTCTTGACGCGGGTCAGAGTCTCATCTTCGGCGGTGGCTCTTCCAATCTCCTGCAGGGTGAGGGTCTCCGGGCAGGCAGCCACGGACACCATGTGGACGAATTCCTCCACCAATGGACTATCCTCCAGTGGGATTGCTTTTCTGGTGACATCCGGATGCCTGGACAGATAGTCCGCTGGATTATGGGCGCCGGGCCGGAAGACTAGGGTGAAATTGTAGCCTTGTAGCTGGACGGCCCATCGTTCAATCCGCGGTGGGGCAAGCCTGGAGGACCCGGTGAACAGGGGCAGGAGTGGCTTGTGGTCGGTCACAATGGTGAAGGGTTGGCCGCAGAGATATAAGTGAAAATGTTGGCAGGCCCACTTGATGGCTAGCGCCTCTCGCTCGATTTGAGCATATCGCGTTTCAGTGTCCGTGAGAGCCTTGCTCGCATATGCGACAGGTTTCCAGTCATTCTGGCCATATTCCTGCAGTAGAACAGCGCCGAGGCCTACGGGGCTGGCGTCCACGACCAATTCGGTCTTCCTGCGTGGCTGGAAGTAAGCCATCGTGGCTTTGTCCAGAAGGCTCGCCTTGATTTCCTGGAAGGCTTGGTTTGCTGCGCCAGTCCATTCCCATTCATGGTCCTGTCTCGTGAGTGCGCGGAGGGGCTCGGCCAGGTCAGCCAAGTTGGGTATAAATCGGCCACAGTACGTGGCCATCCCGAGGAAGCTTCTCACCTCGGTGGGGTTTCTGGGCGTGCTGGCATTCTGGATAGCTTCCGCCTTCTTCGGGTCAACTCGGAGCCCTTCGCGCGTGAATCGGTAGCCGAAGAAGTCCACCGCTTCTTGGTAGAACGAGCACTTTTTCCTGTGGAGGGTTAGTCCATGTTCCTGTAGCCTTTGTAGGGTGGCCCTCAGATGTGCATGGTGTTCCTCCAGCGTGTTCGAATAGATCAGAATGTCGTCGCTCAAGTTGATGACCCCACTCAGCCCGGACAGAACCTCCTTTATTGCATTCTGAAACACTTCGGCCGCCGATGACACTCCAAAGCTTAACCTCTTGTATCTCCGGAGCCCGACATGGGTGGAGAAGGTCGTGATGTATCGGCTGCTCTGATCAAGTTCCAACTGGTGGTAACCCGCGTTGAGATCAAGTTTAGAGAACCACTTCGCCCCGTTGAGGTCGGCGACGATGTCGTCCATGGTGGGCGTGATGTGGCGCTCCCTCTTCACGGCAGTGTTCGGCAGCCTCATGTCAACACACAGCCTGATGGCGCCAGGCTGCTTGGGCTTCGGGGCAACCACCAGTGGAGACACCCACGGAGTCGGTCCCGACACCTTCTCGATGACATCGAGGTCTTCGAGCTTCTTCAGCTCCTCTTCGACCTGAGCGCGGAGGTTGAAAGGCACTCTTCTGTGACGCAAGGCGACGGGACGGATGGAGGTGTCTATGTGTAGTTTGATTTTCTTGCCTTTGAGCTTTCCAAGGCCACTAAAGAGCGCCGGGAACTCTTCAAGCATGGAGTCGGCGTGTGATTGGTGAACTTGGTTGGCGAAGAAGACCAATCCCAGGTCTTCCGCTGTGTTGCAGCTGAGTAGCGTCCCTTTCTTCCCTTCAGTGACGTGGAACCGGGTTTCAGTCATGTATTCCCCATTTCGAATGGTGGTGCTGATGACGCCACGCAACGGCATGGGTTCGGTGCCCCCATACGTGTATATTCGAGCGTTCGTCGGGGTCAGTGTGGGTTTTGGCGACATGTGTTCATACTGGTCCGAGTCCATGACGTTCACGGATGCGCCTGTGTCGATGAGTGCTCTGATTTCTGAGCCTTCCACTGATATCGTGCACATGGGCGGCGGCCTCTTCCGGGTGGCTACTCGGCTGACATAGGAGATTACATAGACCTCATCGTCTTCCTCGTCTTCATAGTATGGCTTCCGGTCTTAGGCCTGCGTGTCCGGGGGCGGGTGTTCCTGCTCAAGCGACAGTTGCCTCACTCTGGACGCCATTGACCGAGACCCATGTCCGCCTCGCGACCTCTGTGCATTGGGCCTGTACCGTCCTCCCTGGCACACCGCAGCAAAGTGGTTGAGTCTACCGCACTTTGAGCACGTCTTTCCTTTCGCGTTGCACACAGCGGTCGCCGCATGATCTCCCCCGCAGTAGGCACACTGGGCGTCCCGGGATTGCCACTGTCGATTTCTTCCGCCCGCCGGTCTCCTTTGTATGGCGTCAACAGTCTCTTCCTTGATGGGCGCCATTTTTGGTGCCGCTTGCTGGGCAATGGGGGACCGGAGCGCCATTTCCATCTCGTCAGCTCTGGAGTCTGACAGCTCATGGGAGCGAGCGAGGACAAGGATGGCATCCAACGTGATAGCCGGTTGTCTGAGGATGAGCTTCCGAAGCAGTTTCGATTTGCACCCAACGATGATTTGGTCTCTGATCTCCTCACGCGGTTCGGCAAACGGGCAGCTGCTGGCCAGCCGGCGCAGCCTCGCATAATACATGTCCACAGATTCATTCTCAGTTTGCCACGCCCGTTTAAACTTGAACTTTTCATAGTCGGTGTTGACCTGGGGGTCAAAGTGGGTATTCAGCGCGGTCACAGCCGCGTCATAGTCATCGTCCTCACCGGTGTTTGGGAGAGATTCGAAAAGGTCGTAAATTTCTGGGCCGCCATACAGGAGTAAGAGCGATCTCTTCACGGTGCTGTCAGTTTCTCGGGTCCCCTTAAAGTAGAGGTTCAAGCGCCCCAGCCACGCCTTCCATCGCGGCGCCGCAGTTGCTGGGTCTGTAGTCTCGCTGAATGGCGGAAGCGGGGCCACTCCCGTGTGGGCATGGATGACTATGTGGGTGGCAGCTCCGCGCCGCGGAGGCGGGCGTGGCGTAGCGGCATGGGCGGCCGTCCACGTGGGCGCACCCCCTGTGGCGGCGTCGTTCATGATGGTGGCCCCTCCCTCGGATCACTCCCTACCTGCGCAGGCCGCGCAGCGTGGAACAGAGGCAGGACGGTGAGCACGTGGCCGTCTAGCTACCTGACACGGGGCCCTCACGGGAGGCAGAAGTTGACACGGCCAATGCTTGTTTATCAGTCTTTGCACGTCACAGTGCAGCAGCACCCCCCCCCCCCCAGGGCCCGAGCAGGCTGAGACAGTGGTGCGGGGGGGGGGGGGCAGACAGCAGAGGAAACAATCCGTGTCTGAATTGATGATTTTGCCAGTGCTTGATGGAATTCCCCTCCAAGGCAGTCCCAGGGGCAGAGCAAGAGCCGAGGCCACGGAGCAGAGGGCAGGCGCAGGCGTTGGAGGCGCCGGTAGACGGGGCCCCGGGGCTGACGTGCAGCGTCTCCCCTCTTCGCCCCACCCCCTCTGGGGCAGCACACCACAAGGAGCGCGCTAGCGCTGTGCGCGCAGCGGGGCGAGCCCCCAGGCACTAGCACGCACAGCGCGGGGGCGCCGGCAAGGACGCGGGGGGGCGAACCACTCACCGGACGGCTCCCGCCAGCTGAACACGCTCCGACCTCGGAGGCGCGTGGGCGGGGAGCCGATTTGAGCAGAGGCAGCAGGCCGGCGGACGAGCTCCGCGGTCACAGGGACGCCAGGCAGAAGCGGCCGGCAACCAGCAGCAGGCAATGGAGCGGGGAGCCCCAGCAGATGGCCAGGCACGCGCAGGGGCAGAACCGGCCTCGTCGCCAGTGTAGTGCGCGAGGTCTGGGCCTCGCACGTGGCGTGGAGCACACAATTACAGGACACACACACAGGTTAGTGGTATGCCGGAAAGACCCCGAGCGGTCTTCCGCGCTTTTAATATATACCTCGGGGCGTGCCCGTCCCTAGGGTGAAGGCGTGCATGTGTGTGTGTTGCTACAATGTAGGTGAGAGGCCGGGTGGCTCTCTACATCCATGGATTTGTAACTTGTATGAACTCTCAATAAAAATTAAAAAAAAGATTGCATTGTGTTGTGGACAAATTTATATATTCCTTCTTAACCCTCACTAGATGCCGGACAACAGCCATGTGCCTCCGCATACGCCTGTGTTTAGAAGTGTCTGGATAGAGGTGGGCACAGAAGCACGCAGTTACCTGGCATCTTTAGAATTGTCTCCATCATACTGTTTATCTAATGTGAAATGTAGAGAAATGCGCCCCTCATTGGGGTCCATGCTTCCACTGTCTACACTACAGTACAAACTCTGGATTCCAACAGGAGTGTAGAGGGGTCACAAACAACTCAATATGTTCTGGGGTTCCATGCAGACGTTTCCAATGAACAATGGAAATGGTATCATACAACTAGACACTGATTATGCTCTGGTATGCTACCAGGAGTAGCACAGAAGCATCCCACAGGAGGAGGTGAGACTGCCTAGGTGAGGGTGAGTTGTTGTAGACTAGGAGATGTAGCCAAATGCTAAAAGAAAACACTGGCCACAATGTAAACAGAAAGATCAAGAAGTGTGCACAGGTATGTGGTTTTAGACAATCTGTTACAAGAATCAAGGTGAACTGCACAGAAACAGCACAATATGGGGACACTGGAAAGAACATTTCCACATCTCTGAGGCTGAGTGCCCATACACACTGTGTGTGAGGCAGTCTCAACAAAATGCAGGCCCTTTGATTAGAACACTCTATATTGTAACTGCAATAAAAGCACATTCCCAAATGAGAAGGCTGTGTGATAATTGGTTTATAAGAAATACCTGCCAGAAGTTGTGCCATATCTAAGATGGGTCGTTCCCTTCGATGTGAATGTACTCAAAAGAGAATCTGAGAGAATAAAACAAATGTAATCCCGCAGACAGCCGCATTAAGTCCCTTTCTATCCAACCACTGGGTTCTCTACCTGCCTATTCCTCAGCGGTACTTACTTTGGCCATGTTTACATCTTCGGGACAGAAGTCGCCACAGCAGAGGAGTGCCCTTCCATCTCTGTTGAGATGCACAGTTAAGATCTTACAAAACCTTTGCATACATTTGTGAAGTGCATAAGAGGTCACAAACTGATCAATAAATAAATTGCCATTTGATAATCTATTCCTGCTGCTTCTAGATGCATACTCTACCGACTCAATCCTGGCCCGATCTGTATATGCCACATAAAGACACATCAGTAACATATATGAAGCTACACAACAATGCACATGAAACCCTTAGGCAATTGAAAGAGCACTGGGATCATGATTTGGGAAGTCTGGAGGACGACGAGTGGGCGGAGGCCCTGGCGCCCCCTAGAGAGATGGCTATACGAGTGGGTTTCTGCCTGGTTGAATTAAAGATCCTCCACCGCTCCTATTACGCTCAGACCACACTGGTTAGAATGGTAGAGCACCGACAGAGCTGCAGTCAAGGCGGTGCACACACTGGTACCTTTTACCACATGGTATGGGACTGTCCAATTCTTCAATGCTTTTGGGTGGCGGTGGTTAATGTATGGGGGAGGAGTGTGGGGATTCCCACACTGCTTCGGCAAAGTGGTGTCTCCCAAATATCTGGTAGGAAATGGATTTGCTCCATATGGAACGTATATGAGTCACGCTAGGGTTGGCTGTAGTTAAAAAGAATGAGGCAAGAATGTGAGGCACGGAACAAGAACCGCGGCTGGAGGACTGGAAATGTGCTATAGATTGGTGTATGTTGGCCGAGAGGGTGGTATATGAAGCCAGAGGATGCCTTCAAAAGTGGGCTAAGATTTGGGGCTGTTGGAAAATTCATGGATGTAATATATGTGATGACCTCACCCATGTTGGTTTGGAAGAATAGCTTCCCAATGTGGTTGATTCAGGAATTGCTGTTGGTTGCATTGGGAGGGAGGATAGACAGGGTTGATGCCACAGGGGAGACAGTGCGGATGAGATTATTGGAGCAAGGTTTGATGCGTGTACTTGTTTTTATTGAAATGCTAATAAAAAGATTTGTAAAAAAAAATAAAAATCTGGCCTGATCAACTTTGTAGGTTAGGCGTAAGCAAAGACCTTTTGATTTTACTAAAATGATATGTATAATATACTTACTAAAATGAGCTTTCAGACAGTTCTCTTCCACTGGTCTGCTGCATCATTCACATCTTGCTTTCTCCTACTACAGTATTGGGCAAAGTGTCGGTCTTCTTCAGCCACTGGCTGACTTCACTTTGAGTGACTGCATTTTTCTCTTTTGCGAGGAGCACATTGACACTCAAGGTAGTCCCCTTCAGTGTCAGTGTTTTGTTATTACTTCAATATTATTACTTTAGTGTTTCCTATCTGCGTATCTATCTATCTATATATCTATCTATCTATCTATCTATCTATTCACCCTTTTCTATGTATGCAACCCCATCTAACTAGCTATTGATGCAACCATCTCGATCCACGCAACAATTTATCTATCTATCTATATATCTACCTATGCAACATTATATATCTATGAAACACTATCTATGCAGCGCTATCAATCTATTGAACACTATCTATTTAAACTACCCTCTCTATGTATTTGTCTTTGTAAGTTTCTCTATTTATCTATCTTTTTTATCCTCATTATCTATTTGTAATAAAGTGTTACAAAAATATTATTTTAAAAAAGCAATAGCACTATCTATTTGTAATAAAGATTTGCAACAATATTACTTAAAAAAGCATTAGCAAAGGTAAGAAGCTGGCACTCAACACCAGAACTATTGGCTTTTTTAGGTCTGGTATTAGCCAAGACCTTGTCATTTTACTAAAATTATGTGTATAAAATCGTTGCTTTTATAAGTTTTCAGGCTGTTTTTGTGCCATTCACATTTTTCATCCACCCACTACAGCACGCATCAGAGGGCACTGGGTCAGCCCACTTTGACTGACTTCACTGTAAGTTGTGACATGCTACCCTTTCACAAGGAACACACACAAAGGTGTTTCCCTCAGTGACAGGGACTAGTGTGATAATGTTTTCCTTTTTTAGACTGATGAGAGCCCAGCAGTTTCCCAACAATAAAGTTTTGCAAGAACCATGACAGAACAAAACAAGAATTGCCAAAGTCGACAAGCCGGGGCTAGCCCCAGAGCTATTGGCTTTGCCGATGCTTATTCATGTTATGTTATGTGGAATTTATAAAGTGTCTGGAGGGAATCTTTGGTGCTAAACTACTTAACGGTTCAAATACAATTTAATGTCATAAATGGGGTTTTGGGAGTGTGAGGAGGTCTCGCAAACATCAGAAATTTGCTGGGGGTTGCACTTGGTGTCCCTGTGATGCTTTTGTGAACCCTGTGATTTACTCAGCCTGATTCCTCATCTTTTAACACTAAGTTTGTTAGATTCACTAGCTGATAGTTTACACCTGTCACTGGTCACTAACATGCTGAAGCCTTGAGGTTTTTAAGGACGACTTACTAAATAACTGAGGGGCATATGTATTGAGCCCTTTTCCCATTCGCAAACGGGCCGATTCTCAGAATCGGCCCGTTTGCGAACGGGAAAAGGTCTTTTGGGATGTATCATCCCAAAAGGGCATCGCAAATTAGAGAATCGCAAAATGTGCGATTCTCTATTTTGCAATTGCATTTAAGGAACCACAAATTGCGATTCCTTAAATGCAATGTATGAAGCACAGAAAAAGTGCGATTTGGCCTGAAGGAATCGCAAATTACCACCAACTTCAAGTTGGTGGTAATTTGCGATTTCTTTGAAAAATGCACTTTTTTTAAATTTTCCTAAGTGCCATGTGGCGCACATACATGCCCTTAGGGCATGTATGTGTGCTACATGTGCACACATACATATTTCAGGGGTGCAACAGGATGTCCTTTTGACACCCTGGCACCCTTGAAATTGCATTCACGATTTGCGATTCTCTAATTGCGAATCGCAAATTGAGAAGGTCTTCCCATTCATTCCTATGGGCCTCCTAGCCCACAGGAATGAATGGGAAGGTATTCCTTAATTGTGATTCGCAATTTGCTAATCGCAATTAAAGAATGCCAAGGAATCGCTAAATATTTGCGAATTTTTTATTACATCCGTTTTGCGTTTCTCAAATAGCGATTCTCTAAAAATCGCTACTTGAGAATCGCAATAACGGTATTTGATACATATGCCCCTAAGCTAAACATATTCAATAAATATGTTTTTGTAACCATCTAGTTAGTTAGTTTTGAGTGGGTTAGCAACTTATTTGGCTAGCTCTGAGCAGTCCAAATATAATTAAATACATGTATGCATGAATAAAAAAAGAAATAAGCATTGGGCAGTCATTCAGGTCAAAGATCATAGCATAGCCTGCGATTTCACTGGTTGCCATTTGCCGGCTGATGTCACTTCCGCCACTTGCTGTGATTTGGTGAAATGTCATTGAGGTACTCAAAGACAGGAAGTGAGGTTTACGGGTAGAGCTCCCCAGGGGTGCCGACTCCACAAAGAAGAGTATGCCATTGGTCAGTCTAGCCACAGGAGGCGGTCTCTAAAGAATGCAGCGCTAACTCCCTACTGAGGTGTCTCTATTAACAACCGACAGTGTACATTTTGAAAAGTGTCAGAGGAAACCTACCTCTTTATCATTGTAAATGAAGAGCACTCGTCCATCAAACGTGGCCCACACCACCTCGTATCTATGGGGTCAGAGAGTACATGAGTTAGCGCTTTTCTTCATGCAATTTTGGAGACCATACAGCGCTATCTAAATAATCAAAATCTACAACCAAAGCTAGTCATCAACTCAATAAATTTAAATAACACGAATCACATCAGGCTCCACAAGGAAGACGGTGGGTGGTTAAGATATCAAACCATAAAGATTTATCAAAAATTTTAAAGGAGCACAAAGTCAAGATCATCGAATTAACGTCAATCAATAAAGGAATGCATTAAGCAATTATGAAGTTCAAATCAATCGAACTCATATAAGTGAATGAACAAATTAGTATACATTGACTCATAAGGAAAAGGTTAACTGCACCGCGTTTCCCATACGGAGATCACCCAATTCTGCTCTGAGCTGTCTCGATTGTAATAGAAGCATCTGCAGGAGGCATTCTGCTCTACACCAGCTTAAATCACACAATTCTAACAACCACTGCATCTACACATGGTTCCCCTAAAACGCTCCAATCAGGTGAAGGCTAACCCTGGGAGTAGGACTACGCTATGCTCGCGGAGCGTGTGTAGTTTGCGCTACTACGCGCTACGCGAATTGCACGTAGCATAGTGCAAAAACGCATAGCGAGCATTTTTTGCTTGCTCGCGGTCCTCAACGTCAAGTTGGCGACCGCTAGCGAGCAAAATCAACATCCCGGCGAGACTTTTTCCTCGTTCGCGATCAGCAACATCAAGTTGCCGATCACGAGCTTTGAAAATAAACCTCCCGGGGAGATTCTCAATATGGGGAGGTCAGGTTTCTCATTGCGAGTGGTCGCGTATGCTCGCGACCGCTCGCGGTGAGAAACTACCAGTCCGCGCTGAGAAAGCTGCTGCTCGAGTACAAATCAACTCGAGCAGCAGAAAACGACCGCTTACACTGTGCAAGATGCCGTTTGCAATGATTGCACAATGCGGACAAGCATCCGGCACTGTGCAATCAGTGCGAACAGCATTTTCCCTACAGCACTACGCAGTTCGCGTAGCTTGCGTAGTGCGAACTGCGCTTACGTAGATATGCGTAGCGCTACTACGCAAACTATGCCCAGGGTTAATTAAGACGCACAGATAAAATCTAGAGCTCATTAGTGTCCCAGGATCCTACACAATACAGCTTCCCTAGGCGTCCTACAAACTCAGTTTTCTGCAACAATCCAGAAAATTGGACCAGACTGTATTCTGCATGTGGAATGTTGCTACTAATTTGGACATTCTTCAGTTACCAGGTAAAGGAAAACATTTCACATGAGAAAGAAAACAAAGACACATTGCATTTGTTAATTGTGAGTTCCGCTTCTCCTAGAAATAAAATACACACAACATGAAACAAGACAACTCCCAAACATTAACCATTTTAAGTATAGGTCTAAATTAGCTATGGTAAGTCTAAAGTCAATAGTACACACTTAACAGCATTTGCGTGTTCACATGTTAATATTTATAAGATGCAAAATAATTAATTTGAAAAATGGCCTTATCACTTGGCAAGGATTATGGGGCCCAGGCACACTATAAATACAGACAATGACACACTGTTGTGGTCTTGTGGCGCCTTCTTCACCAGTCGTCTCAGAATGCCTTGTGCCCAACATTGACCCAAAATCATTGAAGCTGACAAATTTACCTCGCATACTGATTCAAACCTTCAACATAATACCTCCCAAACAGATTTATATCCCAGAACTGTCTGAAAAGTCACCCCCCGAGTAGAGGAGACACTTCAGTCAAGGCACTAGAGAAATGGCAACATCATATCGCATTTCACATCACGTCTACAATCCGCGGGTTGGTGTCATTCTAGGCCACACAGTGGTCTGTCACATACTTCAGAGATGTTGTTAAGATTAAGTCACCGGTAGCTGCTCGGACAGTGTGAGGGAGTGACAGAGACTCAGAACTGTGGAGCATCAGGGCCAAAACACAAGAAGAAACAACTGAGGAGAGCAGTGTGATGAATTGAATGGAAAGAACAACTCTGCTGGCCTTCAGAAGTCCTGAATCCCAAAGATATTTGAACATTTACATCCTTGCATATGTGCAGATTTCCAAAAACTAGAAATTTACAAAGGTTTGCAAGAGTACTCCTGGAAACCAGTGACTCCTGGAAATGTTTGTGAATGACATAAAACGACATTGGAAGGGGCTTTCTGCATGCATACATAAATATAATGTACACATGAGCACTGGGAAATACCAATACTTTTTGGAAATTGGTACTTCATTTTGTTTTCCCTATCGAGAACCCCTCTCCTCAACAATTGAAGTGGTTTTGAATGTTATTTTATTTTTTGATAATCCATTTTATTGGTTTTTGCAAACAACAGCGCCATACATTGCTACACTATGACAAGTGACACATTTGATTAGTTCCCCAGTTGTTACTTTGCACTCGTCAAGCCGGATTCATTGCGTATTGAGACCTCAGGTTACCCACCCCCCCAAAAAATCGACTTCAGCTCGCCTGCCCCAGCCATTTGCCCCATATGGGTTCATGCTTAACAGGACATCCTCTCGCCTCCTACACCGGTTTTTCCTGCATGGCGCACCAGTCCACCCCCCTCCGCCATTTGGCGACGGTCGGGAGATAGGATCTTTCCAAGTGGCTGCAATGTCTCTTTTAGCCACCATAATGGCCGCTCCCAGGAACGATCCATCGGCTCAGGAGCCGTCCAGTCCCTCTATCACTCCCAGCAGAAGGGCAAGGGGGCAAAGTGGGACAGTCCAGCCCAATACATCGCTCAGTTTTGCTACTATCGCTGCCCAATAACTGGTGAGGGAGGTGCAGGACCAGACCATGTGATAGAAATCCGCGGGTTCCGCTGCGCATCTCGGGCTCCCTGGGGCGGGAAGGAATCCAGCCCGATGTAAGCAGCCAGGAGTAAACTACACGCAGTGGAGGTAGATATTTGGATTATGCGGAGCCTGGCAGAAATAGTGAGAACCCGGGGGGTAGGGGGGGGGCATCAGGGCCTCTCTCCAGTCTTCCTCCTCTAAAGGACCCAGTAATTTTTCCCAGCACTCTTTAAAAGGGTCCAGGGAAGATGGGGAATTATTTATCAGGGATCAGTAGATTTGAGACTCGCCCTTTCCCCAGGTTACCCATGAGGATTTTGGCCTCGAACGGGCTGAATTCTGGGAATGTAGTGCTTTCAGGGGCGTGAGGGGCAATAGCATGCCGGAGATGGAGCTGTTTATATAACTGGGTGGAGTGTAATCAGTATGTTCTTTCTCATACCTTGGCCCCACACTGTGGAATTCTCTTCCCCCTGACATCTGCAAAGAAACCATCTACATACGCTTTCGCAGAGCCCTTAAAACCTGGCTATTCAACCAATAACTCTGTCTATCTGTAGTATCTAAGGTTACCAGTTCTCCGACCGTCCAGCTCCGGGAAGCCCTTTTTGGGTAGCTGTCGCGTTCTACAAGCTCAATAAATAAATAAATAAATGTATGCTGTAAGTCTTGGAAGGAGCACCCTCCCTTCCACACATCCCCCAGATGTGTTATCTCCATCAGGTCCCACATCTGAAAGCCCTCCAGCGCCCCAATCCAGTTTCCATCCTACAGGGGCATCTGTAATGTGAGTTTGGCATCCCACTGAGTCTATCGCAATGCAGAGCGCATTGCCAGTAGGACCGCCCGAGTCACCGCTGGGACAGTTTGAGGGATCGAGCCCGGTAGAGCATGGCCTGGACCCAGAAAAACCAGAGGCGCTCTAGTTCCTGCCGGTAGGCCGGATAGGACCAATCTCCATTAAACCAGTCGTTTATCACCAGAGGACTGGTGGCCAGGTCGTACAGGAAAGGGTTAGTCATTCCCATACCTCTGTTGTAGGGGCCACTGACAGTGGGCTAGGGTTAGTCGTTGCCTTAAGTTACCCCAGAGAAAAGTCGTGATTATGCCATCTATTTCATGGAACCACTTGCGGGGATATGAAGTCAAAGGTTTTGGATCACATATAAAAACCGTGGCAGCACCATCATTTTGAATAGGGCAGTATTGCTGAGGTGATTGACGGGGAGGGATTGCCATCTGTGCAGGTCCTCCTTTACAAGCTTAAGTAAGGGCTTGATGTTGAGGGACCAGGTCATTTCTAGGTGGAGGGCCACCCAGATGCCAAGATACTTGAAGGAGAGGCGTCGCAGGGGAATGGTAGTCTGCCAATCTATACATTCCCATGAGCTATGAAAGGGTATTAAATTTGATGTGGCCGGGTTAAGGTGCAGCCCTGACGCCTCGCTGAATAGCCCAAGGATATAGAGGCACTAGGGACCCAAGCGTGCCGGGCCTGCGAGGAAGAGCAGGACGTCATCTGCATACACAGTGATGCGATCCTCATGTGCACCCCCGTATCTGCGTGTCAGCACGGATAATACAAGCGAACAGCTCCATTGCTAGCGTAAAGAGGAGGAGAGAGAGGGCATCCCTGGCGGGTTCCTCTTTTGATAGGGAATGTCTCAGAGAGTCCCATTGATGAGGACCTTGGCAGACAGGTTTGAATAGAGTAACCATACCAGCATCCTGAAATGCGAGCCTAATCCAGCACTCTCCAGTACATTATCCAAATAAAACCAATCAACTGTGTCAAAGGCCTTTTCAAAGTCGATTAATAATAAGGCTAGATACGGAAGGAGGAGGTGGCAATGAGAGAATGCCACATCTAGGCACCGCAGGCAATGTCTCATGCTTCGGTGTGGCATGAAGCCATATTGACCAGAGTGGATAAAGTTGCCAAACACCTGTTTAAGACATGTGGCCAGGATGGTCGCATATATTTTAACTTCGGTATTTATGAGCGAAATTGGCTGGTAGCCTGAGCAAGAGGCTGAAGGGGATCCGTTTTGAGTAGGACTACTACCGTAGCCGTATTAATGTTCGGAGGGAAGATGCCTCTCTCGCCATATAGTACTGGGAAGTCGTCTGGGCCATGAGTCTTTTGAGTTACGAGTGATGAGATTGCCTCTTTGATCTCTTCCCTCATAATATGCCCTGGGCTTCCACTTCTGAGACCCACAGGTGAGGGATACCTTCTAGGAATTTGGGGCTGGAGGCTAGTATACACAATCGATCCGTGGAATAAAGCTCCCTTTAATAATCCGCAAAGGTCTGTGCAATTGCAGTCGGGTGCTAGAAGATGCCCTTGATTATCTCTGACTTCTGGGACTATCTGGTGGGCCAGGGGATAGGAAGAACGCCAGTGAAGCAACTTGTGATTCTAATAACCCCATCCTTACACTCGGGCGGTGGATGACCTCCACAAACACTTGGCAGATTCAAGTGATATATTTATTCCCTCCGCAGATGAAGATGCGAGCACTCATCCTAACTATTCGCTGTAGAAGTGCTCTGCTCAAGGCGAAGGGTCTGGGCCTCTAGTTGGGAAAGACGCTGGTCCTGCACCAAACATTTGTGCTTAAGATGACCTTTAGCGTAGCCTTAGATCGCGACCTTGCCCGCCACCCATAGTGTGCCCTGGGATTGTACTGTACCCTCGTTGGATTGAAGTAGAGTTTGAGTTCTTCTCTGATGGCCATTTGTATTCCTGATCCTCGAGAAGCCAGGCGTCAAGCCTCCAAATTGGGCGTAGAGCACCCGTAGGCCCCCCACATAAAGGAGGAGGGGAGAGTGATCCAATATGCCACATGCTAGGATTTGGATAATCGTGACCGAGTGACAGTCAGGCAGGCATTAAGACTAGATCGATAAAGGAGTGGGTGTGGTGTGGGTGTACTGGAGCGCCCGGGGTTCCAAATTCGCTAGACATCACAGAGGCCCAATTTGGATGCCCAGTTGGCAAGTCGCAGGGCACCTCGCTTTCTGTAGGAGGGGGGTATCCCTGTGGCATCTCAGGCAGGATCTAGTACTGCAGTAAAGTCCCTTCCAATCACTATCAGACTCTGGGAAAGGGACGGAAGATATTACTTCTACAGTAGCGCGGAGGGTGGGCTCCAGCGTCGCTGGAGGCCCATAAAGTGAAACTAGGTTAATAGTGGCATTTCCTAGTGTCCCCGTAAGGGCCACAAAGCGGCTGTGAGCGTCTCTAATTGTGTGGACCGGTGTGAAGAGAAGGGATCGCTGCAGAAGGATCACCACTGTGAGAAAGTGCCCTCTTTCTGCATGGTTGCCCCCACTTTTTGCTGAACTGCTGATGTGCTTTGACTGAGTGTGCCCTGGGCACCTGCCAATCAGGTACCCAGGGCCTATGTTCTTTCCCTAAAAACTGCATTGAAAACAAAACCCAATTGCCATCTCTGGCCACAGGTGGGCCCCTGGTAAATGGTACCACAGGTACCCAGGGCACTGTGACCAGGGAAAACCTCTATGGGCTGCAGCACTTATTGTGCCACCCTTAGAAGCCCTGTACCTTTACACTTCCACACTGCCTTTGCAGGCTGTGTGTTTTGGTGCAGAACAAAGTGAAGAGTCGACATGGCACACATCCTTGTGGGCCATGCCTACAACCCACTGCCCTGGCATAGATCAGTCACCCTTCTAGCTGGGTGCACTAAAGCAGTGGGGAGGGTACAGGCGCATGATCCCTGTACCCTTACAGTGTATAAGTCCATTCTTAGACATTGTAAATGCAGGGCGGCCATCAAGAGTATATGGTGCTGGGAATTTGTCATTACGAACTCCACAGCACCATAATGGCTACACTGAAAACTGAAGTTTGGTATCAAACTTCTCAGCAGTGTGGGATTTAATGAAAAATGCACACAGAGGGCATCTTAGAAATGCCCCATGAAAAATGACCTACCACTAGTATCCAGGCTGAGTGGCTGCTTTCAGTGTCACCACCAGACATGTTTCTGGACCCCTGGGTCAAGAGCCTGCTGCTTTCGGGGGCCTGAAACAATGCACATCCTGGGACGAGGTGCCAAGCCTCCTCCCCCAGGATGGGCAGGGTTCACGAAGGGGAAGCTTCAAAGACTTGCCGCCTTTGTGAGCTTCCTCAGGCCACTTGCTGCTTTCAGCAACTGGTCCCAAATGGTTCTGATTCCCACTTTGGGCTGGAGAACCGGCGGGAGAAACAAGTGAGGAAGAGAGGTGTGCCCACCTCTGCCAACTCCACCCCTCAGGTGGGGAGGCCAGGTGTAGCACAACTGCGAGTCCCCGCCATCTTGCAGAGGGGGGGGGAGCAAGCCGACCAGGGAAAAGCTTATACCCTCCTCCCACTGGAGGGTGGCATAATAGGGGGTGTACCGACTAAGGGAAGGGACCCATTAGTCCTAACCTTTTACCACCCTGTAATGCCCCTAACTCTAGTATTCAGGGGCACCCCTGAAACTTGCTTCCTCAGACATGAAACCAGAAGAAGAAAAGAAGAAGGAAGACTGAACAGCCGTGCCAAAGCTAACAAGAGGAGGACGCCCACTGACTTGGCCCTAGCTCTACCAGCCTGTCCCCACCTCGAATCTGCAGAAGTGAAACTCTGGTGTGTCCTGCAGCCAGCAGCCTCAAGAACCGAGAGGACTTGCCCTGCCTTCAACACAAAAGACTATGTCTCCCGTGAACACCGCATTTGTTCAACAACAGACTCCAGGTCCGCGAGTCTACACCACTCTGCACCCGATGCCCATGGCCCGAGTTCGAGTAGCCCAACACAAAGAGGAGGTCTCCCTGGTGATCCGGACCTGGGACCAATGGCGCTCTAGGAAAGGGCAATGATGTGTCTTTTGCAACAGTAGGGGAGCCGGGGCAGCTTTTCGTGAGTACTTTAGGATCACTGAAAGTTTCACTTTATCTAGGAGCCCATTCACATTCCAGGAGAGAACCTTGCGGAGTTCACCCTCGTGGTGGGGCATTGCCATGTCGATTAAATATTGGCATGTAGGGCCATTGGTGTGGGCAACCGATTGGATCTGAATGGCTAGGACTTGGGAATAGCTGGAAGATTCGTACCTTGCTATGGCGGATGCACGCCGGCACATCCCTAATGTCGTGTCCAGAGTTGCAGCAAAACAGAGAAACTATGACCACCACACGGACAACGGTTCTGACCCCACCCCCTAACCAACCCCCCACCCTATACTTCCCCCGTTGAAGCATCTGTCGCCCAATTAACTGGAAACCAAAAACAAACTAGGCTTTAAAGTTGACTATGAGAGCAGAGTGGCGGACCCCTACATGTATCAGGATTTCCAGTACTCCAGAGTGTGAATGGTGGTAACAGCGCATTGTTAATTGGATTTGGGGGCTTCGTGACAGGTCTGTGTCCTCTGACCCCAGCGTTGGGGACTCAGGGGGTCTCTCTCCGGTGGTCCCTTCTGAGCCATCAATGTTCCTTGGGGGGTTCGATGGTCCCTGCGGCGCAATCTCAGTGAATGGTAAAGCGCTCATCTGCGATATATAACTCAACACTCCCCAGATATTATGACATAAGTCCAAATACTGTGTAGGTAAAAGTTAAGAAAAATAACAATTCTTAAGAAAATTTTACTTGTCATTTTTTTCTGTCAAGTAAGCTTGCTTCTTCTTGCCATGCCACATCTCCAGGAATCCGCACTGTTCCATTGTCAAAGGCAGATTTCTGGGCGCTGGGTGGAGGGACGACCCCACTGGAACGTACCATTTGGAGATGGGGCGCTTTGCAATGGCAGGAGGTAACAGGCGCTCTGGTTTCCTAAAAGAGAGTAAAAAAAGTAGTGAGAAGCAGCAAACAGGGTCCAATTGGAAGCTACAGCGACAATGCTTATGGAAATCAGTGTTTAAAGGAAGCAAAAACATTATTGTTACCTAAATCAGTGTGTAGAATTAAAGTAAGAGTATTACTATAACCCAATGTCCTGCCTCCTACAGGGACAGCAAACTTGAAAAAGATGTCCACCCTTCTGCACCATGTCAAAGACCAAGGTCAGATTTAGGTGACAGTGCAAAATATTCTAATCTCTATTAGAGAAACATTTATTTTTTGTTTTAGTTTATGGAAACCCTGATCAAGCAGAGACAAATGATAAAAATACCCATGAACCAAGCATTCCCATCATTTGATACATTTTTGCTAAACTACCAAACAAATACTCAGTGCAGCTTGGATTCTGGGAGATGACTATGGACCTATCCCAAGAACCCATGCTGGATTGTTTCTTGATGCTCAACACTGGAGCAAAGGTCACCAGGTGTGTGTCCTCCCACCCTAGAAACAGAGGTTCTTGTAGCTGCTTCTTTTAGTTCCTAAGGAGAAGATGCTTCTTGGTTACCCAGGTCTTTCCTTGAGGACTCACATCCTGGCCTCGTAGCACCTCAACTCTACTGTGGGCTGAGTGTCTGCAACGTCAACGCGGGCCTTCTGGCGACTGCCTGCACCACCATCATACAGGCATGTTCTCCTCCCTGTGTCAACTGCTGCTGCCAAATGGACTCTGGCTTGGCGATGATCCAGGTGGTGGTCTTGGTTGACAGAGCACCATGCAGCTAGCCGATCTAACAGCTGCCCTCCTTAACACATCGCCTGGACAAAGCTGGTCTTGACGCTGCTTGAACTCCATTAAGAAAAGGAGTTCTAACACTCGTGGGCGGAGGTCGTCCCAGTTGAGCAGGAACATCTACACCATTCCATGCCTTGGAGTGGAAAGAACAGGCATGCTTTTCCGGGATCGGCTCCTGGAAGCCTATAATCAGATCGACAGCTGGGAGGGGTTCTCAATGGCCAACTCTGAGGACAGGTTGGAGGTCAGTCAACAAGACAAAAGATAGGGGGATGGGAGGGTGACCCTAGAGGGGACAGCAGGTGGCCTGGTCTACTTACAAAGTTTCTGGGTCCATCTCCTTCCATCGCTGTCCTCAGTTATAGTCATCCAGTCTATCACACAGAAAGGTGATGCTAAGCCAATCCCAGTGGCACAGATTCATCTAGGCCAGAAAGGTGAAAGTTCACGGTGCACTTCTACTCCCCTCAGTAGCTTGCACGAGGGCATCAGAACACTTTTGGAAGACAGAGTACCCATGCACCCAGAGTACTAATGGAGTCGAAGCACTAATGAATCAGTGTATGAAGGTATGGATGAGCATTAATGAACTTCAGAGTATGAATAGGATCAAAGTACCAATGGAAACTTGAGCTTTAATGAGAGTCAACAACGATGGAGTCAAAGTACAAATGAAACGAGCATTAATGAACATCCGGGTAATGATGGATGCAGAGTATCAATGGAAGACAGAGTACCAATGTACAATAAAGTCATAATGCAAGTTACAGTACTAATGAACGATTGGATTCGAAACACTAATGGGAGGGAGAATACTCCTGGGAGTATACAGGTATTGAGCACCACCGACATCAGTGAACTAACGGACATCAGAGGACTAACATATTTAGAGTGTACCAATGAGAGTAAAGTAAAGTAAAGTCCACATTTGTAAAGCGCACAATCACCCGTAAGGGTCTCTAGGCGCTGGGGGCCGTCGGGAAGATTAAGCGAGCTATTGCCCAGAGTCACATGATGCTGGGCTGACCTGCCGCCGGAGCCGGGGATCGAACCGTGGTCCCCAGATTCCAGCGTCAGTCGCCCTGGCCGCAGAATCAGCAGAGTCAGGGTACTAACGGAAGTCAAACTACAACCGGAATCACAGTAACAGTGGAAAACAGAAGGCTATTGGATTTACACTACTAATGGAAATCAAACTACCACAAATGAAGTCAAACTACACATGGAATCAGTAACAGTGGAAAACAGAGGGCTATTGGATTTAGAGAACTAATGGAAATCAAACTACTACACATGGAAGTCAAACTACACCCGGAATCAGTAACAGTGGAAAACAGAGGGCTATTGGATTTAGAGAACTAATGGAAATCAAACTACTACACATGGAAGTCAAACTACACCCGGAATCAGTAACAGTGGAAAACAGAGGGCTATTGGATTTAGAGAACTAATGGAAATCAAACTACCACACATGGAAGTCAAACTACACCTGGACCCAGTAACAGTGGAAAACAGAGGGCTATTTGATTTACACTACTAATGGAAATCAATCTACTACACATGGAAGTCAAGCTACAACTGGAATCAGTAGCAGTGGAAAATAGAGGACTATTGGATTTAGAGTATTAATGGAAATCAAACTACTACACATAGAAGTCAAACTACAACTGGAATCAGTAGCAGTGGAAAATAGAGGGCTTTTGGATTTAGAGAACTAATGGAAATCAAACTACTACACATGGAAGTCAAACTAAACCCGGAATCAGAAACAGTGGAAAACAGAGGGCTATTGGATTTAGAGTATTAATGGAAATCAAACTACTACACATGGAAGTCAAACTACAACTGGAATCAGTAGCAGTGGAAAATAGAGGGCTTTTGGATTTAGAGTACTAATGGAAATCAAACTACTACACATGGAAGTCAAACTACACCTGGAACCAGTAACAGTGGAAAACAGAGGGCTGTTGGATTTAGAGTACTAATGGAAATCAAACTACTACACATGGAAGTCAAACTACACCTGGAACCAGTAACAGTGGAAAACAGAGGGCTATTGGATTTAGAGAACTAATGGAAATCAAACTACTACACATGGAAGTCAAACTAAACCCGGAATCAGAAACAGTGGAAAACAGAGGGCTTTTGGATTTAGAGTATTAATGGAAATCAAACTACTACACATAGAAGTCAAACTACAACTGGAATCAGTAGCAGTGGAAAATAGAGGGCTTTTGGATTTAGAGTACTAATGGAAATCAAACTACTACACATGGAAGTCAAACTACAACTGGAATCAGTAGCAGTGGAAAATAGAGGGCTTTTGGATTTAGAGTACTAATGGAAATCAAACTACTACACACGGAAGTCAAACTACAACTGGAATCAGTAGCAGTGGAAAACAGAGGGCTTTTGGATTTAGAGTACTAATGGAAATCAAACTACTACACATGGAAGTCAAACTAAACCCGGAATCAGAAACAGTGGAAAACAGAGGGCTATTTGATTTAGAGTACTAATGGAAATCAAACTACTACACATGGAAGTCAAACTAAACCCGGAATCAGAAACAGTGGAAAACAGAGGGCTATTGGATTTAGAGTATTAATGGAAATCAAACTACTACACATAGAAGTCAAACTACAACTGGAATCAGTAGCAGTGGAAAATAGAGGGCTTTTGGATTTAGAGAACTAATGGAAATCAAACTACTACACATGGAAGTCAAACTAAACCCGGAATCAGAAACAGTGGAAAACAGAGGGCTATTGGATTTAGAGTATTAATGGAAATCAAACTACTACACATGGAAGTCAAACTACAACTGGAATCAGTAGCAGTGGAAAACAGAGGGCTTTTGGATTTAGAGTACTAATGGAAATCAAACTACTACACATGGAAGTCAAACTATAACCGGAATCAGTAACAGTGGAAAACAGAGGGCTATTGGATTTACACTACTAATGGAAATCAAACTACCACACATGGAAGTCAAACTACACCTGGAATCAGTAACAGTGGACAGCAGAGGGCTATTGGATTTAGAGTACTAATAGAAATCAAACTACTACACATGGAAGTCAAACTACAACTGGAATCAGTAACTCAGTAACAGTGGAAAACAGAGGGCTATTGGGTTTAGAGAACTAATGGAAATCAAATTACTACACATGGAAGTCAAACTACAACTGGAATCAGTAACAGTGGAAAACAAAGCTATTGGATTTACACTACTAATGGAAATCAAACGACCACACATGGAAGTCAAACTACACCTGGAATCAGTAACAGTGGAAACCAGAGGGCTATTGCATTTAGAGTACTAATGATAATCAAACTACTACACATGGAAGTCAAACTACAAGTGGAATCAGTAACAGCGGAAAACAGAGGGCTATTGGATTTGCACTACTAATGGAAATCAAACTACTACACATGGAAGTCAAACTACAAGTGGAATCAGTAACAGTGGAAAACAGAGGGCTATTGGATTTAGAGAACTAATGGAAATCAAACTACTACACATGGAAGTCAAACTACAAGTGGAATCAGTAACAGTGGAAAACAGAGGGCTATTGGATTTAGAATACTAATGGAAATCAAACTACTACACATGGAAGTCAAACTACAACTGGAATCAGTAACAGTGGAAAACAAAGCTATTGGATTTAGAGTACTAATGGAAATCAAACTACTACACATGGAAGTCAAACTACAACTGGAATCATTAACAGTGGAAAACAGAGGGCTATTTGATTTACACTACTAATGGAAATCAATCTACTACACATGGAAGTCAAGCTACAACTGGAATCAGTAACAGTGGAAAACAGAGGGCTATTGGATTTACACTACTAATGGAAATCAAACTACTACACATGGAAGTCAAACTACACCCGGAATCGGTAACAGTGGAAAACAGAGGGCTATTGGATTTGGAGAACTAATGGAAATCAAACACTACACATGGAAGTCAAACTACAACTGGAATCAGTAACAGTGGAAAACAAAGCTATTGGATTTAGAGTACTAATGGAAATCACACTACTACACATGGAAGTCAAACTACAACTGGAATCAGTAACATTAGAAAACAGAGGGCTATTGGATTTAGAGTACTAATGGAAATCAAACTGCTACACATGGAAGTCAAATTACACCTGGAATCAGTAACAGTGGAAAACGGAGGGCTATTGGATTTAGAGTACTAATGGAAATCAAACTACTACACACGGAAGTCAAACTACAACTGGAATCAGAAACAGTGGAAAACAGAGGGCTATTGGATTTAGAGAACTAATGGAAATCAAACTACTACACATGGAAGTCAAACTACAACTGGAATCAGTAACAATGGAAAACAGAGGGCTATTGGATTTAGAGTACTAATGGAAATCAAACTACTACACATGGAAGTCAAACTACACCCGGAATCAGTAACAGTGGAAAACAAAGCTATTGGATTTAGAGTACTAATGGAAATCAAACTACTACACATGGAAGTCAAACTACAACTGGAATCATTAACAGTGGAAAACAGAGGGCTATTTGATTTACACTACTAATGGAAATCAATCTACTACACATGGAAGTCAAGCTACAACTGGAATCAGAAACAGTGGAAAACAGAGGGCTATTGGATTTAGAGAACTAATGGAAATCAAACTACTACACATGGAAGTCAAAATACACCCGGAATCGGTAACAGTGGAAAACAGAGGGCTATTGGATTTAGAGAACTAATGGAAATCAAACTACTACACATGGAAGTCAAACTACAAGTGGAATCAGTAACAGTGGAAAACAGAGGACTATTGGATTTACACTACTAATGGAAATCAAACTACTACACATGGAAGTCAAACTACAACTGGAATCAGTAGCAGTGGAAAACAGAGGGCTTTTGGATTTACACTACTAATGGAAATCAAACTACTACATATGGAAGTCAAACTACAACTGGAATCAGTAACAGTGGAAAACAGAGGGCTATTGGATTTAGAGTACTAATGGAAATCAAACTACTACACATGGAAGTCAAACTACAACCGGAATCAGTAACTGTGGAAAACAGAGGGCTATTTGATTTAGAGTACTAATGGAAATCAAACTACTAGACATGGAAGTCAAACTACAACTGGAATCAGAAACAGTGAAAAACAGAGGGCTATTGGATTTAGAGTACTAATGGAAATCAAACTACTACACATGAAGTCAGACTACAACCGGAATCAGTAACAGTGAAAAACAGAGGGCTATTGGATTTAGAGTACTAATGGAAATCAAACTACTACACATGGAAGTCAAACTACAACTGGAATCAGTAACAGTGGAAAACAAAGCTATTGGATTTACACTACTAATGGAAATCAAACTACTACATATGGAAGTCAAACTACAACTGGAATCAGTAACAGTGGAAAACAGAGGGCTATTGGATTTAGAGTACTAATGGAAATCAAACTACTACACATGGAAGTCAAACTACAACCGGAATCAGTAACTGTGGAAAACAGAGGGCTATTTGATTTAGAGTACTAATGGAAATCAAACTACTAGACATGGAAGTCAAACTACAACCGGAATCAGTAACTGTGGAAAACAGAGGGCTATTGGATTTAGAGTACTAATGGAAATCAAACTGCTACACATGGAAGTCAAACTACAACTGGAATCAGTAGCAGTGGAAAACAGAGGGCTTTTGGATTTAGAGTACTAATGGAAATCAAACTACTACACATGGAAGTCAAACTACAACTGGAATCAGTAGCAGTGGAAAATAGAGGGCTTTTGGATTTAGAGTACTAATGGAAATCAAACTACTACACATGGAAGTCAAACTACAACTGGAATCAGTAGCAGTGGAAAACAGAGGGCTTTTGGATTTACACTACTAATGGAAATCAAACTACTACATATGGAAGTCAAACTACAACTGGAATCAGTAACAGTGGAAAACAGAGGGCTATTGGATTTAGAGTACTAATGGAAATCAAACTACTACACATGGAAGTCAAACTACAACCGGAATCAGTAACTGTGGAAAACAGAGGGCTATTGGATTTAGAGTACTAATGGAAATCAAACTACTAGACATGGAAGTCAAACTACAACTGGAATCAGTAGCAGTGGAAAATAGAGGGCTTTTGGATTTAGAGTACTAATGGAAATCAAACTACTACATATGGAAGTCAAACTACAACTGGAATCAGTAACAGTGGAAAACAGAGGGCTATTGGATTTAGAGTACTAATGGAAATCAAACTACTACATATGGAAGTCAAACTACAACTGGAATCAGTAGCAGTGGAAAATAGAGGGCTTTTGGATTTAGAGTACTAATGGAAATCAAACTACTACATATGGAAGTCAAACTACAACTGGAATCAGTAACTGTGGAAAACAGAGGGCTATTTGATTTAGAGTACTAATGGAAATCAAACTACTAGACATGGAAGTCAAACTACAACTGGAATCAGTAGCAGTGGAAAATAGAGGGCTTTTGGATTTAGAGTACTAATGGAAATCAAACTACTACATATGGAAGTCAAACTACAACTGGAATCAGTAACTGTGGAAAACAGAGGGCTATTTGATTTAGAGTACTAATGGAAATCAAACTGCTACACATGAAGTCAAACTACAACTGGAATCAGTAACAGTGGAAAACAGAGGGCTATTGGATTTAGAGTACTAATGGAAATCAAACTGCTAGACATGGAAGTCAAACTACAACTGGAATCAGAAACAGTGGAAAACAGAGGGCTATTGGATTTAGAGTACTAATGGAAATCAAACTGCTACACATGGAAGTCAAACTACAACTGGAATCAGTAACAGTGGAAAACAAAGCTATTGGATTTACACTACTAATGGAAATCAAACGACCACACATGGAAGTCAAACTACACCTGGAATCAGTAACAGTGGAAACCAGAGGGCTATTTGATTTACACTACTAATGGAAATCAAACTACTACACATGAAGTCAAACTACAACTGGAATCAGTAACAGTGGAAAACAGAGGGCTATTGGATTTACACTACTAATGGAAATCAAACTGCTACACATGAAGTCAAACTACAATTGGAATCACAGTATCAGTGTAAATCAGACGACTAATGTATTTACATTTCTAATGGCCGCCAAACTACTACTGCAATCACAGTAATGGTGGAAATCAGAGGACAAATGCATTTAGAGTACTGATGGAAGTTGTGGCACTATCAGATTAAGAATACATATGTACAAGTACTCATGGAATGAGTATTAATGGGAGTCTGAATACCAACGCGCTTAGAGTAATAATAGGAGAAGGGGGACCACTAAAAGTTAGAGCATTAACAGGGGTCAGTAACAGTCGGAGGCAGAGCGCTTTGGGTACTTACGTGCACACTTGTTATAATGGAGGTGAGAGTACTAATGCTACTCAGATGGAAGTCAGTGCATTCTTCACAGCCATCCAATGCTGCCTCCGCCCTACGATGGGCCCACTGGAAGAACACTCACCGACAAGGAAAACGCCATCAACACACTCTTCAAAGAAAAGCTAGACACTGTCCCAAAGCACCCGGATCACACTATAGCAAGCGACGCAATGCACCCAAAGGGGTGTGCTTCACGCCTTTCATCATGGGTGACCGAGCAGACCTCCTCAACACTCTCAAAGTCTCATCTTCCTCAAGGAGAAGTACTCACTCCTCAGCCTATCCTAGTCCAAACCTCGCTCACTCAAGGAGTGTTTTAAAATGTCCTCAATCTTGGACACATCTTCTTGCTGGTAGAAACCCCAACTTTTCTCATGATGACCATGCCAATATCATTAGACGACAACCGTCCATGCCCTGGTGAGAGTACGGGGAGGGCGGTCTGCACCCAGCTGGACGGGGCCAGGAATGATGCCCGTTCGGACACCTGTTCAACGAGGGTTCGCGTATTCAATACTCTCAGTCTGAAATGTTGAATTTGAGTCCTAAAGATAGGAGGGAGGGTTGCCGCATCCTGTTGTGCTTACTGTAACTTGCACATTGTGCTAACCAGTGGAAGAGGTGTGGCGCAGCGGCTGACTCCGGAACCCGGGGGCTCACGGTTCGATCCGCGGTGCCGGCGGCAGATCAGCTCAGCTCAGCAATCTTCCCGACGGCCCCCAGCGCCTTGAGACCTTCAGGTAATTGTATGCGCTTTACAAATACTGGACATTTACCATGGATCAGGGAGAGCACGTGCCTACTATAAAGGAAGGATGAGAGGTCAGGGAAAGGGGGGCTCGCGTCCAGGAGGAGAGTCCATGTGCTTTGATTAGTGCGTGTTCCGTGGTCAAACGTTGTGTGGAAGTACGTGAGTTGACCCAAACCCTGAACCTACAATGTCTTTTTGTTACTGAAACCTGGGCACCTGGGACTCAGGACCTGATCTGGTGGCATCCCCCCACATCCCCGGTTATACTATTGCCAGGTTTGACCGCACCCCCGTTACAGAGGTGGGGGACTGGCCATTATGACCAGAAATATGATTAACTGCAACTAAGAGTCCATCAGCTCAATTTTGCAAGACACCTGTGAGGTGGATGGTTCAGACTTAAAGCTAATAGCAAAAATACTCTCTCAGGCTCCTAGTTTACCGGCCTCTTGCTCTCCGGCTCAGTTTATCGAGGAAAGGGGTCAAGTCTTGGTACCCAAGTCTTGGTACCCTACATGACAAGTCCCAACTTTACAATATTGGGTGATTTTAATTTCCCCTTGGAAGACAAGGGGTGCAATGACTCTGTCACCTCTCTCGAACTTATAATGAATTTTGGATTCACCCAACTGGTCAAATGCCCAAACCATATAGTGGGCCATGTGTTGGTGGGATTTTCACTATCCATTTGGCCTTGGTGGTGGGAGCTCCTCTCCCTTTAGGTTGAGCTGACCACCTAGTGGCGACTTTTAATGTTACACTGCAGAAGGGAGTAGAACAGGTGCAGTGTAAACCTATATCCTACAGGAGTTGGAGCAAAATCTCCTCCAAAGATATGATATCAGCGCTAATACAGGACTTAGTGAAAACAAAATTGCTGACAAAATTACCGCCGATAATGTTAATGTTTGGGTGATGGCAACAATCGACCAGGTCGCGCCAATTAAACCTAAATTCTGCACTAGAGCTAAAGCGTCTGCACCTTGGTTCTCGGATGAACTGAAAGACCTTAGACAAGTAGTGTCGGAGGCAAGAAAGAAAATGGAGAGCAAACTTTACTCCAGATGAGAAAGGTGAATATAAAGAAGTGATATTTATGGATAAGCCCTCTATTTTGTGGCTGCCAAATCCGCTCACTATCTCTTACCTCATGTACGCCGACGACTCAGATCTACATAAAAATCTCTCCCCCGAGGACATTTTCTCCCTGAACGAGGCCCTAAAACTGACAGTCCATTGGCTCACCGCCAACCAACTTAAACTTAACGCAAATAAAACTGAGTTTCTTCTAATCTCACCACCCAAAACCAATCCAGCCATCCGGGAATGGATCAAAGCTATCACAGTGCTAATAAATTATTTAGTAGTAGGAATTTCAGTGCACACCTTTGGCTACGCCTGGGGGGGGAATTGTAATGATTTTAATTAATCAAACAATAAAACAATGACTTGACAGTGCACACCTTTGGCTACGTTTCTTACTGAGTTTGATAATCACATTCTATTTAATTATGTGATCTCTTCAGCAACTCTATAAAGACCCTAATACTAAGGAAATATGGCAAGATTAAAATAGATTGAGATTCTCAACAATATTTGAATGTGCATAAAATCATGACTTGTTTGTGATTGATTTGATAACTATTTAAAAAGTAGTCTATTGTATAGTTCAATGCAAGGAGGTGAAATGATACACTCAAAACAGCCAATAGCACTCGGTGACACAACGAACACTCAATGGGGTGAGCCAAGATGTGATTGACAAAGCCTCAAGCCAATAGCTGGAAGAGGCTGGTCGAAAAGAGCCAATGGTTGAAAGGGGCGTAGCCAAGGGCACTGTGTATATTGTTAGCAGTGGGTTTGTTTGACATGCCTACAAACCTACACAAACAACTGTAAAAACACGACTCACACACATGATGACAGGTAAATGCATTCAGACATGGTTATCCGGGAAAACTGTACACCCGCAGGCACACACAACCACACGCAGGCATATACACACACAGGGACATGATGACAAGTACAGAGACGCATGAATACAAACACCCAAGAACGCACACATACACAGGCAGACACACATGCGAAGGCGAATATACACACGTTCGCAATTTACCTAAAAACACAAACAAGAAAACCAAACGCACAACGAAATTACACACCCGCAGAAAAACGACCGCACCCCCCAGGCACACAAAGACAGACATACAAAAATAAATACACGTCGGACACCAGCAAACTCCCCAGGCACTCGCGCAGACAATAATGCAAAAGGCGCACCATGCACAACACACAAATACATGGCTATATTCAAACAAAACACACAATAACTTACCGCGTTGTCATGGGCAGAGGCCGGTAGTGGTCGTCGCACAGCCCCGGGAGCCTCCGGGGCAGCTGGGAGAACTGCTCATTTCCAACACTGCAAGAGACGAGAGAACAGTTGAAGAAGTGGGCAAGAGTGAGACGGAAGTGCCGAGGGTCACAGCCTGCAGAGCACGCAGCCGGGATTCAATTCTACAGAAACAAGTGCCTACCCCTCCTGTCGGCTACGCCCGCCCTCCCCAGGGGCACAGCGCCCCCGATGAGTAGCGGATGCTGGGGGGTCGCGGCCCCTGGCCCCCGATGAGCTGCGGGGGTCCGCCTCCTCTCACCGCTCACGCCCTCTTCTGTTTTTCTGTTCTTTATGTGACCACAAGTCTTGCAGAGGAGGAAGTCTCTCTGCTGAGGCAGCCGGGTCCCTTCAGAGCGGTGTCTGCGGCTGGGGAGAGGCCTGCTGCTGCGGGGGCCCCACCAGGGGTCTGATCAGTGCAGGGGCCCGGGGTGCTGGACTCCCTGCTACAGAAGCAAGCACTCGTGGGGTGGGGCGGGGTGGAAGCGGTGTTATTTCTTGTGAAACCGCGGGGACTCTTTCGCAAGACTCTTCTTTCTGCTCCAGGCACAAGATCACATGGTGTCTGCCTCCAGAGCCAGAAGTTTAAAGCCGAGACTCTGCGCGCGTCACTGAAAAGTCACAAATGCCAAATATAGTTATTCCCCATTCTGGTGGCCCTGCGGTGTCCTTCGACTTCCTGTCCATTGACTCGAGCGAGGAAACAGCGGGCCCCAGTGCCGGCATACATGGGGCCTGGTGTCACTGCACCTGCTGCACTATTGGTAGCTACACAGGTCTCAAAGCTCCCGATTCCACCCGCCTTTCCCTCTCCCATCCCCGTGCCCCTTTAACCCCGCCTCGTGCGTCCCTGCCCCTTGTGATGTGTTTGTTTCTCTTACCTCATCTCGACTGGCGGTCCCAAAGGGGATCGCGCTGCCACACATGTTCTTTATATATTAAATGTGGTTGATTGGTTAATTAGGGGGTGGGGTTTTGTTTTTAATAAAAGGGTCCTGGTGCAGGGGCGGCTGGTGACATTTGAAAGTGGTGGGGCGTAAACTAATTTGCATATTGCAGCGAGCGTAGCGAGAGAGCGCAGCGAGCGAGCCCGAACCACCTTGCATCCATCCATACATCATTCATGCATCCACCCATCCATCCATCCACCCACCCACCCACCCATCCATCCACCCACCCACCCACCCACCCATCCATCCACCAATTCTGCATTCATCCTGCATCCATCATTCATTCATGCATCCACCCATCCATCCTGCATCCATCCATCCATCCATCATTCATTCATGTATCCACCCATCCTCCCACCCATCCACCCATCCATCATCCATCCTGCATCCATTCCTGCATCCATTCATGTGTCCACCCATCCATCCACCCATCCTGCATCCATCATTCATTCATGCACCCATCCATCCACCCTGCATCCATCATTCATTCATCCACCCATCCATCCATCATTCATTCATGCATCCATCCATCCACCCACCCATCCATCCACCCACCCATCCATCATCCATTCCTGCATCCATTCCTGCATCCATTCATGCATCCCCCATCCATCCATCCTGCATCCATCATTCATTCATGCACCCATCCATCCACCCTGCATCCATCCTGCATCCATCATTCATTCATCCACCCATCCTGCATCCATCATTCATTCATGTATCCACCCATCCATTCATCCACCCATCATTCATCCTGCATCCATTCATGTGTCCACCCATCCATCCACCCATCCTGCATCCATCATTCATTCATGCACCCACCCACCCATCCATCCACCCATCCATCCTGCATCCATCATTCATTCATGCACCCATCCATCCACCCATTCATCCACCCTGCATCCATCCTTCATCCATCCACCCATCCATCCACCCATCCAGCATCCATCATTCATTCATTCATTCATGCATCCATCCATCCATCCATCCATCATCCATCCTGCATCCATTCCTGCATCCACCCATCCATCCATCCATCCATCATTCATTCATGCACCCATCCATCCACCCTGCATCCCTCCTGCATCCATCATTCATTCATCCACCCATCCTGCATCCATCCTGCATTCATGCATCCACCCATCCATTCATCCACCCATCCTGCATCCATCCATCCACCCATCCTGCATCCATCATTCATTCATGCACCCATCCATCCACCCTGCATCCATCCTGCATCCATCATTCATTCATCTACCCATCCACCCTGCATCCATCCTGCATCCATCCTGCATCCATCATTCATTCATGCATCCACCCATCCATTCATCCACCCATCATTCATCCTGCATCCATTCATGCATCCACCCATCCACCCATCCTGCATCCATCATTCATTTATTTTTATGACCATATAACTTGCACACAGCTTGTCAGTGTTTAATACCAGTCTCGAACCTTGTACTCCAGCACCAATGATACATGATTAATATTAATTGTTTTTAAAAACATGTATTTATTCAACACCAATTTCACACCTTAGTCGGAACATCATTTTTATTTGTTTTTTAAAATATCTATTTATTTAACACCAAAGTAAGTCATGTATACATTTTTATGGTTCGATAAGAGGCTCGAACCTGGTTCCCCAGCACCAAAGTCGGCCGTGCTATCCGTCAGGGGTTATGTAACCGGGCTATGTAGTGACCAGCCAATCCTGTGCCAGGATTGGCTGGGGGGGCACCATGACTCCTCGCCCAGTCGCCCTGTGTAACCCTGGGGGCTGCGGCCCGCCCCCTGGTCCTCTCTCTAAGGGGGAATTCACAAGAAAACGATCTGCGCATGCGCGGGCATGTTTGTGCCCAAAAATACACTTGCGCAGCTGCAGCAGCCCGATCCTCCCCCCCCCCCCCCCTTGCGCACTCCGGGAAGGTCGGGTGTCTCCCGGTTTCCCGGCCGGCAGATAGCGCGATTTTTTAAAATAATTGTGTTTGGCTTCTAGTGACGACGTGGTGGGTCCATGGGGCTTAGTGGGGCTTCGCCCCTACGCCCCAATGGACGCACCGCGCCTGTGCAGCTGGTGTGGCCATGACAAGGAACAGTCTAACCTGTGTGTGGTTAATCATTACTTCCGACATTACATCTTTGGCGACGACGGTGGGATCCTGTGGTTGTTCTGCCGTTTTATTCCCGGTGCTGGTGTGGAGCTGCGGCGCTCCTCTGGGGGCGTTTGCATCCTGGCGTGCCATCTTGCCGAGTTCCTGTATCTGGGAGAGATCGGTGGCCTTAAATTGCTGTGGATAGTTAACAGCAGTGGTTTGTTTGTGTCACTTGTCAGCAGTCGAAATACCTTTACACAGGAAATATCTTTGTGGACAGTGATTTCTACGGAGAGGGCCAGAACTTCAAGGAGTTTGTGGCTGCCATCTGCATCTATGGATTGCTGAGTGGTATTGCATTCAGAGTTTTGGCCACTGTGATTTATATACAAGGGGTTCATAATGACAAACATACTCCCAGTGGAAAATTTCCTGTTGGATGGTCCACCATCTGCCCAGGCGGCCCGCTGGAAGGAGTGGGTGGACCGTTTGGAGAATTACTTTGATGCCAAGGTGGTGGAGGACCGGAGGCGTCCGATGTTACTACATCTTGGAGGGGCAGCGATTCATCGTTTGGGGCGGTCAGTGGGGGAAGGTACTCCACAGACCTATGACACTTTAAAACAAGCCCTGACTGCCAATTTTGAACCCATGGCAAACCCTGATTATGAGAGGTTCCTGTTACGTCAGGCTCGGCAGTTACCTGATGAATCTGTGGACATTTTCTTTGCTCGTCTGCGCACTCTGGCCAGTACCTGTCGATTTCCCAATGCTGCAGACGAAATTAGGGCCCAATTCATACAGGGATGTTATTCCAGCAAGCTCCGTGAAGCAATATTGAAGGTGCCAAATATGCCTATGGCTGACATGTTGACCAGTTGTAGATCCAAGGAGCTTTCGAAGGTCAGGGCCGCTCATATGGATGCTGCCCTTCCTTCAACATGCTGTAAAGGTGGAGCCGGTACACACTGTTTCAGCCAGGGTGTTTGATAAACAAAAGATGCAGCATCGAGGCAAAATGGAGCGACCCCGGACTTGTTATGGTTGTGGGGGTTCGTTTCCTCATAAAGGGATTTGTCCTACGGTTGGGAAGCGGTGCTCCAATTGCAATAAGTTGAACCACTTTGCAAAAGTTTGTCGTTCTGCTCCTGCCCAAGGGTCTGTTCCTTCATCATCTGCCCAGGTGTACTCAACTGTTCCAGATTTGGCGGAGGGGTATATGGATGCTGATGAGACTGTACACATTTTGCATGCTTTGCAACCTGGAGGTGCTGTACGGAGAGGTTTGCCAAAATGTTGTGTACTGGTGAATGGTCATTCGGTGCCTGCCGTGATCGATACCGGTGCATCCATTAATGTGATGGCTGAGTCCATGATGATGGGGCTGCCAATTATTCCTGTTTTGAGTGGGACTTTTACCAAAGTGTTTGCTTTTGGAGCTCGTGAACCTCTTCCACTGGTTGGTGTTTTTACTGCTGAGATTTCACATGGTTCTCATGTTGTGAACACGCTGGTGTATGTTACCAACACTGGCCAAGGAATGCTGTTGAGTTGCCGGACAGCCGAAAAATTACATCTGGTTGTTTTTGCATTGGCCATCGATCAATGGACTGTTGATGACTTGCTGGTCCAGTTCTCCCCATTGTTCGATGGCATAGGCTGTCTGAAGGACCGGATGATTAAGCTACATATAGATGAGTCAGTACAGCCCGTTGCGTTACGTCATCGGAGGGTGGCTTTTCATCTTCGGCCGAAAGTGGAGGCCGAATTGACAAAATTGGAAGAGGCTGATATTATTGAGAAGGTAGAGGGCCTGACTCCATGGGTGTCACCTATTGTGTTTGCACGTAAGCCCAAGCAACCTGGGGAGGTCCGTATTTGCGTGGACATGCGTTTGCCTAACTTGGCGATTAAGCGCGAACGGCACCTCACCCCTATTATAGTTGATATTGTGGTGGAAGTAAGCGGGTCTAGGTGGTTTTCTAAAATGGACCTTCGAGCTGGTTACCACCAGTTGCTGCTTGACCCTGCTTCCAGAGCGATCACCACATTCTCTACGCATGTGGGTTTACGGCATTACAAACGCCTTAGTTTTGGCATTTCCAGTGCTGCTGAGGTTTTCCAGGACACTATTCGTAGGGTCTTGTCTGGACTGGAAGGCGTAATAAATGTCAGCGATGATATTTTGGTGCATGCCCGATCTTGGATGGACATCTCAGCCACCTTTTAAGGTGTGTTTCAAAGGTTGCTAGATCATGGACTCACCCTGCATAAGGAGAAATGTGAATTTCTGAGGAATAACATTTCGTTCTTTGGTTATCAGTTTTCGCAGGATCGTGTGTCCCCTGATCCTTTGAAAGTGTGTGACATTCGGTCAGCCTCTGCTCCTGTGAATGTGTCTGGTGTAAGGAGCTTCATGGGGATGGTCAATTATTGTGGCCGCTTCATTCATGGTTTATCTGATCTAACGGCTCCTTTGCGGGAACTCACCAAGTCGAATGTTGCCTGGGACTGGGGCCCGGAACAGGAGTCTGCTTTCCAAGCTACTAAGCAGGCCCTATCTGCTGATACTACTTTGATGTACTTTAATCCATTGCTGGACTCTGAGCTTTCCGTGGATGCAAGTCCAGGTGGACTGGGTGCTGTACTTTCCCAGCGGCAGAGGGATGGTGAGTTGGCTCCAGTGGCGTATGCTAGTCGTGCTTTGACTGCCACTGGACAACGGTATTCTCACATCGAGAAGAAGGGCCCATTGCAGTGCATTGGGGATGCCGTCATTTTCATTTATATTTGTATGGCCAGCCTTTCGTTGTGTATACTGACCATAAGCCCCTCATTCCTTTGTTTATGGGTTCATCTTCAAAGCCTCCTCCCTGTATTGAAAAATGGATTTTGCAGTTGCAGGACTACTGTTTTACAGTGGTTTTTCGTCCTAGGGTTTTGAATCCCGCTGATTACCTTTCCCGGCACTTTCGTCCTGCTACTGTTGCCGAGGAAAATGATGAGGAGGAAATTGAGGAGTATGTGCGACTGGTGGTGGAACGTTCCAGGCCTCTCCCCATCTCTATGGAGGAAATTGTGGGTTCCACGGCTCAGGATGGGTGCCTTCAACTTTGCCTGTCTGCTGTTGCCACTGGGAAATGGACTGAGTTAATGCATTCCTCTAAATGTCGTACGGTGGATGCTAGATCTACCTTGGAATCTCTCTTTCAGGTGCGGGGTGAGTTGGCTCTTTCCCGGTTGGTGATTCCTGCCTGTCTTCAACAGCGTGTGGTGGATCTGGCTCATTTGGTTCATCAAGGGGTTGTAAAGGCCAAGTCCCGTTTGAGATCTAAGGTATGGTTTCCTGGATTGGACGCTCTTGTGGAGAATACAGTGTTAGGTTGTGTGCTATGTCAGGCTGCTGGGGGTGGGGATGCTCCAGCCCCCATCATCACAGAAGGGATCCCCTCATTCCCGTGGCAGAGGGCGAGTGCTGATTTCGGATGCTTACCTGATGGGCGGCATATGTTGGTGGTGGTGACTTTTCTAAATATCCTGAAGTGGAAATAATGGACACCACCACCGCATGTCGCACTATTCCGCTGTTTGATAAAATCATGGCGACTCATGGTTTGATCTCCGAATTGCGCACTGATAACGGACCCCCTTTTTCTAGTCATGAATTTTCGACATATTTGTAGACTAGAGGTATTGTGCACCGTAGGGTTACCCCTTTATGGCCTCAGGCTAATGGAGAAGCTGAACGCTTTATGCAAACACTTAATATGGCGATCAGGATTGCCATCACAGACCGTCAGGATCTGGATTGTGCTATATTTTTGTTCCTAAAGGAATATCGGATGACTCCTCATTCCACCACAAAAGTCAGTCCGATGTCTTTTTGTATGAATCGTCCCATTAATGATTTTGTACCCCAAATGGAGGCGAGTCCAGCAAAGTATGCAGCTGTGGCTGGGGAGCTGAAGAATCGGCAAGTGATGAATGATAAAGTGGCATTTCGACGTGGGGCCAAGCCCCGGACTTTTGTAGTTGGTGATCTTGTAATGGTGAAGACCCGGCATCGTAGGGGGAAATTCAGTTTACCCTTCGAGCCTGAGCCTTGGGTTGTGCAATCAGTTCATGGGACAAAAGTCACTGCTGTGAGGGATGGTTTGGTTATTTCACGTAATGTATCTTTCTTTAAATCATATCGAGCTCCTGTTGCTGTTCAGAACCATGGACATGTGGTACCATCGGATGCAGACTCTGTGTGTTCAGATGACAAATTTAATGATATGGGTTCGATACCACCTGTTGTTGCACTGGCAGACAATGTGACGTCTAGTCCACGTGGTGAATTTGCATCTGTGTCTCCATCTGATATGGAGTCTGAGCCTGTGCTTATGTCTCCCCCTACTGAATGTTTGTTACCCGAGTCTGATTCTCGACGACGGGGTGTGGGGTGGTATCAGTTACATCCATGTCCTGTTCGTTCTACACGTTTGAAGAGTTATGTAACATGCTTAAAATGAATATGTGTTTATGTTTCATTTTGTTGAATTTTTGAAGGAATGTGGTTTCTCTTACCTCATCTCGACTGGCGGTCCCAAAAGAGATCGCGCTGCCTCACATGTTCTTTATATATTAAATGTGGTTGATTGGTTAATTAGGGGGTGGGGTTTTGTTTGTAATAAAAGGGTCCTGTTGTGGCCAGGACAAGGAAAAGTCTAACCTGTGTGTGGTTAATCATTACTTCCGACTTCCGACATTACACCCCTCACTCGTCTTCAATCCCTTCTTTTCTTTCTCCCACCTCACGACCCTTATCCATCTGCTCTCTTCTCTTCACCTCTTCTTACTCCCCGAGCCCCTGTATTCTTCTCTCTCCTGAGCCCTTCCCTCCCTCAACGTCCCTTACCCCCCCTCTGTTCGCCCCGCCCCCTTTTCTCATCTTGTCTCCGAACTCCTTCCTGTCGCTCTTTCATGGACAACCCCATCGCTGCCCCATTCTCTCCATCTTCCCTGTCTCCATTTTATCTCCTTTACTGTCACTATTTCCCAGGGCACGAGTAGGGGGAACATGCGGGTGGACGGCGTCCACCCTGCCAAGAATTTGGGCTGTACTGAATAATGTGCTGAACTCGTCCCGTTGTAATTTCCAAACACCGGGACACTTTCATCAGCGCCTGCACGTCGTCTGCTTTACCTCAAACTCGCCATTTGCAACAACAGCACCCAACTGTGCAGAGTGCACATCTTTTACCACCCCCCCCAGGCAAGAATGACACCTTTACTGACCACCTCATGGAAATCATCACAGGCAAGGCCTCCCTTAACTCTAATGACATCTTCCTCGGTGACTTCAACTTGAATTGAATTGATGATTTGTAAAGCGCGTTGGCTACCCAGGGGCGTCCCAGCGCTATAGAAAAGAGTGAGTTGGGCTGGAGAGGCTGGAGTAAGAGAAGCTGAGTGAAAAGTTAGATTGGAATTTTGCTGAAGAGCCAAGTTTTTAATAGTTTACGGAAGGTGAGAAGGTTAGGTTCTGATCTGATAGGGAGGGGAAGGGAGTTCCAGATCCTAGCCAGGTTGTAAGAAAGCGAGCGGCCTCCACATCTGGCCTTCCTAATGCGTGGTACTGAGGCGAGGTGGGAGGTTGTAGACCTGAGTGGGCGGGAGGGTAGATAGGCTTTCATCAGGGGGGAGTTAATAGAGGGGCCTGTACCCCAGTAGGATCGGTGTGCGATGCACATGCTCTTAAATTCAATTCTGGATCTCACCGGGAGCCAGTGAAGATCCTTCAGTCTGGCTCTGACTGAAGTTCGGCGGGGGATATCCAGGAGGATTCTTGCCGCACAGTTTTGAATGACCTGGAGTCTGTTAAGTGTAGATTGTGGGGCCCCCAGATATAGGGCGTTTCCACAATCGAGACGGGAGAGGATCAGGCCTTGAACCATAATCCGTCTTGAATGGAACGGAAGGAGGGGGAGGATTTTGCGGAGAAGTCTCATCAGCCCGAAGCAGGTGGCAGCAAGCTTGGTGGCTTGGTAGTTGAAGGTTAGAGTGTGGTCGAGCCAGATGCCTAAGCTCTTGATTTGCTCCTTGGGTTGCGGGGGGCTTCCTAAGCAGAGAGGCCAGATGGGATTGATGGATTTCGAGATGTTATTTCCAAGGAGCATTATCTCTGTTTTGTCCCCGTTAAGTTTGAGACAAGAGCTAGACATCCAAGCAGCGACGGCTTCAAGGCAGATATGTAATCTGTGATGAGAGTTCAGGGGGGGGTCCAGTGCTACCACTAGCTGCGTGTCGTCCGCGTAGGTGACAATTTTCACCCCGAATGGGCGGACGACATCAGCTAGGGGGCGTAGGTAGACATTAAAAAGGGTAGGGCTCAGGGAGGAGCCCTGAGGCACTCCACAAGTGAGGGGTTTACTGGCTGAGGTGAAGTCCCTTTCAAAGACCTGGAAGGATCTATCCGTAAGGAAAGACCTCAGCCAAATGAGTGCTGTGCCTGACACTCCTATTTTGTTAAGCTGGTGAAGTAGGATGTTATGATTGACAGTGTCGAAGGCGGCACTTAGGTCGAGTAGGACGATGGCTGTGGACCCGCCATCGTCCAAGATCCTCCGTGCCTCCTCCGTCACTGCAATAAGTGCAGTCTCCGTACCATGACGGGGCCTGAAGCCGGTCTGAGAGAGGTCTAGTATGTTGTTGGCTTCCAGGAAGTCAGTGAGAATGATGTTTACATGCTTCTCGAGAAGTTTGCTAAGCCATGGCAGAAGGGATATAGGTCTATAGTTAGCGGGGTTGGATTGATCCAGATTGGGCTTTTTTAATAGAGCTCTAACCATTGCCCTTTTCCATGGAGGTGGAACAGTACCAGTCTGGAGGGATGAGTTGAGCAGGTCTTGTATGGTGGGCGAGATGAGATGGGTTATCTGGGTGAGAGCGCTGGGAGGAGCTGGGTCGATGGGTGATCCAGATTTAATCTGGCTCATGAGTTTTTCCAGTTTGGTAAGTTCTAGTGGGGGAAAGCTATTGAGAACGCAGGAGGGAGCCGTCATGTGGTCTATGTTGACGGAGTCTGAGATCAGGGTAACGGTGGGGGGAAAAGAGGAGTTGATGGTTTCTATCTTTTGGTGGAAATACTCAGCTATTTCCTCGCAGTGGGTCTGAGTGTTATTGTGATGTTTTGGGGCCTCAGGAAGTTGCAAAAGGGATTTTGCTATCTGATAAATCTCCCTAGGTTTGGAGGCTGCCTTCTCGATCTTGAGTTCAAAGTATTTAGCCTGAGCTAGATGGATATTTGCTTTGTAGTTTTTGATTGCCGTTCGATAGCTTGCTTTGTCTGCTGGAAGGTAACTGAGGCGCCACTTCCTCTCGAGTCGTTTACAGACACGTTTGGCCTCACGTAGATCACTCGTATACCACGGGGCTGTAGGATTGCCCCTTTTAGGATGGGAGTTTTTTAGTGGTAGTACTGTGTCTAGGGCACTGCTGATCCAGTTGTTGTAGTTCTCATTGTCTAGAGTGGGAGCGGAGGTGTTAATGGGTTTAGTGCCTTGAAGGAGATCCTGCCACTCAGTTAAAGGGAGTTTGGACCAGTTGCGGGAGCGTTGAGTTGTCGGGGGTTTGGGGAGGAGGTGAAGGGGCAGGGTCCAGGTGAGTGGGATGAGGAAGTGGTCAGACCAAGGAAGGGGGGAGGGAATTCCAACATGGAGGTTTTTGCAGTTGCTAAAGACCGGGTCTAAAAGGTGTCCTTTTTGGTGGGTGGGCCCAGTAACGCGTTGGTGTAATTCGAGGGCGATTAGGCTAGAGGAAAGTTCTCTGGCTATAGAGTCATTTGGGTCGTCTAGGTGGATGTTGAGATCGCCTAAGATAGTAAAGTTGGCAGAGCTGACTGCAAGATTTGCCGCTATTGAGGCGAGATCCGAAAGAAACTGTCCTTGTGGTCCTGGCGGACGATATATAAGTATACCCGAGAAGGTATGTGTGGCGCTGAATTTTATAAAAAACGGAAGGCATTCACAGTCCGGAAAGTTTATAGGGGTGCTAGTAACAACGTAATCTGATTTATGGATTACTGCCAGGCCACCGCCAATACCCTTTTTACGGTCTAGGCGAAGTAGTTGATAACCGGGTGGGAGCGCTTGAACCAGATCAGGTTCAGAGTGTTCCTGAAGCCACGTTTCTGTGGCGAAAAGAACATCTGGGCTCTTCTCCTCCAACAATAAAGCGATTTCCGTGGAGTGTTTGGGGAGTGAGCGGCAGTTGAGCAGTAACATCAGAATTGATGTGGGTTTCTTTGTACTGTGGGTAAAATGAAATCCACACTGATTACGAGCGGGGTGCTGGATAGCCGGGTCCCACGTGTGTAGGCAGGGTGAACTAACTGTCTGGTTTAATTGGTGTAGGAGCTGTGGGTGGTAGGTGATGGGCTGGCATGTTGGATGAGCAGGGGGGGTGGCCCCTGGCCCCGGTCGGTCGCGGACGGGCGCAGACGGGCTTGCCTTAGGCGCGCCTTCGGCGCGCAAACGTCGCCCCCGCTGCGCTCGTCCGCTGCGCGATCGAAATATGCACATGATTTATACTGCTCCGGGGTTGTGGGTCGAAGGGGCGTGGCCTAGAAAGGGGCGTGGCCTCTGCTCGTGGTGAGAGGGCGCGAAGGGGTATTGGCGACCAGCGTGCTGCGTCAACGCTGGCTCCGCTGCGTCTGACAACTAGTTTCCCCAAGTAAGTGAATTTAAAAACACAAGTATTCTGTGACAGTCAAATTCTTAAAAACACAAGAAATCTGTGATAACAATTTTAAAAAATAGTGCCTCGCTCCCGGCTTCCGCCTCAGGAGCACAACTCTCAGCTTTTGCCGGTAGGGCTGTAGTAGTTGTCAACAATAAGTGTTTCAGGATTTCGAGTGAGGAAGTTGTGTTTGAGGTTTTTTTCTAGCGTGTTTAGAAAGATTGGGGGGTACGGAATGCACCAGGAGTTGGGACCATGTTTAGATAGAGAAAGGTCCTGGGAGGGATATTGAGAGGAGGCATGTTAGGCAAAGGAGCATGTAGGAGAGAGGAGAGTCAGATAGTCACGTGAGTAGTCAAGGGAGGGCCGTGGGTAGAGGCTATGGAGGGAAGAGAACTTGGAAAGGGAGGAGAGGAAGGATGCGATGTTGGGAAAGGGTAAGGGGAGGATTCGGCAGAGGAAAAGAACAATGAAAGGGAATGTGAGATGATATGAGAGAAAGGGGCCAGAGTCAAGAGAATATGAGTTAGGTAAAGTATGAAGGAAGTGAGCAGATTAAAGTCCAGCGAAACAAACAATCACATCACCGCTACACATGGGGGGAGCAGTATTAAAGCTATGTTGAAATATCCCCAGCAAAGCAAAAATCAATCCCCGCAAAGCTACGTAAGGTGAGGATCGCTAGGTTCAGGACCAAAAGTATTGGGTCATCAAGCTGCACATATTCTCAAGTTGGATGCATTGTTAAAATCAGTCCAGCGAATCAGACAATCATAGCACAGATACACAAAAGGAGCTCATAGGAAGATTGGCAGTGGAAGATAACTATAGGGGTAAGAAACATATAAGACCTATAATAACTGCTGCTAGTTCGAAACATCAAAAGTAAAAAACATAAAAAGCATATGAGGGGCAGATCGAAGATTTAACAGGACATGTAGTATGTGTATGAGATTAGTAGTGCGTTAAATTCTTCATACAGTTTTTGTATGGCCTGCCATAGACAGTCCAATTGTTAGCATAGGGGTTAAAAAAAGGAGAAAAAAAGATAAAAGGGGGATAGGTAAACAGGTGAAGAGCTGTTATGATAGCAATATGAGGCCACGGACAATAGTGCAGTGAAAAACATCAGACATAATGCATAAACAATCAAAAATGTCACAATAAGATCACTATAAAGTTGTTAATAGTAGGTCATGGGCCATTAACACAAAATAGAAGTGGCTGTGATAAGATTATATAAAACATATGGGGGTAGGGAAGGAGAGCTGGCAAAACTAGTCAGATGAGAGAAAAACAACAACAATGAAGGACGAAGTTCAGGATAAGACCACAAGGTGGCGCCCCCGGTTTAAGGAAGGAATGGATCAAGATTGGTGCAGTGAAAGTTTAGAGGAGATAGTCATCGGATAGGGGTGTTGTTGTTGACGAAAAGAGTCTTCAGACCCTAACTCGACGCCATTTTGCCAGGCTTTCTGGTGGTGGGCATGTTTAGATCCAAAAACATCCCTAAAGTTGGTAACAGTGCAGAAATAAGTCAATCTCTTACTGTCTGTGCAGATACAGTGTAGGTACGGTCCTCCAGTTCTGGATCGGCCAGTGGTTCGCAGCCCCTGCCCAGTTAGCACATGGGTCTAGACTGGGGGCAAATCAGACCAGTCACTAGCGCTAGATGAGTTAAATGGGTTTAACTCCCAGTGTACCCACTACGACGTGGACAGTGAGCAAGCCCAGTTCAGTGAATGCTCACATCAGTGAGTGATAGATTTGCCTTTCCATAGGATCGGGGTCATGAAGCTCGGGGACATTGGTCGATCCCAGGCTTACTTTTGGGAGGAAGAGAGACAAGCAGTGTCTCCATCATGGGGGTCGAGGGGAGCAGGGAACACGGCACTGCGACGCTACGCCACTAAGCGGAGAGGCAGTTTCCTCTCTAACCTGCTGGCGATCACCACGAGCCTGCAGCCAGAGAGCTCAGCCGAGGCACCTCCATGCATATCTCAGGCCCTCCTCCTCAGCGGGGGCGCTCCGACGTGTGAGCGCTCCTGCCACAACCGCTGGCAGAGTTAATCTATGCCCCAGGCGTCCGCAGTAAGCACAAAGGATGAAAAACTTCATGGGCGGTATCAGGACCTGAGCACCTCAGCCGCGATGTGGGGGGCGGCCGGGTGAAAACGGCCCAATTCACTTCACCGCTTAGCCTGGGAGGCTTAATTGCACGGGACTCAGTGCACACGCAGATGAGTATAAGGATCCCACAATGCCAGACCTCATCAGCCCTCCAGGGTCGTTGTCCTTAGAATTCGTGGCAGCAGAATCACCGGAGCCTTATCAGCGCTTCAGATCTCTGATAGACCCGGCGCTCGAGCAGGAGCAGATTAACGATACCCCATGGGCTGGAAAGGCCTCGCATCTCATTCAGGTTTGCAGCATTCCAGGGCCACATAGGCAGTGACGGCCTTGTTCCTCGTTCCGTCCGTCAGCAGCAGCATCAGTCCAGGGCAGTGTTGCAATGGCAGGAACTAAAGGTAAGCCAGATGCCGCTGTTAATTCTATCTTTGCAGGAATTCAGACGGAGGGTTGTGTTCCAGGCAGGTTCTTTGTCGGTTTCCGGTAGGCACACAGGCTGGATGGGGGGGCATACAGAGGGATATTTACCCGAGGGTGATCCCTTGCCACGGAGCTTCGTTACAGAGCTCCCTCTCCAGCGGCCATCTTGCAAATGCACAATTTCAAAATTTTCAAAACGTTTCAAAACTTGCATTGAAACGATCGTAAGGACCCTAAGGTCAACGCCATCAGAGACTTCTTGGCCGACCAAGCCCATACCCAGGCCTGCTCCCTCCGTACTCACTCAAAAGGCGCCACTCTAGACTGGATCATCGCTAAGGAATCAGCGGTCAAACTTATCTCTATTGACCCTTGTGATTGGTCTGACCACCACACTATCATCTTCCTGCTGCCTGGCACCCATAAAACATGGACACCACAGCCCGTGATCCCCAAACGATGGCTTACAGACACCAAGAACCTTGATCACGGGAAACTGGCTGCGTGCTATGAGACCGACTTCCCCCGCCCCTTAGTGCCCTTCGGTCAACAACCTCGCGGATCATTATTCCTCAACTATATCTGACATCCTCGATGACTTTGCTCCACTAAAACTAAAAAGAACCCAGATCAAAGACAGGAACCCCTGGTTCAACGGATCCCTCAACAAGGAGAGGAGATCCCTTCGGCAGACAGAACGAAACTGGAAACAGCACCCGTCAGCAGCCCATCTAAAACTTCTTTGCCAGTCCAGAAGTGCATACAATAGGAAAGTCCGCAACTTCAAAAAAAAATCTTCAAAACAGAAATTGAGAACACTAAGAATAGTTGGAAACTGTATACAAAGACGTGTCTGGTGGTCGTTATCGCACTCCAAATAGCTAGTGTTTGTATTAGTTCGTTCTTGTGGGTGGTGCTGTCGAAGTATGGCCCACTGTGCTCTGGGCCATACTTTTCTGATACCAGTGGTGTCTCAAGTGTATTTAAGACAGTGTTTTCAGGAATTTTGACACCATTCAAAGCCATCCTTGGTATTTTTCCAGACTTTGTCCATTCCATCTTTGGCCGACTTCCTCTCCTTTTGGGACTAGTGGCAGGCATCCTATTTTTGATCCTGTTATTTCGCTATGGCAAACCATGTCACAGACAAAACACCTGCGACAAGGGAAGAAACGATCCTAGCCATTGGTTACCGGGACCGCATAACTAGAGTCCTTGGAGTAGCACGGCTACGGGACTTGAACATGACTTGGTTTCTTTCATTTAGACCAATGTGGCAACGTTGTGTTATGCCTGTATTAAGGTGCTTGCTATGCGGCGAAGAATGCGTGTTGGACACCTGTTTGACACTACAATCGGATGTGCCATTGGGTGCAGAAACCTTGTTGGGTCCGGTAACGGCTCATGCATTGTGCTGCCCCCAGCGGCTACCTATCCTGATGACGGCATTCGTGGAGACTTCACCACTACGATTGAGGGGTAGTGAAGTACGAGATGAAAGCAGCATCGATCAGGTACGACCTTCAGTCAGCTATGCTGATCAAAACATCAATGAAGGCAATCATGCTCATGAATGCATGGTAACAACTTTTTCAGACTTAGTGGAACTTTCGCAAGAAGCTGTTGACAGTTTTTTCAACAGTCTAAATGATCTGATGTTTTCACCAGAGCAGAAGGAATGACTTTGAGCGAGCTAGCACACGGAGTTCCCTGCAGACTTGAATTTGGCCTTCAACTTTAAAAGTAGAGCAATAAAATGGAACAATTTATTTTTCCTCTCACCTCCCTCAATTCCAAAATATTTACAATTTTTTGGGACACTTATCTTCTGCTTAAAGTAGACATTATTCTTAGAGAACTGAATTTCTATTTTAGGTAGTCAAGAGACATTAGCTACCCTCTAGCATTTTCATACAAAACTTTATGATTGTGATGAAATGGTCTCGCACTTTTCTTCTGTATTAAGAGCCATTTCATGTGTAGTTTTCGCATTTATTCATGCTGAGTTTGAAATATGCGTTATATGTTTAGCATTGTTATACTGCTTATGCATACAGTACATGTGATTGTGTTTCGTATATTTCATAATTCCAAATTTTCAGAATGCATATGAATGTATTTTGGGGTGGTACGGTATACACAAACGCTACTAGTTTCACTATGCCTAGATTTGTAAATATGGACATAGTCTACGTGGAGTGGGTGTGATGTATTTCTATAGGTACTGTATCGATTCCCCTATTCCTGACCCTGGTGTGGTTAATAATTAACTAGCAGCCATCCAACGGTGCAAAAACCGTTATCTGATTAAGCCACACCACGGCACAGAAGCGCGTTATCTGATTAGGTCATAACGCATGCCATCTAATTAGACAAGCGATATTCCTCCAGCCCCTGATAAGGAATACGGAGTTCTCAAAACAAATCAAACCTACAGCGACCTGGGAAATTCCCGTAGCCATTGTTTTGATTTCACCGAGAACTTCAGTAAAAGAATGTGCGAACGAACCCGTTCGTATGACATCCTTATTGACGTATATATGTCCATCCTTACGTCAATCTCGGCACCTTTAAGGTATAAATATTACCGACATTGCCTTAAGCAAACACACGCGGTGGTGACGAGATTGGAGCAGCGAGACTTGCCGAGGAGCCCAGCAGAGAGCGAAGCCCACAGGCGCTGCCCCGCCTTCCTGACGCGCTGAGAACGAGACGCTGCCTTTCTCCTGCCGAGAAATCCAGCTCCGGCGCTTCCAAGCAGCTGGAATATCAAGACCTGGGATAAGAGATACCAGCCCTCCACCATTCTAGATCTCAGGTACAGAACTGAATAACCCCTTGCAGAGAATTCTTGAGTCAGTCCCTTGGCAAAACAAACTTAACTTAAACTGCTACTTATCTACTCCTGCCCACGTATTAGGCTTAGGTCAGGTGCACTGGGGTAGGCGTGGTTAGAAGCACCAGTTGAGTACGATTAGTCAAATGTATATATGTATGTATCTATTTTATCCATTTTAAAGTATCATATGGCTCAGAAACCATATCAATGTTTTTTCAGTATTATTTTATAACTCTGTCTTTACTGTATGCACTTTACTTAACTATAAGTATTGCAACAATAGCGATTCATTTCTCTTGTACGAGAAAAGAGACTGATCAATAAATACCATCTTTTATTGAACACGCCCGTCTCTTCCTTTTCTCTACAATCTGGTGAAACTAAGAATGTACCGAACTGACTGAGTAAAATAAGTTGTTTTCACACGACTCTAGAGATACACTCTTGATTAGGGGAGAGCAAAGTTGTCATGTTCTATGGTTGTCAGAAACTAAATCCCTTCTTGTCTATCCAGGGAGGTTAAAAACCTCCTTGCCTATTCGAGAAAGTTTCTAGTGAACTCTGAGCTAGCTGGCAAACACAAAACTTTAAGTCTAATATCGTCGGTAGAAGACCTAGTTAACCTCTGCCCTAGGTCTATACTATTGAAGATATTATTCCAATGCGCAGAGCCTATTGGGATGATAGGAACTACACTACAAGACCGGCATGGATGTTGAAGCTACTCAATCACAGAGAAGAGCCACCAAGGCCAGTCAGTGTTGCCAAGTGAAGGATCCCAACCTACAGATCGGAGCATCGGTTGTCATGAAGGACAAACATCCTGGGTGTAAGTTTCAGACACTATTCGAGACTGAAGTATGCGAAGTGATTAAGACTGATGGAACCTTGGTCACAGTACAAAGAGGTGATTGACGGGTCACCAGAAACATCTTATGATTCAAAGAGGGGCAGCTTCCATAGACTTCTCGGGAAATGCTGCTGCAGAAAATGCTGCAGCCGAAGAAGAGTATCCCCTGACCCCCCTACCCCGTGAGGTGAAACTTCACGAGCATCTGAAAGGGCAAGCATGAGCAATAACCTCACCCTCACAGGAGCAACTAAGAAGTTATTAGAGAAGAATGGAGGCAGCACCAAGTATAAAGTAAAACAGGACCACGTAGCCTAGGCTGTCCTAAATATGAAAAAATAAACAGAAAATAAATTTTTTGATACTACGTGGTCCTGTTTTACTTTATACTTGGTGCTGCCTCCATTCTTCTCTAAAGTCTTCATCTGGAATTCCAGTGGGACCGAACTGCAGCAGGTCCTGGAGGTTGTCAGCACAACAAAGACTGAATATTTTGAGGGACGTCGGAAAACAGAGGTGCTGATTGTCTGATCCGCTGTGGAATATTCTTCTTTGCAACTAAGAAGTTACCTGGCCGGGGAATGAACTGGCCTTTGGCCAAACCCGGAGCCCTGTCAGAGACTAAAAGACGTTATCTGTCTGGCCTGAGCGAGCTGATTTTCTTTTTTACGAGAACATTTGAAAAGATGGGAGAGATGTAGAGTACCATCCAGCCTCTATACTACAAAGTATCCAGTTCCTCACGCTGAGGACCATGTTCAGTCTGAGGTGTTAAATAAACTGGCAGATGATCGCTTGAGGCCATTGCCAATAATATCCTAGGAAGCTTGATTCCGGTCCAGAGAAGGCATGGCTTGGCAGTTCGGGCTGGACTGTTCCCATGAGGCACAGGGTCAGACTGATTTGCATATGGCCATGTCTGCACTGGGGTGGCAGAGTGGGCTAAAGAACGTGATGGATTAAACCCAGATCTGTTGACTTGGTGTTTGATTGGTTCAGATGCTCCGTCCATCACCACCCCCTTTTGTACCGCATTGCCAATAATAGAGCCACAGTGAGCGTGTGTATTTTTGGAGTGTCCTGTGTGGTGAAGCCTAACTTCATACCCCAGGCCTAACCAGCCTGCTACAGATGAGTCAGAAGAAAAACTGCCAGAACCTGTAATGCAACATGGCATCCACAGCTTTAACAAAGAAGAAGTAAGCAGTAGGTAACGTATACAGAGAGAAACTGCATGTGCGCTGGAAACTGAGGTAGCCTTTATGCTGTGTTTATGAAGCAGGCCGCCACACTTGTGAGTGCATTCAAGGCGTGCTGTGGAGCTCGACATACTGTGGGCGCTGTTCACCAGAGCTGCCTCCTAGCGCTATAGAGGGGTGCCCACGTGGATGTTTCGGTACTCCGAGAGAATGAGCCGGTGTCAGTCTGTGCCTGAGGATCTGCACCACGCAGACACCCATCCTCATCTTCACCGGAGGTTCGCTCAGTGCAAGCGAACGCCACCGCCCTCACCTTTTAACTTTCGTTGAAACTGTTTTTTGTTTTACTGTACTCTTCTTATCGCTATAAATGAGATAATTACAATATGAGCACCTACTGCATGTTTAAGGAATCACAGTGATTAAATACTACAATGTTAGTATGACCGTTATACCAGTCACTGGAGGAGTATTTTAGCAGCTCTTTTGGCAGGAGTTCCCTTGCATGTCGCTGTACTGTCATTTAATTCTAAGTATGACATAAACAGGCTGTATAGTTCTGCACATTGACTTTGTTTGTACACTGATAATACTTGTAAAGCGCTCTGATACCCTCACGGGTCAAGTTCGCGCTCTATAAAACTCTAATATAAATGAATCCAAAATGCGGCAACTCCCTCAGGAGTGACGTCCCTCCGAAGCACTCATGCGTATTATTTTCATCTCATATATTCAATAAAGTTCTTTCAACAAGGGTGATGTTATTGTTCTGTTTATTTCTTATGTTATGTTAGATGCGTGTTATTCATTCATAAAACGATTTAAGAATTTCATTTCGATTATGCCCAATGCATTTCGGGCATGTGCCCTTCATCAGGGGACTTATAAGTCCTGTGAAATAATACAAGCAAGATGTGGGTTCATTTAACAAGGGTTGCATACGTATTCAAAAACATGTTATTAAATCATACATGTACTTCTCTGAAATGACATAAGGTAGGACTAGGAAAGACAGTAATATTAATGTTTCAAACGTTGCTCCTTTAGTCTGTGGAAAAGTAAATTTTGCCATGTTCTGTGTCCCCACGTGTCATCCATCATATGTTATGTGTGCATGACCAATATGCATATGTATTCCCCATGTCCGATTCAAGACGCAATTACAGTTGTGTCCACCTCTAGTATGCCAGTTTCCAGTCCTCGTGAATACTACGAATATCAGGCCTATGTAAAGCTACGTTGCCACGTTTCCCAGTGTGCACGTTATTTCATTATAAAGTCCCCGTTTCCAGGCCTCAAAAGGGCCTGGACATCAGATTCAGCTCCTGTCTCCTGAAGCCTCGCTGAGGAGCGATACAGCCCCCACCTGTATCCTCGACCCTTCACTTACTTCCTGCCTCGCAGTGCCCGGTGCAGCTTGGCTCTGCCTCTGAGTCTGCCAAGAGTATGTTATAGTTCCTGCTATCAGTTCAGTCCTCCTTCTCTGCATTCCTAAGCTACTGAACTGCATCAATAGTTTCCGTCATTGTCTAGCCTTCGCGTCTCCATGTTAGAGAAATACTGTATTTAATGGTCATTTAATATTCCTCATCACGCAATACATGTAGAATAATGCATGGTCCAGTCTTAGAGTCAGTTAGCTTTTCCCCTCATGACTTCTAGTTTATATCAACATGTTCCCTAAACATCAGATACTAGATAGGGTTTAGGTACATGTCGCTCCGACCCTCCAGACTTTAGTCTCTGCTCCTAGCACAGAGTTCATAGCCCCCAGCTTCTCCTAGTAATACGTCATTGCCAGTTTACGCGCACCACCAGGTTAGAGGTCCCGGCTCCTTAGGTAGCCCCCTCCTATGTTTCCGCCCCATTCATGACATATTCTGTTACGTTTGCATCACATGTCTATGTATACTCCCAGTTACACCTACTTTTACTGTTATCTTTCGCGACTGCTACGCGTCACGCCTTCTGCTCCACCCACTGCTACGCCTATTACAATGTAATGCTATGTGTTCGCGCTATGTATATATGCCTGTGTATTGTTATTAAAAGTTAGCGCGCTCATCCCAGACCCAGCCCCGGCAGCTGCCGGGCCACTCTAGCCCTGCCATTCTGTTCCTATGCAGGTTGTCCTGATCCTGTCCTTATGCTGTAATAAACCTGCAGAAACTCCTACTACCTCGAATCTTGACTCTTATTTTATTGAGCTATCTGTTATGATTTATGCCTAGTCAAAAATAGGGTATTATTTATTTATTTACCACATAATGGCGCCCGAATAGGGACTTGCCCTTTCCCCACGCGTCGGTGAAGCCACGCCGACCCCCTGACCCTCTGCAGTCGTGACGGAACCATACCGTGCACTGGCAGATATTTCTGCTTCAAGTATCCCTCAGGCCCACGGAGGAGACGGAGGAGGCGGTCCAGCATCCGAACGAGACGGTGGAGGAACGCGGCGAGTCCCGACCAGAGCCCAAGCCGAGAGTCCAAGGTCCGAGGTATCCGGAGGCCCACCCGTAACTGAAGTCCGAAGTCCGAAGTTCGTCGTCGTAGCAGTCCAGTCCCGTCCAAGGCCTTCCGTTCCGTGCTGCCCGGTGAGTACCATTGCTGGGGTAGTATCTAGACAGGGTCAGTCTAAATTGACTCCTGGTCCGTGGGTTGGTGGTACCCAGACTCACAAACGAAGTGTTCACCTAGGTGGATACGGGTCTTGATGCGTTCCTTTATGGGACCGGTATGTTCCGTACTGTTACCGCAGTGCATCCAGTAATTCTAGTCTGTTCCGTTCTCGAGAAAATTCTTGTATTTCTGCTCTCAGTATTCCAGGTAATATTCTGTTCAAACTGTTATTTATAATGTTCTTCATGTATTTGAATGTTGTGGTATGAGTGTGACGTGATTTCGTGTTTATTGTGTATTGTATTGTGTCCAGATTACAGTTCAGTCATGCCTATATTTTCCAAGTTACGTCAGATAAAAACTAGAAAGGGTTTATTAGAGGAAGCAGTTCCTGTTCCGCCTAGGGACAGTCCAGGTCACTTTATGTATCAGAAACATGGCATAAGCGCCATATTGTATCTAGATTTATGGGTAAGTTATACCAAACAGTTAGAAGAAAAGTATAGATGGCCCGTATCGGGTACATGGGATGCCGAATGTATCATGCGAGTAGAAGAAGCATTATGGAAAAAGAAAGCCAGACAGTCACAGAAAGATGCCATCGAGTTATGGCGCAAGGAAGCTCATAAAAGAACCGAAAAGGAAGTCAGAAAGTCAGAGTTAAGTAGAGAATCCCAAGAACGAGCTCAAGAAAGAGAATTAATCGAGATAGGTGAACGAGTCAAAGCCGAACAGTCAGACAGACAGAGGCATGCCCTTATTAGGGGTATGTATCCTCTTCTTGCCGAGGGCTTGCCAAAAGCGACCCCAGAGGCATCCAGTAATTTCCCGCCACCATTAGTTCCGACCAAGCTACGTCACAAACCGACCGCAGCTGATATTTTTATTTCGTCCTATTTGGACGACACAGTCCCAGAATATGCAAATCCTGTTCGCACTCCGCCAGTCCCTGTAAATCAGGCACTTCCTACCCCTCTAATTTCCATTTCCCACTCTGCCAGGACGTAGAGCCTCAGTAGACGACTCCAGTTTAGGGGCCGCAGGAGGAGGTCCTCCTCAAACCCCGCCGCCACACAAGCGTTTAACGTTAGCCGAATTACATGCACAAGCGTCACAGCGTACGCCTAGACATCAGACTGTTGCAGAAATAAGAAAATCCCTTGCCGAATGTTGCTATGATCCAGTCCCAGGCGAGGATAATATGGTTTTATATTCATTTCGCGTAAGAAAGGTGGCCGAGTATCTAGTCACCTTACCGAATATGAAAGAAGATCTAGACAAAATATATCGTTTCATCCGTACAGGGGATGATCCAGAAAGTATTGGCGAGGCCATGTCTCAAAGGAAAGCCGAGATCCAGCTCATGATATTAAAGTTCCTGATCAATTGTCTAATAAGAGAACAAGATTACCCGTCTAAAGATTCTGCCGAAATGAGAATCCTGACAAGGTGGAGTGACAATATAGCCGAGGGTAAGCACAAGACCGTCGGTGCTATGGAGAGTATGTACAAGAAAATCCGTAAAGAGATAATAAAGATACACGAACAACGTAAAGCAGCACAAGTAAGCGAGAAAGAAAGTATCTCTGATCCTGAAGAGGAAGACGAGAATCCTGCCAGAATAGCGTATGTAGGAAAATCTAGATTTCCAGATCGCCATTTACGTCTAGAACACAAGTCTATTTTCCGTCATCCAGCACCAGAACAAGGTTCTCTAGAACAAGTATTTCAAGCTACCGATCACATTCTGAAATCACGAATCGGTTATAGTGAATTAAGTACTATGCATGAACAAGAACTAGCCCGATCAGCAGTCCGATGGATTACTGATTCTACCACTTTTCCAGACGAAATAGTGGCACAAATGTTTCTGAAACTGCCCCCAGCCGAGCAGCGACTGGTGGGTATGTATATGATTCAGCACCTCATTACTTTGTATGAGGGTCAACACTCTGATCCAGGTCCGTTACATGATGTCCTGAACGAGTTACTCCAGTACAAGTGGAGAGGTCTAGGTACCGATTTAATTAGTGTCATTCTAGAGCAGCGCCACAAATATAGAACGTTTCTGAACCCGCATTTTGTTCATGTCTCACCCCCAGAAAGTAAATCATTTTACATAGACAGACAGAACCCGTTACGAGAAGTCCACCCAGTCAGAGGAACGGGTGGCGAAATGCAACGAGTGTTTGTATACACTCCAATATCAAAGATGGAACTTCTTGAAATGAAGAAATTAATTCCCTGTCATGACAAAGATCCAGCAGGGTTCCATAGAGAATTAAAAGACATGCTCCGTATGGGAGAATACACTTACCCAGATATCATTAAAATGTTAAAGGTCCTGTTGCCCGCAGGGGTATATGAAAAACTAAAGGAAAAAGAATGGGAGGTGGGAGAGAAAAAGATCGATTGGACAGCTCTAGAAGCTGAAGACAAGGCACGAGTACCAGGTACCGGTCTTGGAGATAAATGTAAAGAGTTACCAGAATTATTGATACAAGTTTTACCCAGATTATTGACAACGAGAAAGGAAGACTGGGATGCAATCTCAGCCTGTAAACAGAAACAAGATGAAGATATTAGTGATTTTTATTCTAGATTTGAAAAATGTTTCAGTATCAACAGTGGTCTCAAGACAAGTAGTGAGTCATACCCTCACCTCTTCGTTACTAAATTAGTCGAGAATTCAAGTCCACAAATTAAAAATCGAGTTTTGAAAGTCGAAAGTACCTGGCAAGCTAATACTCCGTCCCAGATGCTCCAGATGCTTCAGTATCACCAGAACAGAATCAGGGAAGAGCAAGAACACGAAAGAAAACGTATGAAAGACACGAAAATGAAAGTGCTAGTTGCACAATCTGTTCCTCAAGACAGTCGGAAGAGGGGTCCGAATCAAGCCAGTCATCCTGCAGCTCCCGTTAAAGGGAACTGAAATTATTGTAAACAGCCAGGTCATTTTATAAACGAGTGTGCAGTTCTGAAACACAACATAGCTACTGGTAAGACTAAAGAAAGACCACGTCCGCCTAGACAAGAACAAGCTTCACAGATTCCTCAGTCACAGAATGCACAACAGACAGTTACAGCACCGCAGCCTATTGCTGCAACACAGCACGTTACATCGCAGATGTACCAGTATGCACAGTCTGAGTATCCAGAGTACCAGCCATATTCATGAAACAGCCTAGAGAGGGAGGTAGGCTTGCCTCTCATCGAGATACCTGTAGATCAAGAAGGTCCCTATGTTCACAGTCAAGTATTAGGGAAAGACAGAAAGTTTTTGATTGATACAGGGGCAAGTAGGACCACAATTAGTCATGCCGAAGTTCCAGGGGCTCCGCTCTCAGGCTCAAGAAATGTTTCCCTTGGATTTTCAGGAAAACCAATAGTTAATGAGATCTCAAAGCCAGTCACTCTAGAAGTAGGTCCATTGTCCCGCACTACTGATCTGTTACTTACTAAGTCATGTCCAGAAAATCTATTAGGCATTAAGACACTGAAAGAATTAGGTGCAGTTATTTGCTGTTCCCCAGAGGGAATACGTCTGTTCCTACGTGACTTTAAGGGTCACTATGTATTACGAGATTTTGATTCAAGACTGTCTAAAGTTCCGCAGCATTTATGGGCGCAAGGTCCAACAGATGTAGGTTATATGCAAATCACACCCTATCGTGTGACTCTCAAGCCAGGTGTAGTGTTACCACGAATCAGACAGTACAGATTGCCACCTGAGGCTGTAGCAGCCTTATCCAAGATTATTGACGAGCTCATTGTTCAAGGAGTAGTTGTAGAAACTGACTCCAATGTATGCAATTCTCCGATCATTCCAGTCATGAAACGTACTGATCCAAATGCACCCCCAGTATATCGTTTAGTGATTGATTTACGGGAGCTTAACAAATGTATTATTCCGCAGTATCCAGTTGTCCCAGACATTTCATCCCTGTTAACTGCTATTGATTCCGAAGCCATGTTCTTCACTGTCATAGACCTCAAGAATGCATTTTTTAGTGTTCCAATTCATCCAGACAGCCAGTTTCTTTTCGGATTTTGTTTAAATGGAAGGAGCTATATGTTTACACGCGCTCCTCAAGGTTTCACAGAAAGTCCTAGTATTTACAGTCAAGCACTCAAGAGACAACTAGACAATATTCACATGCCAACTGACACTGCCCTGCTCCAGTATGTCGATGATCTACTGATCACAGCCCGTTCTGAACGCGACTGCGAGCGAGCGTCACTTACAGTTCTGTATTTCCTAGCCGAGATGGGGCACAAGGTGTCACCTTCGAAGCTTCAATTCTGTGTCCAGCAAGTGGTCTACTTAGGACACTTACTGTCCAAGAGGGGTAGGCAGTTGACACCAGACCGTATCCAGTTAATAGCGAGTCTTCCCCAGCCCAGAACCCAGAAGGAGGTGCGTGCCTTTATCGGCCTCACTTCTTATTGCAGACAATGGATTCCCCAGTATGCATTTCTAGCCAAGCCACTGATACAGTTAACGACACAGGAGGCAGCCGTATCGACTGTCCTCCCTTGGACATCTGACCATACACTTAGTTTCAACGAGTTAAAGAAAGCTTTATGTCAAGCTCCAGTTTTAGCTACACCGAACTACAGTAAGCCTTTTACACTTTTCGTTACTGAACGTGAAGGTACAGCATTATCTGTTCTCACACAAGATCAAGCAGGACAACACAAGCCCTGTGCTTATTTTTCGAGCACACTAGATCCAGTCGCCCAGGCGTTGCCTGCGTGCCTCAAGTCAGTTGCAGCCACAGCACTAGCTATCAGACAAAGTGATTCCATAGTTTTAGGACACCCCTTGACAGTACAAGTCCCACATTCAGTAGAAGTTCTTTTGAACCGAACACAAACTCAGCACTTGACAATTGCACGTTTAACAGGTTATGAATTGACACTGTTCCAGCCACACATAGAAATCAGACGCTGCAACATCCTGAATCCTGCTACACTGTTACCATCAGTTAATTCAAATCCTGACACACATGACTGTGTGGAAATAGTTAACATTACGACAAAGCCAAGACAAGACCTGACAGACATTCCGTTACCAGATCCTGACCTGACACTTTATGTGGATGGTTCATGTATGAGAACTAGTACAGGAGAACTAGTCGCTGCGTATGCAGTGACTACTGATACCAAAGTTATTGAAACACACCGTATTGATACCCTGTCCGCTCAAGCAGCAGAGCTAGTTGCTCTGACACAAGCCTGTATACACGCCAAGAACCAGAAAGTTAATGTTTACACAGATTCACGTTACGCATTCGGAGTTGTACACGACTTCGGAGTGCTCTGGCAAGAGAGAGGTTTCATGACTTCTCATGGAACCAAGATTCAGCATGGTTTCCTTATTCAAGCTCTGTTAGATGCCATACATTTACCGACATCTATCGCTATCATGAAATGCAAAGCACATACGAAAGTTACTGACATTATTTCTCAAGGTAATGATCTAGCAGATCGCACAGCCAAGCTTACAGCACAGACTCCAGACATTCCAGTTAATCAGACACACACTCCAGATCCGACTACATGTATGACAGTTAAGGACCCTACACAAGATGTCATAGATATCCAGTTACATGCTACTCCCGAAGAAATCAAGAAATGGTCCGAACAAGGAGGGGTCCAGACAGATCAAGGATGGTTAACAAAGGGTAGAGCCACATGGTTTCTCCCCGATTCTATGGTTCAAGTCATTATCAATACCGCACATAGTCCCGCACATTTAGGAGAAAAAGCTATGTTAGACAGTATCCAGAACATTTGGTTCAACAAGCATTTACGAGCTGCAGCCAAGCAGAAAGTCCGTACCTGTATGATATGTTGTCAGTTTAATCCAGGTAAAAGTGTCCCGGTGGAACAAGGTGGTTTCCAGCCCCCTGACCACCCTTTTGAGGTCCTCCAGATGGATTATATTCAGATGGAGCGATGTCGAGGTTTCAAGTATGTCCTTGTAGTTGTATGCGCTTTGTCCAGGTGGACAGAAGCATATCCAGTCCCAGATTACACAGCCGCGACCACTGCCAAGCAGTTGGTTCGTGAATTCTTCCCTAGATATGGACTCCCTAGAGTCGTATATTCTGATAACGGTCAGCCATTCTCATCTGAACTCATGAAGCACGTTTCCCTTTTGTTAGGGTACCAGTGGAAGTTTCATTGTGTACGCCATCCTGAAGCAGCCGGTCTAGTCGAGAGACATAATCAGACTCTGAAAATCCGCATTGCCAAAGTATGCAAAGACAAAGGTGTGGACTGGCTAGTAGCTCTGCCAGTTGCTTTGTTTTATATGCGCATGGTCGCACATTCCAGATCAGGTCTGTCCCCGTATGAGGTCGTATTCGGCCGCCCCCCTAACATGTGGGGTACTCCTAGACCCCGAAGTATTACCGATGTTTCATGTAATATGCTGACAGATTACCTAGCTTCCTTGATGTCTGCCCTCAACTCATGTCGTTCACAGGTTGCCGCCGCATTTCCAGACAATACCGAGGTGGCACCGCATGAAATCGTTCCAGGTTCCCTTGTGATGGTCCGGAATTTTGACAGATCAAGTCCGCTGGAACCTCGTTGGAAGGAGCCACGTCAGGTCCTCTTGACCACCCGTACTGCCGTCAAGCTGGAAGGCAGGAAGGGGTGGGTCCACCTTTCTCATGTAAAACTTTTCAATGGACTGAAACCCGTTTCTAAAAACATTTCCAAGGATTCTCAGGATTTTGAAGACTGCCAAACTATTGCTCTTAAGGACTGTCCCGCAAAAGACATTGTTACAACCCCTTCCCTGTTAGAGAAAACTCCGCAACAGGAGTATAAGTTAAAGCTCCGGTCTAGTAAAATAAGTCAGTCAGTTTGATTGTATAAGTCCTCCCCTAGGTGAAACGGTTAGACTGTTTCTGACATGTATAAAATAGACCCCCATAGTGAGAGAGTCAGTCAAAACTCAATTCAATGTATCGTTTTTCTAAGTTTCATATTATTCATCAGCATAATGATTTCCTGCACTAGCTACGCACTTTTCCTGTGTTTCTCAGTTCCTCATGTAAATAAGTCTGCTAATGCTACAGTAGAGCACACGTTTAGTGATCTGCCTCCTCACGAATATTCATACCGCCTCGCTATGCGTAACAACACATTTATCCGTATGTTACATTACTCACACCAGACCAGCAATGCCACTAATTGTTGGGTGTGTGGTCGACTCCCCCCTTTCCAGACACCGAAGGGAGTTCTGCCACTTTTTCCTTATCCATTCTCACATAATGGTTCGTGTGGAGCATGGTCCACGTTAACGTCATCCTCAACAGATATGTCTTTTCTTAACAGTACATGTTTCCCAGACAAGCAAGGTTTCCCCCACAGAACAGGTTTAGATCTAGAAAATGAAGTGTACAATTTAGGTAATTATTCTTCGAATTTCATGGCCCTGAATGTTCAGTCCGATACTACTCCAGACTCACCTGCTATTTCAGTACTACCAGTCAAAGGCGAATTATGTGTCCGTAGTCATGGTTCTGTACATGTAGGACATAGTGAATGTACTACTGTTGTCAAGTATAGTGACAGTGGGAAATCTATTTTCAAAGCTTCACGTCATTCTTATTTTGTTTGTGGTCAAACCGCATATGTTCATCTGCCCCTCGATTGGGAGGGAACCTGTTACATTGCCTTCCTACTGCCACCTGTTTTTCTAGCCCCACCTGACTACCATAGGAATTCCTTCCTAGTACACACTAGACACAAGAGAAATCTCCCGATTGTCGATTATACTGAAACCGCTGCAGAACAATTCATTGATATTGATAAAGGTGTCTTCCCTTATTTAGGTACAGTTGTAAATAGTAAGCTAATCCGTAGGTTAACAAGAACCCTTGAAGCAGTAGTAGATGAGACTGCCTCCGCTCTAGGTAATTTAACCGAAGAGCAATCCTTTATGAGAATTGTCGTTTTACAGAATCGTCTCGTCCTTGACGTCATACTGGCCGATAGGGGCGGGGCCTGTAGAGTTCTCGGATCTAGTTGCTGCATTTTCATTCCAAATAACGCGCCGTCTGTTTATTCAGCTATAACCAGACTCCATAAAATTGCCCATCTGTTACATCAAAATCCAGGCACCTGGACATGGTCTGGTTGGTTCTGGAATATAATTTCCGCATGGGGATGGAAAGTCCTGTCCTTTCTAGGTATTGCAGTAGCAATCATATTCAGCTGCTGCCTCTGTATACAATGTGGCCCTGCGATTTGCGGCATTTGTGCTACCTCTTGTATTCCTAGTCCCAAGCCCCGTTCTAAGTCCCGTTCCAAGATAATTCGAGACAAACAAATGGTACTGTATGAAATGATAGACGGTATCATGAATATTGATGTTTCCTGATGGAAACGTAGTGACAAGGAGGGAATGTGGAAAAGTAAATTTTGCCATGTTCTGTGTCCCCACGTGTCATCCATCATATGTTATGTGTGCATGACCAATATGCATATGTATTCCCCATGTCCGATTCAAGACGCAATTACAGTTGTGTCCACCTCTAGTATGCCAGTTTCCAGTCCTCGTGAATACTACGAATATCAGGCCTATGTAAAGCTACGTTGCCACGTTTCCCAGTGTGCACGTTATTTCATTATAAAGTCCCCGTTTCCAGGCCTCAAAAGGGCCTGGACATCAGATTCAGCTCCTGTCTCCTGAAGCCTCGCTGAGGAGCGATACAGCCCCCACCTGTATCCTCGACCCTTCACTTACTTCCTGCCTCGCAGTGCCCGGTGCAGCTTGGCTCTGCCTCTGAGTCTGCCAAGAGTATGTTATAGTTCCTGCTATCAGTTCAGTCCTCCTTCTCTGCATTCCTAAGCTACTGAACTGCATCAATAGTTTCCGTCATTGTCTAGCCTTCGCGTCTCCATGTTAGAGAAATACTGTATTTAATGGTCATTTAATATTCCTCATCACGCAATACATGTAGAATAATGCATGGTCCAGTCTTAGAGTCAGTTAGCTTTTCCCCTCATGACTTCTAGTTTATATCAACATGTTCCCTAAACATCAGATACTAGATAGGGTTTAGGTACATGTCGCTCCGACCCTCCAGACTTTAGTCTCTGCTCCTAGCACAGAGTTCATAGCCCCCAGCTTCTCCTAGTAATACGTCATTGCCAGTTTACGCGCACCACCAGGTTAGAGGTCCCGGCTCCTTAGGTAGCCCCCTCCTATGTTTCCGCCCCATTCATGACATATTCTGTTACGTTTGCATCACATGTCTATGTATACTCCCAGTTACACCTACTTTTACTGTTATCTTTCGCGACTGCTACGCGTCACGCCTTCTGCTCCACCCACTGCTACGCCTATTACAATGTAATGCTATGTGTTCGCGCTATGTATATATGCCTGTGTATTGTTATTAAAAGTTAGCGCGCTCATCCCAGACCCAGCCCCGGCAGCTGCCGGGCCACTCTAGCCCTGCCATTCTGTTCCTATGCAGGTTGTCCTGATCCTGTCCTTATGCTGTAATAAACCTGCAGAAACTCCTACTACCTCGAATCTTGACTCTTATTTTATTGAGCTATCTGTTATGATTTATGCCTAGTCAAAAATAGGGTATTATTTATTTATTTACCACAAGTCTATACAATAGGGTGATGGAATAGGTGAGAAGTTGCCTCGAGAACGAGGACTTAGTGGATATGGATCTAGTTCGGTGCTTCTACGTGCCGGTTGTGAATCGTGTGTCATGCGTGAAACGTCCATTTTTATCGGTTTGTGAACTTCGTGCTTCATGCAGAAATGTGTAATATTAGTAAAAGATACTGACCTACGCTATGCGTAGTCTCCGTACGTTTATTCGTTTGGTTCGGAGAATGGTAGATCTGATAAAAATAAAATAAAGTAGATGTAACTAAAAAACTCTACAATGCGAGCTGGCGTGCTGCCTTAAAAGTAACATGCTTTTCCTTCAAGCTTACCGTTTTGAGCCAAGAAAGTCGGCGTGTGTCCGAAATTCAATAGAGGTTGAAAGTGAAACGGCGTGCACGTCATTAAGTATCAGTGATCGTGATTGGTGTCGTGGAGGTCACGTGTTTACTAAAAAATGTTAGCTGTGATTCGATAGGTGGTAAATTCGTCACACCAATGTTGTGTTTTTTTTTAGAAAAACAACTTTATCGATCCTGCAGTTTGAGCAAACTAGGATGTAATCACATAAATGTGAGAAAAGTGAATATAAGTGAAAATGAATATCGGTTGTAGGTGCGAGTTAAGTTAAAACGTGTGATGAATGCCGGTGCACAGGATGTGCGAGAAGAATACGAAAAAAGATGAAAGAAGATCAATTTATGTGCGGTGCCAAGGGATATCAAGAATGCTATACTGTACAAATATTCATACACATGTAATAATAATTTTAAAGGTAACCACTATATTCTAAACGTTCATTTAGTCCCTTTGGTTGTACCGTGGATAAACGGTCTATCCAATGTAATTCGCATCTGAGTAAATGTTGAGTATTGTCTCTGCCAGGTAATGGGGTTACTGTTTCCAAAATGCAAAATCTGAGTTGACTGGGGTTGTGATTCTGTTCATTAAAGTGCGTTGCCACGGTTGATTTGATGGTTTTTAATCGTATGTTACTTTTGTGCTCAGAGTCTGATTTCCATTTTTCTTGATGTTTGCTCTACGTAAGCTAGTCCAACATATAAATGAGATTCGCACTGTCACATGTTCCATTCACTCTAAGTTTGATTTTTGTTCCTTTTGTAGGATGATTAATCTCATTGCCTTTGATGATTGCATTGCAGTTCCCACAATTATGGCATGGTAGTGTGCCCTTGAATTCTTTTATTGCTGGTGATGTTTTTTGTTTCAGTAATTCCTTTATGTTTTTTGTTCTTTCATACGCGAAAATTGGTTGACTTGTGAATAGGTCTTTAAAATCATCTTCCGTGTCAAGTAACGGCCAATGTTTTAGGATTGTTCTTTTGATTTGGTGACTTCTGGTGGAGTATTTCGAGATGAATACTGTCCTTCTTTTGTCCTCCTTAGTTGTGGGTGTTAGCAGTAGGTCCCTTTTTAAATCATGTACTCTCTCAGCCGCTGTATCAATGTGTTCTCAGGGTATCCCCTGTTTTTGAATTTGGTCAGAGTAAAATTTTTTTGTTCTTAGTATGTGGTTTCTGATGACGCTATGCGTTTTATTCGAAGTAACTGTGAGAACGGTAAATGTCGTTTTAAGGACGGTTGATGGAAACTTTGAAAATGGAGAAGATTATTTCTGTCCTTTGGTTTCTGGTATACTGTAGTTTGTATGTGGCCTTGTCTGTTGGTCAAAACATCCAGGAAAGATAATTGACGTGTGCTTGAATGGCGAGTGAATTGAATCCGTTCATTCACTAGATTGAGTTCTTTAATTACTGTCTCAAGTTCCATGTTTGATCCTCTCCATAGGATGAAAATGTCATCAATATACCTTTTGTATAAAATGAGGTTGTCTTTCCACTTAGGTTGGCTCAGGATGTGGTCTGTTTCGAACTGGTGCATAAAGATATTGGCGTACGCCGGTGCCGCACAATTTCCCATGGACGTACCTGAGTTTTGAGCGTAATATTCATTATTCCACTGAAAGTAACTGTGATACAACGTGAAATGCATTAATTTCAAGAGTAATAATTTCAAATTTTCTTCCTTGTCACTGTTGATCAGAATCATTTCCAGGGCTGTTAGTCCAAGATTGTGCGGGATAGAAGTATAGAGTGCTTTTACGTCAATAGTGCACATGATCATGTTAGCAGTGAATGTTGGTTTTTGCTCTTCCAAAATGTTCAAGAAATGTGTGGTGTCCTTGACATACGTTGGTATGTTTTGAACTAACGGTTGTAATTGTTTGTCTATGAACTTTCCCACTGGTTCATGAATGGAATTAACTGTTGAAACTATAGGGCGAAAAGGTGGAATGGTTGGATGTTTATGTATTTTTGGGATCATATAGATGTACGGTATTGACGGATTGGACTGTATTAAGAATTCTTTGTCTTTGCTGGTGAGCGTATCTTTCTCAATTGCTTCATCTATGATCTTGGTTAGAATTTTGGTGAATTCCTTAGTGGGATCGCCTCCCATTTTCATGTAGGTCTCTCTGTCGCTCACATGTTCATTTACGTTTTTTGTGTAAAATTCGGTGTCCATGATTATGAGCGCTCCGCCCTTGTCTGCCTGGCTTATGGTAATGTCCTTATTATCTGCTAGATTTTGTAAGGCTTGCCTTTCCTTCTGTGTCATATTGGTGGTTTTGCTTCTCTGTGATTTGAAGATCTTTATTATGTCTTTGCTTACGACCTTTTCAAAGGCGTCAAGAACTTTATGACTGACAGGAGGTGTGTATTTACTGGGATTCCGAAGTCCCATGAGAGTGTCAGGTTTGTTGTTTTCGTTAGCCATGAATTTGTCAATGATGTTGGTGAAAAAGTGTCTCAATTGTAAACTTCTCATGAATTTGTATAGACTCACTTGTGTTTCCAAGAGATTCGAATGATATGTGGGGACGAAAGAAGTCCCTTTTTGTAAGGTTTTGGTTTGAAATTTTGAGATGGTATGTTTAGAAATGTTGATTATGAGATTCTCTGACTCCTCGTGTTCTTTGCCACTGATTCTGTGGAGGGTCCTGCTCTTCCTTCTGCGCTTACTCCTCCTGGTTCTTCCAGGGGTCCTCGACCTTTCTCTAAAAAAGGAACCGCAGATGGTTGTCTAAGATAACTCTCTGTGCTTCTGTCCGCTTGTGGTGTTCTTTCGTTTCTTCTATCTTCTTGTACTGGTCTTTCATTTCTTCTGTCTTCTTGTACCGATCTTTCATTTCTTTGGTAGACTGGACCTCTCTTAGTTTGTTGTGAATCGTCTGATGACGTTTCATCTGTTGATTTGTATGTTGTGGGTCTTTGTTGTCGTCGTCGTGCATAAATGTCAGCCCAATTATACACTTCGCCTGTACGGTAGTCTGTCGTATCTCTTTTGAACTTTCGAAGTTTACGGTCATTGATTTCTTTTGTGTATATATATCAAGTTGTTTGTTAATGTCTTTAAAGGCCTCATCCCATTCCTCTTTTGTCATCATTTTATTCAATCCATCTTTCAATAGTAGTGCTTCTTTGTTAAGGTCATCAATGAGTTTAGCTAACTCCTCAATTATTAGTAATATAAGGTCTAGAGAGCATTTGTTTAATATGGCAAACCACTTTTCTGTAAATCTTGTGTTGTTTTTGCAGAGGGTGGATTTGAGTGATATCCTGAGGCCACGAGGGATACGTTGGGCTTTATGATACTTTATGAGAGTGCTGGCGTGTAATTTTTGGTTGATGATTCTTTTTGACATGTACATCAATTGTTTTATATTGGCTTGTGTAGAACCCGTGCTGGTGGTAGTCTCTTCATCTTCTTGTATTAGGGCATAGATTTGTTCTGAATCCTCTGCTGTGAATGCCAGCGTTTCCGCTCTTTGGTCAGACGTGTATGCAATATCCTCAAACTGCATGTTTTATTTGTAGTCTTTTGTTTTACTTGTTGGTGCTGATACGACGATAGCACAGTTGGAAACTGTATACAAAGACTTGTCTGGTGGTCGTTATCGCACTCCAAATAGCTAGTGTTTGTATTAGTTCGTTCTTGTGGGTGGTGCTGTCGAAGTATGGCCCACTGTGCTCTGGGCTGAACTATGAATCCAAAATGCGGCAACTCCCTCAGGAGTGACGTCCCTCCGAAGCACTAATGCGTATTATTTTCATCTCATATATTCAATAAAGTTCTTTCAACAAGGGTGATGTTATTGTTCTGTTTATTTCTTATGTTCTTAGATGCGTGTTATTCATTCATAAAACGATTTAAGAATTTCATTTTGATTATGCCCAATGCATTTCGGGCATGTGCCCTTCATCAGGGGACTTATAAGTCCTGTGAAATAATACAAGCAAGATGTGGGTTCATTTAACAAGGGTTGCATACGTATTCAAAAACATGTTATTAAATCATACATGTACTTCTCTGAAATGACATAAGGTAGGACTAGGAAAGACAGTAATATTAATGTTTCAAACGTTGCTCCGTTAGTCTATACAATAGGGTGATGGAATAGGTGAGAAGTTGCCTCGAGAACGAGGACTTAGTGGATATGGATCTAGTTCGGTGCTTCTAAGAGCCGGTCGTGAATCGTGTGTCATGCGTGAAACCTCTATTTTTATCGGTTTGTGAACTTCGTGCTTCATGCAGAAATGTGTAATATTAGTAAAAGATACTGACCTACGCTATGCGTAGTCTCCGTACGTTTATTCGTTTGGTTCGGAGAATGGTAGATCTGATAAAAATAAAATAAAGTAGATTTAACTAAAAAACTCTACAATGCGAGCTGGCGTGCTGCCTTAAAAGTAACATGCTTTTCCTTCAAGCTTACCGTTTTGAGCCAAGAAAGTCGGCGTGTGTCCGAAATTCAATAGAGGTTGAAAGTGAAACGGCGTGCACGTCATTAAGTATCAGTGATCGTGATTGGTGTCGTGGAGGTCACGTGTTTACTAAAAAATGTTAGCTGTGATTCGATAGGTGGTAACTTCGTCACACCAATGTTGTGTTTTTTTTTAGAAAAACAACTTTATCGATCCTGCAGTTTGAGCAAACTAGGATGTAATCACATAAATGTGAGAAAAATGAATATAAGTGAAAATGAATATCGGTTGTAGGTGCGAGTTAAGTTAAAACGTGTGATGAATGCCGGTGCACAGGATGTGCGAGAAGAATACAAAAAAGATGATAGAAGATCAATTTATGTGCGGTGCCAAGGGATATCAAGAATGCTATACTGTACAAATAATCATACACATGTAATAATAATTTTAAAGATAACAACTATATTCTAAACGTTCATTTAGTCCCTTTGGTTGTACCGTGGATAAACGGTCTATCCAATGTAATTCGCATCTGAGTAAATGTTGAGTATTGTCTCTGCCAGGTAATTGGGTTACTGTTTCCAAAATGCAAAATCTGAGTTGACTGGGGTTGTGATTCTGTTCATTAAAGCGCGTTGCCACGGTTGATTTGATGGTTTTTAATCATATGTTACTTTTGTGCTCTGAGAGTCTGATTTTCATTATTCTTGATGTTTGCCCTACGTAAGCTAGTCTACACGGGCATTTCAACATATAAATGAGATTCGCACTGTCACATGTTCCATTCACTCTAAGTTTGATTTTTGTTCCTTTTGTAGGATGATTAATCTCATTGCCTTTGGCATTCAATACGCTTAACCACGAAACACTCCTTGAACACCTCAAACTCGGGATGGGTTTGGATGGCACCGTTCTTGAATGGTTTAGGTCCTTCCTCCAAAATCGCTCACAGAGAGTCCTCATCAATGGTAACCTATCCGCTCCCTCTCCGATCACGGTTGGAGTCCCCCAAGGATCAACCCTTTCCCCTAACCTCTTCAATATTTACCTTGAACCCCTCACAGAGGTGCTAAACTGCCCTCCTACCATTGTGGACTCTGCGAAATCCCTTGGAATAACCCTTGATGGCAGCTTGAACATGCGTGGCCATATCAACTCAATGGCCAAAACTGCCAGATTTCACCTGAGTTACCTAAGAAACCTGAAACCCTTCCTCGACGCTTCCGACCTAAAAACGGCAATCAAGGCTCTAGTCATCTGCAGACTAGAATATTGATCCTCTACTCTCGCAGGGCTCCCCAAGAACTCTCTGGCCCCTTGGAAAGCCTGCCTCAACGCCGCAGCCAGACTCCTAACTGGCTCAAAGAAATTCAACCACATCTCTCCCCACCTTAAAGCTCTGAACTGGCTTCCTCTCGAGGCTAGAATCCAACTTAAACTGGCCTGCATTACTCACAAAGCTCTTTACTCCAATCCCCCTGCATTTCTCACCCAGAAACTCGTTATATCCGGAGGAGCCAGAAACTCCCGATCTGCCAGAGACCTTTTGCTTCAACCAGCACGCTTCCGGAAAAAAAAAACTACAATCGGGCCTTCTCGGGGGCCGCTCCAAGAATTTGGAACTTTCTCCCGCCCACCATCAGAAGACTTCCATCTTTGGCACGCTTTAAAAAGGAGACCAAAACGTTCCTAATGGGCAAATTCCTCACATAACGATCACATTAACAATCACCTCGGCGACATGTTTCACCCACCACTTCAGCATTATCCATGGCTTTTACAGATGATACCTACCCTGCACTCCTGGGCATCCCACCCAAGAGTTGAGACTGCATGCCTTCTTGTATAATGTATCTACCTGTTTTTTGTATCCCAAATGTATCTGGGACTTTAGACTGCCTGCTTTTCCTTGTATAATGTATCTACCTATTTTACCCAAGTTGTACCCTCCCCTCCTAATTCTTTTGTATATCACCCTTCAATCCTGTAAAGCGCTCTGATACGTTCACGGGTCTGGTTCGCGCTCTATAAAACTTTAAAATAAATAAATAAAATCTGCAACAAGCAAAAACGTACAGGCAGGGACGGGCTTTCTTATTTAAAACTCCTGCTGGGCTCCTAACAAAACCCGAATATGAGGGGCCATCAGGCCTCCTTTTGTGAGGCTGTGGCTCGGAGTAGTCAGGAGCCTCACACCTGATGCAAATGCTGTGGAGGGGAAACAAAGGCTCACACCTTGTTAGCACTTCACACATGCTTAAGAGAGGCAACTTTTCACTTTGTTCAGTCCCTGTTTAGGAGATATGCATGTACTGACTGTAAGAATGTCAGATGTGTTGGTCTTTCCCAGTATTTACACAAAGCAAATTGCATTTATGTAGAGCTTGCTTCCCCTGAGGACACGTTGAAATAATTGAAGTACCACTATTTTTCTTGTAAATCCCTACTCATTCCAATGCAGGGTGTCAGAGCGCTTTACATAAACATGTGCATATTACATGTACAATAAAATGTATGTTTGTAAATGAATGTACAGGGTGTGTTACATAAAACTGGGGATTCCAAGGTGTAGAAGTCACATATCATCTTCCATAGCTCACTGTGCTATTATCCTCGCAATGTGCTCAAACGTACACATGATAGAGCTGCTAAGTATATATGTGAGGGCTTTAGATCTGAAGTCACTTCTTGTGATGCCACTTCCTGTAAAGTCGTGGCTTGTGATGCCACTTTCTTTGATGTCAATTCCTGTGATGTTGTGTGCCGTGATGTCGTGCGCCGTGATGTCGTGCGCCGTGATGTCGTGCGCCGTGATGTCGTGCGCCGTGATGTCATGCGCCATGATGTCACTTGCATTCTGCCAAACTAGGTCAGTCCCCCAGTTCTTTTTTTTAGGATTTGTGCCCTGCTATTTCCTCTATCTTCTCTTTCCCCCTCATCTTTCATTCCTTCTCTGTCTCTTCTCCACTGCCCCATCATCTCTCATCTCCTCCTTAATCCTCACATCACCCCTCTCCCCCACCTCTAAGAGTAAACACAGAGCCCAGACCAAGGTGGACTCTGTGCTTCAATCATTCATAGCAGTAACCCACCGGTGGCTGGTACAGGGCATACTCACCCCAACCCCCTTCAGCACTGGACTCCGGTGCCACTGCATTGCTGGCTTCCGATTCATTATGAGGCTTATTAGTTCCTCCTTGTTGCCATTTGTTACTGCCCATAAGGACTGGACCTTTTACTTGGCACGTTACACGGACTGCTTTATCTAGTGAGTAAAAGACACACAATTGATGCCCAGACGTGGGTTCTGTGCTCTCCATGCCACTTGAGTCAAGCTATCCTGGCTGATGAGGGGAGAAACCCCGAAACCGGTCCCAGGAAGCTTGTTTCCAGTCCAGGGAGGACATGGCTTGGCAGTTCGGTCTGGACTGTTCCCATTGGGCGCAGGGTCAAGACTGATTTGCATATGGCTGGGTCCAAACTGGAATGGCATGGCGCCCAAAAATTGATGGATTTAGGCCCAGATCTCTGTACTGGGGTGAATATATGACATTGTTCTGCATTCCGTCCATCAATTGTTCTTTTTGCATTTGTCACCTCGAGTGGGACGGGTATGCCCAGGGTCCCGTGCTCTCCATGACACTGGAGTCAAGCTATCCAGGCTTATGAGGGCTGAAACCTCGAAACCGGTCCTAGGATGCTTGGTTCCAGTCCAGGGAGGACATGGCTTGGCAGTTCCCATTGGGCGCAGGGCTAAGACTGATTTGCATATGGCTGGGCCCAAACTGGAACGGCATGGTGAGCAAACAAACCCGATGGATTTAGGCCCAGGTCTGTGTACTGGGGTGAATGTATGACACTGTTCTTTCTGCATTCTGTCCATCAATTGTTCTTTTTTGCATTTATCTAGTGAGTGAGCACTATTTTTGTTATTGACTCTGATTGGGACAATGCGGCTGCTTTATTTTGTCGTATTTGCGTGTTGAGCGCAGCGCCCGCTTGAGGGACACCGTGCTCAGTCTATTATTTATTTATTTTTGAATCCATACTGTGGTTCCGAAAATCTGGATTCATATAATAGTACTGGACTCGAGAATAAAAACTTCGTCGAAATAGGACGAATTTGGTATCAAAAGACCGAGAATGACGAGTACATCATGTACATGTATTTTCGGCGTATTCGAGTGACGATTTCACCTCGAAATCGTCATTTACATTCTAAACCCTTAGCTCCCATTTACATGTTGCCCTTTACATAGGCCTTAATCCAGTTGAATTTGATTCCACAAGGACACATACTCCTTAATCGACTTCTCCCTGACCCCAGTACAAGTTAGAACCATTGCCCCAGGCCGAACTCGTTAGGTCAGTTCCCTCCCAGTGGCCGAGCAAGATAGCATCTAGGCTCAACCAGCCATAAAACCATTTCAGCGCGCACACCTGCCATATCTCGCTCACATCTTTTCTCCACTCCTTTTCTTCACTTGCTTTATGATGGGGAGGTGACCGTTTTTATTAGGGGTCCAGCGATATCTGATGAAATGTTGGGCCTTGCCGGATGATTTGTTATGGGGAGCACGACGTGAAATATGTACATGTCATCATGACTCTGCTTTTCTTTTGTAACCAGTAACTATAAATGAAATACCACGAATTCAAAGAATGTTTTGCCCAAGGCTGAAAATCATGTATAAAGAGAGAAGCCTGACTTCGTGAAAGTGTGCAGTCTCCTGAGAACATACCCGTATTGTACTTCTAGGACCCTGTTACCTTGGTTGCAGCCAATAAACTAATCTTTGACTTCACCTAGAAGACTCTGAGTTTCTGTAGGTCTGACTCAGGAAGAACCCGAGGTCTCTGGGTGTTGGTTCCCTGACACCGCTGGGTTACCGGTTCTGTGCCGGTTCTTAAAAACCCAGTACCTCAATTGGCTCCCAGTGTTTGGGGCGATTCCAGTGGTACCAGTCAGCCTGAAGATCGTGAGGAGCTTCGTGTGGAAATTCCGGAGGAGGGCCCACCACCTCATCGACCCCTGCATGTCGACGTGGTCCGAAGGTTTTTGCTGCGAGGTTCCCCGCTTCCCGACGGCTACAAGGACTGCTGCCCTGGCTATCGCCCTGATGTTGGACCCTTGAAATTTTCGGTAGAGCGAAACACTGAGACGAGTCTTCTGGTGACGCCATCGATATTTTCAGTTAAGTATAAGTGGAGCGTCTCCCAGTCCTTAGTTGGACTTACTTTGTGGTATCTTTGGGATACAAAAGGTTTTGTATTGGTACTTGCAAGCACCATAACCGAAGGACTCGTGTATTCACGAGAAATATCGTAATCGATAAATCCTTTGAAGTTTTGGAACTAGACTAGAGAGCGAGGATGCCTAGTCTTAGATTTGGGAATTTGTTTTGTCTTGGTAGAAATAATAGGGACTCCCGATTGGAGGACTCGTGTCCGGTTCCTCCAGTTGGAACTCCGACTTACGAACTGTATGTAAAACATGGGGTAGGCCCCATCGTTTACGACGAAGTATGGATTAAATACACTAGGAAAGATGGTGTTTTAAAATGGCCCCAATATGGTAGCTTTGATTCTGAAATCTTAGACAACCTTGAAGTTAAACTCTTCAAAAAGAAAGCCCGGCCGGCGATGTTTGACTCTTTCCGCTTATGGCGCAAAGAAGCCAAACAAAAAGAAATTAAATTAGCTAAGAAAAATAAAAGAGAAGGAGGACTTTCGGTAATGCAAGCTGCCGTGCAGTTTAAAGATAATGAAGAAGAGCAGATAAATGAGCAGTTGCACAGGCAACGTAAAATGGCAATAGATAAGTGTTATCCAGTTTTGCCGTTTCTTCAGCAAGAGGCAGCAAAAGAGCGTGAAAAAGACCCATTAATGTCGCAATTATTAACTTCACCACCCCCCTATGCGCAAAATGCCACAGCACCCCCGCAACCTTTAGTTGCACAAGCTGCGCCTCCTGCTCTTCCACAGCACCCACCAGCTGTTCTTCAGCTGGCTCCTACTTCTTCGGTGCAGCCTCCTCCAGGCCCACCGACCACTTCTGTTTCACCTCTGTTTTCTACGATTTTGCCTACTGTACTTTTTACGTCTCCTAACGCTCCCTCTACGATTTTGCCCAGTGCCCCCTCTATTTTTCCTGATACCTCTTCTGCCATCTCTACCCCCGCCTTATCTCACCCCGTTTTTCCATCTGTTTGTCCTTCAGTTTCACCTTCCATTCGGCAGAAAATGGCCAGCACTGTTACTAATCTTCTTTTACCTCTTTTCGGGTCGCCTGCTACGACCCCTAACATATGAAGAAGACAGTTGCGAAGTCAACTGCCTGATTATCAAGAGAGAGATTCACTGAATAGTTTAGCTCGGAAATGGGTCATGGACACTGCAAAATATGATGTACAGTCTGTCATGGAAGTCTTCCATCAATGGGAAGCAGCGACACAGAGATATGTTTTCGAACAGATGTGTGTCTTTCTTGGCGAGGATTTGGAAGACAATGATCAAGAATGCATCCCACAAGAAATGTGTCGTGTACGATTTAAGTTTGAAGAGGGTATGATTGTAGGTCCAGATGTGGAAAAGGCAGTTGAAATGTTATTATCATATCGAAGTAAGGGAAGCAGTTCTGGGTCACCATCGGAATCTGGTGCATCTAGTAGGAAAAAGGCACGACAATACCCTATGAGAGAGGTTCCCCCACAATGGAGGGAAGGTGACACAAACGCTAACCCACCTATTCCGCCACATTTCCAACGTGTATGGGTACATGTCCCATGGAAGCGAGCTGAAGTTTTAGCACTCAAACAAACGTTACCAGATCCGCGTAAAAATCCTGCAGGGTACTATAAAGAATTGTCACAAACTGCTGGGTCATGTATAATGAATTTAGCCGATATCGACATGTTATTTGGGAATGTGGTTCCACAGCCTTTATGGGGTAAAATTCGTCATGTAGATCATGACCAGGAATTAGGTGACACGTGACCTAATATTAATGCTGCAGATGCACGACAAGTTGGTGGTGCCAAGCCTGAGCCTTTGATAGCAGAACTCCCTGGTAGAATAGTAGATTACATGAAAACGATAATGCCTGCAATACGCGTAAATTGGGATAAGTTATCTGCATGCAAGCAAAAGAAAGAAGAAACTGTTTCAGATTTCTTCACCAGGTTTGAAGAAACATTCATTGACCATAGCGGTCAAGATATGACCACGGAAGGTGGTCAGAGACTGTTTGTCGATAAATCCGTGCACAATCTGCTTCCAGAATTGTGTAGGAAATTAAAAGATTCAGAAAGTTCTTGGGCAGTCTCATCTTCAGCGCAGATATTAGCTACTGCACAATACTACGAGAATAGAGACAAAGATGAGAAAGATAAAGTAGAAAAGAAAACTAGAGAACTCAAAACGAAGGTTTTGCTACAGCAAGCCTATCCGCCACGTGGTGGTGGTAATCAAAATAATAATGGTCAGAATCACTACCAAAATACTTTTCAGCAGCCTCAACAGTATCAGAGAAACTCGCAAAGATTCGAGTATGTTCAACCCCGTGTAGGCCCCAACCAGTGTTTATATTGCAAACAAGAGGGTCACTACAAATATAATTGTCCTGCCCTGCCACAACGTACGAATGGAGTTCCTGGCGTTAGAGGTCGTGGCAGTCAGCAAGCACCTAGAGGTAGAGGACGTGGAAACGCCCCTCAGGACGCGCGCCCCCTTCCGCCACAAAACTCTATGAACAGGTTTGATCAGCAGAATAACGTATCTGACAGGACCGCTCAATACTATGTTGATGAATATTACACAGAAAATGAGCAGTGGGAGAATAATGATTGCTAGGACAGCCATAGACAAAGAGAGGGAGTTGTTTCAGTTCCAGTAGATCAGAGTGGACCTTAAGTTGAGGTGAATACATCAGGTGTGTCAGAACCTTTTCTGTTGGATACTGGTGCTACAAAGAGTTCTATTATGCACTCCAAACTCCCTGGCGCACCTTTGTCTGGCGAAATGAACGTTTCTGTAGGTTTTTCTGGCGCCCCAGTTAGAAATCCGATTTCTGACCCTTTATCTCTTTCTATTGGTCCTTGTGAATTCGAAGCACCCCTCATTCTGACAACAGGTTGTGGTGAAAATTTGCTAGGATTAGATTTGCTAAAAAGATTGTATGCGACTTTGTATTGTTCTCCTTCAGGAGTACAACTTACTTTAGGTAAGAAAGTGGTTTCTCCCATTTATTTGTCGAGAGATGCACTTCCAGCAGAATTGTCGATTCTCCCAGATATTCTTTGGGCTACTGGTCCGAATGATGTAGGTCTTTTAGAAATTCCACCATATGTTGTAACAATGAAGTCGAATGTCAGAATGCCACGAATTCCCCAATACAGAATATCTAATGAGGGTGAAAAAGCTTTGCTAGCGATAGTTTACGAATTGATTGAAAAGGATGTAATTGAGGAAACACGAGGCAATGTTTGCAATAGTCCTGTTCTGCCTGTTTTAAAACGAACTGACCCTTCTCAGCTACCTGTGTACAGATTCGTGATTGACCTTAGAGAGGTGAATAAGATAGTTGTGCCACAATTCCCAGTTGTCCCCGACATTACCACATTATTAACTATGATTCCAGCTTCTGCTTCATGGTTTTCGGTGATTGACCTGAAGAATGCTTTCTTCAGTATCCCGATTGCTGAGGAAAGCAGGGATATTTTTTCCTTTAGTTTAGGAGGTCGAAGCTTCCGCTTTAAACGCGCTCCTCAAGGCTACTGTGAAAGCCCCTCAATATACAGTCAAGCTCTGAAAAATCAGCTTGACACAATGGTTTTGCCCAAAGGTGCCACTCTCGTACAGTACGTGGACGATTTGCTCATCGCTGCGGATACTGAGAAAATTTGTAAAATGGCCACGTTGTCATTATTGCGTCATCTATGTGATTTGCATCACAAGGTGTCACTTTCCAAGCTTCAATATTGCCGACAAGAAGTGACCTACTTAGGTCATCTCTTATCGAAGGAGGGAAGGAAACTGACCCCAGAAAGAATTCAGGTAATAGCAAAATTGAGTGTGCCAAGAACACAGAGAGAAGTGCGTGCTTTCTTGGGCATTACATCGTACTGTAGACAGTGGATTCCAAATTTTTCGTTATTAGCCAAACCCTTGGTGGCATTAACGTGTAAAAATACACCCAATCCCATTCCTTGGTCGGAAGAATGTCAGAAAAGTTTTCTCGAATTACGCACAGCATTATGTTCGGCCCCTGTGTTAGGTACCCCCAACTACAGTAAGCCTTTCACATTGTATGTCCACGAGAAGGAAGGCTGTGCATTGTCTGTGCTGACTCAGTTATTCGGAGATAGACAGCGGCCATGCGCCTATTTTTCGTCAACTTTGGATCCGGTAGCACGAGCATTGCCAAGTTGTTTGAGGGCCACAGCAGCAGCAGCTGTTTCTATTCGACAGTCTGCTGGTCTAGTAATGAATAATACACTAATCGTGATGGTCCCGCATGCAGTAGACACATTATTAAATAGGACCAAGACACAGCACTTAACTAGTGCTCGACTGTCCAGCTATGAATTGACGCTGCTAGCGAGCCATGTGCATATAAAAAGGTGCAGTACCTTGAACCTAGCCACATTGTTACCAATTGCAGAGGAGTCAGATGCTTCAGAACAGCACGATTGTTTTCTTAGAACAGAGGAAGAGACGAAAGGGAGAGTTGATTTGTTCGACACTCCTCTTGCTGAATGTGATGGTACATTATGGGTAGATGGTTCATGCTTTAAGCTCCCAAATGGGAACGTGACTACAGCATATGCTGTCACAACTTTGCACACAGTCGTTGAAACTGCGCGAATACCACATGGTTCAGCTCAAGCCGCAGAACTCGTTGCACTGACGAGAGCATGTGTGTTGTCTAAAGGAATGAAAGTGACTGTCTACACCGACAGCCAGTATGCATTTGGAGTGGCTCACAGTTTTGGACGATTGTGGAGAGAACGTGGGTTCCTGACTTCGCATGGAGCTAAGATTCAGCATGGTCAGTTGGTGAATGAGCTTCTTGAATCACTGACCTTGCCCCTGCAAATAGCGATCGTGAAATGTAGTGCTCACAAGAAAGTGACTGATGATGTTGGTCGTGGAAATGCATTTGCTGATGAAACCGCTAAGGAAACTGCAAAGAATGTGATGAGCCGAATGTATGTTGCGAGCCCAGAAAGATGGACTGGTGATGTTGGGATATGTGAGGACACGATAGAGAGCGTGAAGTCCATCCAAGCTGAGGCCACGGAGAAAGAGTTAAGCACGTGGAGAGAAAGTACAGGAAGAATGGATGCAAATGGTTGTTGGATTGAATTGACAGAGCATCAGAGATGGTTGTTACCCGATGCATATGTGCCTGCAGTGGTTACAATGGCTCATGGAATGGCCCATATCAGCGCGAAGGGGATTTGCGAGTTGTTGGCCCCAGTATGGAAGAATTCAGGGATTCCCAAGTGTGCAGAGAATGTTGTCAAGAATTGCATGGTATGTCTGAAGCACAATCCTGGTAGGGGAACCCCAACTCCAGCTGGTCATTTTGCACCTCCTACGTATCCGTTCGAGGTTTTGCAGCTAGATTTCATACACATGGAGAGGTGCAACAACTTAAAATACGTGCTCGTGGTTGTTTGCGCCTTCTCAAGATGGGTAGAAGCCTATCCCCTAAAAGACAATACTGCCTTGTCCACAGCAAAAGCCCTTGTGAAAGAGTTCTTCCCCAGGTTCGGAATGCCTAGAATGGTCTGGTCTGACAACGGAAGTGAATTTGTGGGTCATGTGATGAAAAGAGTGTGTGAAGGGCTAGGCATAAGGCAGAAGTTCCACGCTGCAAATCACCCCCAATCAGCTGGATTAGTAGAATGTTACAATGGCACGCTTAAACTTAAATTGGCCAAAATCCAAGCGAGCACAGGTCTTAAATGGCCTGACGCTCTACCCTTAGCACTCCTATCCACCAGAATGACTGTGCATTCGCGAGTGAAACTGAGCCCCTATGAAATCATCTTTGGTCGGCCAGCCAACATATGGGGAGTGCCTAGGCCCACGAAATTCAGCGAGCTACAACACCCTATTTTGCTTGATTACTTGTATGAATTGATGGCTAAATTGCGTGTTTTATATCAACAGGTCCACAACACCTTGCCTCCAGTCACTGAGACTCCGGGTCACTCCATTGAACCCGGTTCATGGGTCCTAGTCCGCAACTTTCAAAGAACAAGAAACGACCAGCCCAGATGGACCGGGCCTCACCTCGTCCTCCTGTCTACAAGGTCGGCTGTTAGGGTGGAGGGGAAGGCCAATTGGGTCCACGGGATCCATTGTAAGAAGATACCCTTCCCTCTGCCACATGACCAATGGGTCCAGAAAGGAGGCACTGACTCAGAGCGCACAACTGATGAACGTGTAAAAGAAACTAACCCTGACTGTGAAAGCGAGAACATTTTTCGAGAAACTGTGCCACTACCAGAACAATTGAACTCTGTGGAACCTGAACTACTATTTCTGGACCAGACAGTACCCGGGAAAAGACGCTACAATTTACGACCAAGAAAAACAGACTAAATAAAAGTGATTCCTTTTTGTGATCCGAGAGAAAACCCCATGGACTAATAAAATGTGTCTTTTCCCCCAAATCCTATTTTTTAAAGTGCAGATCTCCCATCTAGGTAACTTGCTTATTTTTGTTTTTCGAACCGCCATCCGGGTTCCGCTGCTAGGGCCGCGGTTGATTAAAGACTTTTGGGTGCAGCTGACGACGTTAGGTCGGTAGTTCTGGTCGGTCCAAGGGAGTTGCCCTAGACTGACGGACGCATCCTTTAGCAGAGACAACCTACCACCGCGGGCAGCACCTTAGAGAGGATGGAGTTTCCTGATGTGGAGAGGCCTGCCAAATAAATGAACTTTAAGCAGAGACTTTTTAACACGATGACGAAGAAAAGTTTTATAATAGTGTGTATTTTTATGCTATCCAGCGTAATGGTCTTTTTGATAAGCTATGTTTTATTCTCTTTTCTCCTCCTACTGTTTCCTCTCATTCTTTCCACCCTCTGCTTGACCACGAATCAAATAGGAGATTAGAGTTCATTAATAACTCCTTCGTTCAGTTATTACACCAACACCAACTTGTAATGAACACAACTAACTGTTGGGTGTGTGGTCTCATGCCCCACACCACGGATAAAGGTATCCCCTATTTTGTCCTGCCATTTAGTCACAATGGTTCAGTCTGGGCATATAGGACAATGTTCATATATGCACGAGAAATCCAACCCCTACGTTCTGTAAAAGACAACCTCAAGACTAGCGCCCTAGTCAAAGGTATAGTTGACATGATCAAGGAAGTAACCTCTTACGAAGATACCCCGGATGATGAGATACTTGCATATGTAGGTTGGAACGTGACCGGATATGGCACTACATTAAGTGAGAAACAGCAAGCCAAAAGATCGTCCCCTATCTGGATCGTACCCCATCAAGGTCACCTGTGTCTGCAAGGTACGTAATACTTGCGGACCGAGGTGGAGTATGCAAATTGATCCAGTCTAGTTGTTGCATTTTCATCCCAGATAATGCTCCGACCGTGTACAGGGCCATCTCCAAATTACATAAGATTTCTGAATCTATTCATGTGGATAAAGGAGATTGGTCGTTAATGGGATGGTTCTGGGAACTGATATCTGCCTGGGGATGGAAAATTCTGATGGACATTGGGATGGTCTTAGCCATTCTTTTCCTGTTCTGTCTATGCATACAGTGTGCTCCTGCAATATGTGGCCTCTGTGCTACATCATGTGTGAGGAAGCCTGTGTCAAGAGATGAACTCAGTACTAGGATGATGTTACAGCAACATCTCAATGACTTTAGGAATATAGATCTGGACTCAGACTAACATGAGGATAGATTAATTGCCTATGTAAGGGCAAAAGGAGGGTCTGTGGTTCTGAAAATCTGGACTCATATAATAGTACTGGACTCGAGAATAAAAACTTCGTCGAAATAGGACGAATTTGGTATCAAAAGACCAAGAATGACGAGTACATCATGTACATGTATTTTCGGCGTATTCGAGTGACGATTTCACCTCGAAATCGTCATTTACATTCTAAACCCTTAGCTCCCATTTACATGTTGCCCTTTACATAGGCCTTAATCCAGTTGAATTTGATTCCACAAGGACACATACTCCTTAATCGACTTCTCCCTGACCCCAGTACAAGTTAGTACCATTGCCCCAGGCCGAACTCGTTAGGTCAGTACACCTGCTGAAAGGTACAGCTGCGACGAGGAGGACGAGGTAGGATGGGGCCCCTTTAAATGGACGGACACCTTCAGCGAGGAGGCGGAGTCGGGCGAGCCCGTAAATAGCAGCCTCAACATGCCACAGAGGTGTTATTTCACCGGAGGAGCGGACAGAGTGCAGGTGAGCGGAGAGGCGGGAAGCAGTGTAGCAGAGCGGAGCGTTGGAGAGAGCGGAGTCGGAGAGGAGGCGTGGAGGAGAGAGCAGCGTTGGCGGAGTGAAGAGACCATCGCTGAGAGGGAAGAAGATCTCGACAGGAGTGTTTGGGACCCCGAGTCTACGGATCAAGCACAAGTGGCGAGACCTCACAAAGCGGCTACGGAGAGAGGAGACACCCGACCGACAGGAGCTGGAAAGCCGGGAGGCCAACCCCACGAGCCGCCCAGCCGTGCGCCAGGAGGTGTACGGCTAGCTGAGGTACGGGAGCGGGTCCTGGGGTGGTGGAGGCACAAAGGCAGACGCCTGACCTAGCAGGGCATTACCTAGCGATAATCCGTCCCACCGAGTAGCGTAGCACTGTATCTGCACTATCACCGACCCTGAGTTTACTGCACCGTGTGTACCCTTCACTACCCTCACCCCCTGTCCTCTCAACTGAGTTGCCACAAACCTGAGCACTTACTTTGCCTCTCTTTTCTTTTGCCTTCTCGGTGACCGGCGAGGGCGTGCACTACGGAGCCTCCGGAGTCCAGCACCAGCCGGAGGAGGAGCCCCGTCCGGAGGAAAGAGGAGGGCGTGCTCCGCAAGAGCCGACAAGAGAGAAGCCGATCTCCGAGGAAGAGCTACTCTAGGAAGAAGTGTACAGATGACTTATTGTTGAGAATAAATACAACTACCACAAAAACACGTATTCTGCCCATTCCTCGTCCCGCGACTACATTGGTGGAGAATGCGGGTAGACCCACCATCTGTGATAATAAGATGGAAGCTGTAGTGCAGGCACTGGTGCACGGACAGGAACGATTGGAAAAGATCGCGGAGCAGCAGCTACTCTCCGCCGAAGCAGACAGAGAATTCCTCAAGGCAGCGGTAGCAGCCCGCACACTGGACCCTCCAGCCGCTAGCGCCTCGGTGGCCGTGGGAGGGGTACCCCACACGATAGGCGGGGTGTCTCTGCAGAAATATCAACCCGGGGAGGATCCGGATGCCTTCCTCCTTAATTTCGAGAGGGCGGCTAGAGCTTGTGGATGGCCTGTGTTGAAATGGCCTTTCTTCCTGGCTCCTCTGTTGGTGGGGGAGGCCCAGGCGGCCTACCAAGTTGCCAATCCGAGGGGAGATACAGCCTACGCGGACATCAAACAGATAATACTAGACCATCTCGGGCTGGACAAGGAGGCCTACAGGATAAGGTTTCGAAAAGAGAGGGGTGTGCCTGGGGAAACGCCCAAGACCTTATTCGTTCGCCTAAAGATGGCAGCTGATAAGTGGTTAAAACCGAATGAAAGCACGAAAGAGGAAATCATGGACCGCATATATCTAGAGCAGTTCCTTGAGGCCCTTCCGTTCTCCACACAAAGGTGGTTGAAGCAGCATCACGATCTAACCACCAGTCAGGCTGTTGAAATGGCCAACACTTTTGCGAGGGCACCCCAGAGGCCCCACATGATAGGAGAGCCGGACAGACAGAAAAACATATATAAACCAGAAAAAAAGGTTGTGAAGACCCCGGATCCAGGAAAGCCCCGCCCCTGGAAACCAGAGCCTCTGCCACATAGCGGTCCCCAATGTTTCGAATGTGGGACCTGGGGGCACATTACACGACACTGTCCTCGTCGACGTCAGGAAGAGGAACCAATGGAGGTGGGATATCTCCCCAGGACCGTCTTGTACTCGGCAGAGATGGGCCGAGCCTACAGAGTGAGTATGGGGATCAATGGCACTACAGTAAATGCCCTTCTCGACTCCGGATGCCGGCAGTCTGTTGTTCAGGCCCACCATGTACAACCCCATCAATTCATTCCCAGAGAAACCGTATACATCCGATGTGTACACGGGGACGTCAGACCTTACCCAGTAGCCGTGATCCCCCTTGTCCCCGGAAACGGACGTCCGATCCATGTCAGGGTGGGCGTCTTGTCGTCGTTACCGGAAGACCTACTCATAGGAACCGACAACCCGGCATTTTTGGACATGTTCAAACAGAGCCTCACTCCAGGAAGGGCTCCCTTACGACCCTCGAAGAGACAGAAGACTGAACCCGCTTTGGCCTCTACAGACCCCTGGGTTCTGGATCAAAGCTTCCAGTTAGCTCAAGCTAATGATGCCACACTGATGAACGCCTGGGAGAGTGCCCACCAAACACGGAATCAGCACCCCCTAAAATATCCCCGTCTGTTCATCAAAAACGATCTGCTATACCGACAGGGGAAGGAGGAAGACCCTGAACAGCTATTGGTGCCTCTATCTTTTCGGGAACAGGTGTTGTTCTATTCCCATTCGCATTTAGTGGCAGGACATACCGGAGCCGAAAAAACCACACAGAATCTGTTGAAGTGCTTTTACTGGCCAGGTATATACAAAGACGCGATGACATACTGCCAGGAATGCGACATCTGCCAAAAAAGGAACATGGCCCGTCCCCCGGCTGTTCCCCTACAGCCTCTTCCGATAATAGGAGTCCCTTTTGAGCGTGTAGGGATGGACATCATCGGACCGCTCCCAAAGACAAAAAAAGGATTCCAGTACGTTTTAGTCCTCGTAGACTACGCGACCAGGTTTCCCGAAGCCTTCCCCTTGACTGCAACCACCACTAAAAACGTAGCCGACAAAATGCTGGAGTTGTTTTCTCGAGTCGGCTTCCCAAAGGAGATACTTACCGATCAGGGGACTCCCTTTGTGTCACGCTTAATGCGTGAAGTGTGTGCCCTGTTACATATACACCAGATTAGAACGGCCGTCTACCACCCCCAAACGGACGGCCTAGTGGAGCGGTATAACCGCACGTTAAAAACCACCCTGCGAAAAATGTTGGAGGTGAACGGGGCGGAGTAGGATCAGATCCTCCCTCTGGCCCTATACGTCATCAGGGGCCAAAGACAGAGCAGCTTAGGCTTGTCTTCTTTTGAGCTGCTCTATGGACGCCGTCCCAGGTCCCTGTTGGACATGACCAAGGAGGCATGGGAGAAGGAAACCCACGAAGAAGTGACCCAAACCTTGGAGTACGCCCGGAATCTCAGGTCCAAACTGGGCAAGTTGCGTGATTTGGCATTTGCCAACCTGGAAAAAAGCCAAACGAAACAGAAAACCTACTACGATAAAGGAAAGAAATGGAGAAGGCTCTCGGTAGGAGATTGGGCTCTGGTCCTTTTGCCGTCCTCCACCCAAAAATTCAGAGCCGAATGGAGCGGACCCTACCAAGTGGTAGAAACTGCTGGAAACACCAGCTACAAACTGCGGATACGGCCCAGAACCACACAAACCTATCACATCAACCTCCTGAAAAAATGGCTTGGGAAACCCCCAGCAGAGGTGAACCTAACAGAAACAGAAGAGCACGATTCCACCAACACGCTCCACAGCCTGGTGATCAATGATGATTTGACGGACCCAGAGAGAGAACAACTAGCTCAAACCCTACAAAAGCACGCAAGGGTTTTCTCAGACGTTCCGGGAAAAACACAGATGGCCGAACACAGCATTCACACGGTACCGGGGAAAGTCGTTAAAGTGAAGCCCTACAGGATCCCCGAGGCGAGAAGGAAGGGGATCCAGAGCGAAGTAGAGGAGATGCTGAAACTTGGGGTGATTCGCCCCTCGCATAGTGAGTGGTCCAGTCCCATCGTGTTAATACCAAAACCAGATGGATCAAGAAGGTTTTGTATGGACTTTCGGGCCCTGAACGAAATATCCTCTTTTGATGCCTACCCCATCCCTCGCATAGACGAACTCATCGAACGTTTGGGTGAAGCGAAATACATCAGCACCATTGACCTTACAAAAGGATACTGGCAGGTCCCTCTCAAGGAGGAGGACCGCCATAAAACAGCGTTCACGACGGAAACCGGGAGATACGAGTTCACAGTCCTGCCTTTTGGCCTGCATGGAGCCCCTGCCACCTTCCAGAGGCTCATGAACAACGTACTGAAGAACCTTTCATCCTTCGCCTCAGCGTATCTGGACGACATTGTCGTTTTCAGCCCGGACTGGGAAACCCACCTGGATCATCTCCATAGGCTATTCGACACCCTCACCCATGCAGGGTTGAAAATCAATGCAAAGAAATCCAGGATCGGATTCCACAAAGTGAAGTACTTGGGCTATGTCCTGGGTCATGGATTGATAGAGCCGCAAGCAGAGAAAGTGAGGGCCATAGCCGAAGCCCCGTTCCCGAGGACCAAGAAGGAATTACGAGCGTTTTTGGGCCTCATAGGCTATTACAGGCGCTTCATACCCGATTTGCGAAAACGGCGGCCCCTCTGACGGATGCACTACAAACCAGAGTGAAACAAACGGCACTACGAACCCCTACCACCGAGATGTCGGAGGCCTTTGCTGGGTTGAAACGGGCTATCACCTCGACCCCGGTTCTCAACTCCCCGGATTTCACTCGGACATTCTCTCTACACACGGACGCATCTGACTACGGGATCGGGGCTGTCTTGTCCCAATGCGGTGACGATGGCTGTGATCACCCCATCCTATACATCAGCCGGAAGCTGTTTCCCCGTGAACTGAAGTATCCGACGGTGGAAAAGGAGTGCCTGGCCATCCGTTGGGCGGTGGAGAAACTCTCTTACTACCTGGAGGGCCGGCTGTTCGACCTATTCACTGACCACGCCCCCCTTCTCTGGATGGCCCGCAACAAGACTAAAAACGCGAGGGTTTTGCGGTGGTTCCTCGCTCTGCAGCCGTTTTCTTTCAGAGTGCACCACAAGAAAGGGTCAGACAACACCGGTGCTGACTTTCTGTCGCGGCATCCACTTCCCGAACGGAAGTGTTCTGGGGGGATGGTGTGGGGTCTCGCCCTATTGAGGGGCGCCCTCTAACGTTGTGCGACCCCCCCTCTTGTCTCCACAGCCTCTTCCTACCCCGGGATGGACACCTGCTGAAAGGTACAGCTGCGACGAGGAGGACGAGGTAGGATGGGGCCCCTTTAAATGGACGGACACCTTCAGCGAGGAGGCGGAGTCGGGCGAGCCCGTAAATAGCAGCCTCAACATGCCACAGAGGTGTTATTTCACCGGAGGAGCGGACAGAGTGCAGGAGAGCGGAGAGGCGGGAAGCAGTGTAGCAGAGCGGAGCGTTGGAGAGAGCGGAGTCGGAGAGGAGGCGTGGAGGAGAGAGCAGCGTTGGCGGAGTGAAGAGACCATCGCTGAGAGGGAAGAAGATCTCGACAGGAGTGTTTGGGACCCCGAGTCTACGGATCAAGCACAAGTGGCGAGACCTCACAAAGCGGCTACGGAGAGAGGAGACACCCGACCGACAGGAGCTGGAAAGCCGGGAGGCCAACCCCACGAGCCGCCCAGCCGTGCGCCAGGAGGTGTACGGCTAGCTGAGGTACGGGAGCGGGTCCTGGGGTGGTGGAGGCACAAAGGCAGACGCCTGACCTAGCAGGGCATTACCTAGCGATAATCCGTCCCACCGAGTAGCGTAGCACTGTATCTGCACTATCACCGACCCTGAGTTTACTGCACCGTGTGTACCCTTCACTACCCTCACCCCCTGTCCTCTCAACCGAGTTGCCACAAACCTGAGCACTTACTTTGCCTCTCTTTTCTTTTGCCTTCTCGGTGACCGGCGAGGGCGTGCACTACGGAGCCTCCGGAGTCCAGCACCAGCCGGAGGAGGAGCCCCGTCCGGAGGAAAGAGGAGGGCGTGCTCCGCAAGAGCCGACAAGAGAGAAGCCGATCTCCGAGGAAGAGCTACTCTAGGAAGAAGTGTACAGATGACTTATTGTTGAGAATAAATACAACTACCACAAAAACACGTATTCTGCCCATTCCTCGTCCCGCGACTACACATTTACAATGCCAATAGCTCCAAAACTTGCAGTTGTGAGACCTATTGCATTGTAAATGCTTGTTTATGTTCTACCCCAGCACTGACAATGGTCTCGCTGAAAATATATGGAGTCATTTCCAGCATACATGTTCCAAGAATTGAAAGATGCAAGAGCGCGCTCCAAGGGATAGAACGCACAGAAGGCATGAAAAGCCCAGGTGGCTACACTCACCTCTCACAGATGTGAACAGCTGCTTGTGCTGCTATGGGCTGCTGGGACGCGCTCCGACGCCTTCTGAGGGATCAGATTCACGGGGCACGAACCATCCTTTCATGAAGGAGACAAAACATTTAGGAATGGTGGCCTCGGAAGAGGAACCGCCTTCACTGAAGGTAAAAAGTAGATGAAAACATGTTGTATATCCTGCTTCAAATAGAATGTGGGGCTCGGGGCAGGAAGGAGGCACTTGTGTAAAGGGGCCGCTGCACTGGGTATTTATTGCATGCTGCGGAGGCCGCAATTAGGACTCAACTCGGGTGCTTAGTTTTATCGCGTGGTCCCGACTGCCGAAGCCGGGCCACGCCTCTTTATTTTATACCAGCGCATGGTGTCATGCGCCAGCGCTGATGAGTAATCTCCGGGCATGGGTAGACTGAACCGCTACCCCGCCGGAGAACATTACATTCCTTCCTACCTTTATTAAACATAAACAAAACATCAACATGTTGATCTGTTACCAGTTCTGGGCGGACTGTCTGCTCTCAGCTCCTAGTCAGTCACAGGTCACAATCCGCTGCGAGTCTTTGGTTCTTCACACCATGAATCCCGCCAGTCGGGAGGAGGAGCCGAATTGCTCCTCAGGCCGTATCTGGAATGCTCGCCCCCTAATGACGATAGGGATGGGGCCCACTTCCTGCGGGACCCTGCCCTCTGGGGATCTCACTGGGGAGTTGAACAGTCCGGAGTCCGGAGTTCCGAGCAGTGATGGTGTTACTCGGTCAGCTCTGTCCGGCTCATCCTTGGGGATAGTTCCTTGGCCATCTTCTACTTTCTCAGCCACTCTCTGCTGACTTGAACCAACCTCCACACTATCCAGTATTGGAAGGTTGGAGTTCCAGCATGGACCTTTTTGAAGACCGATACATTCCTTGTGAGTTCTTCTGGTCCTCTCTGGGCCGTTACCGTTGTGTCTGCTCGGCGAGTTACTGTCCACGGACGCTGCTCAAACGGGAGATGGAATTTGCTCCCTGGGTGTCTGTCTTTGACATAGACCAAGTCCCTTTCTTGGATGGTTGACACTTTCGCTCTTCAGTTGACACTGGCCTGGTCGTTGGTACTGTACCTTTTGGCTAGGACCCTCCTAGTGTCAATCTGGGAAGGAGCCCAGTTTGGGTGATGGGAATAGTGTCACGCACCACTCAACTCATGCTTGCTGGTCCTGGTGCCCTCTCCATCGTGAGATGAGGCGTCAATCTGTATTTCCTCAGGAAGCTATAGATGGCTCTGTCCAGGGGCGCTTCCTCGGCATGCGCGTTGCGAATGACTTTGTTGAGAGTGCGCATGAACCTCTCTACTTCCTGTTTGCTTGGGGCCAGCGCGGTGTTACTTTCCGATGTTGGATGCCCCAAGATTTGAGGTAGTCGGCAAACTCTTGTCACTGAAAGGGCTGGCCATTGTCCTTCTTCACCACCTCAAAGATCCCGTGAGCAATGATCTTCTCTACTTTGGTGATTACTTCCGTGGCTGTTTGGCCGCCGACGTTTTCTATCTCGGGGTATTCCGTGTAGTCATCTATGACCACGAGGGCATAGCGCCCATTCGGACGATGCCCAAAGTCTATACTGACGCACTTCCACGGTCGTTGGGGGTTGTCTTCAGTGATGACTGGGTGAGGACGATCCGGTTGGCCTGACACCTGGCACCATTGGCACGTTATGACTGTCTGCTCGACCATCTGGTCCATCTCTGAGAACCACACTTTTGCTCTCAACCGACCTTTCGTCTTCACCACACCCTGGTGCCCTCGATGTGCGAGATCCACCACCGGTTGAGCAAGACTTGACAGGATCACTAGCCGCAGACCTCTAAGCAGGCACCCACTGCCATTAACAGAGAGTTTGTCCTTGATTCGCATGATCGACTCGAGCATGGTCTTCACTTGGGATGTTCGTCGGGTCATCGTGGGCCAGTCATTCGTCGGAACTGCGGTGATGGCTAGTTGCAGACACTCATCCTTCTGAGTGGCTTCCAGTATGGCGTCAAGGCTTATCGGAAGCAGGTGGGACCTTTCCGCTATGAAACGGACGTATTCCTCTGTGTCCTCTGCATCCTCTCCCTCTGCTTTGGTTGCGGCCCTAGGGTGTTTTGAGAGGTAGTCTGCTGGGTTAGATGAGCCAGGTTTGTACTCTACCCGGTAGTCATACCCTTGCAGTTGAAGAATCAATTTTCCTAATCTTGGGGGGGGGGGGGGGCTTTGACGTAGATCCTTGAAACAGAGGTATGAGGGGCTTGTGGTCGATGGAGACTGTAAATGGGTGTCCATATACGTAAATATGGAAATGCCGACAGGCCCAGTAGATGGCAATTGCCTCCCTTTCTATCTGAGAGTAGCGTTGCTCAGTTTCTGTCAGGGAGCGGCTTGCGTGGCAATCGGAGCCCACTCGTCATTGCTATGTTGTTGTTTTAGCACTGCCCCTAGCCCATAGGGGCTGGCATCAACGGCGTTGTTGGTGGGCCGGGCCGGGTCAAAGTATGACAGCATGGTGTCAGCCGAGAGGGCCGCTTTAGTGTCTTTGAAAGCTTGTTCTTGGTTGCGTCCCCACTACTACGGGGTGATGGACTTAGTCAGCTCCCAGAGGTGTTTCGTGATGGTGGTTAAATCCGGGATGAAACAACTGCAGAAGTTTACCATCCCTAGGAAGCTCCGTACTTCCGAGATGTTGGAGGGCGCCGGGGCTTCTTGAATGTCTCGCACCTTGTCGGGGTCTGGGGCAACTCCTTTGCCCGAGAACGTGCAGCCGAAGAAGCTAATTTTGTTCTTCAAGAACTGGCACTTTTCTTTGTGCAGGGTGAAGCCGGACTCTTTGATCCGCTGAAGAATGCTGCGGAGTCTTCAGTGGTGATCCTCCACTGATGAGACATATACCAACAGGTCGTCACTCACATTCAAAACTCCTGGGAGTCCGCTGAGAACTTCTCTAATGGTGTTCTGAAACACCTCAGAGGCGCTAGAGATCCCAAAGTTGAGGTGCTTGTATCGTCTGAGACCGATGTGGGTGGAGAATGTGGTGATATACCGGGAGTCCGGGTGTAGGGGCAGTTGGTGATACCTAGCTCGCCCAGAATGTCATCGATGGTGGGGGTTATGTGGCATTCTCTTTTTATGGCTGCATTTAGAAGCCGCATGTCGACACAGATGCGGACCTGCCCTTGCTGTATTGGTTTTATCACCACCACGACCGTGTACACCCACGGAGTAGGCCCACTGACCTTCTCTATGATCTCTTGCCGCTCCAGCGCTTCCAGCTCGTCTTCGACTTTTTGTCGTAGGTGGAACACTATGAGCCTATACCTAAGCGCTACCGGTTGAACTGACTGGTCAATGTGGAGAGAGACTTCCTTCCCTTTCAGGCATCCAATTCCTTTGAATATGTCATTGAATTCCTCCATGATGGCCGCTAGTTCCTCTCTTCTTGGACCTCGAGAGCAAACAAGATCAGCCTCAGTTCTTGTGCTGTCTGGCTGCTTACCAGCATTCCGCTTTCTTCTTTGGTCACATATACTGTGGTGGGGATCTTGAGATCCTGATGCCTAAGTTCCGTTTTGAAACATCCCAAGAGTGGGATGGGTGTCTTCTGTCTGTAGGCAAATACTGAAAACTTTGCTTCGCGTAATGGTGGGCGTGGACTCAATTGGTTATATACGTTGGCGGCCATCAGGTTGATTGAGGCTCCTGTGTCTATAATAGCCTGCACGTCTTGGTGGTGAATCTGGATCACTTTGGGAGCCGGCGTCTTTTCCGTGGCGGTTGATCCACTGCGAATACATAATTGACGGGGTAATGTCCTGTGTCGTCGTCCATGTCTTCGCTGTCTTGAGTTTCAACTACAGTCTGTGCTGTTTCTTTCCGGGGCTTCGATGACCTGCACAGTGCTGCCAAATAGTTGGTTCATCCATACGCAGGCCGTACACCTCTTTCCTTTCACAGGGCAGTGTTGCATGCGGTGGGCGTGCCCCCACAGTAGCCACATTCTTTCTTTCTGTCTTGCGGATGCTTTACCGGGCTTTAGCGTGACTTGGCTATCACTACGTTCACCTTCTCCGCCACGTTCACCTGTTCCGTCTTGATGGGGCAGTGGAGGGCGGCCTCCATGTGGGATGCTCTGGCCTTCGATAGTTCTTTTGACTGTCCGAAGGTGAGGATATCAACCAAGGACTTGCCGGATTCCTGGAGGATGTTCTCTCTGAGCTTTGACGAGTAGCAGCCTTGTATTAACTGGTCCCTGATCTCCTCTTGTTCATCCTGGAAGCCGCACGTGATGGCAAGTTCTTTCAAACGCCCATGGAATGTGTCCACGACTCTTCCGCTTCCTGTCTGGCCAGGCGAAAAATTAATTTGTCAAAGTCTCTGTTTGCCATCAGCTCAAAGTGCGCATTAAGAGCGTTGAGCAGTGTCATGTACATTTTGGGGGTAGCCTCTACCAGCGTTTTGTAGATGCGGTGTTTGCCCTTGCCCCCTAGGTGGAGGAGCAGTGCCCTGTCCCTGTCGAGAGCTATACCCGCCCCTTCAAAATAGATTTGGAGACGGTCAGTCCAGTCTCTCCATCTAGGGGCAAGGGAGGAGGGGGCACCGTCCACTACAAAGGGCTCGATGGCCGGGATCGACGCCATCCTGACGCAGTCGTGGTCACACCTCACGGCACGTGCACTGCCTTTCTACTGGACTGGGGTGGCAGCCGCCTGGCCGAGATCGACTGTGGCGCAGTGGGCCTTGTCGCCACTTGTCATGGGTAATTAATAATAATAATAATAATCCACATTTGTATAGCGCACAATCACCCGTTAGGGTCTCTAGGCGCTGGGGGCCGTCGGGAAGATTAAGCAAGCTATTGCCCAGAGTCGCATGGTGCTGGGCTAACCTGCCGCCGGAGCCGGGGATCGAACTGTGATCCCCAGATTCCAGCGTCAGTCGCCCTGGCCGCGGCGCCACACCTCCACCTCCTCCGTAATTTAGCTTGTCCTCTTCATCGACTTCCTCCGGGGGCGCTGGGGGTCAACCACGTGCGTGGACTCAGGCTGAGGGTGGACCACTTGCCCAAGCGCAGGTACCCACAATGGTTGCAGGGCCTCCATTAGTGGCAGCAAGTTGGCCCCTTCTGTGGCTGCAGGGCCACAAGTAGTGGTAGCAGGCTTGCACTGTCTGGCTGGCTCTTCGCATGGCTGCAGGGCCTTGATGAGAGGCGGCAGGCTGGCTCACAGTGTGGCTGCAGGGACTTATCTCATGGTACAGGCCACTCACGGTAACCAGCTGATCAATAAAGCGGCGCGAGCTTGTCACCGCCTCGTCGCCAGTGTAAAGGGGCTGCTGCGTGGGGTAATTATTGCGTGCTGTGGCGGCCGCAATTAGGACGCGACTCGGGTGCTTAGTTTTATCGCGTGGTCCCGACTGCCGAAGCTGGGCCACGCCTCTTTATTTTATACCAGTGCATGGCGTCATGCGCCAGCGCTGATGCGTAATCTCTGGGCGTGGATAGACTGAACCAATACCCCGCCGGAGAACATTACATTGTGAGTGTAGAGCGCCACCTTGTGTTTAATGAGAGTATATACAGGCCCTGATTAGGAGTTTAGGTGTTATTTATGGCACATGGTAATAGGGATACCAGGGGGGTACTTATTTATCCTGTGCGATAAATAACACACATAACGAGTTTGTGGGGAACAATATGCGGTGTTTAACCGCCAAAATCCGCATGGTAAAGTAAATAACTTCCAATTTTCCCTGTTAATTAACCTCCCGAAATTTACCAACAACAGCGAAGGTATTTAACGCTAAAGATAATTATCGGATGCGTTAAACACAGCCAAACTCGTAATTCCGACAGGTGCATAAAGGGGTTTACGCACGGTTTGGAATTTTCCAGCCGCTCCTAATCAGGGCCTTAAAGTCTTAACATCATTAACTCAGGGTCGAAGTAAAGGCAGCTTGAAACTGTCCAGTGTGAAGAAGACTTTACCCCTTTGCATGAAAGGTGCTCAGAAACCCCTGTGTTTGTGCTAAGGTCTAGCACGAGTTAGTCTGAACACCCGAATCTATCATATAGCCTCCCACTGCACATCTTAAAGTGCTGATAAATTTTTATTTATCTATGTACTAGCTTACCCGTCGTGCGTTGCTGCGATCTCCAAAGAAAGGAAATTCAAGGAAACTCGTTATGATAACATTCAATTTACATTGTGTCATTTTTATTGAAACTTATTTATTTTTATATGGAAAACATTTCAAAGTGTCGTTTTAATTCTATTTATTTATTCGAGTGCTCGTGGATACACGATTTTTAGTTTTTCCGTCTGGTGCGTACATCAGTATTCGAAAGATTATGAGGGCCCTGCGGGGGCGATATTTAAAACAAAATTGTGCCAGAAAGATTCGCGGGAGTGTACTCAACAACTTCCCAAAGTTTCCTGGCGATCTGATGATTGCTGTTTTAATTCTATTTATTTATTCGAGTGCTTGTGGATACACCATTTTTAGTTTTTCCGTCTGGTGCGTACATCAGTATTCGAAAGATTATGAGGGCCCTGGGGGTCCGATATTTAAAAAAAATGTATGCCAGAAACCTTCGCGGGAGTGTACTCAACACCTTCCCAAAGTTTCCTGGTGATCGGATGAATGCTGTTTTAATTCTATTTATTTATTCGAGTGCTTGTGGATACACAATTTGTTGTTTTTCCATCTGGTGCGTGCATCAGTATTCGAAAGATTATGAGGGCCCTGGGGGGGCCGATATTGAAAAAATGTTTTATGCAGGAAACATTCGCAGGAGTGTACTCAACAACTTCCCAAAGTTTCATGGCGATCGGATGAATGGTGTAGTAATGCATAATGGACAAACAGACAGACAGACAGACCCACATACGGATGAATGGTGGAGTAATGCATAAAGGACAAACAACCAGACAGACAGACAGACAGACATACATTCGTTTTTATATATATAGATTTATTTATTCAATTCAAATTTTATTCAGCAAGGGAGGAGCCGAGCCAGCGTCCAAGATGGCCACTTGAAGATCGGCTCCGGCCGACCTCGCTCGCCCGATTCGACATCCTGTCCTTGATCCTGCCCCCCGGCCCGTCCTCCGAGTGGGGGAACTATAGCGGTGCCCATTTGTGTTGCCCTGGTCTACCTGGGTGCCCCAGCGACTGCGCTGCGCTGCCCGGAAGATCGCGGCCTGCAGCTGCTGGAAGCCGGGGCCTCGAGTGCCTGCGACCCCCGGCCTGTAACGCAATAACATCGGCTGCCGGGCCGGACTCGAGTCGGCCTGGCCGGAGGTCGCGGGCCAAAACGACTGCCGGCACCACTCTTGCTGCTCTGGCCCCCTCCTGACTGTGGGGGGCGAATGGAGATGCCCCGCAGTGGCTTGTGGCCCTCCTTTGGTCCCTGAGGAACCGGATCTCCGGTTGTTGCGGCATTCTCCCAGACGGTTGGGGCCGGGGCAGGACACCTGGCAGTGCCCCTGCCCACGGGGCCGTGCTTGAAGCCCCTGCTGACGCCCCTGAGCGGCGGCCCGTCGGAGCCCACCTCCGGAGGAGAGACGGGGGCCGGTCCCCACCGGTCAGTGGTGTGTCCTCGCTGTTGGGCCGCAATATCAGGAGGTGCCCCCCCATGCTTCGGGGGGGCTCTGGATGACCGCGCCGGGCCCTTGTGTGTGAAGTGGGGCCCGGAATACACGCAGATTTCTGTTCTTGGCTGCCCGTTCCCCCTGGTGGGCTTTATCCGGACTGTGTGTAGGCTGGCGGGGCCTCGGGTGGTTGGCAGCCTCTGCCTTGTGGTTGTGGCTGGCTGGTGGATTTGGTGCCGACGGGCGCAGATGGACTTGCACTGACCCTTGCCTCGGCTGTTGCTGCTGTTGGGATACTCAGCCTGGGCCCTCAGGTTACATTGGCTCCGTGTGGGGGCGGAGGGTGCCCCATCCCCCGACTGACATCCCTGTGCCGGTGGGCACGCTACTTTGTTGAAGTCGGAGCACGACGGCGACCGTATTGCGAGGGGGCGAGATGGCGACGAAGACGGAGACGAAGAAATCATTGCCCAAGACCACCAGGGGAGCTAGGCAGGTCCAGTCCAACAAATTGGACAGGTATACTTTTTCCTAAGGGGTCACAGATCGACTCAAAGAGGGGCCCCGGGTGGAGGCTCCGATGATCATCCTGCTGGGGAGGAACCAACGTTAAAGGACCTCATGGCGGCTATCACGGGGGTCCCGACGTCCTTGGGCCAGAAAATGGAGACTCTCGATACCAAGCTGGACACTGTATCGATAGAAGTGGAGCTAATTAGGGCTGACCTTTCGAAGGCTAACGAGAAGGTCAGGTCGCTGGAAGTCAAAACGACGAGCCTTATTGATGATGTGAACCAGTTGCAGCAGGAGGTGCGGGATCTTAAGTCCTCAAGGGAGTCCTCGTCGACTTGATGAGTATGAAGGGCAGGCTCGGCGCAACAACGTCCGCATCCTGGGAGTCCCCGAGAAGGCGGAGGGGCAGGCGACGGATCTTTTTGTAGAGAACCTAATCCTTAATCATCTCAAACCTAAGGGCCTCAGTAAGTTTTTCACGGTGGAGCACGCCTACAGGGTCCCGGGTGGTGGACCCCGTGTTGGGGCGAACCCCAGACCGATAATTGCTCGAGTCCTGAACTTTCGTGACCGGGACGCTATCCTGCAAGCGGCTCGAGCTGCGGATCCCCTGGAGTTCTAGAATGCGACGCTCCTGTTCTTTCCGGATTTTACCCAGGCGGTGCAAAAGCAAAGGCAGAGGTTCCTGGTGATCAAAAAGAAGCTGAGAGACAAGGGATTGAGGTGCGCCATGATGTTTCCGGACCGCCTTCGAGTGGAACTTGACGGGAAAGCATGGTTCTTTGATAATCCAGATGTGGCGGCAGACTGGTTGGAGGGTGTCCAGCGGCCGGACCAGGAGTCCCGTGATCAAGGAGAAGCCCATGAACAATGATTTTGCTTATTGTGAGATTATGGGGGGCTGTAGACAGTTGATCGGGGGACATTTCAACGGGGGTTTGCGATAGGATTCCCTACTGATATACGTTTACAATGTTCTTGAGGTGTTTCATGGTGCGGGAATATCCACATAGAGTTGGGTGGGTGGGGGTGATGGGCCCACTCGTAGGTCCTCCTCTGTTTTCTACTTTTAGATTTTTGTGGACTAGTTGGGGGTGACAGGCACACTGCTAGTTGGAGATGAGCGCAAGCTATATGCAGGGGTGCAGAGAGGGGGGTTGGTGCAATATGTTTGGGGTTTGTATTGTTTTTATTGTATGTGGTTTAATTTCACACTGGGTGCCGTCAGTCGATTCTGTAAAGTCATGGTATTGTAATGTCTTTTGATAAAAGGGTGGCTGGGATTTCCGTATTATGGGGCTCATTAGGATGGCGGACGGACTTGCGTCCGTCCGCCACCCAAGAGGAGGAGGGACCGTCCGCAGGGGCCGCAGCGGTCCCTCCAGTGCAATTAGGATGTGACCGCCAGCCTGGCGGTGACATCCTCAATATTTAACATTGCGGCGGGTGCTGCTTGAAGCAGCACCCGCCGCAAGGTTAAATATGCATGCTTAGCATTTGCATGCACAAAGCGTCAGGCACCGCGCGGTGCCTGCCGCTTCGTGCACGCAATTGCAGGGGGGTACCATAGGTACCCCCCTGCATTCCCTCTCTAGGATAGATTATGTATTGGTGCCGGCGGCGCAGGCAGTTTGGATCCGGGAACTGCGGCACTTGGCTAGGGGGGTTTCGGATCCCTCGCCGGTTTGGACCTTGGCGGGCGCGACGTGGCTAGGGTTGCCCCCATCAGCGCTTGGCGGTTGCGGGATCCCGTGGCTAAAAAGGAGATTGTGCAAGTGGCTGACAGTTATTTTCAAGAAAATGTAGGTACGGTTGACTCAAAGTGTTCCCTGTGGGAGGCTTACAAAACTGTTATCAGAGGGGAATTGCTGTCATTCATTTCGGGAAAAAAGAGGGAGGGCCGGGCTGAGGTCGATAGGGTGGAAGCAGAATTGCTGGCGCTAGAACGGGAGGTGTCATGTGACGCCACCCCGGTGGGATTACACCGCCTGCGCCTCAGTAGAGATGAGTATAGGGGCTTGGTTCGAGACAGGGCAAAGACGCAGCTGGCGGATACCCAGAGCAGGGTGTACGAACATGGGGATAAGGCTGGGAAGTTAATTGCATAGCTGGAGAGAGGGGAATGGGTGTCGCGGTTGGTACCGGAGCTGCAGACCGTCGGCTTGGATAAAATTACAGATCCGCAGCAGATTGCGGACGAATTCGCTGGCTACTACACGGCGGTGTATGCGACCGAAGGCAGGTACACAGAGTCAGAGAATGCGGAGATGATTCGGGACATTCCAATGCCCACCCTTTCCAACGTGGACAGAGACAACCTAGATTCCCCATTCACAAATGATGAAGTGGCGCAAGCCATTAGAGAGGTTCGTTCAGGAAAGGCATCTTGTCCTAATGGACTTCCCGTTGAGCTTTATAAAGTGAGTGCAAATAAACTGGCTCCCTTCGTCAGGGATATGTTTAGCGAGAGCAGGGAGAGGGGCCGGCTTCCGTATGACCAGCGGGTCGCAAATATTGTGGTCCTGCACAAGGAGGGCAAACCTAAGATGGAATGTTCCTCATACCGGCCGATTTCCCTTCTGAATGCCGAACCTAAGGTTTTAGCCAAATTACTCGCAACTCGCTTGGTGAAGGTCATTGCGACGCGAATTCATCCGGATCAGTCCGGCTTTATGCCTCGCCGTAATACCGCCCTTAACTTGCGCAGGTTACATGGGGTCCTGGGTGGCGCATCGAAAATGCACGAGCCGACGGTTCTGTTGTCCCTGGATGCCACTATGGCTTTTGATAGAGTCGAGTGGCCTTATCGTTTTGCAGTGTTGAGCAAGCTGGGCGTCGGTCCGGAGTTTATTTCTTGGTTCCGCCTTTTATATTCTGATCCCCTGGCTAGGGTCGTAGTAAATAATCATAGATCTGCGGATTTTGCCTTGGGGAGGGGCACCAGGCAGGGATGTCCTCTCTCTCCGTTGTTATTTGCCTTTGCGCTTGAGCCGCTTGCGGCGTGGGTCCGTTGGGACAGATCGATTAAGGGGCTTAGGTGGACGTCCGAGTGGGAGGACAAGATATCCCTTTATGCAGATGATATATTATTGTACTTGACCTCCCCTCTGGCTTCCCTAATCACGTTTCTGGATGTCCTCGCGGTGTTTGGAAGATATTCTGGTTTCGCCATCAACTGGGGAAAGTCTGTTCTCTTTGTTCTAAGTGGCGACCCGCCAGATGACCCCGCGGGATGTCCGGTCTTGTTGGAGTTGTGGGGGTTTAGGTATATTGGAATTTTTGTGTCTCTAGATCCCCAGAGCAGGTATATTATTAAATTGTTGCCACCGCTAGCTAGACTCCGGAGGGACGTGGTGCGATGGAAGTCGCTGCCGCTCTCCCTTCTGGGACGTGCCATCCTGTTTAAAATGATGGCTCTTCCCCATTTCCTGTACGCACTCCAAAACTCCATGGACCCGGTCCCCTCGTCTTATTTTAAGGAGATTTAGTCCCTTCAGCGGCAGCTCCTTTGGGATGGTAGGCCGCGGATAGCGTTTTCTAAACTGACGGGGGGATTGGCCTGCCAAATATCCAGAAGTATTATTGGGCGTCTCAGCTGGCGGCTATTAATCATGCTACTTATGGGTCGCCGCTTGACCCCGGATATGCTATGGATCGCGGCCAGATTCCCGGGAGAGAATACTCTAGGGCACTGTATGCCAGACGGGGGCGATTTCCCCTGGTCGGGCCTGCGGCGGTGGCTGTTAGGGTGTGGCATGAGGCTAATCGTTCCCTTAATTGGGATGGAAAGGTGACTTTGGCCACTCCACTGTGGAATGCTGAAAGCCTGGGTAGCTTATGGAAGACTAAAGGTTTTGACAAGTGGGACCTCATTGGGATCTCCCGGGTGGGCGATATGTGGGGCAAGGATGGGATGCTGACATTTGAGGCTCCTCAGGCCCGGCATCATTTGCGGGAGAGTGAGCGGTTTCGTTATACACAGATTAGACACGCGCTGCTGGCGGTTATTCCCCGGGGAGTCACGCCCCCAGTGGCTTCCCCACTGGAGGATCGGATATTGGATGGTCACCTTCCGACGAAAACGATATCCCTGATCTATACAAAGCTGATTAACCACACGGATGATCCGCTCGTGGCTCTTAGGGAGCAATGGACCGCTGACGGGCTGCTCCGAGATGATGAAGACTGGAGAGAGGCGGTATCCTCCCCAAGGGTAATCGCTATCCAAATGCGTCTCCGATTGGTCCAACTGAAGGTCCTCCATCGTTGTTATGTTACAGGCCCGCATTTGGTGCGAATGGGTTTGGCTGCTAGTGGTGAGTGTCGAAGGGGATGTGGTGAGACTGGAACGTTTATGCATATGCTATGGGATTGTACTATCATCCGGAGGTACTGGACCACAGTGCATGATAAGATGCGGGAGGTATTGGGTGTGGGCCTTGAGTTGGAAGTACGTCGTTGTCTCTTGAATGTTTGGGAACCTACTGATCTCACTTCTCATGGAAAGGTATGGGTTACGCTTGCATGTGCTATTGCCAAGCGCAATATCGCACAACTGTGGGGGGCTATTAAACCCCCACATATTGGTAAATGGATGTAGCACCTGGACTGGTGCATGTTTAGGGAGAGATCTGTGTATGTGGCTAGGGGTAAGCCCAAGAAGTGGGGGGAAATCTGGGGGGCCTGGAATGTATACAGAGGAGATATTTGTGTTCCCCCCGCCATTCCGGAAGATCATGTGGTATCGGAGGATCCCTGTACCCGTTTGGTATTATTTGTATTGTGTTTTGTAATTTCAAAGACGTTATATCATTTATTGTATGTTCGGAGGCTATCCAGTGCATTTTTTGTATGTGTTTTATTTTTCTTATTTGTGTGAGTTAATAAAAAGAATTTGTAAAAAAAAAAATGTTATTCAGTATGACCCATACAGTGGGTGCGCTCCCTAGAAAGGACAGTGGATTCAGGAAAGAGTTTATTGGAGCTCTGAAAGGGGATAGGCCCACCTGAATTGCCCACTGTGGAAGCCAGATGCTGTGGGTTCTACGTGGGCGTGGGGGATTGGACGAGAGGGACCCCCCCAAGTTTTTTGAGTAATGGGACAGCGGACTAAAAGGACCACACATGCAGCCAGACAAGTTTTACTATCTGATTAGGGGGTCACAGACCAGGACCAGATCCACGGAGCAGGAGGGACTCACTGGGTACACTCCGTTGCTGCTGCTGGGGCCCACACGCTGTGAGTGCTGCACGCCGCCGTTGCTCTCCACCTGCACGGCCGCCGGCGGACTACAGCTCCCAGCAGCCTAAGCGGGTCATTTCCGGTTGCTGCGCGCCCGGAGGCGCTGATAACGGACGAGGCTCCCACTGAGGAGCGGGGGGTCACAGACCAGGACCAGATCCACGGAGCAGGAGGGACTCACCGGGTACACTCCGATGCTGCTGCTGGGGCCCACACGCTGTGAGTGCTGCACGCCGCCGTTGCTCTCCACCTGCACGGCCGCCGGCGGACTACAGCTCCCAGCAGCCTAAGCGGGTCATTTCCGGTTGCTGCGCGCCCGGAGGCGCTAATAACGGACGAGGCTCTCACTGAGGAGCGGGGGGTCACAGACCAGGACCAGATCCACGGAGCAGGAGGGACTCACCGGGTACACTCCGTTGCTGCTGCTGGGGCCCACACGCTGTGAGTGCTGCACGCCGCCGCTGCTCTCCACCTGCACGGCCGCCGGCGGACTACAGCTCCCAGCAGCCTAAGCGGGTCATTTCCGGTTGCTGCGCGCCCGGAGGCGCTGATAACGGACGAGGCTCCCACTGAGGAGCGGGGGGTCACAGACCAGGACCAGATCCACGGAGCAGGAGGGACTCACCGGGTACACTCCGTTGCTGCTGCTGGGGCCCACACGCTGTGAGTGCTGCACGCCGCCGTTGCTCTCCACCTGCACGGCCGCCGGCGGACTACAGCTCCCAGCAGCCTAAGCGGGTCATTTCCGGTTGCTGCGCGCCCGGAGGCGCTGATAATGGACGAGGCTCCCACTGAGGAGCGGGGGGTCACAGACCAGGACCAGATCCACGGAGCAGGAGGGACTCACCGGGTACACTCCGTTGCTGCTGCTGGGGCCCACACGCTGTGAGTGCTGCACGCCGCCGTTGCTCTCCACCTGCAAGGCCGCCGGCGGACTACAGCTCCCAGCAGCCTAAGCGGGTCATTTCCGGTTGCTGCGCGCCCGGAGGCGCTGATAACGGACGAGGCTCCCACTGAGGAGCGGGGGGTCACAGACCAGGACCAGATCCACGGAGCAGGAGGGACTCACCGGGTACACTCCGTTGCTGCTGCTGGGGCCCACACGCTGTGAGTGCTGCACGCCGCCATTGCTCTCCACCTGCACGGCCGCCGGCGGACTACAGCTCCCAGCAGCCTAAGCGGGTCATTTCCGGTTGCTGCGCACCCGGAGGCGCTGATAACGGACGAGGCTCCCACTGAGGAGCGGGGGGTCACAGACCAGGACCAGATCCACGGAGCAGGAGGGACTCACCGGGTACACTCCGTTGCTGCTGCTGGGGCCCACACGCTGTGAGTGCTGCACGCCGCCGTTGCTCTCCACCTGCACGGCCGCCGGCGGACTACAGCTCCCAGCAGCCTAAGCGGGCCATTTCCGGTTGCTGCGCGCCCGGAGGCGCTGATAACGGACGAGGCTCCCTCCGCGTCGCGGGACGCGCGCGGGACTGCGCTGGGCTAAGCCCGGGCAAAGGGCGGGCCCTCTGTGGCCCTCGGAGGCCATAGGAGGACGGGACGGGCCACCCCCCTTGATATTCAAAGAGGAGGTAAAGCTACGGATTGCCTATTCCATTGACTATCACATCCGCCTAGAAACTCTTATATAGACCCCCAAGGGAGTGGTTACTAACATACCCTTTTGGGCTGGACTCATGCCTTAGGTCATAAGACGGGCACGCAATTGACATTTTAGTACTATTGATTGTATAGTACCATTGATATAATTACTACAGTTTTGTTTATAGACCCTACAACTGGTATGGAACCCTCTCCAAAAACAATCATTACAGCGTCTAATCTCCCCTGGTTAGACGATTTAAATAGTATGTGTAATATCAGGTATACCTTTGTGACATCACCCCACCCGGCAACTAACACTAGTTCGCTAGCTCGCAGCACAAGCACACAGAGGCCTTTATCTACACCTATAAAAGCCAATTCACAAAGTATAACTCCCGTTCAGGTTACATCTGCTAAAAGGAAACACAACGGGGTCGGAGTAAATGGGTCCCAAACCAAACCACCAAATTTACAGAATGCGTCCCCCAATATAAACTCCTCTGTTGTCACAGTTCTGTCAACCCCAGAGGTGGGTAAAAAACGACACGATCCACCATCCTCTTCCCAATTGGCTTTACTGGCCATGATCGAACAACTGATCAAAACGACTATCCATCCCCTGATCGATAAAATTAACACCTTGGGGGATAGACTGATGGGGATTGAGGAAACTCTTAAATCCTATCTGGTACAATCTTCCCATACTGTAACATCAAACTGTTCGCTCCATACTGCTTCTCCCAATACCATGCAAAATAAAGCTCTCCCTACTCAAGTACCAGTCCCTACTTCTGTGCCTCCACATGTTCCACATGTTCCTAAGGCACCACCCATACCTGTTATAGATCACAATGTTGCCCCCAGACTAGAACGTATCAAGACTCCCTGTATTAATCTTCCCCCCGAGGCCGCTCCATTTGTGTCCATCCTCTCGGGGGTCCCTCCATTGAAACATGGAAAATCTGAGAGAGCCACCGACCTGCTAAACAAAGTCAAGTTTTGGCTATCGAAAAACAGACCCTTACCTCATGACCTTGATGGCAGGATAATCAGCGTGAGGAGAGTGGGCTGGTTGGGTCCTCTTCGAAAACATATTAGTGGCGATTTGGTTCTAATTAGATTTAGGAGCAGACAAGTTGTTCCCTATCTTCAGTCATGGCAGCCCCAGGAAGGTGATGGCCCCATAACAACCTGGGATTTACACGATTTTTATCCAAGCAACTCACATATCCCCCCCCGGAAACAAAACGTTGAATATAATACTGAGCTGGGTCATAGAATTTGCTTACCAATTGAGCGTAGCATCCCTGTTTTTAATCGATTTGTTTTACCGCAACGCAGTCTTAAGTATAGCAACTTCTTCCAATTTAACCCTTTGATGTAACACAAGAATTGTTAATATTAGGCTTGTGAATACCAGGCAATCTATTTAGATAATCATAATCGGAGTGTTAGCAAACCCGATTAACTTGTAGATAATATGATGCTTTTTAATTGTATGTTGCCTGTTAAATTATAATTGTAATTTTTAAATTGTATGCTTTTATGGTTTTTTTAAACAAAAATCGAATAAAGCTATTTTTGATTTGATTTGATTTATCTGATTATTATTTTCGACGCGTAAATGTGCAAAACCCCACGTTACAGAAAAGTGTCCAAGATCAAACGGAGGGCTCATCCTCTGACTAGTGTTAAAGCGTTGTCAGAGGAGCAGGGGCTGTGGAGTGAACATGTAGGGAGTTGTTACAGGACAAAACATAGGTGAAAAACAACAGAAGAACTCGCATTCTTTTTATAACTGGAACACTATATGAATATTGTTGGCCTTTCTTTTCACAGCGCCAATGCTCTGAAGAAGGGCAGCTGCTCTTTTCAGTAACTCCTCGAACACACTGCGGGACTTGTTGCAGACTGGAGATTATATTCAAGAGGCAGAGAGCTAAAACAAACCTTGAGCTGGAAAATCGGTTCACATTTTTGGCCTCACCTAAATACATAGCGCTCACCTGACAGGGAGGGAAGAACAGTGTGATGCTGTGATGGTCAAACAAGCAACAATTATCAACAGGAATTCATTTAATTAGAATATCAACACATTTTAGGATTCATCAATCTTTGTTCTAAACACAGATAAATCAGTGGCAATTGCCATTATGGCAGGTCAAGACCACAATAATTGTAATTTTTCATAATTGGGCTCAGTGCTCAGGTGATGATACTGAACATGAAGGAGTATAAAGGGCAGAGTGTGCATAGCCTAAGAGGAGCGCTGGACAAACAGGTCATTTGCTGTTGTTGTTACAGATCCTCAGTACCCAAACAGATATTTGAAACCAATCCAAAGTGTACTATTGCCTACTATGTTGATGACGTTTCAAACCAAAATTACTTAGGGGTCATCATCAGGAGAGAGCTTTGGAGCACAAGCAAGGACTGTATATCTAACAAAAGAAAAGTGTGGATTGCTAATGTGTAATAGGGCAATGTGGCCATGTCACTTACAATACTTACAGAAACCACTGGGTACAAAGATGAAGGACAGCTCTGTGAGTAAGGAAAGAAAACCAATAAAAAAGGCCCATAAAAGGACCATGACCAGGAAGAGACAGAGTAAAATGAAATTGCTTACAAGGGTTATCAACATTCCACAAGGGTGTGGATAATAATCCGCCATAAAAAGGTCAGGAAGGTAAACCAGAACATTGAACGTCATGGGGAACCCATTAGTGTCATCACAGTGGTAAACAAATGACATGTTCAGAAGAGATTTCTTTGGTAAAAGAGTCCCTTTAGAGGTCAGGAGACACCTTTAAAGCGAAAGGGCTGCAGGTGTAGGCTTTGTGGCAGTAATGTAGGTGTAAGTGCTGAGAAGAGCACCATGCATGTCCTAATCTCAATCAAGAATTAAACAGGTGGCAGGAGCCCTGCGCTGCACGAATTAGATTCCCAGGCCGCGTTTGTGAATGAGACGCGTATTAGACAGAAGCCTTGGCTGAATAGGATGGGGAAGCACCTGGGTGGAAATCGAAAAATACGTAGAAGGATAAAATAGCTTAAAAGTGAGGTCACAATTATTGACTCATCATGATGAGAAGGTAGCAAGGAACTGTCTCTGGTCCCTTACCTCTATCATGAATCAGAAAGAGGCCGAGAGCCCCACTGTCAAGGGACATGCTCAAGGATGAGGAGCGTATTTATTAAGATGGCCGCCACACGAGCTTGTGGTGCAAGGGTTAATGAGTAGATGTAAAGGGAAATCCACAGCAAATAACAAGAGCATTTTCCTTAAGTTGTGTATAATTCATTTGTTATTGGAAAAGTTGTTTATTGAAAACTAGGAAGAATTAAAAATAGAGAAAAAGACTACCAGAATGTCCAGGTGGCTTACTAAAGGTCTCAACAGTAAATTGTGGGCTAACGTGTCGAGATCTCTTTGCAATTTCTCAAACTGAACTACCCCAACATAAAATGCTAAACAATGTGGTCAAGATTTCTTTGAAGATCACGTTGTATTACTCTACAGTATGCCTCAAGTTAAAACTTCAAAAAAAAGAATATGCACATTTTCAAGTACACATGCATATAGCATATCAGTTATACAGAGCCTGCTCAGGTGCCTTATCCTCGCTGTCTCCACCTGGGCATGCTCCAAAGACCTGGTGTCCTCTGCAGTCTTGTCAGTGATTGTGCTTTGACTTGTGCTAAGCTAAATTTGGTGCTGTCCGTGCCCGAAAAGGTGCAGAGACAGCCATTAGACTGTATTAGAAAATGGCCGATAGATAGTTGTATGCAAGTTGTCTATATATTTTTTGTCCAAGAGCGCCGATACATGGAGTCTGCTGTGGGCCACAGGAGTTCTAGACAGGTAGCACAAAGGTCGATCTCCAGGCTAATAAACTTCGCTTGCGTTAGAAGTGACAGTGCAGAGAAGGTGGTTGACGACAGCAGTCTGTTGACAGATAACACCATGAACGTTCTGGGCATTAACACAAAAGAGTAGAAACCCTGAACTGTGAATTATAATACCCAGAAGAATGTTCTAGGACACAAGAGAGATTGGATGTGATTCAAACAAGTGCACAATTATGTACTCATGGTACCAAACCTTATGGGGAAATAGAATATGGGATGTTAGGTCTGGAAAGTCACCATACAGGAAAGGACCCTACAGAGAGGACCCTACTGATTCTCATTCCAAATTCCAAAAGTGAACACAGCAGGCTTTTGTGATGCATGGGAAGAGAGGTAATACAATGTGATAATTATTATGCTAATCAGTAGCATCTGCAGGTAATTCCTTGACTGAATTAAATGTAAACATTAGAGGACCTGGAAAACCGAGAAAGGTGCCTAAACGTCTGTATAACTGAGGAAGCAGAGGGCTCAGAACAGGTATTGCTTTAGATAAATAAATGTGAAAGATTTGCCACCTCTAGGTTTGAATTTATCTAAACCACATTATTTGCCTTCAACCTAATTATAGTACAGAAGACTGTGGTTATATATAGTTTGGAATCCAGATGGGGTTAAATCATTCCCAGCCCAGTGGAATGAATACCACAGAGATGTGTGATGACAGCTAAGATTCTGGTCCTAAGAGGTGTACCTCCATATCAACAGCCTTGCTAAAGTGAAGCATCCAACTGCTGGGACGTGATACTGTGGCTTCATACTGCCCATCCACAGCCTACCTGTGTGATCTCCTATGCCTCTCTAGGGGGTGGGGAATGGTTTGACAGAAACCCACCCAGTAGGCACTTCACCGCTAGGCTATATCTGGGCCATGGAAGGATGTACCTTGGAGATGGTAGTCCAATTGAAGGACCTAGGGTGGTAAGCCTATGTAGAAGGCGGGTTCTTTCAATACAGCAGCTGCTGCACCGCCACCGTTCACTGGTAGAAACCATTAAGAAGGTATGTTTATACCACTTGATTATTCCTCCTATTAAAAGGGACATACCAGGGATCTCACCAGCCTTGCCGCATCAACATCCACTGTCAGGATACATCGGTCATACCTTCTTACTAATAGGTGTGTCTGGGCCAAAATCTCCAGAGGAAGTATTTTTTTATTTCTTCTACATCATACGTCACCTCTGAACCAAACATATTTACTAAAGCAAAGATTCTTATCAAGAAAAGCAATTACTTTTTGTCCCTATTGTATTCTCCCTTAACTTAAAAAATATGGGGACCTAAATTTGAAGTAACAAAATATTTTGAATGCAAGTACATATAGGTAAGTATAGTTTTACTACAATTAGCTCCACATATATGTACCTTGACAACACATATAGCTTCAAAATATGTGGATGTGGAGTTGAGAATAATACATCTATACTTGCCTATTGTTAGACTTCACCCTTCTTAGGGGGATTTCCCTAAAACCTTTTGGTCTGGTTTTTGCCAACTCTTGATTCCTTTCCTTAGGACTCTGGGATCTTTACCACTGTACAATAAATGGGAAAGTGTGGGCGCTTTTCCTACACATGTCAGGTAGGGGTGCTTAATTGATTGGGTTAGGTGTCACACCTCTGAGTACCCGGTAAGAAGGTACACCACATACCCAGGGCGGGAGCAACACTGACTAATAGGGGCACTGATCATGCCACCCACCTGAATAGCCTGTCAAAAATGTCTCATGCCAAGGTTGGCCGGTCTCACTCCATAGCCAACCCTGAGGGAGCGTTGCACTGCCACCAAATCAGGGTAGGTGAATGGCTTGGTAGGTATATCTGCGTTTGCACTGCCCAGGTAGTAGCAAACTCCCATGTGGGTTTTCCCTATGTAGGGGGTCAGCTCTCCCCCCTGGGACATTTCCCAGGTGTGGCCGATTCTCTTTCTAGGGCCTGGGGCACTTTCCCAATGTAAGTCCAATGTGAAAGTGCGGGTGCCCTTCCTACGCATGATAGGAAGGGTGCCCACCTGAGGTTTCTAAAGCACAGTTCAGGCCTGCCAAGGCCGGCTGGCATGTGTGCACTCACACCTATGGTGGTTGTAAACTGGTTTCTAGCCTGCCAATGCAGGCTGGTGAGTGCACTTGCGCCTATGATATCCTAAAACCTGGGTCCAGCCTGCCACTGTGGGCTGGGGGTGCGCATTTGCACCAATGGTGTCTCTAAATGTGTGTCCCACCTGCCTTTGCAGGCCGGTGTATGAACGGGCATCAATGGTGTTTCTAAATATGTGTTCAGCTGCCTCACAAGCTGATGTGTGCACTTGCAACGATGGTGGCTCTAACTGTGTGACCTGACTGCCTTTTGCGGGTTGGTGTGCGATCAGCACCAATGGTGTTTTAAACATGTGTCCAACCTGAAACGATGGTGGCTCTATCTGCGTGTCCTGGCTTCCTTTTGCAGGTTGATGTGCGCACTTGCACCGATGATGGCTCCCCTTTTGCAGGCAATCTTCCTTACAAGCTCTGCCACTTGGTATTGGCTGTAGAGCTGTGTCATTTGGATTTGGTCGTGGAAACCAGTTTGCCTTGTGCGGAGCCCTGAAGTCCTGCCTGCATTTAAGGCGTGTGGCCCCGTATTTTGGAGGCCTTGGCACACATAAGCATCTTATTGGTGGTGAGTGGATTCACTGGTTGCCGGACCCAGCGTGGCCCGCTTCATCAGTCATGCCACAGCTCTCTCGGGCGACACGCAGGCTGCATGCTCATTGTGTGGGGTTTCCTACTCCCAGGTTGTGACCCTTGGAGGTGGGGGTATAACCGTAGTAGACCCTCATTCTACCTTGTGAGTTATTGCTGAACTAGCGCCTGTTTGTGTGACTGGAATTGTCTGGTGCGACCAATATCAACGTGCACCGGACAGTGTGCCTCGTTTCCAGGGAGGTATGGAATTTGCCATTCTTCATTGTGTGTGTGACTGGAGTTGTCTAGTGCAATGACGTGCTCTGGATGTTGTGCCTTATTTCAATGGAGGTACGGAATTTGTAACTCTTCATTGAATGTGACCCGAACTCTCTGGTGCGACCCGTTTCATTGCGCTCCAGATGGTGTGCCCGGATTACCTGGGTGCAACTCTGATCGACGTGTGCCTGAGGGGTGCCTTCTCTTTCTGAGAGGCCCCCCTGCTTCATTTCCCATTCATCGACTGTCCCCTCTTTGGCCCTCAGTGTTGCAGAGCAACTGCCCTCTCATCACCGGCCGGCCCGACAACATCGTGGTGCCAGATAGTATTGCCCGGTTCAGGCCTGGAAGGTGAGAGCGATTGACTGGGCTGGAGGAACGCTTACGAGAAAGATCAGAAATGGGTCAAGAGACTGTGTCATCCCCTGGCCTTTGCAGAACTGAGCTGGTGCCAGAAGGCCCTTGTGGACCCCTTTGGTGTGCCCGACTATCGCCCTCAGTCTGTTTCTGCTCTGCATCCTCTGAGTGCACTTCTTGAGTGGCTGCCAAACCCTCTTTGACGACTGCCTCCTAATTGAACTTGCTACCTACCCCCACCTGTTTCCCTAGGACCATGACTAACAGAGATTCAGGCTGCGTGCGGCCTAATGCCGGGGAGTGATGAGGGGGACGACGTGTCTCCAATCAATGGGTGTTAGATAGTCGAGGTGAGTTGGAGGGTGAGGGAGGCTTGAGCCCACTGAGTCTGCAGTGTGTAATTAAGTGACCTTATGTGTATCAGTTGCACCACATAAGGGTGCTGAGTGAGTATGCGTGTGAACGTGTTCTGTACAGAATTGCCTGATATCCATTGCACTGCATAGCGATGTGGAGTGTGTGTGGGAGTGACAGTGGGTGAACCAGCTGTTATTCATGACACTGTTTGGTGATTTGCCCGATACGTTGATTTCTTGCCAGAAGAGCACCTCGTATGCCATTGGGTTTCCCTGCATGACCTCGGCCCATGCTGCTGCTAAAATTGGTATAATTCTGTATGTGTACATATTTTTGATACCCTCCAACTGTGTAGTATTGAATTATAAGAATTGCTAGGTTGGGCCTGGGGTGGACAACGTGTTGCACCGCAAATGGGTGCTTGGGGGGATGTTTAGGATAGGATCTTTCATGTCCATATTGCTGATGTCATTCAAACACGGTTGGGCCTAGTACTGCTAGTAACAATTCCAAATGTGATTTATGCCTAGAAATACATGTTGTTCATGTTGTGTTGATTATTATGTGGGTTAAATACAAATGTTATTTACCTACACATTGTGTGAAGTCTCTTTTGTGACGTGCAAGGTATTTATCGAGAGTGAGTGCAGTGCCAATGCTTTACACATTGCCTCTGTGGTAACCCTGACTGCTCAGTGCCAAGTTACCCGAGGGTGAGCGCAGGTTATACATTGTGTGTAGTGCCACCTAGAGTTGCCGAAAATTAGGACTTTTGTTTTAACTGTTGAGCTGGAGGCAGTTGTTTTTTCATCCAAATAGCGACGTTTCACATGAGCCAAGTTTGCTTTGACGGTGCTTGTTGAGTCAGTAAAGGTGAGGATGAGCTGTGTATTGTTGGCGTAGGATAATATGTTGATGCCGTGGGCTTTAACGATGTCCATCAGGAGCATCATGTAGGCATTGAAGAGTGCTGGGCTGAGCGATGATCCTTGAGGGACACCGCAGATACGTTCCTTGGATTTTGAGAAGTGGCGGTAGGGGGGAGACTAACTTGTTGAGTTCTATTAAGAAGGAAGGAGAATATCCATTTGAGGGCCAGTCAGTAGATTTCCAAGTGCTGAAGTTTTCAAATGAGTGACTTGTGGGAAACTATATAGAAAGCTGCAGAGAGGTCGAGGAGGATGAGTGCATCCACTTCTCCTCGGCCGAGGATGCTTCTGATGTCATTAGTGGCTGCAGTGAGGGCTGCCACTGTGCTGTGGTTGGTGCAAAAGCCTGATTGTGAGTGATCTAGGAGTTGATGGAGTTCTAGGTGGTCTGGGAGTTGTGTATTGACGGCTTTCTCAATGACTTTAGCTGAAAAAAGCAGGAGCGAGAAGGGTCTGTAGCTGCTGAGGGTGTTGTGGTCTGCTGTTGGTGTTGACTACTGCATTTTTGCAGCAAGATGGGAAAGTGGTGGTGGTTATGGATGAATTGATGATAGCAGAGAGCACAGGGGAGATGATGGTTCTTCCAAGGTTGTATACGAAGTGAGGGCATGGGTCTGAGGGGGCTCCTAAGTGGATGGTATTCATCAGGATGGTGGTTTCTTTGTTCGAGAGGGGATTATAGTTGCTTAGCTGCTATTTGGGGATGAAGAAAGTCTGAGGCTGGTCAGGGGAGTTCGTATCAGTATGAGGTGGGTCGAATGCATTGCAGATCTTGGCAATCTTCTGTTCAAAGAAGTTTGAGGTCATTGCAGAGTGCTTGGGATGGGATGATGTTGTTGTTGGCAGCAGCAGGATTGGAGAACGCCTTGATCATGGCGAAGAGTTCCTTGCCGTTGTTGGAGTTAGCTTCGAGTCTGAGAGTTAAGGCTTTTTCTTTGCGTCTCGTAGTTGTTGGTGTTATAGGGCAGCTTTGTATGTGGATCTTGCGGTGGTGTTTTTGTAGAGACTCAATTTTTTCTCAAGTTGTTTGCAGTTGTGCTTGGACTCCCTGAGGTCGTTTGTATACCAGCTGGGTACTTCATTTTTGTAGGTCTTGTTTCTGGTGCGAGCGATGTGGTTGGCGAGACATTTATTGTAGAGCTTGGTGTCTACAATGAGGTTCCTGGTGTGCTGGGTGAGCATTCCTGTAGGGTCTCGGTCCAGTTTTCTTCTGATATTTTGCTCCAATATCTTGATGGTGCTCTTGGTTTTCTGGTGGGGTGGCTTGATGGGAGGGTATCTTGAAATGTATGATGTGGTTGTCGGACCATGTGAATGGGGTCATGTGAGTGGTGGTCAACATGTTGCTGGAGGAGAAAATCGTGGTGAGGGTGTGGCCTGTTGTATGGGTTGGTAATTGGACGGGCGAGGTGAGGTGCAGATTGCTGAGGCTGTTGAGGAGGGCAGTGGGGATAAGGTACATTTTGTCTTCCAGGTTGAAATTGAGGTGCCTGAGGAAGATGTAGTTGGTTGATCTGATGGATGGGGAGTGATTACGTCTGCAGTGTGGTTGCAGAATCCCGCTCGGGGGTCCAATCGGCGGTAGGCAACCGTTCCCTTAAGGGTGGCATTGTAGTTTGTGGAGGTGTTCCATGAGGTTAGTGTCCCATACCCCGGATCTGGTGCAGTCATTTAGGTTGATCCATTCCATCCATGACACAAATTTAACAATAATGTTGTCACTTTGACAGCACATTACTAAAATTAGAATGATTACAATAACTGTATTATTGTAGCTTCCAAGGATAGAAAACACCAATTTATAGACTGAAATCTGGAGTTTATTCTGACCTAAATGCTCCAGCCATCATCCAGTGGGTTACAGTAATTATCACAGGATGGAACCTTCACCCAGTTCATAGCAACACAATCCCACAACCCCCGGGATACATTCTATGGAATGAGAACGCAGGAGCATTACACGGAGAAAGACAAGAAAGCCAACCTCGGATACAACACCAGTCGGCGCGCTTACAATTCCCCTGATTGATTGATTGATTGAGTCCCCCTTATCAAAGCACCCTTCACTCCCTCCCTCTAAAGGAAAATAAATTAAATAGAAGATGAAGAAATAAAAACCTAAAGGAAAACCTAAAAGCAGAAAAATAAATTGGATCACTTTCTAAGACAAGGTGATCTAGAAGGACACAAGATTGTGCAGGGCAGTCTTCTCCTGCAAAGTTCAAACGGTGTAATCCCAGTAGAGGAATACGGAGTGAAGCTGCACTCCTCAACTCTCTTGTACATTTCATCTTTCCAGTGTTTTCCAACACTTCTCGATATTTCCACATCTTCTTTAAAGGTTCTGTAAATCTGTGTAGCATTTGTTGATGATACAAGGAGGTTTTCTTGTGAACAATACCACCTTCCTTAGGAAACGCCTCTTTTCCTTGAAAGTCTTCGGAGCTCAACAAGCCGTTTTGGGTTACTTTCCCTGGATAAGACACGACTCATGAACTTGATGACTGAATGAGTAGAAATATTGATGATGTCATATATCTTTGGCCATTTACAAATCTTTTAAAACACAGGAACTGAACCAAGGTAAGTGGATCAAGGATGTCTAAAGCTTTTTCTTGCCACGGACAACCAGAAATTTCTCTACAAATCAAAGGTGGCATTCTCACCTTCCTAAGGAAGTTCAGGTGACAAAGTTTTAATTCTATGAGCAACTGTTTGAGAAATGTTTCATTTTGTGCTGTTCATCTCTGGAATGCAGTTGCTGAGAGAGTAGGAGGAAGATTTATCTTATAGTAAGAAATGGGTTAGGTTTGAAATATTACATGGCTGTTTCTGATTTGCCAAAGTGACCCTAACCATGATCATACCACGCTGAATTTGCAGAATCTATTAAAAGAATGTGTCATTTGTAAATAAAAATTCTTGGGCTTTGGCACTGTGGGAATCATTCCAATTTAGGCAGGATCATTTTCTTCATTTTGCTTCAGGGGGATTTTGTTTTACTTCTCTCCTGAGACTTTGCCATTTGTATCACATGTTCTTATTTGGATGTTGTCTGTACCCTTTAAGGGTTTGACTCTCGGGTTTTGCTGTTTTTGTTAGGGCTAAGTTTTATGTTTCTGTATTGCTGTAATTTAACCTTTATAGCATTTTCATGTATTTTTCTCTGACTGCATTCACAAACATTTCTGTAATAAATCTATTTTGCTGTATTTTTTATCTAGAACTCAGTTATTAGTTCTTCTTCATTTATTCTTTTACTCTGCTGGAATTTGTATTTTTCCAAGAGGAATGTCTTCTCTGACTGCTAGATCTATTGGGGATTCTGAAGTAAATTGAGTAAGAATTGTGGTATTCAAAATATTGGGGTTCAGCTAATTATTGGGGTTCGGCTCCCACAATGCGCCTGCATGCACCATGCCAATCAAATGCTTCCTGCGGCCAACAAAGGGTAACCAATCTCTAACCTGTCCCAAAGGGCCAATTAAAAACTAGCAATTCCTCTCTCTTTCAACTTCTAAAAGCATTGCACACTCTCATCCGCCTTATGCCAGCCACACTCACCTCGAAGTAAATTACAAACAGCCTTAAGAAATGGATACTTTCCTGATTCATCCAACCACTTCTCCGGAGATATACATTCCTCTGTAATAAGGCAAACGACCACATTATCATCTGACAACCACTCCCCATATTCTTCCGCATTAGAAGAACCACTCTCTACCTTGAGAAACAATCTGCAAATGTATTTATCAACACTGGAATGTAATTTACATAAAAGTGATAGTCCTGCAAAACAACTATCCACCTGCCAATCCTTGTAGACACTGAATCAAGATCTTTTTTGTTTAAAATCTCTTGTAAGGGCTTATGATCAGAGAATACCTCTAAGCACACCATCCACTGGAAATGCTTAAACTTCTTAAAGGCGAAGTACACCGCCAAAGCCTCTTTCTCAGTTGTGGAATAGTTTTGTTTGCCTACTCTCTGGGTTCTACCGTTATGTTGTACTTGTTTTAGAACTGTACCTCAACCTAAATCACTAGCATCCATCCATGACCAGGCGATATGGCAGACTGGGTACAACGCCGTGAAGTTGCTTAGCATAAGCACATTCAGTTTAAAATCCAAAAACTCTTGCGAACAGGCATTGGTCCATTCAAATTCGACACCCCTTTGTAGAAGTCAACACACACCACAAGTCTTCTTTGTAAAAATTGGAATAAATTACAAATAAAATACAGCTATCCCTAAAAATGTTTGCAAATCTTCTTTTCTCAGCAGACTATGCAGTTTCTGAACAGTTCCCACTAATTCCTTTCAGGGATGAATGCCATCTGTTGAGATTATCTGTCCAAGATAATTCAGCTCAGCACATCCAAAGCTATTTTTCTTTGCCTTCAAGGTCATACCATGGTCTCCAGGTACATACATTCCCTTCTCCTCTCTACTATTATGTTCCTCCAATGTAGCACCATAGATTAAAATTTCACCTAGAAAGAATTTGATTCCAGGAAACATTCAACCAAACTACTTCTAAGCCTCTGAAGTTGATCATAAGCCTCTGAAAAACACACACTGCTGAGCATAAGCCACATTGCATTCGATTGAAATGATATCTCACATAGTTATGAAAGACGTAAAATCTATGACTCCTCGCTCATTCTAACCTGATGATATTCAGAGGTGAGATCTTGAGTTATGAAAAGTTTTCCACCACCTAACAGCCCTCCCATTTTGCTGATATTGGTCGAGGAAACCTATCTTGTACAACCCTTTTGTTGATCTCTTGCAGGTCCACACAAAGCCTCACGCCCCCAGACCCCGACTGAGGTATAACAGGAGTGAACAGCAATTCCACAGCTTCTCCAGACTCAATAACACCCCTCCACACAATTGGTCCATTACAGCTTTGAGAGCATCTTGCAAAAGGCTAGCTATCCCTCTTACTTTACAAGCAATAGGTTGTGGATAATTAATCAAACAAATAGAATGTATGTAACCATGCACACACCCAATCTTATCTTAGAATACCTCAAGTTACTAGCAAATAAACTCCCTTTGTAGATCCCTATCCTGTGCATCATTATGATTAATAAACACAAGGGAATTAGCATTAGAGGGAAGTTAAATGGCCGGTTGTTGATGAAGACAACTTAAAACAGTGCCACCCACCACAGGGTCATATACCTTATCTTCAGTCTAATACCTCAAAATTCGATGTCGGCATTGAAGTATTCGACTAATTTGATGGGTTTATCACCATAATAGGGGCTAACATAAGGTTCTAATAAACTCTAAATCACTGGTTTTTAATTTTTCCTTATAGTCAAGGTTAGAAACCGCTTGAGGCGAGCCCGAATCCATCACCGTGATGCATGGTACACAGACAAAATATCGAAATTAAAATATCGATATACAATAATATCGATGTTTTAATTTCGATAGTATAGAATATCGATGTCCAAAATATCGACAGACAGAATATCGTTTTTTTAAGGTATGTATGTTACTAATATCGAATTTCACTAATATCGAAATTTTGTTTAGTGTTATGTATTTTAATGTGTTGTTTATATGTTTGTTAAACATGTTTTGTAATGTATGTTTGAAAATTTGTAAATTTGTTTACATTTTGCGTTTTAGTATCAGAGCGGGTTGTGGGTTTATAGGGGAATAGGGTGGGAAGTAATTTAATAATAATTAATTAATTAATATATGTTTGTAAATATTTTTAATTAATACTTAATTGGTAATTAATTAATATTAATTAGTTAATTAATATAATTTTGTACATATTTTTAATTAATAATTAATTGGTAATTAATTAATATTAATTAGTTAATTACATTAATTAGAGTAATTTTTTTATATATAAATTTTTTTGTTATTGTTAATTAATTAATTGGGAAACAATAATATTAATTAGTAAATTAAATTATTTACAGCTAAAGTGCTAATATATTTACTTTATTGTTATTAATTAATAATTAATTGATAATTAAATAATATTAATTATGTAATTAAATTATTTAGAGTTAATGTGCTAATATATTTAATGTGTTGTTATTGTTAATTATTAATTAATTGGTAATTAAATAATATTAATTATGTAATTAAATTATTTAGAGTTAATGTGCTAATATATTTAATTTTTTGTTATTGTTAAATAATAATTAATTGGTAATTAATAATTATTAAGTGAATAAATGATATGATTTATTTCTGTGTAGTGGGTTGTGTGTTTATAGGGGGATAGGGTGTGATATAATTAAATGTAATTAATTAAAGAGATTGTAATTTTCTTTGGTATTTATTGTTAATTAATTAGTATATGTGTTAATTAGTTCATTTATAATTACATCAATTTAGTAATATTAATTGTTATTAATTGATTAATTGAAATTTATATTAATTGTCTTTTTTATATGTGTAGTGTGTTGTGTGTTAAAGTGGGAGTAGTGTGGGAATTAATTTTTACCCCCATGCTATCCAACACTTTCCCTACTGTTGCACCCTCTGGAGTGTGAATAGTAATTTTTACCCCTACGCTATCCACCGGGGAAACAACCTTTACAACGCAACTTTTACAACGCACTACCATTACAACGAAATTTTTACAACACAAAAACCATTACAACGCATGTGTTTACAACGCATGTTTTTACAACGCAGGTACCTTTACAACGCATACCATTACAACGTAAGTATAGGTAAGTATATAATAATATTTTAAATTTTATATGTTTTTTAAGGGGTATTTTTAGGGTTCAGGGTCAGTTTTCTGTTTTTGGGTAAAAGGGTATTTTTAGTGTTCAGGGTCAGTTTTCAGTTTTTGGGTAAAGGGGTATTTTTAGGGTTCAGGGTCAGTTTTCAGTTTTTGGGTAAAGGAGTATTTTTAGGGTTCAGGGTCAGTTTTCAGTTCTTGGGTAAAGGGGTATTTTTTGGGTTCAGGGTCAGTTTTCAGTTTTTGGGTAAAGGGGTATTTTTAGGGTTCAGGGTCAGTTTTCTGTTTTTGGGTAAAGGGGTATTTTTAGGGTTCAGGGTCAGTTTTTAGTTCTTGGGTAAAGGGGTATTTTTTGGGTTCAGGATCAGTTTTCAGTTTTTGGGTAAAGGGGTATTTTTAGGGTTCAGGGTCAGTTTTGGGTTTTTGGGTAAAGGGGTATTTTTAGGGTTCAGGGTCAGTTTTGAGTTTTTGGGTAAAAGGGTATTTTTAGGGTTCAGGGTCAGTTTTGGGTTTTTGGGTAAAGGGGTATTTTTAGGGTTCAGGGTCAGTTTGGGGTTTTTGGGGTACAGGCGTACAGGGTAAAAATAAAATAAATTTATATTTAAATTAAATCAATTAAATGAAATTAAAAAAAATAAAATTACATTCAATTATTACGTTTTTAATTTATTTTAAATGTATATGTATTAGTTTTAATTTTTTAATTATGTTTTAATGTTTTTATTTATTATTTGTAAAATTATATGTATTTTAAAATTATTTTTACATTATTATTTATACATTTAAAAAAACGATATTTTTAATTTCGATATTTTTGTACTACGATATTAATTTTTCGATATTTTTGTACTTACCTTTATGAAGATATGACTCCGATATTTTTGATTTCGATATTTTTGTGTCGATATTTTTGTATGTAGATATTCTGTCTGTCGATATTATGTCAGACAACCATGATGCATGCTGTTAACCTCATCAATGACTTGTAATACCACATCATCCAAATTAGAAAGTATCTTGTTAACTTAGTCACAAGATTTTACACTCCTACAACACTTTGCGAAATGGCCTCTCTTCGAGCACGCTTTACAGATAGATTTCAGGATGGGATAGTCTTTGTTGTTGGCCATATGACCAGAGTTGCCACAATGGAAGAAAGTCCCTCTAAAGTAAATTGTTGGATTTAAGACTTAAATCTTAGTGGAGGTGGTTTCACCTTTACGTAATGCCCCTACACAAGCTATAGAGTGTTCAACTTGTTTCACTCCCATTTTAGGACCTTTCTCGAGTCAGAGCTCTTGTCTAATTGTAGGTCTCCTTTTATCAGTATTACAGCCAGATTCGCACGAGGATGCTCGTTTGCCCAGATCGTTGTGTATTCATCAACTGTTTAATCTTGTTCTAGACCCTCGTGCCAAAATGGTATTATTCAAGGACAGCAGATATCTTTGGCAAATAACGCATATCTAACTTTTGATAGCAATATCAAATTCATTCAAGCGTGCTTTGACATTAGTATCTTCATCTGATAAATCTGGCAACTTTTCAAACACCTCTAGCCTCTCCGGCCCCCAGACAGTGGACCAACAAAGAAGTTTTCTTTTCTGCATTTAGGTTTGAACGGCATTCTTGTTGACAACCTAGTCAACAAGGAGCCTGATTTAGATATTAGCAGACAGGTTAGTCCGTCACAACGGTGATAGATATCCTGTCCGCTGAAATATAATCCCATAGGATATAATGGGATTTATATTTCGTCAAAATAGATATCCATCACCGTTGTGACAGAATAACCCATCCACTGAGATCTAAATCAGGCCCTTAGTACTGTGGCTTCAAGGGGGAAAAAACACTACTTGATAGGTTGCTGGGTTGGGTTTATTTTGAAAAGCTCCAGCCATCGTCCAACGGGTTGCAGCAATCAGCACAAGATGGAACCTTCATACCAGGTTAAAGCAGCGCAATCCCACAACCCCAGACATAAATTCCATTAAATAAGACCGCTGGAGCATTACACCGAGAAAGACTAGAAAGCCAGTCCTAGATACCACACCAAGTCATACATACATCAAAAAGCAAGGCAGCAGGCCTTCTCCATATATGAACCCAGGACCTGGACCAACACCCCAGTCTCCATCAGGCCCGACCCAACCCTACTCCAATGTAGAAAGGATGAAGACGCACCAGCTTGAAGAACCCTATATCAGGATGCAGAAACAATCTGCTTCTGTTCCCAGAACCCAGCCACCTCTTCAACCACTATGAGGCGGTATACCCACCTTTATCTGCTTCTGATCCCAGAACTCAGCTACCTCTTCAACCACTATGAGGCGGTATACCCACCTTTATCTGCTTCTGATCCCAGAACCCAGCTACCTCTTCAACCACTATGAGGCGGTATCCCCACCTTTATCTGCTTCTGATCCCAGAACCCAGCGACCTCTTCAACCACTATGAGGCGGTATACCCACCTTTATCTGCTTCTGATCCCAGAACCCAGCGACCTCTTCAACCACTATGAGACGGTATCCCCACCTTTATCTGCTTCTGATTGCAGAACCCAGCCACCTCTTCAACCACTATGAGACGGGATCCCTACCTTTATCTGCTTCTGTTCCTAGAACCCAGCTACCTCTTCAACCACTATGAGACGGTATCCCTACCTTTATCTGCTTCTGATCCCAGAAACCAGCGACCTCCGCAATCATTGCTAGACGGTATCCCTACCTTTATCTGCTTCTGATCGCAGAACCCGGTTACCTCTTCAACCACTATGGGACGGTATCCCTAACTTTATCTGCTTCTGTTACCAGAACCCAGCTACCTCTTCAATCATTACTAGACGGTATCCCTACCTTTATCTGCTTCTGTTCCCAGAACCCAGCGACCTCTTCAACCACTATGAGACGGTATCCCCACCTTTATCTGCTTCTGATCGCAGAACCCAGCGACCTCTTCAACCACTATGAGACAGTATCCCTACCTTTATCTGCTTCTGTTCCCAGAACCCAGCTACCTCTTCAACCACTATGAGACGGTATCCCTACCTTTATCTGCTTCTGTTCCCAGAACTCAGCTACCTCTTCCACCACTATGAGACGGTATCCCTACCTTTATCTGCTTCTGATCCCAGAAACCAGCGACCTCCGCAATCATTGCTAGACGGTATCCCTACCTTTATCTGCTTCTGATCGCAGAACCCGGCTACCTCTTCAACCACTATGAGACGGTATCCCTAACTTTATCTGCTTCTGTTACCAGAACCCAGCTACCTCTTCAATCATTACTAGACGGTATCCCTACCTTTATCTGCTTCTGTTCCCAGAACCCAGCGACCTCTTCAACCACTATGAGACGGTATCCCCACCTTTATCTGCTTCTGATCGCAGAACCCAGCTACCTCTTCAACCACTATGAGACGGTATCCCTACCTTTATCTGCTTCTGATCGCAGAACCCAGCTACCTCTTCAACCACTATGAGACGGTATCCCCACCTTTATCTGCTTCTGTTCCCAGAACCCAGCTACCTCTTCAACCACTATGAGACGGTATCCCCACCTTTATCTGCTTCTGATCCCAGAACCCAGCTACCTCTTCAACCACTATGAGACGGTATCCCTACCTTTATCTGCTTCTGTTCCCAGAACCCAGCTACCTCTTCAACCACTATGAGACGGTATCCCCACCTTTATCTGCTTCTGATCCCAGAACCCAGCGACCTCTTCAACCACTATGAGACGGTATCCCCACCTTTATCTGCTTCTGATCCCAGAACCCAGCGACCTCTTCAATCATTACAAGACGGTATCCCTACCTTTATCTGCGTCTGTTCCCAGAACCCAGCGACCTCTTCAATCATTACGAGACGGTATCCCCACCTTTATCTGCTTCTGATCCCAGAACCCAGCGACCTCTTCAACCCCTATGAGACGGTACTCCTACCTTTATCTGCTTCTGATCCCAGAACCCAGCGACCTCTTCAACTACTATGAGACGGTATCCCTACCTTTATCTGCTTCTATATCCCAGAACCCAGCGACCTCTTCAACCACTATGAGACGGTATCCCCACCTTTATCTGCTTATGATCCCAGAACCCAGCGACCTCTTCAACCACTATGAGATGGTATCCCAACCTTTATCTGCTTCTGATCCCAGAACCCAGCGACCTCGTCAACCACTATGAGACGGTATCCCCACCTTTATCTGCTTCTGATCCCAGAACCCAGCTACCTCTTCAACCACTATGAGACGGTATCCCCACCTTTCTCTGCTTCTGATCGCAGAACCCAGCGACCTCTTCAACCACCATGAGACGGTATCCCTACCTTTATCTGCTTCTGATCCCAGAACCCAGCGACCTCTTCAACTACTATGAGACGGTATCCCCACCTTTATCTGCTTATGATCCCAGAACCCAGCGACCTCTTCAACCACTATGAGACGGTATCCCTACCTTTATCTGCTTCTGATCGCAGAACCCAGCTTCCTCTTCAACCACTATGAGACGGTATCCCTACCTTTATCTGCTTCTGATCCCAGAACCCAGCGACCTCTTCAACCACTATAAGACGGTATCCCCCCTTTATCTGCTTCTGATCGCAGAACCCAGCTACCTCTTCAACCACTATGAGACGGTATCCCTACCTTTATCTGCTTCTGATCCCAGAACCCAGCGACCTCTTCAACCACTATGAGACGGTATCCCACCTTTATCTGCTTCTGATCCCAGAACCCAGCGACCTCTTCAACCACTATGAGACGGTATCCCTACCTTTACCTGATTCTGTTCCCAGAACCCAGCGACCTGTTCAACCACTATGAGACGGTATCCCTACCTTTATCTGCTTCTGATCCCAGAACCCAGCTACCGCTTCTGATCCCAGAACCCAGCTACCTCTTCAACCACTATGAGACGGTATCCCTACCTTTATCTGCTTCTGATCCCAGAACCCAGCGACCTCTTCAACCACTATGAGACGGTATCCCTACCTTTATCTGCTTCTGATCCCAGAACCCAGCTACCTCTTCAACCACTATGAGACGGTATCCCTACCTTTATCTGCTTCTGATCCCAGAACCCAGCGACCTCTTCAACCACTATGAGACGGTATCCCTACCTTTATCTGCTTCTGTTCCCAGAACCCAGCGACCTCTTCAACCACTATGAGACGGTATCCCCACCTTTATCTGCTTCTGATCCCAGAACCCAGCGACCTCTTTAACCACTATGAGACGGTATCCCCACCTTTATCTGCTTCTGATCCCAGAACCCAGCCACCTCTTCAACCACTATGAGACGGTATCCCTACCTTTATCTGCTTCTGATCCCAGAACCCAGCCACCTCTTCAACCACTATGAGACGGTATACCCACCTTTATCTGCTTCTGATCCCAGAACCCAGCCACCTCTTCAACCACTATGAGTTGGTATTCCCACCTTTATCTGCTTCTGATCGCAGTACCCAGCGACCTCTTCAACCACTATGAGACGGTATCCCCACCTTTATCTGCTTCTGTTACCAGACCCCAGCTACCTCTTCAACCACTATGAGACGGTATCAGTACCTTTATCTGCTTCTGATCGCAGAACCCAGCGACCTCTTCAACCACTATGAGACGGTATCCCCACCTTTATCTGCTTCTGATCCCAGAACCCAGCGACCTCTTCAATCATTACGAGACGGTATCCCTACCTTTATCTGCGTCTGTTCCCAGAACCCAGCGACCTCTTCAATCATTACGAGACGGTATCCCCACCTTATCTGCTTCTGATCCCAGAACCCAGCGACCTCTTCAATCATTACGAGACGGTATCCCTACCTTTACCCCTGTACAGTGCTCTGCTGCCTTTTTTCTAAGAGCCAAAAAAATAGAACATACATTTACACATACATCTATAACTTGAACATGGCCCCTGCACAATGACATGGTAAGCACATTTGTGAACTGTTCCATATTTTTAGACCTAATGTCTCTGATTTGGAATTCCAAGCAGGTCAACACATAGGGAAGGGGTCTCTTTCTAACCCCACTGTCTCTTACCTCTTCAGGGTCCGGGGGGCATCCTTGGAGTTGATGGAGTAGAGGAGGTTTGCCTCCGAGGTGGAGGCGGTGAGCCAGCCTGATCTGGTGTGTTGAGGCATTGAGGTAGGAGTCTTTGACAGGCCAGAGAAGGATCTGCAGCGCGTCTTGGGGACCCCAGCAGCCGACGCGGATACCGACAAACAGCGGAAATGAAAGGGAAGCCCCACCTCATCCTGCTCGTCATCCATTGGGGTCAACTAACGGGTGCTATGACATATGCATAGCCGAAAAACCTAGGAGTAAAGATCCAAGATTCAATTTATTGCAACTTTGTTATTATTGCTGTTAATGTTACCTTGTGTTTTCATTATTGTTGTTATTGCCATTGTTATTATTGGTTTTATTGTTAAAATTATTACTATCGCTATCTCATTTTTTTAAAAAGAGGCATCAACATACTAAACAAATTTGAGAAAAGTTTTGCGACAAATTACCATAATCCAAAAATAGTAAAATAGCCAGTGAAGGCTTCATTAAGAGTTGCTGGTTATTTGTTGTAGTGATACTGGAGGGGGGGGGGCTGTAATCTTGGATTCGGCACAGTATCCCGGCAACAAATTACAAGCACTACAAGGTATTCCTCTATTGCCAGACGTTTTTAGAAAGACTCTTGTCCAGGCTTTAGTGCTTAGCCGCCTGGACTACTGCAATGGGCTGTTAATATCAGCAAATGACAACTTGCTAAGTAGATACCAGGTGGTTCAGAACACCGCTGCAAGGCTAGTTCTTAATGCCCCGCCCAGAACTCCCTCCCGCCCTCTCCTGGAAAAGCTTCATTGGCTACCGATCCGACAACGGGTAAAATTTAAAACCTGTTGCATTATTCAGAAGAGTATCCATGGTTCAGGTCCCCTGTACCTGACTGAGAAGTTTGTCCCTTATAATCCTGTACGCACCCTCCGCTCCAGCAATCAAGGTCTTTTACAGGTTCGTCTATCAGAAGGGCAAGACTGGGCGGTAGAGCTCTCTCATTCCTGGGTCCCAGTCTCTGGAATAAACTTCCACCTACCCTCAGACTATGCACTAATCATTTAGCCTTCAAGAAATTGCTGAAGACCTTTTTGTTCTAATCCAGCGTCTCTCTCCTCTCAAGATCTTGGAAGCACTGTCTCTTTTGCCTGCTAGGTGTACTTCGCGCAGAGATACTCCTTCGGGAGTCGAGTGTAGCGCTATACAAGCATATACATAAATAAATAAATAAATTCCATACGGAATGTGGAATAACACGCGGATCCAGGAATACTGGCTTCGTTTCTGCATGTCATTCCTTTTTGCATCCAAATAACAGGTCTTTTTATGCTGACTTTTACCACCTGCTGTAAATAGGTTGTAATTGGCAGTGGGAGAGTGCTGCAGGTTGGGAGGGGGTGCTGCAGGTGGGGAGGGGGAGGGAATGCTGCAGGTGAGGAGGGAGTGCTGCAGGTTGGGTGGGAGTGCTGCAGGTTGGGAGGGGGAGGGAGTGCTGCAGGTTGGGAGGGGGAGGGAGTGCTGCAGGTTGGGAGGGGGTGCTGCAGGTGCGGATGGGGAGGGAATGCTGCAGGTGAGGAGGGAGTGGTGCAGGTTGGGTGGGGGAGGGGGTGCTGCAGGTGGGGAAGGGGTGCTGCAGGTGGGGAGGGGGAGGGAATGCTGCAGGTGAGGAGGGAGTGCTGCAGGTTGGGTGGGAGTGCTGCAGGTTGGGTGGGAGTGCTGCAGGTTGGGAGGGGGTGCTGCAGGTGGGGATGGGGAGGGAGTGCTGCAGGTTGGGTGGGAGTGCTGCAGGTTGGGAGGGGGAGGGAGTGCTGCAGGTTGGGAGGGGGTGCTGCAGGTGGGGATGGGGAGGGAATGCTGCAGGTGAGGAGGGAGTGCTGCAGGTTGGGTGGGGGTGCTGCAGGTGGGGAAGGGTGCTGCAGGTGGGGAGGGGGAGGGAATGCTGCAGGTGAGGAGGGAGTGCTGCAGGTGAGGAGGGGGTGCTGCAGGTGGGGATGGGGAGGGAGTGCTGCAGGTTGGGAGGGGGTGCTGCAGGTTGGGAGGGAGTGCTGCAGGTTGGGAGGGAGTGCTGCAGGTGGGGAAGGAGTGCTGAATGAACCATAACCAGGGGGAAAAGTACGTCCTTTGCAAATCAAGGTACAGAAGTGTACACGGGGAGGTGAAGCACCTGAGGCCATTGCTTAGAGGAAGTTGAAGGGGGTTAAGAGCACACCCTGCCTCACTTCCCAGCACCGTTCGCCCCTTTGCATTGTGGTAAATGCAGCTTTGGAGACGCACCTGTGTGCCTGTGAGTGATACTGAGACCCGTGAAGGCGTTGGCAGCATTTCAAGCAACCCCAGATGAAGTTGTTTTTTGATCTCTGCTGATGAAGAATGAAATCCAGAAACACGTGTCTAGAGATGGACAGCACCGTCTGCACCAACTTTGGTGAAAACCTACAGTCAATATTGAAGCGCTAATTATGTACCGCATTTACCATAATGCAAAGGGGCGCACTGTGCTGGGTGTGAGGCAGTGTGCTCCCAACCCCCTTTATGTTGAAAAGGCTCCCGTGAGCCGGCAAGCTGACGAGCTTTGGAGACACACCTGTGTGCCTGTGAGTGGCACTGGGACCTGTGAAGACTTTGGCAACATTTCCAACAACCGTAGATAAAATAGTTTTTTTTTAACTCTACTGATGAAAGATGAAATCCCAAAAATATGTGTCTAGAGATGTACAGCACTGTCTGCAACAACGTTGGTGAAAATCTAGAGTTAATATTGAAGTTAGCACTAATTGTGTACTGCATTTACCATAATGCAAAGGGACGAACTGTGCTGGGGTGTGAGACAGTGGGTTCCTAGCCCCCCTTCTGCTTAAAGAAAGTTACTAGGGAGCCAGGCATGCCTGAGAGGTGAAAGATTTAGCTCCAGTCCAACCAGCATCCCATAAGCACTGGTCTGTTTGGAAATACTCAGGACATTAGCGAGTCAAGGTGCATCATGAGACCTGTTGACAAAGCAACTACTGGTGTCAAAAAACAGCTTTAAATAATGTGACAGGGAGGGAGACCTGAAGCAAGAAGGGCTGATGGCTAACAAGGTTTGATCAGCATAAAAGAAGCCCTGGAATGTGTTAAAGGAACTCAGTGCAGAGTAGGGCAGGCCTTTGGGCTGATGCCAGTGTCACCAATGACAAAGACACCGCCCTGCAAGGGCAGGACACCCAGAGCCCAGGAATCGACAGCTGGAGGATTTCACTCTATTTTGCTCGCCCTCTATACCTTTTGGAAAAAGCATAGGCTAAAGTGACGTTTTAATTAGGCATGATAATAATATATCTGCTAATATTAATAAACGATCAAAATTCACTGAAAAAACACACGCTAAAGAGAGGTTATAGTTAGGTGGTGAAATAAGGTAAAGTTTGATATTTAAAATTTAAAAAAATATTGAAATGAATCAGTTACAGTGTACTGAGCTAACTATAACTTGCAGCCCTGCCAGGCACGCTCTATGACCTCACTACATAGCTCATGACTTATTTGTTTTGCGAACAGGCTGCATTCTGGGGAAAGTACAGGGTTTTGTGTATCGTGGGAGAACAGGAAGTGGCGGTAAAAATAACACCGCAGGCCACTGAGAGCAGTGATGAGTCATGAGTGGAGTGTGGGAAGCAGAGGCAGCAACCACAGTGCCAAGTGCACAGCCTGGCTGGGGGAGCAGGCCTGATCAGCAGGAGGTGGACCTGGGCGTGACGCAAGAGTGCCCGGCGTGACACTGTGATCAGCAGTAGACGGACATGAGCGTGATGCAAGAGTGCCCGGCGTGACACTGTGATCAGCAGGAGGCGGACATGGGCGTGATGCAAGAGTGCCCGGCGTGACACTGTCACGCACTGTCACTCATCCGACACAGAGACAGCACATGCCACAAACCCACAGCACAAGACCTCTCTCACAGTGCTGACACGGCAAGATCATCATTCTGTGGCTGCTGCTTCTATCAGATATGCGGAAAGAAATATAAAAAAAATGTAACAGAGCATTGGGCAAAATCTCAGGAAAATGAAAAAAGTAAAACATCAGATAAGATGTAAAAAGTAAACAAAAATTTCCACTGGAGGCAAAAGACAAAAAATAATCCTGGTTTCAAAAACAATAATCAAGAGCCTTTTTGTCAAAAGGTGCCCACTAGAGGGCAGGAACACCCGGGAGGAATGTATGACGTTACAACGCAATTTTTACATTACAATATCCATTACAATGAATGTTTTTACAGCGCATGCCATTATAACGCATACCATTACAACGCATACCATTACATCGCATAATTTCGGGGGGTAATAGTAGGGTAAGTGTTGGATAGTGAAGGGGTAAAAATTACTATTCCCACTCCAGAGAGTGGAACTGAAGGGTAAGTGTTGGATAGTTTAGGGTTAAAATGACTATTCCCACTCCAGTGAGTGCAATAGTAGGGTAAGTATTGAATAGTGTAGGAATAAAAGCTATGCGTTGTAATGGTGTGCGTTGTAATAGTATGTGTTGTAGTGACATGTGTTGTAATGGCCGCGCTGTAATGGCATGCGATGTAAAGGATGTTGCGACGTAATGACAGTGTTGTAAAGGTAGTGCGTTGTAATGACTGCGTTGTAAAGGTTGTTACCCCACCAGGAGTACTCACGAACAAACCTCAAGTCAAAGATGCTCACAGAGGCTGGTAGGGCTGGGGAAGGCGGGGTGCTCGAGGCTGCCTCACTTGGAAATGTTGCTGGCTTTTGAGTGTGTAGGATGGACTTCAGCAATCACTTCAAAGTATTCTAGACTAGCTCCATCGGGCGACTCCACTTTATGCTGTTTTGTAATATTCTCCTTCCAATTAACATTTTGTTACCAATCTTGGCTCCGATGATGGGGACTCACTGAAAACCCCCGCCAGTCCTGAATACCTAGTATTCCCGTTCTCGTGAGTTTCCACTGACCTGTTGCCTTTAATCAATTCCCTGAGCATGCTTCGCGGCCTTAGTTTGCCCTGAATCCTGACAGTAACATAGGTCCTCGAGAAAGGAGTAGTTGCTCTCTCCAATCATTTCTGCGGGTCTTCATCCAAGAAAAAGCACTGGGGAACTGCATCGAAGGAAACTCCAACTGCTGCAAGGAGATCGTATGGATCGTTAAGGATTTCAGCTCGCTCTCATCCACTGCCACTAACATCGCTGCCTCCCAGCAACTCCGCGACCACCTATACAACTTCTTCCACTGCAAGATCGCTAACATCTACAGCAACTTTGCACACCAACCACAGAGAACTCTTTGCTAACCTAACCACCACCAGTCTAGATGGCCACCTGACCGAATGGACAACCCTCACCAGAAATGACACATCAGCTATCATGTGGACCATCCACTCAGGGGCCCCAACTGACCCATGCCCCCAACACATCTACAACCTGGGAACATCACCAATCAGCACCACCCTGACCACATCATCAACATCTCCTTCATTTTGTTACTTTCCCGGATAAATGGAAACTTGCAGAAATCTACACGCTCCTCAAGAAGCCCACAGCTGAACCAAATCAACTGAGCAACTTCTGACCCAGCTCCTTGTTTCCCTATCCAGAAAAGTGATTGAGAAGGCCATCAACAAGCAACTCACAACCCACCTCGAACCTCACCATCTTCTAGACAACACTCAATCAGGATTCATAAAGAACCACAGCAGCAAAAAAGCACTCATCACGGCCACCAATGACATTTGAATAATCTTGGACCAAGGAGAAACAGCGGCCCTCATCCTGCTCGACCTGTCTGTGACCTTCGACACTGTCTCCCACAACACCCTATGCAGAAGACTCCATGAGATTGGCGTACAAGGATCCACTCTCAAATGGATCTGTTCTTTCCTCCCTTCCAAAGGGTCAGGCTGCCACACTTCACGTCAGATACCAATAAATTGATATAGGGAGTATCACAGGGATCGTTCCTCAGCCCCCCTCCCTTTTCAACATATATATGACACAGCGTGTCAACATCATCCAATCACAAGACATCCCTGTCATCTCCTATGCCATGACACCCAACTCATCCTCTCCGAGATGGACAAAACAACCACAGCCAATAACACCTAACATGAAAAATCCAACAGAGCACATGCACAAACTTTGAGGAGAACCTTCTCTTTAGTATTGGTTTGCAACTTCTAAGGCTCTTCCTTTAAGGGTGTAGTCCGTCTCTGTTTGTTTTATCAGTTATTGTTAAGGTTTTGCTTATCAGCTAGGTTTCTTGTTACTAAATGTATACATGGCTGAAGAAGGTTTTTGTTTATTTTGAAACAATACATTTTCACCACAGATGACAAGGTCTATATTGCACAAGGCTATTAAACCATATAAAACTTGCTGGAAAAAAATAACACAGCCAGAACCAGCTTCACTAACTGCATGAGCATTGTAATAGACTGGATGCAAACCAACAAGGTGCAGCTCAACTCAGACAAGACGAAGTACTGGTCTTTGGCAACAAGACCTCCCCATGGACCTCCACCTGGTGACTGTCGGAGATGGGACCAACACCCACAGAGCACGCAGAAATTTAGAGCTCTTCCTAGGCAACAAGCTCAGCATGACAGCTCGTCAACGCAGTGTGCACCTCCTGCTTCCATAGCCTACGCATGATGCACAAGATCTTCAAATGGTTACGTCAGAACACCAGACAGACTGTCACACAAGCACCCATCACCAGTAGACTGGAGTACGGCAACACTCTCTACACTGGAATCTCCAAACAACTCCTACACAGACTCCAGAACACAACTGCAAGACTTATACTTGACCTCCCATGATGCACACATATCACACCGCAACTCAGGAAGCTTCACTGGCTCCCCATTTGCAATCGCAGCCAATTCAAACTTCTCAAGCACACATACAAATCCCTGCCCTACACAGGACTAGAATACCTGAACAGCCGTATACACTTTCATCAACCCACCAAACACCTACGCTCTGCCTTCCTGTCACTCATTCTCTGCATCCGTAAAAGCAAAACTGGAGGTCGCTCATTCTCCTACATCGCACTCAAGACATGGAGCGACCTCCCTCAACACATCAGAGCCTCCGCCGCACTTCTTGAGTTCGACAAGAAGCGTAAGACCGGGCTCTTTGTATAAGCACCTCGGGGAACACAACCCTACACAGCTGCTCAAGTGCCTGGATACCCTCTCAGGTAAATAGTACGCTATACAAATCAATAGAAAATAACATTCATGGTCTTCCTAGCAGCACATCAGTTATCTGGGAATTCTGAAACTGGTCGAGCAGCCTCATCTAGCATGGCAGCTCCCATCTCTTAGCTCTTAAAGGAGGCAAGTTTCCCAGGACACCAGCAGCAATTTCCAGCTAACTAGCAACTATTCCCAGTAAAGAAGCAATCATTCCAATAGATCAAGGTTAGGATGACCTTGAGGGCCTTTTCAGGGAACGCAAACTCTTAGTTCATATAGCAAGATTTGTAGGGCACAGACGTTCATGACAGAGTTAGGAACAGCTCTGAGTTTTTTCCTTGAGCAGGATTCCACCTAGGCCAGAGGAATTAGAGATCTCCTTTTTCCCAGATAGGAGTCCCGGGCTCACTATAGCACTGGAACCAAGCTGAACCCGACTGATGACCCCATAGCTAAGGCGAAACCGATCCTTGGTTGCTTGTGTTCTGTTTCAGGGAGGACCTGGCCTGGCTATTCAGGCTGGACTGTTCCCACTGGAGCAGGATGGAGATGGATTTGCATTTAGCTGGGTCCAAACTGAGGTGGCCTGGATTGGGATGCGGCCCGAGTAATTACCAGTAGTTGAGATTAATTCAAGTATTCCATCCATCACCGTTTTGTATCTCCTCTTCTCAGCTCCTGAAGTTCCAGTAGAGTGAAAAATAGTTGCTAAAGAGAAATTCTAGAGTGTAATTGGTAGGACCCCTAAACCAATCATAAACACATCGCCAAAGTCCTCACACTTTCCCATTAATGAGATGCGTTTCACGCCCTTGTCTTGGTAAGCCAAATCTCCCAGAGTTCCTAGCAAGTGACATTCTGCCCCACAGAACGAGCTCTAACCAAGCACTAACCAACCCTACGTTAACCAAACCATCTCTCCTACTAACATAACATAACATGTGTATTTGTGAAGCGCACGTTCACCCTGAGGTCTCTTGGCGCTGAATAACAGATGTTCATTGTTACCCAACTCAATCGTACTCATTTTATCGACCTTAGATGGATGAAAGGCTGAGTGGACCCGCCGGGATTTGAAACTGTGACCATGAGGATGATCATAGGCCCCTATGGTGGATGCATTAGTCCACCAGTCCCGGCTGGGACAAAGGGATGGCAGTACCTTCTTGTGACAAAGTTTACTGGATTTCCCACAGGGCAGAAAGCCAGAGCGTCCAGGAGGCACCTTCAGCTGGATCTGCTGTGGTTACTTAGGTCTATTCACATCTGTGGCAGGACAATGAAGGCCAGCTCTAGCCAATCACCACTCAGCAATTTTGATAGCAGATTTTATTTGCATTTTTATTACACAGAGGAACAACACACATAAGGATGAATCCCATTGAGGTAAAAATGTCACGTCGTTTGACATTCCGCACTACACCACACTACACCCCCAGCTTGATGGTTTATCCCAACATTTAAACACCAAGATCAGTATCTGGTGACGCGACCTATGGCGTGGTCTTGGACCCTTCGTACTAGTAATCATTCCGTGTCTCCTGGATTCTGTCACATTTTGGGGACAGCGACAGGCATGATATCCATACATCTGTCTACAGCGATTGAGAGCCAGTTTAATTTTCAACGCCTGAGTCAATATCCCTTGAGGGTCACCAGGACTAAACCAATGATGGGTTTTCTATATTTATTAGAGTTAAGTTAAAGCCAAGTACAATTAAAAGCCCATTGATGAACAAGGGATAGCAGGAGAGTCCAATCTCCCATAGGACACAACATTGTATTTGTAACGCACACACCCACTCGTGGGCATCTTGGCGCTGATTAACAGATATTTATTGTTACCCAGCTCAAGGGTACGCATTTTATTGACCTCAGAAGGATGAAAGGCTGAGTGGACCCACTGGGATTTGAACCTGTGACCATGAGATTAAACATAGGCTCATATAATGGACACATTAGACCACTGAGCCACAGGCCCAACTTGCACATTGGTCCACTGTGGCTGCAAAACACGGACGTCCTAAACTGGATGGGAGATGTCCCTCTTTTCTTCGTTATGTCTCAAATAGTGTGGGTGGGAGTCGCAGAGCTTTAAGTGGCTCGGGCCCCTCTGGGTCTCAAACCCGGTAGTAACTTAAAAGGGACATTGAAACGGCTCCTTTTTGGGCCATGAAGTCTGGTCATTTACTTCTCATGCGAAAACACTGATCGATTTCTATACAATAAATTTATACAGGCATTGCAAATGCAATAGGTCTCGCCTTCGTTAGAGTTGGAGTTATTGGCATTTTAAAGTGCCAATGTTTTTTTACCTAGCCATGTTGCAGGGTGCAGTGCCATATTTGGCCAATAGAGGTCCCATGGGCCATATGGTACTGCAACATGGCTAGGTAAAAAACATTAGCATTTATAATGCAAATAACTCTAACTCCAACAAATGCGAGACCAATCGCATATAGTTTGATGAGCTGCTCGGATGAGTAGAAAGACGCAGCTCCTCAAAGTCTATTTTTTCAATATTGTAAACTTTTTATAAGCAGCACAGCAGGCTGCCTACTAAAAGCATAGAATATTGAAAAAATAGAGTTTGGGGAGCCGTGCCTAAAAAAAGAAAGTCTCGTCCGCCATTGTTAAAGATAAAGGCGTGCCTCGCTGCCGTGTGCAGAGTGTAAGCCAAAGCGGGAGAGCTTATCCTGCCTCCTGCAACAGCAGCTAGGAGGTCATGAACAAAATAGTGCTCACAGACTGTAAATGAAACATAAGGGGTAACAACACATGTAACAGGGGAAGTCCTCATTGGAGGTTACAAATGGAGAAAAGGCAGTACTAAGCAGAGACCACTAAGCCTATTCACAAATAAAAAGCCACCATTTACAAAGGACAGTAAGAGGAGCCAATTAAAAAGCTGGATGGAAAATGGGTGGAGCTTCAAGTCCATACCTGAATACAGCATGTCTCAAAGAGACCACGAAAGCGATGCCTTGGTGAGACCTGAAAAACGTAAAGGTAATCCATGTCACTCAACACTCCAAGAAAGCCAGCTGGTTCCCTCCCGCCCTTCATGAGTCCTGACGGCTCGAGAAGAGATGGCGGAGCAGCACGACACCCCGGAAGACCACTTGGCCTTCAAAACTGCTGTCACCGCACACCACACCTCATTAGAACAACAAAGAAAGCAGCTCAACATATTTGATATTTGATATTTATGGGTTTTTATAAAGCGCGAACTATCGCTCCGGGAGGAGCATCTTGGCGCTGTGCAAGCATGAAGAAGATAAGTGATCGATGATAAGTGGTGAGGGTCTGGAACTAAATAGCTGCCAATACAGAGTTGTCAGGTTGCTGATATACCCAAGTCTTAAGGAGTTTTCTGAATTTACTCTCTTTTTCAGTTAGTCTAAGATTCACGGGTAAGTTGTTCCATGCCCTTGCTGCCAAAAAGGTAAAGGTTTTCCCACCCCTAGTCTTATACTTGAACCTGGGAATCATTATAAGATTTGTTCCAGAGGATCTCAGACATCGTGAGGGGTTGTAAAAGGTGAAGCGTTTTCGAAGGTACTGGGGCCCTGTGCCCTTCAGAGCTTTAAAAACGGTAAGTAAAAGTTTAAAAAGAATTCTTTTATGGAGTGGCAGCCAGTGTAGAGAATTTAATGCAGCTGAGGCAGATGACCTTCTGGGGAGTTTCAGGACCAATCTGGCGGCTGCGTGTTGTATACTCTGAAGCTTCCTCAGGGTGGACTTTTTCACTCCCACCATTAGGCCATTGCAGTAATCAAGTCGGGAAAGGATCAAAGCTACCGCGACTGATTTTCTAGCTGCAATGTGGAGGAAGTCAAAGAATTTCTTTAATGATTTGATAAGTCCGAAGCATCGACCAGCAGTGATCCTGACATGATCGTCGAAGGAAAGGGAAGAATCAAATTGCACACCCAGGTTCCGCGCGGAAGATGCTGCACTAGGTGGGGCCTCTGATCCTATGGGCCACCAGTCCTTCGGGCAGAAGGATAGATTTTTTCCCAACGGTATGATTTCAGTCTTTGCACTGTTACACCTCAAGTGATTTGTGTTCAACCATAGAAAAATATCAGAAAGACAGGTCCGGAAACGCAAAGCTGCGTCCGAATACTTTTTATCAATGGTGACGACGAGTTGTGTGTCGTCAGCATATGACGTGACGAGGATCCCATGGGATTCTATCAGAGCGAGGAGGGGGGCCATATAGATGTTAAAGAAAAGGGGGCTTAATATGGACCCTTGAGGAACTCCTGATGTAGTGGGTTTTTCGCTAGATAGATAGGGACCCAGAGATACAGTCTGGGACCTGTTGAACAGGAAAGATTTAACCCATGACAGAGCTGTATCAGTCACGCAAATCTCTCGCATTCTATTAATCAGAATAGTATGAGAGATAGTGTCGAAAGCTGCTGTTAAATCGAGCAGGATGAGGACGGCTTGCCTTCCTTCATCCTGCAGGAACTTGATGGAATCAGATAGTTCTATCAAGGCTGTTTCTGTGGAATGACCGGGGCGAAACCCTGACTGTTGAGGGTGCAGGATGTTATGAGTCTCTACAAATATTTTTAATTGTTCATATACTAACTGTTCCGTGATCTTGCCAAGGACAGGCAGTAATGAAATGGGGCGCATGTTCGTGAGGTCAGTGGGAGATTTGTTCAGCTTCTTCATCAGGGGCTTCACAATAGCCTTCTTCCAGTCGTTGGGCACTATCCCTTGCTCGAGGGATTCATTGATGATTGAATTAATACAAGGATTTACTGCCTCGATAAGGTGATGAAGAATACCAGGAGGGCAGGAATCAGTGGGAGCTCCTGATTTACATGCCAACATTGCCTTACTAGTTTGTTGGAGGGAAACGGGCTTAAAACTGCATAGCGGGGGTAGTTATCCATTACCTCATAAGAATTGATAGGGGGAGAGGGAAAGTCTTTCTGGATGATGACAATTTTATCCACAAAGAAGTCTGCTATTTGGTTGCACAGAGATTCAGACGGTGGAATTTCAGGCGTGAGGGCTTTGGGGTGGGTAAAAGACTTAACAATTGTGAAAACAGTTTTTTGTTTTTGTTGGGCTTCATTTATGGCCTTAGTAAAGTATTCCCTTTTTGCTGCTTTTATGTGAGAGTGATATAGCTTCCTCTGTTGGACGTAAAGTGCTCTTGCACTCTCATCATAAGATTTTCTCCAGCCTCTTTCTAATTTACGGCATAGGAGATGACTATCGGTTAAAATCTGGGTAAACCAAGGTGCGTTGGGTTTTCTGTTATGGCATTTTGCCTGATGGACTTTGGGATCAGAATGGTCTAAAACAATTTGATCCATCCAGGCATGGAAATTACGCGAGTCGATTTCAACATCGCCATCGGCAACATACTCAATAGCAAAGAACTTTTCGCCATGGTGAAAGAAACCCAGTACAGACGCAGCAGACATCCCAACCTCCCAAGAACTCTGCAACAACCTCGGCACCTTCTTCCACCGCATGATTAAGGAGATATAAGACAGCCTCGATACACAAGACCCCTCCCAGCCTACCCGCAACCACTGCACCCAACGACACCGGACCCCAGCAGACTCTTCTCATCTGGACCCCCCTCACTGTTGACGACACCTTCAAGATCATGAAGAGCATCCACTCCAGAGCACCCTCGGACCCCTGCCCGCACCACACGTTCAACAGAGCCGGCATCTCCATCACCCCCGAACTCTGCCACAACATCAACGGCCCCATCCTCTCCGCCACCTTCCCGGAAAACTGGAAACACACAGAGATCAACTACTTGCTGAAGAAACCCTCTACCGACCCAATGGACCTCGAGAACTTCAGACCCATCTTTCTGTTTCTGTTCCCTTACAAGGTCATCGAGAAGGCCATCAACACCCAACTTTCTGAGTTCACCGAAACGAACCACATCCTGGACCTCTCCCAATACGGCCTCTGAAGCAACCACTGCAAAAGACCGCCCTCCTTGCCGCCACAGACGACGTCCACACCCTCCTTGACTGAGGCAAAACTGCACGGTATGCACAAGACGCCACAATGCCGGCATCAGCGACAAAGCCCTGCAATGGATCAGCTCCTTCCTCACCGGCCAAACACAGAGAGTCAGACTAGCACTGTTCCACTCAGAATCCACAGAGATCAGCTGTGGGGTGCCTCATGGCTCCTCCCTGAGCCCCACTCTCTTCAACAGCTACATGGCCCCACTTGCAGCCATCGTCAGGAACCACAGACTCAACATCGTCTCCTACGCTGACAACACCCAGCTGATTCGCTCCCTCACCCATGAACCCACAGTCACCAAGATCAACTTCCACAACGGGATGAAGGCTGTCACCCCCTGGATGAAGAACAGTATCATCGAGCCTACCTCAGAGAGGACCGAAGTCCTTATCCTGTGCTCTGCCCCCTCACCTGCGATGACTCCTGGTGGCCCGTAGCACTTGGATCCCCCACGACACCCATGCACAAAACCTCAGCATAATCCTGGACTCCTGGCTCACCATGAACCACTAGATCAACACAGTCTCATCATCCTGCTTCTACCCATTATGCATGCTCCGAAAGATCTTCAAGTGCATTACCACCGAGTCCAGTAAGACGGTCACCCACGCACTCATCAGCAACAGACTCGAATACGGCAACGCACTCTACGCTGGCATCACCCAGAAATCCTCAAGAAACTGCAGAACATTCAGAACGCCTCCGCCAGACTCATCTTCAACATCCCCCTCCTCAGCCACATCCCCGGCCACCTGAGAGACCTCCACTGGCTCTGAGTCAACAATAGAATCACCTTCAAGCTCCTCACACACGCCTACAAAGTCCTTCACAATGCGGCACGTGGGTACCTTAACCACTGCCCCACATTCCCCGCACCCTACCAGAGACAACCGCTCCGCCCTGGTCACCGTCCACTCTATCCACAAGACCACAGCTGGAGAAAGATCCTTCTCCAACCTCTCCACCTCAGGAAATCCCAGTCACTGCCTCAATTCAGGAAGAATTCAAAATAAGAACTGTCTACAAGGGATTTCCCCTAAATTAAGTATTCTTTGTTTCAAGTAGTTTTGAGTCAGTCACATCTAATTAGACTCTAAAGTGTCCAACAGGACAACTACAATGGATGCAATTTTCATAGAAAAAACAAGCAAAGCACACGGAGAGTCCTATTTATATCAAATTAATGTATCTGATTTAAATGCATTAAACTTGAGAAGGGTACATTTAAATAAAACAAATATCAGCAAAAAAATATCAGCAAAAAATGTTATGGACAAATGTACAAATAAATTTACACATATATGACATAACCTTCATCAGCCCCTGGAAAGAAATAAGCAAATATTAACTCAAAATAAATAAATATTGCTAAAAGACTGAAGATTTTTCTTAGAGTTGACGGAACTGTCGACGTTTCGGTCTGTGCGGCGTCAGTCCATTAGGCCATCTTCAGGACAATTGTTTTTTTGCAAGATATACACCAGTTAGTCTCGTTTTCCTTGCCGCGATCTAGTCTGGCAAAAGTTGTTCGCGTGATCGGGAACAGAACAACTGGTGGTAAAACGTCCAGGGACGTTTTACCGCCAGTTGTCCTGAAGATGGTCTAATGGACTTAATTATATAGGCCCCAGCACTTTCAGGCCCCTCTTACTTTTTTCATCTGATTTAAAGCCCTTCTTATAAGCCACAACCTTTCCTTTGTGTAGTGTATTTGGTGCAAGTATTTCAATTGATTTTATTAGACAGGGGATATCTTTTTGTGGGTAAGTGGCAACTTGGTTAATTTTATTTAGACTCCTTGATTGTGTCCAAGCCCATAAAGTCTATTAGCGTTGCTACTCCGGGAAGATGTATATCTAGCCGTAGTAGTGCGTGTCACTACAATTTATTGAGGCACCTATCTTGACGGGGTCGGGCTGGACGCCACACAAGATGGCCACTGCTCCTTGGCCTTTTTTAATTAATTTTATTTTTGAGTTTTTATATAGCACAGACTTTACCAGAAGCTGTCAGAGCACTTCACAATAGGAACAGTAATGATACATGAGGAGAACATTACAAGTGAGCATGTTACAAGAGCAAATATTACGTTACATGAGGCAATAGTGACAATTGTGTATGTATAAAGAGCAAACAAAATACAAGAGGTAGCAAACGATACATTACAAGAGGAAAAAGTGAAGTGTGCATGTTACAAAAGCGTACAAAGTACAAGTAGAGGTATAATACTGCAATAAATGGCAGACACTCAAAACACAAGAACAAATGTTATGTAACATGAGGCAATGGTGGCAATTGTGCATGCATTAAAAGCAAACAAAATACAAGAGGTAGCAAACGGTACATTACAAGAGGAAAAAGTGAAGTGTGCATGTTACAAAAGCGTACAAAGTACAAGTATAATACTGCAATAAATGGCAGACACTCAAAACACAAGAACAAATGTTATGTAACATGAGGCAATGGTGGCGATTGTGCATGTATCAAAACCAAACAAAATCCAAGAGGTAGCAAACAATACGTTACAAGAGGAAAAGTGACGTGTGCATGTTACAAAAGCGTACAAAATACAGGTAGAAGCGGGGACCGGGCCTGCCATCTCTTCATCTGCACTCAGAATCCGACGTCAGAAGGCGGCATCTCCACACACATGGCCACATTTTACAATTGCAGCGACTCCGGTTCACCACGGACATGGCTGCATTCCTGCGGCCGACATTTCCAGCACGCCTGAGGTCATTTGATTCTGCAGCCTGCAATCACCCCAGCCCTATACCCTCGGGCTCTGAGCTGTCAGGCTGGGACGGCACAGTATAACCCATGCGCTTGAAGGGCAACATTTACAGCAGCAAAACTGCTCAATGCGCCCATTCCAGTTTTCTTACATGTGACATTCTTGACTGAAGGCTCTACCTTTCAGAGTGAGGAAGCACCTGTTTTTTTACCAATCTCATTGACACTAACTATTGCCTCTCTACTTCAGACCACTTTTAAGCAACTCGCTAGTGTTTTTTTCTTCTTTCTCACTACTCTGCCTCTCTGGCCTTATATGGGAATAACTCACAAAATGCAAAAAGTCAGCTAGTTGTTCCAATTCTGCAACTCCACTTTGTGTTCTGCGCACTCATTAATTCCTAATGATAGGTTTGCTTAGGAGTGGGCCACAGAGGGCTGATCCTCGTGTGGTCCTGAAGAAGAGCTTTGAGGGGACAGCTCGAAACATGTCGACCCAATACTAGGGACTCTATACTCATTATAGTTTCACTTTCCCTATCATTAACCCCTGATTTTAGTCATACTAAGTAGGGGCAGGAATATAATATTAGCCCACTAATTAGGTATTTTTAACTTTTTGTTTTTCCACTCCACTTTCACTGCACTACACATTTTCCACAACTTAGTGCTCCTACGTAGTTCCGCAAGTCACATCCACCTCAATCCGCAGCAAATTGAGAGGACCCCAATGATGAAGCGTGCCACCTAGGGGACACCCTGCTGGGTGAGGGGACTCTAGAAAATCATTTTTCTTTCTGGAAAGAAGATTTTCATACATGTTCAGTGAAAACCCTGTTCTTCCCCACGGTTAGGTTTTTATTCTGGTATTCCAGATGTTGTGAAACTTCATTCAGTTAGGAGGGTGAACCTAACATCAACCTCTATCTCCCCCAATCCCTTGATTGGTAATTTTCATTGCAATGCAACTTAAAACCGATAGGTGGAATATCAAGAGGCTCAAAACCCCCATCAAACGTCAGCGTGTTTTATCTCACTTAGCTCAACTGAAATGTCATACAGCTCTGTTACAAGAGACGGATCTTAATGAATTGGAGGTTGCTAATCTTAAAAACAATGGGTTGGTGAAATCTTTTTCTCTCCCCCTGTACCACAAACAACAAGCATTTGCAATGCAATAGGTCTCGCATTTGCGAGAGTTCAAGCTATTGGCATTGTAAATGACAATGCCTTTTATTTATGTTGTGAGAAGCTGGCCTGGTATATGATGTCTACTTATGTAAGTGGGCACCTTGCACCAGTCTCGACAACCCTTATGGTGATTTAGACAACCTTAGAAAGCTCTCTAAGTGGTAGCTGTGGAGATCAGCCTTCAGGATTAGTCCAGAAGGAGTTTAAAGCAGCTTGTTTTAACAGAATGCAATCTTATAGTATAGATTAAGTTAAAAGAACCACACCAAGTATTTATAAAAATATGTATTTATTATATAATACTCTCTAGTACGTTCAAATATCTCCTACATGGGGATAAATATAATGCACACAATACTTTAGCAAAGGAACACAGTAAATAGCATGAAATACAGGGTGGACCCTGGGGGACCAAACCATATAATAAGAAAGTGGTACAAGAACCACAACTCGCATCAAGACAGAGTCGATAGAAGGTAGAAGTGCTGGGGACCCAAGGAACCACCCAAGGTGAATAGATCTGGACCCCATGGAGAGCGTGTGCTGTGTGGAAACATGACCGAGTGCTCCGTACAACTCTACGTGTAAGTCGCGGTTGGATTTTTAAAGATTAATGACCCTTCCCAGAGGACCCTGAAGAAACCCAGCAGAAGACAGAAGATTGGAGAGCCACCCCACCTCACCCGTGGATACCCTAGTACCCACATGCCTATACCAGGGAAGCCGGGTGCATACGTGTGAAGTGGTGTGGGAAACCGCTGTTGAACCCAATGGAGGACTTTAAAAAGATGCCGCTGTTGCAGAATGAGAAGTTGTCCGGTGGAATCTGAAGGTGGATTCTAGATGAGAGGTACTTGAAAGCAGAGGGCACCGAGCATATGTCACTCAGGAGTGACCAGGAGACTTGGAAGACGAATGCCCTCCGATGTAGTGTGTTGCAGGATGGGTGACGGTGGCCTTGACTCTGCACCTGTAAAGACCAGGCGATGCAGAGGAGAACCAGGAGCCGTGCGCAAGCTGTCCCACGAAGGATGTTGAGTGCTGAGGGGTCGGTGTCTGGCTGGAGCACCAACAAGCCTAGACAAATGCAACCAACGCAGAAAGTGAAGAAGGAGCAAAGTCGGGACCAACAAGGTCCAGGGGACTCACCAAAAGCGGGGAAGTCAGGGCAGGCCCGAGCAATCAGGGCAGACCAAAAGAAACAAGTGTGACCCTCAAGTGAAGCCACAGGCCGGAGGCACTGGAATCGCAAGAGAAACTCAAGCAGCTCACCAAAAGATGCCGGCCACAATGCACATGATGCGGTGTGGCCGATTCCAACTTGTTTGATACCAAACATGATAGGATTCGAAGCAACCAGTGTCAAAATGGTCATCACGTAATTATGTGGTGCCCCTCTATATAGTATATGACTGCCTTCACTGACAACCCGGGAGAATGGACTCTGTAGCCTGCAGGGGTGTCCTGCTCATGCAGGGGCACTTAGAACCAAGCACCCTGACTTCAGGATCGCAAAGGCCTGCTATAGGGGTGGCTAATAGGTTTTAAGTGCAGTGACCCTAGATATGGGAAACCTATATCTTTAGTAAGTGGTGCATGCACCAGCTTACACAGGCTGCAATGGCAGGCCTGTCGGTCCATTTTGAATGGTTTCCCAAGGGTGGCATAATGCATGCTTAAGCCCATGGGAGACCTCTGGGGTACCTATGCCCTGGGTACATGGTTATGTTATGTTATGTTATGTTATAGGGATATTTATAACGCGCACTGCTAGTCGAGACTGTCCTGGCGCGGGGAAGGATTCTGAATTACAGCTGAGAATAGAAGCAGATGGTCTACCAGGTTTGTCCGAAAAGGTGAGTTTTCAGATTTTTTTTGAAATATGTAAGGTTGGTTGTGTATCTTAGGGGGTCGGGAAGATTATTCCACAGCTGGGCAGCCCTCACCACCAGGGATTTACCCCCTAGGCGAGCTCGCTTAAATCTAGGGGTAACTAAATGTCGCAGAGTGGCCGATCTTAATTAACCATATAATACGGACCTATAAGGGTACCACAGTATCCAATATGGGATGTACCTAAATAGTGAACATAACAACTTAGGGAGAAAGCAGATAGACTGGATCCTGATTAGCAGGATCCTAGTCAGACTAGTCAAATACAGCTTAGCGCCAGGCAAGAAATGGGGGCTCCCATTGACGCAGATCCTACTATCCTATATATGTTTTAAAAATCAACACATAAATAAATCACATTGTCATTTACAATGCCAATCGCTCTAACTCGCGCAAATGCGAGACCTATTGCATTGCAAATGCTTGTTTAGAGAGTGCAAAAGATTTAGAACGCGGATGTCCCCCACTCCAGTCAGTGGAAAATGTTTGGAACTTTGGGAGGGTAAAGTGATTCCAAAGAGGGTGATAGTCCCTAGATGAGCGCAAGCTTAGAGATTCACCTAGGTCTCTAACATGAACACAGTTAAATGTCTGCAAGTGAGTGACTTGGAAACCGCATTCTGTTGCGCTTTCCTGAATGATGGAGCACACCAATGCCACACCCCAGGATCAAAAATAATATTTGTACCAGCTGTTTTGTCTGCACAATGTTTGCAGAATGCCTCAAATTATGTTGGGCGGTACTCTAGTGTCTTGCCTGGGGAGGGGGGCGGGGTAGTGGTAGTGAGGACGACACATCTAGTTAAGGGTTGGGTGTCATCATGACGTACCATAGGAGTAGATTAGTAGAGTTTACAGCTCACCTGTGGAGAAGTGTGTAGTGAGTAGGTCAGCTGGCAGGTACCATGGCAGGAGAAGGAGTCGCCCAACACCGAGTTGAAGTCTTCCGAGGTAGAGGGTGAGTCTGCCCTAATCATCAAACAACAGCCAAGAAAAAAAAAAAGAGTGCTAGAGGGACACGTACAGCAGCCATCTTATCCGTCTCTTTGTTTGTTGTTACTGTGTTGATGCTATAGACGTCTGCGTTGACATAGAAAACTGCACTGGCGCTCATGTTTGAGTGTGCATTTTGTGTCTCATGGAAAAAGGTTACACAACTGAAAAGTTGGTTAAACTGAAGAAATTGATAATGTTAAATAAAAAAGTAGTGCTTCAATAAATGTTTATGTTTAAAACATTTTATTGAGCTATTTTTTTGCGAGCAGTTGCACTTGATAATGTGTACAGTTGTTCATTTAAAATGTTAACCGCTATTCTCCAGAAACTTCCTGTCCATGTTCAAAGAATTGGAATGGTACATTTTAATTTATTAGGGTTTGAATTATTGACCAATCAATCAATCAGAGTACTTGTAAAGCGCGCTACTTACCCGTGAGGGTCTCAAGGCGCTGAGGGGAGGGGGGTGCCGCTACTGCTCGAAGAGCCAGATCTTGAGGAGTCTTCTGAAGGCGAGTAGGTCTTGGGACCAACTATATCCGCCAGTCATATTTAAGGACTGAAAAATGGCATGGAACTGATGAGTTTACGCTGGTGCAATGGCTTCTTTAGTCGTCGAAACTTGTTTTTGCTGTTTTATTGAGCCAAGCCCGAAGATTCGGCATCAGTTTCGACACTGTACAAATATTGTAAGGGAAGCCTTGATTTTAACAATAGATACATTTGAAAACTGAAGAGTGACCCTAACCAAGGCAAGCTTGGATATGTGCAGTGTAGACGGTGTTGTGTAGGTGGCGGGGCTTTAGGTCTGGTTGGTGAGAGGGGGGGGAGAAACAGACACAAGGGCGACGGAGGGAGATTAATCAGGGATGGGGTGGGTGGGAGATTGAGATAATACCGGACGCCCGTGTTAAAGTGAAAGCGGGCACCCAGTGTTGTTATTCAAAGCAGGCGCCTGTGTTGTTATTGAAAGTGGGCGTCCAAGTGCTGCCTGCAGTAAGAGAAACTCAATAAAGAAAGTAGTACTTACAGACTAAATAACACGAACCGTGTAACAACCAAAGTAAAAGGGCAGGTCGCCATGGGAGCTTAAAAATAAAGACAAGGTGGTACTAAGGATGGACTAACAAGCCGATTTACCAATCAGAATCCTGCATTTACGAAGGACAATGACATAAGCCAATTACAAATGTGGGCAGAGAGTGGGGGAGGAACTTCTATACCATACTCCACTACAACAAGTTTTGCAGAGCAGCGTATGCGCGTTGGCTCTAGGCGCGACCTGAAAATGGGGTCATTCATTTTGCTCATAAATTTCTTAAAATCACCACAACATCAAGACACAGGGGGTCATTGGATACTAGTCACATTCACAATTGATAATACCACTCTTACAATCCTCACTTTCTACGCCCAACCCATCCAGGTCCCACTTTTTGGCAGAACCTTTCACACACTATATTCGAACAGGCCTCGGATGATTGAATACTGGGAGGTGTCTGTAATCAAGTCCTTGATTCTTTTTTGGACAGACATTCCACCTCACGTTTAGTTCCCCTTGCATCCCGCAAGGCTTTCAAAAATCTAATTACTCAACACTCTCTATCAGATTCCTAGCGACTATACAATCCTGACCTCTTGGAGTACTCCTTTTACTTCCCCACTCACCACTCTCAATCTAGACTTGATTATATTTTCCTTAGTAAAGATTTATTGCAACACATGGTCACTTCTGAGAGTGGTTCTATTTTAATATTGGACCATGCGCCAGTGCTAGCTGACTTCGGCATCCTAGCTCGTAGATCTAACGCATCCTCTTGGAGGTTCAATAATTACTTACTCTCAGATGCCTCTTTCCTTGCCTCCTATACTGCTTTCATTGAGAAATACTTCCGATTCAATGACAATGATAAATCACAATTTAACTCTGTTTGGAATGCCTTTAAGGCAGCCTCTAGAGGATTTATCATAGGTTATGTCCATTCAAAAAGAAAGTCTGTGAAACAAATATCTGCTGCTCTACTCGCATGCATAAAGTTCCTTGAACATAATTACTATACCCATAAAACCAGATCTTGATGCCTTGATCACAGTTAAGTTAGAATTCAATAAGTATACAACCCAACAAGTTTGCGGTACACTTCTTAAAGTTAATGCCAAATAATACAGCGGTAATAACAGCTGAATCACTTTTCGCTCGTTATTTAAAATGCGGAAAGGAAAAAGACAACTATAAAATCCCTCATTGACAACAATGGGGTAAAGCTGTTCTGGTATGTAGATGTTGCGACATGCTTTGCTTCTTATCATAGGGACCTATATACTCCAGAACGCACACCTTCAGAAGACTCCCTCTATAATTATTTATCTAACCTTGAATCTAGAGGCTGATCACTCATAATTCAAATGGCAGAACTTTACACGGTCTTACAGTCCCCACCTAAAGGCAAAGCACCAGGTCCAGAATGCTTCACTGTCGAATTTTATCTCCACTTTGCTAAACTCCTCTTCACCAAACTCTTCATACTACTTTACTTCACAACTTCAAACTCCACTTCTGTCTCCTTTGTAAAAGCTATGATATGTTTAATTCCTAAAAAAAGATTGTGATCTGACCCAATGCAAAAACGACAGACCCATCTCCTTAATAACAGATTGTAAAATATTTGCCAAAGTTTGGCTCTCCTCCTGCTCCCCTTTATACCTGATCTAAGAGACGTAACTCAATCTGGCTTCCTACCCAATAGAAATGTTGCAGATAATTCTCTCACTTTTTAAAACATTAATAATTAAGCTTATAAGGTCAAGGGCCCCTTAGCTGCAATATTTTTAGATGCAGAAAAGGACTTTGATAGGGTTAACTGGTGTTTCTTATCAAAGGTTTTGGATTGGCCCGGTCTTCATCCTAATTATCAACACCTTATATATCATTGTTATAACAAATGGTAATCAATCTCCCTTCTTTCCTCCTAATAGGGGAGTTTGGCAGGGATGCCCCTCATCCAACTTATTATTTGTTTTAGCTCTCAAAACTTTTGTTCACCAGCTACGGACTTCGGATGAATTTATAGGACTTGAAATTAACAATATGCACATTATATTTTCAGCATATGCTGACGGTATTCTTTTATTTGCGTCATATCCAGATTGTTCCCATCTTGCTTTCTTCCATGAACTCAATTTCTACCCTGATATATCAGACTATAAAAACTTAATGTAGACAAAATAGAAGCATTACCACTTAATAAATACTGTTCTAAAACTTTTTTTTTAAGCAGGCCTCTCCTGGAATTCTTCCAAAATTAAATGCTTGGGTATCTGGTACAATAATACCCTTGAGGACACACTTAACATTAATTCAGATGTCTTATAGGACAAACTACTATCAGAATTATGCTCCTTCCTATTATCAACTTCTTTCTTATTAAGCTTTTTATGAACCAACCCAATCCCTTTTTTAGCTTAATAGATAAGATTCTGTCCAAATTTCTATAGCAGGGTAAACCCACCTGAACCTTTCTCTTGAAATTAAAACTTTCCAAATACCTGGGCGGAGTTAACTTTCCAGACTTTCTTAACTACCCTAGGGTTTTTGGCATAAACAACTACAACTCTACCTGTCTACGCCAACTGATGCCCCACAGAAGCTGTGGTTCTCTCTGGAACAAGCTCTGCTTACACCCTTCTCTCGTAAACACATTCTCATTATGTCCAACCCCCAGAAATGTGGTTTCCTAGTACTGTATCTGATGCTTGTACTATACTGAAACCTCACTTTATTTCACACCTCACCCACATTAACCAATTCTTTAACAGTCCTATTTGACATAATAATCAATCAATCAATCAATCAATCAATCAATCAGTACACTTGTAAAGCACGCTACTCACCCGTGAGGCTCTCAAGGCGCTGGGGAGGAGGGGAGGGGAGTGCCGCTACTGCTCGATGAGCCAGGTCTTGAGGTGTTTCCTGAATGAGAGGTGGTCCTGGGTCAGACGTAGGTGGGCGGGGAGGGAGTTCCACGTCTTGGCCGCCAGGTAGGAGAATGATCTTCCTCCGGCGGTGGTTCTGCGGATCTGTGGGACATGACAAGGGACAGGCTGGCGGAGCGGATTTTGCGTGTTAGAGTGTAGAACATGAGGCGGTTGTTGTGGTATTTGGGGCCTATGTCGTGGAGCGCTTTGTGTGTGTGGGTGAGGAGCCTGAACGTGATCCTTTTGCTGACGGGGAGCCAGTGCAGGTTTCTCAGGTGGGCTGATATGTGACTGTGGCGGGGGATGTCGAGAATGAGTCGTGCGGATGCGTTCTGTATGCGTTGGAGTCTTTTCTGAAGTTTGATTGTGGTTCCTGCGTATAGGGCGTTCCCATAGTCAAGTCGGCTGGTGACGAGGGCCTGGGTGACTGTCTTTCTGGTTTCGGTAGGGATCCACCGGAAGATCTTACGGAGCATGCGCAGGGTGTTGAAGCATGAAGATGAGATGCCGTTGACTTGCTTGGTCATCGTGAGAGAGGAATCCAGGATGAATCCCAGGTTGCGTGCGTGGTCAGTGTGTGTCGGTGCGGTGCCTAGTTCTGCGGGCCACTACGAGTCGTCCCAGGCGGATGGGGATGGTCCGAGGATGAGGACCTCAGTCTTGTCTGAGTTCAGTTTCAGATGGCTGAGTTTCATCCATTCCGCGACATGTTTCATTCCTTCCTGGAGGTTGAGTTTGGCGGTGGCTGGGTCTTTGGTGAGGGAGAGTATCAGCTGGGTGTCGTTGGCGTATGAGATGATGTTGAGGTTGTGTTTGCATGCGATGGTGGCGAGGGGGCTCATGTAGATATTGAAGAGGGTTAGGCTGAGCGATGAGCCTTGGGGTACGCTGCAGATGATCTTGGTGGCCGCGGAGCGGAAGGGAGGGAGGCGGACTCGCTGGGTTCTGTCGGCGAGAAAAGAGGTGATCCAGTCCCGAGCTTTGCTTTGGATCCCGGCGTTGTGGAGGTGGGTTATTAGGGTGCGGTGGCAGACTGTATCAAAGGCAGCTGAGAGGTCTAGGAGAATGAGGGCGGTGATTTCTCAGTTGTCAAGTAGGGTCCTGATGTTGTCAGTGGCTGCAATGAGGGCGGTCTCGGTGCTGTGGTTGGCTCGAAATCCGGACTGGAATGGGTCGAGGGACCCATTGGCTGCAAGGAATGCGGTCAGCTGTTTATTGACGATCTTCTCGATCACTTTCGCCGGGAAGGGAAGAAGAGAGATGGGGCGGAAGTTTTTGAGGTCTTTGGGGTCCGCTGTGGGTTTCTTCAGTAGGGCGTTGATCTCTGCGTGCTTCCAGCTCTCTGGGAAGGTGGCGGATGCGAGGGAGTTGTTTATGATGTTCCGTAGGTGGGGAGCGATGATGGTGTCGGCTTTGTTGAAGATGTGGTGAGGGCATGGGTCAGAAGGAGAGCCGGAGTGGATGGTGTTCATAGCGTGGGCGGTGTCTTCGGTGCTGATGGGAGTCCAAGCGCTGAGGGTGGTTGTAGGGGGCGTTGGTTTGGTGGCTGGGGGCAGAGTCTGGGCGCCGAAGCTGTTGTGGATATCGGTGATCTTGCGGTGGAAGAACGTGGCGAGGGAGTTGCAGAGGTCTTATGACGGTGTGATGTCGTTGCTGTTGGCGTTGGGATTGGAGAGCTCTTTTACGATGCTGAAGAGTTCCTTGCTGTTGTGTGTGTTGTTGTCCAGTCGTTCTTAAGATGTCTTTTTGGTGGTGCGGATCAACTGGTGGTGTTTGCGGGTAGCATTCTTGAGGGCTGTCATGTTTTCTGTCGTCTGTTCGCGGCGCCAGGATTTCTCGAGGGATCTGCAGGATTTCTTTGATTCTTTGAGGTTGTCGGTGAACCATGTTGTTTTCCTGTTGCCGGGCTTGCCTGGAGGGTGTTTCAGTGGTGTAAGGGCATCGGCGCAGTTGACTATCAACTGTGTGAGGTTGCGGACTGCTACGTCGGTGTCAGTGGTGGTGATGGGTGGGTTCTGGCTCAGTGATGTGGTTAGCTGGTCTGCGGTGATTTTGTTCCAGCATCTACGGGGGATCTGTTGCGGGCGGTGGTGGGATGTGGTCTTCTTGAAGGTGAAGTGGATGCAGCTGTGGTCGGTCCAGCGTAGTCCGGTGGAGTGGCTGAAGGCAACGTGGCTGCTGGAAGAAAAGACGGGGTCGAGCGTGTGGCCGGTGTAGTGGGTGGGGGTGTTCACCAATTGCTTGACGAGGTTGTCGAGCGGGGTGGTGGTGTTGTTGTCATTCTTGTTCTCCAGGTGGAAGTTCAGGTCTCCTAGGAGGATGTAGTCTGATGGGGCGAGGGCGTGTGGGCTGATGAAGTCAGCGAAGGCTTCACTGAATTGTGTGCGTGGGCCCAGGGGTCTGTAGATGAGGGTTCCTCTGAGGGTGGTCTTGGGGTTGGTGTGGATCTGGAAGTGTAGGTGTTCAGTGGTGGTGAGGGCATCTTCGGCGCCGGTCGTGACGTTGATGGTGTTCCTGTAGATGATGACAATTCCTCCTCCGGTTTGGTTGACGCGGTCCTTTCGGGTGATCTTGTAGCCGCCCGGGATGGCTTTGGCAATGTCGGGGGCTGAGGAGGCGTTCATCCAGGTTTCTGTGAGGAAGGCGATGTCTGGTGCTGATGTGTCGAGGAGGTCCCAGAGTTCGACGGCGTGCTTGTGGATGGATGGGGTGTTGAACAGGATGCACTTGAGTTGGTTGTTGTTGTTGCCTGGTCTGGGTGGTGGGACATAGGTTCGGACGCAGGTGAGTTTGCAGGTTTGGCAGGAGAAGGGCCCCTGGGTGCGCTTCGGGTGGCTTGGTAGCAGGCGGCTGGAAAGCCGGTGTTGAGTGCGTGGAGGATCGTGGTGTTGTATCTCAGTCGGGTTACTTGGTTTCGGCGGGGGCCAGGGGTTCTGGCACTCGGCGCGGATGGGCGCAGACGTGCTTGCCTTTGGCGCGCCAGGGCTGCCCGCTGCGTGCGGCCTCCATAAGAAGGGCTAAGGGAGGGAGGAGCAGCTGGGAGGTGGAAGCGGGGTGGCGAATGGGGCACCAGGGGGGCAGGCCGCAGGGTGGCAGTGGCGGGAAATGCGAGGGAGGGGAGCGAGTGGGGTGGGTGGGGGGAGGGCACGGGCACTAGGGGCGATGGGAAAACAAAGCAGGCAGAAAAAATGGCACAGGAATAACAGAGAACCAGACTGGGCAGAGGGGATGGCTTGCGCGATCACAGGTGGCACAGCGGGCAGCGGCGGCACAGGGGGACCGTGTGGCGGCTGAGGGGGCGACCTACCTGGTGACAGGGTCAAAGGTCGCTACCTTCACCACCGCGCAGCCTCCATAAGAAGGGCTGAGGGTGCGAGGAGCAGCTGGGAGGCGGGAGCGGGGTGGCAAATGAGGCACCAGGGAGGCGGGGCCGCAGGGTGGCAGCGGCGGGAAATGCGAGGGAGGGGAGCGGGTGCGGGGTAGAGGGGGAGGGCACGGGCACTAGGGGTGACGGTAAAACAAAGCAGGCAGAAAAAAAGGCACAGAAATAACAGAGAACCAGACTGGGCAGAGGGGATGGCTTGCGCGATAACAGGTGGCACAGCAGGCAGCGGGAGAGCGGCGGAACAGGGGGGCCGTGTGGCAGCTGAGGGGGCGACCTACCTGGTGACAGGGTCAAAGGTCACTCCTAATAATCTACTTAAGAGGCGGGGTATGACTTTATGTTGGCAGGCATGGCTGAACAAAGGTATCCTTCTTAACTTACATCTATATCATTCAAATTCCTTCATTCCATTTTCTGAGCTATCATTTATATACAATCTTCCACCTCATATTTGCTTTCAGTATCATGAACTCCGTGTCCCGGTCCAAAATACTCTTAAACAGCATTTCCCTCCTGATACCCCACACCCCAGCTCCTCTCCTCACCAGATTGCAGCATCCACTCACCCTAAAGCGGCCTATACAAACTTTTAAGATTGCCTGGTCCAACTAGGTCAAAACACAGAGGCATTGTGGGAGTCGGATCTCAGTGTTGTCTGGACAACCCTTGTCTGGGATAGACCTTGGAGCAACATTTATTCCACCGCTCGCACAGCCAGTCTCACTCAAACATTATATATGTTTATAATACTCTTGTTTATTCTCCCGCTTGTCTTTTTAAACTCAAACTTATGCATCAAGATACTTGCTGGTGCTGTAGCACCCGCCCAGGCACTGATTTTCAACATGTTCATTTCCTGTCCAGTTCTGTCCAGTTTCTAGACTTTGATACGGAGTCACATGGGAGCCATCACCCAGGGCTGCATACCTCTCTCACGTGACTTACTGTCTTTGGGTAGTTTGCATGAGATCTGGAATCCACATGGAATGCTTGGGAATCTAGTGGGTTTCTGGCTTTCTAGGTTGTTACCTCGAATTGGAAATCTACAGATAATATCACACTTCTATGTTGGTGGAATCCAGTCTGTTACCATCATCCAACGGACAGTTATAAAACTGACTCGAAGCACTTATACATCAAGCGTCATCAGCTACGGCTGCCACTCAGTAACTAACTTTCACTCACTATTAAGGGAATGGATTTTTACATACCCACCTTACGGTGTAATTCCCACTTTAATGCATATCTTTACAATATGCCTACCCTTATTACTGAATACATTATATTTTGTTACTATTTCTGCTGTATTTATTGTCATTCATTCTACACACCCATAAGGCTATAACTCCATGTCACTCTTTATAGCTTCTCCCTTTTTTCTAATCTCCCCTTTTTCCCCATTCTTCTTTTTCTTTTATTCAAAGCTCATGGTATGATTTCACATTGTCATCCTTGTTCAAACATTAGTTTTTTTCCATTGTGAAACAGGTGCAATTTACCATCTAATTGTTAAAAAGTTCACTATTCACATGTGTGCAGTTGCATTATGTTTCTAATGTAATTTGCTATATGGTCAATAAAATATTTTTTTTGCGACAAGCATTCTTCCAGACCAGAAAAATAGTTTCAATAGCCGGGGGCATCCTGAGTTTCAAGTCTTTTTTCAAGTTTTCCGCTTGTGGAGTTTTATTTTTGTCCCAATCTCTATTTCAATTTTCTGCGACATTTACGCCCAGGTATTTAACTCCATTTCTACTTTTTTTTGCAGGTTTTCAGTAGTCCGAACTCGACCCGAAGGTATTGAAGTGCTTTACATGAGCTCCAGTTACATTACACAAGGACATGTATATATATATATATATTTTTTTTTTTTTCAGGGGCGGCTCCTCAGTTATGGCGGAGAAGCGTCGCCCCTCTGCTGGAAGCAGCAGATCAAAACGTGTGCATTCGGATCTGTTAGCACAGGAGCCGCATTCGATGCAAAGTCAACAACGCATCATTGTTGGACCACTTTGAACTCGAAGGTCATACAGAGAATGATCTACACTGGCAGGTGATCACTGTGGTGAAGCCGCCACCTGGAGGCGCAAACATGAACTCATTACTGAACAAAGAGGAACTTAAGTGGATACTTCGCACCGACAGCTTACACACTGGCTTGAACAGGGAAGTGGAATGGACTAGGTTATAACCCTACTACTTGGTCCCTCTATGACTACACAGTGCCCTTCTCTTACTGCCAATTTTCTGAAATGTTCCATAAATATGTCCCATTTGCTAACTGCCTGCTACATGAACAGACTTAATGGATGTTGGTTTAGGACATTGGTTAAGTGCTGTAATACTGAGCATGTATTGCCCTTGACCATTCAATTCTGCAGCCCAATTCTCTCCTCACTCTCTCAATGTCCAATTTTAATCCAGTTGGACCCATTATTTTACCATCAGGTGTGCGCCCTGCAACCTCTGTTTCCTTATAAATATTGCCTCTAGATTTATGCACACTCAGCTTAACAATTTACTCTTCTTTATGATTGTTTGAACCACTGGGACCAGGATTGGTCTACCACCCTCTTTAGAAATTGTAGTACCCCAATGGGTGCTTAAGTATAGGTCAGTTTTTTCAAATGCTCTAATTTCTGATGCTTTGTACACAACATTCACTTTCTTATTCTGGATCTGGTGTACCCAGTTTTTCACCTTGTCACTCGCATGTGTTTCATCACATCACAGCCAATAGCCCATATATTGGATCACCTCCATTGGCTCCCGATATCCAAAAGGGTGGCATTTAAATCACTCTGCCTGGCCTACAAGGCCCTCCATGGCTCAGGCCCTTTGTTCCTTAGAACACGGCTCAAATCCTACGAACCATCCAGAACCCTCAGATCCGGTCAGTCACAACTGCTCCAGGTTCCCAGGTTTAGACAGACCAGATGGGGAGGAAGGAGTTTCATACTGCAGACGGCCAGGACCTGGAACTTACTCCCAGTCACCATCAAAAACAGTACGTCTTTGCTTTCCTTCCGGAAGGAAGTAAAACCTGGTTGTTTAAGGCAAGATAGATGCGAACAAGCCGGACCATGTGTCTTTGAAATCAGAATCAGCGCCAAGACGCCCACGGGCAATCGCGCGCTTTATAAAATAATCAATCAAATCAAATCACATTCCTTCATCTACAGTGTGATGCACGTTTGGTTGACACCTGACCACGTATGTGCAAGGAGTGAGTGGTCGTCGCCTTCCACCATGGCTTAAATTATCGTTAATAAAATTCTAACACTATTCTCCAACCCCATTCCCGACAGAATATCTCTCAGTCTCTGCCCAGCTCTCTCTCTCTTCCCTGCCCATCTCGCTCCCTCTAACTCTCTCTCTCTCTCCTTTGTATTTTCATGTTTCCCTATAGGCATTTGTTCGTCTCAGGCATATTCAGTTAAGTCCTGATGATGATCCCCATATTGTAAAATCGGATTGAAACGTCGTTCACAAATAGTACCATTACTACTGCAAATGTTTTTTTTTAAGTATGATAGCATTGGTTCTCTAAACTGACATGAGACATAACATGTTTATTATTTCTACAGTCACTAGGAAATGTCTGAACTTTGAAAGTGTTATTTCTTGTTGCTCCTCACTTTCTTTTTTTCTGTGTGCGTTATATGATTGAATAAATATTTGTATATATCAATTTTGATTTTCTGACATAGAATTAATTTTTCTTCTATGGCTTATGCTTGGGGATTTTCCACAGTAAGGGACCCCTTGTTCCTTTATTTTAAAAAAAATCATGAATTCCAGGCAAACAGCTGAGCAGATTGACAACATGGGGAGTTAAACTGATTGAGATATCCTAAAATCTTTGTAGATCTCAACGTATCTTTGTTGCAAAATACTACAATTTTCAGATATGTGTATTGTTTATATTATATTTGGCTATTTAATGAGTTAAAACCAGACAGGCATCAAAGCATGAGTGTATACTTATCGGTTGAATAAATGTGTAAATCTACAAGTTCTGACATTTTATTCACAAAGCACAAAATAAATATGGATAAATATTAATAAGAAGGCCAAAAAATAAATATAGACGGAGATGTTTAAAAACATAAGTACCACAACACCGGCAGCCATACGCATACCCCACTATAATACCCCATTAGTGATAACAACAAAAATAGGAACCGGTCTATAATCTAGCCTCCGCATCTGGAGTTTGTCTTTAAGCATGGTGTAAGGAAGAACCCTCCTGCTGGGTCACTCAGAAGAGTCTACTCACTTGCTAAATTTCTTGGGTTAGTAAAATGGGCTTGGAAGGGCAACCTCTGTGTTATTCTGCCAAAGTTGTCTTTTAGACTTCAGCATCCTATGGGGTTCCGAGAGAAGAAAAGGGAGCTTCCTTCAGCCAGTTTTTCTCCTTTTCGATGGGTGCTTCTAAGAAAAGACAAAACCCTGAGTAATCTGTCCCACCAAGTATCTGATAGGGAAATCACCACGCGGTACCTGCCCACAGTGGTCTTCATCTGGAGCAGTGATGTGGCCCTGCCTGGGCTGAAACAGCTACAACCCGAGGGTCAGGCTGCAGCAGTTGTTAGGTCTCAGCTTGCATTGTCTCTTCAAAACATGTTGTATATACTTTGTGGGGCTTCAGCCCGCCCATAGGTTTCCCACTGACTGCCTCCAATGTGGCTCTCCTAATCATTGTCCCCATTTGTCCATGGCATGCTTGTGTTTAGCCCTCCCCGAGAGCAGGGGCCAATTACCACTATCCATTCACTCCTCCCATTTAATCACCGTTTTAGGAGCTTATTTTTTTCTTTGCTTAAGAGTCCACTTCAGGAGCGGTCACGTTTTCACTTGCTTCCAGCTCTGTTTCTGTAAATAGCCCACCCGTGCAGCTGTACCACCACTGTCAATATCGCCACTACCTCCAAGAATAATTCCAAAAGCACCAGGATAACACGAGCGGAGGTAGTGTGTTGGTTCTATGTCCATCACCCCGTTCTCAGACAGGCAGAGATCCACTTACCACCCGCACTGGCTGTCCAACAGAGAAACGCAACAAGAACAATTGATGGACAGAATGATGAACAATGTCCAACATTCACCCCGGTACAGAGCTGTGGGCCTAAATCCATTGTTGTGTTGCTCACCATGTGATTCCAATGTAAACCCAGCCATAAACAAATCAGCCTTGACCCTTCTCCCCAGGGTATTTGTTTGGGTGGTGCTGGTTAGGGTATGCTTAGGGTGTTTGTGGTGGTTAGGGGCGAGCAGGGATATGGTGGTTTTTAGGATGGTGGTGGAACGGGTGGGTGTTGTTTGGGTAGTCTGGTGTTGATTATAGTGGTTATAGTAGGAATGTAGTGGTGGAAAGGGTGGTGTAGTCAGGGTGGTAGTGTGAGGTGTGTGTTGGTAGGGTGGTGGCGGTAGGCTGGTTAGGGTGGTGGTTAGGGTATGGTGGTGGTAGGGTGGTGGAGGTTAGTTAGGGAGTTGTTAAGTGTTGGTGGTAGGGTGGTAGGGGAAGTTAGGGTGTTGGTTAAGGTGTGGATTAGGATTGTGGTTTAGGGTTGGAAGGTGGCTAGGATAGTGTACTGGTGGTGGTTAGGGTTGTGGTTACTGTAGGGTGGTGTAGGTGGGGCTTAGGGTGGTGGTAGTTAGGATTGTGGTGTTGGTGGTTAGAGTGGTGGTGATGGTAGGGGGTGGAAATGTGGTGGTAGGGTGGTGTGGTTAGGTGTTGTTGGTAGGGTGGAGTGGTGTTGTTAAGGTGGTGGCGGTAGGGTGAGGGTGGGTGGGGATGGTTGGGTAGTGGTACACATACTGATGCAGGAGGGGGTGATGGTGGGAGGGGGTGATGGTGGAAGCGTGGTGTGGTGGTGACATACTTATGGGGAGCACAGGAACAAGCTACAACAGGACAAAGGAGGAAAAAAATAAAAAACATTAAAAAGTACATCAATCCCAGCGGTGGGAGGACGCTAATCAAAAAGAAGCAATCAGTACTTGCTCCACAGAAGGGAGAAACGAACGCAGAGAAAGTGAAAGCAGACTGATGCACTGACCAGCAAACAAGAGTGGTGGCCAACGAAGGGTAAGCAATGGTCCGGCTGCAAGACCTATCAGTAAAGACCTAAAAAGGTCTGGATATACAGTTACTTTCTCTTAACCACAGTATGGCACCACCACCACTCTTAGCACCATACTCACGGCAGTGACACTAGTCCACTGTGTGGGGTGAGAGCACGCTTGTTGCACCCCCCCCCCAGTCAAAGGACAGGTCCAAGACGTCATATAGTCAGGGAGTGGGCTGGGCCTCAGAGTGCATGCTTAGATTAGCACGACTCGTAGTACACCGTATGGGGGACATTCCCATCTCAAAGGCGTGTACAGACCACACAGTGTCTGCCTACTACTCAGGGCACAAGTCCTAAATAAAGAAGTGGGGGGACGCTCACAGCCAGGAAGTGACGTCACGACCGGAAGTGACGTCACGAAAGGCAAAAACCTACAAGTGGGGGGACGCTCAAATACGTGAAGTGACGGCACGACCGGAAGTGACGTCACGAAAAGGGAAAAAACCTGTTAAAATAGGTACGTGTTTAATAGTTGGTGTAGCGCTTTTGCGCAGGGGGGACGGCGTCCATCCATTGGTTGAAGATCTTGGCGTCTATTGGGTACCCTGGCAACGGCGAACCTGGTAGGTGAAGGGACGTGGTGACCGGCGTGGTGTCCTGCGGCAGTCCGAGAAACTTCCGATTTCAGCCATCCACCCGAAAATGCATTGTTTACTTTGGACGCGGTTTTGATTGAAAATGGTGGACGGCGTTTTGATTAAGCAGGGTGGACGGCGTCCACCCTGGAAAACCCTCGAAAATAAGTGGGGGGATGCCGTCCACCCGCGTGGTACCCCGACTCGTGCCCTGCTACTACTACATGCTTTGAGTGGCAATCATCTTTCTTTTCATATTTAGTCCGGTTAATAATCCTCTGAATTATATCTTTATTTTAGCACTATATATCACACTGGTTGCCATGGCAATGATATAACAACGAATATGAGGATAAACACTTCTACCTATTCATCAAATACACAGCCACCGGTCCATGCATGATGAGCTGATCCAGTCCAGGCTTTTTTCCTTTGAACTCTGGAACTTGTAGTCTTGTTTTATAATGGAGTCAAGCTATCCTGGCGGATGAGGGGCGTTACCCCGAAACCAGTCCTAGGATGCTTGTTTCCAGCCCGGGAGGACATGGCTTGTCAGTTCGGGCTGGACTGTTCCCATTGGGCGCAGGGTCAAGACTGATTTGCATATGGCTGGGTCCAAACTGGAATGGCATGGGGAGCAAAAAAACGATGGATTTAGGCCCAGATCTCTGTACTGGGGTGAATGTTTGACTTTGTTCAGCATTCTGTCCATCATTTGTTCCCTTTGCCTGTATAATGGAATAAACAAGACTACAAGTCCCAGAATTCAAAGGGGAAAACATGCCTGCTTGTAGCAGCACGTTATGCATGGACCTGGGAAACGTGGTAGGACTGCAAAGGGTAATATGTCACTGAAATCAGAGAAAACCTGTATGGCATTCAGAAATGTTGAGGCCTCTGTGTTAATAATGAGGTTATATTTTAGTAATTTAAAGTTTATTGTGGGCGTCTGTAACAAGTTCTGGTAATGTTACCCTCTGAAGTCACTTCCTGAAACGTCACTGGTTATGGTGGTTAGCAGCTTCCTGCTGAACGGTGCTTCCCAATGCCTGCCGGAAGTGCTCAGTTCCTACCAGCTGCTGCTGGCCTCCAGCCACGCAGCCATCCTAAGTGACGTCAGTAAAAAACCCCGTTAACACTGTGGCCAGACTGATCAAAGGACAACTTCAAACACTTCCCTTTATTCCTTCCCCTACAGCGCTTTGCATGCCGGGAGATCTGGGCTCTCACTTGCGATGAGAGAAGTTGAACTACAAGTCCCAGACTGCAACCTGCTTTTGATAAAATACTAGGACTTCTTATTGGCTCGCACTCGAGACAGCAGCCCCCGACAGCTGTGCCGAGAGGACCCACAACCACTGTCTAAAGGCAGCGAGTCACTTATGAGGATGGAAGGAAAAGGCCGGAGTACAGTCTCAGGGGATAAGATAGTCGGGGGCTCAAGCCCCTAAGAAACGCAGTGGGTTGACGCACCTGCTGCATACATATCCATCACGTTAAATAACATGGTAGCGTGGAGGAATACATATCTCGTATTACCTCTAGGGTACAAAGAATCACCCTATTCCAGGCACATCGCCCCCTCCCACTTTCTAGTGCATTAATAACCACATTCCACTCAGACTTCCTGGTTGGAATGGGTCATTATATTGAGACAAACTTGAACATGGATAATAAAAGCAGCAAAAGAAAGTAGCAACATTTACGAAAGTACATACATAGGTCCACGCGTGTGCCCAAGTCCACGCGTGTGCCCAGGTCCACGCGTGTGCCCAGGTCCACACGTGTTCTCAGGTCCACGCGTGTGCCCAGGTCCACGCGTGTGCCCAGGTCCACGCGTGTGCCCAGGTCCACGCGTGTGCCCAGGTCCACGCGTGTTCCCAGGTCCACGCGTGTGCCCAGGTCCACGCGTGTGCCCAGGTCCACGCGTGTGCCCAGGTCCACGCGTGTGCCCAGGTCCACGCGTGTTCTCAGGTCCACGCGTGTGCCCAGGTCCACGCGTGTGCCCAGGTCCACGCGTGTGCCCAGGTCCACGCGTGTGCCCAGGTCTACGCGTGTTCTGCTGCTTCAGGACAGGTTTGTTTTTAAAAAAGTTCTGAAAGTTGTCGTCCTGTTTTATAATGGACTACAAGTCACATAATTCAAAGATAAAATCTGCAATGGAGGAGCATATCACGCAAAGGCGTGGGTACGCGGCGAACCATGGACCGCAGACTCGAACCCGGGCAGAGACGTCTCGAGCTCTGTACGAAGGGGCCAGGTTTGTGACACGGCCCCGGGCCCCGGGCCCCGGAGTGCTCACCCTTCCCAACTCCAGCAGCGCAGACAGTCTATGGACACTCTTTCAATGCAGGAGCTTGCAGAAAAAAACGGAACTTTTCGGAGCTCGAAAGTCTATAAATAGACAAGAAAGAAAGAAAGAACTTGCAAAATCACAACATACATTTAAAGAAAAAAGCGAGCATTTGATACCTGTTCTCCTGGGGCACCTGGAATCCGGGAAGGTACGTGGGGTGGGTACGCGTCCTCACCCACGATTGCCAGCCCCGTCGCCGAGAGGCCACCCTGCCCCTCCAGGAGAGAGGCCGCCCGCCTGCTCGGTGCCGCGCGTCAGCTGACGGACCCGGCTCCGGAGCCTGGGCGAGGCGCTGCGGGCACAGACTTTGGACTCCACGGTGCCCGAGCCGTGCCAGGGCGCGGGGACTGAAACCACCTGCAGCTCTGGACGAGGCGTGGAGGGTGAAAGGCAGCGCAGGCTTCCAGGAAGAGAAAAGGAGGTCTTGAGATGAACACGCCCCTGCTGACCTGTCATATATAGAAGACGGCGGCAAGAGTCCTTAGCTGGGGCACAAGGCGAGGGCGCACGGCGTCTACCCTGCAAGAGACAGGCCACAGATGTATACTTAACTTGTGCCGGTGTAATCTTAGACACCGAGACACACGCACCAGCATCCTCTCTATAAACCCGTACATGCGCTGACCTGTCATTTCTGGAAGACGACGACCGTCCTTCACTGGGGCCCAAGGCGAGGGTAGACGCGACGGCGTCTACCCACTTCATCCACAGGGTGCACAGCGTCTACCGTGCAAGAGACGGGCCCCACAGAGGCAGGCTTAACTTGTCCCGGTGTAACCTTAGACTCAGAGACACCGAGTTGCAGCAGCAACGTGCAGGGTGGGGAAGGGGCTAATAAGAGTCCAGTTGGACCGATAGCAAAGGTCCTGACTGGGAGGATGGCTGTCAGGAGCCTCACACCTAGATGCAATGGAGGGGAAACAAAGGCACCACTTCACACGTACTTAAGAGAGAGATAGGCTTCGGACTTACTTCAGTCCCTGTTTACAGGGGGTATGCCTGCACTCCAAGAATTGTGGTACAAAAGACACTGGGCCATATGTATCAAGCCAAAACGTGCAGATTTTCTGCGTTTGCGAATGCTATTTGGCCAAATGGTATGTATTAAGCAAATCTGCGTGCAAAATAAGGAATCACACGATTGCATTTAAGGAATCGCAAATTTTGCGATTCCTTAAATGCAATGTAAGAAGCAAAAAAAAATGCAAATTGGCCTTAAGGAATCGTAAATTACCACCAACTTCAAGTTGGTGGTAATTTGCGAATTCCATGAAAAATGCACTTTTTTGCGCACTTTTTTGCATTTTTCTAAGTGCAATTTGAAGCACATACATGCCCTTAGGGCATGTTTGTGCGCCACATGTGCACCCATACTAATTTCAGGGGTGCAACAGGGTGTCCTTTAGACACCCCTGGCACCCTTGAAATTATTCTCAATTTGCGATTCTCAAATTGCGAATCGCAATTTGACAATAACTTCCCATTCATTCCTATGGGCCTCCTGGCCCACAGAAATGAATGGGAAAGTATTCCTTAATTGCGATTCGCAATTTGCGAATCGCAATTCAGGAATACTAAGAAATCGCTAAAAAAATAGCGATTTTGTACATACATCCCTATCTGCGATTCTCAAATAGCGATTTCTAAAAAAATCGCTATTTGGGAATCGCAAATCAGGTTGTTGATACATATGGCCCAATGGTCCTAGACCTTTACTCTTAAACCATATGTATCAAATATTGATAGAAAACAGTTTTTGAGCATGCACAATGTTTCGCTCACAGTAATAAATACAGTACCTTTAGACCAAATAGTGCAACAACCAAGATATATTTCACCCAGAGTTTATTCCAAATCATAAGGTGAACAGTGTATCGAAGAAGGAGACGAAAGGGGGAAGGTTGCTCCAAAGGAACGTGCGAAAAGAGATGGTGCTCTGGTGTGGAAGCGGTGAAAAAGAATTTCAGATCGTGTAACAGGGAAAATTTAAGGACATTTTTATGCTGGACTGATAAACAAGTCTCAGTCTTCTCTTGCCTGGCCACATTGAGACAATCAAGGTTTCTTTACATTCAATTACAAATACAGAATATGTATCCTTGTGTGGCACAATAGATTTGGGGCTTGTGATCCAGGCTAATTATGTAGGCGTCGACGTTTCGACCCGACTTGGAGCTCAGAGGGTAATTTAAGGCCTCAGCCTGCGGGTCTTCTTCAGGACTGTGTTGGCAACCTGAGTAGGTATGATGTCAGTGTCGCACACCCGCAGGGTCTTTGCAGGACGTTAGAGATTCCTTACTGTTTAGTTAAACACAGTGGGCATAATATTCCGTTAATGAATGGTGGCCCATTTGCTTGAATTCAATGCAGTTAATGCAGAAGCTTAGAACTGGCACATATCGATTAGGAGTAAAGGTCTAGGAGCATTCAGCTAGATTCATTAACGTGAAATCGGCTCGCAAAGGGCCGGATTCTGAGAATCTGGCCCTTTGCGAGCGCAATTTTTGCATTTGGGATTCATCATCCCAAATGCAAAAATCGCTATTATAGAATTTGCATTTTTGCAAGGAATTGCATTTAAGGAATCTCAAATAGAGATTCCTTAAATGCAATTCATTAACCATTTTTAATTTGCGAATTCACAATTTTTTGCCGCTATTTATCACGAATTGCAACTTCATGGTAAATAGCGAAAACTTAGAAAAATGCACTTCAGTGCATTTTTCTAAGTTGCATGTTACACACACACATGTCCTTTGGACATGTGTGTGCGCAACACATGTGTACATTTTCATTTCAGGGGTGCTACAGGGTGTCCTTTAGACACCCCTGCACCTTTGAAATCGCATCCTTATTTGGGATTAGCTAATTCCTAATCGCAAATAAGGAATAACTCCCCATTCATTCCTATGGGGCTGTAGGCCCATAGGAATGCATGGGGAGTTATTCCTTATTTGCGAATAGCAATTTGCTAATCGCAAATAAGGAAGATGTAGGAATCGCAATATTTTTTGCAATTCCTATATGAATCCCGTTTTGCAAGTCCTTAATAGCGATTCCTTATGAATCGCTATTACAGACTCGCAAAACGGGACTTTGATGAATCTAGCTGATTGTCTTTTGTACCCCGTTGAACCCAGGTCCACGACCAGTATTGGGGAACCCCATTTTTGTAATGCTGCACTCTAAGAATTGTCAGGTGTGTTGGTCTGTCCCAGTATTTACCCGAATAACAATTTAAATACAACTATTTTGTTTTATTTGTTTTATAGCGCTACTCATCCAAATACAGGGTGTCAGAGCACTTTACACATTGACAATAAATCATGTGTGTTAATCTGTGTACAGGATGTGTTACAAGAGACGGCGAGTGTTACAAGGTGTGGTAGCCACATGTCCTTCATACCTCACTGTGCTATATGAGAGGGATTACAATTTATGAACTGCAAGGAACAAAAGGATCTCTGTGGCAAAAGCAGTTACCCACTTACCCATTTACATAAAATAAAAGTCTGTCATCTGCCTGTTTCATAAGGGGCTTTACCAGAGACATATTGACACTCAATGCTACTTTGATTTAAAACTTTGACTGGACAAATGTCGGCTGTGCAATTTTCAAAAAGAAGATTTTATTCACGTAATTTGCATTTTAAGCTTAAATCACACATTCTTTTAGACTTCAATTATGGCTTTTTTTAAAATAACCTGTACTACAGAAATCATTTTAATGTTTTATAGTATGTTCACGTATTTATCTTTTATGATCTGAAACGATCGAAATAAAGATTATTTGAATTTGAATTTGCATATGCAAGAAACTGTATAACGAACGAGTAAGTAACCCTCCTAAAACCCAGCTTTATTGAAAGAGGAATCAGGCCCTGTAGATCGGCAATAATTGCGTGCCTAACCCCCTCAGACCCACCGTTGAACGGTAGACGGATTAAATTCCTCAAAGCATTCACGAAGTTAAGCTGAAAGGGTCTGAACCTCGGCAAATGAGGAAAATGGACAAAACCACTGCACTGAATTTTAGCTATTAATGCATTTTAGAAGTTTTGAGATGAAATGAATGTATTATATAATTCTTCTTCTAACTCGTCTTTATAACATCGGTCTTTTTCTCTTTTGCTACTTTCTTGTCTTAAATTGTTATGGTTTTAATTAACTAAACAATAAACATTTACTTGTTACTTGACTGGACAAAACATAGATCTCTCCAGCAAAAGCGTTAACCTGCAGAGTTATCTTACCATTATTATTATTCCCTGAGATTTATCTGGCACACAAATATCACTGGTGCCTTAATCCATCAAGCTATTTTAAAATGAAGATTTTGAAACCAATTACGAACAGATCTACTGCCATGTGTCTCCTTGTTGCCAGTTTATTTGTGACAGGGTTTTGAAAAATAAATGTATAATTGAGGCCCAGATTTTTCATCGGGGTTATGTCACTTTTTTTGCCACAAACCTGACGCAAAATATAATTTGTGAAATATTGTATTGTGCTCAAATGTATTCATGATAGACCAGCTAAACATATATGTGAGGTCTTAAGATCTGATGTCACTTCCCGTGAGGTCATTGGCCGCGATGCCACTTCTTGTGATGCAGTGTCACGCACTGTGATGTCATGCGCCATGATGTCACTTGCTTACTGCCTAACTTGGTTAGTCCCTTTACTTCTTTTTCTTTAGGCCTTGGGGTAGGGCTGCGTAGTGCCAAGTGGCCACCTGTCCTGCGTGACAGCTTCAGCCATTCCTGGCTATGCATCCAACAGCATTTAGCATTTTTATTTAGTTTAAGAGCTTTATTAAAGAATTTAAAGACATAGGTACAATATAAGTCAACGCGTCTAGAACAGGAAGCATTAATATGCAACTGAATATATAATTTGGCTGAATAACTAATACTATAGAGACTAAGATAAAGGAAAAGAATGCCAGAAAAGCGAAAGCAGAAAGAAAAATATGTACCTGAAAATCAAACAGCATTTAACATTTTATGGTTTTAAGGAAAGAAAAGGATTAAAGGATTAAATAATGAAATTAAAGAGAAACAAACAGAAGTAAATAGAAAGAGAAGAAAGAAAAGAAAGGAAAGGAAAGAAAAGAAAGAGCAAGAAAGAGAGAAAGGAGATTGGAGGTCTATTAATAATGACATCTCACAATATACTAAAATATAAATCGAAAAATAAACATTGGTTTCCAATATGGAATGATGACTGTACAAGTGTTGAAATTAGAATACTCATGGTGGTTATATAGCATTTTTGAGAATTGTAGTTTCACTTTCAACATTGACTGTGTGTGGTTGAGCATATTGAATGAAAATCCAGGACTGGATGGAGTGTCACGCATGGCACTGGATCACTTGTGTTGTAGCAGATTTACACCGTGCAGATTTCTGGTGCAAACCGAATACAAGGTGCACTCGAGCTGGTGTTATGTTATGTTATGTTATGTTAATTTCGATTTATATAGCGCCAAATCACCGACAGGTCTCTTAGCGCTTGCTTTGGGAACCCGTCCTGGCTTTCCCTGCGAGATTACCCCTACTGGGCATCCCCAAGGTGAAGACCAGGCATCCCGCCGCGGGGGGCCGTAGTGGAGATTAAGCAAGCTATTGCCCAGAGCTGCAGAGTGTGAACCCGTGAATCGAGTAGGCACCGAAGCGAGAATTATCGAGTTCCTGGACATTTTGGGCTCAAGACCCCGCCGCGTCGGGAATTGAACCCTGGTCCCGGGCTGACCTCTGCATCAGGGTCTGCCTCCTCTAACCAGTGAGCCACACTTCTCCACTTGGTGAACGTTTAGTTCCGGAGGGAGGTGTGACAGCAAATCTATACATTTAGATAATGTGAGGCACATTTCACCCCATAAAAACTAGAGTGGTAGATTTGTAAACCATGAAGGTTTATTAACGGATTAGCAAAGTTACAAACTCAAATCATTCAAATTAGTCGTAAAGCATTAATCAATAATGAAAGCATTAGTCAATATGATTCAAATCAATTCAGAATCACAAATACTAACTGTTTAAATGTGCCAAACCAAATGAAAGCAGGGTCAGTTTCCATTGAAGAGAAACTCACTCATCTGCTAAGCTACAGAAGTCGGGAAAGTTGGAGAGAAGTCGGGCAGAAGGTGTCGGCAAGTAAACCCTCGAAAGGCAGAATTGAAGCTGTCATGATTTAGTCAAGTAAGTGGGAAGGTAATTTATCCACAATGAGTAATTTATTTATTGTTTTGGGTTAATTAAAACAATTACAAAAATACATGTTAAAAAGATTTCGTACATATTAAGAGAAATGCAAGTCTAAAAACTTAAAAATCTCTACTGTAAAAGCGCCTTTGTTCGGCTTCTTCTGAAGAGGTTCAAAGGTCTGTGCTCAAAGTTTTCAGTTGTGTAGGTTAAAACCTCCTTATGTGGTTCTTGCATTTACACGGGGCTCGGATCTTCCTTGCTTGGATTGTACTAGTGACAGGAATTTCACTAGCTTCCCATTTAGCTGCGGGTCCTTGGAGTCGAAGGATGCAATCACAGCCTGTCTCCGGGTTCAAATTCTGCATTCGTTAAAGTGAGTTTTAACCCTTTGGGTGCTCATGACGGCTCCACACCGTCATGAGTCACGGGCAGCGTGTGCTCATGACGACGTGGAGCCGTCATGCCGCTGCCGCTCCGCGGCGCTAATTCCCCGCCTGTGCGGGCGAATTAACGAGTGGGCGGGGTTATGACGGCTCCACACTGTCATGAGCACATGCCGCCCGTGACTCATGAAGGCGTGGAGCCGTTATAAGTACCGGAGTGTCACGCCCATTCCCTAAACCCTCCCGCGCCGCGGCTGAATTCGCGGTACAAAAGGGGGTGGTGATGGACGGAGCATCTGAACCAATCAAACACTCACACCCAGTCAAAAGATCTGGGTTTGATCCATCACCGTTCTTTAGCCCACTCTGCCACACCCAGATCTTTTGACTGGTTGTGAGTGTTTCATTAATTCAGATGCTCCGTCCATCACCACCCCCTTTTGTACCGCGGCTGAATTCGCGGCACAGGGAAGGGGTTAAGTAAGCCTGTCCTTTCCACCTTTAATTTGATGCAGGAGCAGATTAGGTGTTCAATATCTTCTATGCCGTTCCCACGTAGTCTGCACGTGTTTCCACATTTCTCCCTCTGCCAAGGTGGAAGGTGCGGGATGGCTGGCAAGGTTCCTAGCCTGTATTTTAAGAATTGTTCTTTGGTCTTCCTGGAGTACCCCAGACTGAAGTATGCCTGTGACCCAAGTAATTTGTCACCACTCAGAGTCATCCAGGCATGGCTCCTGCGGGCAAAGGCAGCTTTGTCTTCGACACAGGAGATTTTTTTGATTACCTTTTTTACTACATGCTTAAAGAGCGAATGGGTAGTTTGAGTTTCCCAAAGGTCGACTAGGCCTGTAGCAGCGAGTCCTCCAAGTACTTTCTGGCCGGCGAGTTGGATATGTTACAGAATTCTTGCCAGAGCTGATGGTTCAGTGTATTCCGGGAGAGTTCTTAATTTTGTGCCAGCACATTATGTAGGAACCTTGCCTTGCCAAGAGTTGTTTGGTTAGGCCGATCTTCAAATGAATCTGTGAGGGTGAGGCGTAGGTTGGAAGGGTAAACCTAACTCTATAGGCCCTGGCCATGGTGGTGTCCAGCAGTTTTGCGTCTCTACCCCTCAGTGCCTCGATGCCATACATGATAGAGGGTAGGAGTTTAGCTTGAACCACCAAGATGAGAGGTGAAGGGATAGGCCCTGTGAGCTGTTTTTACCTGCCTTAGTGTTGTTGCTATTGCCACCCCCCGCCTCCTGATAGCCTCAAGTTGGTTGGCGAAATGACCACCCTCATCGATGGTTAGCCCAAAATATTTGTAGGCAGGGGTGTTGTTCGCAATTGGGGGATTTTCCAAGTACCAAGAGTAAGTCAGTAATTTGACGTTTATTGTCAAAGTTTTTGTTTTGTTGATGTTCACATCTAGGTGGTTTTCCACTGCACACTCGAGCATTTTGTCTAGTCAGCATTGCAAGCTGAATTGAGTGTGGCTTACTAGGACAACGTTGTCGGCATACGAGATACTGGAGATAGCTTTGCCCCCGAGCCGTGGAGCGTGCGCATTGCAGGTGCTGAGATCTGATGTCATATCTGCTGAGTACAGGTTGAACAGTGTTGGTGCAAGCACACATCTCTGGTTAAGCTCTTTGGTAGTTGGTATACGCCTCGAAAGATGGGAGCCGTTGCCTAGTTTTACCTGTATCCATGTGTTGGAGAGGAGGTGTATTAAGAGGTTCAAAAGAGATGACTGAATTCCCCTCAGACGTGAGTCCTGTGCTCTCCATGCCACTGGAATCAAGCTATCCTGGCTTATGACGGCTGATAGCCAGAACCCGGTCCTAGGATGCTTGATTCCGGTCCAGGGAAGACATGGCTTGCAGTTCGGTCTGGACTGCTCCCATGAGGCACAGGGTCAAGACCGATTTGCATATGGCCATGTCTGAACTGGGGTGGTGTGGTGAGCAAAATAATGATGGATTAAACCCAGATCTGTGACTGGGGGTGAATGTTTTGCCATTGTGCAACATTCCGTCCAACAATTGTTGTTTTTGCATTTGAATTCCCCAGAAGGCCAGTTTTCTCCACAGTCTTACTCGGTTAACATTGTCGATGGCTGCTTTGAAGTCAATGAAAAAAAAATGAATCCCCCGTTTGGATGATTTTGCCTTGTTAATAAGCAATTGGTTAGTATGTTGATTAATGTCCCTGTGTCTGTGCAAAACCCTGTTTGATAAGGGGGAATTATTTCCTTCTCTTTTGCCCAGTGCTGGAGCTCTGTCAGTAAGAGACCGGCAAATTATTTTGCCTCTATGTCTAGTAATGCAATCTGACAATAGTTTTTTGGTGAGGTTTTGTCGCCGGCCTTGTAAATCGGTGAAATTATGGAGCCCTTCCATGAAGCAGGTAGGAGCCTGGACTGTCTGATGGTATGAAAGAGGGGGGCTAGCACCTCATCTTTAGAGCCGTTGAGATTTGGTTGAATCTTGACTGAGTTTACTGATGGTAGTGGAGATAGAATTTCTTGTGCAATATCAAATTTTGTTATGGCAATGTAGGTGGCTAGGCCCCTTGATAGGTGACCGTATTTGGATTTCCTTTTTTAAAAATCTTTTTATTTGGAGAGTATGCAAATTACAAAAAATATACATTCCTGAGCAATTTTAAATACAGATATAGCTAATATATAATTGCGCAAGAGGTTATTTTTCAACATTTCATAGATATTTACAATACAGATAAAATTTAAAAAAATCTCTAATCCATTATTTTCTGTCACAAGATCTTAAACCATAATTCAGCCTGACTCCTTACACGACGCATTGCTTTGTAATCCACTTCTTCATAGGAGCCCAGATAGCCCTACCTCTCCTGCTTGCATCACAACCTTTACATTTATATAATGATTTCTCAAGGTGATATACAGCCAGCAACCGGCCTACCCAAGCCTGACATAGAGGAGGGTCCACATCTTTCCAGTGGGTAGCAACGAGAATGCGGGTCACAGCTATTGAGATAAAAACAAACGTGTTCTTGCGATGATCACATTCTCATCGCATCCTAACAACATTAGTGTTGGGGTTATATTAATTGTAGTATCTATTGCTGCTGACTGGAATTCCTCTATTTGTTTTATCATGGGACCCAATTTCTCACATCCATAAAACATGCGAATTGTATCTGCTGGCCCTTGATCGCAACTGGGACATTTGTCGTCCTCTCTTTTCCCCCACCGATGTAATTTTGCGGGAGTAAAGTAGAGATAGTAAATCGTGTAGTAATTTTGGGCTTTAAGTTGGCTGCAAGGAATGTCCCCTTGGCTAAAGCTAGTGAGTTATAAGGATCAATGTCAGGGTCTCCTACTCTAGTAGCTCATTTAGTTTCTACTGCCTCGAGATCATCAGGAAGTGTATCTATCAAGATTTTATATATGTTTTAATTTTTATCTGGGGCTGACACATAGTCTCTATTAAAAGATTCCTGTTCACGGAGAATCCCTCTTCATTAATTTGATTAAAAAACTAGTAAGCTGTTTATATTTAAAAAGTGTTCCGACCGCTATACCATACCTTTGCTGTAGCTCAGGGAACGACAGCCTTTGTTCAATTAAATAAAGATCCCCCACCTTCAAAATCCCCTTCCCTTCCTTTGCCTACGCTATTTATCGTACATTGATGTGGGGAAAAAGAGGAGGTCGCCACAATGGCGTAAATCTGTTGTATTTTGATATTTTCGTGAACCCTACCATTCTTTTCCATATTCTCCAGATTGCTATTACCACCTTGAATCTAGTTTTTTTTTGTAATAGCTGGCCTCTATCTGTCGTACTCCCTTTGCGATTGTTCCTATGGCTAGCTCATATATCCAGGGAAGGTCCCCATTTACATCATGTTGTCTGTCGCCAGTGCCCGATGAGATCACAAAAGCCATTTGGTGTAAGAAATTCCGAAGTAATAAAATCTAAGATTGGGAGAGGACCAACCACCTCGATCTTGTGGTAGTATTAAAAATTTGAGGGATCGTCGCATTTTTGAATATTTCCAGACAAAATTGCTAAATATACTATCTAGTTTCTTTAAAAATAAATCTTCGGGGGGCGTGGCTTAGCGGGCAACGATGGTGGACGCAGCTTGTTAGAGCTCCCACCGGCCCGATCGTTATCCGGCAATTTATCCTGGCTCCTGGACCTACTTCGTGGCCCACACCTGCGGTGATCGTGGCGGAGAGCAGGAGGTGTTGTCCGGTGCACTTTTCGGTGCTCCAGGACCCTTTGCAGTCACGATAGCGGCGGCGGCAGTCTACGGCCTAGTCCCTGAGGGAGAGCCGGGACCTCGAGTTTGACGCCTCCCGGTCGGAGGGTCTCCGAGCCGGCCGGCTGGGCCAACATTTCTTCAGGGCCTGCGGGCCCCCCCTTGGAGGCGGAACAGCGGATTGATCAGCGGACCCATCTACAGTGGTGGGTGCACCGACCTGGGCTGGGGGGACGGCTGGGGGGCACCGCGGCCTAAATCGGGGCCGAGAGACCGGGACCTCGAGTTTCGAGACTCCCGGCCGCGAGGGCAGCAGCAGAGCGGTGGCTGAGGAGTCGGCTGGAGCGGCTGGAGACACGGTGCCCCCCGGGGTGAGCGCCTGCCCAGAGGACTGGTGTGCTCCCTTGCCTCGGCCGAGAGCGGGGATCGATCCTGAGTGGACCCGGTGGCGGCGCCTGGTGAGACAATATTTTGGTTGGTGATTCTGGTGGGCAACGAGGTACACCGGCGGCCGGCCCAGGTGACACCGGTGAGTGCCCGAGACAATTGGCCAGTAGACCGGGGGGCTCCTCTGCTAGGTGCTGGTGGTGAATTGCTGCGTGGCCTGGTGTGGCTCCCCGGGCCCCCCGCTTGTGGCTGGAGTAAGAGTGGGGCCATCACAGAGCGGAGCCTGGGCCTAGCTGGAATGCCGTGGTGCACCATCATCTTGGGGACAGCCTCGTGGAGCCCGACGCCCACCCCCCCTGGCAGCGGACGACGATTGCGTGGAGGACTTGTGTGCCTGGAGTTCCTCTTGTGGTGTGCTCTTGCCTACATTCGGAGGTACGGGGGGTCGGAACCGAGACTAGCCACAACTACTCCGTAATCGGTTGGACCCAGGTGTACTGCGACCATGACCAGAGGTGGGGGTGGCAGCGGGTCCGCTAAGCAGGGGACCCTGGATAAGTTTACGGGGCCAAGTGGGACGCCAGGTGCCTCAGGCGGAGGCCATGGGTCGGGCCCAGACAATGCAGCACTGATGGCGGCGATTACCCAGTCCAGAGACATGCTGGACGCCAGGATCGGGGCAGTTGGCGCGGATGTGACCCTCTTGCGTCAGGACCTGCGGAACGCTGTGGTGCGTATTACTGAGGCCGAATCCAGGAAATCGGTGGTGGAGGACGACGTTGTGACCCTGAAGCGGAAAATGGCGGCAATGGAAAATGGTTATCAAGAGGGGGGAGAGTAATCAATCGATCAGTTGGGCACCATTTACCACTAAGGGAAGTGGAAGGTCCAGTGTCAGCTAGTGCCCTCAGATGTAGGTCAACAAAGGAGGTTGCTGAACTGTTCCTTATATAGAAGAGTGTGTGTATCTGGCGTGACCGGAGGTGGAGATGTGACACCTTTGGGCATCCATTTTGTTGGAAGTATTTGCCTCACACACCCATGCAGGTGTCATGCTTCATCATCGGCGTTGCTCCTCGTCGGGGAGGCGGTGCAATCCCCGACGGGCTCACCTCTAAGAGGGGCTCTTTGGCGGAGATCTTTTTATTCCAACTGCCTTATGGTGAAGTGCGGGTGTGCGGGTGATGCAATCTGTAGCCTGGGTGGTGATTTAAAATGTAGTAGAGGGTACCGGAAACTACTTTATTCAGGGGGTCCCCTACTGCAATTAAAAACGTGAATCTAACTCACTAGATGCCAACAGGTTAGGTATAGTGGCTCTAGATTAGATTTAGAACAAAGTTGGTCAACATGTTTCTCGCTTGGGGTAAGTGCCCGCGATTCATCAGGACCTATAATGGGTAAAAACAAGGTCTACAAACATTAAACAACATGCTGGTGTCATGTGCCTAATAACACAATTGTGGATTTCTATGTGTTACCTCTGTAGCTTTATCCTATGCCTAAAGGTCAGGGATTAAATGCCACAACAATGCTCGGCGAGTTGGTACCGCAGGAAGGAACCCATAAGGTTTGGCTCACTGATCCCGCGTCCAAACTTCTTCACCTACCCATCGCCGCCGAGCCTCGGACTCTCTTCTATTTGAAAACCAGAAGATAATGATCTTTCCGGATTACACCAAGATTGTGCAGCAACAACGTCACTCGTTCATCGCCGCCAAGGCAAAACTACGAGGTCTGAAGATCCAATACTCCCTCCTTTATCCGGCCCGCCTGCGGGTAATATTTCAGTCGCGAACTCACTTCTTTGACACTCCGGAGGACGTCTTTAAAAGGACTGATGAGACAGTAAGGGTCCGGCCGCACGCCCAGCCGGGTCTGAACCCGGGCCACTCGAGGGGCCCCTCGCCGGAGCGGGAGGATCCAACCGCCAAGAGCAGAAGAAACAGAAGGTCTATGTCGCGAAAACGCTCCCCTTCACGTGGTGGGAAGCGAGATGGCGCACCCGCTGACTCTGACCACTCTGGCAAGGACGGTGGTACCTCAGGGGACTGAACTTGCTTGTGATAATTACAGGCTCCCGCTGGGAGAAGGTTCTCCTGTGTTTGTTTTGACTGCGGCTTGCTACTCGACTGCATAATTGCTGCTTGCTATACTTTATCAATCTTGGGACGGTGTGGGGCGGCGGGGGGGGGGTTCAGGAAGCTCTTCTACAAGGGCTTTGCCTCCTACTTAAGTGGGAGACGCTAGGGGAGGGAGTCTGTGGCTGGGTGGGTAGTTGGGACTGTTGAGGGAGAGGTTCTTGGGGATCCATTGGAGTGGGTGGCCGCTGACCTCCGGTTGGGGGTTAGGGCGCTCCTGCACCGCGACAGGTACTTCAATGTTGTTGAGGTATAGGGGAGGGGGGTGGTCGGTTTGCTGGGAGTTGGGTCGGGGTTGGGTCGGGGGGTTGGGGGAGGGGGGATGCACAATGTTTGGGTCCACAGGGGTACCTTGTTCACGCACGATGGTCCACCAGGTTCGACTTCTGTCATATGGGCAATTGCGCTCTCCTACGCCCGGGCAGTTGCTCCCGCTGCCATTTGATGGCGGTTAGGGGTCCTGCCTCGGAGCTCCCCAGAGCTACATTGAAAATTGTGAGTTGGAACGTGAGGGGTATGCTCGATAAAATCAAAAGAGGGGCTGTACTGCGACAGGGAAAAAGGGAAAAGGTTGATGTTCTCCTGTTGCAAGAAACTCATCTCCTAGGTACGAAGACTTTGAGTCTGCAACGCTATGGTTATCATCAGGTATACCATGCAGGTTTTGCCCGGGGATCTCGGGGAGTGGCGGTCTTGGTCCACCGAAGGGTCTCATATACCCATTCCACACAGTGGATAGATGCCCAGGGCATGTATATCTTCATCAAAGGAATGATTGGCGAGGAACAAGTGGTGTTTGGTAGTGTGTATGCTCCCCCCCCCTTGCAATGGTCTCTGGTGGAGAAGCTGTTTGCGATCTGGGCAGAGGTGCCGGACGTCTTGTCAGTGATAGGCGGCGACTGGAATGATGTGATGGATGGGTCTGCGGATCGCTACAGGCCTGATGGCGGACAACTGGTGGCTGCCCCTACGAAACTGAGTGATATGGTGAGAGGTATGGGATGGATGATGCCTGGCGCTGCCAACACCCACACAGTAGGGACTTTACTTACGTGTCTGTGGTACATCGCTCCTTCTCGCGGTTGGACTACTTGTTTGTCCCGCGCGCCGTCATCGGAAGGGTGGCGTCGACCGCTATTTTGCCCAGGGGGCTTTCTGACCATTCCCCCGTTACAATTGATATCCTCCTTGACAGACGGCGACAGCCGTTTCGATGGCGCCTCTCTACTTGGCATCTGCAACGAGATGACTACCAATCCCATATGCGTGAAGCCATTGCTCACTACTGGGAGGAAAATGAGGGGCCGGGCTCGGACGTGGTGACCCTCTGGGAGGCCATGAAGCCGACGCTCAGAGGTGTGGACATAGCCTGGTGTGCAAGGGCCCGTAGGACTCGAAAGGAGGACCTGGAGAAGGCGAAAGACCGCGTCCGCACTCTGGAGGCACGGTCTACGGAGACGGGGGCAGAGGAGGATACCCGGCGGCTCCTGCAGGCGCAGAATGATGCTGCTTCCCTATTGCTTGAGGAGTCGCGCCATATATGGCTTGCGACGCAGAGTAGACTATACCAGTGGGGGGATAAATCCAGCTCTATGCTGTACAGGCTGTGCCAGGGCGCGTTCCAGGCTCAGACGCTGCCGGCGCTGACGGATGAGGCCGGGACCCCTATAACTGATCCTGGGGCCATGGCTGCCAGCTTTGCGCACTACTATGAGGCGCAATCCGTCCCCAGAGACTCCCTTCCGGCGGAGGATGTGGACACATTTCTGGCGGATCTCCCACCGCGGGGGATCTCCGACGAGGAGCGTGCAGACCTAGAGCTTCCTTTGTCCGCGGAGGAACTGGGCAAGGCGTTGGGCGAGCTGAATGCTGGGAAGGCCCCTGGGCCGAACGGCTTCCCGTGCGAGTTTCTGCGGAAATACCACATTCAGTTAGGGCCCCATTTCAAGAAGGCATTGGATGCTGCTAGGGAACGAGGTCGGCTGCCATCGGATTGGAGACATGCCGAGATAGTGGTGCTCTGCAAGCCGGGGAGACCGCTGGATAGACACGAGTCATACCGCCCTATCTCTCTCCTAAATATAGAGGCGAAGATACTGGCGAAGGCGCTTGCCAATCGCCTCCTGCCTCTCATTACCACTCTGGTCCATCCGGACCAGGCTGGTTTCATGCCCCACAGGGCCACTAGGCACAACATCAGGCGGGCCCAAGTGGCTCTGGAAATGATGAAAGTCACCGGCACCCAGGCGGCGCTCCTGTTGGCTGACATCGATAGGGCCTTCGACTCGCTGAGCTGGGCATACTTACAGGCACTCCTACCCCGCTTGAATCTCGGCCCTCACTTCCTCTCGTATGTGCGACTGCTATATACCGACCTGACGGCGTCCGTGCGGGTGGCGGGTGCGATTTCGGATGCCTTTCCCATCGGGCGAGGCACCCGGCAGGGCTGCCCGCTCTCGCCATACCTGTTCGCTCTCGCATTGGAACCCCTTGCGGCATGGGTGCGAATTGATGCACAAATGAAGGGGTTCGAGTGGGAGGCTGGGCCGTCAGACCGCATCGCGCTATATGCGGACGATGTACTGTTCTTTCTTACGGACCTCGACAGATCGGGCCCCAGAGTTCTTGAGATTATGAGAGTGTTTGGTGAGGTATCAGGGCTGAATCTCAATGTGAGGAAGTCTGTTTTGTGGACCCTGGGCGGCGGGGTGGCTACCGGTGCCTGGGCGTCAGCCCTACAAAAGGGGACGGGGGGCCTTAAGTACCTAGGGGTGTTCCTGACTGACATCCCTGGGGTATCATGGGAGCGTAATATTGTTCCGGTTTGGGACAGAGTCCGATCGGACATGAAGACGTGGTCCCGCTCCCTTGAACCTATATGGCCGGTCGGCCATCTTTAAGATGGTCGCTCTCCCGCGCCTGCTTTACCAACTGCAGAACCATCCCTATCCTATCTTGCCACAATGGTTCCGCCAGGTCGATTTGGCACTGGTCCATTTCCTCTGGGCTGGGGGGGCGGTGCGTGTGGCCCTTCGTACCTGCTTCCTCTCTACATACTGCGGTGGCCTGGCATCTTCGGACATTCTCTCCTACTACCAGGCGTCCCATCTCTTGATACTTAATGAATGGTGGTATGGGGATCGGGGCGATCCGGCGTATGCTCTGGAGAGGTATTTAATGGAACCCGAAACCCTGCACACACTTCTATATTCAGCCGGGAAAAGGAAGAAGCTCCCGGTGGTTACGCAAACTGTCTTTCAGGTCTGGCGTCGGGCACTTGGTTGCATGGGGTGGTGGAATAGGCTGACTGGGGAGACCCCGCTGTGGCAGAATGGCCGCCTACCGGCCTTGTCGAACCTGTCGGGGTTTCGCGGCTGGGACCCAATAGGAATCTCGGCGTTAGGACACGTTATGAGGGGCACGACCCTTAAGTCCTTCCAGGAGTTGAGGGATGAGTTTGAAATGCCGAGTACCCAGTTCTTCAAATACCTGCAGTTTCGCCATGCTATCTCCCCCGCCTCGGAGGGGTTGGACTCCCTACCAGAATTCAGTCCCATAGAGGCTAAACTGTTCATTGTTGAATTGACGGAGAGGAAGATATCGTGCATATACCAATCCCTGATCACTCACTGTGCGTCCTCCCTAGATGGCCTACGGTCCAAATGGGAGAGAGATGTGGGCGAAATTGATGAGGAAGGATGGAGGGAGGCTCTTGCGGCTCCGAGGGAGGCGGCTGTCGCCGTGCGGCTGCACTTCATCCAATTTAAATACCTCCACAGGGCTTACTACACGAGAGAGAGGCTGTGGCGGGCTGGTTTGATTGCTTCCCCTGACTGTCTGAGGTGTGGTAGGTAAATGGGCACGTTCTTGCATACGGTGTGGACCTGTGGGGCTATAGCACGATATTGGAAGCGTATTTGGGACTGCTTAGATGAGGTCCTGGGCTGGCAGCTGCCGCGCACGTCGCAGCTGGGTCTTCTGCATGTCTTGGAGCGAGTGGGTGGCAACATTTATAAGAGACATCTCTTGCTCCTCGGCCTTACGGTTGCCAAGCGGGATGTGGCCCGTGCCTGGAAAGACCCTGGAGCTCCCCCGATTGGGGTCTGGAAACGGGGCATGGACTATTGCATGGGACTGGAACGCCCTGTGTTTGAGGCCCGTGGCTGCCCCAGAAAACACTATAAAATCTGGAGGAGGTGGGCAGAATATAGGGGGCTGTGGCTGGAGCCGCCGCCGCAGCAGGATACGCTGGCGGAATAGCTGTCATAAGTACCCGGACAAGAGTGAGAGTGCATCAACATCTCTGTACAGATTACTTTGTTTAGATCCTGGTGACCATCCTGAACGGGGCGGGGGTGGGAACTGGGTGGGGGGGTTGTTGCGGGGTTGGAGGGGGGGTTCCGGGTGGTTAATGTCATTTGTCTTATCCTGCTTCTTATGCTGATTGCTGCAACTGTGATTCATGATTATTTGCTTACAGCCTCTCCAGTGTCTGGAGTGCTGTGAATGTTTCCGCAATCCCTATCAGAAATGTCAATAAAATCTGGTTTTGGGAAAAAAAAAATCTTCAATTTCTAGAGGAATAGACCTGAACATATATAGGACCTTAGGGAGAATAACCATCCTGAGAATATTACATCGTCCTATAAGTGATAGCTGAAGTCTAGTTAGACACCGTAGATCCGTGCTGACATTATTAACCATAGGCAGCATATTTATTTTCCAAATGGAATCTACGTTGCTGCTGATCTTCATATCAAAATAGATTACCTCATTTAATCTTCGAGGGTCATTGCAGGGGGTTTTAGAATCGCATACAATCTGGATTTTCCCTGTGTTCATACTCACTGGCTAATTTTGAATTTAGGAAATCGCATTTTCTGGGTCAGTGGTTACCACTGATAGATCATCGGCATAGGCCATTATCTTTGTGTCATAACCATTGCAGATGACTGGTGTAATTATCTGGTCTTGAAGGATTTGCTCTATAAACATATCGATATAAAGGGCAAATAATATAGGAGAACAGGGACTGACCGTCTTGTCCATCTTGCAATGTCAATGGAGTTTCATTTTTGACCCATTATATTTAGTCTCGCGTATGGTCTGTGAAACATTGCCTGTATGGCTGTCATAAAGCTAGGCCCAAACCCTCTCTTTACCATAGTCTCCCAAAGATACTGCCATGAAACACGATCATATGCCTTCTCGGCATCTAGGAGGATCATAGCCATCTTCTCACCGGTTGTCTTAGTTATATCAAACAAGGCTATAGCACGTCTGACATGGTCTGTTGTGCCTCTTGTTGGTATAAATACATGTTGCCAAGGTGAGACTAGATGAGCTATGAACACCCCTAGCCGATTCGCCAGGATTTTTGAGTACAATTTAGTATCAACGTTCATGAGGGACATGGGTCTATATGATGCAGGGTTGTCAGCAGGTTTCCCTTTATATTTAAGAAGACCACGATATCTGCTCCTCGCCAAGACATAGGAGGGATCCCACTATATTGTATTCCAAGAAACAGGTATAAGAGCAGAGGGGCCATTACCTCTTGAATTGCTTTATATAATTCCAATGGAATTATATCAGGACCTGCCCTTTTCCTGATGCCATGGATTTCAAGGCTAACAATACCTCTTCCATCCTGATTTCTTTATCGATCTCTTGTTGCATTTCTGCACTGACTTCCTAGAGCGAACTCAGTTTTGTTAGAAAGCATAGGATCGAGACTATCCTGTTGATACAAATCTTGATAACATTTTTCAAAGATCTTAATAATGTCTTTTGTTTCTGTGTGGAGTATACTGTCTTGATCTTTGATTTCAGTTATGTTGTTTCTGGCTGCTCTTTGTTTAGTTCGAAGGACAGGTATCTTACCTACGGTTTCCCCATATTCGTATCTCCCGCTTTTGTGTGCCTGATAAGTGGCTGCCCCCTTCTTGCTGTAATAACTATTTATTTCAGATTTTGTAATCATTATTTTCTGTCCCAGTAGAAGTTCTTCACTCTTTTGTTTTTTGTCTAATTGCACTAGTGTGTTCTTTTTCTAATTCTCCAAGTTATGTTATCAAAGTATTATTTTCGTTCTTCTCTTGTGTTATGGCCCTCCCAACTAAACTAATTGTTTCTCCCCGGAGACCTGCTTTAAAACTTTCCCAAACTACACAGCGTGAAGACCTATATCGGTTCATCTCATAATATTCTGTGACCCATTGTTTAATGTTTTGGAGATACTGATCATTGTATAATAAAGATCTGTCAAACGTCCACTTAAGCTTTGGGCGATGTTCGGTCTGCAATACTAAGGGGCAGATGTATCAAGATTCCATTTTGCGATTCCTAAATAGCGATTTTTAAGGAATCGCTATTTAGAAATCCCAAAATGGAATGTATGAAACAAATCGCTATTTTTTAGCGATTCCTTAATCTTCCTTATTTGCGAATTCGCATTTTGTGAATTCGCAAATAAGGAATAATTTCCCATGCATTCTGTTATAATCTAGTCAAGTACTGTACCTTTATTGAGTTAGTTATGTTCTACTATCACCATGGTTGTGAGGTCACTGTGTCTTGCTCATAGTAGAATGTTATCTTTCAAGAGAGTGTAAACTGGAGCTGACACAGAGGAGTTTAGCAGATGAAGAGCTGTGTAGTTTTCTATTGAATAAACTCAACTCATCTCCTTACCTGTCTTGTGGATTTACTACATAATTTTGGCGACGGGACCTACACAGCTGAACCCACGCATCTATCAAGGATTAATTTTTCAAAGATTATTTTTATCTGTTTTAATCCACCTCAACCCATCTGCTTCAATTGCTTGTAATTTTCTATGGACTCCTCAATTCAAACTCATGAAATCCTCTACAAAATTACATACCAGCAACCCATCGAAAGATTTCAAGACTCGTTTTCAATTTGGAATTTCGGCGCTTTGAGATAAGTGACTTTTCAAAATATCTTTCAATACTCAATATTTATCTCATCTGCAGCGCGTTATTTTCACTGCTATGTTATTCTATATTGGCTTTACATCCATTTGGTTGGCTGCTTGTGAATGTTTCTTAAGTAGTTGTAGCGCAGACAGTGTGAAATTTTGAACGAACATTACTACTGTTTTGCCGCTTTACCAGTATACGAGCGAAGTTGGCAGAATAGCGAGACATGAACTGTCATTGACTATCATTAAGCGCTTGCCAGTTGTTTTGAGAGAAATACAATTGACACAATACAGTTAAGGAAATAACTCTTTTGTAAATTTCAAAAGAAAACTTTACCGGTATTCTACTTGTGTGGGCGAGTGTTGGAGCGAGCTTTCCTCACGAGAGTCAACGAGACCGTGAGCGAGCGTTCGAACCAGTATTCTTCACGAAGGTCGAACGAGACCTCTGCGCGAGAGTTCTTTTCAATGTGAACTTGCGCGAGACTTTCTTGCTTTTCTTTGCGCATGCCCCGTTTTGCCAACCATTGAGCAGCCATTTTATCAAACGGATTGCATATACTCCATTTCTATTGCCAACCAACGTTGTTCATCATCCACACAGCATTCTGGTAGCCACAGAATCTTCGTTTTAGTCTGCCAGTATCACAGTACGTTCTGAACATTCCATATTTCAACAACTGACATTCTTATCAAAGGAAATTATTTCTATGGAATGACACTGTTTTTCTACTGAAACTCCATTCTACAGCACATTGTCTTTCCAAGGAGGATTCTATCCTACAACAATTAGGAGAAATTCTATTCTATAACATTGGAAATTCTATTCTACATCATTCACAAGGCCTCTCCAAGGAGGATTTTACCCTATAAAAATTTAATTCTTTTCTAGTAGATTTATTTTAATTTTACCTGGGCACAAAAAAAAAAAAAATTCTTCTTTTCCTCAGATGTAATTTAAGTATTCAAAACATTTGTACTTATGTTTTTCTCAAATTAAGTGCATTTTATGTGATGTCTTCTTTACAGTATATAAGTTCTCCTCCATCTTTTCTTGATACTCCAGGAGACCCTCCAGTGAAATGGGATATTTGGTTCGATGCCTTCGAAACATATTTAGGTGCCATCGGAGCTTCAAGGTATCGCCCTGAAAGAAAAAAATGCCTTTTACTCCATTCTCTTGGTTTCGAAGGTAGCTCTATATTCAAGCATTTGCCTGATCTTCCTGGAGATAATGAAATCATGGATGAGTATCAGATTACTATTACCAAACTCAAACTCAGATTTGATAAACAACCCAATTTAATCGTACTTAGGCACAAATTCTTTATGAGAAAACAATCTGAAAATGAAGATGTTGACGCTTATGTATCTAGTCTCAGGAAGCTGGCTTCTGTATGTCTTTTTGAAAATTTTACTGAACAGCTTATTCGTGACCAATTTGTTGGCCATTGTAAAGACAAACAGATTAGGCAGAAGTTACTTTCCATGGACAACCCCACGCTTGACGAGGCCATTAAAGTAGCTAAAAGTATTGAAACATCTCATATTTCTCTTAAAGAATTAGAAGACAAACCAATCGCCTCGCTAAGAAGGCCTATCTTGCGGGGAGAATTGAAGCGGCTGGGAATTCCAGCAAGGAGATTTTTACCATCGTAAGAGAATTCATGTCCCCTCGGACTACCACGTCGGAAGAGGTGCCCGTAGGTTCCTGGGCGGCGGATCTTGCCTGTTTTTTTACTAGCAAGATAAAAATCATACAGGACTCCTTTTCACCTGAAGGACCTGTCAGGCCGCCGGTGTCCGAGGTCGGTATGTTTTCCTTGGCTGCGCGGGGCGCTATGCTGGCCGAGTTTCCACCTTTGTCAGCCCCCGCCTCTCTAGCCCTTATGGGCAATTTAAAATCTGGGTCTCCGTTGGACCCTTGCCCTGCTAAACTTTTGGGCAAATTGGCGGAGGTAATTAACCCACTGGCGAACCCTCTCCTCAACCTATCGTTGAGCTTGGGAGTGGTTCCGTCAGAGTGGAAGAAGGCCATGGTTATCCCGCTACTTAAAAAACCTGGCCTTGACTCAAAGGTCCCAGCAAACTATAGGCCGATTTCGCTGCTTCCGGCCTTGGTAAAAATCTTGGAGAAGCACGTCCAGTCGGTGCTCTCCAATTTTTTGGAGTCTTACGAGATTCTGCATGACTCTCAGTCAGGCTTTCGCTCTAATCGTAGCACCGAGACCGCGCTCCTGGAGGTTTCTGAAACCATTAAAGGGGTGTTGGATACCGGGGGCAAAGTCATGTTGGTGTTGTTGGACCTGTCGGCGGCTTTTGACACCGTCCCCCATGATGGCCTTCTCGCAAGACTCTTTGAGATTGGTCTTCGGGGGACGGTGCTCAAATGGTTTTCGTCTTTTCTAGCCGGCCGCCGGCAGACGGTCTGGACGCCATCGGACTCCGCCGTTATGCCGCCATTGGGAGTCGGGGTCCCTCAGGGCTCTATTTTGAGCCCGACCCTTTTTAACATCTTTATGACCCCACTGGCGGCGGTGGCGGAGTCGTTTGGCGCCCGGATCGTGTCGTATGCCGACAACACCCAGCTCCTCTTCTCTTGCGAGAGAGGGGCTGACTTTGACGGGGAGAGTATCCGGAGTTGCCTTGGGGCGGTGTACGCATGGTTCCAACTGAACAGCCTCAAGTGCAACTTCGATAAATCGGAGGTACTCTTTTTCGGGTGCGATGTAGAGCCCAGCTGGCAGACCTGGTGGCCCGTCGACATGTTCCCACCATCCGGCTCCTCCCCTATGGCTAAAAACCTGGGGGTTAAGATGGATGTGGGGTTGACGATGAAGGCCCAGATCCTGGGGGTGACCGGCACTTGCTTTGGCCTATTAAAAATGCTGCGGAGGTTTTTGCCTCTTCTGTCTGAGGAGCATAGGAGGCTGACTGTGCAGGCTCTGATAGGCTCCAGGTTGGATTATGCCAACATTCTTTACCTGGGCCTGCCAGAGTACCTGCTACAGCGGCTTCAAGTGGCACAGAATGCGGCGGCCAGGGCCATTTTTGGTCTAAATAGACGTAGTAGCGTCTCTGGGCTATTGTTGGCGCTACATTGGCTGCCCATCCGCAAGCGGATTGCCTTTAAGGCTATGACCTTGGCCTATAAAGCGCTCCATGCGGTGGGGGCGAAGTATCTTCAAAAGAGACTGGCCTTTTACCATCCGGCGCGGTCGTTGAGGTCTGAATCTCTACTCTTGGCGATGGTCCCTCGGGTTAAGAGGGCCCGCCTGGGTGGCCGTTCTTTTAGTTTATTGGCCCCACAGATGTGGAATTCGTTGCCGCTCCCACTTCGGGGGGCTACCTCTCTTCTTGAGTTTAGGAAAGGGCTTAAAACCTGGCTGTTTTCCCAGTAGGTGTCCAGGTTGTTCTTTTTTAATTGTCTGTGTGTTGTTCATTTCTTTTAATCTGTGCTATGTTATTCTACATTACTTCCCCTTACCTAAAGCGCCGGGACACTCTTTTTGAGTAACCGTTGCGCTATACAAACTACAAATAACATAACATAACATAACATAACAATCGACAGTGTCAATTTTGTTGGTAATACGAGAAAAAGTACAAATAAATCCATGAAAAGTACGAAAAGTGTTTCCCCAAAATTCAAAGATACCATGTCAATACCCAACAATATTTGTCTACGATGTGGGAGTTCTGTCCATAGTAAAGGAACGAAATGCCCAGCAATAAATTCTGTTTGTAACTACTGTAAGAAAGTAGGACATTTTGCCACAGTTTGTCTAAAAAAAAAATTTCAAAAGAAATCTATAGCTTGTGTAATTGAATCAGATGATGACTCAGATACAGAAATTATCTCAGTTATCACTGAACATACAGAAAATAGTGAAGCGTCAATACCTCTTACAGGTGATCCATCAAATTGTGTTGATCCTATTGTCGAAATACTTGTTGGTAATAAGAAACTTGATCTTCTGGTGGATTCTGGTGCAAGGATCACCATGATCACTGAAGAATTATTTCATGAAACCTGGGGGGAGAGAGAATTATTTCCTCCTGACAGGAAACCTATTTCTTATGAAAAATGTAGAATTGCATTACTTGGATTTTTCGAGGATTACTTATATAAATAAGAGGGAAAATCTATGTCGCTGTCAAGGGTTTGAATATCCTAGGGTGGTTTCACCAAGGCCTTTTTGGCATGCAACTTAGACCAGGTGCAAAAGAACAAGTACTACTTGTCTCTTGTGAGGAAGAAAACACTAAATGGGTCAATGAATTTCCTTCTGTTTTCAGTGATCAACTAGGTAAGATCATTGGTTTCAAACACAAAATTATTGTCAAGGATGGGGCAACTCCTATTAAACACAAGCTTAGGAGTGTTCCATTTAGCATTAAGGAAGACCTCAACAAAGAGATTACCATGCTTTGTGAAAAGGGAATTATAGAACCTACGAACTCTTCATTATGGTTGTCTCCTCTTGTAGTTGCACGCAAGAGAGATGGGAAAATAAGGATGTGTGTTGATCTTAGATCTTTAAATAAAGAGATTTGGGTCGATTCCCACCCTCTACCCAAGATTACAGATCTATTTACTTGTATCAAAGGTGCTAACATTTTTTCGAAATTAGACCTGGCTAGTGCCTATCATCAAATAGAACTTCTCCCCGATTCACGATCTTTAACAGCCTTTGTATCTCCTTTGGGTTCTTTTCGCTACAAAAGAATGCCTTTTGGATTAGCCTCTGCGGCTTCAGTATTTCAGAGGGTGATGCAAAATCTGTTAAGAGATGTTGAAGGAGTTCTTGTTTTCCAGGATGATGTCTTAATATATGCCAAAGATGACAACACACATGATGACATCGTTAGAAAGGTTTTAGAGATTTTCAAAAAGAATGGGGTTGTTTTGAAAACTGAGAAATGTAAGTTCAGTTGAAGTGAAATAGAGTATCTAGGCCATTTACTGTCTCATGAAGGGATCAAACCAAGACAAGGTATAATCGATGCCATTATGAAATCACCAGTACCTAAAGATAGATCTGGCGTCAAGTCACTGCTTGGATTATTGGAGTACTATTCAAGATTTGTACCTAACTATGCGTCACTGGTTAGACCAATCAGCAATTTGCTTAAATTATCTACAAAATTTTCATGGACAGCAGATTGTGATCGTGCTTTCTTAGAAGTGAAAGAGATTTTGAAAAGAAGTAATGCCCTTACACCTTTTGATCCTGATTTGCCTTGTTTTATTACAGTAGACGCAAGCAAGGTAGGTTTAGGTGCCATTCTTACTCAACGGTCTGGTGAACAAGAACATACGGTTGCTTTTGCCTCCAGAGTTCTTAGGAGTGCTGAGATTCAATACTCTGTTATAGATAAAGAACTGTTGGCTTGTTTATGGGCTATTGATAAATATCGGCCATACGTTTGGGGTAGACATTTTAATTTGATCACAGATCACAAACCACTTGTGTCTATTTTATCTGCTGGTCCTAGTAAATGCTGTACACCAAGGATCACTAGAATGGTTTCCAAGTTGCTTCAGTACCAATTCAATGTCACACACATTTCGGGTGGTAAAAACACACGTGCTGATTTTTTGTCACGATATCCACAGAGTAGTGAAGTGAGTGAAGGAACAGGCTTTCATGACCTGAATGATGAAGATGAAGAAGATTGTTTTGTAGCATCAATAGACGTACCCATTTTGTCTGTCGGGTCTGAAGAAAATTGGAGGGAGTTTTTTTCTAAAGACAAGATTTTACAAGAAGTATTCAATTATGTCAAGCATGGGTGGCCAAAAGAGAAGTCCTTGTCTTCTGAACTACAACCATATTGGAAAGTAGAGTCAGAAATCTCAATTGAAGATGGTTTAATGTTAAGATGTGAGAAACTTATCCCACCACATTGTCTTAGGGCTACCATCATGAAAGAAGCTCATGAGGGGCATTTGGGGATGTCTCTTACAATACGTCGTATACGACAAAACTTCTGGTGGCCAAGCATGGATAATGAAATCAAAATGTTTATTGAAAATTGTCCTGTGTGTTCTTCTTCTGAGAAATCCCTCAAAGTGAGTGTTCAACCTTTAGTTCCTATTGAAAGTCCTAGGGACCCATGGGTCAAAGTGGGTATTGACATTATGGGTCCTTACGAAGTTCTACCGTTGGGGATGAGGTTCATTATTGTTTTAATGGATTATACATCCAAGTGGCCTGAAATAAAGATAGTAAAGGAAGCTAGTACTATTAACATCATCAAGTTTCTCAAAGAAGTGTTCTTGAGAGAGGGTTTTCCTCAATTCATTATCTCTGACAATGGGACTCAGTTTATGAGTGCTGAATTTCAAACTTTTCTTGTAGCAAGCGGAGTCAAACACCTTAGAAGTTCTCTCTATTATCCACAAACGAACGGCCTTGTGGAAAGGATGAACCGTGTTGTGGGTGATTGTGTAAGTTGGGCTGTAAAAGCGAAACATGATGTCTTTACAGCCATTGAGGGCATGCTTTAGTTTTACAGAACGACACCACACTCTTCCACGAAAGTTTCGCCTTTTGAAATTTTAAGAGGTAGAAAAGCCAATACCAGTTTTCGACCGGGGTGGATGTGCAAGTGGTCCCATTCTTCGACTAACTTTGAGTCAGTTTTAGATATTGTCAAAAAGAATTCTGACATGACACAAAATAAAGAAAAACATGGTTTGACAAAAAGAAGAAAGTCAAAGTAGTCATGTTATGTGTAGGAGATTTTGTTAAAATTAAGAAATCAACTCACACAAAAAAAGGAAAATGTAAATACAGTGAACCCATCAAAATTGTACGCATAGGTACCAATGCTGTTCAAGTAGAAGAAGGGTGTTGGTGGAACATTTCCAAAGTTGTAAAAGTGAAAGAAAGTGTCATTGGTGAAGATAATGATGACCTTGGAAATTACTTGAATGTATCCCGTAGGAAGAGTAACAGATCTATTAATTTACCTTGCAGATATCGTGACTGAGTACTCTTGTATTCTGTACATTATTTATTAATTTTAAGTTCTTTGCTTTTATTTAACTACAATGTTTCTCTTTATATTTTGAACTATGTATCTTTGTTATTTTTCATTTTATCTAATTTTCTTTCCTTTTAGAAGAAAGGGAGATATGTTATAATCTAGTCAAGTACTGTACCTTTATTGAGTTAGTTATGTTCTACTATCACCATGGTTGTGAGGTCACTGTGTCTTGCTCATAGTAGAATGTTATGTTTCAAGTGAGTGTAAACTGGAGCTGACACAGAGGAGTTTAGCAGATGAAGAGCTGTGTAGTTTTCTATTGAATAAACTCAACTCATCTCCTTACCTGTCTTGTGGATTTACTACACATTCCTATGGGCCAGGAGGCCCATAGGAATGATTGTGAAGTAATTCTCAAATTGCGAATTCGCAATTTGCTAATCGCAATTTGAGAATTATTTCAAGGGTGCAGGGGTGTCTGAAAGACACCCTGCTGCACCCCTGAAATGTACATGTGTGTGCATATGGCGCACATACATGCCCCATGGGCATGTGTGTGCGTCACATGCCACCTTAAAAAATGCAAAATTGTGCATTTGTTGAGGACTTCGCAAATTACCATCAACTACAAGTTGGTGGTAATTTGCGATTCCTTAACCAAAATTCGCAAAAGAAAAATGCTTCATGCATATCATTAAAGGAATCGCAAAATTTGCGATTCCTTAAATGCTATGGCAAATTAAGGAATCGCAAATCTTTGCGATTTCTTAATTTGCGAATTTTTGATACATTAAAAAAAATGCAAAAAGACCATTTGCGAGTCGCAAAGGCCAAAATTCAGCAAATTTCGGCCTTTGCAAGTCGCAAAACGCTTGATACATCTGCCCCCAAATCTATGACTACGGGAGGTATATGGATTTCCTCAGTGCTGGAGTGTGGAAGCAGGTGTAAGTGGGTGGGATATCTGCCCAGGACTTTAACTCTTCGGGTGACGGAAAAGAGAACAGCTCTAAAGAGAGAAAGGAAGGTGTCTCTTCTAAGGAGAATGGAAAGGGGCATCCGAATCCAACCCGCTTAGCACTGCAGAGTTTAAAATATGTCTCCAACAAAAAAGATACAATCCGCGGGATTCCCATGAACGGAACCACTTAGGCTAAGACACGTTTAATAACACAAATGCAGCTCTTCTCCACAGCGGCAGGCGATGGCGTCTCGGCTGCGACCGTCAGACGGACATCTTGTGGTGGGATGATACAATGTGGTCAGATCGGTCCCACTCGCAGGTGCTTGGCCATTATTTCACTCTCCAAGGCAAAACACACAAAGGTAAACATTCACACCAAAATGAAACAAGAAATGCATCTAATTAATGCTGCCTGGTACAGCTTGGCTCCTGTAACGAGAAAGAGGAAAACTACACAACAAGCAGAAATCACAGCAACTATAAACGAGCCATTTTGAGACCTACCTTCACTGTGGTCAACTTAAGGTGAACATCACACAGTAAATATGTATGTGTGCTGCGGGTTAATGTAAATGTATAGTACCTGCACATCCTTTAAAAAAAAAAATCTTATCATCATAAATTGCAGCTGTGAGGATGAGACCAAGCTGTCTGAGCACCACTCTTAAAGTTGGGGGGGTGGGCTGGAGGAAGGGGCAGTGCCGTTCCCTTGGGGTCGTGCTGCTTGGCCCATCCTTTATCCATTCTGCTGTCCAGGACAGCCGGCCCCTATTGCACCACTGACCCCAGGGAGCTGAGGATAATTCCAGGTGAGGCTTTGATGTCCCTTCCATGGTCAACACCTCGCCATCTGAAGAGCCCCAGAAGAGACTCGCCTGCCTTCAGTGCTATCCTCCCCTTGAGAATAAGCCTCAGTCTGACACATCATCCCTGCAGATATTCCAGGTGAGACACTGATACCCCTGACCTGGTCAACGTCTGTCCCTCTGAACGACCCCTCAACTCATCCGCCTTCAGTACTGGCCTCCACCGGAGTCCCAACCTTGGTCACGACACCTCCCCGTGGCCCAGTCCATCGCCACGTCATCTGCCAGCAGCCCTTCCTTCTGTTCCACCCTCAGCGGATCATGGCAGGAGGGGGGGGGGGGAGAAGGTGCTTGTCCCATTTTATCAGGGGTTCAGGGGTCACGTGGGGGTTGGGGGTGAGCAGTAGGTCAGTCTGGAGCAGAAGGTTGGGTCTGTGGGGTTCCAGCACTTCATTCCTTTCAGATCCGGGCTGGAGTCAGTGAAGGAAGGTTCACTTGCGAGCAGGGGTATTGTTTGGTTCAGGCACTATACTGTACACAACGGTAGAGGGACCTCTACCAAGGCCGGAAGGGTAAGAGAGGTATTCCAGGAAGTGGGTACGTCCTCCATAATCAAATTACAGTTAACTTAAGGTATCCCCACCGCTAAAGACTCAGAATTACACTCACAAGGCCTCAGGCGCGGGAGAGGAAGCGATTCCTTTTTGTTAGGTAACCCTCACACACCATATTGGTGTCATGCTTCATCATAGGGTTCACGCTGACTCCTAACGGTCAGGGAGGGCTCGACCGTATTTCAGGGAGTGCTTAGATAGGGGTCTAGAGATAAAAATACTACGTCTCTCTTAAGGTATCCCTTTATTAGTGGAGACGCAGTGGATATTAAAATAAATATATACAAGGGGGTCGTAAGGAAGTGATGGTCCTCTGACCCTAGTGTCATGCCAACATGTTTCAGCCCCTGTGTGAAGGCCTCTTAAGTCCAGGGCTTTCTTCAGGGCAAATAAAGGTTCCCTCTCTGGTTCTTAAAAGGGGATTTTCCTATATTTTCAAGTGGAGGGAGCAGAAAGTTGCACCCTCGTGAATGGAATGGAGTAGATACTTACCTCCCCATCCAGTGACTTCACCATTTGTATCCGCCCGCAAGACACAAAGAGAAAAGCAACAAACAGACTTTATATTTGTTAATTCAAACAAAAAAACATTAAAAAGGCAGGCATTATTAAAGGACATGTTTGTTTCACAAACCATACTCCAGTAACAAGAAATAAGCATTGGCAAAGCCAATAGATCTCGCCCATGGGGCAAATTGGTTTTGCAAATAGTTTTTGGCGAGGTTGTGCAGCATGGCTAAAGAGTAAACCTAAAAAAAGGTGATAAGTGTCTGCCAAAGGTTGCCTCTCCCACAGCATCCTCGCCGCTGGACGATAGATTGCTCAATGGATATCTGCCAACCAAAGTAATATCTCTGACCTACAAAAAAATGATTAATAATGCACCAGATCCTCTCAGACTGGTCAGGGAGCGCTGGGAGAGGGATGGCTTGAGCTCGATGATGAGGAATGGCAGGAGGCAGTGGCCTCTCTGCGGGAGGTCGCAATCTCCTCCAGACTACGCCTGATTCAGCTTAAAGTCCTCCACAGTCTATGGCCAGATGCATCAAGCAAAAAAACTTTGCGACCGGTATTTTTGCATTTGGGATGCATCATCCCAAATGCAAAAATCGCAATTAAGGAATCTCTAAATTGAGATTCCTTAAATGCAATGCATCAAACTAAAAAAAATAGCAATTTCGCTAATAAGAGTAGCAAATTACCATGAAGTTGAACTTCATGGTAATTTGCAAAAACTTTGAAAAATGCACTTTTGTGCATTTTTCCAAGTTTCAAGTTGCGCGCACACATGCCCTAAGGGCATGTGTCTGCGCAACATATGTGCACAGATCAATTTCAGGGGTGCAACGGGATGTCCTTTGAACATCCCTGCACCCTTGAAATTGCATTCTCAATTTGCGATTCGCTAATTGAGAATCGCAAATTGAGAATGTCTTCCCATTCATTCCTATGGGCCTCTAGGCCCATAGGAATGAATGGGGAGGTATTCCTTAATTGCGAGTCGCAATTAAGGAATATTAAGAAATTGCAATTTTTTAGCGATTTCTTGATGCATTGCATTTTGCGATTCCTTATTTGCGATTCCTTATTTTTCGCAATTAAGGAATCGCAAAAAGCAATGTTGATGCATGTGCCTATATGTTTCTGGGTCCCGGCTCGTCAGTATGGGTAGGATTGCCGAGGGAATGTGGAGAAGGAATTGTGGCCAAGTAGGTACCTATATGCATATATTATGGGAATGTGGGCAGGTCCAGAGTTACTGGGCGGGAATTCATAATTGTATCAGAGCGGTACTGGAACACAACATTAGACCTGAAGCTAAAAGGGGCCTTTTGAACGTTTGGGAACCCACAGACTTGAACAGCAAAGACAACATTTGGGTCACGTTGGGCCTAATGGTGGAGAAAAGGAACATAACTCAGTTGTGGGGTGTCGGGGTACCGCCTAAAGTTGATGCATGAAAAGCTGATATGGACTGGTGTATGGCCAGAGAAAAAACATGTATATGTTGCACGGGGTGCGCGCCCTAAAAATGGGCAAATGGAATGCCTATCGAAGCAATATCTGTGTCCCACCCATTATCCCCTCAAAGGAAGAATCTGCTTCACCATAAACATTGTAATTCATCATTTATCATTTGTATAGTCCATGGTCAATGCTTATGTACGTGTATTTAACTTTGACATTATCCCTCCTTTCTGTAATCAGCTATGTCGATTCTCTATTGTTCAATAAAAATAATTATAAAAAAGGTGCTAAGACGAGTTTGCCCACCACAATATGTATCTGAGTGCAACTTGGAACAATAAATATAAACGTTTTAAAGTAGAGAATGACACTGGCGCTATTTGTTTCAATTTTAATTTTTTTTGCAGATCTGAGATGGCAGACTCCACTTGGCTCAATTATTAAAAAAACAATTAGGATTTGTTTTTGCACAAAAGTGTTTTTATTTGTTTGTTTAAAGTGTTACATTGATTGGGGAGGGTAAACGCAAATAGGGCTAGCAGAAAGAGGTCAGGAGGGGAAAAGAACTGCACGGGGAAGACGGAGGCAGGGAGCGGGGGAAAGTAAAAATGGAGAGTAACACAGGCCGAGGGAGAGAAATCCTGCGTGGGGTGGCGAGCTGCGAAGCATACGAAACAGCAAGAAGCACATGAAAGTGGCAGCAACCCACGGAGTGGTGGAGAGGCACACAAGAGCGGGAACAACACAGACCGTGAGGCGAGAAGTACACACAGGAGTGGGGTGCATTGCAGGCAGCAGACTTGGGAGAGGTGGAAAACACATGCACTCTTGTGGACTAATTAAACAAAAAGGAGGAAAAATATTGCTCCTTAAAAGTGGGAAATGGAAGGACAGAACTCAGTCAATCAGAGAGATGGCAAAGAGGCTGATCTCCAGGGGAAAGACAAACAAGATGAAGAAACTTAGACAAGGAAGGTCATCTTAATAAGAAGCAAACAAATGAGACTGACAAAGCCAAACAATGCTAAGCATTAGGCTGGCTGAGAACCCTTGCACGTTTCTTAGTAAGCCCTGGTGGTAGGTATTTTGCCACCAGGCAGCCAGACCTAAGAATGTGAAAGCAAGGAGAAATGTGTATGAATCATACCCTTGTGCTTCCTCCCCCTGGTTAAGCAGAACAACAAATTGGTACAATTCTAACAAGTTGAAGATAACGTTTTCAAGTGGTGAGTGCCAGGCACAGGCTGGTGTGAACCCCAGGTCACACAAGAGGAGGTGTGCTCCACAGACACAGGCCCCTGTAAACCTCAGGTCACATGAAAGGAGGTGTGCTCCACAGACACAGGCCCCCCTGAACCTCAGGTCACACAAGAGGAGGTGTGCTCCACAGACACAGGCCCCTGTAAACCTTGGGTCAAACGAGAGAAGGTGTGCTCCACAGACACAGGCCCCTGTAAACCTTGGGTCACACGAGAAGAGGTGTGCACCACAGACACAGGCCCCGTGAACCTTGGGTCACACGAGAGGAGGTGTGCTACACAGACACAGGCCGGTGTGAACCCCAGGTCACACGAGAGGAGGTGTGCTCCACAGACACAGACCCCCGTGAACCTCGGGTCACACGAGAGGAGGTGTGCTCCACAGACACAGCCCCATTGAACCTCGGGTCACAAGAGGAGGTGTGCTCCACAGACACAGGCCACCGTGAAACTTAAGCCACACGAGAGGAGGTGTGCTCCACAGACACAGGCCACCGTGAAACTTAAGCCACACGAGAGGAGGTGTGCTCCACAGACACAGGCCCCCCTGAACCTCAGGTCACACGAGAGGAGGTGTGCTCCACAGACACAGGCCCCCCTGAACCTCAGGTCACACGAGAGGAGGTGTGCTCCTCAGACACAGGCCCCCCTGAACCTCAGGTCACACGAGAGGAGGTGTGCTCCACAGACACAGGCCCCTGTGAACCTCAGGTCACACGAGAGGAGGTGTGCTCCGCAGACACAGGCCTCTGTGAACCTCAGGTCACACGAGAGGAGATGTGCTCCACAGACACTGGCCCCCTTGAACCTCGGGTCACAAGAGGAGATGTGCTCCACAGACACAGGCCCCAGTGAACCTCAGGTCATACGAGAGGAGGTGTGCTCCACAGACACAGGCCCCCGTGAACCTTGGGTCACAGGAGAGGAGGTGTGCTCCACAGACACAGGCCCCCGTGAATCTCAGGTCACAAGAGAGGAGGTGTGCTCCACAGACACAGGCCTCTGTGAACCTCAGATCACACGAAAGGAGGTGTGCTCCACAGACACAGGCCCCCGTGAACCTTAGGTCACACGAAAGGAGGTGTGCTCCACAGACACAGGCCCCCGTGAACCTTAGGTCACACGAGAGGAGGTGTGCTCCGCAGACACAGGCCTCTGTGAACCTCAGGTCACACGAGAGGAGATGTGCTCCACAGACACAGGCCCCCTTGAACCTCAGGTCACACGAGAGGAGGTGTGCTCCGCAGACACAGGCCCCCGTGAACCTCAGGTTACAAGAGGAGGTGTGTTCCACAGACACAGGCCCCTGTGAACCTTGGGTCACATGAGAGGAGGTGTGCCCCACAGACACAGGCCCGTGTGAACCTCAGGTCCCACGAGAGGAGGTGTGCTCCACAGACACAGGCCCCCGTGAACCTCAGGTCACAAGAGGAGATGTGCTCCACAGACACAGGCCCCTGTGAACCTCAGATCACACGAAAGGAGGTGTGCTCCACAGATACAGGCCTCTGTGAACCTCAGATCACACGAAAGGAGGTGTGCTCCACAGACACAGCCCCCGTGAACCTTAGGCCACACTAGAGGAGGTGTGCTCCACAGATACAGGCCTCTGTGAACCTCAGATCACACGAAAGGAGGTGTGCTCCAGACACAGGCCCCAGTGAACCTCAGGTCATACGAGAGGAGGTGTGCTCCACAGACACAGCCCCAGTGAACCTTGGGTCACAGGAGAGGAGGTGTGCTCCACAGACACAGGCCCCCTGTGAACCTCAGGTCCCACGAGAGGAGGTGTGCTCCACAGACACAGGCCCGTGTGAACCTCAGGTCCCACGAGAGGAGGTGTGCTCCACAGACACAGGCCCTGTGAACCTCAGGTCACAAGAGAGGAGGTGTGCTCCACAGACACAGGCCCCCGTGAACCTCAGGTCACACTAGAGGAGGTGTGCTCCACAGACACAGGGCCCGTGAACCTGAGGTCACAAGAGAGGAGGTGTGCTCCACAGACACAGGCCGGTGTGAACCTCGGGTCACACAAGAGGAGGTGTGCTCCACAGACACAGGCCCCGTGAACCTCAGGTCACAAGAGAGGAGGTGTGCTCCACAAACACAGGCCTCTGTGAACCTCAGATCACCCGAAAGGAGGTGTGCTCCACAGATACAGGCCTCTGTGAACCTCAGATCACACGAAAGGAGGTGTGCTCCACAGACACAGGCCCCCATGTACCTTGGGTCCCACGAGAGGAGGTGTGCTCCACAGACACAGGCCCGTGTGAACCTCAGGTCCCACGAGAGGAGGTGTGCTCCACAGACACAGGCCCCCGTGAACCTCAGGTCACACTAGAGGAGGTGTGCTCCACAGACACAGGCCCCGTGAGCCTCAGGTCACACGAGAGGAGGTGTGTTCCACAGACACAGGCCGGTGTGAACCTCGGGTCACACAAGAGAAGGTGTGCTCCACAGACACAGGCCCGTGAACCTCAGGTCACAAGAGAGGAGGCGTGCTCCACAGACACAGGCCTCTGTGAACCTCAGATCACCCGAAAGGAGGTGTGCTCCACAGATACAGGCCTATGTGAACCTCAGGTCACACGAGAGGAGATGTGCTCCACAGACACAGGCCCCCGTGAACCTTAGGTCACACGAGAGGAGGTGTGCTCCGCAGACACAGGCCTCTGTGAACCTCAGGTCACACGAGAGGAGATGTGCTCCACAGACACAGGCCCCCTTGAACCCCAGGTCACACGAGAGGAGGTGTGCTCCGCAGACACAGGCCCCCGTGAACCTCAGGTTACAAGAGGAGTTGTGTTCCACAGACACAGGCCCCTGTGAACCTTGGGTCACATGAGAGGAGGTGTGCCCCACAGACACAGGCCCGTGTGAACCTCAGGTCCCACGAGAGGAGGTGTGCTCCACAGACACAGGCCCCCGTGAACCTCAGGTCACAAGAGGAGATGTGCTCCACAGACACAGGCCCCTGTGAACCTCAGATCACACGAAAGGAGGTGTGCTCCACAGACACAGGCCCCTGTGAACCTTGGGTCACACGAAAGGAGGTGTGCTCCAGACACAGGCCCCATGAACCTCAGGTCATACGAGAGGAGGTGTGCTCCACAGACACAGCCCCAGTGAACCTTGGGTCACAGGAGAGGAGGTGTGCTCCACAGACACAGGCCCCCTGTGAACCTCAGGTCCCACGAGAGGAGGTGTGCTCCACAGACACAGGCCCGTGTGAACCTCAGGTCCCACGAGAGGAGGTGTGCTCCACAGACACAGGCCCTGTGAACCTCAGGTCACAAGAGAGGAGGTGTGCTCCACAGACACAGGCCCCCGTGAACCTCAGGTCACACTAGAGGAGGTGTGCTCCACAGACACAGGGCCCGTGAACCTGAGGTCACAAGAGAGGAGGTGTGCTCCACAGACACAGGCCGGTGTGAACCTCGGGTCACACAAGAGGAGGTGTGCTCCACAGACACAGGCCCCGTGAACCTCAGGTCACAAGAGAGGAGGTGTGCTCCACAAACACAGGCCTCTGTGAACCTCTGATCACCCGAAAGGAGGTGTGCTCCACAGATACAGGCCTCTGTGAACCTCAGATCACACGAAAGGAGGTGTGCTCCACAGACACAGGCCCCCATGAACCTTGGATCCCACGAGAGGAGGTGTGCTCCACAGACACAGGCCCGTGTGAACCTCAGGTCCCACGAGAGGCGGTGTGCTCCACAGACACAGGCCCCCGTGAACCTCAGGTCACACTAGAGGAGGTGTGCTCCACAGACACAGGCCCCGTGAGCCTCAGGTCACACGAGAGGAGGTGTGTTCCACAGACACAGGCCGGTGTGAACCTCGGGTCACACAAGAGGAGGTGTGCTCCACAGACACAGGCCCGTGAACCTCAGGTCACAAGAGAGGAGGCGTGCTCCACAGACACAGGCCTCTGTGAACCTCAGATCACCCGAAAGGAGGTGTGCTCCACAGATACAGGCCTATGTGAACCTCAGGTCACACGAGAGGAGATGTGCTCCACAGACACTGGCCCCCTTGAACCTCGGGTCACAAGAGGAGATGTGCTCCACAGACACAGGCCCCTGTGAACCTCAGATCACACGAAAGGAGATGTGCTCCACAGACACAGGCCCCCGTGAACCTTGGCTCAAACGAGAGGAGGTGTGCCCCCCCAGACACAGACCCCCTTGAACCTCAGGTCATACGAGAGGAGGTGTGCTGCACAGACACAGGCCCCCTTGAACCTCAGGTCATACGAGAGGAGGTGTGCTCCACAGACACAGGCCCCCTTGAACCTCAGGTCATACGAGAGGAGGTGTGCTCCACAGACACAGGCCTGTGTGAACCTCAGGTCACATGAGAGGAGATGTGCTCCACAGACACAGGCCCCCTTGAACCTCAGGTCATAAGAGAGGAGTGTGCGCCACAGACACAGGCCCCCGTGACCTCAGGTGACAAGAGAGGAGGTGTGCTCCACAGACACAGGCCCCTTTGAACCTCGCGTCACAAGAGGAGGTGTGCTCCACAGACACAGGCCCCCGTGAACCTCAGGTCACAAGAGAGGAGGTGTGCTCCACAGACACAGGCCCCCCTGAACCTCAGGTCACACGAAAGGAGGTGTGCTCCACAGACACAGCCCCAGTGAACCTTGGGTCACAGGAGAGGAGGTGTGCTCCACAGACACAGGCCCCCTGTGAACCTCAGGTCCCACGAGAGGAGGTGTGCTCCACAGACACAGGCCCCCCTGAACCTCAGGTCACACGAAAGGAGGTGTGCTCCATAGACACTGGCCCCCGTGAACCTTGGGTCACAGGAGAGGTGTGCTCCGCAGACACAGGCCTCTGTGAACCTCAGATCACACGAAAGGAGGTGTGCTCCACAGACACTGGCCCCCGTGAAGTTTGGGTCACAGGAGAGGAGGTGTGCTCCACAGACACAGGCCCCGTGAACCTTGGGTCACACGAGAGGAGGTGTGCTCCACAGACACAGCCCCAGTGAACCTTGGGTCACAGGAGAGGTGGTGTGCTCCACAGATACAGGCCCCTGTGAACCTCGGGTCACAAGAGGATGTGTGCTCCACAGACACAGGCCCCTGTGAACCTCAGGTCACACTAGAGGAGGTGTGCTCCACAGACACAGGCTGGTGTGAACCTCAGGTCACACGAGAGGAGGTGTGCTCCACTGACACTGGCCCCCTTGAACCTCGGGTCACAAGAGGAGGTGTGCTCCACAGACACAGGCCCCGTGAACCTTGGGTCACACGAGAGGAGGTGTGCTCCACAGACACAGCCCCAGTGAACCTTGGGTCACAGGAGAGGTGGTGTGCTCCACAGATACAGGCCCCTGTGAACCTCAGGTCATACGAGAGGAGGTGTGCTCCACAGACACAGGCCCCCGTGAATCTTGGGTCACACGAGAGGAGGTGTGCTCCACAGACACAGGCCCCTGTGAACCTCAGGTCAAACTAGAGGAGGTGTGCTCCACAGACACAGGCCTCTGTGAACCTCAGGTCACAAGAGAGGAGGTGTGCTCCACAGACACAGGCCCCCGTGAACCTCAGGTCACAAGAGAGGAGGTGTGATCCACAGACACAGGCCACCGTGAACATAGGGTCACACGAGAGGAGGTGTGCTCCACAGACACAGGCCCCTTTGACCCTCAGGTCACACTAGAGGAGGTGTGCTCCACAGACACAGGCCCCCGTGAACCTCAGGTCACAAGAGAGGAGGTGTGCTCCACAGACACAGGCCCCTGTGAACCTCAGGTCATACTAGAGGAGGTGTGCTCCACAGACACAGGCTGGTGTGAACCTCAGGTCACACGAGAGGAGGTGTGCTCCACAGATACAGGACTCTGTGAACCTCAGGTCACACGAGAGGAGATGTGCTCCACAGACACTGGCCCCCTTGAACCTCAGGTCACACAAGAGTAGGTGTGCTCCACGGACACAGGCCCCCTTGAACCTCAGGTCACATGAGAGGAGGTGTGCTCCACAGACACAGGCCCCAGTGAACCTTTGGTCACAGGAGAGGAGGTGTGCTCCACAGATACAGGCCTCTGTGAACCTCAGATCACACAAAAGGAGGTGTGCTCCACAGACACAGGCCCCCGTGAACCTTAAGTCACACAAGAGGAGATGTGCTCCACAGACACAGGCCCCTGCGAACCTCAGATCACACAAGAGGAGGTGTGCTCCACAGACACAGGCCTGTGTGAACCTCAGGTCACACGAGAGGAGATGTGCTCCACAGACACAGGCCCCCTTGAACCTCAGGTCATAAGAGAGGAGGTGTGCGCCACAGACACAGGCCCCCGTGAACCTCAGGTCACAAGAGAGGAGGTGTGCCCCACAGACACAGGCCCCTTTGAACCTCGCGTCACAAGAGGAGGTGTGCTCCACAGACACAGGCCCCCGTGAACCTCAGGTCACAAGAGAGGAGGTGTGCTCCACAGACACAGGCCCCCCTGTACCTCAGGTCACACGAAAGGAGGTGTGCTCCATAGACACTGGCCCCCGTGAACCTTGGGTCACAGGAGAGGAGGTGTGCTCCGCAGACACAGGCCCCCGTGAACCTCAGGTCACAAGAAAGGAGGTGTGCTCCGCAGACACAGGTCCCCGTGAACCTCAGGTCACAAGAGAGGAGGTGTGCTCCACAGACACAGGCCTCTGTGAACCTCTGGTCATACGAGAGGAGGTGTGCTCCACAGACACAGCCCCAGTGAACCTTGGGTCACAGAAGAGGAGATGTGCTACACAGACACAGGTCCCTGTGAACCTCAGGTCACACTAGAGGAGGTGTGCTCCACAGACACAGGCTGGTGTGAACCTCAGGTCACACGAGAGGAGGTGTGCTCCACAGACACTGGCCCCCTTGAACCTCGGGTCACAAGAGGAGGTGTGCTCCACAGACACAGGCCCCGTGAACCTTGGGTCACACGAGAGGAGGTTTGCTCCACAGACACAGCCCCAGTGAACCTTGGGTCACAGGAGAGGTGGTGTGCTCCACAGATACAGGCCCCTGTGAACCTCAGGTCATACGAGAGAAGGTGTGCTCCACAGACACAGGCCCCCGTGAACCTTGGGTCACACGAGAGGAGGTGTGCTCCACAGACACATGCCCCTGTGAACCTCAGGTCACACTAGAGGAGGTGTGCTCCACAGACACAGGCCTCCGTGACCCTCAGGTCACAAGAGAGGAGGTGTGCTCCACAGACACAGGCCCCCGTGAACCTCAGGTCACAAGAGAGGAGGTGTGATCCACAGACACAGGCCCCCGTGAACCTTGGGTCACACGAGAGGAGGTGTGCTCCACAGACACAGGCCCCTGTGACCCTCAGGTCACACTAGAGGAGGTGTGCTCCACAGACACAGGCCCCCGTGAACCTCAGGTCACAAGAGAGGAGGTGTGCTCCACAGACACAGGCTGGTGTGAACCTCAGGTCACACGAGAGGAGGTGTGCTCCACAGATACAGGACTCTGTGAACCTCAGGTCACACGAGAGGAGATGTGCTCAACAGACACTGACCCCCTTAAACCTCAGGTCACACAAGAGTAGGTGTGCTCCACAGACACAGGCCCCCTTGAACCTCATGTCACACGAGAGGAGGTGTGCTCCACAGACACAAGCCCCAGTGAACCTTTGGTCACAGGAGAGGAGGTGTGCTCCACAGATACAGGCCTCTGTGAACCTCAGATCACACAAAAGGAGGTGTGCTCCACAGACACAGGCCCCCGTGAACCTTAAGTCACACGAGAGGAGGTGTGCTCCGCAGAAACAGGCCTCTGTGAACCTCAGGTCACACGAGAGGAGATGTGCTCCACAGACACTGGCCCCCTTGAACCTCAGGTCACACGAGAGGAGATGTGCTCCACAGACACAGGCCCCCGTGTACCTCAGGTCACAAGAGGAGATGTGCTCCACAGACACAGGCCCCTGTGAACCTCAGGTCACACGAGAGGAGGTGTGCTCCTCAGACACAGGCCCGTGAACCTCAGGTCACACTAGAGGAGGTGTGCTCCACAGACACAGGCCCCCGTGAACCTCAGGTCACACAAGAGGAGGTGTGCTCCACAGACACAGGCCCCCGTGAACCTCAGGTCACACAAGAGAAGGTGTGCTCCACAGACACAGGCCCCGTGAACCTCAGGTCACACGAGAGGAGTTGAGCTCCATAGACACAGGCCGGTGTGAACCTTAGGTCACACGAAAGGAGGTGTGCTCCAGAGGCACAGGCCCCTTTGAACCTCAGGTCACAAGAGGAGGTGTGTTCCACAGACACAGGCCCGTGTGAACCTCAGGTCACACGAGAGGAGGTGTGCTCCACAGACACAGCCCCCCGTGAACCTTAGGTTACTAGAGGAGGTGTGCTCCACAGACACAGGCCCCCGTGAACCTCAGGTCACAAGAGAGGAGGTGTGCTCCACAGATACAGGCCCCTGTGAACCTCAGGTCACACTAGAGGAGGTGTGCTCCACAGACACAGGCTGGTGTGAACCTCAGGTCACACGAGAGGAGGTGTGCTCCACAGACACAGCCCCCCGTGAACCTCAGGTTACAAGAGGAGGTGTGTTCCACAGACACAGGCCCGTGTGAACCTCAGGTCACATGAGAAGCGGTGAGCTCCACAGACACAGGCCCCTGTGACCCTCAGGTCACACTAGAGGAGGTGTGCTCCGCAGACACAGGCCTCTGTGAACCTCAGGTCACACGAGAGGAGATGTGCTCCACAGACACTGGCCCCCTTGAACCTCAGGTCACACGAGAGGAGATGTGCTCCACAGACACAGGCCCCCGTGTACCTCAGGTCACAAGAGGAGATGTGCTCCACAGACACAGGCCCCTGTGAACCTCAGATCACACGAAAGGAGGTGTGCTCCACTGACACAGGCCCCCGTGAACCTTAGGTCACACGACAGGAGGTGTGCTCCGCAGACACAGGCCCCTGTGAACCTCAGATCACACGAAAGGAGGTGTGCTCCACAGACACAGGCCCCCTTGAACCTCAGGTCATAAGAGAGGAGGTGTGCTCCACAGACACAGGCCCCCTTGAACCTCAGGTCACACGAGAGGAGATGTGCTCAAGAGACACAGGCCCGTGTGAACCTCGGGTCACACGAGAGGAGGTGTGCTCCAGAGACACAGGCCCCCGTGAACCTCAGGTCACACTAGAGGAGGTGTGCTCCACAGACACAGGCCCCCGTGAACCTCAGGTCACACAAGAGGAGGTGTGCTCCACAGACACAGGCCCCCGTGAACCTCAGGTCACACAAGAGAAGGTGTGCTCCACAGACACAGGCCCCGTGAACCTCAGGTCACACGAGAGGAGTTGAGCTCCATAGACACAGGCCGGTGTGAACCTTAGGTCACACGAAAGGAGGTGTGCTCCAGAGGCACAGGCCCCTTTGAACCTCAGGTCACAAGAGGAGGTGTGTTCCACAGACACAGGCCCGTGTGAACCTCAGGTCACACGAGAGGAGGTGTGCTCCACAGACACAGCCCCCCGTGAACCTCAGGTTACAAGAGGAGGTGTGTTCCACAGACACAGGCCCGTGTGAACCTCAGGTCACATGAGAAGCGGTGAGCTCCACAGACACAGGCCCCTGTGACCCTCAGGTCACACTAGAGGAGGTGTGCTCCACAGACACAGGCCCCCTTGAACCTCGGGTCACACGAGAGGAGGTGTGCTCCAGAAACACAGGCCTGTGTGAACCTCAGGTCACACAAGAGGAGGTGTGCTCCACAGACACAGGCCCCGTGAACCTCAGGTCACACAAGAGGAGGTGTGCTCCACAGACACAGGCCCCCGTGAACCTCAGGTCACACAAGAGGAGGTGTGCTCCACAGACACAGGCCCCGTGAACCTCAGGTCACACGAGAGGAGTTGAGCTCCACAGACACAGGCCCCTTTGAACCTCAGGTCACACAAGAGGAGACGTGCTTCACAGACACAGGCCCCCGTGAACCTCAGGTCACAGGAGAGGAGGTGTGTTCCACAGACTCAGGCCCCCGTGAACCTCAGGTTACAAGAGGAGGTGTGTTCCACAGACACAGGCCCGTGTGAACCTCAGGTCTCATGAGAGGCGGTGTGCTCCACAGACACAGGCCCCTGTGAACCTTGGGTCACACGAGAGGAGGTGTGCTCCACAGACACAGGCCCGTGTGAACCTCAGGTCCCACGAGAGGAGGTGTGCTCCACGGACACAGGCCCGTGTGAACTTTAGGTCCCACGAGAAGAGGTGTGCTCCACAGACACAGGCCCCCGTGAACCTCAGGTCACACTAGAGGAGGTGTGCTCTACAGACACAGGCCCCGTGAGCCTCAGGTCACACGAGAGGAGGTGTTCTCCGCAGACACAGGCCCCAGTGAACCTCAGGTCACAAGAGAGGAGGTGTGCTCCACAGACACAGGCCTCTGTGAACCTCAGATCACATGAAAGCAGGTGTGCTCCACAGACACAGGTCCCCGTGAACCTAGGGTCACAGGAGAGGAGGTGTGCTCCGCAGACACAGGCCCCCGTGAACCTCGGGACACAAGAGAGGAGGTGTGCTCCACAGGCACAGGCCCGTGTGAACCTCAGGTCCCACGAGAGGAGGTGTGCTCCACAGACACAGGCCCCCATGAACCTCAGGTCACACTAGAGGAGGTGTGCTCCACAGACACAGGCCCCGTGAGCCTCAGGTCACACAAGAGGAGGTGTGCCCCGCAGACACAGGCCCCCGTGAACCTCAGGTCACAAGAGAGGAGGTGTGCTCCACAGACACAGGCCTCTGTGAACCTCAGATCACATGAAAGGAGGTGTGCTCCACAGACAAAGGCCCCCGTGAACCTCAGGTCACAAGGGAGGAGGTGTGCTCCACAGACACAGGCCCGTGTGAACCTCAGATCACACGAATCAATCAATCAATCAAAGCATTTGTATAGCACACTACTCACCCGGAGGGTCTCAAGGCGCTAGGGGAGATGGGGTCCACTACTGCTCGAACAGCCAGGTCTTGAGCTGCTTCCTGAAGGCGAGGTGGTCCTGGGTCAGGCGGATGTGGGTCGGGAGGGAGTTCCAAGTCTTGGCGGCGAGGTAGGAGAAGGACCTTCCCCCTGTGGTGGCTCTTCGGATGCGGGGGACGGCGGCGAGGGCGTGGCTGGTCGATCGAAGCTGGCATTTGGGAGCGTAGAAGTTGAGGCGGCTGTTGAGGTATCCTGGGCCTTGGTTGTGCAGGGCTTTGTGTGCGTGTGTGAGGAGACGGAAGGTGATTCGCTTGTTGACCGGGAGCCAGTGCAGGTCTCTCAGGTGTCCGGAGATGTGGCTGCGGCGGGGGATGTCCAGGATGAGTCGTGCTGAGGCGTTCTGGATCCGCTGGAGTCTCTTCTGGAGTTTGGCGGTGGTTCCGGCGTAGAAGGAGTTGCCGTAGTCCAGACGGCTGGTGACGAGGGCCTGGGTGACCGTCTTCCTGGTCTCGGTGGGGATCCACCGGAAGATCTTGCGTAGCATGCGTAGGATATTGAAGCACGATGAGGAGACGGCGTTGACTTGTCTGGTCATGGAGAGGGAGGAGTCCAGGATGAAGCCCAGGTTGCGTGCGTGGTCTGTTGGTTTGGGTGCGCTGCCTAGGGCGGGGGGCCACCAGGAGTCGTCCCAGGCGGAGGGTGAGGATCCCAAGATGAGGACTTCCGTCTTGTCAGAGTTCAGTTTCAGGCGGCTGTTCTTCATCCATTCGGCTACCTCTTTCATCCCTTCGTGTAGGTTGGCTCTGGCGGTGGCGGGGTCGTTGGTGAGGGAGAGGATCAGCTGGGTGTCGTCGGCGTAGGAGATGATGTTGAGGTTGTGCTGGCGTGCGATGGCTGCGAGGGGACTCATGTAGACATTGAAGAGGGTTGGGCTGAGCGAGGAGCCTTGAGGAACGCCGCAGATGACTTCGGTGGCTTCTGATCTGAACGGGGGGAGGCGGACTCTCTGTGTCCTTCCGGCGAGGAAGGAGATGATCCACTCCAGTGCCTTCTCCTGGATTCCGACGTTGCTGAGGCGCTGTACTAGGGTGCGGTGGCAGACTGTGTCGAAGGCCGCGGAGAGGTCTAGGAGGATGAGGGCCGCTGTTTCTCCGTTGTCGAGCAGGGCTCGGATGTCATCGGTTGCTGCGATCAGGGCGGTCTCGGTGCTGTGGTTGGCCCGGAAGCCAGACTGCGAGAGGTCGAGGGATCCGTTCGTCTCAAGGAAGGCGGCCAGCTGCTTGTTGACGGTCTTCTCAATGACTTTTGCGGGAAAAGGGAGCAGCGAGATGGGTCGGTAGTTCTTTTGGGGGGGGAAAACCTTTATTTACAGAAAAAGGAAAGTACAGTTTCATGCCTACAACCCTCTGGGCCGGCTAATTCAACAACGCAAGTCATATCGTGGTACACAGCTCATCAGCCGACAACCAGGGGTCCGGCAGCCATGGTAATAAGAAATCTTTAAGTTCCAAACGACAGGATGTGAAGGGTTTTGTTTTCACAACATTCAAACAAAAAGAAACGAAAAAAGAGAAACAAGGCTGTGGTTCAGTCAGCATAACCGGTTCGTATGTTGCGGGAAGGAGCAGTCAGAAAACAGTTGGAGAGACAGAAGGTGCTTCAGGAGATGAGAGAAAAGAAAAAGGGGGGGGGGGGGAAGAACGGGGAATCCAGAGCCAACGAATATATCAGTAATTCAGTACAGGAAAGAGCCGGGTTTCACAGTCAAGGGGAACAAGGAATATCAGGGGGATCAGTGAAAGGGGGTTCACATATATCTCCACGAAATGCGTTCCACTGGTTCCATATCCTACCCCATTTTTTGGGCCTACCACGGGAGATGTAAACAATCTTCTCCCTGAACATGCACCAGTCCATATTATCTTCCCATCTGGAGACCAAGGGAGCCCTCTGAGACCCCCATAACTGCGCAATGTCTCGTTTCGCAATCATATTGCCCAGTGTCACCCATTGAGTCTGAGCAACACTACAATCGTTCGGTTCCCATACATTCAATAGACAGCGCCTGGCTTCAGGTAGCAGCCGAACATTCGTGACTTCACCCATCACCTCATGCACTCCCGTCCAGAAGGACACAACCACCGGACACTCCCATACAATATGGAGGAAAGTAGCAAGCATGCCACAACCCCGCCGACACAGTCCATCCTCTGAGAAACCCATACGCATCAATCGGGGACCCGTGACATAGACACGATGCAGAATCTTCAGCTGAACAAGCCGCAGATGCGCCGGAATCGCGACCTCTTTAGGAGAGGATATCGCAGCCTGCCAATCCTCGTCATCCAGTTCCAGCCCATCAGTCGTCCAGGCGTCCCGCAGGTGAACCAACAAGTCCGATCGAACATTGATAAGCTTCTTATAAAAGAGAGAGATAGTGCTGTCCGGAACATGTCCGTCCAGCACCCTATCCTCCAGGGGGGAACTCTCCGGGATGTCAGAACCGGCCGGAAATACCGACCCAATGGCATGGCGGACCTGAAGATATCGAAAGAACTCCGAGGCATGCAAACCATACTCCTGTTGTAGTTCAGCGAAGGACTTCACCCTATCCTTGACCCAGAGGTCATCCAATTTACTAATCCCGATGAGGTCCCACCTATCAAATCCCTTCGAAGTCCACAGTTCACCTAGCCTCTCAGCAGCAAATAAAGGGGTCGCTCTGGTAAGCCTATCTGTCCACCCAGTAGCCGCAGTAGCGCTGCCCCAAACCCGTACCGCCACCGCTGTGGGACCCGTCAAGTTCTTCCTAGCACTTCTAGAGTAAAATGCCCTGTAGTAATCCCCCCCCGGGTAAGAGCCATCGGTCCATTTCAAAAGCAGGATTAGGAACAGGACCATACATAGCATGGTTCACAGCGCTCAATTGAGATGCCCAGTAATATCGTCGTATATCGGGCAACGCAATGCCCCCGTCGTACCAGGGTAGCGTGAGTTTAGCCAATGCAATACGGGGTCGACCAGCCCACACCAGCTTCCTCTGGAGGCACTCTATTTCATGGAAATAGTTAGCCGGCACCAAATCAAGTGTGTTTTGTATGGCATACAAAAATCGGGGGAGGGACATCATTTTAAACAATGCAGCCCGTCCCAAGGGGGATAAGGGCAGACCACACCATGCCGCAACATCCGACCGAAGCCGAGTGAGCGGGGGCAGCAAATTCTGATCATAACGCAGCACAGGGTCAAGTGAGATATAAATCCCCAAATACTTAAAACCATCAGGGCGAATCGGGATCGGACATACTCGAGGCAAAGAAAGAGGGTCATTGGTGAGCGGAAAAATACAGGATTTGGACCAATTGATAACCAGACCGGAGTTGCGGCCAAAGGAGCGCAGTACATCAATGAGAACTCCCAGTGATTTACGAGGGGACGTCAGATATAACAGGATATCATCAGCGTATAATGAGACACGGTCTTCAAAATCCGGAGACCACCGAATACCCTTTAGGGAGGGTTCCCACCGGAGCCAGGCGGCCAGCGGTTCAAGCGCAAGCGCAAATAACAGCGGTGACAAAGGACAGCCCTGCCTCGTGCCTCGCCCGAGAGCGAAAGGCTCCGAGGCTCTGCCATTAACCACCACCTGTGCAAGCGGTTGTTCATACAGGAGTTTAACCCATGTAATGAATTTAGGACCAAAACCGAACTTGGCTAAGGTGGCCCACAAATACGGCCACTCGACCGTATCAAAGGCCATCGAAGCATCTAGAGAGACCAAGACGGCCGGCTCACTAAGAGATCCCGCCCTCGCGATGACGCCATGCAAACGACGAAGATTGAGGGCAGTATTGCGCTGGGGGACAAAACCAGACTGATCCGGGTGGACCAGTCTGCCAATCACCGTGACCAGTCGATTTGCCAGTATTTTAGCCATTATCTTGGGTTCATCGTTTAAAAGGGAAATTGGACGGTACGATGAACAACGCTCGCGGGATTTGCCATCTTTGTGAATGACCACAATGGAGGCCAGCCTCTGATCCCTGGGAAGAGAGCCAAGGTCTCACGAGGCCGCAAACATACGCAGCAAATATGGCGCCATTTTGTCTGGGCATAACTTATAGAGCTCAACCGGTATACCATTAGGGCCCGAGGCCTTCCCCGAACTAAGGGAGCGAATGGCAAGCGCAACCTCATCAGTGGAAAAATCAGCCTCCATTAGCACCCCGTCCGACTCCGAGAAACTGGGCAGTTCAAGATCACGAAGTAACAAGGACGAGTCCTCCTCCGGAAGGCCCGAAACCGGCGCATACACGACTCGCAAATGCTGTGCAAACACATCGACTATCTCAACCGGGTCCACGACTCGCACACCATCATCTCTCTCGACCACTGGCACCACACGGTTCAATCTGTCCCGTCTGTCCAGCCACGCAATCAGCTTTCCAGCCTTATCACCCACATCATAGAGTCGTCCTTGTTGCATACGATGCATTGCCTCAGCCGAGGCAGTCACCAGAGCCCTGTACTCAGTCTGCTTAAGAGCCAAAACATGCAATAACTCAGGCGTCACTCCAGCCTCCAATCGTCTCTCCAAAACCGCAATCTCAGACTCCAAACTCACTACCTCTGCTTGGTTGCGCCGTTTCTCGTCGGCCACTAGGGACAAAGTCTGACCACGAATCACAGTTTTATAGGCCTCCCACAGTGAAACTGGGGAGGACACCGATCCCTCATTGTCAGCAAAATAATAGTTCATACATTTGACCACCTCGGATCTGATTCTGGGGTTCTGAAAGTGCCAGGGATTGATAGGAGCGATTCGGCCCCCAGTCCCCAAACAAGTGTCTAAGTGTAACCACATCGGGGAATGGTCCGAGATCCCCCCAGCCAGGTGCCTGATTTCACGCACAGAGGTCAACTGAACCATAGGCACGATGATATAATCAAGTCTAGAGAGACTTCCGTGAGCCCCCGAATGAAAGGTGTACTGAAGTTGGCCAGGGTGCAACGGGTCGGTAGTTCTTGAGGTCGGTGGGGTCGGCTGATGGCTTCTTCAGTAGGGCGCTGAGTTCGGCGTGCTTCCAGCTCTCCGGGAAGGTAGCGGTGTTGAAGGAGGTGTTAAATGATGTCCCGCAGGTGGGGTGCAATGATAGCATCAGCCTTGTTGAAGACGTGGTGGGGGCAAGGGTCGGTCGGAGATCCGGAGTGGATGGAGTTCATCGTGCGGATGGTGTCTTCGGTGCTGATCGTGGTCCAGGCGCGGAGGGTGGTGGTGGGGGACGGTGGTTCGGTTGTGGCGTGCGTCGGTTGAGTGCTGAAGCTGTTGTGTATGTCCGCGATCTTGTTGTGGAAGTAGGAGGCAAGGGAGTTGCAGAGGTCTTGCGAAGGGGTGATGTCGTTGTTTCCGGCGTTGGGGTTGGAGAGCTCTTTAACGATGTTGAAGAGTTCCTTGCTGTTGTGTGCGTTGTTGTCCAGTCGTTCCTTGAATGCAGTTTTGGTGGTGTGGATCAGTTGGTGGTGTTTTCGGGTGGCGAGCTTGAGGGCAGTCATGTTGTCCGGTGTGGGGTCTCTGCGCCAGGCGTTCTCAAGGGCTCTGCAGTTCTTCTTGGAGCACTTGAGTTCGTCGGTGAACCATGGGGCTTTCTTGCTGCCGGGTCTGCTAGGCGGGGTCCTCAGAGGGGCGAGGTCGTCTGCGCAGTCGCTGATCCACTTCGTGAGGTTGGTGGCCGCTTGGCTGGGGTTCGTTGCGCTGGTGGGTGGGCTCTCGTTCAAGGAAGTCGCGAGCTGGTCGGCTGTGATCTTGTTCCAGCTTCTGCGTGCAGCCTGTTGCTGGTGGTGGTGGATCGTGGTCCTTCTGAAGCTGAAGTGGACGCAGCTGTGGTCCGTCCAGTGGAGTCCGGTGGCGTGGCTGAAGGCGATGTCCTTCCTGGATGAGAAGACGGGGTCGAGTGTGTGTCCGGCGTAGTGGGTGGGGGTGGTCACCAGCTGCTTGAGACCGAGGTTGGCGAGGTTGTCCAGCAGGGTGGTGGTGTTGCGGTCGTTGTTGTTCTCCAGGTGGAAGTTGAGGTCCCCGAGGAGGATGTAGTCAGCGGAGGGGAGGGCGTGCGGGGTGATGAAGTCGGCGATGTCCTCGCTGAATTGTGTGCGTGGTCCCGGGGGTCTGTAGATGAGGGTGCCTCTGAGGGTGGTCTTGGGGTCGATGTGGATCTGGAAGTGCAGGTGCTTGGCGGCGGCGAGGGTGTCGTCGGTGTTGGTCGTGATGCGGATGGAGTTCCTGTGGATAATGGCGATGCCTCCTCCTGTCTGGTTGACGCGGTCCCTCCGGATGATCTTGAAGCCGTCCGGGATGGCGATGGCGATGTCAGGTGCTGAGGAGGCGTTCATCCAGGTTTCCGTGAGGAAGGCGACCTCTGGGGATGTGGGGTCGATCAGGTTCCAGAGCTCGACGGCGTGTCTGTGGACAGAGCGGGTGTTGAGAAGGATGCACTTCAGGTGGCTGCTGTTGTTGCTCGTCGAGGTCTTGGGCACTGCTGGAGTGGTGAAGGTCCGGATGCAGGTGAACTTGCAGGAGTTGCAGCAGAAGGGTCCATGGGTGCGTCTCGGGGTGGCTCGGTAGCAACCCGGGAGTCGGCCGGCGTTGAGTGCGTTGAGTTCGGTGGTGTTGTAGGTCCGGCGGGTGGGCTGGTGTCGGCGGGAGCCAGGGGTCCTGGCGCTGGGCGCGGTCCGGTCGCGGACGGGCGCAGACGGGCTTACCTTTGGCGCGCCTTCGGCGCACAATCGGTGCGCCCGCTGCGCGTGCGCACGGTCGCCATTGATGGCGAAGTGCAGGGAGGGAGGGGCAGCTGGGAGGCGGGAGCGGGGAGGAAGGGGGCGTGTCTACACTCCCCGGCGGCAGGAATCGGCAGCGGGGAGCGGGTGCAGGGGACAGCAGCACAGGGGGGATACAGGTACAGAGAGCAGCACGGGGACAATAACAAAGTTACAGAAGGTACAGAATACAAATGAAAATACAGTAACAAACGAGCACAGCTACACAGTGGCACACAACGCGGCAAAAACAACAGGCGGGGGCGTGGCCTGAGGGCGGACACGAAAGGAGGTGTGCTCCAGACACAGGCCCCCATGAACCTCAGGTCATACGAGAGGAAGTGTGCTCCACAGACACAGCCCCAGTGAACCTTGGGTCACAGGAGAGGAGGTGTGCTCCAGAGGCACAGGCCCCCTTGAACCTCAGGTCACACGAGAGGAGATGTGCTCCACAGACACAGGCCCCCTTGAACCGCAGGTCACAAGAGAGGAGGTGTGCTCCACAGACACAGGCCCCCGTGAACCTTGGGTCACAGGAGAGGAGGTGTGCTCCACAGACACAGGCCCCTGTGAACCTCAGATCACACGAAAGGAGGTGTGCTCCACAGACACAGGTCCCCGTGAACCTCGGATCACACGAGAGGAGGTGTGCCCCACAGACACAGACCCCCCTGAACCTCAGGTCATACGAAAGGAGGTGTGCTCCACAGACACAGGCCCCCTTGAACCTCAGGTCATACGAGAGGAGGTGTGCTCCACAGACACAGGCCCCCTTGAACCTCAGGTCATACGAGAGGAGGTGTGCTCCACAGACACAGGCCTGTGTGAACCTCAGGTCACACGAGAGGGGATGTGCTCCAGAGACACAGGCCTGTGTGAACCTCGGGTCACACGAGAGGAGGTGTGCTCCAGAGACACAGGCCCCCGTGAACCTCAGGTCATACGAGAGGAGGTGTGCTCCACAGACACAGCCCCAGTGAACCTTGGGTCACAGGAGAGGAGGTGTGCTCCACAGACACAGCCCCAGTGAACCTTGGGTCACAGGAGAGGAGGTGTGCTCCACAGACACAGACCCCCGTGAACCTTGGGTCACACGAGAGGTGGTGTGCTCCACAGACACAGGCCCCGTAAACCTCAGGTCACACGAGAGGAGTTGAGCTCCATAGACACAGGCCGGTGTGAACCTTAGGTCACACGAGAGGAGGTGTGCTCCAGAGGCACAGGCCCCCTTGAACCTCAGGTCACACAAGGGGAGGTGTGCTCCACAGACACAGGCCCTCGTGAACCTCAGGTCACACAAGAGGATGTGTGCTCCACAGACACAGGCCCCGTAAACCTCAGGTCACAAGAGAGAAGGTGTGCTCCACATACACAGGCCCCTGTGAACCTCAGGTCACACGAGAGGAGGTGTGCTCCACAGACACAGGCCCCCGTGAACCTCGGGTCACACGAGAGGAGGTGTGCTCCACAGACACAGGCCCCCTTGAACCTCAGGTCATACGAGAGGAGGTGTGCTCCACAGACACAGGCCCCCTTGAACCTCGGGTCACACGAGAGGAGGTGTGCTCCAGAAACACAGGCCTGTGTGAACCTCAGGTCACACAAGAGGAGGTGTGCTCCACAGACACAGGCCCCCGTGAACCTCAGGTCACACAAGAGGAGGTGTGCTCCACAGACACATGCCCCCGTGAACCTCAGGTCACACAAGAGGAGGTGTGCTCCACAGACACAGGCCCCGTAAACCTCAGGTCACACGAGAGGAGTTGAGCTCCATAGACACAGGCCGGTGTGAACCTTAGGTCACACGAGAGGAGGTGTGCTCCAGAGGCACAGGCCCCCTTGAACCTCAGGTCACACAAGAGGAGACGTGCTCCACAGACACAGGCCCCTGTGAACCTCAGGTCACATGAGAGGTGGTGTGCTCCAGAGAGTACAGGGCTGAGTTTGGAACAGGGACAAAGAGTTTCTAATTCCGCCTTTGGCTGAGCAAACATCATGTGAGTCTGGGCAAGTCACTTCACCTCACTGCGCCTCAAACTGAAGATCTATCTAAGTATCCACTGTAAATATGTCTCCCCCATCACATCCTGGCTTCTGTAACCCCCCCTACTGACAGAAGATGGTGTCCAGGCGCTGCCACCGCTGCAGCAACAATATTAACTGTAAAGAGGTCAGAGGCTTTCAGAGCCAGGTTTGCACCATTGGCCTTATCCCCTAGTAATAGCTCATATATTGAGGGTGGAATATTGTTATCAGGGGTTAATACCCTTACATTAGAGCTGATCAGTGGGGTCATTTGTTTAAGGAGTGCGGCCCAGTGATACATACTAGTATTAGGTATTGCCAACCCACCTCTTTCACTAGGTAAAGACATTAACTTGTGAGACCTACGGATTTTACCATGTTGCCAAACAAACCTAATCATGAGGGATTCAAGAGTTTTTAAGATCTTAGGATCAATAGCCAGTGGAATTGCTCGAAACAGGTAAAGGCATTTAGGAAGTATATTCATTTTAAGGAAATTAGCTCGCCCTATAATAGACAAGTGGAGCCCATTTACCCTATCTAAATCTTTTGTAATATTTTGAATCAGTGGGATGAGGTTATGGTTAACTATGGCTTTAACAGTGGGAGCAATGACAATTCCTAAATAAGTAGCGTTTGCAGCTCTTCTTTGATCATTATAATCGATGTTGTCAGTACATAATACAATTGTCTTCCTTTTGTTTAAAGAGTATCCAGAATAAATGCCATACTCTGTAGTTATATTCTCAATTTCCTCCATAGCCTCAATCGGGTTCGATGTTAAGACCGCGATATCATCAGCATATGCTAGTACTTTAGTAGAAAATGGGCCAAGAACGATTGGGTTAATACTGGGGCTCTCAATAAGTTTCAAAATTAAAGGATTAATATATAGGGCAAATAATAAGGGGGAGCAAGGAAACCCTTGCCTCGTACCTCTAGTTATACTAATATCGTCTGATTCAGACCCCATCAATTGAACTTTAGCTTTGGGAGATAGATACATTGATCTTAACGCTTTAATAAATTTGGGGCCGAAATTGTTTAGTTGCATAATTGCCCAAAGAAATTTCCACGAGACGCGATCGAAAGCCTTCTCGGCATCTAATAGTATCATCGACATTCGGCCCCCCGTGACCGTCATGGCATCAAACAAGGCAATTACCCTAGATGTATGGTCCGTTGTTCCTTTGCCAGGAACAAAGCCATGTTGCCACGGGGAGACGATTTGCTCAATAACACCACTGAGTCTCGTGGCTAACACTTTGGCATATCATTTAGAATCCGCATTGATTAAAGATATGGGACGGTATGACGTTAATTGCTGAGATGATTTCTCTTTTTTGGGGAAGACAATTATATTTGTATTATTCCAGGAATCCGGGGATACCCCGTTCCATTGAATACCTAAAAAAAGATCATGAAGTAGTGGTCCCAACTGAGAGCTCAGAATTTTATATAGGTCTATAGGTAGTTTATCAGGACCGGCTGCTTTACCCGATGCAAGTGAGGTTAGAGATAGTAATACCTCATCTAGGGTGATTTCTCTTTCCAGATCCTGGCGTGTAGTATCATCTAATCTTTTTATACCCTCAATATTATTAAGAAAATTATTCAGAAACTCATATTCTGTATTTGTCAGAGGGGTAGAGTCTTCAGTATATAAATTCTGATAGTATTGCTGAAATAGCGAAGTGATCTCATCTGCCTGCGTATATGATTTACCATTATCAGTTATTAGTTTTATCTGATTAGAGACATTTCTTTGCCGGGTGTGTAGTGCCAGTTGTCTCCCCACTTTTTCCCCATTTTCATAAATATCTCTCCTATGAGCACTGTAAGTCTGAGCTGCTTTTTGACTAAGGCTATTGTTTAGCTCATTTTTTAATAGAGTAACTAAATACATTGACTGTGTAGCATCTGCCCTTTGGGAAATAGCTGTGGTATGATCTTCTTCCGCCTTTGCCAGGGCTGATACTTTAGCGTTAAAGTCATTCTTATTTAGGTCTCTTGCCCTAGCTTGGTAGCTAATGGTCTCACCCCTAAGGGCAGACTTAAAGGAATCCCATACAGTGTTTCTAGGGGCACTAAAACGATTGATATCAAAAAATTCCTCCGTCCATTTTTTAATGTATTTAATGTATTCATCATCAACCAACAGTTTTCGATCAAATGACCACTGTCGGAATTGTTTTCGATCGCCAACTGTCAGTGTAAGAACCAGGGCATTGTGGTCAGATAAGATCTTAGCCTGAGCCACTAAATCCCTGGTAGAGAAAAAATAATCTATACGAACATGTTTTTGATGTGGGTGGGAAAAGTATGTACATCCTGAGTCCTGCTGATTCTTAACACCCCATATGTCAACTAATCCCAGACTATTAGTGAGTCTCCTGATAGCTTTATACACTTTGGGTTTGCGTCCTACATAGCTCTGCAGATTGTGGTCATTTTGATCGTTAAATAGATGTGTTTTTAAAGAAATGTTAAAATCCCCACAAATAACTAGTGAACCTTGCCAGGTTGCAAGCTCAGCTTCAAGTAGTGAGAATACTGTCGGATCGTCCTGATTAGAACCATAAATCGTGCAGATAATTAGACCATTAGCTAATTTTGCTACTGCCCATCTACCATGTGGGTCGGAGGCAGCACATGTAGGCTTGCCAAGATAAGTTTTAGCAAGAATCGCCACCCCTCTTATATTTGATGTTTGGGTAGAGACGACTAACAGGTTATATCCTCTGATCCTCAATTGTGTTCTCTTAACCCATGAAACATGCGTCTCTTGTAGACATAAAACGTCTACAGGATTAAGCTTAACTAATTCACACAATCGATGTTGTTTTTCCCTATTCAATAGACCCCCAATATTCCAAGTTTGAATTTTCAAACTAGCCATTAGTCAATGGGTCAGCATAGATAAAAAAAACTCTCTAATTCTCTCACTGTAGTTGTCAAGGATCATGGACTTCTTCATCATGTAGTTACTTACTTTATTTATACAATTCTTGTAGTTTCCCCTCTGGATCAAGTTCGTTTCCTTTTTCCAACCCCCCCCCGAGCCCCTCCCCACCCCTCCTCCCCCTTGCAGGTCCCTCCCCCTCTAGGGACCCCCCCCCCTACAATTAGTAGGCAGTCGGACTCTATCAGAGTCCTGGTGATGTTAGCAGTGCAGCGCCTGAGCTACCGTGTCTGCTATAATTATGTAACATAAATTTAAGCCTAAAGGAATAGAGAGTTACAAACTAAACAATAAGCAATACCTCATTAAACCAAAAAAAAAAAAAAAAGAAAAGAAAACATTACATAAGTATACATAATTATGCATAAGTATCAAGCAATAACCAACCAATAGTGGCTATTTATCTAGGAGATTCAATATTCTATATTATAGCATTACCAGCCCCTATTTGTTAATCTCATCCAGGTAAGCCTTCGCTTTAATTTCTGGGATGAAAAATTTGGCCTGCCCTGCCCATACCACCTTTAGTTTTGCGGGATTATTTAAATAGGCCTGGGCCCCCTTTTCTTGAAAGGGTTTAATTAAGGAGCGTAGTCGCCAACGCCTCTCCACTGTAGCATGGCAGAAGTCAGGCCTGGTCAAAAAGGAAACCTCATTACAGAGAAGTTTATGATCGGGTCTAGCTTTCTCGGCCACTGATTGTCTCAATAAAAAATTCCCAAAATAGATCAGGATAGCACGGGGATAAGGGCCAGGTTTAGCAGGAGGGTTGAACGGCATCCTGTGAGCTCGTTGGATCTCAAGTTCCCAGTTCCAATTTGTTAAGTCGGGCATAGATTCCTTAAACAGTTTAATAACAAAAGCGCGTACATTCTCCCCCTCCATCTTTTCCGGAATTCCCAACAGGCGTAAGTTATTACGGCGTTGGCGATTCTCAAAATCCTCCAGCTTCCATTTCATATCCATTAGCTCAGCTTCCTGGAGTTTAATCTTCTCTACGTTTGCTTGAGTTTCATTTTCAGTAGTCATCACTCTTGTCTCAACTTCCGTAACCCTTTCGCCAATTGATTTACAAGTTTTTGTCAACTTCTTAACCACCCCTTGGATCTTACGTAGAGCCAGCCTAGATCGTTTACTGTCCTCCTCCGTCTGTTCCCTATGGGCTGCGATAGCCTGTAAAATGGTTTCTACCACAGTAGGGGGAGTACATATTGATTAGATAGATCTGTACTACAGGGGCCTCGTTGTTTAGTTCTGGACAGAGGTTTAGATTTTGATTTAATTGTATTTATTTGACCCTCCTCCTCTATAATCCCTTCCATTAAAGAAGAAGATGTAAAAAGAAGGGATTCGCCATCTTCATCATATTCCAAGTCGTCCTCATCATACTCTATACTAGAATTTACTTTGTCTGACTCTCCATCCACAGTCTCCGCCTCTGCTCCTGTTTCATCAGAAAAAGAGTAGAACACATTCCCCTCTTTTTCAGCTTCAGGAAGGGAAGAACATGTTGGCAGGGATCCCTGAGTAATAAGTGCTCCCCTATTCTCATCATTTCTACCAAACAATGGTTGAGGGTCAGCATTTACATGGCCTTGGGTTAAAATAGGCCCCCCCAAGGGCATTTCTTCCACCGCAGTAATTATGGAAGGGCCCTCTACTAATCCCTTGGTAGGTAGTGAGGAGCCTTGAACTGCATGATTATCTTGGGGCAAAGTATCATCGACTACCCCCATTATATTCTCACCAGTCCCTGAGAACGACATTGAAAACTTTGAAGATGTATCATCTTGTGTGCTAGGAGAGGTGATGACAATGTTCGGAGAGGCGATTGGGGCAGTATTGGAGTCTATATGGTTGTTGATAACGCTAGCAACACCATTAGTAGCGCTTAAAGTACTTACAGTCAGATTCTCCTCCGGACTCTCCGCCGGTGTAGCATGTGGAAGGGCTGGGGCACTTTTCTCTAGATGGTGCGGGGATCGTGACACCTCACGGGCTACCCCCGAACTCGAAGAATGTACTAGGGTACCATCCATATTCCCAGCATTCCCTGGAGCTCCTTGCTTTTTCCTGAGTAGGTCCATAACCGTGTTACCGGGGCTCGCTACTTCATGAGTGCTATTTATTTTCCGCTTTGTTGCTAAAACCTCTTGGCGTGGTAGACAGGGAGTAGGTGTCTTCTGAATCTGTTTCCTCGTCTTGCCAGTAATTGCAGGAGCACTGGACATACCGCCACTTTCACTGCCTTCCCCAGACTGCTGAAGCTGTTGTTCCTCAAGCTCCGCCTCACGGAGTGCTCTTGCTGCTTTAGCAAGTCTTGCTCTTGCCGCTGCTGACGAGGCTGACTTGGACGGCATAACCCCAGCTACTCTCAGGCTCGTGACACCTTCAATCGGTGCTAACCCAGCTAAGTTCAATAGCTCCAAAACTGCTCCTCCGAGCCGCAGGCACAAGCCGTCAATATCGAGTTTCACGTCGGGGCAGTCGAGGCTGATTCCACTCGGCGAGTCACTGCCAAACACTGAGGAAAATTCCGCGTTCAACTCCGCCCTGAGCTCCGCCCTGAGCCCCACGGAGTCACCACGCCAATACTGCCGCCTCCGCTGCTGCTGCCACCGAAAGACTATCGGTGTGACTCTAGCGATAGCCCAACCAAGTAACACGGCCAGCTCTCTGCAAGCTGCTGAGCCAGCCGCCGGTAAGCCAAATTCATAGAGGGAAGGTCGCGCTTTGATAGCGGGTGAGCTCATGTTGTCTTCCCTAGCCGGCTTTTGTTCAATTTCTCTTCTCTCTCAGCAAACGTGATAGAATGGGAGAGTCTGTATATAATTAGCAATTTAATCTGCTGAAGGGATCGAAAGAATCATCTCCGCTCTGCTATCGCTGCAATCTCCAGTTCTAGGGTTTACTCCCGTAAGACAGCTTCTACACCATATCCATATCCTCGGCTGGAGTTTTCCACTGGTGATTGCTCCCTATTCCAGGCATTCCTCGGAGCTCAGGCAGGACGCTGCTGTGTGGTCTACGGCCAGACCGCCATCTTGCCTTGAGTTTGGAACAGGGACAAAGAGTTTCTAATTCCGCCTTTGGCTGAGCAAACATCATGTGAGTCTGGGCAAGTCCCTTCACCTCACTGCGCCTCAAACTGAAGATCTATCTAAGTATCCACTGTAAATATGTCTCCCCCATCACATCCTGGCTTCTGTAACCCCCCCTACTGACAGAAGACGGTGTCCAGGCGCTGCCACCGCTGCAGCAACAATATTAACTGTAAAGAGGTCAGAGGCTTTCAGAGCCAGGTTTGCACTATGTGGAGTGCCTAAAAATAACACACAAAATGATATGTTATTCAATGACAACACACCAGGAGGAAGGCAGGTTCATTTATTGAAACATCTGGATTGAAGAACAGAAAACCAGGCCTCGGTGGCCAGATCTGTGGTGAGGTTGCTCGTGCAATGAACATAAAGCGGAAATGGCCGGACCCTCCACAATTTTGAGTTGACCACTATTTCCGGTGTCAGCAACCTGTCGGCGGTCTGGGCTACGAGGGAACAAACAAATTGGTATACATAGTAAATTCAAATTATAGTTCACGTTTGCAAGGGTGTCTTCAAGCGTAAGTTAATCAATTCCAGCATGTAAAAATTACAAAAAAAAACGACAGCAGGTGGATAGCAGCACAGGCAAAAACGTTATAAACCAGACCTTAACTTGCAAGAAATTATATGACATTAAAATTAAATATTAAAAAAGAAACCATTGGCAGTGGTAACCCCCCCTGATATGTCCAGGGTACAGTGTTAATCCAAATGCAGGACCGGTGGATGGCCGAAGGGGCGGAGTGACCACTCGCCAAAATCTAGAAAACACCTGCTCACACCAGGAAAAAAAGGCGAATCAAACAGAGGCAAATTCATACTAAGGGAGAAAACAAGAGCCAATTATCATAAAAGAAATAAAAAAACTGGACAAGCAAGGTATTAAAAAAAAGATAAATATTTAAAGATCAAAATGTTGGTGTTGAGTGACCAGATGTGGCTGTTCCAGACCATGAAGAGTGTTTTGGGCTGCGGCTGACGTGTGATAAAAGTCCAGAAGTCCGAGCCATGGACAGAAGACCTGTGGAGCGGTGACCACCACCCGCGCGCCTACTGCGCCCTCCGGAGCGCCAGCTCCTCCTGGATGGTGGACAGGATACAGTCAATGAATAAATTAGCGAACTGGGTCCCTCCTCCGTGTGTCACGAGGTCAAACCTCTCGAGCTTCTCCCCTAGGGTCTGTTGCAGGCCCACGAGGTAATCCCTATAAGGAGACAAGTGAAAAGAATACCTGTTACAATAGCAGTTTAAAATACAACTATTACACAGCTAGGTACTTGAACCTATCTTAAGTGTCTAGGGGTTGGTCAGATGTAGATGTTAAGTCTCAAACCTTTAACGTAAAGCGCACTATATACGGATGTCGTCCATGCCAGTGGTGAAAAGGTGTTCTGCTAATGCCATCTGCTGTGCAGGTTTGTGGGTACCACTTATGGTACCGCTTGTTTTCCATCACTAACGAGACATATAGAGAGCGGGTATTACCACTGCGCATGATGTCTGGGGCGCGCCATGCTGTGTCCGTCACCCTCTAGCACACGAAAGATAAGGGTCGGTTAGCATGCACTAGCCCCCCCCACCCCCTTAACGGGGGTGTAGAATTGTATTTAGCATTTATATAGTGCCTTGATGCCACTAGCTTGGTTACAAAGTACTATGGGCATCCATATCTGGAATTCAGGCCTGGTCTTGTTTGTCATAATGAGACCTAGGCGGGAAGCGTTGCGGATCACGCCTCAGGGTTTGAGGGGTGCTCTAGTCTAGTCACAGAAGACACAGCTCAACCATACACAGGCCACTGACGCAGAAGAAAGTGTGACAGAGAGTTGAGTGGAATCGGTCTCACGTCAGATTTTGGAGAAAAAAAGTCTTTGCAAGAGAGAACATTGGGTGCAAAAAGAGACACTTAACGCCATTTTGTACAAAACTGAAAAACAGTCAACTCTTCTGGCAAACCTACAGGGGGCGCAACTAAACTAGCAGAGCCACTAGACAGTAAACAGGAAGTGAAGCGAGTTACAGAGGGCAACCAGACAGTAAACAGGAAGTGAAGCAAGTTCCAGAGGGCAACTAGACAGTAAACAGGAAGTGAAACAAGCTTCAGAGGGCGACTAGTAAGTTAACAGGAAGTGAAACAAGCTTCAGAGGGCGACTAGTAAGTTAACAGGAAGTGAAACAAGCTTCAGAGGGCGACTAGTCAGTTAACAGGAAGTGAAGCAAGCTTCAGAGGGCAGCTAGTCAGTAAATAGGAAGTGAAGCAAGCTTCAGAGGGCGACTAGTCAGTAAATAGGAAGTGAAGCAAGCTTCAGAGGGTGACTAGTCAGTAAATAGGAAGTGAAGCAAGTTTCAGAGGGCGACTAGTAATTTAACAGGAAGTGAAGCAAGCAAAGCAGGTTTCAGAGGGCAACTATGCAGTAAACAGGCAGCGAAGCAAGATCCGAAGGGAAACTAGACAGTAAACAAGCAATGAAGCAAGTTTCGGAGGGCGACTATACAGTAAACAGGAAGGCAAGCTTCAGAGGGCGACTAGTCAGTTAACAGAAGTGAAACAAGCGCCAGACATAAAAAATACAGTGACAGCGACTATCTCTCTTAATCAAGCACTCTCTCCTACCCCCAACCAGTTGCCTTATCCTTACTCCTAGTGACAGGGGTAGTCTCAAACATGTGCACAGCCACCACCACCACCACCGATGAGTACGCACACAAAGTGTGGAGAAGCGCCGTACCCTACCCACCCGTACCACTTCCCTTATGACAAGAGCAGACTGGAGTTGTTTATTTCATTCTGCACAGACATGCAATGAGAGTGGACACAGGAAAAGCATCAGGTGCCTCACAAGAAACATATATAATGGGTTACTTTAAAAATAAGCCATCATTGGACACAATGAGGCAAAACAGTTACCAGCACCAAGCATACTCCCCACACGGTCAACGCAGGCCGGAGAATAACAAAGATTTCAGGCTCATGGATAAGGTGGGGTAAGAGCCTATGATGAAGCATGCCACACTACGGCGGGTGAGGGTCTTCTTTACATGAACGAGCTACCCAGGCGACATGATACTGCTTTCACTTCTCATGTTCAATAAATGGGAGGGTATGATGCGGTCTCTTTCCTCTCCCTGGTTTGCTAATTCAACATTCCGCAGAAGGATGCACGTTTACACTTGCAGAGTCTGTAATGGAGTGGATTTCTATCCAGAAACTGAATATTGTATCTAAAGAATGCTGAATGTGAAATTCTTTGCCACAGCTGAAGGCGGGGAGGTACAAGCCTCTATTGCATTTTATATCTCAAATCATAGAAATATTCCTCGGAGCATAGGGAGCCGGGCGCTAACGCATGGCCAAGAACATGGGGAGCTTCAAGATGGCCTCAGTACCATCTCTGGAGGGGCTCAAGAAAACAGAAGATGCTAGACCAGGGATGGCCGCTGCAGATAAGAGCGGTGGGCTGGGTGGGAAGGGGATAGACCGATGACAAGTTAAAAAAAAACCACTTACCTGGCACTCACCGATTCGACGCTGAGTCCAGCGCAAGGTAAGTGGTTTTAATTTTTTTACATTTTATTTTCCCTCGTCGTCGTCTGTCGACTCCTCCCTCACCCCGCACCACTGCTCTTACCTCCACCAGCCATCCTTGTGCGAGACATCACATTTTGTTAATGTTACAACTGGGCATTTTGGGATGAAAATAGGCTCATTGCATAGATTCATTTATAATAAGGGCTCCTGGTTTTATGGTATTACTTCTTCTACATTTCCATCTGTATTTAACCATACTTACTTTTTGCCCATCTTATTGGTTTTATCCATATTTATTTTGTGTTTTGAGAATAAATGTAGTCGTAAATTAGTACATTCCACATTTAATTAACTAATAGACATGGACTCATACTTGGATGCTGATCACATTTTAGAAAATTGAGCAGCCAAATTTACCAAAACACTACACCGACGTATAAATATTAGCATTATATACAAAAAAAGAAGTCTGTGTTTAAGGAAATCTCATCCTATTTTTAGGTCTGGGCTAGACAGTGCATAAGCTGCCTCGAAGACACATGTTTTCAAACTGTGAGCTTCAGCCTGACCATAGGCTTACCAGTTACTCCCTCCATCATCATTCTCATATCCTTTGTCCCCATTTGTGCATGACATGCATGCATCATGCCTCTTCTTATGTTTATCCCTTCCCCAGAACATGGACCAAGTACTTGGGTCCATACACTGCTCCCATTTTAGGAGCTACTTTTTTCTTTGTGTTTGAGCGCTTCACACGAGTGCTCGTGTTTTCACCTGCTCCGTCCTCCACCTCCTGTTGCCTCTTTCCCCCTCCCATTAGTCCCATCTCAACCCCAGCCAGATCGCCCCACATCCGACCGCTGCTTTAACGGTGCAGGAGATACGTGCAGGAACACTTTAGAAGACATAAGGTACATTTTCTTCTCACTTGTTTTACAACACTACATTTATTGAACGCATGCTCAGGTGTTGTTATGGTTATATCAATTAATTTACATTACACTCATTTCTAGTGGTCCTTTCCAACGAGCCAGTGTGTGGGCCGCCCAACTGGCAGTGCCAGAGCGCCCTGCTGGCCACTTTATCCCTGGAGACTGAGACACCAAACCAGTGTGAAGTTACATTTGTGGAAGCAGCTTCATCAAACATTTCTTTTTAACTAGTAAAAGCATTTATCCTTCAGAGGGTATTTAGTGGGGCTACGTCATGTGAGTGGCTTTTGTGCACGTTCTAGTTTATAACTAGGCGATAAGTTCTAAGCATTCTGGGAACAGCAGGCCTGCATTTATAGGGTGAAAATTGTAACTACACATCTCAGCCTGCTGCTCACTGTCAGCTGAATACCAGGAGTGGCTGAAATTCACTTACAGGACATGGGGCAAGCAGACAGCCCCGGGGCGTGGGAGGGCTAGAAGGGAGCAGAGATATGAAATGCATTTCATTTTAGCTTATTAATCTTGGTGCCTAAACCTGCGGCAGTCACCCAATAAAAACAAAGCACGCATCCAAGGAATCTGTGCACCTTTGGCTGTGCGACCTGCGGAGAGCAATGTCATCTGCTCAGAGCTTAATTTGAGCCAGTGGTTTCCGGTGCTCAGCACCGGTACTTAATTGTCAATACCAGCACTTATGAGAGCTGCCACATGGTGGTGCTGTTTATGTAATATAGAGTTGAGCGCAACAAGAATTGTTTATTGATCAAATAGGCATTAAAACAACTAAATACCTGCTTCCAAAGCCATTCTTACAGCTTTGGGGACCTAGAAGATTTGAACTGTCAGACTTGTAGGAGATGTGATGGGCTGTAGTTGTGTTGATGCTGTCATTGGCAGCGCTGGCAGTGGGTGGTGCAAGCTGGGGTGGCCTGAATAGGGCTATGGCACTTTTTTTGGGACAATTTAAGCACTGCAGCTGTGTAATCGCAGATTACCACGGATTGTTCAGTATACAGAGCTGAGATTTTATGGTGTGCCTAGAACTCACTAATTAGGTGGAAAATGAGCTTTGTTCATTCACTGTGCACAAAGACAAACAGGCCATATTAAAGCTAAAAGATGGCCAGGAAGGGGAGCCCATACTGGGCTAACACGGTGCTTAGGAGAACAGGAACCGCTTTAGTAGAAAGATAAAACCTTCACAAAGAAGTTGGTGGAAAGCCACAACACTCTCTCTATTTCACAGTATTTAAGGACACTGGTGAAAGTTTTAGACGAAGTGGTTACATTAAATCAGAAAACACACAGGCATTATGTCATTACCTAAAACCTTGCATTTATTTGATGGCCTTGCATTCCAGACAGCTCATGCAATGTGCAGAGAGCACAGCGCGAGCTTCTCTAATCAGGAGACAGCATCCCGCCATACGTAAACAACAATCATTGGCAAATGTGTTTTTAGACACGTTGCGCAGCAACGCAGCGTAGCTGCTGCACAACACAGCTTGAAGTAAATTTTTAAAAGCGCAATGACGCGGTCAGCATTGACCGTGGCGTAGTGATATTTTTAAAGCGTTTTGCACAGCAGCGTGTGCTGCTGTGCAATATCTTATAAGCGGGGGTGGAAGGGAGCATCTGATGGAGTCAGTAATTAAACAAAGGGATGGGTGGGAGGGGAACGAGAACGAGTACCTCAATCAAAGCGCGGGCGGCGGACGTGCACTGACTAAGTTAAATCAATCAGTGCTTGGTCCATGCGCCAAACAAAGAAACAGAAGTGATGTTTCGGCTGCGCTGGCAAAATGAAAGGCAGCAAAATAGAGAGCCAACCAATCGAAAGCAAGGGCGGACTCCATCCTCCAGATTTTGGACCATCTATGGTTTTTAAAACACTACAACTGGTTTCATGGGTTGGTACAGTAAGAGGCAGCACACTTGTTTCACACACACGATACTGTGTATCTATATTACATGCATGTGTCATCCATGATCCCCTGATTCAGGAGACTGACTGACTAATTTAAACATAGGGTAGGCCAGTGGGCATTTGTGCCCGGGATGCGACAGGTAAATAGGCCTGTCCAGCCACTAGAATCTGTTGCTGCCATGTCACTGGGAACCCTGAGAGCACGTGCATGTCGGTCGTGTGTGGTAAGGCATAAAGGGAAAAACCTACAGAGCTCGCTGTGGGGAATAGGAAAGGGGCAAATGCTCCCCGAAGCCCTGCCGTGGACCCTTCCGTCCCAGAGAAACCCAGTGCTAGAAACAGAGATTTGTACCGACTTTGAAACAATCTGGAAACCAAATCTATGCCTGTCAAATGGGGAAAAGATACTTCTGCTGGAGCCCTTACAGCACAGCACACACGCTGAGAAGCAGCCTCGCCTCTCTGGCCGCCAGAGCCCATTACAGCACAGAGCACACGCTGAGAAGCAGCCTCGCCTCTCTGGCCGCCAGAGCCCTTACAGCACAGAGCACACGCTGAGAAGCAGTCTCACCTCTCTGGCCGCCAGAGCCCTTACAGCACAGAGCACACGCTGAGAAGCAGCCTCGCCTCTCTGGCCGCCAGAGCCCTTACAGCACAGAGCACACGCTGAGAAGCAGCCTCGCCTCTCTGGCCGCCAGAGCCCTTACAGCACAGAGCACACGCTGAGAAGCAGTCTCACCTCTCTGGCCGCCAGAGCCCTTACAGCACAGAGCACACGCTGAGAAGCAGCCTCGCCTCTCTGGCCGCCAGAGCCCTTACAGCACAGAGCACATGCTGAGAAGCAGCCTCGCCTCACTTCCCGCCAGAGCTCATTACAGCACAGAGTACACGCTGAGAAGCAGCCCCACCTCTCTGGCCGCTGGAGCCCTTACGATACAGAGCACACGCTGAGAAGCAGCCTCTCCTCTCTGGCCACCAGAGCCCTTACAGCAAAGAACAAACACTGAGAAGCAGCCTCACCTCTCCGTCCGCTGGAGCCCTTACGATACAGAGCACACGCTGAGAGGCAGTCTCGCCTCACTGGCCACCAGAGCCCTTACATGAAAGAGCAGATGCTGAGAAGCAGTCTCACCTCTCTGGCCGCAAGAGCCCTTACTATACAGAGCACACGCTGAGAAGCAGCCTCGCCTCTCTGGCCGCCAGAGCCCTTACTATACAGAGCACACGCTGAGAAGCAGCCTCGCCTCTCTGGCCACTGGAGCCCTTACGATACAGAGCACACGCTGAGAAGCAGCCTCACCTCTCTGGCTGCCAGAGCCCTTACAGCACAGAGCATACGCTGAGAAGCAGCCTCGCCTCTCTGGCCGCTGGATTCCTTACGATACAGAGCACACGCTGAGAAGCAGCCTCACCTCTCTGGCTGCCAGAGCCCTTACAGCAAAGAGCACACGCTGAGAAGCAGCCTCGCCTCTCTGGCCGTCGGAGCCATTACAGCACAGAGCACACGTTGAGAAGCAGCCTCTCCTCTCTAGCCAGCGGAGCCCTTACAGCACAGAGCACACGCTGAGAAGCAGCCTCACCTCTCTGGCCGTCGGAGCCATTACAGCACAGAGCACACGTTGAGAAGCAGCCTCGCCTCTCTAGCCACCAGAGCCCTTACAGCACAGAGCACACGCTGAGAAGCAGCCTCGCCTCTCTGGCCGCTGGAGCCCTTACGATACAGAGCACACGCTGAGAAGCAGCCTCGCCTCTCTGGCCGCCAGAGCCCATACAGCACAGAGCACACGCTGAGAAGCAGCCTCGCCTCTCTGGCAGCCAGAGCCCTTACAGCACAGAGCACACGCTGAGAAGCAGCCTCGCCTCTCTGGCCGCCAGAGCCCTTACAGCACAGAGCACACGCTGAGAAGCAGCCTCCCCCCTCTGGCCGTCTGAGCCATTACAGCACAGAGCACACGCTGAGAAGCAGCCTCACCTCTCTGGCCGTCTGAGCCATTACAGCACAGAGCACACGCTGACAAGTAGCCTCCCCTCTCTGGCCACCAGAGCCCTTATGATACAGAGAATACGCTGAGAAGCAGCCTCGCCTCTCTGGCAGCCATAGCCCTTATGATACAGAGCACACGCTGACAAGCAGCCTTCCCTCTCTGGCCACCAGAGCCCTTACAGCAAAGAGCACACACTGAGAAGCAGACTCGCCTCTCTGGCCCTCTGCAGTCTTCCAGGGGTTTATCAAGAAGAAAGATGCAGACAGACCCGGTGGTTGAAGTGAGCCACCAGGGCCCTTACAGCACAGCACACACGCTGAGAAGCAGCCTTGCATCTCTGGCTGCCAGAGCCCGTACAGCACTCAGCGCACACTTTGAAGCAGCCTCACTTCTCTGGCCCTCTACACCTTCCAGGGGTTATCAGGAAAAAATATGCAGAACTGGTGGCTGAAGTGAGCCGCCCGAGCCCTTACAGCACATAGCACACGCTGAGAAGCAGCCTCGCCTCACTTCCCGCCAGAGCTCATTACAGCACAGAGAACACGCTGAGAAGCAGCCCCACCTCTATGGCCGCCAGAGCCCTTACAGCACAGAGCACACGCTGAGACGCAGCCTTTCCTATCTGGCCCTAGAGCCCTTACAGCAAAGAGCACACACTGAGAAGCAGCCTCGCTTCTCTGGCCGCTGGAGCCCTTACAGCAAAGAGCACACACTGAGAAGCAGCCTCGCTTCTCTGGCTGCTAGAGCCCTTACGATAAAGAGCACACGCTGAGAAGCAGCCTCCCCTCTCTGGCCACCAGAGCCCTTACAGCACAGAGCACACACTGAGAAGCAGCCTCGCCTCTCTGGCCCCTAGAGCCCTTACAGCACAGAGCACACACTGAGAAGCAGCCTCCCATCTCTGGCCACCAGAGCCCTTACAGCACAGAGCACACACTGAGAAGCAGCCTCCCATCTCTGGCCACCAGAGCCCTTACAGCAAAGAACAAACACTGAGAAGCAGCCTCACCTCTCCGGCCGCTGGAGCCCTTACGATACAGAGCACACGCTGAGAGGCAGTCTCGCCTCACTGGCCACCAGAGCCCTTACATGAAAGAGCAGACGCTGAGAAGCAGTCTCACCTCTCTGGCCGCAAGAGCCCTTACTATACAGAGCACACGCTGAGAAGCAGCCTCGCCTCTCTGGCCGCCAGAGCCCTTACTATACAGAGCTCACGCTGAGAAGCAGCCTCGCCTCTCTGGCTGCTGGAGCCCTTACGATACAGAGCACACGCTGAGAAGCAGCCTCCCCTCTCTGGCCACCAGAGCCCTTACAGCACAGAGCACACACTGAGAAGCAGCCTCCCATCTCTGGCCACCAGAGCCGTTACAGCAAAGAACAAACACTGAGAAGCAGCCTCACCTCTCCGTCCGCTGGAGCCCTTACGATACAGAGCACACGCTGAGAGGCAGTCTCGCCTCACTGGCCACCAGAGCCCTTACATGAAAGAGCAGACGCTGAGAAGCAGTCTCACCTCTCTGGCCGCAAGAGCCCTTACTATACAGAGCACACGCTGAGAAGCAGCCTCGCCTCTCTGGCCGCCAGAGCCCTTACTATACAGAGCACACGCTGAGAAGCAGCCTCGCCTCTCTGGCCGCTGGAGCCCTTACGATACAGAGCACACGCTGAGAAGCAGCCTCCCCTCTCTGGCTGCCAGAGCCCTTACAGCACAGAGCATACGCTGAGAAGCAGCCTCGCCTCTCTGGCCGCTGGAGCCCTTACGATACAGAGCACTCTTGAGAAGCAGCCTCGCCTCTCTGGCCCTACGGGTTATCAGGAAGAAAGATGCAGACCTGGTAGTTGAAGTGAGCTGATCGCTGACATCCAACCGCCAACCAATGAGGCCTCTACATCTCCCTATGAAGTTGTGATAAATGTACATTAATTAGGTACTTAACTTTTGGTATGGAATTACCTGTGCTTGAGATTCTGATTTGTAATTCTAATGAAATTGGGGGACCTGGGGTCACCTGGTACTTGTTCCTGGATTGTGTTACTTATTTAGGAGCACAAATTCAAAAAGTATGTCTGTAATTTGCACTAACCCAGTAGTTGCAAGTGGCTAATTAGTTTTAGTTTTTCAGCACTTGACTTTGTTTAATGGTTTATAAGAGCTATATTGCTATTAATGGCAAAGAACTATTGAAACACATGATTGACGGGCAAACTTTTGATCAGTAGTTGAGTGTTTGTAAAGGGCACAAGTGCGTAGTAGGCATCACACTTGACGCAAAGCTCAACATGCAACAGCACATTACCAAAGCAACGAAAGGAGCTAATTTCCAAATCAACACATTGAGGAAACGTAAACCCTTCCTCCCAGTCAAAGACTTCCAAACTGCTGTACAAGCCCTTGTGATCCCCCGCATAGACTATGGAATTGTGGCCCTCAGCGGACTCCCTCTATCAACAACCGCACCCCTAAGAGCCTCCTTGAATGCTGCCGCGAGACTCATTACTGGCTCAAGAAAACACTCTCACATATCCCCTGACTTGAAATCCCTGAAATGGCTGCCCTTTGAAGCCAGAATACAGCTGAAAATTGCCGTTATGACACACACGGCCGTACACCACAAGGCACCCAACTACCTCACTCAAAAGTTGACTATATCAGGAGGTTCGAGATCCAATAGAAGTACAAAAAGTCTACTCTTGAAACCTCGCAGATTCCGGAAGGAAAAAACTTACAAACGCCCCTTCTCAGGAATGGCACCCAGAATCTGGAATGCGCTCCCTCCTGAAACAAGGCTTATCTCCTCCACTGCATTCTTCAAGAAAGAGGTGAAAGCCATCCTTATGGCCAAGTTCACCTGAACTTTACTGTTGTTGGATCAGAGACTTTGCACCACTTTTGTATCATTGGTTACCTGACTGTCTAATGTTTTCATAATCTTACATGATTGCGATCCTACTATGCTACTCACTTACTACCTATTACTACATTGTACACAGTAGTTTGTTGAATCACCCCCTTGATGTCCCTACCCCTTGTTCTCTGTAACTCTAAGAAAGTGGCATATGACATCCTTATAGCTTAAGCTCTCCTGATCTCTATTGTAGCGGGATCAAAGACTCTGCACTGTCTTATATTACTGTTTATCTGATTGTTTATTGGTATTTTATCAACACATGACTACTATCCGACTATGCGATTGACTACTATACTGTACCCAATAATATGTTTAGTCACCCTCCTGTTGCCCCCTCCCCCCTGTTTCTGTGAAGCGCTCTGATATCTGCAAAGATCTTGTTCGCGCTATATAAAACTTTGAATAAATAAATAAATAAATAAATGCACCTCCTGCATGTAGTACACACAATTTTAAACAGGGAAAAGATGAACACCATAGGTCAAAAGCTTATTATGATCTGTACAATAAATACACTGAAATGCCGGGGAAATGTCCAAGATCACAACATTAGAAGAAAGCATTAATATCTATTTAGAGCATGGCCCTAAGGCCCATTTAATTCCTAAAAAGGCGGGGGACAGCAGCTTGCGGCACATCAGAATCACCCTGCAACTATTTATTTCATAAGGAGACTTCAGATGTTGAAACAGCTGCAATGTCAGAGGGACAGTTATATGCAAAATGAGAAATTACCTGGGGAATCAGACCTGGAATTACCGATTCACTGATAATGCCTCGTTTCTGAAAGGATCCCCTCAGTCCGTTTCTTGAAGGCTGGATTTTCCTCACCCCCTCCAGGAAAATGGGAAATGCCCACCCATTTTCTGGGCCACTTTAATTGAGTGCCTAAATTAGGAGGCGATGTCTAATACATTTCTGGTAGACTGCACCACCCAAATCAGCATTGTTGTGCTGGAACATTGTTTTGTTGCTATTAATGGGAAATGTTTAGACTTAAGCAGTAATATTTGTGGAAAGCAGGCTTCAGATCATTTTAAATATTTGCAGGGTCATCGTGACAAAGAATGCAGTCATTTTTTGGCCGATTCCTGATATACTAGAGGTAAAAAATAGGTTTCATTTAGGAAGGGAAATAATGCTTCAAAGCATTTTTAGCGTTGCAGGCATCACACCTTCAAATTAATATTTCTTGGCTTGCTTCAACCCTAAAATATGTCTTACACTTCAGAATTATGGCACAATGTGCCTCTTTGGTACATCCCTTGGAACCTACAGAAAATGTAAGCAGTTCCTAGAAAGCTGAGCTTGGAGAGCAAGCATGTTCTGATTTGCATATGTATGTGAAAAATCTTGAACATACTGTATCCTGCTTGCATGCTTCGAATACCAGTGTCAAAGGATTCACGTTACAACATTCTCTCCTTTGCAGTCAGAAAGGGTCAAAGTTAAAGATATTCATGGTAAAATATATTTTAGCTGCTTATTAGATAAACTGACTGGCTTTTGTCAGACTCACTTTGACACAACAAAGTGTCTAATGTATTGCTCAGTCTCTCTGCTCTCCCCACTGCTTCAAGAATAGCTGAGGAGAGGGGGCCTCTATCAACTACTGCACCCCATCCTCAGTGCCGCCGCATTTAGGATGCTGAAAAGCCACACAGCGCTAAAGACTACTACCAAATGTATGTGGAAACCCTTAGACGTAAGGCACTTCATCGAACAATTCATTGCATCGGAAACATCTCGGGAAATTAGAGATTATTTAGAAATCCGATTAATATTTCAGGATGTTACAAACATCCTGGGAAGCTATAGGTTATTTAAAAATCTGCATTTCAGGATGACGGAAACAACCTGGGGAGGTAGAAATGATTTCGAAATCTGTTTAACGTTTCAGGATGTCGCAAACATCTTTGGAAGCTAGAGATTATTTAAAAATCGGCATTTCAGAATGACAGAAACATCCTGCAAAGCTAGAGATTATTTAGAAATCTGCATTTCAAGATGTCAGAAACATCCTGCAAAGCTAGAGATTATTTAGAAACCTGTGTTTCAGGATATCGAAAACATCTTGAGAAGCTAGAGATTATTTCAATATCTGCATTTCAGGATATCATAAACATCCTTGGAAGCAAGAAATTATTCAGAAATCTTCTTAACATTTCAGGATGTCAGAAACATCCTGCGAAGCTAGAAATTATTTAGAAACTGCATTTCAGGAAGTCGCAAACATCCTGGGAAACTAAAGATTATTTAGAAACCTGCGTTTCAGGATATCAAAAACATCTTGAGTAGCTAAAGATTATTTTAATATCTGCATTTCAGGGTATCATAAACATCCTTGGAAGCAAGAGATTATTTAGAAATCTTCTTAACATTTCAGGATGTCGGAAATATCTTTGGAAGCTAGAGATTATTTAGAAATCTGCATTTTAGGATGACCGAAACATCCTGTGGAGCTAGAAATGATTTAGAAACCTGCGTATCAGGATATCGAAAACATCTTGAGTAGCTAAAGATTATTTTAATATCTGCATTTCAGGGTATCATAAACATCTTTGGAAGCAAGAGATTATTCGGAAATCTTCTTAACATTTCAGGATGTCGGAAACATCTTTGGAAGCTAGAGATTATTTAGAAATCTACATTTCAGTATGTCAGAAACATCCTGCAAAGCTAGAGATTATTTAGAAACCTGCGTTTCAGTATATCAAAAACATCTTGAGAAGCTAGAGATTATTTCAATATCTGCATTTCAGGGTATCATACACATCCTTGGAAGCAAGAGATTATTCAGAAATCTTCTTAACATTTCAGGATGTTGGAAACATCTTTGGAAGCTAGAGATTATTTAGAAATCTGCATTTTAGGATGACCGAAACATCCTGTGGAGCTAGAAATGATTTAGAACTCTGTTTAACTTTTCAAGATGTCACAAACATTCTGGGGAGCTAGAAATTATTTATAAATCTGTCTAATATTTGAGGATGTCGCAAACATCCTGGGAAACTAGAGATTATTTAGAAACCTGCGTTTCAGGATATCGAAAACATCTTGAGTAGCTAAAGATTATTTTAATATCTGCATTTCAGGGTATCATAAACATCCTTGGAAGCAAGAGATTATTCAGAAATCTTCTTAACATTTCAGGATGTCGGAAATATCTTTGGAAGCTAGAGAATATTTAGAAATCTGCATTTCAGGATGTCAGAAACATCCTGGGAAGCTAGAGATTATTTAGAAATCTACATTTCAGTATGTCAGTAACATCCTGCAAAGCTAGAGATTATTTAGAAACCTGCATTTCAGTATATCAAAAACATCTTGAGAAGCTAGAGATCATTTCAATATCTGCATTTCAGGGTATCATACACATCCTTGGAAGCAAGAGATTATTCAGAAATCTTCTTAACATTTCAGGATGTCGGAAACATCTTTGGAAGCTAGAGATTATTTAGAAATCTGCATTTCAGGATGACGGAAACATCCTGGGGAGCTAGAAGTGATTTAGAAATCTGTTCAACATTTCAGGATGTCGCAAACATCCTGGGAACCTAGAGATTATTTAGAAACCTGCGTATCAGGATATCGAAAACATCTGGAGAAGCTAGAGATTATTTCAATGTATGCATTTCAGGATATCATAAACATCCTTGGAAGCAAGAGATTGGCCCCGCCCAGCAGGACAGGAGCAGGCAGTTCTGGATAGAAGCTGATTTAGCAGTCCCAGTGCCACCCATTAATTCTAGTACAAATTGTCCTTTAGCCCAAATAGAGTACCTGGGGTACCGAGACCCCAGCATCCACAAGTCTAAGGAAACAGAAGTTGGATAATGGAGGCAGATATCCAGATGTATATAGGATTAGGAAGCAGCTGCATCAGTATGAAGTGTAGCAATTGTAATCCACGGCCAGTAGGATGAGGAGCCACAGCAGCTGAGTATGTAACCTACAGAGGCTTCCAGGAAAAAGAGAGGCATGCCTACCCACTAGAGTTATCTAAAGATCCTAGAACAGAGACAAGTTAGATCAAGGAGGGAGGAGAACATTTTGAAAAAAAAGATATCTTCCACATGCAGGTAAATAAAATTACAGAGGTTTATTTCTGTACACCTCATCCATCACCAGCTAGGCAGTAACTGACTCCGAATGTTCCACATATAACAGTTATGGACCCTTACAGAACAAGGTAAATTATTTTTAACTGTGGATGTGAGTGTATTCTTAGAACCCCATGCATGAGACACCACACATCTCCCTTCCTTAACCATAGTTGTGGTCCTACAAAACTAACCAACATTATAAATACCGGAGTTCACATTCCCCGATAACTCATCCTTATTCTATTTCTACCTTCATTTCTACAACTCAAACCACTGCAGTGAGGCCCATATTGGGGGTGACCATAGATATGACCACCCCACTATCGAATCGGCTGCTTCTCCTGCACAACCTGGCCACCTTCCCCAGTTAACACACCATGCTGCCACATCCTTACAACTGCCCTCACAATGGCCAGAATCTGTTTCCTACGGAATGGGCTTCCTTCGCAGGTCCCAACTCTCAAGGAATGGCTCTCGGCCATGTTCAAGACGGCCTCTTATGAGAAGGTGACCTAAAACCTGATGGATGGGGCTGAGGAATTCCTCCTAATTTGGTCCCCCTTTCTAAGGGAAAACTGACCCCCTTAGCCATTTCTCTGCCACCATCTGCCTTGCCCCCTCCTCCTTCTTTTTCTCTTCCTCACCCCTCACCCCCTCTCTATCTGTTTCTTTGATTCTCTGTTACACTGGCTCTGCCCCTCTTCTGCCTTTCTTTTTTTGTTGGATTCACAGGTATCTTATTTGACAGCTGTATAATTCTTGCTGATTGTATTTTTGTTTTGTTCCCCTTGATTTATGTGATTCCCCAAAAATAATTTCAACACCAAAAAAACACAACCATCTGGTTTCCCATTCACATCTTCATGTTTGTTTTTGTCGTGAACATCAACTGAACTTCCTTCATCTCCGTCAATCATCACCTCTTTTCTCTCACTAAATTTTAAAGGCACAACTCTAATCTTATTCCAAATCTCACAATCAGCTGTCTTTACAGCATTATGAAAGAACGTAATTACGTTGTATGCTTTGGTACACTTTGACCATGCTGCACATCCCACAGGTGCTTTCATTTTCTCAACATCTGCCAACTTTGACTTTGACATTTCTGACATTCTTTCTTCTGTCAAAATCTTCTTTCCTTTTAGCATCACCCTTTCCTCTGGACTTCTACAGTCTGCAGTACTATTGAATTGTACACCTTTATCCCAATCCATCCAAGATGGACACAAACAAGGGTTGGGCGCTCTTCCCTTAAAAAGTTCAATTGAAGTCTACTCAGTTGTCATATGTTGAGACATGCAGTATGCAGTTATCTTCTCCTGCAAGGCTTTTTTTCCAGTCTACATAGTTCAGTTTGACCAACTGTATCCTCTCCTTAGTGTATTTGTTAAATCGCTCAATAGCGGCATTCGTTTCTGGATGATAAATAGCATGTTTTATGTGAGTAATACCACATGACTTTAGATAAGTTTAATTTCCAACAAAATGGAGGCACATTGTCAGACCAGATACTTTTCGGAAAACTCTCTTTTTTTTTTTTTTTAAAAGACTTGCCATTAACTTAATGAAGCCCAAGGATGAGATATCCATGACATTTATTTGTGCGCTCAACCCACCTCGAGTAAAGATCTATCATTACTATTACGTAAGGTGTGACATGCTCACATTGCAAGGGACTCACTATGTCAACGTGCACCTCATTCTACTGTTGACTCCGTAAACTCCTACATACCATGGAAACTTGAGGAGTCTTCAAAACCATATCACTATAAAACATTCCACACATTCCCTAATTCCCTGCTCAATCTCCATATCCATTCCTGGCCACGAAAAACTCTCTCTCAAGCTCTCCATTGATTTCACAATTCCCAGATGGTCTATATGAGCCTGTCTTATTACCCTGTCTCTCAATCCTGATGGGGTAATCAATTTGGTACCCCTCAGCAACAATTGATTTTTACAGACAATTCGTAGTTTATCATAATCCACACTTTTTCCAGATTCTTAAACTTGCCATGATTCATTGCATTTATCACTTTAATCAAAATCTTATCATTCTGTAGCTCCCAACCCTGCAGCATATACCATGCCCGGCTTTGTGATAGCTGGCATTTCCACCTCAGCAGCCACAGGCCGGGACAGGTATTTCCTGTTCGCTCTAGGCTTCATGGTACTTTCTGGATGGCTCTATTCGTTACCCCGATTCAAGACATTTTGACTTATGCCTCTAGCTCTTAAATATCCAGACACATATAAAGCCACAGTTGACCCCTTACCCATTTCCCAAATTCACTAGTCCCAAAGGATGAGTCTGTGGATTGAATAGTGTACCCACCATCTGAAAATCAGTGGAGGGATTTGTAATTTATTTTAAATAAAAGGACCCTTGAAGTTTTAATATCACCTGTTAACATTCGTAGGTGTTCTTCCAACTCCAGTGTGGGCAGTAAGCACCTCAAACAGTCTGAACTTGAAATAAGTCTCCCTCTTAGAACACATTTGCCAGAAAACCAGTAGCTTCTTTAACTAGGCACAGGGCTCTGAACTAGCATTATGGGGCCTAAACATCACTTTTTTTTAGATGGGACACATGTTCTTTCTGACTGTTGGCTTTTTGTGCAAGTTAAACTTCAGGACTATTTTAAATGGAGTTTTAACAACTCAGACCCAAAAATTATGATAATGTGAATGCTACAATGGTTCAGGTTCCTAGTTTAAAGAAAAAACAATTGTAGCTTCAAATGATTCATTTAAAGAATCCCATCCAAAAATCATGAAATAATTCAGTACCCGTAAGAAAATATCAAAAGATATATTTTTCAATTCAAATATACAATAATAGAGAAGATGCTCGTTGTGTTACACAAACATATGTCAATAACAAAGGACATACTAAAGTGTAAACAAAAATAATAATGGCAACAAAGGAAAAATTATATACAATAACAGGTTGGTAGGATCACAAACCATGAAACGCTTAATGCTTCCTCTTATTTTTTTCCAAGGAAGGCGTAGACGGCGTTTCAACCATATTCAATCATCAGGTCATCAACAGGACAGAACATATAAAGAGCAATCATCAATTGTTCAGGCAAAGCTGGTTCAATCTTAGGCAACAAGCAAGCGCAAATCTTGCACTGTGATTCATTCAAGATATAATTTGTGCGAGGCCAAAAGAGATTTGACGTAGCTGGAGGACTGTTGAAATCTTAAATGATGTGATGCCTCCTGGATCCAGTCCATATAATTTAAATTACTCAAGTCAAAATCCACTCCTCTTGTCAATGCATTCCGAATTACGCCATCAGAAATTATGATACCTTCAGACAGTTAATGGGGCACAAGTGCCAGACAAAAAGGTAACTGTTTGCTAAGTCCATCCAAATACTTTTCAATAACACAAAATATAATTTGATTTTAACCCTTTATTGTCTAAGTGCTATAGAGAATGTGGAGTTTGAGGGCCTTCTGGGTTTGGCGTAGTCCCCAATTTTAAATACACTAGTTTTCTACTTGTAAATTAAAAAAAGCTCTAGTCAGACTGTGTTTAATTTATTGAGTATAATTATTATTATTATACTGTAGCACCGTCCCAACCTTTGTGCCATGCTTTGGAATAGTGCTTGGTCACTGGACTTGCTACCCTTGGACAGCAAAATTTCCAAAAGAAGGGCCTTGTTTTTGCAGTTGTGATGCAACAGTACTTGTTGCCCTGTACGCCAGTGGTCAACAACAGCACTCAACACATACCAGACGGCCACAGAAGCCACTGTACACTCCGCACAGAAACCACTGGCTGCCCTACAAGCCAGATAAAAGGTCTCAAAAGATGGACACATAATTGTAAAGAATGAGTTACATTAAAGAAGAAAATTTTTTTTTAAGTTACCTGGTGTTTTCTAGTTGTCCAGTGCGGGCGGCGGACGCTGTGCAAATAGTGTTCAAATCTTTAGCTATTTCCTTGGAAGGCCAGTATTTGGCTGCAAGAACCTCTGTGCTTTCTGCTAAATGTTTCGCATCACCTGAAGTAGCAAGCAAGAAACACTGCAGTCATCAGAAATGTAAACTAGTAAGAAAAACGTAGTGCTTACACCTTACACTAGAAAGCATGCACATTAACTTTACAAATGCAATACTCTTCGTTTTTAGGAACATTTCATCTACAATTCTTGGCATGTAAATGAAAAACAAAACATACGAAGATGGATTGCAAGTGTGTTACAACTGGTTGCAAAGTTAGGAACAATTCAATCTTACAAACAATTTTATAAACCTGACCTGGCCTGTGCTGTTTGGCATATGTTTTGTCTATTTATTTATTTATAAAGTTTTATATAGCGTGAACACGATCCAGAGGGATATCAGAGTTTATGTATCTGAGATTATATCCTAGAATAACCGCACAAATTGAAATGCGTTTAACTCTTGAAATGATACATGTCATGAGATGGAGAATAATAATGCAGGTACATATGTGAGATTGGCAGATTGGAACTGTGCGTTAATGTTGGCACAGAAGCCAAGATGGAACGTTAATGTACATTTGAAACTTGCAAGTTTCCTAAATGCTAGTAACTATTTCGATTTGCTTAGAACTTCTGTATGGTGCAGTTACAGAGATCACAAACATTTACAGCACAATACAGTGAAAACCTGCCAAAAGTTTTTTGTTAGAGGCAATTTTTAAGATGTTTATGGAAAAGCAGTAATTTGGTTAGTTCTGGGTGGTATGGTCTTCCGCAGTGACGGACCACGTACCACGAATCAACAGCCTCCATAGGATGCCAAGAGGACCTTTACAGTGTGTTTGAGAAATAGAGACGCGTAGGTCGGTGAGCTGTCTATTTATTTATGTTGTTTGTAAGGTACACCGGGGCATTGTCAGCGAGATACATGTTCACCACACAGAGTCCTACATACAACCCTAGACAGGAAGCCAGTGGAGAATCTTTCTGGTTGCAGTGGTAGATTACCAGGAGTACTGTTTAGTTGAGTGAAACCCTCAGCAGTGTGGAAAATTAGTGCGTTTTGGTGAACATTATCTGCGCCATCTTGCCTCTTCCCCTGATGCCACACTTTTGTTGCGCGCGTCCGCCATTTTAAGATGCCCCGATCAGAACCAACCCTTTTGCATGCCGCTGGCCCCTGACATAGCCCTTTGCCTTCGCTAAGCCTGCCCGCTGACCACCCCCCTGCTTGCACCTGCCTGGAGTCATAAACCCCTCTTCGGCGCTGCTCTGCCCCCGGCCCTCATCCTGTTCCCAGCGCGACACCTCCCTGCTTTCCTTTCATGATCTCCGGCCCTTAGATGCAAACCCCCTTTTTCCCCGTGTGCCCGTTTTTTCCTCCCCGTTCCCAAGCCGACACCCAGCTCTGCCGATACCACCCTCGCCCCTCCCCGTACAATAGAAAGCTTCCCCCATCAAAGAAATCCCCGGGTTGATCAAAGCCCCCGCCCCATGAGATCCAATCAGACTCCCCTCATCCCGTGAATCGGCGGATTATCCAGCTGCGCGATGCTCACCACCTGTTGTGATTAGGGTGGGGATTTCAACTGTAAATGTGTGTGGGAACGGGCCCCAAAGGGGGATTCCGGGTATGTCTTTCCGTATATCAAAGCTTTGTCACATATTTGTAAACTGCAATAAAAACCATAAAACACTGTATATAAGGGGCCAGGCCTCAAATGTACGTTAGAGCACCTCTGAACGATACCTTCTGTCCGTTTCGTTGTGTTCTCCTCCGGAGAGAATAAAAAACCTTGTTTCCTGCTTTCCAGTCTCCAGCGCCTGCCTCTTCATTGATTTAAATAACTAGAGGGTCACAGAGGCAATACCGCCGGGCAAATATCGATTGTCCCCGACCCGATTGAAACTGTTTTTACAATTGGCGTCCCAAGCGTGGGGCCCATCAGCGACTCGTGGATCCAGTGGGAGAGGTCCCGACGACAGAGTGAACGACTGCAACGATCGGGAGAGCTCTTGCCCAATAGACCCTCGTCTGGCAGCCGATCATCCGAACTTCACTAGTTCCGAACAGACCTCTCTCGAGTGATCTACGGTCCTGACTGGGAACCATCAGGAGTGCCGTGAGAAATACGAGAAAAAGAGGACGATCGGGCGCTGGATTCGGAAGACAAGAAACTGTCCACATGGTCCGGGTAAGGTCGTGTTGCCACGACAAATTGCGAAAGAATTTGTCTTGATTGATTGTCAAAAAATACTAGTATTGCCTTGTTTATTTTTATTTAGAGATTCACTGTCTGCAAACGGAGAAGCAACAGGCTCTCTCTCCCTTTGCAAGCAGTGGAGGATAAGTAGGGTAGCAGCCGTGCTTGTTCTTTTTCTCCCCCACTCAATAATTGCTTGAAACTGAACTGTTGTTCACAAACTATTGTTTCCTGGAGATTCTCTGTCTGCAAGCAGGGAAGAGACCATCCTTTTTGCAGATAGTGAAAAGGGTAGGTGACGCAGATCTTTGCGGTCCTACTCATTCTCCCCATTGTTATTTTGTTGGTCTATTGGTTTTTTTGGGATCCATGAGGTATTCACTGCCTGCAAACAACGTAGAATAGAAATATTCTGTCTAGTCTTTGCACCTAGTGATAAGATAGGCAGTGCTGACTTTTTAGTCCCTCGTTACGAGCCGTCATGTCTGTCTTCTCCCCATTGATAAATAGCCTGTTTAGCCCGGACCGGGTGTTAGAGGTGGACCATATGGCTCCACTAGAAGGCACCCCATATAAGGACATGTTCATAAACTATGGGTTAGTTACCATAGCTTATAATAAATTATGGCACAGGTATACCGAAGATAGCCAAGACAAACAGTGGCCACTGGCAGGATCCTTCGACCTTGATAAAATAGAAACGTTAGAAATAGCCCTTCGAAATAATAAGACAACGCCAATTATGCTCGACAGTCTCGGTATGTGGCGCAGAGAGGCTATGCAACGACAGAGAAAAGACGAGGATAAACCAAGTAGGGAAATATACCGACAGGACAACCCCAGGACACCGCTACCCACAACTTACCCCCCGACACTATACCAAGGACGACCAGACTTAGGGTCAGACCAATGCGCTTTTTGTAGGTATGTCGGACACTGGAAAGCCCAATGCCCGACTCTACTGAGCGTGAGTAGGAGCAGAGGACCGACAGGAACGACAGACCGACAGTACGAGAAAAGGCGCGAGACAGAGAAGAACCCGACTTACATAGACAGGCCAGACAGAACCACCACGTTTGATTATGCCCGATGGCACAGATTTCGCCAGGAAAATCTCAGCGGCATGATCAAGTTCTCCTAGGTCGGGCAATGTCAAGACGGGAACCCTGCCTCGTTTAAAAACTTACAGACGGAAAGAGATAATTATGACCGATAACTGTTTTTATATTTGTCTTGGGTCTTTGTATGTCGTACTTGTACTGTCCCCCGTCTGAGTTCGTGTGTATGTAATGTACAAATCTGCGTCATCCCTTTTACACGTGTTTCCGTGTTACTCGACCCCTGTTAGCAGAAACTTAGCATAAAAGCAACCTGGAAAGAAAGAAATGATAAAACAAAATCCGTAGAACATTAATAAACTTGAACTTTTAATTTAACACAACAAACAAGGAATAATAACGATAAACTGTAGAAAATGAAAGTCAAACGGAACATTCGCCCCCCCCCATTCTGGAACCTTCCAAAATAGGGTAGGGTTACGGCTACGCCCAACCAACGGCAACCCATATAAGGCGAGCCCCGCCGCCAACTCTTGGTCAGGAAATCTTAACGTATGGGGGAGCCGGAGGAGAGGCGGGAGCCCGCAGCCTGGGCATTTGCAGGTAGTCCCGCCACATGTCTCTTTGGCCGGCCGCAACGGGCCTGGAAAGACTAAGGTAGTCCCGCCACATGTCAAGAGGAGAACGAGGCACCTCTTCCTTTTCTCTTCCGTCACGGCCGCAGCAGTCCTGGACGGCGGGATGTCCTGCACGTACCTCCACAACAATTTGTCCAAGTTGGGCTGGGAGGGAGAGGCGACACGGACGAGCCTCTCCCACCTCCACCGGTAGGAGGTTTCCCAGCCCCCAGCCCGGCGCCGAACACCCCCAGTCAGGCGATGGTGCCCATACTTCCACAGCACCGGACACACCATGGTGGCACCCCAGTACTTGCGCAGCACCGAACACACAATGGTGGCACCGCAGTATTTGCGCAGCACCGAACGTACAATGGTGACGCTTGGGGAACATCGGATGTGGAGAGGCCTTCATGCAGGGCGATGAAAAGGAGCGGCATGGAGTGCACCGGGAGAAGGAGACGATGTGAACGAGTCTCCCTCGCCCCCCCAGGTGGGGGCATCACAGCTGCACCCCAGCTGAACGTCCCGCTCTCACAAAACAGGGACCTCTTCCCTTCACTCCAAAGGGTCTCTTCCATTCTTGCAAACTCGACGAGAGTGGCCCCTGTAGGGCCTCAAAATGGCGTCTGGATCCGCTGGAAGGCGGGCCCCGGCCACTAGAGTAACTTTGGCCAGCCATACAACTCGAACATTTGTCCCATGGAGCACGAGCCCCCATCTCCGACAGCATCTCCGCAGCCTTGAAGATCATGCAAAGGTCCCCGGCGGAGCCTTCGGCCTTAGCAGGTTTCCGGTAAGGGACGGCTGCTTCGATCGCCAACGAAACAAACATGACATTGCCACACCTTCTGTTAGCGTGAATTCTAGAACTGCCGAAAAGGACTCTGGTCCAAACTGCCAGTAATGGAAACATTTCCCCCTGATGCTGCTTCCGGACTGTGCCGGCCCCGCCCAAAATGGCGCTGGTATCAATCGGAACTTACGAACACCTCGTGGTGTTCCTTCGCACTAATATAAACTTGATGTTCTGAGATTTTTGTGATCCTTTGTACACTTGGCTAGAAAAGACAAGGAGAGCTCACTCGACGAACTGTATGAAAAGACCCCCGTTACAAACGTTGATTACAAATATACAATGTATTATATTTTTATAACTGATGTAGACCTCATTTACGATACATGCGTACGGTATGTATATAGGAAATCTGAATTACAACCGTTATGATTATGTTTCTAAATTATGAAAATATATGCCCCCGAACCCCCAGCCAATTAATAGACGTTTTAGTCTCTTACAAATGAATGAGTAAAACTTTCCGATGTTTTTACTGTTGCAAACGACACCCCCCACTGTACGCACTTTAGCCATTGCCACGACCGACCAAATACGGCCACACCCTCCTAATCCATATGCTGAAATGAATTTGCAAATTAAAGTCTTTTAAACTATGGACGGGTATTGCATGTTTTATTTTAAAACAATATGGGATGGGTAGGAAAGTTCTTTTTCTGTGCACCCTACTCTGCTCTCTCTTTAAGGTTAAAAGAAGATGGTTGCCCGGCCTTGGAGGACGGATCGGATCGACAACCCGACGCTCCGCATTAAAAGTACGCGACTGACTCATGAACCCTCGCGTAGAGGAAGAACGTGACTTCCAAGGATGGGTAAAACGAATGGTGTAAATGAGGGAATGTAAAAGGAGGGTGAAATGAAATAATGTAAATATTGTAAAGTACAACGTTCCGAAGTAGCAGGGACCCAAGAACCGAAGAACTTTAGAACGCCACGGCGTCGAAAGAGGTTTAAGGACCCCGATAGTAAGATATATCCTTTGACTAGATACCTCGCACTAGGCACCTCTGGTTTCCTTTTTATGTTTCCCCGCACACGCCCTACATGAACACACTACCCCCCGACTCCGAAAACCATATCTCCGGGGACCCTGCCCCAAGGAGAAAAAGACGAGTAAGAGGTAAGTAAAGGACTTATGAATCCATGTATTTGAATGCGCGCGAATGCTGTCTCCCCCCCCCCCCTCTTTTCCTCCCTCTGCAGGTTACGTCAGAAATTACAGCCGAGGTGTGGCGAAGATCTGAGACCTTGCCATGTCCAAATACACGAAACGGACTAGCGCCGCAGGGTAGTGCCCAAGCACGCCTGCAAACTACTCACGTATCGAACAAGCCCGAAAAATTAGCACAACCTGATAAAAAAAAAAAAAATGACCACCCTTAAACCAGACCGGAAGAATGAACCCATGTCACGTATGATGCGAAACTGTGAGGGAGTGTGTGTGTGTGTGTGTGACTGAAACATTGACCCAACTGGTCAAAGGACCGAGAATGCGAGAAAGTGCGACAAAATGGTACCTCCTTTTTTTCTTCTTTCCTTTTCCCAAAGCACGTCCCCTCTACCCTGTCTAATGCTCAAACTGCATGATTACAAGATTCTAACGTGGACTCGTGAATACCCTTTACTGTGTAATTCACTAAATAGCCTTTCTTGAATGCACTGCCGCCCTCTCCGTTGCACGTGCACTATTTAGCCTGCCGTTGCACTCTCTCTCTCTCTCTCTCTCTCTCTCTCTCTCTCTCTCTCTCTCTCTCTCTCCCTTTTTTGCACTACCACTCTCCCGAGTGGTTAGCCCCGAAATTGGCAGATCGCCACCCCTAGCACACCACCTAATTGGCTTCAAATACCGTCAGTATTTGCACAAACATTTGTCTTTAATGCAATCACCCTGAGGCCGCGTCATTACCTCTCCTTTTCCGCTAGAAGTCAATAAACCCAGGTTGGGCCGTAAGGGAAAGGACAGGTAAGACAACAGAGGTTCCCTAATCTGGCCCGAAATAAGGGAACTACATGTCAACGGCTCCTATAGTATAAAACAAGGACCTCAGAATACGCGACCCTCCCCTCCCCGAATCGTCGCAATACCGAAACCAGAAAAACGATCACCCCCGTTGCCTCCCCTGTCTATGTCCCTGGTTGTCTCCCATAAAACCCCTGTCCCTCCTAGTTAAGTAACCGGGCTGTAAAAGGTTACGTAGGACCCAGAATGATGTTTTACAAGGTTAACAGACTAGACCAAGGTAAAGAAATCATCAAAATGAACCCCGCAGTAGTTGAAAAACAGGATGCACCGATAAAAAGGAAATGTTTAGCCATGTTCGTCTCTCAGCAAAATACCTGTGTAGTACCATGTTGACGACTCACTGTACCCTTTTGTAAATGTGAAACTCTAGAGAACGGCATATCTTTGCCAGATTTGTCCCCCGAAGGTGGGTTACCATCAGACGAACCGTCATGCCTGTAATAAATGATTCTGAAGGAAAGTCATAGTAAATCCAGCAGGTCCGCCACCGGTCATTCATATGCCAGTTGTGAACGTTAAAAATGACGGACATTTTCATTCTTTGCCTGGAGCTGGGAGAGAAATAGACTTTTTTGATTATCTTCATCCGAAAATTTTCTAAAAAAACTGTCTTTTCAAACTTGTTTAAGGGTACTGCTGTTGGAGGAGAGAAGGACCGGATGTGGGAGCACGAGGCCCGACTGCAGACTAAGGGACACCTGCGACATTAGCCAAGGCGAGACCACGACTGAAAAGAGCTGCAGGACGAGGCACTGTTTCCGACAGCGTGAAAAGAAAGGGTCGACCTGATGCCCCTGCTCGACGTCCAGTGCCTGTCGACAAGTCCCCGCTCTCCGAATTCCGTCACACGCCCGCCTATTTGAAGTCTCTCGTTCCCCTAGTTTGTTCCTAATTTGGCCTTGCTCCATCCCCTTTTTCCTCTGACCTACCCTATGAACTGTCTTGAACGCTCTTCTTCCATCGGAACTTTCTGACAATCACCTCAAAGGACACAGGGCGAAAAGGACCTTTCCGACCAGAAACGCGAGGAAAGGGTCGTGCCCTGCAACGCAGAACCTAGAACAGAGCCGGACTTGTAGCTCCACCGCCGGTGCTCAACAGCGCCAACGAAAGACCACAAAGAACAATGAGAACTCGTAAACTTCGAACATTTGACATCCTCAAACCACAGTTTTTTTCCTACGCCTCATTTCTCTCCCAGCCACCATTGTATTGATCCTGCTCCAATCCGAATCCGAAATATGTATTAACCTGCCAGTTTATGTTATGATATGTGCTTGCTGCTCGCCGTTTTTTTGTATTTCATTCCTATGACTTTCCTGCTGAACAAATTTATCAAAGTTCATCAAATAGGTGCACCTCCTAAAAACTAGAAACCTCAAAATGTATTGTTTACAACTCTTTATCTTGGGTTTCCTACCGTTTTCTCTCTCATGCTCACCACCATAGACCCGAGTAGAAAATGAACCAACAAGATGTCTTGAATATGTTAAAGGAGGGACTGTGGAAAATTAGTGCGTTTTGGTGAACATTATCTGCGCCATCTTGCCTCTTCCCCTGATGCCACACTTTTGTTGCGCGCGTCCGCCATTTTAAGATGCCCCGATCAGAACCAACCCTTTTGCATGCCGCTGGCCCCTGACATAGCCCTTTGCCTTCGCTAAGCCTGCCCGCTGACCACCCCCCTGCTTGCACCTGCCTGGAGTCATAAACCCCTCTTCGGCGCTGCTCTGCCCCCGGCCCTCATCCTGTTCCCAGCGCGACACCTCCCTGCTTTCCTTTCATGATCTCCGGCCCTTAGATGCAAACCCCCTTTTTCCCCGTGTGCCCGTTTTTTCCTCCCCGTTCCCAAGCCGACACCCAGCTCTGCCGATACCACCCTCGCCCCTCCCCGTACAATAGAAAGCTTCCCCCATCAAAGAAATCCCCGGGTTGATCAAAGCCCCCGCCCCATGAGATCCAATCAGACTCCCCTCATCCCGTGAATCGGCGGATTATCCAGCTGCGCGATGCTCACCACCTGTTGTGATTAGGGTGGGGATTTCAACTGTAAATGTGTGTGGGAACGGGCCCCAAAGGGGGATTCCGGGTATGTCTTTCCGTATATCAAAGCTTTGTCACATATTTGTAAACTGCAATAAAAACCATAAAACACTGTATATAAGGGGCCAGGCCTCAAATGTACGTTAGAGCACCTCTGAACGATACCTTCTGTCCGTTTCGTTGTGTTCTCCTCCGCAGAGAATAAAAAACCTTGTTTCCTGCTTTCCAGTCTCCAGCGCCTGCCTCTTCATTGATTTAAATAACTAGAGGGTCACAGAGGCAATACCGCCGGGCAAATATCGATTGTCCCCGACCCGATTGAAACTGTTTTTACAGCAGCTGTGGTGAAACCTGGGTGCCGCTCATGTCCAGATATGTACATATCACTATCAGTTAATACCAGATACAGTTGATAGGTGCTCTTTCAAAGCCTCTGGACTGCCACAAGTGGTAACTAATAATCCCAACAACAAAGTAGGAAGGCACTCATGTGGTATTCTGTAACAAAATCAAACCCAATTTAATTGGCAAGTAATGCAGCCTGAACCTCCAGTTGTGCACTCACTCAATCCATTTCAGGCTGTGCCCAGTCTCTAAAACGCACGCGCTTCCCTGAATTTCGTCCGACTACAGTCTCTCAACACCGAAACACCTTCTGATCTTTTGCCACAATCTGTCTCAGTAGTCCCAGATTCTCCTACAAGACTCATCCCTACAAAATGATCATCGCCCTTAACTTTTTTCTCCGCATGCAATGACTTTTTTTTATCCAAATCACTCCTGTTGTAAATAGGTCTTGTAAAACTATCTCTGCCTCCAATGACTCTGATGAAGACAACGAGGCAGGTTTATAATCTTAATGATAATGTATCTCTGTTTTCTCTATCTGACACTGAATACTTTGCTCCTATATGCCTCTGCCTCCCCCGTAGGATGCCTGCGTATGCTTTTCATGAACTTACTCAGTCGGATTTTATACGTTTTGCACTTTGCACCGCGCGTTGTAACATCATACATCCTTGCCTACTATATCCTGCCCACAAGTTTTATCAGACGCTGCCCTTCTTGCTCCTTCCTTGCTCAAGAAGTAGAGCTGGCTGGTCACTAAATGCACTTGGACTTCCTTGTTGACGTGCACGCTGACTCTGCTCTTTTTATCTCCACTTTGAGAAGTCCGAATCTTGATGCTGCTTTATTTTAATTATGTATTTATATGTTGCAGTTTTATGTTGAATGAGCCAACCCCAGGGGTGTAAAGTACAAAACGTATAAAGTATGACTGAGTAAGGGCTGTATGATGTTTCAATGCAATCATTTAGATCGCGGTACATTACATCGCTGTTTTTACAACGCAAGTCGTTACAACGACTTGTGCTGTCGGGCGCTGGACTTAGGAATAGTATGATTTACTATTCCAACTCCAGCCTACGGACAGTAGGGAAGGTGTTCAATAGTAAATCATACTATTCCTTAGTCTAGAGCGCCCTCCAGTGCAAGTCGTGGTAACGACTTGCGTTGTAAAAACAGCTATGTAAATGTATTGCGGTGTAACAACCGTGTTGTTAAGGTCGTTTCCCCTGCAGATGGATAAGGGAGTTACCAATAAAGTAACCTCAGTTATGAATAAGCTCTTTGGAAGAAGATAGTTTTACAGTTCCTAGAAAAGGCAGCCTGCCTCTTTCCTGTCTTCCCTCCAGGAAACGTTGCTAAAGAGGACGATCCCTGAGGAAGCGAAGCAATGTCTGCCCTCATGGATGTCTTTTTTATTACGAGCAATTAGCATAAAATGTTGTGTGATCTCAAGGCCTGCTTGTGGCACAGTGTACACTCCTTCTGCAGAGGGGATTCCCTTTTCAAGGCTTCATTGTATCCTACACATACTTTTGCACCAGAATTCAGCATACCTCTAGCAAGCGTGCAGCGAGGGCTGTTTGATAACTCTGGTGGGGTCTGGATATATTTGCTGTATTAGGGTGCTATACAAATCTGCTTCTTCTGATCTAATCTGTGTCCTCTGTTTATTTTTGTGACCGGGTAACCATTGCACTTAAGAAATATAATTAACATAACATAACATTTTGTAAGCACAATGTATGCAGTCGAGTCGAGTATTAGTGAGCCTGAATTTAATGCTTCCAGAATATTTGCAGAGGTAAGCAGGGTTGTTACCGAGAGATGACAAAGGTCGGATGAATAAAATGATCGGAGTGAAGTGATAGTGCGCTCTGGTAAATTGTAATTTTGAGAGAAACGTGGGGAAAGTCTTGTAGCTAGTGCTTGAACTAGACACATAGTCTGCTTCACTCTTGAACTTACGCAGTCAGAGTAGGGCTTCCAAGGCTGGACATAAATTGTCCCTCTTCTCAGCTTTCAAGGCTGGACCTTTATTGTCCCTCTTCTCAGCTTTCAAGGCTGGATATATATTGTCCCTCTTCTCAGCTTTCATGGCTGGATATATATTGTCCCTCTTCTCAGCTTTCAAGGCTGGATATATATTGTCCCTCTTCTCAGCTTTCATGGCTGGATATATATTGTCCCTCTTCTCAGCTTTCAAGGCTGGATATATATTGTCCCTCTTCTCAGCTTTCAAGGCTGGATATATATTGTCCCTCTTCTCAGCTTTCAAGGTTGGATATATATTGTCCCTTTTCTCAGCTTTCAAGGCTGTACATATATTGTCCCTTTTCTCAGCTTTCAAGGCTGGACATTTATTGGCCCTCTTCTCAGCTCTCAAGGCTGGATATATATTGTCCCTCCTCTCAGCTTTCAAGGCTGGATATATATTGTCACTCTTCTCAGCTTTCAAGGCTGGATGTATATTGTCCCTCTTCTCAGCTTTCAAGGTTGGATATATATTGTCCCTTTTCTCAGCTTTCAAGGCTGGACATTTATTGTCCCTCTTCTCAGCTTTCAAAGCTGGATATATATCGTCCTTCTTCTCAGATTTCAAGGTTGGACATACACGGTCCCTCTTCTCAGCTTTGAAGGCTGGATATATATTGTCCCTCTTCTCAGCTTTGAAGTCTGGATATATATTGTCCCTCTTCTCAGCTTTGAAGTCTGGATATATATTGTCCCTTTTGCCGGCTTTCAAGGTTTGATATATACCGTCCCTCTTCTCTCTGTTTATGCAATAGTTCTACAGAGAGAGCCAGACAAGATTGAGCCTCCAAACTAAATTCTAAGGAAGCCTCAAGTAGACAGCTTTCAACTAATCCAGCCTAGAAGACAAAAAGGTATTAATGAGCAGAGACTCTAAGGATAGAGTAGCAAAGACTGAAGAGGTATGTTAAGCACCTGCAGATGCAAACAACAGGAACTAATTGCAGCCTTCACCTGCCGAGTTAACTTTAGTTCAGGGTCAAACTTGATGCCAAGATTTTCCCAACTGGACTAGACTAATAGGAGATCACAGCAAAACAAACCCTGCAGGAATTCCATTGCTGGACACAAGACATCTCTAGAACCGATGGTAGTAATGAGCCATGCAGCCGTGGTTGTAGATGGCCCAATGTATCTGGAGTTACAACAACTGAAATATGACTGCGGGGGACAAAACAAAGGTGCTTATTTGGGGCAGCGAATGTGGAACGAAGATTCTTGTTGCTCTCATCCTACATGAAAATCCTAGCTACTTTTGCATCTGGGACAAAATCCTCGCAATTGTAATGGACACCAAAAGAAGAAGAAATCAGCCTATATAGCAAGTTGGTCCCTCTAATCTAAGCCAAAATTATATAGCTCTTAATGAAGGTTTTTTTTTATTTCTATATAGCCAGCAGTGTATTTTGTTTTATGTTAAACACACAGATTTCTAAATGTGATCTTAAGAATCCCACAGAGCGTCTGCAATCCTTGTAATCTTTCCAGTGAAACTCTAGAATCAGGGTCAGAAACTCAGCGGACTAGGCTTAGGGCACAGCAGTCGGAGCACCAGCCGACCTCAGGGGGGGATAATCAGAGAACGAGCTAACCTAAGTGTCGAACATTCAGAGACCCAACCAACCTTACGGCGTGGAATTCAGAGAACCATTCGACCTCTGGGCTAGTACTTCAGACAACCAACCCAGCTTTGGGCCAGGCATTCACAGAACCAGCTGAGCATTGGGCCAGACAGTCAGAGAACCAACAACCTCTGGGCCAGGAATTCAGAGAAACAACCTTCAGTAGCAGTGCTCACCCAGGGGAACAGCCATCATTCCAGACAAGAGCCACAGACCCATGGGGATATTTGACACGATAAATAATACGGCTGCTAACCACCAAAGCTCTTTGGGAAATAGGAGAGTTTTCAACTGCTCTTTTTTCTGCACATGAACCCATGGACATGCACATTTTGACAGCTTGTCCTGTTGTAAGCCTACTTTTTTCTGTAGATAAGGAATTTAGGTGCAAACAACTCAATCCTACTGAACAGACTTCTTCTGGAGCACCATAGGAGAATTCTGAATATTACCAGCAACAAAGTAAAAAGCAAAACCACTAAGATAGATTCTGTGACTCGTGGGGATAGAAAAAGATAAGCGATGGGGAGAAGAACTCTGCGAGGAGTATACCCGCCGAAGAGTAAAGTGCACTGTGTTATAGGCAGAGGGCCCTCAACTAATATTTCTTTTAACTTGGCAGCCCCTGAAGGGTTTTCAGAGGATTGGAAACTGATCAATGACTATTGAGGAGGAGAAGCAAAGCTAACTTTAGAAAACATCTAGTTAGACATTGCTAATTGTTTTAAACTGGTAATTACTAAATGCTACATCTGATGCGTTGCAAAAAACTGAGAATGTAATAATTAGCCATTTTTAATTTCGCAGTGTTTGAACACAAAGAATCAAAAAGAAAAACCCAGAAATAAAAAAGGCACCTTCAGTGATCAGTGTCCACGCAGAGGTCATGCCAACATTCCGGTTCGGATGTAGGTTGTACTGGCTGCATTTATCAGCCAGGTTGGAAACGACATCCTTTCGCTGACGTAGGTAACGCTGTGCTATCCGTAAGGAAAATTTCTCTGGTTCTGAAAACCTCCTTTCAAGCTCTTCTGCGGTGACAAGATGTTGGATCTGTCCTTTGTGGGACAGGTTTATATCAAACATGGAGTACACCGAACCAAACACTAAAACAAAAAAGAGGTTATGACACAGCGATATTGATAAAATGTGAAATGAGAGATGCAGAAATACAAACACCTTTGACAGCTTAACAAAGAGGTCACAAACACAATTCAAATATGGCTAAAGTGGCTGAAAAGAAACAAGTTACCAACCTGTAAAAAAGATTCTGTTGGAGTCAATTGTAGATTCCGATGTGTCATCTTAAGTCAGCAAGTATTCAAAAAAATTTTCTAATGCAGTCTGATACCCTCAACCCTCCAATTTAAGCCACAGAGTTGTTGAGCTGTGTCTGCGCTGTGGGTATTCTAGTGTGGTGTAAGGTGGACAGCCGTGTGCTCTAGTGTAAGAGCCATGATTTGGACAATGTTCATATGCTTACAAAATGTCCTGCTATCACAGATATATATGAGGGGGTCTTTGATTCACCTACCATATAGCACACAGATTTGCAGAGACATCGGTCAGTAGTATCTTACTTGGTTTGGAAATTACACTTTTGATCCCAAAGCAAGTCTCAGCCTTCTTTCTTGACTGCACAGCTTTTGGCCAACAGTTACCTGCACGCAGTTGGCTAGAACAGGAACCACCACCAGCGTCTCCGTAGCCTCAATAAATGTACACATGCTTCTTACTCAAAGGATGGATATACAGGGCTCATAACACGCATTCCTTCTTTTGAAGAAATGTTTAATTATGTGGAAAATTAGTTGGGGATCCAATATGTATTGTGCCTAAGAATTTCAGAAATCACAGTACATTTGACTGATCGTACCATATTCTAGCAATGCAGCACCAAACTCAACACGTGAAGTCTTCTGTCTCCCTTTGAATCCGGCAGAAAGTAGGCATCTCTCTACCTTAAGGGAGACGGAAGCAAGGTTCAACCACCTCTCCCATATGAGCACAAGCCAACAACATATATGCCCAGTTCGGCTGTAGTATGCAAGCGAGCAAGCACAACAAACCTACTTGGAACTAACTGAGATCAACAATATCTTTTCTTTTTGGTTTTCTTTCATTTACTGCACCACCTACGTAGTGTGTAGTCCTGACAACAAGTAAATAAAGAAGTAACACAAATACTATGTTAAAATTTAAAAAAATGAAGTTAATCTGGAGAGCATATAACAAGCAACTGCCAGTTCTAATGGAGTTTAAAGGTATTTAAAAAAATATTGTTTAGAATTTCATTTGGCACTTCCAAGGCACAAGAATTTAAACATGACATTAGTTTAGAGAACAGTGGAAGATCATTAGGTGTTTCTCTTGCCTTAATAGTATGGATAGTATGACTTCATAGAGTTTTAATAAATAAAGTGAAGCCCTATATAAACTAGCGGTGTCAAATAAGTATGCAATTGTCTGCTATATGAAGTCTTCAAAGACAACGCAACCTCAATATGGATCAAAGACTATTATAGAGTTTGTGTTTATGTGGCATGTGGTTTTGTGATATAATGAAAGTGTAACACAGGCCATTGTACGTTCCTTCCTTTTTGTTTATATTTTTGATTGTTAAGAGGTTCACAAATTGGTTATGTTGCAGCCATGAAGAAGTGGGGGCATTCCTGCGAACCCCGTGCTGGCTGTTAACGTCGGATTGGTATTGTGGACCTCAAATCTAGGCCTTCATATCAAATACAGAAAAAAAAACTATGTGTAAACAGATAATTCAAATAAAGCACTATGAAATTGGATGTATTTTATGCCAAATTTATAAACTAAACAAGAAAAAATTGCTTTTTTTGATATGCATATATGGGCTTTCATATGATGTGCGCATAAATATGAAAAATATTTTTGGAAATTGGTACATAAAGGTCAATTAATCAATCAGTATTTATACAGCGCAGCATATCACCCCTGCGGGTATCCAGGTGCTGTGGTTTTGCTGGTCTCAGTCAAACAGCCAGGTATTGAGTCCCTTTCTGATGTCCCCTAGATAGGGCGACGTTCCCAGATGGAGAGATAGGTAGTTTGAGTACTTGACGGTGAGTTAAGAGAAGGAAAGACCTCCACTGCCGCTTCGGCAGCTGCAGAGAGTGTGGGCGAGGGAGGTGGATTGCAGGTGTCTACAGACAATTCAGGCGGTAGTTAATGTAGGCTGGTCCCTGATAGTGGAGTACCTTGTAGGCGTTTGTCAACATCTTGAACTGGCATCTCTTCTGAACGGGGGCAGGTGGAGGGCCCTGAGGTGGGAGTTGTGCAAGTCCATCTGGGGAGGTCGAGGACGAGCCTTGCCACTGTGTTCTGTATGGTCTGGAGTCTCTTGAGGAATTGGTTGTGATTTCAGCATAGAGTGAGTTTCTGTTGTCTAGCCGACTGGTGACGAGGGCCTGAGTGATGATTTTTTTGCTGTTGACGTGGATCCATCTTTAGATTTTCCTGAGCATACAACGGGTATGGAAGCACGAAGAAGCGACTGTATTGACCTGGCACTTTACGGTGAGTTTGGTGTCCGGGAAGATGCCAAGGTTACAGGTCAAAGTTCGAGGGGGCACCTGGTGTCGCCCCATTAAGGTGTTCATTTCAAAGATCAGCATTTCTGTTTTGTCGGTGTTGAGTTTCAGGCAGTTGGTCCTCATCCAGTTGGCGAAATTCATCATGTCGATGTAGAAGTTTGTCTTGGTGATGGTGGGGTTTTCTGTTAGAGGAAGGATGAGTTGATGAGGGTTTGATGTTGAGGCCATGGGTTCGGATGATGTCTGCCAGGGGTGTCATGTACGTGTTGAAAAGGGTGGGGCTGAGGAATGAACCCAGAGGTATGTCGCAGATGATGTTCTTCACTCCGAGGAGTAGGGTGGTAAGAGAATTCTTTGGGTACGTCTGTGAGGATGTAAGATTTCTATATGTTTATTAAATTGTTCATATAATACCCCCAAAACATACAATGAACTATGGCCTAATGTATGTCAGTGTCATCTTCTAGTATTTTGGGTGGGAACTGCAGGGCCATTAATGCTGATCAAAATCCCCTGATATCTGTATATTGAGTTTGTATCAATTAGGCACTGCACTTTTTGTGATATTATATATTGGTCAAATAATCTTGCTATTTTTATTGAGACTGGTATGCCAATTACATTTTCTTTCGAAAGTGGTCAAATTGTTCAATGCGCCAAAAAACTAAAAGATTTGGCATTCAGGCTAGGTAAAAACAACATGTCTAATAAACGGGACAAAGAAGAAATGTGATATCTTGGTTGAGGTCCATTTGAATTTCCCAAATGATGTCAAAGATACAAAAAGCAGTATGTTCCTAAAAGATTAGAATATGCATTAGGTTGTGTTTGCATGTAGGCTAAACAATTGGACAAAACAGTCGAAAATATTCCAACGACTATTGTTACCTCAGATACTTCTAGTGTTGATTCTCTGAGCTCAAGTTTTGAAGAACGTAATAAAGGTGGCGAGAGAACTACATAATTTTTAGAGTAGCAAAGGAGGATGAGACTAGCACAAACAGCTCTGAACAGAGAGCTCAGTGTAACACAGGATCAGTTACACCGAGGAGAAAAAGAAAAGGTTAAAGTGTAGGGGTCAAGAAATTATCAAAGATGAGCGCAGAACAGCAATAGGTTATCTGATTACTGATCTGTTGGATAGATGGTTATCAAATGCTGGGATTCAATGTTTAAAGGTCTCTCATATGCTCAGATGAGAGTCACTTTGAAATAATTGATCCTAAAAAAGACCTATAAAAATTCACTGGAAATCTGAAGTTGAAATACATTATTTTCAATTATTCTGAAGAAGAAATTAAAGATTGCCATAACCCTAATGAAATTACGCTTAAGGACCGGCAAGATATCCAACTTTTGATGACTTTACAAACCAATGAGGTCCATGACATTGATGGTGTAATCAAAAATACGGAGATGGAAAAAGTGATTTGTTTTACTAGTAAATTGTCCAATAAATCTTGTTTTATACCAGCCATGAAGGAATAACATGTAATGGAAGTCTTGTATAAATTGGTGTCAAGTCTTTAAACAAGTTAAGAAAAACAGTCTTAAGAACAAAATAACCAATAGTGAGATGCACTTCAAAGTCTTCTTAACCCCTTCCGTGCGGAGCACATTCCCCCGCTGTGCTGGGGGGGAGGAGGGGCGCGCGCAGCGCTCCGGTGCCCATGACGAGTTCAGCTCGTCATGAGTCATGGTGGTCGTGTGCTCATGACGAGCTGAGCTCGTCATGACCACACCCGTTCCTGTAGAACGCTCGCACAGCAGGGGAATTTGCCCCGCCTGGGAGCGTTCTAACGGTCATGACGAGCTCAGCTCGTCATGAGCACACGAGCACAGTGGCTCATGACGAGCTGAGCTCATCATGAGAATCCAAGAAGTTAACGAAAGAACAATTATAATACACAACGCTGACAAAGGAGAAAATGTCAGTATCAACTCTGACTCCTATGACCGTGAAGCCATAAGACAGCTTACAGTAGCGAAAGATTACGAGAAAGTACGAGTTATAGGAACCAAAGAAATTGGGGTCTCTTACTTAGAAAATGGGTGAAATATGGTATATTGGATCAGCAAGAGTAAAGATATTTAGAAGTAAAAAGTTCTGTGACACCATTATATACTTTCTTCCTAAGATTCATAAATGTGTAGTCCATTGTGCAGGCTGATCATCTCTAGAATTGGGTCATACTCTGAGAAGATATCAGAATGCATTAACCAGTTTTTAGCACCTATGGTCAGACAGTTACCATCATGCATTAGAGATTCTGAAGTTCTTCAGAAAAAAAGTAATATCCCATGGCAGAACATTTAAAGGTTGGTAAAAATGGATGTCTAGACTCTCTGTAGAATCACAGAACATGACCATGGTATACAGGCCATAAATATATAAGATATTTATATAATGTAAACCAGACAGCCGTATCCAGCATGTGAACATGATTGTTCTATACAAAATCAATTTGTTCTATCAAAAATGGGGTATAAAATGGGAGCCAGATTTGCTCCCTCATATGCCAAACTCTTTATGGGGTCGTTTGAGATGGAGAATGCCTGTAATGAAAATCTGTACAAAGGCTTAGTATATTAAATTTTTCTAGGATATATTTATTGACAGTGTCTTACTGATGTAAATATATGTTACTATATGTAATTATCAATTGTTGTAGAACATTCAGGTTAATATACAGCTGACAATGCAATACTGCAGAACAAAAACCGGTTTGCTTGATTTAGAACGTTATACGAGTGGAAAAAGTTATGCAACAGCAGTCAGCAGCACTTATTTTTCAGGATATCTACATACCCAGATGAATATTATTCCCGATAGGGAGTTATTACTATGCTAATCCTAGTGTCCTCTCAGATCTACAACTAAAATCCAATTTAGAGCAGGTACTTTACCCACAACAACCCCAGAGACAGACGTCTGATAGGGCAAAAGCAGGGTCCTTCAGCATTCTGTTATATATGAACCCAGCAGACCTGTCACGCAGGATTTGACACTCAAGAATGATTAAATGTTCATGGAAGAGGGAAGGAGGTGACGCAAGGCTACTTTCAGATGACCACTGAGTCAGTAAATAGTGCAGACCCATTATGGGAGGACTGTAAGATAGTGGTAAGAGGGGTCTAAATAACCAAACAGTCTGGGGTACTGAGATCTCTTCACACACATTTGCAGAGATTGGAGAGGGATCTTTCAGAATTAGATTCTCATAATATGTCAACATAGATCAGGAAGTGTTAGCAAACTTATATCTTAAACTCCAGGAATAGAGGGAGATAGCGTACCGAGAATTTCACTTTTTGGGAAATACACCACCACCAGAATATATGGTCAAATAAGTAAAACTGTAACAGGGATTTATACAAAAGTTAGCAGCCTTTTAACACCAAGCTGGAAACGCCTAATAACGATATTGAGTACTTGTGGAGGACAGCAGATGAAAATTGCTTGTGGACCAATGAAAAAAGGAAAACAACCGTCAACTGGTCTTGCCTTTATAATGTCAGTGCCAAGCTACTGACTTTGCCAGTGCTTCTTTGGAAAGCATCGTTTTAAAAAACCCCTGAAAAAAGCATTTTAATTTCTGCAGGAAAAGAAAACACGCCTTAAAGTGCCTTGAAACTCAACATTTAATTAACTTTTCCACTCGCTATGTGCGCCATTGTTTACTCGTCACATACTTTTCATGAAGAAAACTGAACAGAATCTAAAAAGAATAGGGAAGTGTCACAATTTAAAGAAAAACACTTGCTGCTGCATAATTTACTTCCCCAGGACTCAGAACTAAAACAAAGGCTTCAGCATGGCCTCCAGGACAAGAGAGATTTCCTTTTCAGTCAGGGTAAGTCCACTTCAGCCTCAAACAGCTGAGTTAAGTGCAGCCGCCCACCCAACCTCCTGCACCATAAGTACCGCCTTTCATGCCAAGCCCATGTGGAACACTAGAGATAAAACAAAAAGAACCTGTAGTCTGTTCTTTTGTCAACCCCTGTAAAAATATATCTGTTGCTGTGCTTTAAAGAACAAGCCAAGAAGGGTGAGGTGCAAGGGGGTGAGGATATGAGGGGGAAGCAGAACAGAGGAAGAAAGCAAGAAACCATATGCACTACCAAGGAATGGAAAAATAAAGAAGGAACTCTCTGATTTGAGCCACAGAAGAATACAAGTCATCCAGTCAAGATGATGGTAAAGAAGCTATGCTCCAGGGGAGGGACAAAAAAAAGAAGAGGAAGAAAAGCCGACAAAAACAAAGCAAGGAAACGAGATTTAGAAGAAAGCCAACCAATGATAAGAAATTGTGTGACCCGAAGCCAGCTTCAAGTGTATTGTACTATACACAATAGGTCAATGGCAACAGACAGCTAAAAGCTGCATGTAGGCGAGACCTAACGAGGGCGCCCTCACTCCCTGAAGCCATGTAGAACATGTGCAATAGTTCTGGCTGACAGCTTCCACAGCTGAGCAAGTTCACACTTCAGTTGATACCCAAGAACATACGTCTCTATACTGCAGTATATGACTGTTCTCTTTATTGTGCCACCATTGCACCCATGTTTGTGGGGCCATATTATTATTGCTTTACATAGACTATTTAAACCACACAATTCATCGCTTTGGAAATATCTGCTGAACCATGCTTCAATTCTAGAGAACATTTACCACAACATGAAAACAACATGCTAACTTAAGAGAATCATTATCACCATCTTTGATAGAAGCCTCACAACACGCAGTTAATAGAAGTACTTTGATGTTACAAAACTGTATAATTGGTTAGATAAAATTCAAGGTTCTCTACCGATCCCCAAATTTGCTATGAATTCAGAACAAACCTCAAAGCAACATAACTTTATATTTAACAGAGTCAAAGAAAAAATATACTGAATAATATTTTGTTACCAAAATGTGGATAGTTGTTTTTTTCTGATAAAAAGGGAGTTAATGTTAATGGTAACTAACCTCCACTAACTACTCCTTGGTCTGCGGCCCATGATTCTGCAGAGAGAAAGAGCAATTATGAGGTTATCAAACACAGAAAGATCAGACACAAATAAAGGCAGACGACTGGTACAACTTAGGTTACATTCTAAGTATATGCAAGCAATGGCAAGTGTACAGACGTGTAATGGCATGGATACATATAGTTAATCATCCTGCTCTTCTCCAGTATAAAAGTGAGTCTCCATGCACCCTCCGTGACAAGTACCTCTTCTACCTCTAGACATTAAGATTAAATAATCTTCCAGTGATTGGCCTATGGACACCCAGTAGGTGAGTATAATCTTGTTAACTTCCCACAACATTTATCAGCTATGGAAGCAAGCATACTCTGAAAGATTGCAAGAGCGTGGCCCACGTAACACAGCACGCGTGTTATATTTAGAATGTTCTACGCAAACAGATCTAGCCTCCTGGACTGCCACTTAAAACTGCTTCTGATGGGAAGTAAACGTAGATGGACTGATCTATGTTACAGTCAAGGACACCCCTAAACACTCCGTCTCGGAGGTCACAGAGCCTTAGTGGAGTGACCTAAAACCAGAAGTAGAGTCCCTATTTGCAACAAAAGCTGGGGAGCCACCCATGCTCATCCTAGGGGTGTCAGAGGAGACTGCCTTTGTTTGTTTGTAAAGAATGAGACACAGAATGCCCCTGATGAAATTAGGATGCTGTACAATCTGGCTAGGCTCTCACTGCCCTCTCAAAATCAAACCTATGATGCCCTTCACTCATAGGAGGAGAGGGAGTAAAGTACAAAGACCGAGGAGACCGAGATCCTGATTTAAATGGACGTCATATGAAGTCTGGAGAAGAATTGAGCAACAGAGCCTGCCAGAACCTTTGCGTATATCCCAGGACGAACATCTAGAATGGCAGAACAGGAGTAGGTACCCCCAGCGGGACAATGTATACTCACATCACCTGAGCTGGTATGGCAGGCGGGACATCGAAGACTGAGATCACTCGAGCGTGTATCCTAGAAGGGACTGACCTCCCTGAAGGGGATATCCAGATGGAATAGATGAGACATGCAGGAATTGTGCAGTTATTCTATAGGTACGGCAGCTCAGGCAGAATCTGATAGTCATCTCTGTCCTTCATAGGTACAGTGTGGACGGATAGCATCCGGGCAAGTATCCCACAAGGTACACAACTCAGGACTAGCAACACCGGCTCAGTGGGCCAGGAGGGATCATCCGCACTAACTAGGGTATCCATGGAAGGACAGTTTAGACACACAGAAAATGGGGATATTCCAACAGGAACAACCATGACTGGCAGCTCCTGAGTAGGTAACCCCATGAGGGACAAATTGCAATTGCAGCATCTGAGCTGGTATGCAAGGTGGGACATTGAAGATGGACAGCGCCTGAATGCGAATCCTAGGAGGACACAGAACCAGCAACATTGAGGGGTGTTTCATACAGGACAGCTGAGCCATGCTGGAACTGAGCCTGTATGAGGGAGATAGAACTGACAGCATTATAGCAGGTATGTTAATAGATATTCGAAAGGCAATCAAACAAATGTTTACACAGTAAATTACAAAAGGGATCAATAAAAGTATAACAAATCAGTCCTCTGTGTGTATTCTTTTATTCATGTCCTTCTTCACAAGGGAGCAGAATGCATGCAGCCAACGTGTTTTGCCAATACAAGGCTTCTTCAGGGCGCAAAAGAGTGGGTGAGCTGCGATCGTCAAACACAGTTTCCAGCGTTTCAGAAAGCAGATTGAACATATAAAAATGTCTGGAATGCAGGATGAAATCACCATGAACAATATATAGTTCAAGTGTCCAAAATTATCCAAAATTGTATGTCAACATTGATTGCTGTTTGCAGTTCACGTCACAGAAAAACTTTAAAATGTCCATAATCATCAGACGTTACCGACATGTAGCTCGAGTGTCATGCAGTGGTCACTTGAGTCAGGAAACGAGTATCTAGGGTGTGTTCTGTAGAATGTGTTGCAAGCCAACAGTCTAGTTTGGCTTGCAGCTAGTGAAAGAGGATAGCAGGTATCCCAGAAGGGGCAGGTAGCATTTAAGTGAGCAACAGAGCTGCTCCGCGAAGAACAGACAGAACTGGCGGCACCTGAACATTTACACTGAAGGACAGGCAGAACTGACAGCATCTAGGCATTTATTTTTTCTACAGGGACACACAGGGGTGAGAACACCGGATTGGATATCCTGGAATGAACAATGGGCAAAGGAAGGAACTGAATGGATTTTCCATGGTGGACAGATGGGGCATTAGCATGTACCCGAGGTGAAGTGACTGATATAAGTACCACTTGAGTAAATATCCCAAGAAGCCTGACAGCAGGACAGACGTCATTGTAACAAGCACCCCCGGAGAGACAACTGCCGCAGGTATCTCCTGAGAGGGTATACCAAGAGGAGCAGACAGAATTGACAGAACTAGAGAAGGTACACTTCAGTGTTTCCTTCTAAGTGTCATCTGTCTAGAGAGGTAATGGAGTGAAATCACAGCTCATCTTCATCTCACAGAGATCTATGAAACATTACAGAAGTGGGACTGTACAAATGATCTTTCCATCAAGGCAATGGACAGGAGAACATCTACCTTCCAGAGAACCGTACATGACAGGCATGACTGACACTGCTGTAGCAGGTTTCCCAGGACCGCATTATAGAGGATAACCACTGATGGGCTCAGTCAAGACTGAGACAACCTTCTGGCTCAGCCATTCCAATGCAGCTTTGTCATTTGTGTGGGAAGTGCACTTCACTGTCCACCAGGCGGTTACATCCACGCTGAGTGATTAGCAGGGGATCATCAGAGGAAAATGTTGTGCTTATTGCTTAGTGAGGCAGCATATTTCAGGAGGGTGTGCTCAATACGAGGATGGATGACCTCCCAGCCTAGACCACGCTTGTGTTTTCATCTGTAGTGGTGCTCTGTGACTTGCAAAGAGTGTGGGGCAGGAAGGGTGCCAGAGACAGTCGGATTATGGAGTTCTGCTTCAGATAAAATATGTCAAACATGGGCTTCTTCCTCGTGTGTCTAGTCAGCACCATGTGTTAGAAAAGAGAGTCATGGTCTAGCCTTATAACCGCCCTTTCCAAGAAGGTGGTCTTTCCTGAGGTTTCTGCCTGGGGTTCTCGATCCAAGATGAAGTTGAGTGTTTTCCTGTCATGTTAGTTCCTCTTTGAATCATATATAAAGCAGGCATTAAGGAGAGAATGATGTGTCACAAGACATTCATTGTCCTATACTTTGTCACATTCATCACTCACTTGCTACTATTCATGTCCATGATTTTGCCTCCTTTTAGCTTGAATTCTTTTTGGTTCCTCAACAGGATGTCCTTGCTCAGCTCTTTCCTCTTTCGTGATGCCAGGCAGAGTTTGGTGCCTTTCTTATCTACTTCTGCATAAATCATATTCAATGAAGAGCCACAGGCTGTTTTACGCCTTTCTGGCTTTTTCTTCCTTTCTTTCTAGTTAGGGCTCCTGCAAGGAGACATTTTACACCTTTCACATGTACTATCAAGTGCAGGGTGGAACAGTGGTCACCGGTAGGAGACACCTGATCCTTGAGCAATGAGGAAGGAAACTTGACAGACCTTGAAGGAGTTCAGCCCTTCACACAGGCCCTGAGCTACCGATAACCGATTTCTGCCATAGACAGCCTTCCCAACCTCAGAGAAACAGGTGGAGGGTGTAAGGGCCGGGGGCATGGAAGGCATAGTACAATAATTGTGACTCCTTTGCTGGGCATTATCCCCCATGGACCTTTAAAGCTGTAGTAAACTGCACTGGGATCTCAATGACACTCCTGTGAGCAGGCAAGTACAATGTTGTGAGACCATTGTTAAATTACAAATTAGAAACAAAAATTAAATGTATCTTCCCAGGCTAATACTTTCTTTCATAGAAGTGAAAAGGGGCTAGCACACTCGTTTTCAAAACCCTCGCTTTGTAAGAAAGAGAACTATACAGGATGTATTATTTGGGATTAGGAGGGAATAGTCTAGACAAATATTCTGAAAATGAAGTTTAGTGGTAGTTTGGGAAGGATTTTTAAAAACAATATTTGAAGGCCACTCTCCAAGAAAGGTAGCTGTTGCATCAATTCCATTCAGTTGAAGTTAATTAATGTTTAGACACTGGAGTACATAAATACAGTTTAAAATTGTGTATTAAAAATTGAGCCCATCCTGGGGGGGTTAGGGGGGGCCAATCCTTCAAGTACAGACTTGAACTACTGATCATACACCAGTACTAACAGACACTTGAGTGCACAATATCACTATATAGCCATTCTTCCTTAGCCCTCTGGGATTCAACTATAGCCAGCTAAATAGTCTCAGATCAGAGATCCTTACATAACTAACCCAAACTTATTTTTAAGCTCTCATATCAAGATGGCTGTCAGTTGAAAAGACCTGAAGTAATAAATGTGGATTTTTTTTTAAACAATGAATGAATAGTAGAAACAATAATGTTTTAGTTTTTCTTTAAAAAACAATCAACTTAAAGTACATTACCAACTGACCTGTGTTTGATATTTCCACCTCTGCGCAAATGGCATCTGGAAAATAAATACACAAAAAAAACATATACTGTGACTCTTTAAAAGCAGATTAAAAAAATCATTACTAGGTTTTATAGAAACTAATAAAAAAAGCTTCACATTTTTCATACTGTGTAGAAATTCACTAACATATTAGACACAAAAAACACAATAATAAAAATACTGCAATGTCTCAAAGTGTCTAGACGATTAACCTGTCCTTGTCGCAATACAAAAGCCAGGGAAATTACAGGTATGCACCCACTGAAATAAATGTAGAATACTTAAGAAATGTCTAAACAGTTGTATAACTTGATGTTCACTCTGCATAAAATGTTCAATATGTTAATACTTAACAGTGGGAAATTACACCCTCTAATGTTTTTACATTTTAGAATTACAACCGTTATCCCACCACCTTTCTGAGTTTTGTAAATTATGCCCCTGTCTGTTTCACGATATCCATTGGTTACGAATGGTTACCACTCCGATTTACGGCTAATGGTTTTGCACCTCAGGTGCTACGTAATTTATACTAACCTGCACCAGCTACATCCAGCTTTGCAGGCTTTGTGTCTACTGAAAGTAAGAGCAAACATGTGAGGTTAGAAAACAAAGTGAACTGTTGCATAGGAAGAGGCACAAATGCTTATGATGTATACAAAGAAGGATGCAATGCTGTTTGATGGAAAGATTTTAACTGCAAGCCTAATGCAAAGAATGGCTTTGTTTAACCAACATTATACATCTGGAATAATCACTGTTCAAATTGCTTTTAAAAAAACAAATAAATGAATTATTTTATAGTTGTGAAATGACTGCACTAACCTTGGATTGATGTGTCTATCTCCATGGCGCAGGATTCTAAAAGAGTTAATCAATAAAGCATGATATTGTGACCCATTATGACCTGGTCTGGTGATATTTACAACATGGCTTTGGCACACACAGAACTATGTACTACAAACTGAAACGATTTACATTTTAAAATGTTCTTCTGATTCCAGTATTACCACCTGGAGATTAGATGGATTTGTTGTGATTTATCATTCCTCCTTATCACGGTGCACTGATAAAGCCAATAATTTTGACGTTTGGAAGCATGTACACCTAGAGACCGAACCTAGATGAAGATATTCACCTACTTATCACACAAATATTCAGACCTATTAGTACGTACACCGAGGTCAACAAGCACCTAAATTCAAACAGATGCAAAGACAAGTATGTACAAACGTCCACAACAAAAACATTCAAGCACCCGGACCAACAGGTAAATGTGTATACAGACACCAGTGTGCAATGACCAAAATACAGTTTTGTACAAACAAAAAACACATAAAGGTGCTTATGGAAAGACAGGAATATTGTCGATAGGAAGACAGAAATGGAGAGATGAAGATAACACACCTATAAGCACCAGTGCACACAGACTGACAGATGGACAGAAAACGACGCACACAGATAGATCTTCAAATAGCTATACAGGCACCAAAAAACGCAGGGCAACAGCCATGCAGGAACCAATGCACACAGAGCCTGAATTTTTTTTTTCCGGTCCGGGAAGGACCTGGCCTGGCTGTTCGGGCTGGACTCTTCCCATGTTGAACAAGGTCAAGGCTGATTTGCATATGGCTGGATTTGAACTGGAAAGGCATAGGGAGACTAAAAAACAATATATTTAGGCCCAGATATCTGTACTGGGGTGAATGTCTGACATTGTTCAGCATTCTGTTCATTAAATGTTCTTTTTGCATGAATTCTAAGATGGACATGTTTGGACTGGGTAATCACTTACTGCCAGTACCCCAATTTCAGAGAAGCACCGTCTTCTGGAACATAAACTTTGTTGCCTTGATTTGAAGGATTTGCTCTACAGCCCCTTTGGACAGGATACACTCTAAAGAGCTCAATCTAAGATCTAAAGAGATCTTCTCAATTGTAGAGGAACTCACAGGTCCGGCGAGAGTGACTGCACCACCTGAGCAATCTCAGCAGCTCTGTGACTCATTAAACCACTACTTTTTCGATAAAATTACTGCAATAAAAACGAGCATCCCTCAACCGACTACCCTCACTATACCACGTCCGGCTTGCCAGACGTCTGTGTCTCTTAACCAATTTTCCCTCATCACCGTGGACTCTTTCTCTGAATTAATGATTAAAGTCAAATCAGGCTCTACCCTTGACAGTGCCCCCCCCCCCCCATATCTTGTGTGAAGTCTTCACAGTTTGCCTGGCACCCCCTATATCCCTTCTCAATTCGTCACTTAACAGTGGCTTGGTCCCAGAATCCTTTAAGGTGGCAGAGATTCTTGCTATTTTGAAGAAACCTGGCGCAAACTCTCAGGTCATGAGCAATTATCGTCCAATCTCCCTCCTACCCTATCTCAGCAAGATTTTGGAGGCCCATGTTGCTGGCTGCTTGAGCTCCTTTGTCGAAGCTTCTTCTCATCTAGATCCCAATCAGGCTGGCTTTAGACCTGCTCACTCGACCGAAACAGTCATTCTCTCGGTCATGGACGAACTTCGCAAAGGAGCAGATCAAAACTCCTCCCAGGTTCTAATCCTCCTCGATCTATCGGCTGCATTTGACACGATCGACCATAACATCTTGGCCGACCGTGTCTGCAGTGCTGGTGTGGGGGGCCGAGCATTGAAATGGCTCCAGTCGTTCCTGTCAGACAGGTTTCAATCCGTCCGCCTGGGCCAATATTGCTCTATGAAAGGCAGACTTCCCTGCGGAGTTCCGCAGGGTTCTTCCTTACCCCCCCTCCTGTTCAATCTTTATATGCAACCTTTGATCACGGCTTTGAGGGAGATGAATGTTCTGGTGTTTAATTATGCAGATGATCTGCAATTAATTTTTAATTTACATCCTACCTGTTCATCTGAAAAGCCACCTGCGTGATATAATGACCTTCATCAGCAATTGGATGAACCTGAACCAGCTTAAATTAAACCCAAACAAAACTGAGCTGATCCTGACAGGAGGGAACGCCAGGCCTTGGAATTCTAACTTTTGGCCGACTTCTTTGGGATCTCCTCCTGTTCCTGCCGCAACGGCGAAGAGCTTGGGGATTACGATAAGCAAGGACTTATCCATGAACCCACAAATTAACTCAGTGGTCTCGGTCTGTTTCTTTATGTTAAGGAAAATAAAGAAGATAATAAGATTTATTTCTAAAGAAGCATCCATCCTGGTAGTCCAGGCATTAATTATTTCCAGACTGGATTACGCAAACTCACTTTATGCTGGCATTCCAGCCTACCAAGTGCAACGCCTGCAACGGATACAGAATCACGCGGCTAGGCTTATCTTCTCATTTTCTTCCCGCCATCATGTCAAACCCCTGTTGAAGCAGCTTCACTGGCTCCCTGTGAGCCAACGCAGTGCATTTAAATTGGGTTGTATTGTACATAAAGCTCTGCTGGACACCGGCCCGGAGTTCATATCTAACAAGATCAAGAAATACATTCCTTCTCGCAATCTCCGGTCATCTTGCCAACGTCTCTTGAGCACTTCAAGATTCAAACGAATCAAACACGGCGGGCTGCGCTTCACGACGTTGGCTCCCAAACTGTGGAACTCGCTCCCTCTCTCAATTCGACTCATTGATAATCATCTCCAATTTAGGAAACAGCTTAAAACATGGCTATTCACGTCCGCCTACCTCACCTAACTCATCTTTTTTCGTTGCGCCCCGCCCTCTAGCGCCCAGAAACCTACCCGGTTTACGTTGTGCTTTTATAAATGATTTATAACATAACATAACATAACACTGTCTAGGAGCTGGACTCTTGATATTCCTGCCCAAGGGTGGAAACACATTTATAGAGATAATCTAGGAAATCTGCCTTTTCTGCACGGCCATCCTAATTTTTTTCACCTTTTCTAGACCCTATATTTTTTGCTGGCTTTCGAACTCTGTGCATTTTATCCCTGCTAACCAATAGAAAAGTGCCTGTACTCCCCCTTTAAGCATGGTTGAATTGACAATACTCTCAATTGGTATATTTAACTTGCTGATAAGTCCTAATTTATGGTACAAAATGTACCCGGACCTGGAAGTTAAATGCCACTAGTGGACTGCAGAGTATACTGTGCCATCCTCTACAGTGGCAGCACAAACATGGCTTCAGAGCTTCCACTGTAGTTTGACTGTAGCAGTGTAATAACTACAAATCAGCCTGGTACAATAAATCTTTTCACAGGTAAAACAAACTCCCTTTTAAATATTAATAGGCGCCTCCTCTTTAGGGCTTGCAGCCCAGAAGGCAGAGTGCATTATATTTAGAAACAAGTCATGCTGAAAATAAGTTAACATGTCTAAACTGTGACTAGAACCCAAAAGCTATTTTCACTGTGACAGGTCTACCGGCCCTATGTGGAAATGTATAATGTATCCCTGGAATGGGACCAGCTAGAAAAATAATTAAAACAACTATTTTAATAGTTCTTAAAAATCTAAATCGATGGTGAAGTTAGATTTGTAATAAATATAAAGGAAAAGTAACTTTTGGAAAGTTACCTTTTCCCTACCTCATTTTTCTGGGAGTTAATTTGCATTGGCTCTCTGGCTTCTCCCAGCCAATAATTAGCCCTGTATAGATTTGAATAGATGTGAATCGTCTCCCAGGAGCCAACGATAGGCTGACCTCAGTGGGCCGCGATGGAGCCTCTGAACACTGCAGAATAGTCATGTGTGCATCCTGTTTGGTACCAGTATCAAATTCTGCTAGACAGGTCTTCTGGTTTCACATATAACATTGGGGTACAAGTTAAAGGCGAGAGAACAGGATGCCAAGACGACTCTTGTGAATCTTCTGTCTGCTTGCTGAAGAACTCTCCTTTTGCCCTACCAGCCATCTGTACCTTGGTTTATTATAGGAACGGTGGGACTCTCAAATGCATTTTAGGTTTCGTTTTGAGAGGACTCTGGGATTACCATAGTACACTCCCCCCACAACCCAGCCTTCAGAGCACAAGTTTAGTGTTTCTAAATACCTTTGCAATCTTGAACATTTTTAAAATGGGTAAGGTTGGCCCTGGGCACTTTTACCTCATTGGTCATCGCTACATCGCAGTCAGCCTCAAATTGCGCCTAGGTCCCGACCTACCAAGACCATTTACTATCATTGATGATTTGTGCTTTTTGGCGCTATTCCTACTAAATCTTCAAAATTCATATCTCTTGTTCCCCTTACTGGATTTTTGTCATGTTGAAGTCATTTTATTAAATGTTACTCTATTTTTCTAATTTGGTTTGGGATTCTTATTGTTTTGCATTTTGACTTCATTGCTATTGTGGTACTGCATACATGCGTTGCACATTGTCCTACGTAAAGCTGGTCTGCTCTGTGCCATAGTTACTAGGGGGTTGAATCCAGGCTAATTTAGTAACTTTGAGAGTTCACCCTGACAAAGGTTGGTATTATTCTTCGAGGTGAGTAGTCACCAACCCTAAATAATAATCCAATTTCTTACACATGAAGATCAGCCAAGCCTGCTATAACCTGCACGCAGGCCTCTGATCTGAATGACAGGAGCCTAGGTCCAGCAGGAACTGCAATTCCACCTGGCAGATAGACTCAAGAGGAGACCATTGCAGGAGTCACCAAGATCTGCGGTCCAGCACGATCAAGACAAGAAGTTGGACAAAGGTATTATTACTAATATTATATGAGATGTCTGAGAAACCCAGTAGAACTATCTCCACCTGGAGACTCTTGTCCAATTCATATAATTCTTAGACAGACAGTTGGACCTTCTCACTGCCAGCACCTAACCCAGTATTACTCCAAAAATATTGCCCTTTGTATCTTTACAGGGGTCCGTGTGCACACTGCAGAGCACCCACCGTCACAGTGCTTGTTCCCTCTGGAACTCAACAATTTGAACCAAAAAAGCACGGGTGCACCACACCACAACACATAATTCAATAGAAGCAATTCCAGTAGACCACGAGAGAAAGGTTCCTCAGTTAAATCTCTTTATTCCATTTTCTTATTGCTTAGAGAAAAACACAGTACAGCCGACGCGTTTCATCCAAATACAGGACTTCTTCAGGGCACTGTATAAAAAGTTCAAAGTGTCTTCATGAGTAGAGAAGGATATAGGAAGTGCACTGCTCAAAAGGAAGCATTCCCGTCCGGTAGGTTAAGACAAAAGAGCTATGGAGGCCGCCCAGGAATAAGCCACATCTAGTCCAGAAGAGTATAATACTCGACCCCCAGATAGGAGGTCCAAGAGCGACACCGTCTGCGTGCTGCGTAAAGTTAGATTCCCATCTGCAGGGAATCATGCAATATGCTTCGGAGTAATTTTCAGTTTAATATGACGCTCTTGTTTATGGGAAGAGGTATCATTCGACCTACACTCTATTCAAGTAACAAGAAAATTTCCATCAGTTAGCAGCTTTTCTCAAAAGGCACGATAGGGCAGAAGAAACAGAATCGCAATATAATAGGTTCGATCGGCGAGAGAAGCGTCCAAGACCGTCACAGCAACGGTTTGATGAAAGGCTAGTTCATGTTGACGGATTACTGCACCACACTGCAAAAGGCATTGACAGGAATTGCTGTGACAGTAATTTCTAAATCCGGAAGACTGTACCTTCGTTAGGAAGACGCAGTAATTTACTCTTTTGCCCTGGTGGTGAAGCGGGCCATCCGCTAGAATACAAATCAGATGCTTAATTCCAAACCTACACCATCTTCTACCTTGCACCTTTACCCCTCATCGAAACTAGCACTGGAGAGTCTATTATGCAAAGGGAGTCTTGGATAACTAATTGCAAGCAACAGTAGCAACGAGCAGCAAACTATAAAACGCATTAACAAACTTACTGTTTCCAAGGTACATCCATCAGTAGACATACAGCAAACCATGCACACAGACCTCCAAACAAATAAGAACCAAGTAACAAACCAACAGACAAACAAGCACCCATACGCACAGAACAGCAAGCAGCCATGCAAATATGCCTAAAGACAGCCTAGTACACTGCTAACAGAAAAAGAGACATGCAAGTACCCATGCAGTGAAGTATGCCCATACAAGCACATACATAGTGTGGCAGATACAGGGCAGACACAAGTACAGATGCATGAATTTACTCATAATTGGGCCAGGTGTGCAGTCTTTAAATCAATTTAATCTTAAGCTCTTTCTCAGCGGAAATACAATCTAATGTGGAGAACATACTGCAGGGCCAATGCCCATTCAATATTTGCAATATCTGAAATTATTACAATTATTACAGTATAAATCAACACAGTGAACGTGTGTCTAGTCTATCCTTGCATATTTATAACTATACAAGAATAGCAACTCAGACAGAATTTCTCAAGTAGCATCATGACAATTATCATTTCACTCATTCAACTGGACTAAAAAGTCTGGAATTCACAGACTGCACATATTTAAATCAATGACCACGACTAAAAACACGGTAGTTAGGATATATGGTGTGATCTAGCGACTGTAATGCTGCAGCCTCTGTGCATTAACTTTGTTAGCTTCCATTTTCTTCAACATTCATTGAAGTTTACTTTCTTGAAACGTTCACTGACTTATTGATTTCAAAGGAAATAAATGTTTCCTTTTGGCATTTTCCAAATGCATAAATGAAAAAGCAGATTTGATACACAAATTCTGTAACTCTGATACTCTAACTTCTTTCATTAACCTTTGTTTACATGTTCAACCAGTCATGTAGTAGGATGCTGTGCTTATACACAAGGTTAGGGTTCCCAGGAGGGAACCCTAGAAGGGTAGGGAGATCCTCAGTAAAGAAGATTGAACGGATATGTCCTCCTTAACATATATTCAAAAAATCCCCCCTGGAACCAGAGTGCACTGGTATGGTGTTATTTTATTAACACTTTGACTCCAGCACTACCTGTGGCATCACGTAAGTCAAAACTTATCTGCCCAAATTCTCATGTTATGTGAATGTAACACCTTCAGCCATTCCTAGCTTTTTAGACAAACATTTAACTCATAGGCCTTCTAAGCCTAACGTTGAAAAATAAATGTCCCATAATGGTATTTTCTGAAACTGCCAAAGCCAGGGCTGGCTAAGGGTGTCGCAGATGACACCGCGCCATTTGGTAGCTATGTCAAATGTCATGCAACGTTACTTCCTTTGATGTTAAAACATATGCGGTGCATAGCCCTGCCAAGAACCACACATCAGGGGTTAAACAAACGCATTTTAGTGCTGGTGTCCGTATCACTGCACTAAAATGCAATAGTCACGCATTTATGACACTGTGGCGATTATGATAGTTTTATTAAAAGAAGCCCAGGCGTGCTTTTGGGGCTAATTGTTATATTCTTAACCTGCCGTCCTCTACTCACTCGTTGCTATGGTGACCGAGACCCTTCCTCAGTCTTGCAGGATGATACAATTGTTTCCATGCTGCAAAAAGAAATCTACACATGCGTAGACAGGCGGCTAGCTGGCGCCTTATGAGAGAGTTGACTTTCAACATAAGCAACTGCAAGCGTTGAACCGAGGCTCACATGGATCCGGTGCCTTTTGTTTGTCTTCAGAGATACAGGGCAGAAAACTATAAACTATCATGTCATTTTCTTTACCAGGATGATATTACAGGGTGAATAAAAAAAATCCCTTTTTATTGTTTTTACCTCAAACGCGTTGCAATGAAAACATTGTTTTATGATCAGACAAGGCATATTTCGTTACTTTCGTGTTCGTTAAGATAGCTTAATACCCAGAGCTGCCGGCTTTGGAACTGGGGAACCAGGTTCGCGGCATGGTGTCCACTCAATATCTTGCGATTCTGGGCAAATCACTTAATCTCCCTTGGAAAGTCTAAAAATGAATCCAACCTTGTGTTCAGTAATCTGGTGCTCATGTACAGTGCGCTATTGCCCTTGGGCCAAATTTGCAGTATATAAAATGGAAAAAAGACAACATAAAATAGACAGAGGAAAGCACGATTTACTGTATCCCAAACAGTTTCTTGAGGGGTATAACCAATCTGAATACATGTTCCATGTGTTGCAAGTGGCAGGTTGGTGGTTTACAATGGAATTTCTAAATATTAAAGGATAAGGCAATCCTATCAATATACCGCTATATATTTTTGATAGCAAGCGCTCATAAAAAAAAGTTATGTTTTCTTTGTGTAATGCAGGGGTTGAGGTATATTTGTGAACGCTTCTCTTCACACCACATGCCTGCCCACTGACCCCCTGTTTGCCAGTTATGCTAATGATTCAAGTACCTGTTCCCAGGATGCGCAAGGCCCTGCCCCCAGGCCGGACACAAACTCTGCCTGGGGGGCGGGGTCCCTCATTGTTCCTCGTGGTTGCACCTGTGTTGCAGGAGTTTTGAGAAGGGGGACGTATGCAGCGGCTGCCGAATTCTGCCAAAGAACCTGCTGAACGCAAGTATCCTTAGAAGAGGGCAGTAGTCACACCTTGTGTGAAGACAGGGTCCTGTAGGAACAGCTTGAACTTAGCTGAATACATCAAGGAGTCCATTTTATCTTCAGTTATGCCGATTTTTAATGCGCCGAGCCATTTACAGATGTGCACTATGCCCTGTCACCTACAGCCTTTGATGAATCGTGTCCTACCAATGGTCTATGGACACTAAAGCAAGGGCAATGCCTCCACACACTTGTCTGGCAGTGATGGACAGCCATAATTAGTATGAAGAGGGCCTCTCATACCTGATTCCTTTGGGTGGAGAAATGTGGCTCAATGGTTAGAGCGGCAGACCCTGATGCTGAGGTCTAGCCTGGGACCAGGGTTCAATTCCCGCCTCGGCGGGTCTTGGACTCAACTTCCTTGGACCTGATAATTCTCGCCTCGGTGCCTACTCTAATCATGGGTCCCACTCTGCAACTCTGGGCAATAGCTTGCTTAATCTCCACAACGGCCCCAACAACGCTAGGATGCCTGGCTTCACCATGGGGGTGCCCAGGAGTGGGCACTTCACAGGGAAAGGCCAGGAAGGGTTCCTCAGCGGTTTTCGTACAAGCGCCGAGATGCCTCATGGGTGATTTGTGCGCTATACAAGTACCACTACATTTACATTCCTCAACACCTGTTGTTCCATCGATGGCTAGCCCCGTTGGCGAAAGCTGTCCCGTGCTTCCCACAGCACAATATACATGGTTGCCTATTTCTTTCTCTTCACATGTAGCTCAGTATAGGTTGCTTAAAGGTTGTCCCGGTGACATGCATTTCAGCATTGCACCCATTTCTGTACTTCCCAGCTTTACACTCTTTGTGGCATTTTTGTTTTCATACAGCGCTTTGAATTTTAATGTTAGAAGCCAGGGACTAAGTACTGTTGGTTTTAAATACCAGCGTACCAGTGTTTTGTTTATCGCAAATGGTGTGCGCCATTTTACTCCTCCATGCAGCTGCAATGACTTAGCAGTACTCTGCAGTACTATGATGTACCGCAGAGACCATAAGGCAATAAATAAGCCTTAGCTTCGACTGCTTGGGCAGCCAACGCAGTCTAAGCCTCACAACAAAACAGAAACAAGGAAGAAATCATTGTATAACTATTTTATAATGTTATTGTTAGACCACACACCTTAAATGAAGGATGATAAATCATGCAGGTTAAAATCAATGGGGACTGCACTCTCATATTATGAAACTTCAATTGTTTAATGCAGCCACTGCAGATGTTTTGTGTGTAACCGGTGAGAACCAGAATTGAGTTCTTTCTTGTTGGAATAAAGACTTCTGTTATTGGCTGCTGCAAAATTTGCAGGGATTAAGTGTTCATTATAAAACAATTGCTCTCAAACTGTATATTTTTAGTAATAAACAAAAGCAGGCTGTACCCAATGCAAAACTTTTTTTCTAAGTAACCATTAAAAGGACCCCCTTCAGAATTCAGCTTGTAACACTCTTATCTCTTAGAAACAGGCTGTAGATTAGTGACCTTACATTTCAGGCATTTTTTCACCAGTTTCAAGCAGCCTTGTCAAGTGACACACATCTGGGGTTAGACTAACGCATTTTAGTGCTGGTGACCAAATCACTGCACTAAAACGTGTTAGTCACGCATTTAAAAAGATACTGGTCTGATTTCTGCAGTAGGTGCATTACCTGTACTAGGCCGCTCTTCCACTTAGTTACAGTGAAACCCAAAAGCATGTTTTTCTTCAATGTATAGTGCAGATGTACAAAAGAGCTGGAGATCCAGGCCCATGTCTCAGAGAGTTGATTTGGTTGCCATGGTGATCGACAGTCTGAGCCCAGCAAGTTTTTTTACTTAGCCTAAACTTTTTAATTAGCTACCTCCAAGCCCAGCCCTGAATTGCACCACACAAAACAAAAATAATGTTTTCTGCAAAAAGTCCACCATTCTGGCATCTGCCTTCTGACCTCTTACATTCCCTGGCGCAGATACAGTTAAATGACAGAGTGGTGTCACGCACCAGTCAAAGGCTCTACTAGAGTGCAGCAGGCTCAGCAAGGCATGGCACAAGATGTTTCCATCTCAGGGTGTCAGGGGCACTCGCGGCGCTATGCAAGTGGCAGCGGAATCGCCTGCACAAGCTATCTCCGCTGCAGGCAGCAGAGGTGGGTACCCGAGCTGGTGGTTTAATTTTAGCACCAGTAGCCAACCACCCCATATATGAAGCACTGCAGAAACAGTGTCAGCCACCAGGAGAGAGTCACATACGCGGCCTTCCAACCTCAGAGACAGCGCTCCATGGCTGTACAAAGGAAGTAAGGCACTGTAGACTATGCAGCGTATTTAACGACCCTTCCTCAGTTGGCTTGTCATTTTTCTGGCCATTTCCACCCTTTACTTCCTCCACCTTTGTGGCCAGTGATGAGTTCCATGAGGAAAGCACGCCCAGAGAAAGAATTAGTATTCATTACAAAGTACAATGATGGAAGGTGTGGATGACTGGCAGCAGTTTACCTGTCAGAATCCTCAGGCTGAGTTCTACAGAGATCAGTTGGCAGAGCTGCCAGCTCTAGCAATCAGGTGCACACATGAAGAATTACAGCAGCAGTTTTTAAAGCTAAACATGGCTAGCCTGTAGAGAGAGCATCCCTGAAAAGGGGGTACCACTGATGATCCCACAGATACCATGCCATTGTAATAGAAAACAAGCATTTGCAATGCAATAGGTCTCACATTTGCCAGAGTTAGAGCTATTGGTGTTGTAAATGACAATGTCTTTCACCTAGGTGTTTTGATTTGGAGTGGAGGCATAAAAATTGAGTACAAGAAGTTGACAGACCACTTATGAATCTCTTCTGGCATTGATTGCTTTCCAGTCACATGGAAATTATAAAATCTCACCCGATAGTACCCGCACTAGGGACAGCTACAAGATACCCTTGTGAACCGGCATTGCATTTATGGCCCGCGGAGGCGGGTGGCTATCCCATGGTATAGTGAGCGCTGCGCCAGGATCCCCCCGAGCCATCTGTTTCCATTTTACACCTCCAGAACCACTGCATAAGCCAATGGTGTGAGAAAATGGAGAAATACAAGGAGATAGCGCTGCATATGTGTTTGAGTTCTGCACTTTCAAGGATGGCTTAAAACAAAGGGATGACGGACCAGCAAGCACATGTGTACACTTTGCTTCAAACCTGTACAGTTGTGGGGACCACAGCTGTATGGTTGTACATTGAATATACACACGGAAGGCCGCCGGTGATGGAATTAGAATGAGGAATTACCATTGAGACCAGAGTAGGAACAGCAGCACTGTGTAGAGGACAAGGAATGAGGAATTACCACTGATACTAGAGACGGAACTAGCAGCACTGCCTAGAGGACTAAGAACGAGGAATTACCACTGTGACTAGACACAGCTGCAGCACTGCCTAGAGGACTAAGAACGAGGAATTACCACTGTGACTAGACACAGCTGCAGCACTGCCTAGAGGACTTAGAATGATGAATTATAGATGGGACCAGAGAAGCAGCTAGCAGGACTGCGTAGAGGACTTAGAATGAGGAATTACCCCTGGGAACAGAGAAGCAGCTAGTAGCACTGCATAGAGAACTTAGAATGAGGAGTTACCAACAAGACCAGAGAAGTAGCTAGCAGCATTGCGTAGAGGACTAAGAATGAGGAATTACCACTGGGACCAGAGAAGTAGCTGCAGCACTGTCCAGAGGAATTAGAATGAGGAATTACCAAGGGGACCAGAGTAGCAGCTAGCATCACTGTCTGAAAGACTTAGAATTAGGAATTACTGGTGGGACTAGAGTAGCAGAACTGTCTGCAAGACTTAGAACGAGGAATTACCAACGGGTCCAGGGTAGCAGCTAGCAGCACTGTCTGGAGGACTCAGAGTGAGGAATTACCACTGGGACCAGAGAAGCAGTTCGCAGCACTGCCTATAGAACTTAGAATGATAATGAGGAATTACCAATGGTACCAGAGAATCAGCTAGCAGCATTGTCTAGACTAGAGGACTAAGAATGACGGTTTGTTGCAGTTCTATTAATTTGTGCTCAATCACAATGCAGAATGTTTGTTATCGTACTGTGAATTTGTACACAATCAGCTCTTAAAGTTCCCTGAAACAATGTCCACCGTAGTGTAGCACTATACAAAAAAAGGTCACTGTGCACAGACACTAATTTGAACACATCCAACTGTTTTTATGGAACTGGGTAGATAGATCACTTGTACGTTAAAAGGTCAACATCGAACTGTATAAAAGCGATTTAAAAATGCAAATCACTGAAATCACATAGGTATACTTAAAACCAACAGACTGAACATCTCACAAAGTAGGCTGCGCTTTGTGAAGGGACAGTTTGTCGAGCTGCAGTCTGCTTCTGTGGGACTGGACAGCTGACTTTGCCCACAATCAGAATAGTTCCTTTTTCCCTTAAACAGGGTCGCTCTTTAATGTCCAGACACATGCCAAGAGCACAGCTGTGGAAGCAGATGCTAGTGCCCCTTGGATTTGTTGTTGTTGCCATCCTGGGGCTTAGGAGGCTCCCCAACTGTTGCAGGTCCCATTGTGCAGACCCCCAAAATTAACATGCCTATGTGTGCTGGTAACGAACAAAGGTCACGGTCCATTGTAGGCCACAGTGCCTGCTGGACACCCAACATGGTTGTTTTGTTTAGGCGCTAGGAGACCGTTTAATTTATGGACTGGCCAAAATTTAATCAATACAAGTTTCAGATAGGGGTGGGGTTGGATAAGGACAGTAAGTGGACTGGCTTCTTAAATTGAATCCTTCAACTCAAGCAGGCCCACTCAGACAGGAAGTTTCCCATTACCAGGCCCTAAATGAGCTGAAATGTTTCTAATAACAAGTGGACGTTACTGCGCCGACAGGTTACAAATAGGGACTGAAAGCACAGTAGCAATATTGAAGGTTTATAAAGCGACTGCAGCGGTGGTCTGCATGAGTTTTCCATCCAACCCACTATGCCCACCGGAACCCTTTTAGAAAGGTAATTCCAAGAACATGGAAAAGTAAGAAGGGAAAGGGGGATAAATCCTCTCGTAGTGAACTTGATGGATAGTCAGGCTGCCATCAACAGTGCTGTAGCCTTTGTGTGTAGAGAGTGATGTGAGCATATCCTGCCATTTAGACTGTAGAGGGTCCTTAAAGATTCTACACCTCCAATCCCTTTGAATTATCGGCAGTCTCCAGTCTGTAAATCATCACTGCAATTTTAGATTGTGAGCATGCGGGCAAGGCAGATTATTGGCAAAGCAATCCAGGCTGATACAACACGACCTGGCAAACAGAAGGGAATTGTGTTTACTTCTGACACTGTAGAGAGACAATAAATTAATTCTTACCAGTTAACATTTCTCTTAAATAGCAGTCGGACTCTTAGCTCTAGTAGCTGTGAACCAGTCACAGTACCTTGTACTAAGGTATGAATAAGTGAGCTATTATTTCTAGCTTCTAATCGGGCAATCCCTTACCATAAGCCCTGGGTCAAATCCCTGAGTATTGTGCAAGTCTGTTGGTATGATGTTAACAGGTAATTTAGAACCCTTCTTTGATGCCAACTACAGGAAAACAAAAGGGAAGTCTATGTCTCCTAAGGGGCCGCCATCTTAGAATGCATAGGGCTGAGCCGTATCCCTTTAAGATTTATATAGTTAAAAACGTTCATAAAGTTAATCAAATTTAAATCAGAATAAAAGTATTTTATGCAATTAACCCTGCATCCTATATATGATTATTGCCATTCCTTCTTGATTAACCCTGCATCCTATATATGCTTGTTACCAATTCCATGTTATCATTGTAACGTTGTTTAAGGTGTAATAGTAATTACGTCGAGAGAAGTGAAATCTGGGGGCTGGTCATAGGAAGGCAATAATGAGCTAAGAAGTGGCAAATTAGCTGGCCCTAGGTGTATATTAGAGGGAAGTTTTGTCTATCTTCCCAATAAATAAGGTGTGTAAGGGTGAAGTGGAGTAGAACTGCTCCCTGTGGAGAGGTGTACATTATATTAAGTCCCATGCATCGCTTAAAGTATCGTAATGTTCTGAAACACAGGAGAACAAGCCAAATCTCCCTTAAAAGGAAGCCCAAAACCAAACCAACATCCAACCAAATAAAAAAGCCAAGTGACGTTGGTTATTGAAAAGTGCAAAAAGGATCAAATACAAGCAACAGAGAGGGAGGCACTCATGGCAGGCAGCATTAACATAACTGTGGCATTAAGAGGAGGAGGGAGGGGGGGATGCTATATTTACATGTAAGCATCTAAGGCACTGAAGCAGTACACAGACAAACAGTATCAGAGCAGGAAACCAAGAAATAAATAGCCCCCCCAAGGACAGATAACAAACCATAGTGGAATGAGACAGTACTTAGTCCCTGCTGCCTCGGAGGGACGGAAGAGAAAAAGGAGGGACAAAGAGGCAGGACTGACCACTAGCAAGCAAGGATTTTTAAAGGACACTCAAACAAACTATTGGAAAGCAGGGGGATGGCTTTAAGCCCTCAAGAGAAGTTACAACAGCTCTCTGTAGTAAATACTATCTTCACTGTTCCTCTCTGGCTAGACAATACTATTATACTTATGACATCATAGAATGCCAAGGAGTCTCTCTAGCTGACTGTACCTTTCTATTCCCTGTTGTGGCAGTTGGTCACCTGAGGCTGAGCTACCAACAGCGAGCTCCTGGTGGGGTTTTCTATCTATCTACTTACAATCTTAACCTGTCTGTCTAACCTGGAAGGAACCTGCAATAAAGGATCTTACTATCAAGTGGACTCTGCATCATTCATTTACCACAGTTTGGCGACGATTTTAACAGGATGAACTACGCGTGGATTAAGGAGAAAGGACGACTAAGCAACTAAAAGACAAGGTACTAAAGACTTTTTGGACTTTCAAACGTCAAATGGTAACCTAAAGTGAACGCCCCAGCTAACCCCACCAGTGTCCTGCACCATCTGGACAGCCTACAATCTGGGCGTAGGTTACTTGATGAGCCTGCTGTCACCCTGCTGCTGTCTGGATAAAGTCTTTCCAGCAACGCTCTTCCCTGAGGCCTGTGGTATTTATCTTTTGATTTGGCCTTCATTCTGACTGGGAAGAGTCTTGGTTTCACAGTTGGTTCTATCTACTTCATGGGAACAGTAACTGCGTGTTTCCCTGCAGTATCTGTACTGAGTTTTTGGTGTTATTGTGCTCCAGAGCGTTTTTTTTATAAGCAACAATGTGGCTCACGGATTTGAACTGTACACACGAGCGTCATTCTTGGTGAGCCGACGTGCGTGTTTGAGGAGACTGGACAGAGGGAGAGTTTTGCCGGTCAGTGAGAGGCACTACTAATTGTCAGTTCAACCTCTGCTTCTCTAAAGAATCAGTTGAGCCGATGTGCGTGGTTGAGGAGGCTGGTCAGAGACAGAGTTTTGCCGGTCAGTGGGAGACACTACTAATTGGCAGTTCAACCGCTGCGAGCCCCGCATGCGCTCTCCGTGCACAGAGTCTTACCTGGCTCGTGCTGTCTGCATCGTCGACCGTTGGTCACAAGCGATCTTCCCTTCTTCGTGCCTGCTGTCCATCTGATGACGTCCATGGAATCCTTCTGGAGTTAGTGAAGTGAGATTCTCCTATGACGCCTGTGTTGTCTTTGGAGACACGCTCCTTACGTCGCTACGACTGACGTGGCGGCCATTTTGGGTTTGTTGGGTTGCCACGGCAACAGCGTGCTGTGAGTCACTCTGCGCTGCGTGAGGCAGCGTACCGTCATCAGCGTTTGACATTAGCGTTTAATTTTGAAGGTTGGCTGTGGTAAACGCGCTTTGCCCAAACTGCTGTGTTTTTGCAAGTTCAGTGTTGGAGTTTCCTTCGAGCGTACTTGGAACAAAACTTTATTTTCGCCGAGGTGCGATGCCAAGGTGTCCGGTCTTCCTGGTCTTTCTTGCTCCTTTTCACCATGCTCCTGTCGAAGTTCGAGTTTTGTTGCCTATGTGAGCAGTGGCAAGGACTTTGCCTCTCGAGGTGCTATGGCTGCGCGGACAGCGTTACCAACACTACATCGACCTGCAAGTCTTCTACTGGGACACAGCAAGTTGACTTTTCGCATGTCCTGTTTGCCTTATGGTCTGAATGCTTGGATCCCGGGTGAGAGGTCGCTCACCGGAGCTGGCATTGTTTACTAATTTGTTTTAAAGTGTTTAGTTTGCATATTATTTTCAACATGATCTTTTGTGTGATTAGTAGTCTCTTCAGTGTTAGCCCTATCGTTTACATATGGGATCAGATTGACAGTATTTAACTCTACCGAAACCATTTTTCTAGGGTTATGATGTACCCCCAATCCTATGTAGGGCTTAGTGTCGTTTCGTTTATCAGTGTGGGTGTGATGTCATAGTGGGTAGTCCAAGCCCATACCAGTACACAAGGTGTGTGTTAGTCCATGCCCATGGTTGTACACTTACCTGAGCATGTTGGTGTTTGTGGGTGGCCCATGCCCATCTCTTGTCCCAGGGTCATAGTCCATACTATGCGCTGTACCCTCGTCTGGGGACGTTAGTGTCTGTGGTAGTCCATGCCCATGGTTGGTTGATTGGGGATGTTGATGGGTAGTCCATGCCCGTAGTATGTTCCATAAGTAGTTATGGGTAGTCCATGCCCTTTTCCCAGAGATATTTTGTTTACTCTGCGCTGTACCCTTTTCAGGGGAGGTTAAATGTTTTTTTGGCTAGTCCCATGTTCCATAAGTAGTTATGGGTAGTCCATGCCTTTTTTCCAGAGATATTTTGTTTACTCTGCGGTGTACCCTTTTCAGGGGAGGTTAAATGTTTTTTTGGCTAGTCTCATGTTCCATAAGTAGTTATGGGTAGTCCATGCCCTTTTCCCAGAGATATTTTGTTTACTCTGCGGTGTACCCTTTTCAGGGGAGGTCAAATGTTTTTTTTGGATAGTCCCATGTTCCATAAGTAATTATGGGTAGTCCATGCCCTTTTCCCAGAGATATTTTGTCTACTCTGTGGTGTACCCTATTTAGGGGAAGCTAAAAAATTTTGGGTAGTCAACGCCCATGCTGTTCTGCAACGTACCCTTTCCAAGAGAGATTCATATTGATAGAAAATGTTTGTACACGGTGTCTTGTCTGAGTCTACCTGCTTGTAGCTACTGGCCAGGGCTTCATTTAGGTGAGATTTTCAGTTGTATTTTTATCATACATTTAGTGTCGACATATCTTCTACAAGGGTAATGTTCAAAATAATCTTCGTTTTATTTCAAAACCTTACTCTTTGTTAAGGGAAGAGGATGTGGCTGTGGCATGTTATAATATAATGCTGATTCTTTGTTCTCTTCTCTCCAAATAATACCTTATGCTAAAGTCATCTTTTGTTGTACACTACTAATAATTTTGGTACTTCTAGTTTGTGTACTTCCTTACTGTTTGGGACATATTAGGTATTATTGTTGATTATTCCTTTGTTCTGCTATTACTCCATAAAGAGAGAGGATGTGTAGTAAATACCTTCTTCACTGTTCCTCTCTGGCTAGACAATACTATTATACTTATGACATCATAGAATGCCAGAGTGTCTCTCTAGCTGACTGTACCTTTCTATTACCTATTGTGGCAGTTGGTCATCTGAGGCTGAGCTACCAACAGCGAGCTCCTGGTGGGGTTTCTCCTGTTTTCCTTATAACTTAACCTGTCTGTCTAACCTGGAAGGAACCTGCAATAAAGGATCTTACTATCAAGTGGACTCTGCATCATTCATTTATTACACTCTCGAATGCTCGACCTAAAAAGGGAAGTGTTGTTAATGACCTTCTGTTTCAGAGCTTTTGGATACGTTTCAATGGATTTTCTAGAGCTTCTCAAAGCACGAAAGAGTGGTAATTTATTTTTTGTCTCCTTAGTCAAATTTTAATGCTTGATTTTCCTCATGTGAGCATGTCACTCAAGTGTCACACATTTGCCAATCGAGTGTCACTCATAGGCCCAATAAAACCATGGAATTGTCACTCATAAATTGCCTGAAAACTTGGCAACTATGTTAAAGATATTTTTTAGAGATTCTCAGTAATCAAAAGGGTATAACCTCTGTTATTTATCTCTGTCAACACATTTAGTTTTTAATGTCACGCATAAGTCCCCTGAAACCATAAAATGTTACACATAAGCATTCTGAAAACTTGGCAGTTATGGACCATAAGGCACTCAAATCTAGATCATAAACTCCCTGACGTCATCCCCCCCCCCACCCCCTCTACCCGTTTGCGTGAGCTAATTAGGAGAGGGGGGGCACTAGCCGCGAGGACGGTTGATGGGCGTGGCTCCCCAGTGAACCCAGGCGAAAATTGGCCCCTCTCACCGATATGGGTTCCCCCGGGGTACAATACTTACATCGTGAGCCCCAGGGGTACACTACATACCATGTGCCATGAGGATAGACGCCGCGGGTACTGTGCTAATACTCCTCCGTCACAAGCGCCCCCGGGAGACTTCTGAGCGATGCCTTCTGAGCGCGGTAGCTTCGACGCACAGTGCGCGTTCTCGTGGACAGCGTGCTAGTGTCCGCGTAACGTGACCGCCATCTTGGTACACTATTACAATCTGGGGCACGCTCCTAAAAATATCTTCAGTTAGCCGCAGAACTTATGTTAGCTACGTTAATAATACGTGACTCGAGATATCGTTTACAATAAATATAGGAACTACATGTTTTATTTTTTACCTGAATTTATAGGCAGGGCAAAACCAAACACGAAACATTGCTAGTAATTTAAATTCCCTATTAATTTACATACTTTTGTTTTCGCTCACGGTACTGTGACGGATCGTGGCTGCAGACAGAATTTTCTGATATGGCAACAAGATTCACGGAGTTAAAAAAAGACTAGTGTGGTCGGGTGGGGTCAGTGTACCCCTACGTTACGAGCGCGTGCACTGTAAGGAAGTGACCAACCACTGCACAGGCGCAGACGTGTACCCGGAAATCGTGGTTGCGCATGCGCAGTACGGACATAGGGTGTGTTGGGACTGGGAGTGCTGTTGACATAGAAGCTGGAGTGAAGTGAGTGGGCCCTGGGGAGCTTCGAGCTGGAGTGGAGCGGAGGGCCCGGGGTGAGTACTGCCGAGGTGAGGGGGGTGTTGGATGACTGAGGGCAGTGGCACTGACTGTGCCTTCATTCAGCATGTTGGACAGATCAGCCTAGGCATGGGAGTAAATATAATCTGACCCTGTCCACGTCACAGGCTCCCTAGTTTGAGAGGGTGAGGGCAGGGGCACAACCCCCGAGTGGCACGGCAGCCCCTGCCCTCACCCTCTCAAACTAGGGAGCCTGTGACGTGGACAGGGTCAGATTATGTTTACTCCCATGCCTAGGCTGATCTGCTGAGAAAAGGTGTAAATGAGCTGGAGCAATAACATGAGTCCCTCCTCCGCATCGGTTGTCTGCAGTTGTGGTGTGGTGGTCACTCACTCCTGAACCGAGGTGCTCCAGCCCTGGTATCCACATCGGTAGCAACCGACCGTACTTCTCAAGTGAGACCTGCAAAACTGATCTTTAAACTCGCCCCCTCCAAAGGCACTTACTTCCTGGAATAATTCAACCCATTGCTTGGCCCTTACGGTCATCTAGCACTCATGTGATGTCAACTTTGTAATTTACTCCTGCTTTAACCTAACACTGACACCTTTTTATTTTTTTACAATATAATTATGCAAATAGTTGGAGTTGGAACTGCATAGATGTAATGTGTTAGTGTGCTCAGTCTTTCTTGTGTGCCAATTTAACTGTATATACGTAACTTGTTAGCATGCTTAGTGTATCTTGTGTACCTTTTGTTTATTTTATTTATTTTGATTTATTTACTTGAGTTTTATATAGGGCTGGCTAGACCCGAAGGTATCGGAGCGCTGTACATGAGGAAAGTTCCATAGGTTACAAGTTACACATTGTTACAGAAGATACATCAGTTGGTTTGTGGCGTGTAGAAGGGTAAGGGGGTAATGTAAAAAGGTAACGGGGAGGGAGATAAAGTGGAGAGACGAAGGAAAGTCTGCCCAATGTCCGGCTGGGTAGGTGACAGCTGAAGGGAAAGTCCACAGCTCATCTCCTCGATAGCTATCAAAGTAGCTCCACCAGGCATCGGCCAAAAAGTTAAGTCTCTACGGTCGCTGGCAAGATTCACAGGTTCCATGTCCTGGTGGGTGAGCGGATGGGGGTGTTGGAAATGAGCGAGGTCTGGTCGGTGTCCACTACGGCAGCTGTTGTATTCATACCATCTGTGCGGCGTGGCAGGCGCCCATCGCTACTCTTCTCACCTGCTGACCTGATATTGAGTGCTCTCCCTTGGGGTACGGCCTCATCGATTTGCTGGGCTACAGTCTGAAATGCACCAGGCGCCTTTTTAGGGTCAGTCAGGCATGGCGTTTCTTACAGCCTTTCTTGCAGTGAAAGCCGGTTTCCACAGGGGCAGAGCCCCTAGCCCCAGGCAGAGGGAAGCGTCAAAGTTACGGACCGTATATGATCATTGTTTTCACCATCATTCCCAGTAAGTTGCTGAGACTCTAAACTGAAAACTGAAAATCTGGGCATCCACTGGGACTAATTCTTGCTTCTCAGATGCCATCTTAGAGTCAGGCAAATGCAATCACCAGATTTGTTACTGCTTCACAACCCTTGTGTGCACATAAAAGGGTAGAGATTTAGCTTGTCTTCCTCATACCCCAGTTGTATAGGAAGGACCCCTATTCAACTGTTCCATGCCCCCCTTACTGGTAAGCCTCGTCGTATGTTGTCCATCTTAGGGTCAGGCCTCTCATCCCGTCCGCACTCGCCCTCTCCGTACCTCCGTACAGATCATGAAGGGAAAAGGCTGATTAGTGCTGGTACAGGAGGAAGCCTCCTCGTCAGTTTTCAAGGCGTGGATGCCACAGAAATGTAGGGCCGATTGAGGGGTGCACAGCTCCAGTGTCCGCCGATCCCTCCGCTTAGCAACTCGGGCCCATACACGAGTCCTGGGTGTAGTGAAAGAATTGCTTGGCCAGCACCATCTTAGGGTCAGGCATTAGTCAATGGGTGTCTTACCGGTAGTCTGGCCAGCCCCAGGCTGGACACTCTGTCAGCGAGTGTCCACGCCTCAATACGTAGCATGCTGGGCCCCCGCACTTGTCGCCTCTTCCCCCTTCTCCTCACCGGGTGCGTCTTCTGAACGCCAGCTTCTCGCTCGTGCTGTCTGGAGGGGGTGGGACTCTCTCTCGAGTCAGCGGGCGCGGATTGCGGTCACATAACATCACCTCCGCTCCCCTCGGAACAGGGCGCGGAAGCCTCATGGAGCAAGAGCCTCGGGCTCTCTTCGTTTACTCCTACAGCCCGACTGTGAGCCCCACCTCTATCCTCCGATCTGCTTCTCTGTGGCGGCCGCCATCTTGCTGCCTTCCCCGGGCTGCCAGGAATCTTTGCTATAAGACATCGCCGGCAGGCTCTTCATCTGGGCTCGAATTCACGGTAGTCCAAGCGCTGTACATACTTGTCCGTTTCCACATACCTTATGTAACCTACCTGGTTCTTTTGTAAAGGGCTCTGACACCTTTGGGTAAAGTTTGCGCTATATAGAACTGCATTAAATAAAAAAGAGTGGGGCATCACCGCCAGAAGCCCTGGATAGAGGAGGGACAGGCAGAGACCTTTAGCATTAGAGAGTTCTTGACTGTACTTCTCAAGCGAGGCATCATTGACAGAAAACCTGGATAGATGAGGGGCATATGGCCTTACCACCAGGGGGTGCCTGACTGTGCTCCTCAAGTGAGGCATCACAGGCAGAAACCCAGGATAGATGTGGGGCAAAGGGCATTAGAACTGAGGTAGCCCTCCCTACTGCAACTGGGAAGAGTCCCCCGGGCTCCAAGAAAAAGTCCTTATATAAAGGTTTCCCAATAGTTTTCAAAGAATAAATGCCAACTGTTCAATTTGAAAGTTTATTCATGTATTTTTCCATCTTGTTGTATTCACAAGGGTATAATCCATTTATATTTGATCATTCCTTCAAATTCAAGTTATGCACTCTAGTAATCCCAATGCATTTCGGCATATTCATAATGCCTTCATCTGGGGATATATGTTCGTAGCGTGCAAACGCGACTCGGTGAATAGAAGGTGTGGTTGTTCCCATGAATACAACAAGATGGAAAAATACATGAATAAACTTTCAAATTGAACAGTTGGCATTTATTCTTTGAAAACTATTGGGAAACCTTTATATAAGGACTTTTTCTTGGAGCCCGGGGGACTCTTCCCAGTTGCAGTAGGGAGGGCTACCTCAGTTCACATTTATCTTGGGGAATATTGAGCATAATTGTGGCAAGCTTAGGAAAAACAGTAAATGAACTACTTTTATCACATTGGATTAATGTGCATACTGTTTACATTTGTCAACGACGTTTCGATCCTTTCAAAACAATAGTAGGATCATCATCAGGACAGATAAAGTTACAAGCCTGAGTTGTAAAAGTTCCTTGGATTTACGTGCGGGAACAAATTATGTGCACAGTGGCTCGAACCGAGCTGAAGGAGCCGCACAATGGATGGGTCTTGACATTAACTGGCAAGGATCTGCTGGTGTTTTGGGATAAGTAAATTATTGGTTCACAGCAAGGTTGCGATGCACGTTGTACTGTGGAAACCATCGTACGCATAATTTGTTCCCGCACGTAAATCCAAGGCACTTTTACAAAGGATCGAAACGTCGTCGACTAATGTAAACAGTATGCACATTAATCCAATGTGATAAAAGTAGTGCATTTACTGTTTTTTTCTAAGCCTGCCTCAATTCTGCTCAATATTCCACAAGCTACCTTTTGTCTTGCCTCAAATGTTTTTGTCTTAAATGTAAAACTTTATACATAAATAAATACATGTCATGTGTTTATGTAGGATGCAGGACTGTGTCCCACTATATTGATGTGCTGTTATTTGTGTTTTTAATGTTATTGATTTATTAAATTGAATGTCCGGGTGGACACTCGCAATATAGCACTGATTCTAGCCTATATTTATCATATTCACTATTGTTCTGTTTAAGGACCACTGTTCTAATATAAAACTGTCACCCAAGGTCCTTATCTACCTTTTGGGTTCCCTTGGTTTTTTTTTTTAATCTGGATAGGTGATGGGCAAAGGGCATTAGAACCATGGGTTTCCCGACTTTACTCCTCAAGTGAGGCATCCGTGGCAGAAGCCCTGAATAGGTGATGGGCAAAGAGCATTAGAACCAGGGGGTTCCCAACTGTAATCCTCAATTGAGGCATCACTGGCAGAAGCCCTGGATAGATGAGGGGCAAAGACTACTCGCACCAAAGGGTTCCCTCATTGGAAGTGCCAGGTGCCGCTGCCCTCAGTACATTTGGAGACCGAGTGGAGTAGCTTTGGGCTTAGATGCACAATGCGCTAGCAAAGTACTTTCATTGTTGAGTTGTGTGGTATGTGTACTGCAATACTTTTCCTCTTTTATTTTTTGTGCTTATATGTTCTTGCACTCATTGAAAGATGTAGCTAGACACTTTTCTCCGACTGTGCGTGTAGTTATCAATCAGTTTACGTGTTATCACAGAGTGCAAAACAAAGATGAGGGCATTGATGACTATCTAGTTACCCTTTAAAAAAAATTTGCAGTGATGCAATTTTGTTGTATTAAAAGATGAATTCCTAAGAGACCCAGTAATTATGCACATAAATAACCCTAATATACAAGGTAGGTTTATGATTAAATGCGGATTCATCAAAATTAGGATAAATATTTGCAATTGTTAAAAAAGCTGAACTGACAAGTAGGTCTGCTACAGTGGTGATAAAAGAAGAGGAACATAAGGATGTTGTGGGAAGAGTAAAAGAGAAGACAAGTTACACAAACAAAATAAACTTTATTTGAAACCTAATGGGATCTAGAGTATAGACAATTTCCAAGGGAATAAAGGAACATGCTATAAATGCTGTAGTATTGACCAAATGGCGAGTAGCAGGAAATGACCTTCTTTTAGTCAAAAATGCTCAGGATGTAGTGTTAAAAGTCATTTTACAGAGATTGGCGTTAAAGGTGGGATAGTAGACCTTAATTTGGGGTTCATTTACACTGGTTTCCTCCTTTCTGCTTTAAGGATCGCTTTTGCGTTACCAGAAAAACAAGAGCTCTTTGGCTCCAACCTCTTAACATGTCCAAGTCCAAAGGAAGGACTTTAATGTAAGCGTCCTCGGCCGTATCTATTATGCGCGCTAATGGATCAACCACATCCAGGAGTCTATCTCTCTAGTCCTTTTTAGGGGTCTCTGCCCATCTTAAAAAGAAAAGGGATCATCTCAGAATCAAAATTAGGCATGAGACAGACCTTATCATCGATAACTGGCCTTGAACATTCAGATTTCAATACATTTCTCACATCTTTCTCAAGAGTTTTTTTTTTCAAAAATGTTCTAATGAAATTGCCCACATGCTCCAAGGCCATCACTCTGCACTTCTAGGGTGCTTAATAATACGGGGTGAGAAAATGTCCTCCTCTAAGGCTCTCAGGGTGCTGGGGGCCGTGGGGAGATTAAGTGAGCTGTTGCCCAGAGTCACATGGTGCTAAGCTGAGCTGGCGCCGGTGCGGGGATCGAACCGTGAGCCCTGCACTCCGGAGTCAGCTGCAATGGCCTCTGCGCCACACCTCTCCCTTCTAATATCTCTCATCTTCCTTTTACCTTTTTTTCCCCTATATTATCATATTCTCCATCTGATAAGGTCAAGTACTCATTATCTGAACCATTTTTGTTTTTCCATGTCTTTATCAAAAGTCTCCTCCTGTACACAGCTTCTTATCTCTTGCTGAATTATCCTTCTAATTATCGCCTTGTTAATCTTTTCCCTCAGGGATCTCAAGTACAACCTTTCCTTTCTCATCCATATTAGTATTTACCCTATTCATAAATGTGCCCAAAAGTAGTCCTTAATCTCTTTTCTTCCAATATTATAGCTCTTCACCTGACAATGTCCCCCCTACTGTCTTTTCACCGTCACAGCCGATATAGTAACTGTCACTTGTCAAAGCGCGCAGTAATGGCATCAAAAAAACGGCAGCGTAGACTGTATGCTTAATGCAGGGATACACCCAATCCTAAATGGCTTCCCGTTCTCTTGTGATTTCCGCAACACGCTGGTCCACTCTTCTTTCCTCTAATCAATCTCTGCCTCGCATGTCAGACCAACTGACAGATGAGTGGTCGGCTGCAGTAGTGACCATGCGTCTACGCACAAGTGGTCGCTCCTTCATGCCATACCAGCCTTGTCCTGCCATGCCAACGGCCCACTCCTGAAGCAGGAATTGCCTCGCATGTGGCTACTCGCACATATAATGCCCAAAGGCTTGCTTACCGCTCTGAGGTAAGAGCACTTTTTAAACGGCACTCGCTGTGGCTGGTAGCGGCTCCCCCAAATATGTGCCTGACAAGAGTCAAGCGCTGGTAAACCACCTACACACCAGCCTAAATGCAATAAATATTAAAACCATAGATCCTAAGCGCCGGAGCATACATAGCGCATACATTTACATTGTGCTTCGCACTGAGCCTGAACTAACATCCAAACTAAACTCATAAGTTTTACCATTTTCAGACTCTACTTCCTTAAAATCCCTACATACATACTTGTTTCCATAAATCGGAAATCATTTACCCCATAATAATACACCATATACACTCATAGATCTAATTTATAAAGAAAATGAATGTGCTGGTTATCCGAAGAGGAACCGCATTTAAAAGAGGAAGAAGATTCCGAGAAGCAACTTTATTTGTAGAGGAAGGTTCTAGCTCTGGATTGTTAATGATGTGATATGTCTTTGAGGTGCTGTATGGAGTAGCGTTAACGGATAAATGCATAATGATTGACTCTGGTCTTGTAATGAAATTGTAAAAGAAAGGAAATGTGAGGATTTTATATGTGAATGAAGTTATTCATTATATTGCAAGTGTTACATATAGATATTGATGGGTTTGTGTTAATAAGAAACTCATAGTTACATAATGCTTAACACTGTCCTCTGATAAAGCCTTACTGCTCGACCACACTACCACAAATGGAGAGTGAGGTGGTATCTAATTTACCACTGCCTACCTTTTGGGTTCCACTGGACTCTGTGCGTACTATACCTCACTTTGATATAGTATATTTTAATATGGTAGTTATATATGTATCATAATAGTAGAAACAGTGTTAAATATCTGTATATTTTTGTTGTCGTTTATTTGTATATTGTTAAGGGGAAAGATATGTTATATTTTGTATAATGAATAGTTGCCACAGTACTTGAGTGTTAAGAAATACACTGGAATTTCCAGCACACAGGAGTTGGTGGCAGGAAATGGTGTCTTGTCTATGTTCACGCCTTCAATAAAGAAATATTTTTGAAGCACATGTCTCTTGTTTTATTTCAATAAAGAGTAGCCCTGCGAGTTCTTGCCTAGACTAGTGACTTTTAGAGTAACTGAAATATTTACATAAGGGTTGTGAGAAAGTGCCCTCTTTCTTCATGGTTGCCTCCACTTTTGCTGAACTGCTGATGTTATTTGACTCAGTGTGCCCTGGGCTCCTGCCAATCAGGTACCCGGAGCCTATGTTCTTTCCCGAAAACTTAATTGAAAAACAAAACTCAAGTGGCATCTCTGGCCACAGGTCCGCCCCTGGTCAATGGTACCACAGGTACCAGGGCCCTGTCACCAGGGAAGACCTCTAAGGGCTGCAGCACTCATTGTACCACCATTAGTGGCCCTGTACCATTACAATCACACACTGCCTTTGCAGGCTGCATGTTTTGGTGCAGAACAAAGTGAAGAGTCGACATGGCACACATCCCTGTGTAAAAATGAAAAAAATCCACAGAAGCCTGTGTTATGGGGAGCACTATTCACTCGTTCACAATAACGTGATTTGTTTTTTCTTATTTTTCATCCATATATTCGATCCAACATAAACATCATAAGTTTAACAACCTTATAATTCATCAAAAGTTCAAACTTAATGTATCCACAGTCTTATTGATCAGACTGAAAACTTTAACAAACACGAAAGTAAATGCTCATCAAACGGTGATCGTATTTCCTTTCTTCAAAGTTGATTTTATTCTTCTTTTTCATCAATAAATGCGACAATCTGAGTTCTTCAAACAACTCTCCATAATTCAACAAATGATGACATATCCCAATGCATTTCGGTATGCACCTTCGTCAGGGGAATGCACTATAAGTAACAAATTCTATCATGTATATATCCGATAAATGCAATATTTACAATCACAAGTACAACAGTTTCATTGTTAGGTAAATTGAACAGCAACCAGAAGATCTCCTAGTGTAATCCATGCATCTAATGTGTGATTAAGAATCATGCTCACAAAAGTTCACCTGCCACCTTATGGACCAAACCGAAAACGTGGTGAACAGCCCAGTGCTACCACCACCTCCTACTTACTACATTCCAAAAATAACCTAGTCTTAACAAAAACCATCCAAGTCAACAAATATTCTAAAGTACTGACGGTACCGTGTCTAGAAACTCTTACCTTCATTCAAGCAATAAGGCAAAAAAGTCGACCACGGTCAAAGTCCGTGCTATTCTTTTTCTAGAAAACAAGGCGATGCTCTTAGTACACTAGATCTATTGCCTCATAACTAGCTTGTGCATTACAAATAAAACCGATACTTACTCGGTCTCCAAGACCCCAATAGCAAATCTTTGTGGCGCTATTTCAATCAAGTCGTGCCCTTAATCTGTAACACATTAACGGAGAAAACTCCTTAGTATTTAAATGGTTTGTGGTACCATGTTTCGTAATGCTTAATCTATATAGCGTCATCTTACCTCTATATATTTAATCAAACACTCCACGTTACTCTGAGGTTCTCTGTCTGTCGCTTTCTCGCTAGGTCGAGCCCTGTTCAAAACGCCAGTATATGGCGTCTGACGTCATGCTGCTAAGGAAATCGAAAACGGACTACCGGCTTACACGTCCTCATCCAAAATGGCCCCCGTTTATTTACTAATCGCGAAAAAACGAGTAGACTGATCCCATTCCATGTTATTGGAAATGAGACTGAACTCGTAATTCCAATAGACGAAATAAAACTAGTAAAACTAATAATAACAAAATAATAAAACAATAACAATGAAAGTGTATGAGTCAATACACGTATCAAAAAGTGTGAGATTTTATGAGCATGAATGTCAATGACACCTAAATGTAATATAAAAAACATTAAAATACAAATACCAAGCATGTATATTTTACAGCATAATGTTACAGGAAACAAATCATCTCAATCTTGTCATTGAGTCCATAGGGTGTCAGCGTCCTAAGGGACTTTATCCAGTATGTTTCTCTTTGTGCCAACAATCTAGTTGTGTCAACATGTGATTTTTCCACCAATCTTTCTAGTACAGTGAATTTCAATTGAGGTATCGTGTGTCCCCTCTCATGCCAATGTACAGCCAAACACGATTTCATATTCTTTGTACGTATCATACTCTTATGTTCGGTCATCCGAACCTTCACCTTCCTTGTAGTGCGTCCAACATAGACAAGTCCACATGGACATTTGATTGCATATATTAGAACACTAGAGTTACAATCAGACGTGTGTCTCAGGGTTATGTTTTTACCTGTTTGGGGATGAGCAAATAAATTGCCTACCAATACATTGCCACAATGACCACAGTTTAAACATTTCATCATACCTTTCTGGCCTAGGTCTGTGCTTTCATGCCTGCGATCCTTTAGTAATTCCTTAATGTTCCTCGACCTTGAGTGTGCAAATAGGGGTTTGTCTAAAAATACCTGCTTAAAATCAGGTTCTTGCTCGATTATTTCCCAACGTTCCTTACACATTTTTTTATGGCCGCTGCGGCTGTAGAGAATTTTAGTACATAGACTTCCCTCCTGTTTTTGCTTCTTTCTCTTTTTTCCAACATGGTGGATCTAGGCATAGTTTTTACTCTATTCACGGCTTGATCAAGAATTGTATCCGGATACCCCCTTGTCTTGTATTCTGAGCGCATTCTGGTAATGGTCTCAAACCCTTGTTTCTCATCTGAACAAATCCTTGATAAAAATAGGAGTGCATATCGCTTAATACTGTTGTAAACATATCCCTGTGTGCCATGCCTACAACCCTCTGCCCTGGCATTGATCAGTCACCCCTCTAGCTGGGTGCCCTGTGCCAGTGGTGGGGTACAGATGCATGAGCTCTGTACCCCTCCTGTGTCTAAGTCCATTCTTAGACATTGTAAGTGCAGTTCTACCATTAAGAGTATATGGTGCTGGGAGTTTGTCATTACAAACTCCACAGCACCATAAGGGCTACACTGAAAATGGAGACGTTTGGTATCAAACTTCTCAGCACATTAAACCCACACTGATGCCAGTGTGGGATTTAATGAAAAAATGCACACAGAGGGCATCTTAAAAATGCCCCCTGAAAAACGACCTACCACTAGTGTCCAGGATGAGTGGCTGCTTGCAGCTGACACCACCAGACATGTTTCTGGACCCCTGAGTCGAGAGCCTGCTGCTTTCGGGGGCCTGAAACCATGCACATCCTGGGACGAGATGCCAAGCCTCCTCCGCCAGGATGTACAGGGTCCACGAAGGGGAAGCTTCAAAGGCTTGCCGCCTCTGTGAGCTTCCCCAGGCCACTTGCTGTTTTCAGCAACTGGTCCTCACTGGGTCTGATCCCCACTTTGGGTGGGAGAACTGGCGGGAAAAACAAGTGAGGAAGAGAGGTGTGGCCACCTCTGCAAGCTCCAGCCCTCAGGTGGGGGAGGCAAGGTGAAGCACAACTCTCAGTCCCCGCCATCTTGCAGATGGGGGGGGGGGACCCAGCCAACCAGGGAAAGGCTTATGCCCCTCCCCACTGGTTGGAGGCATAATAGGGGGCGTACCCACCACAGGGCAGGGACCCAATGGTCCCAACCTTTTACCTACCTGTAACACCCCTAAATCTAGTGTTATGGGGCACCTTCCTCAGAAAAGAAACCAGAATAAGTACCGAATAGCAGTGCCGAAGCTAACAAGAGGAGGGTGCCCACTGACTTGGCCCAGCCCTACCGGCCTAACCTGCTCCAGCGAAATCCTGGTGTGTCCTGCAGCCAGCAACCTCAAGAAACCTGGAGGACCTGCCTGCCTTCAATCCCCAAGACTCTGTCTCCCTTGAATACAGGATTTGTTCAAACAGACTCCAGCTCCGCAAGGATCCCGGTGATCCTGACCCGAGATCCGCTGACCCCTGACCTGCCTCAAGCCTCCAGCTGACGCCTGCAGCCTCAATCCGGAAGGTCCCAACAACCGCGACTAGGAGCATTATCAGTAACACTACTGTAATCAAATTGCAATCCAAACTGTGACACAAGTGTATATTTATTGCAAAGTATTTCTCACTCACATGTACCTGGCTTGCTTGGTTCTAGGAAGTAAAATCATTAAAATAATATTTTTATACAAAAACAATTGGTATGAAGTTCAGTCTTTGAGTGTGTGAATTCATTTGCCGACTGAGTGTGTACAACAAATGCTTAACACTGTCCTCTGATAAAGCCTTACTGCCCGACCACACTGCCACACATAGAGAGTGAGGTGCTATCTACTATACCTCTGCCTACCTTTTGGTTTTCACGGGAATCTATGCACACTATGCCTCACTTTGGTATAGTATATACAGAGTCAGATTCCTACAAGGTTTCAATATATCTTCAGTTGAATCTCTGAAAAGATACCGGAGCAGCTTCTAGGTTGTAGGAGATGATTGGCGTAGCCCTAAAAATATATAGAAGTTCACTCTATATAGAGCAAACACTGGCTGATGTCTTTGGCTATATTCAAGCATCACAACTGGTACAATATGCAAATTACCATGTTAGACCTAGCATGGGCATGAGTAAGAAAAACTGTGGTAGGTGTTACAGTATGAATTGGAACATATATTGGAAATATTAATTGTCCTGCACAGAGCAAACATTCTTAGCGCATGCAAGAAGAATATTGGCCATTTCCAGGCAGTTTGCAAATCCATGGACAATAATGTCAAAGTTAGTAGGATAGATATAGCAGAACTAGGGTGCATAGATAGACTTAGTATTGTTGCAGTGACTGTTAATTCTGTTATCAGACTTACTGCTTTGTGTCCTGCAAAAGGACCAATCTGTATAGCATGTTGCGGAATTGTTGAAATGTTTGTCAAACTAAGTGTGGAGTTATATGGCCCACAGCATGACTTATATTTCTCCTTTTAGACTTTTGAAAGTGATGATCCTAAAACCAGAGTCTATCCTTAATGCTTGAGAGAGTTGTTTGATGCGATTAGGCCTCGCTAATGATGTAGAAACTGTTTTGGTGACTAGGTGCTTGCCCGCTTTATACTGTTAACTAGCAGCCCGTCCCGACGTTGTCCGGGTATGAAATAGAATGTGTGTAATGTGTGTATTCAGATACGGTCATTCGCGTGTTCCCCCGCTTGAGGCCCAGCTGCAGCCCTGGTTCATGTTAGCAGGCGCATGTAATTAGTGTATTATTCCGCCGCCTGAGCCCGGCTACAGCCCTGGCTGATGTTAGCAGGCGCATGTAATTTGGTTTAATGTGATAGTTCAGTAACAGTGCGCATGAGAGGCTGCAGTAATTGTCCCCGCAGACACGCTCAGTCGCGTGTGCCCCCGCTTGAGGGCCAGCGGCGACCGTCTAACAATTAGAATTGTGTGAGTTTTGAATGATTGTTTCCTGCTGTTCTTGTTTTTTTATGACCCACACCAACGCTCTTCGGCCTGAGTGCTTTTCAGACGCGCCAAGGCACACACTGCATTCGGCACCCCCAGTATGTGTGAGACAATGAGCAGTCCCCCAAGGGAGTCTTGCGAATGGTTACTTACCAAGCTTCGAGGTGAACGCCTTTGTGACGCCCCCAACACACGGCCACAGCAGACGATCTGATTAATGTACGGCCCATATGACATGAAGTGAGGAACGTAGCACACGCCCCCAGCGTTTGTCACTCCCCCAGCGTGCCCCTTGATGCGGCGCAATTGCGTAATTGGCGCTTCAGATGGCATGAAGGGCGGACACACGCCCACAGCGCGGACACACGCCCACAGCGTTTGTCACGGCCCCAGCGTGTCACGCCTCCAGCGTACCCCTTGATGCGGCGCAATTATGACTCACATGGCATGAAGGGCGGAACGTACCACACGCCCCCAGCGTTTGTCACGCCTCCAGCACACGCCCACAGCAGAACGCAGACACGCCCACAAGGGACTACTTTGCGGGCACGGTTCTTTTACCTTTTAAATGTATATGGTGGCCGTCTGCATAGCCTATGTCCTTCTGCTGCAACTGCCCTTTCCAACGCTGTATTGGGTGTTGTGATTGGTGCTGTGGTTACTGGGATTACCCACCTCAAAGGTTTGGGCTCTCTCTTTATAATATTAGTATGGATAAGGAGAGGTCCACATTCACTTGACCTGAAAAAGTGATCAAGATGTGCAAAGCTTTTGTGTTTTCGCAGTTTAAAGGGTGGTAGTATAGGTGTTTGTGTCTTATAGTGTACTCTAGGCAGTCACTATGGAATATTCTGTTTGTGTTTCATGGTCTAGTGACTATAATGTGTGTGTGCTGACAGTGCTTCTGGGTTTGCTAGATGAAGTGTTCTGGAAAATGTGTCTTCACATGAAATTATATGTTCTCGATCAGAAGAAGGTGATTCTCTCTTGCTTTGCTAAGCGAGGGTCACAGCTATTGTTTATCCTAACAGACTGCTGTTACTCCACAGAAAGCCAGGATACTGAGTAGCAGAGTGATTAAAGTTCTCTGACTGTGAAATATATTGCTTCTAGTTATTTTGTTATGTTATTTAAAACTTAGTTGTAGTTATCTTCTCTTGTTGATCAAGGCAGGCTTTGCTTTGTTTTCCATTAAGAAGATGACGCGCTGTGTGGACTACAATGTTTTCCCTCTTTTACTGTTTTTGCTTACCCGTTAGCGTTTTAATTCCATTTTCGGGGAGCGAAACACATTTTGCTCTGGAGCTCGTCCACAATATTCCTCTCTTGGCCAGGGCTTGAAAAATCTTAAAATATTACCAGATCTGCAGGTCAAGTAACTTGAATAATCTGCTTGACCTAACTGTAATGTACTTGACCTGTGAACTGATCTCAAATTGTGTGATCCTAGGCAAATATTGTGTCCTATGTAGCCACTTTAATCTTACAGCCTTTAATTTCACATGGTTTGCCCAGGATGGTCACACAGTTGACTTTACATAATCTTCTAACTTTAGTCACAGAAAGAAAAGTAAATTTAGGCAGACCGATTGACTTTTGACCTGTCTCTGAAAGCCGAGAAAGTGTGACACGATAACAAGATTTAAAGGCATCTTTATTTCTCATTCAATTTGTGAGCAACCAGAACACCAGTTGTCAGCTCGCCAGAATGTGCGAGTAGGCCTAAAAAACGAGATTGGACCTCACTGTGTTGAACGTTTGTTTGGAGCTGGTGCGTGCTGCTGTAATGAGATTGGTCCTCGCTGTGTTGAATGTTGGTTTGGAGCTGGTGGATGCTGCAGTAGTGAGATTAGACCTTGCTGTGTTTAATATTGATTTGGAGCTAGATGTTGCTGCTGTAACGAGATTGGGCCTCACTGTGTTGAATGTTGGTTTGGAGCTGGTGGGTGCTGCAGTAATGAGATTGGGCCTCACTGTGTTGAATGTTGGTTTGGAGCTGGTGCGTGCTACTGTAATGAGATTGGGCCTCACTGTGTTGAATGTTGGTTTGGGGCTGGTGATGCTGCTGTAATGAGATTGGACCTCGCTGTGTTGAATGTTGGTTTGGAGCTGGTGGGTGCTGCAGTAATGAGATTGGGCCTCACTGTGTTGAATGTTGGTTTGGGGCTGGTGGATGCTGCTGTAATGAGATTGGGCCTCACTGTGTTGAATGTTGGTTTGGAGCTGGTGGATGCTGCAGTAATGAGATTGGACCTCCCTGTGTTGAATGTTGGTTTGGGGCTGGTGGATGCTGCTGTAACGAGATTGGACCTTGCTGTGTTGAATGTTGATTTGGAGCTGGTGGATGCCGCTGTAATGAGATTGAGAAAGAGCAGATCCAGCAGACAGTCGACCCTTGAATGCCAATCTCTTGCATGTACCAGATGAGGATCATCGGGTGTGAGTCGGCATCGAGTGATGCAGAGAGGCCCAGGAAAGTGAGGACTGGAGTGTCTCTGCTGTCAAGGATCATGTAAATGTTGCCTGTGGCATCTGCTGGTGTGTGATGGGTGTTCTGAAACGGATGAGGGTGTGGTTTGTCAAGGTAATTGTTGCTGGCTTGTCAACTGTGAGGTTGCTGATAGAGGAGAAAATCAGGTCCATTAGGTGTCGGCCTCTGTGTGGGTGGGTTCAGTAACTTGCTGGGTGTGGACAAGAAAGCTTCCACTGCTGCTGTATTTACTGTATGTAGGCGTATATTTAGGAGGGAGTTTGCACTGCTTTTGATCATATTATAGATGTTATGTGTTTGCAGGAGCTTTGCTTTGCTGCTGTTGGAATCTTTTTGTGAGCATCCCAAAGCTGTTCCATATGTTGGGAGCTTGCATGGCGGCCACATATGCTGACTGAGTGCATGTTTGTGTTGGCGCAGATGCTGCCTGCAAAGCTTGTACTGCTGCTGTTTGTACTGTACCAGTTCCATGTGTAGAAAGCGTGCCATGTCGCTGTGTATACTCTGTGTTCTGTGTGTTGGTGCCTACTAGGCTTCTGCCTATGCAGTGCATATTATGTGTTTGAGAAGGCTTGCATTGCTTCTGCCCAGGCTGCATGTTGGTGGGAGTCTAGTGTAGCTCTGTCAATACTGAGCCTGCTGTGTGTGAAGCTTACGTTGCAGCTACTTCTATTAATTAACTTTGTGTGCGTGTGTTCTCTAGATTGCACTGGTTTTCTTTGTGCAGGAAGCTTGCACTGCTCCTATGTTCTGCTCTGTGTGTTTTAAACTGCTGCGTCCACTATGGTACATCTTTTGTGTGCGGATGTCTTCCGCTGTTTCTTCCTGTGCTGTGGTTGCTACACTTGCGAGGCAGCTAGATTGCTAATGTCCCAGTTATTTACCGGTAATCTTCATTACCCCGAGTATCTGCTGGTATGGACCTGAAGCTCACTCTGTTACTCATGTGGCGAGGGAGACTTACAAGGAGGTAATGCCTGTGCGGCACCCGCTCTCCACATGGGTTTGCGCTTCTGCCATGCTGCCTCTGTTCTCTGTGAGAAGCTGGCATTGCAATGGCATGTACTCTGTCAGTTGTGTCTCATGAAGCTTGAGCAGGCATTCCACTTAACAAAAGCCGTGCCAGCTCACTCTGACAATGCTTGTGTTTGCCATGGACTGGGTAGGGAAGTGATTATTAACCTGTGTTCCGGGGACCCCTGGTGGTCCACGAATCCTACTCGGGGGAACCACGACTGCTTAAAAAACAAAATATTAACAGATTAATGTTCTGTTGATGTGAAGGAATTTAAAGATCAAACGTAAGGTAGTGTCCTCCGATTGATCTGTGGGAACAATGCAAGTGTATCAAACAGAATATGGAATGGACCATGAGTAGCCTAAATTGAGATTAGAAATGCTCTAATAATCCTCTTAAAATTACAATTTTGATTTAAAAAAAATATATATTTGTGAATTAAGTAAAATATTATATAATTTGTAATTGTATTTAATTCTTGTTCTGTATTTGTTTTGTATTTTGTGCAGTTCAAATCATCAAAAATGACTAGGCCGGGGTACACAGCTTCCAGTAATGGCTTAATTGGGGTCCCGAATTCCAAAAATATTCAGTGGGGGTCCCCAGGTTCCAAACATGATTAGGTAGGGTCCACAGAAGTCAAAAGGTTAAGAACCACCACTGGGGTAGGGAATGGCGATGGGGCTGGGAGTGGAATAACAGGGGGTGTTCTTTCCAATGATAAGAATATCTATGAACTCAGCTTTGGTTGTTTGAAGATATAAATAGCCTGTTTTTGAAGAGGCGTATTTCCCAACAGGTACTGCTAGTAACTGTAGAAAAGGACCTTTTCTGTTCTAAATGCGTCTTCTCTGTCTGCGACACTTGTGATTTTGCATCCATATGCCAAATGGAGTTTGGCGGAACTGCGAAAAAAATAACACGTGGGTGGAAATTAAATGCTTCTAGGCTAATATTATGACAGATGTCTTCAGGAAGCGCGGCCGTGCCTAAAATTAAACCTCGGGGGGGAAATTATCCAAGTTTTTATTTCTCAAATTCTGATCGTCTCAATTGTTGTGGATTGTCATTTCTCCACCGTAAATCGAGATTAACCCTAGACATCCTTGAAAATTGTACATCCTCACGTTTTGTTAAGACATGGGGATGGTGCCCAGGGTTTGTGGTTGTGTTCAGCTAGTTGTTGCAAAATGTCTCTGAACTCCTTTTAAAAAAAAAATGTCATAACATTGCAGATACTATTTTTTTCCTCTAGCGAAAGGGTTCTGTTCCCACTGTTTTAAATAATCAGTGTTTCTAAAACTGTTTAGGTTGGCTGCAAAAGGAATACCCCAGAGCACACTTGCTTATTTCTGGATTGGGTGTGTTTACTCAAGGAAGCAGCTGTCTATTTCTCCTAGAATTTCTATAGACACAGTTGACATCAAATCAGAAGATTAAAAAATAGAATTAGCAGTTTACAATCGGTTTCTAAGAAAGCAATACCTCTGTGTGTTCCTAAAACCTCCTCTTCTCTTACTCAGTGACGTGTCATTTCTTTGAGATTGAGTATGCGGCATCCTCTGCAGCAACATTAACGCATGGGAGACAAGTATGGAGTGAATGGGGATGTATGTGAGGTGGAGTGAATGGGGGTTTATGTGAGGTGGAGTGAATGGGGGTTTATGTGAGGTGGAGTGAATGGGGATTTATGTGAGGTGGAGTGAATGGGGATTTATGTGAGGTGGAGTGAATGGGGAATTTATGTGAGGTGGAGTGAATAGGGATTTATGTGAGGGAGTGAATGGGGATTTATGTGAGGTGGAGTGAATGGGGATTTATGTGAGGTGCAGTGAATGGGGAATTTATGTGAGGTGGAGTGAATGGGGGTTTGTGTGAGGTGGAGTGAATGGGGATTTATGTGAGGGAGTGAATGGGGATTTATGTGAGGTGGAGTGAATGGGGGTTTGTGTGAGGTGGAGTGAATGGGGATTTATGTGAGGGAGTGAATGGGGATTTATGTGAGGTGGAGTGAATGGGGGTTTGTGTGAGGTGGAGTGAATGGGGATTTATGTGAGGGAGTGAATGGGGATTTATGTGAGGTGGAGTGAATAGGGATTTATGTGAGGTGGCGTGAATGGGGATTTATGTGAGGGAGTGAATGGGGATTTATGTGAGGTGGCGTGAATGGGGATGTATGTGAGGTGGCGTGAATGGGGATGTATGTGAGGTGGAGTGAATGGGGATTTATGTGAGGTGGCGTGAATGGGGATTTATGTGAGGTGGAGTGAATAGGGATTTATGTGAGGTGGAGTGAATGGGGATTTATGTGAGGTGGAGTGAATGGGGAATTTATGTGAGGTGGAGTGAATAGGGATTTATGTGAGGGAGTGAATGGGGATTTATGTGAGGTGGAGTGAATGGGGATTTATGTGAGGTGCAGTGAATGGGGAATTTATGTGAGGTGGAGTGAATGGGGGTTTGTGTGAGGTGGAGTGAATGGGGATTTATGTGAGGGAGTGAATGGGGATTTATGTGAGGTGGAGTGAATGGGGGTTTGTGTGAGGTGGAGTGAATGGGGATTTATGTGAGGGAGTGAATGGGGATTTATGTGAGGTGGAGTGAATGGGGGTTTGTGTGAGGTGGAGTGAATGGGGATTTATGTGAGGGAGTGAATGGGGATTTATGTGAGGGGGAGTGAATAGGGATTTATGTGAGGTGGCGTGAATGGGGATTTATGTGAGGGAGTGAATGGGGATTTATGTGAGGTGGCGTGAATGGGGATGTATGTGAGGTGGAGTGAATGGGGATTTATGTGAGGTGGCGTGAATTGGGATTTATGTGAGGTGGAGTGAATAGGGATGTATGTGAGGTGGAGTGAATGGGGAATTTATGTGAGGTGGAGTGAATAGGGATTTATGTGAGGGAGTGATTGGGGATTTATGTGAGGTGGAGTGAATGGGGATTTATGTGAGGTGGAGTGAATGGGGGTTTGTGTGAGGTGGAGTGAATGGGGATTTATGTGAGGGAGTGAATGGGGATTTATGTGAGGTGGAGTGAATGGGGGTTTGTGTGAGGTGGAGTGAATGGGGATTTATGTGAGGGAGTGAATGGGGATTTATGTGAGGTGGAGTGAATGGGGGTTTGTGTGAGGTGGAGTGAATGGGGATTTATGTGAGGGAGTGAATGGGGATTAATGTGAGGTGGAGTGAATAGGGATTTATGTGAGGTGGCGTGAATGGGGATTTATGTGAGGGAGTGAATGGGGATTTATGTGAGGTGGCGTGAATGGGGATGTATGTGAGGTGGAGTGAATGGGGATTTATGTGAGGTGGCGTGAATTGGGATTTATGTGAGGTGGAGTGAATAGGGATTTATGTGAGGTGGAGTGAATAGGGATGTATGTGAGGTGGAGTGAATGGGGAATTTATGTGAGGTGGAGTGAATAGGGATTTATGTGAGGGAGTGAATGGGGATTTATGTGAGGTGCAGTGAATGGGGAATTTATGTGAGGTGGAGTGAATAGGGATTTATGTGAGGGAGTGAATGGGGATTTATGTGAGGTGGAGTGAATGGGGATTTATGTGAGGTGTCGTGAATGGGGATGTATGTGAGGTGGCGTGAATGGGGATGTATGTGAGGTGGCGTGAATGGGGATTTATGTGAGGTGGAGTGAATAGGGATTTATGTGAGGTGGAGTGAATAGGGATTTATGTGAGGTGGAGTGAATAGGGATTTATGTGAGGGAGTGAATGGGGATTTATGTGAGGTGGAGTGAATAGGGATTTATGTGAGGTGGAGTGAATAGGGATTTATGTGAGGTGGAGTGAATAGGGATTCATGGGAGGTGGAGTGAATGGGGATTTATGTGAGGTTTACTCCCAGATGTTTCCTATCTCGAACCATAAGCAAAAGTTGAAACATACTGTCACAATTAAAGCCCATGACTTGGGAACCAGCATAACCCCTTAAAATATCCTACTTGTAGAAAGCTATGTGTTGTGCAAAGTGTCTATTAATAACCCTCCTTGCTATGGAGACATCCCTGAGGGCTTCTGCTCTCTCCACAATAGGGATTTATGTGAGGGAGTGATTGGGGATTTATGTGAGGTGGAGTGAATGGGGATTTATGTGAGGTGGAGTGAATGGGGGTTTGTGTGAGGTGGAGTGAATGGGGATTTATGTGAGGGAGTGAATGGGGATTTATGTGAGGTGGAGTGAATGGGGGTTTGTGTGAGGTGGAGTGAATGGGGATTTATGTGAGGGAGTGAATGGGGATTTATGTGAGGTGGAGTGAATGGGGGTTTGTGTGAGGTGGAGTGAATGGGGATTTATGTGAGGGAGTGAATGGGGATTTATGTGAGGTGGAGTGAATAGGGATTTATGTGAGGTGGCGTGAATGGGGATTTATGTGAGGGAGTGAATGGGGATTTATGTGAGGTGGCGTGAATGGGGATGTATGTGAGGTGGAGTGAATGGGGATTTATGTGAGGTGGCGTGAATTGGGATTTATGTGAGGTGGAGTGAATAGGGATTTATGTGAGGTGGAGTGAATAGGGATGTATGTGAGGTGGAGTGAATGGGGAATTTATGTGGGGTGGAGTGAATAGGGATTTATGTGAGGGAGTGAATGGGGATTTATGTGAGGTGCAGTGAATGGGGAGTTTATGTGAGGTGGAGTGAATAGGGATTTATGTGAGGGAGTGAATGGGGATTTATGTGAGGTGGAGTGAATGGGGATTTATGTGAGGTGTCGTGAATGGGGATGTATGTGAGGTGGCGTGAATGGGGGTTTATGTGAGGTGGCGTGAATGGGGATTTATGTGAGGTGGAGTGAATAGGGATTTATGTGAGGTGGAGTGAATAGGGATTTATGTGAGGGAGTGAATGGGGATTTATGTGAGGTGGAGTGAATAGGGATTTATGTGAGGTGGAGTGAATAGGGATTTATGTGAGGTGGAGTGAATAGGGATTCATGGGAGGTGGAGTGAATGGGGATTTATGTGAGGTGGAGTGAATAGGGATTCATGGGAGGTGGAGTGAATGGGGATTTATGTGAGGTTTACTCCCAGATGTTTCCTATCTCGAACCATAAGCAAAAGTTGAAACATACTGTCACAATTAAAGCCCATGACTTGGGAACCAGCATAACCCCTTAAAATATCCTACTTGTAGAAAGCTATGTGTTGTGCAAAGTGTCTATTAATAAACCTCCTTGCTATGGAGACATCCCTGAGGGCTTCTGCTCTCTCCACAGGATAGGAAAGGGATGGTAATCCATGAAGATAAGCAATGCTACAACCACCCAGAAAGCCTGCAATATATACATTCACTTGCATTATTGCATTCTCACCCCCACATACTATCTTGGCTTTAGTCGCCCTTGCAAGTTCCAGTACAGAAGTGCCTCATCAGAAAGGTACAACTGACCGACCTTGACAGCAGCACCTCCAACAGGTCTTTGTTCACCTCAGCGTAGAGGAGCGATAAACTCTGCTCCACTCGTGTAGAAAATCTGCTTGAGCTGCAGAAAAAAGCAGCATCCTCTCGGGCGAACCGTGGTGCCACTTGCACTGATTTTACAGTTCAGAACAAGCTCCCGGTGCTAAAAATCAGTGCAAGCAGCGCAACATGTCGTCTTCTCGCAGAACTCTACGGAATCTCTTTGAGTTTTTATGTAACCCCGCTGAATTACGCAGAGTGAAACTCTGCTTGTTCCGCCCACCCATAGTGAATAGGAAGGCTAGGAGGCAGAGTCTAGTCTGTGTGCTTGTGACATGGATCACTTTTCCAGCAGCCTGATTGAGATATGTTCGACTCTTCATGAGACCATGCTCCTGGCTAAAGAAAGGGAACGACTGGCCTTGATGGCACAATATGTTTATATCAGAAGAACTACTTCAGCCAATGTATACCATCTTACGGTATAAGACACATCTGAGTATGAGCAATATCTATGGGGTTCAGTAGAGGTTATGGAGCACAGCAAGGCTAGTCATTGTACTGGTAAATTCCAGGCAAGGTGTGTCATATCCTATTCTTTAGCCACAGATTCAAGCAGGTTTGGGAGGAATTTTAAAGTCAAATGCTGTACTGCGGCTATCATGACTATTTCTGGAGTATTTTTTAGAAGAGATATCTTGCATGTTCAAGGTGAGTGGCCTCATGTGGTTATTTTTTATTCAAATTTCTTATCCGCCAACCACGCTTCTTGTGTGAACGCCATTGCTGTTCCTCATATCTTGAACCCCCACAGGATCCGGGCAATTTTTTGTTATAGGCACGTTGGAAAGTGCAAATCTAATTCTGCTGCCGTTTTTATTGTAATCTGAGTAAGAAACTGTATAAATGAGACTTTTCCTTTTGAATAATGACTTCAAGCAAGCGGGGTGTGTGTGTCATGATAACTTGTTACTATACAAAGACAGAAAGTAATTTTCATTAGTAAAAATCTGTGCAAGATAGACCATATTCTCACACCCACAAAACCTGACAACAAGCCTCTTAAAGCAAAATAATCATGACAGAGGTCTCTCATTATCCATTTCGTACCACGCTGAGGCATTCGAAACATTATTGGGGGCTGCTCTTAATCTATACGTGCATTTTAGGAAGTTTTGTTTTAAGTGAATAGCTATAAGGATCAGGCCATACTCAATCCGAAGCTCACAGTCCAGGAAACATGACTGGTAAAGCTGGGTACGTACCATTAAATCCAGGCTTGAAGTTGGACTGTCCATGTATGGGAGGTCATCGAGTATTAATGTACAGAATAGAATTTTGATAAGCTTCACCAGGGGCACTACTATTAGGCCAACAAGAGCCTCTCAAATAAATAATGCAAATGTAAGAGCACTTGCTTTCCGTTTAAAGAATATAGGGAATGGATCTAGGTTTGATAAGGGTACAACCCTTACCTGATGTCTAAAGAGAACATGACCAGGTCAGGACACAGCTATATTTCTGCACCTTGTTAGTTGCACGTTACATTGAGACCTGGGACCCAGTGCCCAACCCTATTCTAATCCAAGTATTCCCTATAAAAGGGCGATAGGTCCGGAGACCAGGACATGTCCCAGCTACAGAGTTTAGTCCAGAGCGGGCCATGATTCACTCCACCTAAGGCTGAGGAGAAGCCCGTGAAACAGTGGAGTGTGTAGCACACAGATTGCTCCTCTTGCCAGTAGTACCCACACAAGAGCAATGCCCATGTTCTTCTTGCCTGAATCCTCTTAGATGTGAACTGAGAGTCCATGAACTCACGCAAAACTGTAGTTTACCTAACAGTATTTTTATGCACACTTTGACGTTCTAGATGGCGAGCATACAGTAATTATCAGGACAGCGTGGATTGCGCTCTCGAATACTGTCACCTTTATTTAGCTATGAGAAGAGACGGGAACAGTTGACCTTGCCCTGCAGACTTATAAAGGTGAATCAGCAGTAAAGTCCAATATTTTGGGTAACTTTTGAAAAATAACCACCACTCTGTTGGGGCCAGGGGCATTTGCTGGACTGGCATCTTTAAAAATACAGGTTATCTATAATTCATCTGATGGGGTGCGAAGGTTGCTGATCAATTGCTTGCTTTTGTGGGTATAACTTTAAAACGTGCTTTAACCACTGTCTGGCCTAAATTACAACCAGCTGCAGTTCAGACTAAGCAGTCATTACTATTGACCAATCCTCATCCATATGCATCTTTTGACAGTCTCATTCCCAACTGTATAATCTGAGTAAATCTCCTCTATCCCTTTTATTGATTGGATTTTAAAGATGACAGGCTGGGGGTGTAAAATATTCTAAATGTACAGGATGACTCCATTAGGGCAATAGCAACCCAGTCTGTGCGGTGGTCCGAATGATACTTGATGACTGACAATCTATAACTCATCCCTGAGATTGTTTGCTTATAATTAGGGCTCCCTGTTTTATGGTATTTATTTTTTCTAAATTTCCGTCTGTATTTATCCATATTTATTTTCTGCTAATTTTGTCTGTATTTATCCATTTCTATTTTGTGTTTTCTGTATAAATGAAGCTGCCATGGGTATTTTTCCACATTTATTTGACTGATAAATGTACATTTGCATTTGAATATCCAAAAGGTTTCAGCTGTATACAGTGCAATAGCGTTATATGAAAACACTTGCATTGCAGATTAGCGTAAATAACTGTAGATCTTCACTTAATTAAGCTTAATTAGGACATGTGTTGTCTTTTTTCATCTCCCCTACCTCTAAATCTGTACATCTACTGGCACTCATGATTGACAGTAGCAAAACCATCCAAAGAAGACATATTTTCCGTATTTTTCTGTATTAAAAAATAAATACAGACAGGAAAAAAATAGTTTTCTGTCTGTATTTATCTGTAAAAATCAGTAACAACGGAAAACTGGGAGCCCTACTTATAATGTAGTTTTTGTCTCTGTTCTTTCAAGTCAGATTGGGGAAACTAATACTTAATCTTTCCTTATTTCCTCTATGTGGCAAATTACTCACTTTGACAGTTCTAAACCCTGGTGTCGTGCCTTACAGGACGGCTTTCGGAGATGGATAACCGGATCGCCTACGATGATTATCCATACCCTGTAGTGTTCTTACCCGCCTACGAGAACCCACCTGCATGGATTTCACCTCATGAGGTTAGTGGAAGTTCCATCTTGCTGCTTTGTTATTTCCATTCTTGTTTCTGGATGTTGGGGTAGGGAGATGATTATGAAGAAAGGGCACACAATGTTGTTGAGGCAATTGAATGAGTATTCAATTCTGCAAAAAAGGTTTGCATAGGACACACTTTATGCTCACATACCTTGCATGAGTATTTCACACAGATTTCCATTTTACTTCCTTCCTATTTTGCATTTTGTCTCATGTGGGTCATTCAGCTTCTGTTTATTTTTATACGATTTTATTAGCTGTGTCATAATAAACAGAAAATATTTATTTTCATGTTACGGAGGTGCTCTGAATGTAAATATACATTATTAATCCTGCAATATGACTACTTAGTCATGACTAATCTAGTCTCTAATATTTTCCTCATTTGTAAGGTCTTCCTCGCCGTGGCCCTTAGTAAATTATTCACACTACAAAGTACATTTTTTACACCTCATCTTTTATGGATTTATAATCTCCAGATCATCTTGCAATTCTAGGTGACAATATGCAATTCTCTACCTTTTCTATATTGTCCTGTCTCTTTTCACGGTTGTTCAGTAGGGGCTCCTGTATGTTCTGGGTCCCAGTAGAACTACAACTTTCCCTCCTGTGTAAGTCTCAATCAAGCAGGATATGATATCTGCAGTCCTTCCATAAGCCTGAAGGTCTTTCTTGAAATTCCAACTCCCTACTTCTGTAATGGAGCTTGTGTGTGGAGGAATGCGCAGCCGTGTGCCTTTTTCTTTACTCTCTTTAGGGTCTTCTCTTGGACTGTCTCCCCCTGGAACTGTAACACAATTGTTGGTCCATGTTTCATTTAATTTGTGTTGTTACTTTTGGTTCTGATGCACAGGTATTTCACAGTCTGCTTCTGTGACTCTTCCCGGTAGAGGCCTGTCTGTTCCTCCAGCCAGATTCTTCTGAATCCTCAGGTTTCCACATTTCACACCTATGATTTGAATCGATAAATGCACAGGATCAGTGCTCTGATGTTGTTCTGAATCATGTGATCCTTTCTACGAATATTTTATTCAACCCTCTGGTATCTTTGATATCGGCTGTAACTCTGTTGGGCAGTACAGTGGAATTCCACTGCTTTCATTGTGTCCTCCAACATCTGCAATAACTAATTATTTTCATCAAGTTTCAGTTAGTTTGTTTTCAACATCTCTATAAACACTTCTTTAGCACTGAACCAAGAAGCCTCCTTGTGTATTATTGCATTTTTTGTAGTGAAGATTTCTAACTGTGCTCAATCTTTGTGAGACTACTTGATTCCATAGGGTATTCACTTTTTGTTTTGACCGAATTATTTAATGTTGTTTTGGGCAATCTGCTGTTAGTTGCTGTCGTGCCACTGTGTCAACAGACCAGTGCTGTACATTCTATTCATGCTGGAAAGATGACTTGTCTCCTGCTCAAGCTCGTCCTGTGATCGCGCCTATGATAAAATATACAAAGAGCGCACATAAAAATCTGTGTGTGGGTTTTCACTAATCCACACTATTCACCAGCAGAGTTACACTCTCGTTCCGCTTTTCCTCTGAACTCGCTTAGATCCTCTTTAACAACGCCCCCTCTAAAACTCTGATCTTTCACATCCCACATTGCACAGACGATACAACTCAAAATCCCACTACTTCTCAGTAATTTATTTACCTCCGGGAATCTTCACTTCATTGTAGAGGTCTTTTTAATAGACCTAGTAGTTTTCTAGGGCAAGAAAAACACCTTGGCTGCTGCTTTAAAGAGTGTGTGTGTCTTAGAACAGCTCTTATTACCAATCCCCAGTAAAGTGAGCTTCTAAACCTGATCATATTTTGAAGTCCTCTCGCCTGTGTCTCTTAATTGGTTAGAGCATCTAGCTTGTCCCAATAAACTCTAGCAATTTCTTTGACTCATCCTAACCGATCTACACCAAAGTCCTGAGAATATCGTTTTATGATATCAGATTAAACACATTGCCTTCTGTGCATTCTTATTAAAAAAAACGGTTAGCATCTGCGAACTCTGGCTCGGTCACCATTCCGTGAAAAGATGTGTTAGATCATTAAAAAGCGGACTTTGAAGTCACTAACACCAAAGCTATTTGGTAGCCCAGAGATGGCCACGCTGGTGGGCACTCAGTCAAACAACTGGAACTACTCCAGATGATCTAATCACAATCGCTCTACTGTGACAGACTGCTGGAGAAACCTTTTAGACTCTTGATTGGCTGAGCTAAAATCAAGTATTTGTAAAATATGATCCACTTCAAATCTGCCAACGTCTTCTTCCCCACAATTAAATATTTAGTGAATCACTTTCTGAATTCTCATGCTCTCTTTTTAATAGCCATTTTACCCAAATAAACTACTTGAAGTGAACATCTCAAATATTAATTCTCAAAATAAGTAGAATTATCCATCTAGTCTTTCGTACACTATTTTCTGAAGAGTTCTGGTCTGTTTAGCTCGTATGAAGGCAACAAAATGTTTCACACTTCAGATCCGTGTCCTATGAAGATTATGTAGTTGCAGAACCTTTACTCAAAGAATGGAAATAGTATCGCTTACAACATCATTTAAAAAAAAAAAAACAATTATGCCTTTATTTTACATTGAAAGTAAGCCGAATCTCTTCTTTCTGAAAAACATCAACCATCGATCTTAATGATATCACAAATCTCAGAACAGATTTTCATTCTTTGCAACCTTGATGGTAACAGTGAGACAACTTCACTTAAATCGATAGGTTGAATAACATAGAAGCCCACTCACCGGACTGTTGGTGTTGCTGGACCTCTCTGTGACATTTTGCACTGTGGACACCAGCCCTTAAAGGATTGGCACCTTTCCTCTTCACAAGATATCCTTTTGCCACGCCTCCAGCCCATTGCATGCATTTTGGAGCCACCCTGGACCCTCCAGTGCTGCCAGCCAGGTCTTTTCCTACCAGTATCACTAGCATTCACCTCCCTTTTCAGAGTCCTGTCCTCCTCTGACACACTGGAGATGTGCTAGTTATGAAACTTATCTGCCATCACTGCTAACCACTCTGTGCTGGCTCCGGAGAGCTTTTTAGTGGGTGTCAATTTGCATTATAGTATATTTTCTACAATTGGTGGTGGGTAATCCGTCAATCACTGAGCAGCAATGGGCCGTGCTTGGAGATAACTGCTGATAATGATAATATTAACTTGATGATATAACCTTTAAAGAGAAAGAGACTTAAGGGCCTGAGTTCAGAAGCATAGCCAGCCCTAGCTGTCTAGTTGAGCAGAACATATGATCCAGGGTGGTCAGGATATGATTACCAAGATCCATTGGTGAAGATATTCTGAATTTGAAGAATAACATTTACAATTTAAATTCATGTAGGCAGCTCCACAGGTGAATAGACTGACTAATGGATGAACAGTGTGCATTGGGTGGTTCAGGACAAGCAGTTTTGAAAGTTATTTTGGTGTGCAGCCATGGGGTGCCTTGCATACCAGGCAAAGTGTTTCAAGGGATGCGTTTTCTTTTCATGCGAGCCAGTGGATCGATTTAAGGGCCGGTGTGGTTGTCATTTCAGAGGAAAGTGCAGGTGAGCCCTGTAGTTTTGAGAGCGATGAGAACACCGTACCTAAGCCATTAGTTGTCAAAGCACTTCCAGCTCAACAGCACGTTTGCTTCAACATGCATCTTAGAATCATTCTAATCACAATAGCTTAGGTATAGCACTCCGGTGTGTGCATAACACTGCATCATACCTGCAAATATTGTCAGAGAAGCCTTTGGAAAACAAAACTGCTTCGGCTGGACAATGGGAACCGAACACCCAGCCGAAAGCTAAACAGCGCAGTCATTCTACCATACTCTTACAATAATGCAAAGACCTTTTGGGGAATCATTTCACGTAAGCGAACGCTAATTGTTTGTGATCTCAGCTTCTAAGAAACAAATGGGTTCAAACCGCACACAGCAGTCAACAACTAATTAGTTTGAACCCCACAATCATACTGTATTGGAACCCAGATCAATAAAGCACTAGAGTCCCACACTGATGGTAGAAGGCACTGTATTAAGACCAATAACATTCCTTTGCCTCTAACTCAAACTCTACCCTTCTGTTACCATGCTATTTTCAGGACTGCATGGCTCTGGTTGTGGTCTCAGGATTCATGTTTGCTTAAAAATAACAAAATATTGATCACATTTGTAAACATGATTACATCTTCAACTTTCTCTTTATGGCCCAGGTTGGATGCATATCATTTAAACACACAAAAATAGGTATATTGGAAGAATGTTTTAGCAACTTTTTTCATAAACCACCTACTGTAGGAAATTGAAAAGACAGTTTTTTTGCATGCCATTACCATATAAAATATAACATTAGGAATGTAGCTGGAAAGAACATGTGACATTTCTTAAGGTTTTGTACCCTGAATTACTATTAGATTGCCATGTGTTGAGCATATGACCCATGTTCTTCTTGGCTGTGAGCTACCTGGCAGTCTCTGGCTGACGAATGTTGCATAGATGCTAAAGGAATACTATTGTATGCTCTTGGGAATGACCACCTCACACACATTGTACTGATAAACTCGCTTATGTTTTTAGAGAATTTACCACCCGGACTACAACAATGAACTAACTCAGTTTCTACCACGAACCATCACGCTGAAGAAGCCCCCAGGAACCCAGGTGAGAATTTTTCGTGTGGCATCTGTTTTTTTACATTACTAAAAATCTCACACAAACATGGGAGTTCTGATTTAAAGGAGTTGTTAAATACTCGATTAGGAAGAATTGGAGGCATAATTCTCAAAAGGCATTTTACAAAAAGGGAAATGGATCCTTTATTCTTGATGATGAGAAGGCCCTCGGCAGCGTAAAATGGGAGTGCTTGCTCGTGGTATTTGGATGAATTTTGGAGATTACTTCTGAAGCATTTTTACCACCTTCTCTACGGAGTCTAATAAAAAAATAAACATAAGTGGTTTTCTTTAAGGATGGTTTAAAGTTCTTATTTTCAGCTATCCCTGCTGTGATAATTTTAGACATTAATCGTGACTGATGCACCCTTCGAGTGAACACTGAGATAATTGCCATCATGATCTGGGAGAACTGACTAACACAACTAGTTTACCCACCTGAACATGATATTGTCTTGATTTTTCACATTCCATCTTTGTGTTCAGGGATCAAGGTTGCCTGTGATTGACCTGCCATTAATGAGTGTAGATGTTAAACCATGATTTCATTTATGAAAAAGAGAACATCAAATTGCAAACTTTGTACTATGGGGTATCCAAAATAATTTTTTTAACCAGTTTGGATGATCAAGTATTGGGCAAGCCAAGAGCCCGGTACAGTTGGTTATGCGTAAATTTAAAGAAATAAACAAATTGATGCATGCAAAAACAAGAGAGAACCTTTAAAATATGTATTTTCTTAACAGGAGTGCCCTAATTAGGTTTAGCTGTAACATTGTTCATCGACTTTTTACTTTCCCTAGGGTGCATGGTTGGTCGGTCCCACTGATGAAATGCCCTTGTGAAGGCTACTCAGTACAAAGCACTTTGCTCTGTTTTTATTAGGTCTTGCCTAGCGTTGCAGCGCGCATGCGCTGCTCGCTCTGCGAGACATATTGCGGTAGAGAAGATTTCAGAAGGGGACTTGAAGCCTCGCTCATCATTTTCATTGGCTGGCGTCATCGTTTATGCTAAACAGTGGCCTCTGACTGAAAATGAGGCTTTTTTGTTACCACCCTGTCTCCTTTTGGGACTGCCCGTCTGGACTGGATCGCTTGCTTAACGGCTGTGGTAAGGGTATTTCTTATCTAAAGGAGGCATGTAGTCACGGATCATGTTTCCGAATTGTGTTTTTTTTTTTTTCTAAATGTGATTGTCTGGCAGTGGCGACATTACAAAACAGCACAGCGCACAGTCAACACCGAAATAAAACGTTCACGCTACTGTATTTTTCCCTACCCTAAATCTAATGTTTAGTTTAAACCGATTTCGGTGCTGATATACATACACCATCTCCCCAACCAGTCACTGCTCAACTCCAGAGTCCAGTCTTCCTTTGTATTGAATGTGCGCCTCACACCTAATGCGGCCCTAGATGAAGGGCTTGCACCTCCTGGGGGGTCGAGGAGCACAGAAGTAATGTGCCACTTTTTGGCAGAGCCGCCCACCCTAATCCCGGCCCTCATGTCTCCAGTCCAACTCCACATTCTATATTTATCTCCCTCCTCCCTTCAAACTAACCAAGTTACCTAACTTATTCACTCACTGACTGACGCACACAGTTCTCACCAACAGGGAAATGGGATCCGATTTATAAAGACAAAATCAAGGAGTTGGGGGTAAAGGAGAGCCCTAATAAAGGAAGAGGCTGATGGGAGCAATCAACAATCAAGGAGAAAAACTTTTGTAGAGAAAATCGAAAGTTCAGAGATGGAGAAAAAGGGAAAGAAGGAATAACTGAAGGTAAAACACAGCTCATGGGGCAGCTCCTGCGCCCATCTATCAGCCGAGACAGTGATGTCTAAATAACACCTCCTTCTCCTGATCAATGTAATCCAATTCATGTTGCCAACGTGGTGTTTACCAGAAATAACTGCCCGGGCAGAGCCGGTGTGTTTGCAGTTTGGGGGTGCATGTGTGCTCAATGCGTCTCTGGACCCAGTCTTGGCGATCCCATATACTGAGTAAACTCCCAGTACTGAGTATGCACGACGTGACACGCTGAGTGCACACCACACCGTAACATGCAAACACTACCATAACATGCACACCCATCATAACATTCAGCAGCGTTCTAGCATGCACATATCACCCCAAAAATACGCAGATTACCCTATTATGCACACACCGTAATATACACACATTATCAAACGAGGGCAGCCGGTCCTGGGAGGGCTGACTTTACGAGCGCTTGGCAGTGTGCCCTGTGCCAGGGATCAGAGAGGCCCAGTTGGCTTGGCGAGGAAGGGAGGGCTGACTTCACGAGCGTATGGCAGTGTGTGGTGTGCTGTGCCAGAAACAAAAATGGCGACGGCCTGTCCACATTGGCCATCCTAAAAGTGGTCAAGGCAGTCACCGAGAAGCCCGCTTTCCAATCACGCGCCATCGTTTAACATAAACGATGACGCGTGCCAATTGGAAAGAGGGGCGGGCCTTTAAATGAGTTTGAAAAATGTATCAATAGCAAAAGGCACTCTCATGACGAGAGCAGCGCATGCGCACTGCTAATGCCAGGCGAGACCCAAAAATGGAGCCCTGTGTTTGGTTTGGAGAGGCCCATTTTTCCCATGAGCCCTCAAGCTCTTACGGGAGCATAAAGGCTCTTGCGGATCTTGCTATGATTTGCTTGTTGTTAGAGTTTTAGAAATAAAATGGCCGCCAATATTGACTGAAAAATTGCAGGTGTTGTGGAAATGAAGTAGATAAGCAATAAAAGGGGGCAGCTGAAGGGCATCCTGTACCCAGTGGCATATCAAAGGCCCCTGCAGTCCCCGCAGTGCGTGGGAGCCCCGACATCCAGGGCCTCCCCTCAGCCCAGCCCCTTGGCCTGAGAGCTCCAGAGTGAGTCCAAAGGGGGCCCCTAAATGTATTTTGCGTGGGCCCCTCAACGTTTGTTATGCAACTGCCTGTACCCATAGATTTGGAGAGGAGGGGTCGAAGGCATAAGTGCTGTGACATTTTTTACAATCTCTCAGGACACTCTCAGGATCGTGAATAGTGAAAGGAGTAGGTGAGTGCTCAATTCACTGTACTGGTTGAAATGCATATTGTGGCCCTTGTCATTCAGAGGGAGTGTGTAAGACATAAGTACTGTGATGAGTAGAAGGTTAATTCTTTCCTAAAAAAACAAGCATTTACAATGCAATAGGTCTCGCAATTACATTATTTTGAGCTATTGACATTGTAAATGACATTGTTTTTTTTTTTTATTTTGTTTATCTTCTGTAAAACATAAAAGGCATTTGCTATTGACTATTAACATTGCAAATGAAAATGCCTTTTATTTTTGTTTTTAAAGCATAAGTAAAGGGCATTGGTATTTATAATGCCAATAGCTGAAACTCGCGTAACTGCGAGTCCTATTGCATTGCAAATGCTTTTTTTAGAGGAATGCAAGGCAAAATTAGAGTGGTTTGGGGCACCAGTATTTCGAATGCATAAAGACTATGTGGTTAAGATTATAGATCAAGTGGGGTGCATTCCAACGATCAACTATAAAAAATGAGGGGGTACAGGTTACTGGTGACATTCACAAAAGAGCATAGAGCACCAATCAATCAGATTCCTGGGATGAATTTATGAATAAGTGCATTTTGAATTATGTGGAGTACCTAAATATATTTTCCGGATTAGAAGTGTTGTGTAACCTGAGGGATAGCTCTGCTGTGAGACTAAGGCAGGTGAGGGGAGCTGGACTAGGAGCATGCCTAATCCACTGGATAAAATGAGGAGGAGTAACCCGAGCGATAGCTCTGCTGTGAGCCTGTAAGTCTGGAGGAAGAGGCTGTGTAACCCGAGGATAGCTCTTCTGTGGGAGCCTGTAAGACTGGAGGAAGATGCTGTGTAACCTGAGAGATAGCTCTGCTGTGAGCTTGTAAGACTGGAGGAAGATGCTGTGTAACCTGAGAGATAGCTCTGCTGTGAGCTTGTAAGACTGGAGGAAGAGGCTGTGTAACCAGAGGGATAGCTCTGCTATGGGAGCCTGTAAGACTGGAGGAAGAGGCTGCGTAACAAGGTGGCAGGTACCACAGGCCCTTAGGAACAGACTTGAACCTGCGCCCCAGCTCGTCCACCTCGTTGTGGGCATTTGGCGGCGAAACTGATCAGTTCTGTATTGATGCTTTGGGTATTGGGTGATTATTGGTTGTGGATTAACCCTGGACTGGATAGTGAGTAACCCTGCACAGGTCTCTGCAGGCCACCAGATCACACAGTGAATCATCCATCCGCCCCTATCCCGCCCGAGACTGAGCATATCCGCTGCAGCACAAGTGATCTCTGTCCCCCTTTCCCCCACTGAATCACCACAGGAGCCTGGAGTTAGCCCTGGAGGTGCTGTGCATGGAGCACCGACGGAGCTGTGCACGGAGCAGCCGGGAGTGGTGTGGGGTTTAGGTGCACCAGCAGAGCTGTGCACGGAGTGCTGTCACTGAACAGCGGGAGTGCTATGCACGGAGCAGCGAGAGGGCTGCAGGTAATGCTCACGGTGCACCGGCAGAGGAGTGTACAGAGCAGCAGGGAGTGTTGTGGGGTTTAGGTGCATCGGCAGAGCTGTGCACGGAGTGCTGTTCATTTAACAGCTGGACTGCTGTGCTTGGAGCAGCGGGAGGGCTGCAGGGAATGCTCACGGTGCACCGGCAGAGCTGTCTGGGCCTCAGTGGGGGAGCGCTCCTCTTCCTTCTTTCTCTGCAATCTGTCACTTTCGTTTCTCTCACTTTTGGATCTTCATCGCTGTCCTGTAACTTTGTTGTCTCTTACATTTCGTTTCCCCTCTTCCTATTTCTCTATAGACTCCATGCCAGCTGAGCGGGCACGGTGAGGGGGTGGTGTGGGAGGTCACAGGAGGCTTGTCTGTGCTGGAATTCCAGAGATGGGTGCGAGAGGAGAGGGGAGTGCTCAGAACAGCTCCCTTGCTTCACGGCTGTACTGAATAATTTTCTTATCTGCTTGTTAACTAAACAAGCAGTTAAGAAAAGTCTTTACGGCAGCCATAAAGCAGGCTATCGTGTCCGGGGGGGGGGGGAGGGGCAGTACAAAAAGTGGACAGGATGGCACCCAAAAACCCTCTTTTCCAAAGGAAAGCCAACGTTTACCATAAACGCTGACGCTACCCAATGGAAAAGTGGGGCGGGGTTTAGAGTACCTTTTACAAATCTTGTTATTTACAAGATCTCTCGGAGAACGGAGCAGGGCTCTGCCCTGCCACGCCCAGCTGAGACCTAAAAACTGTTAATCCTGTCCTCTTTTCCAAGTCACTACCTCCCAGTCAGAAAGTGACAGACGCTACCTTCAGCTCAACAACCATAGGAAGAGTACAGTCGCTGGCCTCCAAATTCCACCCTGTGGAGAAGTAGGGCCACTTGATTTATTTTTTAGTTCAGGTATGACAGTGTGGCTAGCTGCCCGACCGAATGTTACCAAGTTGTTCAAATATATAGAGGGCTTTGTCTTCACCGAGTGGATAATTCATTTCTCAATTTGAGAGCCTGTTTGGTGTATCATCCCACCTCCTATGAAGTACTTTCATTAGGGACTCTTTTGCATCTCAGAAGTCCACTGAATCATCACACATGAATACTGCATCTCATTATATGCACTGTAAACAAAAAATCATATTTTTTGTTTGTTTTTCCTAGAATAGCATCCACTGTCAGAGTTCCAGTACATCATACTATGATCACTGAATTCTAGGAGACCCTGATTCTATACTGCCACCAGGGCTTTAAGTGGGCGGGGTTTCACCAGCAGTTTTTTAAAGGAGGCCTCGAAACGTATCTCTGTCGGGCTCAGTATTGTGCCCTGTCACAGGCGGTCTGTTTTTTTCCAGACTGCAGTGACAGCAGGCACATCGATGTGAGCCTGCTCACACTGCTCACTTCTCACTAGTGGAAAAGTTACGGCATCACGTCATGCCAGGTGTGCGTTGTAGTGGCAGGGAAATCCATTAAAGAGAGTCATTGTCAGCCGCAGTTGGTAATGGGTGTACCTGCAGGGTGGTGATGTGGGGAGGGGCAGGGGCAGAGTGGGGGGCAGTAATCTATGAATTACAGAGCTTTACAGGTAAGTAAACATTTAAATAAATAAAACGAATTTCGTTGTGTGCACGGCATCCCCAAATGCGATGCAGTGCGCGCAACGAAATTCGTTTTATTTATTTAAATGTTTACTTACCTGTAAAGCTCCGTAATCCATAGATTACTACCCCCCACCCTGCCCCTCCCCCTCCCCACGTCACCGCCCTGCAGGTACACCCATTACCGACCGCGTCTGGTCATTTTCTGTCTGGATTTCCCTTCTCTTTTTGAATCTCAGGAACAGCAAAATCGTTGTGGTGTCACCAGGGCGGTAAGTGGAAGCTTTTTCAATATTATATACAAGCCATAGTTGCTGCTTATTTATTTTATGCAACTAACAACAATTGACAAAGCCACTAGTCCTGACTTGCTGTAGGTATGCTGTTACTTGTATCATATATCTGGATGTAATGACAGAAACAGCAAAATACAAGTCGGCCACGCCCTTAATTGCATAGGCCCGCCCCTTTGGGAGACCCCCCCCGTTTTTTTCATCCCACTTAAAGCTCAGACTGCCACAGAATACTAATTTATACTGATTACTGTCCCCTTTTTTTGATGCCATACACTATCCTCAGTACATTGTTTATAACCCCAAACTACCATTCACAGCCCAAGAATACACTAGTCTTCACAAATTCGCATACTGTTGACCCCATAAGGAAATGCAGTGCACCCCAGGAGAGATCGACTGTACGCTGATCCAGAACCCCCTCTACTGTCCTCTTCCAGTACGCCCACCCCAAAACTCCTTCACTTAATCCAGGGCACCTTGTGAAGGTCAACGCTCCCTGCTTCCCCATAAAGCAAAACAATTAGGTCTGGCTTTACAATTTTAACTCATAAGAATACATTCATGTACAAATTCAGTTTGCATTCATTAGCATATTAAAGCCAGAGCTACTGGCTTTGTAAATGTCTGCTTATTCCATTACAAAGTAATGTGCCAATACAATTCAGTTAGCCGTGTCAAGCATAGTGACAGCTAGAATTCTGGAACAGGTCTAGGTATATCTAAAGCAAGCTAGACGTTACCCTCTTTGTAGTAAAAGCTTAAGCCCTCACTCTTCAACTGGCGCGAGCAGACTTGGTGTGAAAAGTACCTAGTGATATAAAGTCGTTCGTCGTGAAACATTTTGTGATTGAATAATGACAAATCCATCAGGAAGGAATTTTATCCACAGGTGGAATCGTGAGTCATATTGTTTAATAGTAGATCTCACATGCTATGTTTTGACTATAAAATGGAATAACTACTAGATAGACAAACGTAGTGACACATTTAAACTCGAATCCATAACCATTGGTGGTGGTAGCCAGGAAGCCTGGCAGTTTTAACTGCTGTAGGAAAAGCAGGTGTACCGGTATCGCTTAAAGAAAAAAAAAACAAGCTTGCCGTCAAAGTTTCCTTGTCTTTTGACACCGAGGCGTCCTACAAACACACAGAATGAGTTAATAAAAGCGTGCAGCTGTTTCCTAGAGCTGCTGCTGTGCATTGCACCTGGGAAGGCAGAGAAAAACTCCACTATCGGAAGTCCAATACTGAGCGCCCCTTCCGGGGCCCTCTTTTATGCTTACTTTGTCTGTTGGTTGGCCTGCTTCCAGAAACGCGCCTGGAAGGTCTGCCCGCCTGCCTAGTTCCGTCCTAGAGATTAGTATGCCCTGATGGGATGTCAAATGCTTCCTCGAGAGGTTGATCCGAGCTCGGCTGATGAATGGCTTGCATTTCGTCGTTCATAATTGGTTTACTTCTCTCCGAGTTCTGCTTCCTGTTTCCACTGCATTCCAAATGTAGCTGTTTATTATAGCGACAAGACACAGGATGCAGCTGGCACTGAACTATCCATCACCTATAAAAGAATCTCTTTAATTATGTCTAAAAATATGCTACAAATGTCGTAAACCTCTCAGACAGAAACGTTGATTATTGTGTTCAGAGCTGGTTCATTTTTGAACGTTGGTTTTTCGCTCTGCCTTTTTAAAACATCCATAATAAGGCAGAGGCGGCTGGTGGCTTTTAAAAGTGTTAGGCGTAAAATTTGATGACGAATTTGATGTATCAAGCGTGAGAAACAAGCGAAGTAAACTAACATAATGTGTATTTAATGGTGGACTCCCCGTAGAAGTTTTTACAACTAGAGAGCAAAATTGGAAATTTTAAAGAAAATGTTGTTAAAGAGTTTGGTTTAAGAACAGTAAGGTTTATAAAAGTATCCCCTTGAAAAATGTTAAAGCTTGAAAGAGTGCACCCTTTACAAAGATAGACACCAAGATAGTCTGCAATTTGGAGGAGTTTTACTGAAAATGAGAGGTGGAACGTGGCTAAAGTGGTAGGAGAATTTATCCCTATAAGAAAAATCCCCGCCGGGCCGCCGCGCTGCCTGCGACGACCCGGAAGCGGTTGGGAAGCCGGCCAATCACAGCGCGGCCCCAACCGGAAGTCCCGCCCCATCGCGGCGAGAGGGAGAGAGAGCTGCCCGAGGAGCCACGAAGGCTCCGCATTGAGTCCCGGTCCCGAGATGGGGGACTGGGTGAAGAGCGGGCGGGCGCATGGGGAAGGCGGGGCTCTCATGTGGTGAGAGAGCCCCGCAAAGCGCTACTGCCGCCCGAGATGCAGATCCGCCGCCGAGCACCGCCAGAACAGGTGAGTGTGTTGAGTGAGAGGAGGGGTGAGTGGGGGTGGGGTGTACGCGTGTGTGTGTGTCTGTTTGAGTGTGTTTGAGCGTGCGTCTGTCTGTCTGTCTGTGTGCGCGTGTGTCTGTTTAAGGGGGGGTGCGTGTGTATATGCAGTGTGTGTATGGCTTTTTTGTGCGCATGTGTGAGTGACGACGTGCGCGCTCACGAGGTACAATCTCGAAGAAAAAGCGCGTGGAAGATTGCTGTCCTCATTCCCCCAGAAGTAACAACATAAGTCGTCTCGCCCTAGACAGCAAAGCTTCGCTTTGCTTTCGTCTAGGCGAGACCTAAAAAATGAGACTTGCTGAATTGGTGAAACATAGGAAGGAGTTGGTGATCTGTGAATACACTTTGGTATGCACACTTGTCCCTGTAGGAAGGAATCTTAGTGGGGATCGTGTTCATCAGTCTACTATTTACGCACATGAGCTAGCGAAGAGTTGTGAGTAGAGTTTAGGCATTTCTAACAACCTAATATGCAGACCCATCATCCAAGAGTAGGGTCTCCGCGGAGAGGCCAGTCCCTCCCCACACCCTACTATGCACACCTGTCATCTGAGAGAGAGGCCTAAAAGGAGAAGCCAGTCCATCCCCCTCACCCTATTATGAGCACTCATCATCTGAGAGAGGGGTCTGAAATGAGAGTGCAGTTCCTCCCCAACCCCTACTACCCACACCCGTCATGAAAGAGAGCGGTCTGAAAGGAGAGGCCAGCCCTTGCCCACTCCATACTACACACACACACACCTGTCATACGAGAGAGAGGTCTGAAAGGCGGGGCTAGTTCATTCACATACCCTACAATGCACACCTGTCATATGACACTGAGGTCTGGAAGGAGAGGCCAGTCCCTCCCCACACCCTACTACACACACACTAACATTTGGGTTTTTTCAGTGAATTTCTAGGTTTAAAAAAAACCCATTAATTAACGTCTTGTTCTAGTTAGGTGTGATAAACAGATCTATTTCTATTTAAAGATAAACCCTAGAAATTCACTGGAGAAAACAAAGGTTATAGTAATGATATAGTTATGTTAATTTCTCACTGACCACATTAACATTTTGAATTTAAAAAAAAAACAAATTCAGCAGTTCTAGTTAACAGCTCCAACTGTAAATTGGGCCCCTCCATACACTGCCTTTGACCCCACGTATGACATCACTCATGGCATGTACTACGACATCATTCTCTGCAGAACTTTACTTCTGTTGAAGCCACTCACTAAGGGTGTGTAATAATTAAGGTTCAAATTATGTGCTAAAGTTTATCTAAATTATGTGGCAAGAAAGGCAAATTTTTCAGTAAATTTTGTCAAGTATTATTTAGATCCATTTGATATAGAAACTGAATTTTTGTTCAAATCTACAAATTGTGCGGTAAATTGATAATTGTCCTGTAAACACCGAAGCCACAGACTTTCATAGTTAAACTTACTTTTGCCATTTTCCATTTTAATAACCATATAATCATGAAAGATGAACAAAACCTAGACAGTCTAATTGAACTCACTTCCTATTCATCAGCTGCACTTTGAATAGATTAACTTTCCAGTCCAAAGTCAGAATGTGCTTTTTTTTTTTAACACGATTGGTGTTTTTCTAAAATCTTCCATTCTTAACTACATGATTAAAAAGTGTTTTGTTTCACAATAAGAAGGGGGATACTACCAACCTTACGAGATGGGAGGCCCTTAAGACCTCTGTTAGAGGAATCATACTTAAGATTTGTGCAGCCATGAACAAGGACGCCAACAATAACCTAACACGCCTAGAGCAAGTGATCTCAACACTTGAAAAGAGACACGTGATTTCTAAAGACCCTCAGACCCTAAATGACATGATGAGCAAAAAATATGAATATAACAAGATTATTAGTGAGAGAGCTGGAATCTGGCTTAAGAACCACAAAAACTTCAAATTATGCCAAACTAACAAAGCTGGTAAGAGCCTTGCATCTTATCTGAAATTTAAGTTGCAACGTACTGCTATTAAGTGCTTAGTAGATAAATCAGGGACGTCACACAATGATCCCACTAAAATTGCTGACATATTTAAAGATTTCTACAGCGACTTGTATAGTAAAAACAAAGAACTTAATAGCACTAAATTAAGCACATACCTGGGTAATTGTGCTCTCCCCTCCCTTTCGCTGCAAAAACAGGCGGGCCTTAACCTCCCCAAATCCGCTGCAGACATCGAACAAGCCATCAAAACTCTCAAAACCGGGAAAGCCCTGCGACCAGATGGGTTCAGCGCCATGTTTTACAAGAGATTCTCTTCAACCCTAGTAGAACCTTTCAAAGACGTATATATGGGCTTCACCAATAGCGGTCAAGTCACTGGTACCCCTGCAGAAGCAATTATCTCAGTAATTCCTAAGGAAAGGGAAGATCCAACATCCCCGAAGAATTACAGGCCGATATCGCTGATCAACCTTGACTGTAAAATTTATGCCATGATCCTGGCCAAACGAATTTAGAAAATCCTGCCCAAACTCATTCACCCATCACAGGTAGGGTTTCTTAAGAATAGACTGTCTAGCGACAACACCCGCATCCTAGCACACATAATAGAAAAGGCCAAGCTAATTACCTCCCCGACCGTTGCAGTAACATTAGATGCAGAAAAGGCCTTTGATAAGGTCGACCGGTCTTATTTGGAAGACACTCTGCATAAATTTAAGTTAGGAACAGACTTTATTCGTATGGTGATGGCCCTATATTCTATTCCATCAGCAAGAGTACGAGCAGGGGGATGCCTATCGTCACCCTTTAACCTGGAGCAAGGTACGAGACAGGGCTGCCCCCTATCTCCCTCCCTCTTTCTACTCACCATCGAGCCCTTCCTCTATTATCTTCGACATAATGACCATATTAAAGGTATTTGCTTTGATGATTATACAGTCAAAATTTCGGCCTATGCTGACAACGTCTTAGTAATATCTGAGAATGCAGTTTTAGCAATTCCAGCCCTGATGTCCTCTATTGCAGACTTTGCCGACGTGTCAGACTATAAGCTTAACAAGGACAAAACGGAGGTGAAACTCCTCAATAATATAGGTGATAGAAGCTTTATAGGTAACTCTGGCTTATTCTGGCAAACCTAAAGCTTTAAATATTTAGGAACAGATTTTGAAAAGGACCTAATTAGCACCCTCAAAATTAATGAGCATACCCTTCATAAAAAGATATCTTCTCTTTTGGACGGTTGGTCACCAACATTTTTGTTGTGGTGGAACAGAGCGGAACCTCTGAAGATGATGATCACACCTCTGATCAATTATCTTGTAAGTATGCTTCCTATGTTACTATCGGATGACTTCCTCACCAAAATACATAAGCTCTTCAATACTTTTTTATGGCAAGGCAAAAAACCAAGAATCTCCCTGAAGAAGCGCCAACTATCGAAAGATAAGGGAGGCATAGGTCTACCAAACTTCAGGTGCTACCAAACGGCATATTTATGCAAACAAGGTGTAAATTGGTTCCAACCTCAATCTGAATACATTCCTGTTTGGGTTCATGCCGAAAAGGCCATCATTAACAACCTACCACTACCAGCCTTAATGTCAATGGATATGGCAGCTTTTCCTCATTCCAGATACATATTTCTTAACACTAGAAGGGCCCTCCTAAACCTAGAGAGACACTCTATGGTTAAAATCAAAATAAGCAAATCCAACTTAACCTCGTTGTGGTTCAACCCAGCCATAAAGGAGGAAGGCAAACACCTCTACTGGGAGCAATGGTCTAAGAAGGGGTTGAACTTAGTGAAAGATCTTTATGAAGGGTCTTCGCCTTTACCTTTCGCCATCTTACACTCACGGTTCGATCTCCAACCTCTTGACTTTTATAAGTTCTTATGTCTTAAATCCTTTCTCTCTGCCAGAGCCATCTCTCCGAGCGATCCTACAATTTGTAACAAGCGGTTTCATCGCATGTCAATGGGTCACATGGTGTCTAGAATCTATAAAATCCTCTCCCCTAACCCCCAGAAGACGCATAGGAAGTGCGAGCTCGCTTGGGAAAACGAACATAATTCCTCTAAAATATCGTTTGGTTGGGATAAGATACACCTTACACCTTTTTCCATTAAAATATCACTGATACTCTCTCAAACTAAATGCATTCTGATAAATAGAACATATTGGTCACCGGAAAAACTCTACAAGCTTAAACTCCTTGATAACCCCCTGTGCTGGAATTGTAAAACTCATGTGGGGGACTTGGATCACATGTTCTTTAATTGCCCGATGCTCCAAACCTTTTGGGACAGGATTTATAACTACATTCAAAGAACCTTCCACTACCGACCTAGTAGGGAATTCGCATATGTTATGTTTGGGGCAATAGACACAAGAATAGTGAATGAACATGACCGTCACCTAATGGATCTCATGCTTACGCTTGCGTGTAAAGTCATCTTAAGCAAATGGAAAAGTGCATCGGATGTTTCTTTCAAGATATGGCAAGAATGGTTGGCCTCTTTAAGGGGCGCAGATAATGATGCACTCCACTCCTCACCGTGGCGAAAATCGCACGCCAAGCTCTGGAGTTCACTTGACTCTCTGGAACTTTGCTATGATCCTCCTTAGATTTGCACAGTGGTCATATCCTATTTCTATTTGGGGTGTTTTGTAAAGCGCATGGTGACGCAACAACGGCGTGTCCCCGCGCTAAGGAGCTACTTTCTTACTGGACCATACAGAAACGGCGCATCAACTAAGCAAATAGAGCAGTTTTGAGCTTGGCTCTAAAAATTGATTCAGATGGCTCAAGTCGAAGCGCCATGGGCAGCTTGTTCCATCTAGCGGCTGCAAGGCATCTGAAGGATCTTCCCCCCATCCGTGCTCTGGACACCTTAGGAACAACCAGGAGTCCAGAGCCGGAAGATCTCAGGGAGCGGGGAGGCTCATAAGGTGTCAAAAGTCCTTGTAAAGGGAGAGGGGATCTCCCATTAATGATCCGATGGCATGTGCAAAGTGCTTTAAATTCTACCCTGCTTCTGACCGGGAGCCAGTGCAGAGACCGGAGAGCCGCTGCAGAAGCAGCTCTTCTGGGTAGTCTAAGCACCAGTCGGGCAGCGGCGTTCTGTAGGACCTGTAAGCGGTTAAGGTTCTTCTCCAAGGTGCCTAAATAGAGAAGGTTGCCATAGTCCATCCTTGATGTGACTAGTGCATGTACCAAGGTCTGTCGGGCTCGCACAGGCAAGAACTTCAGCGTCTTCCTAAGGCTTTTAAGAATCCCAAAGCATAGTCCGACCACCTGGTTGATCTGAGGGCCAAAGGTGAGGGCGGCATCAAACTAGATGCCCAAATTCCTCGCTTTTTGGCACGGAATGGGTGTTGGGCCCAGGGAGGATGGCCACCATGCCGACGTCCACGCAGACTGGCAGCCCCCCACGACCAGCACCTCGGTCTTGCCCCCGTTGAGCTTGAGGCAATTGGCGGACATCCAGGCAGCAAGGTCTTGCATGCATGCTCTGAAGGTGTCCGCCGAAAGACCGGGTGCGCGCGATAGGGAGATAACCAACTGCGTGTCGTCGGCATACGACACCAAGCTGAGGCCGTGACTCTCTACTAAGGTGGCAATCGGAGCGACATAAAGATTGAAGAGTGTTGGACTCAGGGACGAGCCCTGCGGCACCCCCTGGTCCAAAGAAATTCGCTCCGAGTAGTAGTCACCCTGCCTCACTTGGAAACCTCGGCCAGTGAGAAATGAATAAATCCATTTCAACGCCGCCCCTTTCACCCCGATCTTGTCCAGACACTGTAGCAAGATGGAGTGTGCTACAGTGTCGAACGCAGCACTAAGGTCTAATAAAATTAGCGCCATTGTTTGTCCCTCGTCGGCACCCTGCCTGAGGGCTTCGGTAGCCCTCAGGAGGGCGGACTCCGTCGAATGACGGGGCCGAAACCCGAATTGGGTAGGATGAAGATGGTTGCCTTCCTCCATATATGCCATTAGCTGTTTATTTGCCACCTTCTCCGCTACCTTGGAGAGAGAGGGCAGCAAGGAGATGGGGCGTAGATTGTCCAAGTTCTCGAAGCTAATATTGGGCTTCTTGCGGAGGGGAAGCACCACAGCCTGTTTCCAATCGTCAGGTATTGAACTGGATCGGAAGGAAACATCCAGCACATGCCTGATGTAGGGTTCCAGGGTCTCCAGACTGTCACTCAATCTTTTAGGGGGTGCGGGATCTCGAGGGGAGCCTGATTTAACAGACCTACAGATTTTAATTAGCTCTTCCGGTAAAGGGGTGATAAAGTTAAGTAACCGATTACGATCATCTTCCTCTACTGCTAAATCTGTTGGCTCTTCCGCTGCATGAGGTATTTCAGGGAAGGCGGCGTAGATTTTCGACACTTTGTCTCCGAAATAAGTAGCGATGCGGTTGCATGCTGCTACTGAGTGATCTTTATCTAGACTTGCAGTTTTGGGGGTGGCTAGAGACTTATATATGCTAAACAGTTCCTTAGCGGAATTCTCTGCCCTCTGGATTCTGTCTGCATAGTATTTGGCTTTTTCAATACGGATTCTGTTATGATAGATGCGTCTCTTGATATGGTAGACTTCTTTCATCGAACCCTCCACTACTGTATAACACGCTCCTGTCACCTAAGAGCACACCATAGATGCTTTTACCCCACTGTTACGTTTTAGAGTACATAACATGACTTTATGTTAGCTGCTCTTTCCGTTCACATATCAATTTCGTACTTCTTTCTTTCTTCTTCTTCTTCTACATCTCCCTTCTTCTCTCTCTTTCCTCTTTTTCCTCTTCTCTTTTCTTTCTCCTTTCTTTTCCAAGTTCACTCCTATTGCAACCATCCTTTTGATCAATAATTGCATATTTGTGAATATTGTTCATTGTTTCATCGATAGAGAATCATTTGTTAAATGGTCTTGATGCTCTTTACTTAAATTGTGAAACTCAGGGTGCATTGGCTCATGAATGTAATTAAGTGTATGTTTTTGTTTTCGATTTTTTAAAATCCTGCTTCTCTTAATAAAAAAGATTTGAAATGAAAACAAAGTGTTTTGTTTCTTTTTACTGCAGTCAACGAAATAGTATGGGGCTGCCTTTAGCACACTATTTTGTATAAACATTTCCATTCTTTTCAAGCAGATTACCCTTCAATGAGCATCTAGATATCTGTCTCTCCTCACTTCAGACTGTTATCCTTGTGTTAACTGTACACTCAACATATTGCAGATGTCCTTTTGTAGAGCATTTATGTTTTAGGTGTTATTCCTGCCAAATAGATATTGAGGTACTGCCTGTTATGCAAATTCATGGGAATCTGGGAATAATCCATGTTGTGTTTTTCTTTTCCAGCTGGGATTCAACATCCGAGGCGGGAAGGCGTCTCAGCTGGGCATCTTCATCTCCAAGGTTAGTCTGCTCTGGTGTACCTGCATGCTTCGTCCTCTGTCGTCTCTGAATGCACTGGATATTCCAGTGCCCTTCCTTACCACCTCAACCAACCTCTGGTCTGGTAACAACACGCGCCAGTGCACCCACCCCATTAAAATACCCTTGCCATTTGCCCCCACTCGGTGGTCTGCCGGTGCAGGTCAGCGCTACTCTTCAACTCTCATGCTGCGCTGCTATGGGGGCTTGTCGCAAAGCCCAACTAGTGCTAGTCTGTCTGGAGAACCACCCGCAGCTCCACCAGTGCACATTAGACCTCTCCTCAGCACCCCCCCATGAGAGTGAGCACCGTCCACAGTTCTACGAGTGCACACCAGCCTTCTCGTGTGCACCTGCCTTGAGAAGGAGAATGGTCCACAGTTCAACCAGTGCCATCTCCGCCCTCTTCTCGGCGCCCTCCCTTTAGAGTGAGAACCACCCGCAGCTCTACCAGTGCACATCAGCCTTCTCGTGTGCACCCGCCTTGAGAGTGAGAACCACCCGCAGCTCTACCGGGGCACCTCAGCCCTCTCGTGTGCACCAGCCTTGAGTGAGAACCGCCTGTAGCTCTACCAGTGCACATCAGCCCTCTCCTCAGCACCCTCCTTGAGAAGGAGAATGGTCCACAGTTCAACCAGTGCCATCTCTGCCCCCCCCTTTAGAGTGAGAACCCCCCCGCAGCTCTGCCAGTGCACATCAGCCTTCTCGTGTGCACCCGCCTTGAGAGTGAGAACCACCCGCAGCTCTACCGGGGCACCTCAGCCCTCTCGTGTGCACCAGCCTTGAGAGTGAGAACCGCCTGTAGCTCTACCAGTGCACATCAGCCCTCTCCTCAGCACCCTCCTTGAGAAGGAGAATGGTCCACAGTTCAACCAGTGCCATCTCTGCCCCCCCCTTTAGAGTGAGAACCCCCCCGCAGCTCTGCCAGTGCACATCAGCCTTCTCGTGTGCACCCGCCTTGAGTGAGAACCACCCGCAGCTCTACCAGTGCACACCAGCCTTCTCGTATGCACTCCCCCTTGAGAGTGAGACCGCCCGCAGCTCTACCAGTGCACATCAGCCTTCTCGTATGCACTCCCCCTTGAGAGTGAGACCGCCCGCAGCTCTACCAGTGCACACCAGCCTTCTCGTATGCACTCCCCCTTGAGAGTGAGACCGCCCGCAGCTCTACCAGTGCACATCAGCCTTCTCGTGTGCACTCGCCTTGAGAGAGAACCGCCCGCAGCTCTACCAGTGCACATCAGCCTTCTTGTGTGCATCCGCCTTGAGAGAGAACCACCCGCAGCTCTACCAGTGCACACCAGCCTTCTCGTATGCACTCCCCCTTGAGAGTGAGACCGCCCGCAGCTCTACCAGTGCACATCAGCCTTCTCGTGTGCACCCGCCTTGAGAGTGAGAAGCACCCGCAGCTCTACCAGTGCACACCAGCCTTCTCGTGTGCACCTGCCTTGAGAAGGAGAATGGTCCACAGTTCAACCAGTGCCATCTCCGCCCTCTTCTCGGCGCCCCCCCTTTAGAGTGAGAACCACCCGTAGCTCTACCAGTGCACACCAGCCTTCTCGTGTGCACCCGCCTTGAGAGTGAGAACCACCCGCAGCTGTACTGGGGCACCTCAGCCCTCTCGTGTGCACCCGCCTTGAGAGTGATAACCGCCTGTAGCTCTACCAGTGCACATCAGCCCTCTCCTCAGCACCCTCCTTGAGAAGGAGAATGGTCCACAGTTCAACCAGTGCCATCTCTGCCCCCCCCTTTAGAGTGAAAACCCCCCCGCAGCTCTGCCAGTGCACATCAGCCTTCTTGTGTGCATCCGCCTTGAGAGAGAACCACCCGCAGCTCTACCAGTACATCTCAGCCCTCTCTTCAGCACCCTCTTGAGTGAGAACAGTCCACTGTTCAACCAGTGCATCTCAGCCCTCTCCTCAGCGCCCCCCCTTGAGTGTGAGAACCTACTGCAGCACTACCAGTGCACATCAGCCCTCTCCTCAGCACCCTCCTTGAGAAGGAGAATGGTCCACAGTTCAACCTGTGCCATCTCCGCCCCCCCCCCCCTTTAGAGTGAGAACCCCCCCCCCGCAGCTCTACCAGTGCACATCATTCCTAAGGTCCAGGAATTCCAGGCAGTACTATATAGGAGCCTAGAGAGAAGACCAGATGTGAGGGCAAAAAACTGAGTGCCGCAGGTAATGCCAAGCAATGTGCAGAACATTATTCATGATTTGATATGTCCCAAGACCACGTAGATGCAAACTCTGGGAATCCCTCCGGAAGGGCCACAGTTGCAAGAGAGGTTATGATTGCAAGGGAGGATGGCACCAGAATTTGTGTGCCACCAAGGTTATGAAAACATTTACAAATTTGAGTCCAACAAAGCACCAAGCAGACATGGCTTGCTTGCATCTGGGTGCACACATGGCCTTGTACAGCTGCTTCAGGTAATTCTGTGGAGCTCAGGAAAAACATGAGGGCCTACAGGAAGATCCTGGAAGGAGTAGTGCCAGGTGGGATTAAGAGTGCTCCAGAAGCCACCACAACAGCAGTGTGCTTCTGGTGCCTTGGGTATGAGATGGAAAGAGGAGTCCATGTGGAGCTGTAACCCTCTGCTAGACGAGGAGATATCCCCCCCCCCCGGTCAGATAATGCCCCCCCCCCGTCAGATAATGCCCCCCCCCCACTCCCCCCCCCCCCCCCTCCATCAGATGCCACATGGGCCATCACTAAAGCTCTGCATCACTGGTGGTCCGGGCGCAGTGTTACCAGCTGTGTGCATGCACCAGTGAGTCTGGCTTGTGAGCCTGGACCTAGATTTACAAATCCAACTATGGGGTGTGTGAAGGTGGCTCTTAGGTTTCTGGAGAAACACTGGGAATATTGGGAAGAGGAGAAAACAGCCCTGCCTGTAAGTTAGAGATGAAAAGTAAAGATGCAGCAAGGCAGAGCATCGCCCAGAGCTACTGGCCCCCATCATTAGTGAACCCAACACAGTCCAGAAAGGGGGAGGAAGTATGCAGGATACTCTGGCATGGCCTGACATTGGTCAGACTAAGTTAGAGTTGGAGAAGTTGTTTAGTAACAGGAGACAGTGATGAAAGAACAGGTTGATCGTGGTGGTGGCACAGCAACTCAAACTGGCTAATGACAAATGCACCCAACCATTAGCTCCATCTAAAAACCACGGGGACTCCCAGCATAGCGGCAAAGCAATGCCGGCGGTTGAATGTCCTACCAAGTTATACATTTCATTTGAGTTTTATATAGCACAAAGTAAACTCTGCGGCCATCAGAGAAATTTACATATGAAAAGTTACAATACATAAACAGTTTATGGTGATTACAATTACAATGTGCTAATCACAGGTTGCAAATATAGGTTTCAGTACAACAAGTTATTAGTGGTAGGTAGGTGAGTTCATCCAGGCCAGAACTAGTCGGAAGTAGTCTGCTCCATTGCTAGGCGGGATTCCCTTAGTCTTAAGGCGCTGCCAGTCCTAACCAGGCTTATCCAACACCCAGGTGTGATGTGGTCTAGGCAGGAGGCCAGTGGAGTCCCACATCAGTGGTTTTGTGCCATCCTGTAAGGTGATACTTAAGTAAAACTGAAATTCCCTGCGTTGACCAGTTCTGTAAACCACAGCTTGTACACCTAGCATCTACCGCCCCGCACCAGAAATACAGTGCGCACGACCCCACCCTTGGTTTTGCAAATGACCTTACCAACAACAGAGATGATCTGATTAGTGACATGGCATACCACTTGCCATTCACATTACAAATTTCACAAATAACTGATGGGCTTGCAGCAACTTTGTTTTCACTGGGATTTATGTATTGATTTTTACAATATATAGTCATGTAATTTTTTTAATAAAAAGCAGCGCAGCAGGAATTATGAAGTAACTAAAGACCAGATTCAAATTTCAGAGACATTTTGATTACATTAGGGCCACAAACATGATTGGCCCGGTGAAGGGTGGAATAGTCATGGCCCGGTATATTCTGACACTGCAGAGATTAGAATTTATCAGGATCAATGAAACAGAAAATGTTTTCCAAATGGTCATTGATGGTTTTAATAGCCCCATTTGGAGGAGTCACGGTAGCGGTTGGCGACTGCACGTCTGTTAAAAGGTAATAGAAGACCATCCTTCTCACATCTGAGAATCTTATGACCGCAAGGATATATAATACGTTCATAGTAAGAGGAACGTCAGAACAGCATAAGGCCCAAAGCAAGAAAGAGCTGGAACCTTCGTGAGCAAACATATGGGATAGAAGACATACCCTATAGGCCCTACAGAGATTCCTTCAGTTGATACAATGAGAGGAACCTGTTGAGATACACATTTACGTAAAGACAAGGCCCCCCAGCCCATAGTGACAGTAGCCACACAGAAGATATAAAATCTCATAAGGTCCTGCCCCTTGCCTGTACAGACCTGGTTGGAGCGTTCTCTCGAGATTTCCCAAACTCTCTACCCGTCATAAATAATTAAATGCAAATCTTATGGTCCTGATAAAGATGGAGACCATTGATATAGTCCATTGAAACGTACGTCGGCCAGAGAGTGTGACACCCCAGACTTCAGCACAGCAAACTAGGGTGGATGATGCCACCCCACTCTTTATCCATCTGTGCATGCAGTGTTGGTCAGGGGAGCAGTATTTTATTTGATAAAGTTTTATATAGCGCGGAACAAGATTCCGAAGGATGGTAGTGATAGTATGCTAGTGATATGGTTGTGGTGTATTTGAATGAGGTATGAGTGCAGGGGATTGTAAAAGTTTTTTTTTGCTTTATTCATTCTGTACAGTAATAGTTTGCATATTTAGAAATATAAATATGAAATTGTGATTGTTGCACAAAATGAAATGTTTACTGAAATTTAATTTCTATATTTTGATAATGTTTTCAAAATATTTATAAAATATAAAAGGGAAAAAACTTGAATAAAATATGAAATAATAACTATTAAAGTTGGTGTGTGGAGAGTAAGGGAGCAAGGGACTCACGTCTGAGCATACCCTGCCATACCCCCTTTTGTACCGCTTTTGGCCGCCATAAGTGTGGCAGGGTATGCTCAGACGTGAGTCCCTTGCTCACTTTGCCACTGGATTCAAGCAAGCCGGGCTGAAGACGGCTGTAATGCCAGAAACCGGTCCTCGGAAGCTTGTTTCCGGTCCAGGGAAGACATGGCTTGGCAGTTCGGGCTGTACTGTTCCCATGAGGCACAGGGTCAGACTGATTTGCATATGGCCATGTCTGAACTGGGGAGCCAGAGTGGGCTAAAGAACGGTGATGGATTAAACCCAGATCAGTTGACTGGGGTTGAGTGGTTGATTGATTCAGATGCTCCGTCCATCACCACCCCCTTTTGTACCGCTTGAGAAGTATCCCATCCCAGGAAGGGGAGGGGGAGAGGGAATGGAGCCCCACTTAACAAGTATCCCATACCAAGGGTGGGGCGAGAAGGTACTGTAGCCCAGCGTAGGAAGGGATTCATCTCCGGTTTGGTGGGGGGGAAGAGGGGGAACTAGAGCCCTGCTTAAGAAGTATCACCTCTCACCCCATCCCAGGGGTGGGGTGAGAGGGAACTGGAACCCCGCTGAAGAAGTATCCTGTCCCAAGGGTGGGGCGAGAGGCAACTGGAACCCTATCTTAGCAGGCATTCAGCTTGGAGGTGGGAGGCTGGATTGTAGCCCTCCTTAAGAATGTTTCATCTCCAGGGTGGGGGCGTTTCATGGTCCGTGCTGTATCCTCTATGACTGCATCCTTATAACTAGCACACCATTCATCTGTCAGTCTGTAAGGTTGTCAGTACAGTTGTGTGCACACTGTTTCTGGCCGGTCTTTTTACTCTTATTTTATATGGCTTCTTTTCTTTCTCTCCCACAAATGTGTCCAGTATCTGGGCCATTGTAGAGCTTCAAGCACTGCGTGGCCAGCGCCTCGAGACCCTCACGGGTGATGTGCAGCGCTATATAAGTGATTGGTTCATTTGTGTTTGGCACCAGAGCTCAGCTGTCAGCATGCTGTTCTCCATATTATCACCAGTCCCTTGCTCTGTTGGTATTCTGGTGCTTGTGATCACAGAGGGTGCTATAACTATCCTGTAACCTCTTTCTCTGGACTGTTCTCAGGTGATTCCAGATTCTGACGCCCACCGCGCCGGCCTGCAAGAGGGGGACCAGGTGCTGTCTGTGAATGAGGTGGATTTTCAAGATATCGAACACACCAAGGTGAATGTTGGCGCTTCCTTCATTAACTGTACCTATGTTGCTAAATTCAATGTTCCCATGGTGTACCGCCAGCTTCCAGTATGTGCCATAAGATACACAAGGATAACTTAACCGCTCCTTCTGTGTGCTGCTGGAGCGCACCATCTGAATTTGTCTTTATTATTCTGCCTCTTGCAGGGTCGCCTGTCTTTCAGTGGGCCTCTGTAAACGCTTCTGCAAAGGCTTGTGACTGGTCACTGCAGACCTTTCATGCTCCCAGTCCATCTTGAGCATCAGCATCTCTAGTGGATGGCCCATGAACACCTTGACCAGCGTCCAGGGCAGTGTCTCCAATGCAGCGTACCAGGGCGAGACAGCCAAGTGAAGCCTCTTGGGTTTCTAAGTGGACGCTGCTACCCTTTACCACTCGCTCTTCTTGGACCCCACGAAGGAAGACATGGGCCGTCAGTATGGGCCAAATGAGAGTTTGGATTCTTTCTTTGAAACCCTCAGACCATAAATGGTTGGGGATTCATCTGAGCTGGAAACTTGTGTTGCTGCATTTCTTCCTCTCTTTTATACAAATCGTGCAGTCTTTGCTGGACTTACTGCATTTTAATAATTTTTATTTTTTAATAAATTTAAGCCTGGTGCTTACATAAAATCAGCCGATCTATCTGGGCCTGGGTGAGAATGATTTGGCCAAGACAGCATTTCTTGTCAGTGTATAAAAAACAAATATCAGCTGGTGTCCTCGCTTCCTTAATATTTATCCAAAAATGGGCAATCTCTTTGATATCGAAGGTGGGAACCACTATCAAGATGGTGGTGCAGGTAACACTCATCAGCTGTGTGAGCATGAGTTATAGGAAGGCTGTCCTGTGGCACATGAACAGTAGGGAGTCTGTGGCGTTCATCTGGCAGGAGAAGATGACGTGTGTGCTTTCTGCCAATAGGTATTAGGAGAAACCAAAAGAAGATGACTTGGATAGGGTGCTTTCAGACTAAGAGGGCGCCAAGGTCTGAACCCTGCATTATCATTGGCCTCTGTGGGAAGGACGTGTGTCAGTGAGAAGTTGGAGGATCACCAGGTGACAGCAGTGCTTAATTTGAGCTGGTGTTTGGCACGGACACTTAATTGTCAACACTGGCACTTGTGACAGTCTGGCACCAGGTGGTGCTGTCTGGCTAATTTAGGGATGAACGCAACAACAGTTATTTATTAATTCAATAAACATTAGACTCTTACCTGCCGCCCAAGCCATTCTTATAGCTTTAAGGGCCTGAATCAGTCAGAATTGTCGCACTTGTAGAAGTGTGATGGTTAGTAGTTGTGTTACTATCATTGGCAGGACAGCGGGGGCAATGTGTGGTGCAAGCTGCAGTGGCCTCTTGAGAGTGCAGGCACAATTAAAAAAAATTCTTATTTAACAAATTAAGCGCTGGAGGGAACCTGCTGTAATGAGCTGTCCTCGTGATATCCAGGAGATAGGGTAGACTTAGTGTTAGGTTGTCAGCTGTGTCGAAAGTAGCAGAGGGATTCAGGATACGTTCTGGAGGATGCGTTGATTAAATTAAAGATGTTAGGGGCATGTTGGCTCTCCTCCAGGCTGTCCTTTGCATCTCTATTTTTCTTTTTGTAATCTTATTTTTGTTTGTTCTTTTTGTAGGCAGTGGAAATATTGAAGACCGCCCGGGAGATTGTTATGAGAGTTCGCTTCTTCCCTTACAGTGAGTATCTCGCTCTTGAGGCCTGTTTGTCCTGTGATCTGTCTTCCACCCTCTTGTTCGACATGTATTTTTCGTTTCTGAGAGCTGGGACTGCACAATCTGGGATACACAGTTTATCTTCTGAAGAGCAGGAAACGCAAACTTTTGTTGATTGGATAGCTGTGCCAGCGAAGAAGAAGATTGTTTGTAAAATCCATTGAAATTCCCCACCTTTTTTTTTTTTTTTTGTTTACCGGGGGGTTCCATGAATGTAGAGCTATCGCTGTGAGGTTGCGTGGGATTACCACATATTAGGGCCTGTGTCTGGAACTCTCCATTTGGAGAATGCTCAGACCCAGACCTGCAGATTGCCCCTTGACCTCCATTGAGTTCCCCAAGGTACATATCAATATTCTGATGATACCATATTGCTATCTGCTTATTCTTCAATTTTCGAATCTTATGCAGACGGGGCTCAGTCTTATCAGCTAAAGCTTTTAATCTACACTGAACTGAAAAAGGGAAGCCCATCGTGATATGCGAGTTAATTGTTGCAGATGGGTGTTCGCTTATGCTTTAGGGTGCCAACTTTTGACTTTGCATCAGGTGAAAAGAAGTCTGGGCCTTAGAGATTTTGGTTGATGCAGGGTGTCTGCTTCTCCCAATGGAACACTACAGTCAGACTCTTTCTAGAGTGCTGAAGGCTAGTGTTTGGTTTGGGCCATTTCTTTCTTGCAGAAGGTTAAGGTTTTCCCTATAGTTTCACGAGTGCTGCAGTTTAAGGTTTCTCAGATTTACAACTTGCCTTCAGTTCTCATGATATAGCTTCTGCCTGTGCACCTTAATGAGACTCCATTCTGTCTGCTGAATTCATCCTTTGTGCAGGGATGTCCCCACTAGGCATCCGGTTGATCTTGGACAGAGGGAAAATCCTGAAATGGAGGTGCCTCAAGTATTCGGGCCTTTTGAGGTAAACGTTGCTCTCTGAAGGTCTCTTGGGCTCAATTAGCTCAAACTCCCTCGCGCCTTTAAAGATCGGAGGAAATGGTTATCACACCATGACCAATGACGTTTGGGCTAACCTTTTGCCCTGCAGACAGGACAGTTGCTGGCTGGAATGATGACCACTCACCAATGAGGAGGGCAATTGAAATGGTGCCCTGCTCTCCCCAGCTTCTCTCTCCCCCAAGGGAGCCAAGGCTGATCCATGGGAGATGGTTCCAGGCTGGAGGTTGATTTGCCCAAATAGGACTACAACTCCTACGGAGTCACAGGTGATGTCCCACTTCTCGACAAGGAGAACAGAAAAATGAATGCAGCAATACCTATCCACAGTCCCTGTAAATGCCTCCCAGTCCTATCTCCAAACCCAACAGATCCAACCCATACTGGTATCCAGGTTTAACGCAGTCATGGGTAAAGCTACCCCAACCAAAAAATAGTTTTGGCATTCCAGCAGTTGCTGCATCTTTCAGCCCAGTCGTCAAATCACATTCTGTGGTGTTGTGCCTTCTTGGGATGATGGCCTCATGTATCTTTATTGTAACCCACACACCATTCACATATGCTTTGTGGGTCAGTGTCATAGGCAAAGGTTCACTGGAAATATTTAGTGTAGGTAAAGGCCAGCTCTCTACTTTGGTGGAACAGCGCCAACTTGTTGCAGAGTAGGGCTTCCTCAAACTCCATTCTGCAAGTGCCCATCATCACAGACTCCTCTCACAGGCTGTGGTGTGCCTCTTAATGACATGACTGTCCAGGGGTGTGGTACCTAGGAACGCTAGCAACACTCCTAGCCCTTAAGGCCTTTGCCAAAGGAATTTCAAGGCACGGTAGTTCTCATCAAGACAGACATGACCACCAACTATTACCTTAAAAAACTGGGAGGCACGCCCTCTGCCTACCTCTTGGTACTGGCAGAGGAGATTTGGCATTAGGCAATCCACCACAACAAAAGCTTCTAGCGGAACACTTAACAGGGGGGACAGCAATTTTGCAGACCAGCTCAGCAGAACACCTCAACAAGTCCGGGAGTGGAAACTCCCCCCACAAGACCTTCACAGGTACTTCCTGCGTTGGGACACTGAACAGATAGAATTGTTTGCCTTTCCCGAAAATGCAAAATGACCAAACGTTGCCGCCAGGTACCAACAGTCCATATTCGTTCACATCTACAAAGCAGACACTTGGTCAACCCCATATACATTTATAAAGCACTAATGTGTGGACATTCTAGCCCGCCAACAGGCTATGGTTGACCAAACAGTCTTAAGGGCTTTGCTGAAGACATCGGGTGCATATACGCCCACCCTCCTCCTGGAAGATTGAGTTCATTGCAGATTACTGTTCTTTTTAATTAAGTTCACATTCCGCAATATGAATATTGCATCAATCTACGCTCAGTCAGCACTCCATAAACATTCTCAACTGCTATACAAAAAACAATTTAAGAGGGAGTCAGTGCCCATGTGCATTGTCCACTCGGGTACGAGTCACAGCAAAGGCAATGCACTACGGATGAATTGATCGGGGATATTTGCATAGGCTTTTCTTTCTCTCCCACTGCTCCTGTACGTGGTATGGAAGATGAGATAAGCCTCCTTAACACTCATCCTGGTGGCTCCCACCTGAGCCAGGCAACCATGGTACGGCATGTGCCTGGAGATGTCTGCCCCCCAAAGATACTGCTGCTCCTGCCGGATCTTCTCACACAAGGAGACCAGACCCATGCGTCTCAGCCTACCGACCTGGCACCTGAGTCTTAGGCATTGGTTATTTGAATCTCACCAAATAATCTATGACCATTGTACAGGAGGTGTGCAGACCCGCTTCACAGGGTTTTTATGCCACAGACATCTGGACCCTAAAAACCTAACGTCTAGGACATCTCTGCAAAAATCAGGCTTCATGTTTACACTCTGCTGCTATTGTGGCACACATGCAAAACAGAGAACATTGATCCATATTTAATATTCCAGTAGTCAAGGCCTTTTTGGAAGGTCTTACGAGGGCCATACCTGTGAGAATACCTCTTGCCACCATGAGGAACCTTAATGTAGTCCTTGCACCATTCATGAGGCCACTCTTTACTTTCATGGCCACTCCAGTGTCTTTACTGGAAGGCTTCCTTCCTTGTGGCCATTTCTTCCGGCAGACTAATTAGCTAACTGCAGGCACTCTCCTTACAAGAACCCTTCTTTGAGATTCTGAGGTTTACAAAAATAGGTTTGTCGGAACCAATCCTACTTTTGGTTGTGCCCTTCCACCTTAATTTAACTATGGAGTTCCCAGTCTTCTTTCCATGGCCAGACTCTGAACCAGACACAGCCCTAGACATGCTAGTTATTAAGAACTCAAGTGTAAGCCTAACAAAGGCGATCCCATCTCTAGGATAGTTAACTGCATCCAGACACGGCACCACAAAGCTAGAAAGTCATACTTGTGCTGCCCAGGGTGCACTCCACCCATAAGAAAGGGGCAACCATGGCGCCATTAGGCAACATTCTGCTAGCCGACATCTGCAAAATGGCCACCTGGATAACCCAAATACATTTATAAAGCACTAATATGTGGACATTCTAGCCCGCCAACAGTCTTCAGGGCTTTGTCAAGACACCTGCATCAGGAACGTGCTAGCCCCCAGTGAAAGAGGGTGCTGCTTTTCAGTTTATGCAGAGTATGTGTATCCACAGCCACACATGCTACAAGTGGAAAAGGCTACTTACCCTTTGAGCATCTGTTCGCAACATGTAGTGCTGTAGATCCATGTACGCCCACCCTCCTCTTGGAAGCCTGTGTTGATTGCAGGCCTCTGTTCTTTTTAAATAAGTTCACATCTCACAGTGTGATTAGTGCACCTTGCTACACTCACTCAACACTTCATTCACACTCTAACCTGCTGTGCAAGAAACAATCTAAGATGGAGTCAGTACCTATGTGTATTGTCCCCTCAGGGAGGAGTTGCAGTACTGCTCATGACTTTTTCTATGAAAACCAACTTTCAAATGTTTGAGGCCCATAGAAGGCAGGCGTTTGCAGAGCATGAGTATTTACAGCTTTACAGGCCACGAACAGGGAGTTAGAGAACGATTATTAGGAACCTATATCTGATCTATCGGCTTTGGCCTATTACTGAGGGAGGAATCGGAACATGAGCCAGAGGAGTATCTGGCACACAAGAGCTACAGGAAGAACATGAAGAGAAATATACACACGCTTTGAGGAAAACACTGATACCAAATGTAGCCGACACTGAAGATGACAAATTGCTGGAATCTGAGCCTGCTTCCCCTCAGGAAGAGATAAGACACATCCATAGGAGCCAACCCTGTCAGACGGTCTTACCCATATGCCGGCTACTGATCGATAGAGCAACCACTACTTATGGTGTACAGTTAAAAGAACAGAAAGAAACCTGCTTACTGCTGGAAACATTAAACCAAAGAGAAAGGAGCAACTTTTACCTTCCAGTGTTACACAGAAGTGAAGGAATTTTGGTTTGTGTATTTCTACTGATCCCACCACACCCTATTTCTTAAAGACATACATGAATACATGTCCTTACTCTTCTTAGTCCTATTTTGCACTTCCAATTACAAGTACAAGGATTATTCCTTGTACTCTGCTATCTGTAGGTCTGGTGTTTAGTCCCATCCTCTTGCATGCCTATTCCCTATTACAGTCTCCCTATTGTGCATCCTTTTATTTTATTTTGCTTCCCCCAATTCCTCACCTATTTCTCTTTTACTCTCTCCATATGGTACCTCGTTTCTTGTACGGCCTAATGCACTTTCATTATTTGTTTTATGCGCTCACATCTGAATTTTGTGACTGTTTCATTGAAGCTATGTACCGTAGGGTTGGATTCTTCACTGCTGCTGACACTTGCTGCTTGTTTCCCCTTCCCTCAGATTACCAGCGACAAAAGGAGAGGACTGTGCACTAAGAGTCTTCCTGAAAACTGACTGCAACACCTACTGCCTCTCCGTCCACTCGCCACCTGCCCTGCAAAGGACCACCCCGCTAACCACGACATGCGTATTTATTTCCCTGACCTTAGTCCATTTATTTTTAAAGGATCTGTGCCTTTTATCACACAAGCCCTGTCCCCCCCCCAGCATGTGGAAGCCATTTGCCCAAACTTAAGGTTGGTTTGTTTCCAGTTTGATTTGGATTTCAGCAGAAGCCTTGTTCTACCATCATCCATTGGAGTGATACCTTCTCATCTCGTTCCCTCATCACTGTTCTCAGAAGGAACGCACTGACAACTACTTGGTGTACATAAGCAGTGCCCTCGTTCATCTGCGACTGTTACTTGTGATGAGGGGTTCCAAGGATGCCAGACATTTAAGCTGTCTCCCCCCTGGATTTTTCAGCATACATGTCTTCCGTACGCGCTTCACAGTCCTCCCTCCAGGTGCGCTTGTGTGCATCGAGGGTCTGGACCAAATGACTGAGTCTCTTGGTTCAAATGAGTGATTTTCTGTTCTTTGTGAAAAGGAGGGGAGGACCCTTGAGTACTTGTCGTCTGGTGGTTGGTCAGAAGTGTATTGTGGCTTTCCACTTTGATCAGGTCAGAGTTCAGAAGATTGATGAGGTCAGAGGTCACCAATTATTATTTTGATATATGCACACACACATACACACAGATACATATATACATTCATACACAGAATTAACAGTGAAAAGCAATAGAGTGGGGTTTGTCTTTGGCTCCCACTCGCTCGGTGTTGGGGCAGGAAGACTACCTATAGTTATAGCTTGATGTAGGGCTGGGCTATAGACTGGGCTCCATGGTTCAGGATGACGCTCTACGATAAAGCTTGTTGAGGTGTGGCCTAGAGCCGAAGCGCATCTCTGGTTAGATATGGTGGTTAGGTAGTTTAGTAATATGTATCCATTGTAGCTGTGGGGATTTTGTGTTGCTCTGAGTCAGTGAGAGTCTTGGACACTGGACTTTTCCACATCAGTGGAAGGGGTTGGGGGGCACAGAGGACTGCTTGGAAGGAGCAACAGATACAACTTCAAACAGGAAAGTAATTGCCACCCCAAATCCCTTGAAACATGTGCAAGCACCTTAACAGGTGCATTTTAGACAGTAGCTAATATATAATGTCTATAGAGGGTAGACTCTCTCTGGTGAACTGTTCTCCCTGCCGTAATTTGCTCAGAAGATTATGGTTTGTTTCCAGTACAAATGTTCTGTCCATTGTTAGATCCTCCACTTTTTTGTTGAAATGTTGTTTCTTGGTAAACAGGCGGACTTTGCGTTTGTGTTGCTGGCTTTAATTGCCCTCTTCAATGGTGGGTAACAACGTCCTGATCTGTGTGGGTAACCGAAGGTCACAATTTTGAATCCCAGATTTTTGTCTTTTGCAGGTTGATAAAAATGAGAAACCTTTCACTAGGGTAACAGTTTCAAGCCAAATCGATATCTCCAAGGATGGTGAGACATCACGTTGGGCACATGGGTCCTCCAAATTGTTTGGCAGGGCTTCGCCCTCACTTTTCTTTCATCCCACAGTTCCTTCCACCTGCTTCAGCATGGCTGACGGAGGATTACTTCTGTTTTGCAGCAGGATGTGTAGGTTCTTTTGGCCAGTGGAGCTATAGGGAGGGTTTCAGGCTAGTAAGTAGGAACTGGGCGTTACTCCTGCTACTTCCTTATGCCGAAGAAAGACTAAGGCCTTTCTCTTATGTTGGATCTCTGAACGCCTTCCTGCAAAAGAACAAATTCAGGATGCTCATGTTGGCCAAGATCTTGTCTGCTCTGCATCCTGGACGCTGGATGATAGTGTTGGAACTGTACGGGTGTTTCCATATTGCAGTCCTTCCGTCCTACAGGCGTGATCTTTGGTTAAGTTTGCAGTGATCCCTTGTGGCCTTTATAGTGCCGCTTGAGTGTTCACAAAAGTGATGGTGGTATTTGCAGCACACCTTTGGAGGTCAAGTGTGTCAGTCTGCCACCTCGACGCCCGTCTGTTAAAGACCGGCTCAATCCGGGCAGTTTTAGACCTCCTCCATACGACAGCAAACCTCCTAAAATTATTAGGGTTCACTGTGAATGTGCCAAAGTCACATCTGACTCCTTGGCAGACACTTGTTCATCTGAGCCATTCTTAATGTGGTGCCTTCATGCCTTCTCCCTGGAGAAGAGTCTAGGACTTTCGGGCTATGATCTCGATGTTTCTGCTTCTGTCCTAGATCTAAGTGAAGAGGATGACATTGTGGGTGTAGGGACTATTGGTCTCCTGCAGCGTTCTAGTCTACCACACCAGAAGGCACATTCGGGCTCTGCAGTGGAATCCAAAGTCCCAGTGGGCACAGCCCCAAGGGAATCTATCAGAAGGAGGGGGGAGATCAGAGAACTCTGACATGGAGACGGGTTTCCGCCATAGACCAGTTTGTTGCAGTTATGGGCAATCTGCTGGGCATTAAAGGACTTCCTTCCAAACATCAAAGGGATGCTAGTACAGGTGCTCAAGAACACCACCATTCCCGTGTGGGACTTCAAGAAGCAGGACGGTGTTGGCTTTAGCCCTATGCAAAGAGGCTCTGTGCCTTTGGAAGCAGCTGACTCGCCAGGGCATTTATCGGGCTGTGAACCACCTGGTAGCATCTCTCAATACGAGGGTGGATGAACTTGGTCACCAACCCCCTAGCAGATCATGAATGGCAGTTACACCCGGAGGTTCTATGGTGTTTGGTCATTTTGTCATTGCTGATAACATGCAGTCAGACTTTTTGATGGCTAGAGTTCTCAAGACGTCTCTCTAGGAGACACATTCAGCCTAGAGTGGAGTTCGAGACTCCGGTATGCCTTCTTGCTTCTAACGGGTTCTAGAAATTTTGACCACATTACTCCATATCTGAAAGCACTCAAATGGCTATCGTATGAAGCAAGAATTCCGCAAAAAATGGCTTGTAATGATCACAAAGCTCCACATTACAAAACACCAATTTACCTTGCCCAGAAAATTAAGATCTCAGGAGGCTTCAGATCTTCGAGGGGGTCCACAAACTTCCTTCTGAAACCAGCATTGTTCCGTATGAAGAGAACTCATGATAGAGCATTCTCTGGAGCTGCACCAAGAGTTTGGAATGCTCTTCCTCTGCATATCAGAGGAATTACCTCTATCTTGCGGTTCAAAAAGGAGGCTAAGTCCTTTCTCATGAGTAAATTCCTCCCTTAACTAACTACGGTTTACTCTAGGCTCTGTTACGTCCCTCAGTCTTTCCTGAATAGGCTACATTCAGCTGGGCTAATAGGATGCTTGTATTGCGAATATCAGAGCAATGACTCGGGTGATCGTACAAGTCAGTGGGCCTTCAGCGATTCTTACCTTTGGGCCACAATCAGCCCTACTTGGATACCTCAAGTCCATACGCAAGATTCAAGGAACGATGGCGAATGATGGTAACTCTACCAAGCCACAGGGATATGGGACTTGACTTGGAACCATAAGTATATCCAGTTGCTTGCTCCACTTTTTCTTTAGCCCCTTAAGCGCTGCCGTCTGCCAACTGTCATCACGAGCACTACCGCCCCAGTGCTGCGCACGACCGTTGGCCGATGGGCCAGCGCTCGTTATTCGAACGTTCAGCACTGGGTGCTGATCGTTCAACGCAGCTATGAGGTTAGCAGTGGTATTACAGTCTAAATGCAATTAAGGCATAGCATATTCTACTATAACCAGTGTTGTCCACTAGTATGATTTTAATGTTTTTTATTTATAAACACTGAAGGAAACTAATTGCTTTTGATTTCTAAAGCTCTCTGCCACCCAGGATTGGGTCATGTTTGCACTATAGAAAACACTAAATAAATAAATACCCCTCCTGGCTCAAGTTCAGAGAAAGAAAACAAAAATTTAGCCAGACCAGGTCCAAGTCATCCTGGTGGCTCTGGAGTGGGCCGGGAGGATGTGGTACCAAGAATTCATGAGCATGAGGACCTGTCTTCTGATCAAGCGGTAGCTTCCTTGAGGATCTACTGTCGCAGCAACATGGCACGGTACTGCACCCCAGCCTGCGTGATCAGAACCTCCATGTGTGGAGACTGTGCTGCAGCAACTAGTTTCCTTTGATGCTCCGTCTGGGTCATTGATATTATTCTAGAAGCCAGGTGCCCATCTATGAAATCGGTGTAAGCCGAACAGGGAGACAAGTTTGGGGCTTGGTGCGGCACCTGCCAGAATGATGATCTGCTACAAGCTAAACTGTCCTTGGTGTTTGTTTTGTAGTTGGCCCAGCAAGAACTTGGATTGTGCAGTGTTAAAGGTATTTGTTGGCTGTTTTGGCTTTGTACGATTGCGAGATCAGCCTTCTATAATGTTGTAATGAGGTTTCTCAAAGGTTTAGAGTATTTGTTTCCACCGAAGCCCTTTGTGGGATTTACATCTGGTCCGTACCATCTTCACGTGCACTCCTTTTGAACCGAAAAACAATTTTCCACTATGTCTTTTGACATTTAAAATTGTCATTACACCGCTTTGGCGTGTGAGTGAGCTTCAGGCACTCTCAGTCCAACTGCCTTATGTGTAATTTTTTCCTGACAAACTGGTTTTGAGGAGAAAAGTGGCATTCTTGACTAAGCTGGTGACACCGTTCAGGCGGTTTGACATATCACCCTTCCGGCCTTCTTTGCCCTGCCTCACCCCTCTGAAGATGGAGAGCAGAGACTCCATTGTTGGTATGCAAAAAGAACCCTCAGTTTCTACATTGATCCTACCAGAGACCATCTGGATAACAATTAAAAATGAGGTGAAGAAAATAACCAGCTGTAGGTTGATCATCTTCAGCAATAAAATCTGCTCTGTCTTAGTTAAGAAGCAGCCACTTTAAGGAATAAGGGCTCATTTTACTCAAGCCAAGGCTGCTACTACTGCGCCGGTATGCGGAGTGCCTGTCCTATATATCTGTCAGGCTGCAGTGGAGCACTGGTGCTCAGGTCTGTCCTGATGACCATTTTGACCATTCGTTCCTGCAGGGCATTTTGGTCTGAGCCACACCACAGACCCGCCACCTGTGAGGAACTGCTTTGATATCGGTTCACAAGATGAGGAATATGCAGGTGGAAGTATTCATCATAAGAACAAGTTACTTACCTTCGGTAACTCTACCCTTCCTTTTTTGTGGAATGGACTCTTCCATCTAAAAAGGTACCAAACTAGACCAGTGTGCAGATCTCAAGTCGATGGATTTGCGTGTGAGGGTGCATTCAAGCCGTTAAAAGCACCCGACGTAAGCACGCCCAGGTGGTGCATATTTGCAGCCCTGCTCATGTCTTCCGTTGCGGAATGATGTTGGTGCAGAGCTGCATGCGTGAAGAAGTACTGCTTTTGAGTTGGCGTATTAGTTCTGATGTATGAGGGAACGTTCACAAGGTTAGGAATCTGTGGTTATGTAGAGTATTCACCAGAAAGAGTATTATCAAAGGTATGTTCATCTAGCTGTGGCTATGTAGGGACTAGGGGGCATATTATCAAGGGGGTTTATCTCCGCTTTTTTGGCTTTAAAAGCCAAGAAAGCGGAGATAAAATTATCTCCCTATTACCTAGCTGTCGCTAACACCAGTTAGCGACAGCTAGTAGGAGATAGCGACCATCTTGGGCCCCGCTTTGCAGGTCAGTGATATTTATCACTAATGACATGCAAAGTGGGCGTGCCAAGATGTTAGCGACTGGAAACAGTAACTAACATCGCTATCTCCTATTACCAACTTTTGGAGATATTTGCGGTAAGCACAAATATCTCCAAAAGCTAACACCTGCCCCTGAGCAGTTCTTAGCCAAGTTATCCAATGGTAGGTGGTTTCATGGCTAAGAGCATTAGCTCGGTAATGCATGAATATCGCTGACTTTTCAGCGATATTCATGCATTGCGGCCGTTTTTTATCGCATTTGCGATAAACCTTGGTAATACCAAGGTTTATCTGCGATAAAAAATCACCGCAGCTTAGCGGTAAAATTTTGTCTCTAACCAAGCAATAGCGCTAATTATCACTATTGCTTGGTAATATGCCCCTAAGGTTTTATCTGCTTCCTTACCTCAGTGAGGGATGGGCGACCTTCTTGCTCAATAGGGCAGTGGCGGCTGACACAAATCTAAATTGGTGGGTGGGGGTTGTTGGGGAATACTAATAAATAAATAAAAATCGTACCTGTCACTGCAGGCTGCCTTAGTGCTCCTCTCTTCCCGGCAGTCACTAGGGCACAAAGCACAGGCACCCCACCCAATCCAGGCACCGTTCTCATGCAATACCAAGCATGAGAGAAGCGCCAGGATTGGCCTGGGCGGGCTGGTCTGATGCTCGCTCAGGCACAGGGAGCCTGTGCCATTTCTCCACCCGACTGTGCAACATCTAGGTTGGAGAAATGTTAGTATGCATGTCGGTTTGGCCATCCTAAGGCAGCCGACCAAACCGACTGATTCCATGAATTCCAGCAATTGGGTAGTAAGGTATTCCTGCGCAATGTCTGATGGTTTAGGTGTTTTGAATGTCATGATTTACACTATGCTACCAAGGGAGTCCAGACAGCCACCACCCTATACTGCCTGATTGCAATCTGTTACAATTGCATTAAATACGTCTTTTTTGGTTGGTCTCCCTGAGCAAAAAATATATAATTTCTCTCATATAAGTTCACAATGTTCATAAGTCAATCAATTCAAACAACGACAATTATCCGAATAGAATGTCCGTGGTCTACTTTATTCTTCTTTGATTCTTTTCTACACATGGACTTGTAAGACAGATTTCTTCAAAAGTGTATATCTTGTATTTAGATCACAACACTACAGCCAACATGCATGTTTCGTCTTTGGTACATCCCCAAAAAGACTTCCTCAGGGCTACAGCAATAATTTCTGCACTATTAATTTCCGTATTGGCATAGAAGCTAGTAAGGACCACTTAAAGGTAAATCAAAAAGACACATATCGCTTATTCCAACATCTTATTCCACGGGACGGTATTAGTCTCAGTCAGTATCTGACTGTGCCTCAACGAGGGACCGAATGGAGTAGTTCCCTACATCTACTTCTTAACAGGGTTGGCGATTGCCAACATCAGTGGTTTAGAGGGGTAGCTTGCTCATATCTTTGACTGGGGGTTGGGGAGTTAGGATATACAAAGCTAAATACAAAATGCATTAACATTTGTCACTTGGTGGGAGCCCAGGAATTACTCATATTTATAGCACAGAAAGGATATAAGAAAATGGCTCATTGACTGGCAGGATCACCCATACATGGTCCTTCACAGGCAGTCTCTACAGCCCCAGTCTAATGTGGGAGAATAGCTACACACTTAAACCACTTGAGATAAGAGGGACAACCTCACCCGGGAGCAGTTGACTTGAACCCCTTCTGAGACACCCATGAAACGAGACATTTCAGTTAAAGTGCGAGTGCATCGGGCATGATTAAATATAAACACTGGATAAAAAGTAATTATTTGTAAAGAATTTAAGTTTTATGTACCACAAACATTCTTGTGTATAAAATATTTTCACATGTGCACTTTGTTGGACTTTTGCAGACTACTAAAATTTCCAAATACCTGCCTAGTAAAATAAATAAGTTATTATCTTACAAAACAAGTTGTTGGTTTATTCTTCAGAGTATTGTAAATGTTTGTGCTAAACACTTTAAATGTCGCTTGTCTGACCCTTCTCCCCTTCCACGATCCAGGTTTTTTCACGTCAGTGGAGGGGCCTGTGGCACTCTGTTACAGTAGGGCACATTTCAGTGGTGGCATTCAAATAGGTACCATGATGGCAGCAGGTCCTTTGTGTTTTAGTTTCTCAGTTGTGCAGCCTTCTACACCCAAGCGATTCTTTTCTTGATGGGTTACCTGCCATAGAGTTCGGAAGCAGCTGGCACGGTCTGCCTTCTCTTGAACTGTGTCAGAAGCACAGTCACTGGCAGGAGGTACAGCAGAGATGTCCGAGTGGTCAGGCACCTCCTGCTACTTATAAAACCTGCCTTAAAGCAGAAGCATCTGAGCCTCCAGGAGCCAAAGCATGAGATGTCTTCTATCTCATCCGAGGTGGGTGAGATCTGGGCCTCCCGTTCCTTACCAGCTCTAATGGGGGTGGGTGAAAATCAGAGGCCTCCATCCCCTTCCCGAGGTGAGTTCTGGAGCTCAGAAGTAGCTTTTTCTCTCTCGGTACTAAGCTCAGTGATTTTTTTTTTTGTTTTCCAAATCTCTTTATTGTTTTCCAACACAAACAGACACGTGAATGACTGAGCATGTGTACATAAATGCAGTTCCTGGCACATGTAAGAACCTATAGGACCATTGTTCACATTGCGCGGGAGATTGAACCAATAATAATTATCCCAGGTGTCCCGAAGTCTCCCGTTAGAGTAACAACTAAGGTATTGACAGGATAGAAATATACAGTCTCACATTTGTGTCATAATACTCCATGCATCAGGTCATTCACATTCCCGTCCCCACCCCACATTCCCTCCCGCTCGCCGGCGCGTCAGCTACGAAGCTTAAACATAATAAAGTGGCAAATCTATGCAATTATGGGTCCTGTGTCTGTCACCAGTCGTGCATCTTTATAAAGTGTAGTGACCATTATGGGAGGGGGGGGGGGGGAACGCCCCATGTACCTCTTCAGCACCTTCCAGGCCCGTATTCTGCCAGTCCCCATCCCCAGTGAGCACACTCAGCTCTGACTCAGAGTCCAAATCTGCTGTCTTCAACTCAGTCACCAGGGCCTCCCACGCTCGCGCTGCCTCTAGCGCCTTATCATTGTGGGACCTATGAGCTTGCTGCAGACGAACTATGCCCTCGCTGCCAGCCCACATGAGTAACGCAGCCTTCCATCTGAGGTAGCAGGGCCCAGTAGCAGCTCTCAAGTGGGACGTAATTTCTCACTTGGCAAGCAGCAACCCCAAGTCTAAAAACGTACTTGTCATTTTTGTCTTGCTAGTGTGTGGAAACCAATGTAACAAACAGGTCCCCTTATCCGGAGTAATCCGTTGCTCCGTTACATTGCAGAGCAAAATGGCCACCTCCTCCCAGTGTGTGCCGAGTTGCGGGCAATCCCATAGCATGTGCACGAGATCTGCCTACACCGGGGCCATTGTGCAGTGTCTACATGGAAATATTGGTTAATTTTCGCTGGCGTGAGGTATGCTCTGTGCAAAATAAAAAATTGAATGAGTTGGAACCTGGCGTTTCTAGTGCCCTTCCATGCCCTCTTAAGGATCTGCGACAAGGCCGAGTCGGGTATCTCTTGTTTCTATATCCTCCAGCCACTGTGCTTGTAGCTTCTGCAATGGAGTCAGTCCCTCTCCAAGCATGCGCCTATATATATGCAAGTGACCGCTTTGTGCGTGCCCGCCGCCATCACTACGTATTGGCATGCAGCACTTACTGGTGGTTCCGAAAGGGCGGTACCCCAATGTTTCTGAATGGCATCAACGAGGGCCCCATGCATCAAGAAATGTCCCCGCGGGAGCCCAAAGCTCTCTTGTAGTGAACTATAGGGCAATAATTCACCATCTCCGAATAAATCTCCTACCATCTGTAAACCTAGCATCTCCCAGTCCGCAAGCGCAGACCAATCCCCCCGTGCGGCAGGGCGATGCACATCCCCAGCGGTATCTCCGGGGCGTAGGGCCGCTGCACCCCAACCCTATTGTGGTATCGCTTCCAACAGTGTCGCAGTGCGCTCTCCTCGACCGACAGTTCAGCAGCCCGTAGTGGCTGTTGTAGCACCATAAACGATAGTACATGCCTCGGAACATCTGAATGAATGAATGAGGGCATTTTTGTAGCGCGCAAACTTAGCCCCGAAGGGCGTCAAGGCGCGGAGACAAACAAACAGAAAGTCCAAGCTACCAACTGCAAAACCATAGAGCACTGGGAGCATAATCACTAATATGCCTGAGAGAAAAGCCAGAAGATTGACTGGAGAGCTCCAAAGGGAGGGAATTCCAAAGTTTTGGAGCTAGGGTGGAAAAAGCTCTGGTTCGGAGTCTCGCAACGGTCCCCGAAATTCCTGTGCCACCGCCTGGGTAAGTCTCTGGAACTGCGCAGCCAGATAATATAGTTCGAAGTCGGGGACAGCTAGGCCCCCCTCTGCTCTTGGGCATATCAAAGTGTCCAGCACTACACAACGCCTACCCGCCCCCCCATATGAAGCCACTCACCGCAGATCGGAGTTGTCAGAACAGAGCAACCGGTATTCTTATAGGTAAGGTGCGGAAGAAATATAACAGTCGCGGAAGCGCCACCATCTTCAGCAGCGACACCCGACCCGTCGCCGACAACGGCAAAGTGCCCCAGAACTGCATGCTGCCCTTAAGGCCCCTTATTTCCCTGCCTATATTCCCCTCAAGCAGATCGTCCTGGGTATGGTATACATGCGTCCCCAAGTAGGGCAGGCATCTGGGCTCCTACGTAATATCTGACAAGTGCGCAGGTGGGTCACAGGCTCCAGTCACTGGGAACACGCAAGTCTTTGCCCAATTGACCCGCAAGCCAGAAATGCCCCCGAAGCGACAGAGCAGGTCCCGCGCGCCCTCCAATGCACCTTCGGCATCAAGCAGGAAGAGCAAAAGGTTATCCGCATACAGCGAGATATAATGTGCATGGCCACGAAGCCCCAGGCCCTGGAATGCCCTCCCCATTCTCGCTCGTGTCGCCAGAGGGTCAATAGCAAGGGCAAATAACAACGGAGAGAGCCGCCAACCCTGCCTAGTGCCGCGCACCACTGGGTATGCGGAGGAAATGACCCTACTCACCCTCACCCTAGCACTCGCCAAAGCATACAAAATTTCAGTCCAGCGGACATACCCCCTCCTCAAAGCCGAATGCTCTCATGACTGAAAACAAATAGGGCCACTCCAAGCTGTCGAACGGCTTTGCAATGTCCACCGCGAGGACCTGTGCCTGGCTGTCTGCGCCATAGCCCCCATTCAATATGCGTAGTAGCCTACATATGCTGCTAGCAGTGCTGAAACCCGCCTGATCCGAGTGAACCAGCTGCGCCATAAGAGGAAGGAGTCGAGTGGCCAGCACACGACTCAATATCTTATAATCGGTGGTGAGCATAGATAACGGGCGATATGCCGCTGGATCCGTAGGATCCTTACCCGATTTAAGGAGGGGAATTGTAATGGCCTCCCTAGTGGAGGCCGGCAGCACTCCCAGCAGCCTGACCTCTCTATACATCAACAGCAACCGAGGAGCCAGGACATCAATATAAGCTAAATAGAACTCAACGGGCAGTCCATCGCTGCCCGGAGTTTTGTTGTGTGCCAGGTGTTTAATGGCGCAACGGATCTCAGCAAGCGAGATATCCTGTCCAAGAGATTCCGCTTGTTCCGTCCCTACGGTAGGCAGCTCCAGGCCCTCTTAAAAACGCCTGTATTTCCGCCTCCTCGGTGTGCAGGTGGCTCGTATATAACTCGGCATAAAAGGAGCGGAACCGCTCATTAATTTGATGTTGCGCATATTCCAACCTCCTGGATGAGGAGACCAGCGCCAGAATAGGGATGCATCTAGGGACGGGGTTAGCCAACCACGCCAGCAAGGTGCCCACTTTATCTCTTTCAGCGTGTACACGAGCCAAATACGCTCTGTGGTCAAAGCACCTTAAGCACTCCACCACAACTGCCACCGCTTCCTTCAGGTACTGGACCATGCCTCGCGCTTCCGGGGCAGTGAAGTGGCTGCGCTCAGCTGCTCTAAGGGCCTCCTCAGCAGCCTCAATTTCTTGCAACAGCAGTTTCCGTACTCCACCCATTTAGTAATACAAAACCCCCGGATCACCACCTTGAAAGCGTCGCACTCCGAGGCGGCTGTCGTAGCTGTGCCCTCATTCTCAGCGAAGTACTGCTCACTCCCTGTACCGAGTTCAGCTCGGAAGGCCGGATCTTCCAGCAGCTCCGGTCGCAGCCTCCAGGTCAGAATAGCAGGGCGTTCCGCAGCCCAACAAAATCTCACCAGCAGTGGATTGTGGTCCGAGATGGTGTGCGCTAAGTACTCGCTACTAGCCACCATTGTAGCCAGACCGGAACTACACAGAATCGCGTCCAGCCGCACATGCAAATCGTGTAACACAGAGAAGTAGGAATAATCTTGTTCACCCAGGTGTTGTGCCCGCCAGACATCCACAAAACCCTAGTAATCCTGCCACTGGGTCCTAATTTTTGCCAATTTATGATTCGGGCCCCTGAAAGCGGTGGATGGGATCTGTCCATGCCCACACCCGCAATGGAATTAGAGTCCCCACCCATCAATACCGGGTTCGTAAAATAAGCCGCTAAGGCGTCAGACAAACGCTCCAAGAAGGACGCCTCCTCCACATTAGGGGCATAAATGCAACAGAGGGTGACCTCTCGTCCATTTAGGCGCCCCTCCGGGTCTATCAGTTGGTCAGTCATTTGGAAGGGGACACCAGCTCTAATCCAGATCAACACCTCTCGCGCAAAAGCGGAATAAGTAGTGTAATACAGTTGTCCCCGCCATCTACGCTGTAGCGCTACCCCTTCTGCCCTAGTCAAATGTGTTTCCTGTAGAAATGCTATCTGCACGCCCCTGCACACCAAATAGGAGGGGACCTTATACCTGCGCTGCATTGAGTGTAGTCCCCACACATTCCAAGTCACACATTTCACATCAGGTAACGGGCCCATAATACAGATGCACAAAACACAGGAACTCTCCGTTCCCGCTTAGACGCGCCGGAAAGCGTTGTCCCCCAAACAAGGCAATCCCATCCCCCAACAATCCCACCCCGCCCACACCAACTCCCTCCCCCCCAAGAACAGGCACCAACATAGTGAATCCCATCCAAACTAACCCAACAATGTGCCTCAAACGAAGTTAAGGCAGGCTAACTGGGACCATCCGTTGGGGGTGGATAGAGCCTAGCAAGTAACCTGCAAATAATCAAAACCGCACCCAGTGTCCGCCCCAGGACCCCCCTCCAGATATCGCCGTCACCGCTTCCAGCACTCCCCTGCGCTCCACTTCCATTTGTGAGGTTGATGGCTTCCGTAAAGCCCGCCGTCGCTGCGATCTGCGGGGTTGGGAGTCTCTAGCCAACTCCCGCGCTTCCACCTCCCGACAATCTTTGCCGGCCCTGTAGGATTCCAGCCATGCCCACGCTTCCTCTGGTGTGTCATGAAAACAGGTTTTCCCATCTAAGGCGATGCGCAACTTGGCCGGAAATAACAGAGTATTGGATCCTTTCTGCGCGTAATTCTTTCTTGACAGACTGAAAGGACATGCGACGCCGCTGAGTGTCGAAGGAGTAGTCTGGGAATAGTGTAATGCTATTGTCCGTACGAGCCTTCTGAAGGAGCAAGTCTCGGTCCCTAAAAAGCAGCAGCCGCGCCACCACTGCCGTGGAGGGCGCCCCTGCAGCGGAGGTCTGGCAGGGACATGGTGTACGCGTTCCAGGGTATAGAAGGCCAATAGTCCTTCAGGGGCCACAACTGTTCTGAGCCAGTCTTCCAGATAGCGCACCATGTCTGATCCCTCTATCTTTTCCGGCAATCCCACCACTCGGATGTTGTTCCGCCTATTCCTTCCTTCTGCGTCCTCCGCCCGCTTTTCCAGCACCGCTATTCGGTAAGTATGGGCGAATTTTGAGAATTCGCAGTCCGCAAATTCACGTGAATTAAAAAAAAAATCCACGAATTTGTGGATTTCCCCACGAAATCGCGGATTTTTTGGTAATTGCACTATACTCAACTGGAGTACTTTCTACTGGCTAATCAGTAAGTGCTACCTCGTTGGGTAGTAAATGTATCGTGCTTTTCCTACACTACAGCTGCGTAAAGGCCCAGAAGAGTTGTCTCCAGTGACCCCATGTGTCTGTAACTTTGCCACTGCGCCCATAGAATGCTATGTGTGACATTTTCATAATTTCAGTGAAATTATGAGTGACATTTCAACAACTATGAACGACACTTTATCGCAGGCAATATCACGCGATGAAGATGAGGCAAACATATAAATATAAAAAATATTTCACCCATTTGAGCAACAGGAAGCTCTAAGCTGTCATTTAACTAAAGTGCACTAACAGCAGGCAACTGAAAAGCAGGCAGAGTCAAAATGTGTGACTCCACAATTCTCAGACTCAGAACACTACAGGCCAGGGGTGCAGGTAGGTTAGAATAATTGAAGCATTCGTTTTACTTATTAATAGCCATAGCAAGTTAGCTGAGCTACTAAAACACAGATGCCTTAGCCAGCCTTTGCATACACTGGCCCGCCTAGATTCTCCTTGCTGTAAGTAGTCAAATCAATGAGATCAGGATGCAGAGCATCAGTGTAAACTCCAGGGCCTCTCTGGTCCACGTAGGACCCAGCCCACAACAGAAAGATGTGAGGCCCCACTTAAACAAACGTGGATTTTCTTAATATCTGTTATCCTGGTCTGCATTTGAGGTGATGTTTGATCAAAAAAAAACCTAGGTAAAATGGAACAGTACTGATCATGCACTTTCAACCTCTGACAGCCCTTATGTGTCTTAGCCGGCACCATTTGAAAGTCACAATCAAATTACAAAGCTCAAGTCAGCACACAGTATAATGTATGTCTCACACTCATCTAAGGGTCACAGAAGCCAGCGTCGTAAATTCTGGAAATTCCCTTGTTTGGACTATGCGCAAGCATGGTCATTGTTTTTTAGGCGTGATGGAAACAGTTCAGAAATCCCTGCCTTCAGATCCTTGCACTCTCACCACGCACTTGACATTCGGAAAACAACCACATATAAATTCTGCCTCAGAATTTCTTTCTAAAAAAATAATTTCGATCACTGCCTTATTATCTCCTTTATAAATCCGCTCCCCTGTCCAGGTTTACATTTACTGAGTTTGTAAAAGCGTTTTTTTCTCTTTTCTTTTAATAAGTATCTCTTCTTTTCCGCCATAATGCAGCCTGTTGCTCCCAAGTCTGCAGCATTATATGAGCAAAGTAAAGATACTTCTTCAGCAGGGTCCTGGGTGTTTCAAACTATTTCTTGGTGGCTATGCAGTTTTACTGTCTCGAGCAAAGGTGGTCACTGGTCTAAAATGTCTTTGACTCCTACACAGGGGCGATATGTTAAGAGGGGGTATTTGGTGTTTCACAACTCCCCTCCTCCTCCACCTCCTTCAGTAATGCAATCACTGCCTGGATGGCTAACGGTTTCCCTCCCCGTGCACGGTGAAGATGACTGGGCCCTAAAGCAGTGCAGCAAGGGAAAGCTGAGAGCCTGGAGGCCTGATTTACTACTAATGCCCTAACACTTACTTGAGTGAGCGCCCGCCGTTACATCAGATCTGCCACAGTCCAGGACTGTAAACTCCACTGACTGCACCATGACACTGGCAGCGGCCGCGCGGGTTCAATCTAATATCAAGCCTTGCTCGTTGCTAAATATACATTTTGCTACCTCACCTGCATCCGAGTGCTAACCTAATTATAACCACAGGGTTACTTCCACATTAGTTGTTGCCACACTTTTATCTTGCTATATAAGTTAGAAAGCATGCACGTGCTAAAAACCTGACCGTATTTGTGTCACCGACTAAAATCACTTACTTAAAGTTTCATAGACTGCAGCGGTCCGTGACTGCACTGCTGGCCATCGATGGTGCACTCTCTGCAGCCTACCTGTTCTCAGGCTGCATGGCCACTCGCCCCGGGGCCCCGGCGCCGCTCGCTGGCCAACCTCACGGTGAGCCTGCCGCCCGCCGCGATTTGATGGTCACGCCTCTTGCGCAGAGAGACTCCGGACGTGACGGCACTCTACCTGCCATCCGGATACTGCCCGGCGCAGACGGTCATCACCTCATCAGGGGTAGAAAGCCCTTTCTAAATGCATTTATAATTATTTGATTTATAGATTTGATTTATAGAGCGCAACGAATGCCCGGAGGTGTCTTGGCGCTGTGGGCTCAGGGAGTGTAGCACTAGTGACAGGTGGAAACTAAATGTCGGTTTGAAAGAGCCAGGTTTTTACTTTTCTTCTGAATGCTAAAAGGTCTGAGCTATCATTGATTGTTGGCGGGAGAAGGTTCCATAGCCTGGCAGCTCCCAGCAGAAAGCTCCTTCCTCCCCAGCGACTCTGTCTGAACCTAGGCACTTGCAACAGCCTGCGTTGTGCGGATCTAAGACTCCTAGAAGGGGTGTAGTATTTGATACGTGAGGTAAGGTAAGCAGGACCCTTTCCCTGCAGTGCCTTAAATCTAATGCAGAGAGTCTTAAATACAATCCTCTTCTTAACCGGGAGCCAGTACAGGGCTCCCAGATGTTGTGCAACTGATTGGTGCTTAGGGATGTTCAGTATAATTCTGGCTGCTGCATTCTGCAGGCGTTGCATCTTTTTCACGAATTGGGTTTGGATCCCTACATATAATTCTTTGCCATAATCCAGTCTGGAAAATGCCAGTGTAGTCACCAGCGTTTTTACTGCCTCCGGTAGCACAAAAGGTCGCACCTTCCAGATCATTTTCAGAATTGACCAGAAACTGGATGTAAGACAATTGGTGTGACTATCAAAGGTAAGCCTACCATCAAACATAATCCCAAGATTTTTTTGTCTTGGCGACCGGTGTAGGACAGTCCCCTGGAACTGTAGGCCACCACCTCCGCAACCAAGACAAATGATTGGCACCCAGAAGGAGCACCTTGGTCTTGCTGCCGTTCTACTTAAGGCAATTTGATTGCATCCATGAATTGACATGGGTCATGCAGATGTTAAAACGATCAGCTACCTCCTCTTCGTTATTATGGATGGACACGACAATCTGCGGGTCGTCCGCATAAGAGATAACCGAAAAACCAAACTGCATGTTCAGGGTAGCCAGCGGTACAAATGAAACAGTATGGGACTCCGCGACGAGCCCTGTGGCACGCCGCACTGAAGATTAAAGGTTTGGGAGCTAGCCTCGCCCAATTCTACTCGAAAAGATCTTTCTGTGAGGTACGATGCAAGTTGGGCCAAGGCGGAATCTTGAACGCCCATCGCCGCTAGCCTATTGACAAGGATTTGATGGTTAACGGTGTCGAAGGCCGCTGATAGATCTAATAGTATCAAGGCGGCCTTCCCACCCATGTCCAGAGTCTTCCTTAACTCTTCACTAGAAGCAATGAGGGCCGTTTCCGTTCTGTGACCCTCTCTAAACCCAAATTGGGAATGGTCCAGCAAATCGTGGGCTGAAACAAAAGCAGTGAGCTGGGTGTTAAGTAGCTTCTCCAACACCTTAGCGCAGAACGGGATTCTGGAAATAGGCCGATAGTTATTGGGCTCGGCAGGATCTAAGTGAGGTTTTTTTAGTAGGGGAAGTACCGATGCCAACTTCCAAGGTTCAGGGAATTTACCATGCTGTATTATTCCTGCAAATAGGTCACTCAATTGTTTACCAAGGGTCTCTGGGAAGAGATGGAAGACCCTCGGAGGGCAGGGATCAGAAAGAGCCCCTGATTTTGTGCCCATAATAGTTTTAATAATTTGGTCCAGCGATTTGGGGGGAGGGGAGGGAGGTGAAGCCTGGAGAACTCATCGTAGGAGTGCTCCTTAGAGATATAGATTCAGCAGGTTACAATTACACCCGATCATGCTCTTCGTCTGATCTAGGGTTTTCCCCTATGTCTGGGAATGCCCAGGGCCTGAAGCCTAGCATGAAGATTCACAGCTCTCGATTAATCCCAGCCCCCGCGGTGTGCCATGACTGACAGCACTCTGTGGAAACGGTGCCGCGCCGGCGCCACAGCCAGATATTGGGCATTGTTGCCAGTCAACACAGCAGGCAGCTGGGGCAGAGTGAGTTGATACAATGTAGCGCTCTCCGAGCTGAGCGCGCCGCAGATGGTGATTTAACTATTTAGGATGTAGCCTAGCAACCGCAGCACGTCTCTCGGGAGAACTGAAGCACAGAGAGCCAGTTAGGGGCTGCTGGTGGCACAGGTTGGCAGGTGGTGGCAAATGCGTGACAATGCATTTCAGTGCGGTGAAGCAGACCACCGCACTGAAATGCATGAGCGTCACGCCTGATGCATGATACTTGACAGGACTGGCCCAGAAGAGTGGTCTCCAGTGACCACGTGTGTCTGTAACTTTGCCACCGCGCCCATTGGCGCCGAGGTCCCTCGAGTGAGCTGTCCATCACAGTGGGGGGAAGGGCGGGAAGAGGTTGCATAGCCTAGTCTGTGTGGAGCCGGGCTTCTGTGCGAGTTCACATGCCTCTTGTTTATGAAGGTCAGAGACCGATCAGAGTAGCAGATGAGGAGAAAGCAGTAAGTGCTACCTCGTTGGGTAAATGTATCATGCTTTTCCTACACTACAGCTGCGTAAAGGCCCAGAAGAGTTGTCTCCAGTGACCCCGTGTGTCTGTAACTTTGCCACCCCGCCCATTGGCGCCGAGGTCCCTCGAGTGAGCTGTCCATCACAGTGGGGGAAAGGGTTGGAAGAGGTTGCAGAGCCTAGTGTGTGTGTGGGGTCAGAGACCGATCAGCGCTGCAGATTGAGGAGAAAGCAGCCTCCTGGTCACTGAAAGTACAGGGGGATTGTGCTCGAGAAACTCGTGGATGCCTAGACCTCCATCACGGATTACAGCTATTTGTAGACGGTAGATTTTGGGAGAAAGCACACCTGCCTAGCATCGACCATGCTCCCTAGATTCTTGGGCTGATTAATAATGCGTTACTGAATTTGAGCTTCAACTTGGGCACCTGCTTTATTTATATCTGTAAGTGCTTCCTGCTGAGGTGTGACAGGAGCCTCGTTGCCTAATTGTAACTATTCTTTGACCCTGCTTCGAGGGTCAGAGAATAGTTGCAAGCAGGCAACGAGGCGCCGCTCAGGAAGCACTTACTGGGTTACAGCAGGTGCCCAAGTTGAAGTTAATGTCTTTGTAACCCTTTTGTAAATGGTTACAAAGAAATTAGCTTCTATTTGGGCACCAGCTGTAACCCTGTAAGTGCTTCCTGAACAAAATTCGTCCCGCTTGCGGAATTTGCCGCAATTTTGCAAGATTCGTGGATCGTGTGCAGAAAATCCGCAAATTCCACAAGCCGAACAAATTTTTGGCCCATACTTACTATTCGGTCCAGAGCGCTCGCCATCGTTGCGGTCAGCGCAGGCTCGATCTCCTGGATCGTGTTCTCTACTTGTTTCACCCGGTCCGATAACTTCGAGTGATCAGCTCACAGCAGGCCCAGTCCCGTTGCCACTTGCGCAATGTCCTGCTGCAGGACGGTATGAGAGTCCGCAATGGCAGCCAGAATCTTACCCAATTGAAGTTGGAGCCCCGGAGTTTGCGGCCAGCCATGCGTTTCCCTGTCATCTTGGGGCGGGGATTCGGCGTCAGAGGGTTGTGGGTCCTCCTCCTTCCTCCCCCGGGGCTTGCCCATAACGGCAACCATCGAAGCCTTCCAAAGGCCAACACCGCGGGGTCCCCCGATGTGTGTTGGGTGAGCTTAAGGATCAGCTCCCCGGACAGAGGAGTCTAAGAGGCGTCCCTTCTCTGCTCTTCCTGGTCCGCCAAAACCGCCTCATGCAACGCTGTTCGCGAGCTCCTCCACTCCACCGCGGGAACCGCGCAGGTCTCGACAGGGCAGCAGCAGCCAGACCGCTCCTCCAATGTCCCCCCTGAGCCCAAACCAGTGTACGAGTCATCGCAGAGCCGGCCAAGGGTGCCGTCGAGTATCCAATTGGAATGTCCCGTCCCTGCTGTGAGTCCCAGGTGGGCGGATGTCCAACTCTGCCCATGCGCAGGCTCCCCTACGGTCAATTCCGCAGTCTGCCCAGCTCGCCTCTGCCTTCACGAGGCTCTTCCCGTATGCCTCCAAGTTAGGGCGCCCCGGGTCCACCGCAACACTCAGCAGAGGCCCAACAAGAGGCCCGCCACCCATCGCTGCCCGCCGTTGCACAGCCCGCGGCTTTCCAGGGCCATCCGGTGACTTCCGCAGCTCTCGGTCCCAGCAGCTGCCGCCCTCCGCCAAGCAGATCCAGAAGAGTGAGCCCGCAGTCACCAGTCTTCTTCCGGGCCTCAATCGCCCCCTCAAGGGGTCACCGACCTGCAAGCTAGGTCCCACACAGGGTAAGGGGGGAGGGGGCAAGGCCTCTATATGTCAGGCCCCCGTGGTGCAGTCCCCCTCCGAAGCACCAGCCGGCGTGGGCTGCCCCCTGCCCTACAGCTTCCGGTCCCGCTGTGCTGCCCCTAGCGCTTCTCGCACAAAGCTGATCTGCCCGCAGTACCTGCCAGGGTAGGAGTCCCCGACCTGACGTTCCCGGGACTCCCGCCGATGCTCTGCCACAGCTCTCCCGAGTTCGCCGCCTGCGTCATTCCGCACCAAGACGCAAGGCGCTCAGCAGTACAGGACAGGTCTGCCGACCACGTCCTCTGCAACACAGTCTAGGAGCCTCTCAGGAAGGTGGCACCGCCATCTTGAATCCGCCTCCGTGATCGGCGCGGCCTGGGGTTCACTCCACGATCCCCGGTGTCGCCGTCACTCGTAACCGACACCCTCCAGGACAGCTGCCCATCGGTTCCCCGACCCTCATGGTTACGTGGGGGGGGTCTAGGGGGTCGATTTCAGGAGAAATGCCGTGTCCCTTAGCGGAGCTCGGCGCTCACACTACTAAGCTCAGTGATGCCTCTGTCCCATTGCTGAGTTTTGTTTTTTATACCTGGATCCATCCATACCAGTTGTTGGCCCCTTTTTTTTTTAGCAGAAATGTTGGGAAGAGTGTAATTGACCTCAACGTAGTAGCCGTCATGACCATCCTGAAGGTTGATGTGTTGTGGATGGGAACTAGTTTTTGCTGCCTCCCTTAGGCTAGAGGAGGCAGTCTACATTGCTTGTAGCAAGCTCTTTTGCTCATCTGAATTTGTCTGCCTTAAATGCTGCTCTATGCTGTTCGCAATGATAGGCCATCCAGCCCGAATCCCCAAGCTAAATTTTCATTCACTTACTGATAAGTTGTAAAATATTTGTCTGAAATATTTCTGAACCTTGCATGAAAAATGTCAGTGGAAGTGTGCACGTTTTGTGCTCATTCACAAAACAGTGAATCTCAGTTTCAGAACGTTAGTGGGTTTCCCCATTTTTAAAATGTTGGCTGCCACCTCCGATCAGGTCTCTCCTCTTAGCCGAGCATTGGACCATCATGCTCTTATTCTGTGCAGATTCCATTTGCCATATCTGTGGTGTGGCAGCACAAGTTTTGCAACCCATTTACAGTTATTGGAAATTCTTGCTATGCTAAACATTATGTGCGAGGTAACAAAAAATTGTAGACTATCAAAAGGCTTAAAATTGGCAAAGCTCCAGGCCCAGACAGCTACAATGCTAAATTCTTCAAGACGTTCTCCTCATCCTTACCTGCCCCATCTTGAAACTATATACACACTTTGCTAGAACCAGTCAAATTCCAAGCACCCCGGCTGAGGCTATTATAACAGTATGTTATGTTATTATAATTTGTATAGCGCAGTAATACTCGAAAAAAAAAAGCCATGTTTTGAGTTGTTTCCTAAACTCAAGAAGGTAGTGAATCTTCTTAAGATATAGTGGAAGGGAGTTACATACCTTGATGGTATTGTAGCTGACACTCCTCCCACCCCAGTTCGTCCTTTTGAATCTGGAAGTGGGCATCAAGTTGGCATTAGCTGAACGTAAAGGTCTATTAGGAGAATACCAGCTGAAAAGGTCCCAGAGAAATTGTGAGCCTTCTCTGTGCAGTGCCTTATGTGCAGGGCAGAGAGCCTTGAATTTAACACACGGACCAACTGGCAGCCAATATAAATCCTGGATATCTGCCTTAACCGACTGATATTTGGGAACATCCTGGACTAATCTGGCGGCGGCGTTTTGAAACGCCTGCAGCCGTCTGAGTAGGTTAGATTGGAGGTTGATATATAGACCATTACAATAATCCAATTTTGATAAAACCAGGGAGGTCGTCACCGTCTTTCTGGCGTTTTTGGGAATGAATGGGAGAATCTTGCGTAAGGTTCTAAGGGTAAAGTATGAGGAAGACACAACCTTAGAGACCTGGGACTTAAAATTAGGTGTCTCATCTACAGTGACCAAGATTTTTAGCTTTAGCTACTGGTGTGGGAGGAGGGTCTAGGGTGTCTGGCCACCAAGCTGGTGACCACCGTGGAAATAGGTTTCCAAACAGCATCACCTAAGTTTTGCTTGAGTTAACTTCCTTGTCCACTTTAGAAATTACCAACTGGGTATCCTCGGCATTGGAACTAGGCATTAGGTCAATACTTCTTATCAGAGGAGCAAGTTCGGAAACAAATGTTAAAAAGCATAGGGCTCAATGAGGAGCCCTGCGGAACACCACAAGGCAAGACAAAAGGTGCTGACTTAAAATCGCCTAAGTGCACTGTTTGGGTTCTATCTGATAAAAACAACGTTGAGAGGAGCTTTCCTCCTATACCTATGGCTTTTAGTAGTTGAACCAGAAGTGCATGGTCCACGGTACCAAACGCCACGGATAGGTCGAGCCGAATAAGAGCTGCCAACCCTCCGCCATCCAATGCAGTGCGAATTTCCTCTGTGGTCTTTATCAGAGCCGTCTCAGTGCTATGACCTGCTCTGAATCCAAACTGACTCTGGTCTAGGATTTGATTGTCTGCAATAAAAGTGGAGAGTTCAACATTTATTATTTTCTCAATTTTCGCAGGAAGAGGGAGTCTTGTGATAGAACGGTAATTGGCCGGGCCATTATGTTCTGCCTAAAGATGGGAAAGACCTCCTTCTCCCAAAGAATTACAGACCAATCTCACTGATGAACCTGGATAGTAAGATCTATGCCGCAATTCTATCCAAACTCATTCACTCCTCCCAGGTAGGCTTTCTAAAACACAGACTATCTAGTGATAACACTAGACTACTATGTCATGCCATAGAGATAGCTAAACTAGTAAAATCCCCCATGGTAGTGATCACATTAGACGAAGAAAAAGCGTTCGGTAAGGTTTGTTGGATTTACCTTCACTTGGTCCTGGAGAGATTCGATCTAGGTGATAACCTTATTCCGATGATTATGGCCCTTTACCACAAACCAAGCGCTAGTGTCTGAGCTGGAGGCATCATTTCATCCTCAAACTATCTAAAACAAGACACCAGGCAAGGCTGCGCCCTCTCACTACCTCTATTCCTCCCAGCTCTGGAACCTTTCCTCCAACACCCAAGAGAGGACCAGGGCATACCAGGCTTCACATTTGGAAGCACCATAATCAACCTCACCCCATACGCTGACGACATATTAATCATTACCGAAAATGCCCCCCTCCGCCATATCAGCTCTAATGTCATCAATCCAACAATTCTCTGATGTCTCAGGATATTCTCTTAATAAAGACAAATCTGACGTTGTACTTCTTAATCGTCAAGGTAACAAAGACATACTAGGGACCTCTCGACTGGCGTGGCAACAGGGATGCATTAAATATCTAGGGCTAGAATTCACCAGTGATCTAACCACTATTCTACAATCGAACGAAAAAACATTATTTAACAAAATCAATACGCTACTCTAGGGTTGGTCCCCTAAATTCCTATCCTGGTGGGGTAGGCCAGAGACCTTGAAAATTATAGTTTAAAAAATATATATATTTATTGGCATTTCAGAAAACAAACACAAAGGACGAAGGCATCAGATCAAGGCATTGACACGTACATACAGCGTATGAGAACAAGAGCAAACAATCTTCAATTGCACAACTCCATTAGTACAATTAAAGTGTAGACCATCTCAGTGTGCCAGCGTAATTCCTAAAGAAACAAGTATATGTCAGCTCACCACCCAGGGGTTTCCTGCTCCCCCGGTCAATGGTATAACCCAACCTGGGGCACTTCCCTCTATCTTCCATGTATGCGGCCTGTCCGGAAAGCGACCTTGAAAATTATAGTTCACTATCTCGTCAGTATACTACCCATGACACGCTCCGAGGATTTTCTCAAAAAGATAGATCAGGCTTTTAATAACTTTCTCTGGCAAGGGGGAAAAATGAGAATCTCACTCAAGAAACTCAGATTATCCAAGGGCGGCCTTAGCCTACTCATCTTCAGAAACTATCAAACAGCCTACCTCTGTAAGCAAGGCGCTAACTGGTTTATGAACAATCCGGCATATGAACCACCATGGGTTTCAGTGTAAAAATCTCTCAAACTATATAACTCTTGCCGCTCTCCCAACAATGCATTCCCTCCACATTCCAAATATATCATACAAAACACAAAGAATGCCCTCCTACGCTTAGACACCCAATCACAGGTTAAAATGCAGAATTCCAACTTAGCTTCTTTGTAGAATAACCCCAAACACAAAATGGACGGCCTCCCAATTTTCTGGTCAGAATGGGCGGATAAGGGCATCAATCTAATCGAAGACATCTATGAAGGGACCTCTCAACTGCCTTTCTCCGCATTGCAGACAGGACTCAACCTAGACTTCTACAAATTCTTAAAACTGAAAGTACAGATTGCATAAAGTTCATTCTCTGCTGCTGACCTCTTGCTACCCCCCTTGCTAGGTCATCTATTCAAAGCAGGACACATGGTATCCGGAATATACAAACTCTCTACCCAAACCCACGTAAGAATCTCTCCTGAAACAAACTTAAATGGGAATTGGAACTAAGCACAAGTAACATCTCTACCAATTGGGGGAACCTAAGCAAAACCCCGTTCTCAAACAAAATCTTGCCAGTCCTGTCCCAAACATAAAACATGATTATTAAACAGAGCGTATTGGACCCCCTATAGAATTTACAAGATCGGTCTTATCCAAAACCCCAAATGTGGCCGCCGTGAAGGCAACCTATCTCACATTTATTTTTGAAAACATATTTTATTGGTTTCATATTCACAAATTACACAATATTTTATCATCTACAAACATCGCCCATCAAACCTTCCAATATCCCTCCCCAGCACCTCCTATAAAAACCATCCAATGATACTTCCGGATTATATACAATACGGCCCGGGCGATTCATATATAGCCATACTTTAACCGCATGCGCGCTAGCGGTTTTCCCGCTGCGCGCTGCGATTTGAAAAAAGCCGCGTTACATGACGAGCTCAGCTCGTCATCAGCGTGCGAGCGGCACAACTCATGACGAGCTGAGCTTGTCATGAGCATCGAAGCGGATATTTCTCAGTTCTGTGAATCTTAATCCTCTTACTAGTACTACCTCCAACCCCAATACAGATCCCTCCCCACCGGTGTGTGTTACTTAAAGCATCTCCTTCAAGTCTTGTTTCGTGATTTAACTACTATTTAAGGTATTCCACAATGTACCTATAAGGGGTCTTCACCGTGCAGAATATCCTCCTCCTCATCTGCTTGGTGATCAGACAAAGATTGTACTAGTGTCTCCCATGCGTTTGCAGAGTCTAGTACCTTCTCATTATTCAGACGTCGCGCCTGCTGATATCTAAGAACACTCTTGCCACTAGCCCATTTTAGCAACTCTTCCTTCCATCTCTTGCTGTTAGGGCCTTCCTTCGATTTCCAGTGCCTTGTTATTTCCCTTTTTGCTAGCAGTAACCCCATATCCACGAATTTACTTGTTACCTCGATCTTGGACGTATGAGGGAACCAATGCAGTATACATGATGCCATGTCAAAAGTTAATTGTCGCTCCGTGACCACATTCAATGTACTTCTCACTTCTTCCCAGTAATCCCCCAGCTTAGGGCACTCCCACAGCATATGCTCCAGCTCTACTCCTTCACTCGTGCACCGAGGGCATGCTGCATCCTGCACTTTAAAGTACTTCCTAATCCTACCCGCTGTCAAATATGCCCTGTGTAGTATAAAGAAATGCACCAGTTGAAATCTTGCATTCCTCGTGCTTTTCCAAGACCTACGCATTATCTGTTCCCATGCTGCTCTGGTATAGGTTTCCCAATGCCTGCCTCCCATTTTAATCTTAAGGCATCCAATGGTGCCAATCCTTCATTCAACATTCTGGAATACAGGCATGTGACCGCTTTAAAGGTCCCAGCCGCCATCATTACATATTGTCATGCCATTGTTGTTTTGGGCTCTGTGAGCCCTTCCCTCTACTGTGTGCGTAGTGCATAGACCAGTGCGGCGTGTAGCAAGAATCCTCCCCCAGGAAGATCATACCTCTCCTGCAATGCCTGGTAAGACCATAATTCCCCGTCCTCATATAAATCCCCAAGTACCTGGATCCCTGCCTGCTCCCAGTCCAACAAGGGCGTCCAATCGCTTCCGTAGGGTAATGCTGTAGCCATCCCCAACGGGATTTCAAGCACATAGGGATGTAACACTCCTGCTCTACGTTGGCTACGATTCCAGCACAATCTCAGCGTCTTTTCCTCTAGGGAGAGATCTTTAAGGTCCAGCTTTTGTTGAATAATTATAAAGGATAAAATGTGCCGTGGAATCCCCCTACCTCTCAGGTTCTCAGGGCCTCTAAACTCCATTGCAACTGCTTGCGTCAATACCTGGAGTTGAGCCGCCAAATAATACAGCTCAAAATCGGGAACCGCTAGCCCACCTTCCGCCTTCGGTCTTACCAGTGTTGCCTGGGCCACTCTCCTTCTACCAGATCCCCATAGGAACCCTATAATCAAGAATTTCGGTGACTTAAAGGTCGGGCTCGGTATCCAAATAGGTAATGTTCTAAAAAAAATATAACAGTCGAGGCAGCGCCACCATTTTTAACAACGCTATCCGTCCCATCACAGACAACGGGAGAGTGGCCCAAAAGGCCATGCTACCCTACAAAGCTCTCACACATTTCCCCACGTTCCCTTCCAGCATATCATTGGCACCATGATAGATATGTACACCTAGGTACGCCAAGCAGGTTGGCTCCCAGCGCACTTTACTAGAAATGGTGGGTGGTAGCTCACCAGGCTTCACTGGAAATAAGCACGTCTTGGCCCAATTTACCCGTAGCATCACCAAACTCCAACAAGCTCGCTGCTCCCTCCAGTGTATCTCCTGCATCTTCTAGAAACATCATCCGCATACAGCGAGATATACTGCCGATCTCCTCTGTACCCCAGGCCCTCATAGCTCTGCCCCAATCTGGCTCTTGCTGCCAACGGCTCTATTGCCAGGGCAAACAATAGGGGGGAAAGAGCATCCATGTCTCGTCCCACGGGCCACTCAGTATTGGGGTGATATCAATGCTCCTACCTTCACCCTGGCCACCGCGGAGGTGTACAGCACCTTGGTCCAGTCTACGAAATTATCCCCTAATCCAAAGCGTCCTAGTGTCTTATATAAATACAACCATTCCAGCTATCAAAGGCTTTCTCTATGTTCACTGAAAGCACCGTTGGTTTCGGTGCGCCAGGTTGTTCCTCCTCTAAAATCCTCACCCATCGTCGCACGTTGGTAGCTGTGTTCCTAGTTGGAATAAACCCAGCCTGATCCTCATGGATCAGGCCAGTCGTGCTGCAAGAGACGAGCCGCCAATATCCCATTCAAAATCTTGTAGTCAGCATTGATAATGGTCGGTAGGCAGCTGTGTCTGTACCCTCCCGCCCAGGTTTTAACAATGGGATAATAAGCGCCTCCCTCATTGACCCGGGAAGTTGACCTTAATCTTTTGCCTCTCTATAAACCTCTAACAACCGTGGAGCCAATAAGTCCACGTACTGCAAGTAGAATTCTACAGTCAATCTGTCTACGCCTGGAGTTTTATTACGGGCCATGTGCTTGATATTGCTCCTTATTTCTTCCAACGTTATATCTCGGCCCAAGCATTTCGCTTGTTCCTCTTCCAACTTTGGAAGGAGCATCCCATCCAAAAAGGAATACATTTCTGATTCCCCTGCCACCAGTGAGCTCTCATACAATGCCTCATAGTACTCTAAGAAACGGCCCAAAATCTCACATTAGGTAAACGCAGCGCCACCATCTTGATCCTTCAGAGCCAAGATTGGAGAGCCCCGCGTCGCAGGATTGGCCAGCCAAGCTAACAACGTCCCTGCCTTGTCTCCCTCAGCATGTACTTTCGTAATATAGGTTTTATAATCAAAGCAACATAGTCTCTCTATCTCCCCCGCCACTGCTTCCTTGGCTGCCTCTACTGCTTCCTGCACTTCAGGATGCCCAGGTCTTGCTAACTCGGCCATCCTCAATCTGCTTTCAGCCCTGTCCACGTCCTGGAGTAGCACCTTCCGCACTCCTACGTGTTTACCAATGCAGAGGCCCCCGTATCACCACCTTAAATGCATCCCATTCCATTGCTCTTGTAGACACCGTACCTGCATTCTCATCAAAATAATGTGTTATCCCTTCTCCTACCTCCCTCTGAAAAACCGGGTCATCCAATGTTTCGGGACGTAACCTCCAAGTGGGGATGTCAGACTTCGCAGTCATCCAGTGCATAGTAAACATCAATGGAATATGATCAGACAATGTCCTAGTGAGATATTCAGAGTGCATTATGGAGGGCACTATCGATGTGGAGCATAAAACTGCATCTAACTGAACATGCAGGTCATGCATCGCAGAGAAGTAGGAATAATGTGGATGGTGTGTCGGCCATATGTCCACTAAGTTCCATCTGTTTTGCCACTCCAGCCTACATTTAGCCAATCTATGGACCGGGGAGTCCGCCAGAAGGGGGTGCGACCTGTCCTGTGACACATCCACTATGGAATTGAAATCCCCTCCCAACACTACCGGTCCTGTAAAGCAATGTGCCTGATAAGCGTTCTAAGAAGCGCGCCTGGTCAACGTTTGGTGCATATATACTACACAGCGCTATGTCCCTGCCTCACAATCGCCCCTCCACTGCTACAAATCTGCCTTCAGGGTCTATAGTTTGTTTCGTGACCTGAACAGGAACCCCCGCCCGTATCCAGATCAATGCCCCCCGTGCACACGCAGAGCATGTGGTGCTAAAAACCTGCCCTCTCCACCTTCGCCGCAATGCCAGACCCTCCGCCTTAGTAAGGTGAGTTTCTTGAAGCAACGCTATATGTATTCCTCTCCTGACTAATTATGCATGGATCTTGTGGCGCCTTGTCATTGTGTGAAGACCCCTCACATTCCAGGTGACACAACTTAAATCAGGTATGGCCCCCATCACAGTAGAATAATGTCCATATTTCACTTTGTACCATAGTAAACACACCAGTGACCCCCCCTGCTCCCCCCCACCCCCCCAAGAACAGGACCTAGAACCAAACTGCTAGTCCCCATCCAAACCACTGCAACAACCAACACACACACCTACGCCGACCAGCAGTCACTGAGAGCATGCCTTATGGGCAATGGGGGGTGCTCAGCGCCAACGGGTGACCACGTGCACTCCAGGCTTGCTCCGGCTTCGAAACCCGAAGAAACATAGCATTCTCTTCCCTCCCTGCACACCATTTTGGTCCCATTGAGCATTCACTGACTGTTCGAGCTTGCCACTGCATAATAGAGGCAGAGGGGACCCCCCCCCCCGTGCAGCATCAAACGCTATCTTCCCTCCTCTGCAATAGTGTCCACAGGCCCCTTCTCTGCCCCAGCAGTCTCATAACAGCATTCCAGATTTCAAACCTTTACTCATCCAATAGCCCATCTGTCGTCACCGGTGTGACCAACGGCAGCCTTACACTGTCCGCTTCTGAGGTCTCAGTTTCCGAATGCTCCTTGTCCTTCTCAGAGTCTGTACCCTCCGGCGATTGCACCTTCCGTTCAACCGACAAAGCAGACACCGCCTCAGTTTGCGATATCGATGGTCTCCGTAAGCCCCGCCGCCGGTGTCAAAGCCGCTGTGATTTGCGTATCTGAAGCTCTTCCGAGAGTTCTTGGGCCTGTCCTCCTTGTCCATCCTTTCCAGCTCTATAAGACTCCAGCCACGTCCATGCTTCCTCTGGAGTTTCATGACAACAAGTCTTGCCATCTAATATTATTCTTAATTTAGCTGGAAACAGCAAGGAGTACTGGAGACCCTCCACCCTCAGCTCTTTTTTGACTAGCAGAAAGGACGCACGGCGCCGTTGAATCCCGAACCTTTAATCTGGAAACAGATTAACCTTGCTATTTCCTACGTGAAATGGGCCATCAGTGCGCGCCTTTTGGAGCAGCAGATCCCTCTCCTTAAAGTGCAATAGGCGCACCACCACCGGTCTAGGGGGACGCACCTGCTGCGGTGGTGGTTTCGCAGGTACTCTATGCACTCTTTCCAGGGTGTAAAAAGATGACAATCCCTCAGAGGCCACCACTGATTTCAACCAGTTCTCCAGATATTGTACCATGTCCGATCCTTCCACTTTTTCAGGCAGGCCCACTACGCGGATGTTATTCCGCCGATTTCTACTTTCGGCATCTTCAGCGCCCTTCTCCAACGCCAATAATACGATCCAAGGCATTCATCACTTGCTTTCATCGCAGTCTGTGCTGGCGCTACATCCTGGAGTACACCTTCCACTTGTTTCACCCTATCTGCCAGCTTAGAGTGGTCCACCCTCAGGAGGCCAAGGCCCGTCGCCACCTGTGCAATGTCTTGTTGCAGGGCAGTGCGGGAGTCTGCAATTGCTGCCAAGATTTTGTCAAATTGCTGCTGCATTCCGGGGTCCAGAGGTGCCTCCTGCGCATAGAATTCAGCTTGACTAGGGGCCTCACTGTCCGAGAGCTGCTGTGCCCCATCTTTCTTTCCTCTTTGGTTTCCCCATGGAAAGGCCGTCCAGCTCCTACCCAAGCAGCGATCGGGGTATGAACCGGACTTGCGCGTCTAAAGAGAGCCAGATCTCACACCCAGTCCATGTAGTACCAGGAGTCCAACTTTCCAGGTGGTTCCCCGCTCCGCTGTCGATTTGTTCTAGCCCAGGGTCGCAGGACACCACTATATTCCAACTGTGTCCGTGCAGGAGCCCCAATCGGAGGGTCCCGGTCACCCTTGCCTGGCCCAGCACACTCTTGCTCGCCGCTGCCTCTGTGCTCACTGTTAGCCCTAACGACTCCACTTTGTGGTCCCCAACAGAGGCCCAAACGGCAAGACACCACCACCTGTGGTCCCGATCAGGACCCACTCTCGGCGCTGTTTTAATCTTGGGTCAAGACCTTGCTGCCCTGCTCGACACCATCAGCTCAAGTTTCAATGGCGCACAGCCATCTCCATGGGTGCAGCAGAGCCTCCAATCTCTCAGGCCCTCTGCAGTCAGTCTTATCCGGGAGACAAATCACTCACTTCAGGCCTCTCCCGGGTCCAGCAGAGTTCCACCACTTCTCCAGGGTCCCGCCACAGTCTCTCCAGGGCCTAAAACGCAGCTCCTCTGGGCGCCGTCATCACAAGCGCCAAGTCCCGTTCCTGCCCGGGTCTCCCATCAGGGGCCAGCAATTGTTCTTCTGAGTGTGCTCCCTACCCCGCCCCAGCTCGCAGGCCGCAGCGTCCCCGGGGCCCCACGTCCGCCTCCGCGGCTTCGGTGCTCGCCACTCGCCACTCACCAGTGCGAGGCCAGTCTCCGCCACTCCACCTAACGCCCCCTGGTCGTTATCTTCTGTCACGCCGTCTCTCGTTTTCCCAGCTCAGCTCCGAGAGGGGCGGGAGCCTCCGCACTCGCAGCCCTAGTCACTGTGCCTTCGCCACTGCCGGGTGATTTCGCGCCAGGCCGTCCCAGCGCCGGCCAGGCCGTCAACACACCCCTCCGCCGCAGCTCTGATCCAGCGCACAAGGGGATCTCCGCTGCACCACTCGCTCGGTCCGCTGAACGATCGGCTCCCCAGCTAGCGATCCACAGCGTCCCTCAAGTCAGGCTCGGAATTTCTCGCTTCCGCGCCGCTGCCATTTTGTGGACGCCGCCAACGGCCGTCTCAAGTCCGGGAACCTTCAATAACTCCAGAGTCACGCTAGATACAGCAACGGAGCCGAGCCAGTGCAGGCCTGCTCTGCTCTCCATTCATTCGGTGGCATCAGGGAATCCAAAGCGTCATTTAAACAGGATTAAGTCGGGTTTTCTAGCGGAGCTCAATGCTCACGCAGCCTTCCTCATCGGCTTCCAAGCCACGTCCCAAGGCAACCTATCTCACATGCTATTCTATTGCCCCATCCTCCAAACTTACTGGGACAAGATTTTCAACTGTATTAAATGCTTCTTCAAAATTGTCCCCACTAAAGAGTTCTCGTCTGTAATTCTAGGCTCTTTAACCTCCAATTAAAAAACAATAATGTTCGTCACCTACTGGATCTTATGCTTACCCTAGCCTGCAAGCTGATACTGAACAACTGGAAAACTTTTAACATAGTATTGTTCCAAATGGGGCAAGAATGGCTTTGGACCATTCACGGCGCTCTTGAATGTGTAACAGTTTGGAGTGGGCTGGTGTGTAGCAGGAGTGACTGCCAGGGTATCCACTCTAGTCTGCTGTATTCATGGGGGTTGGGAGTCTTCCTCCCTTACAGATTACGGACCGTTCTCTCTACCACTGTGCAAGCTACCTCAGGTGTTTTTAGACTCTCTACACGTACATTCTGAGCTTAGTAATACAATGAGATGCATATATTTTCTCTACGACTTACTCAGCGCTTCATTATCTCCAATGAACCAGTAATCAATTTTGAATCATATATATTGAGCAAATACTAAAGTTTAGTCTACTCCCACTTTGCTCTAATTTATATATATATTTGAAAGATAACTGAACGATATTGGGACTATTGATATCATTATTGCACTCTTTTCCCTTCCCCTCTTCGCTGTATCCCTTACATACCGGTGCATCATACTGCACTCTTTATATTTATTTGTTTTACCACTGTACTAGTGTTTGCTTATGCTTTCTGAAAATTCAATAAAATACTTTGATAAAGAATTGTAAAAAAAACTTTGCGGTAACTACAGTTTATTTAGGTTCGGGATAAAAAGGGCTGGCCTATGGTAAAGTGGTAAGAAGAGAGCGCACATTAACTCAAGAAGCCAGAGGTCAGAAATAGTCTGCATCAATGTATCAAACTTGTATTATAAGCGGAATAACGCATTGATTGTCATGGTGCAGCCACCCCTGCACAATAAGTCGCAAATCAATAAAAATGATTAATTCGGTTACCAGTTCGACTATGGTGACTTTATGTAATGTCCTTGGGTCCATCATGCAATTTCAAATCAACATGTTTGAAGATTCGACCTTGAATCACTTAGAGTAGAAAAGAAATTGAGGCAAATATTGTCAAGGTACCTCCATGAAGTGCACATGGGGACAGCTACACACATTTCAATGTTAAACAATGTTTCCAGGCTTCCACTCATTAAGCGCTGTTTGATATTTAGTCTTTACTCCTCCGGGGACGCACAGAGACCTACATGCCTGCTTTCTCTGCGGCAAGTCTCCGAGAATGAAGAGGAGATATATTTCTCTTACGGAAGTTAAGTTTTCAGCAGGATGTGGTTGTATGTGGTGCAGTGAGTGATGGGGAAGTGTCTCTCGGCCATGCCGCTCGTAGATCCTGGACCATCTCAATGCCCAGCCTGTGTTCACTGTCCCAAGCAGCTGATATGAACATGCTCCAGCAGGACGGGTGACTGTCACACTCCTGTGCATCGCAAAACACAGTAAGTATGGTATGAAGCTGAAATCAAACTCTGTGACAAACATACATTAGGAGGGGTGGACACTAGAACAGTTTTCTCTCCACGTCTTTACCTCTCTAGGTCTTCTCCAAGGCGTGGTCAAAGCGCAGGAGATTTGAACATTTGACTAGAAATTGTACAAGAAAGACTGCATATTGAATAAATGCCAGAAGACCTCGCATTTTATAGACCAATGATTCACTAATTGCATTTTGTAGTCCATAAAGTGTTACTACTTACTACAAAATGCACTTCATAAACGTACAGGTGGAGATCTGCACCTCACCCTCTCCTAACTTGTATGTGGAGATCTCCACGCTCTACTTTTCTACTTAGAGGCCGATTTCAATGTCAGACGGATTCAGGTCCGTTCGACATCGGTCAGGGGCCGTAACCAACCGACCTGCTGTGGTCGGTTACGGCCCTACTAGTACGATGCGACCATTCGTATGGTTCACATTGCAAGCATGCATTCCGACCGGAAAGCATGCTTGCAATGTGAAATATAGGGGTGCAGTTCATCCCTGCACCCTGTGGCCGGCGCCTCAAGGTGCCTGCCACTGGGTGCAGGGATCAACGGAGGGGCACCATAGGTGCCCCTCACACACATGGGGTCCTGCTGAGGCCCCCCAGAGACAGTTTCCGACTGCCTTTTCGTGCCGGACACACCTGCACGAAAAGGCAGTGAAAAACTGCCATCGTACTCCCTCGGTCGTAAAGAGGCGACCGGGGGAGTACTGGAGGATTTCCGGATGGTAAACTGGCTCTCCGAGCCCATTGGAATGGCTCGGTCGGAAAGAAATCCATCCGACACGTACCAATTCGATCGGAAGGGCTCTGAACATGGTTCGGAGCCCTTCTGACCCGAATCAGAATCCGCCCCTTTGTAGTAAATGGGAGAGGGGTGGTGAAAATATGGGGGATACTACTAAATAGGAGGGGTTTAGAGAGAAGTAAGGAGAAAGTGCATTGCTGTTCACAAACTATTTCTAACGATAGCACTGCCAAAAAAAGGCCCTAAACCAGTAATTCATGTACTTCAGCTCAAACCTGGCTGAGCCCAGCGCCACACACGATCAACCACTATTACTGCAACTCCCTCCCTTTAGAAAGAAATGGAGGCAGTGACTTAAAATAGACCTCAGCAGGAAATATGTTAAAATTCATTAATTTTGAATTAAAAAAATATACATTTAAATGTTTAAAGATTAAATCTTAGAAGATAAATATAAAATATTTTAATAACCTTTTTAAGTTAAAAATATATATAACTTTTCTAATAAAAATACAATAATTTAAATTAATTCTATACTTTTTAATATGTAGCAAATATAAACATTTGACTTTAGGTTGGATTAAAAAAAACTTTAATAATCATTTAAATTTAATATAGTTAAGTTTAGTTAAATTAAAAATAGAATTCAAGTCAATACTGATTTAGTCTTTATGTTCTACATTTATAATATATAAAAATGATCTTAATATTTAACAAAAATAATTGTACTATTGTTTTTTAAAGTTTAATAAACTTCTTAAATTTTATCTATAGACTGGCTTTTAGCCGGTTTAATCAGAGCATCCTTCACTCACACACTCATGCCGGATTGTCATTCTAGTCCATGTATAAATCACTGACTTGGGCCTTTTATTCACACTTTGCACATTAAATGAATCAATTGTTTTTGTTGGTCAGTGGTAAATATCTAGAAGAGGTAAATCGCTATCCTCATAGCCATCTCGTTCCTCGTGATAACCTGAAGATTGCTTTCTCCATGGCTATTGATTCCTTCCTCAATTCCCCCTCTTTTACCCTACCACCCCTGTTCCCTCTTAATCTCTTGCCGACCCCACTCATCCTGTCCCCCTCGTCTTCTGTTCTTCCTGGTGGGCTAATCTGAGCTTTTCTCTAGCCAAACCAACCCCTTTAGTTTTCTGGAGCTCTAGTTAAAGTTTCAGCGGCACAGCAAAAATCTACCCTCCCCAAGAGTAGGATACATGGAACAGTGGACATGGGTATCTTAGAGATGGATGGAGGAGACGGTCTCAGGGAGACTCCAGAGAAAGATCTCGGGCCACAGTGGGGGAAGTGAGGGGAAGGCCGTCTAGAGACTACATCCACAGTACTCCTCTCTGGGGGTATCATCTAATGATCTCCCCCCTGAATGTCCAGTCCCCCTTCCGTTGTTTGTAAATGTCTGCTTTTCTATAAAACGATCCTTAAATCTATAAAGACCTGCCTACTCTTGGACTATTCCACCTTCTAATGCAGCATCTCCTTCAACTCATCTACAGACTTGTCTTTCAGGTTTGCCGTTTCCCTTTTGACATCTACTTTTCTTATGTGCAGGATTTCATCAAAAATAAACATGGACTTATTAATTGCATTCGCGTCTATTAGAGCTGCAATCTAATGATCCTTACTGCTTGGAGCCACGTCGGGGAACCTTTCCCGGAGCCCCAGGATTGTGCAATGTTCTGTTCCAACTCCTGAAGAGAGGTCTGATCTTTGAATGAGGGTCCCCCCCCTCATTCTCGTCAGATTACGTTAAGCCAAATAATGAGTTTAAGACTGGTAACTTAAACAATGAAAGTCCCTCCCTTCTGGCGGTTTGCATCACATGTTATGGTCATGCATGATGCACCACTAATTCATGACACTGGTCGCGGGTACTCGACATTACCCCAGAGTTACTGCCCGTGAAAGGACAAGTGCCCTGAATCTGCGATACTGGGCGCCCCCTCCCCAAACTGAGGATCCGCCTAGAAGATTCACAGACCTTGCTCTGCTCCTGGCTGAACATCTCACTGGAAAAACTGTCTCTCCTTCCAGGACAACAAGGCAGCCCGTCTGTCCCTTGGTTCCTCTCGGAGAGAGCGCTGACACAGGGAGGAGGCAGCATGCCTTCACAAGCACACTTTTCAGAAATGTGAGACCCCCTACTAGAGGAGTTTAATTTCCTCCTCCCTCACCCCAAAGATCGTCCCCCCAATGGTCCACACTCACACAGGGAGGAGGCAGCAGGCCTTGGCAAGCATCACTTCTCACAGATGTGGCGCATCAGACTAGAGGAGTTTAAACCCTCGAGTCAAGAATGAGATGTACCTCCCCCAACACCACAAAGATCCCCCCCCCACCCCTAATACTTCATTGATACCTAGAAATGTTACAAGTATCCTTGCCTTCAGTTTACTCCATTCACTCGCACCCTGCGAGGGTCGCCTTACGTTACCCGGTAACCCCGGGCTCTGGTTGTGGTCAGGGCGCTGGTTCTCCCGGTTGCACCTTCATTCACGAGGCGTGGCTGCCGGACGAGTTGCACCAGTCATGCCTACTTTGGCTGCCGCTGTAGGGCGGTGGTTTTTGTTATCTGTATTTGTTATTAAATTGCACAATACTAGTCGGGTAACACTGCGACTGAAGTGGTCGCTTGTTGTGGAATCGTCCCAATGACAACTTGTAAATGTAAACAAATACATAAAAGGACCGCCGAGCCTCTACTTACCAGATGGACCTAAAACCAGCGCTTCTCCCACGTGGTACCTTCCACCAACAAACACCGGACAATCTTGTTCCCATCGACTTTCACGCAATCTCCTTCAGGCAGCATTCTAGTCATGATCAACAGGGGTGGATCCATCTTTCAGAATTTGTTGAAAATAATTATTAATACTCGGCAAACTTGGCTTTCCACTGCATATGGGCTTCCTACGCAGCTCTTTGACGTTTGTTATTTCATCCGTGTTCAATCCTATTAAAAATCTCCATGAACTCTGCACTAAGCCCTCTGATTAAACTTCCCTGTGTTTTCTTCCAACTCATCTATTTTCTGTGCCAACCCATTTCATTGGTCATGTCTTCCATGGTACAGCCCTCGCCTCTCGGATTAGCCTCGCTCCCTGGTTCTCTCGGTGCCAAGTCTGCCTTCCACATCATGGACCTCTGCACCCAAATGAAATCCCGACTGTGTCCCAATCATATCCTCACCACCTTCCTTAAATAGTCACTACTTCATATTCTACAAAAAGCTGATTCTGTAAAAGTTTTTTTTAAAGTTACTCAGGGGCTAGTAAATATGCCTCAATCGCCACATCACTTTTCTGGACGTTCTGGTGGCGATAGGGGCTCGCCTTATTTACAAGGCAGCGTTACGCCACTTAACGTGGCTTAAAGGCACTTTTTCATGCTATACTTCTCATGAAAGAGGGGGCAATGGGTGTTAGTGGGCGTTCTACCGCAACACCTGCTGATTTTGACACTGCCCCATGTATACAAAGACAGTGTAAAAAGGAGGCAGTGCCAAAATTAAGACCAGTAAAAACCTGGTCTTACCCTGGCAAAATGAGGAGAAATGAAAATGATACTTACCAGTATGCATCTGTTCTTGGCATGTAGGGCTGCTAACATTCATATCTATTGCATAGATCGCCGCCTAGTGTTGGGTCCGGATGATTGCACATTGTTGTCCTGGAAGAGTCTTCGAAGTATCACGAGATAGGTGGCTCCTCCCCTGGACTACAGTGCGCATGGGCATCGACTCCATCCTCAGATTGTTTTTAGCCATTGTGGCAAAGATGGAGTGTAACAGTGTAAGCGATGGCCATGCCTAAGAGTAAATGTAAGAAAGTCTGCAGCCGCTACAGGCGCCGGGGAGGAGGGCAGGCGATATGAATGTCAGCAGCCCTACATGCCAAGTACAGATGCATACTGGTAAGTAGCATATTCAGTTCGAGGCATGTGGGCTGCTGAATTCATATCTATAGCATAGAATACAATACATAGCAGTCCCTCCATTAACGGCGGCCGCCCGTGCCAGTTGCAGAAGTCTGAAAAAGTGTTTTAAGAACAGCCTGTCCTACAGCTGCCTGGAGTGCACATCTACACAGTAGTTTTTAGTAAACGTATGTGGTGTAGACCATGTGGCTGCTCTACAAATGTCTTCCAAAGGAATATTACCTAGGAACGCCATGGAGGCCCCCAACTTACGTGTGGGGTGGGCCCTAGGGGGGACCGTTAAAGTGCGCTTAGCTTTGTGATAGCAAATCTGAATACACTTAACGATCCACCTGGCTATTCCTGCTTTGGAAATGGGGTTGCCTTTGTGCTGGGCTGAGAAGGCAACAAAGAGCTGTTGTGTCTTTCTAAAATCTTTCGTTCTGTCAATGTAGTATATTAACGCTCTTTTGACATCAAGCGTGTGGAGCATTCTTTCTGCTACTGTTTCAGGGTTTGGAAAGAATGCGGGCAGTTCGATGGTGTGATTGACATGAAACTGCGACACCACCTTAGGAAGAAACTTAGGGTTAGTGCGCAGCACCACCCTGTTAGAATGAATTTGTATAAATGGCTCTTGTACTGTGAGCACCTGTAGCTCACTAACGCGTCGTAGAGACGTGATGGCAATGAGAAAAGCCACTTTTCATGTCAAGAACTGAATCTCACATGAATGTAGAGGCTCAAACGGGGGGCCCATCAACCTGGTGAGGACCACATTGAGGTTCCACATAGGAGCTGGCGGGGTCCTAGGGGGGATGACCCACTTCAGCCCTTCTAGGAATGCTTTAATGGCAGGCACCCTGAAGACAGAGAGATGCTGCCTGTTCTGAAGATAAGCCGCTATTTTTATTTATTTATTTATTCATTTATTTATTTTAGGTTCTTATAAAGCGCTAACAATCATCCTGGATAGGATATCACGGCGCTATGCTCGCTAATGTGAGAGTAGCATGGATGGAAGCCAAGAGGGGGTTTATTCGGGAAGAGGAAAGAGGAAAGATTTTAGCTGCTTCCTAAATGCCAGGTGGTCTTCTGTGAGTCGGAGAGCTGTAGGTAGTTCGTTCCATTTGGCGGCTGCAATATGAGAGAAAGCTCGTTCGCCCATCCTGGCTCTCTTTACCCTGCAGGTTTTTGCGCGAGCCAGAGATTGAGAGCGGAGGTTCCGAGTGGGCGCATAGAACTGAATCCTATTTCTGAGGATGAGGGGGCCAGTTTTGTGAAGTGCTCTGTGAGTGATGCACATCATTTTAAAAGAGGCCCTTTGCCTCATTGGTAGCCAGTGGAGGTGGCGCAGACAGCTCTTGGCCGAGTCGTATTTCTTTTTCATACATATGGCTTTGGCTGCTGCGTTCTGCACCATTTGGAGCTTGGAGAAAAGGTACTCGGCCATGCCTACGAACAAAGAGTTACCGTAGTCCAGCCTACTCATCAAGAGTGACTGGCCAGGATCTTTCTGCACTCCAGTGGAATCCAGGGGAAGACTCTTTTGAGCATTTTCAGGATTCCGAAGCCTTTGCCACAGATGGCAGCTACATGAGTCTTCATGGATAGTGCAGTATCCATGGTTATTCCGAGGTTTTTCGCAGTTTGTGCCGGGGTAGGTGGAGTGCCCAGCGCTTTTGGCCACCAGCTGTCGTTCCAGAGCTCAGTATGGCTGCCGAACAGAAGGATCTCGGATTTGTCAGCATTGAGTTTTAAGCAATGTCGATGCATCCATTCGGCCAGCTCGGTAAGACAGTTAAGGAGCCTTTCTTTGGGGTTGTTTTTTTCATCCAGGAGGACCGTGAGTTGGGTGTCGTCGGCATAGGAACAGATTTCCACGCCCCACTTTCTACCTATTCCTTCCAGGGATGATACAAAGATATTGAACAAAGTTGCTATGGCGGATAAGTGTATCCGAATGGAAGTGATGAAGCAAAGCTTCGCATATTTTGCGACTTGCTGTACTCATGAACCTCGTCTGTGTGTAACAAAGTAATAATTGTATGTCTTACTAATGTTTATTTTATGTTAAACTAAGTCTCCCGACGCTTGCACATGTGTTTTACTAAAATAATTTACTCGAGTCATTTAAAATGTCTGCCGCTTGTATTTAGTTACTGCGCATGCGTCAGCCACACTCACGTGTCCTGACGCGTCTGCAGAGTTGGAGGGAAAATTATGCGCATGCGTAATACATAGCTTTGCCTATAACGTGGTACTGCTCGTGCCACTGCTCTTGTCACTGTTGATATGTAGCTAACATTTAGACTGCATAAGTATATTTTATGATGATAAGTTGAAAGTACAACCCTGTGACGTGATTTCATAATGTTATTTCTATGTATTAATTTGTTCTCGCTTAATTTTCATGTACCACGGGGAATGGGGGTCCGAACTGGTTGGGAGCCATATTGAAGGTCTCTTCTGCGCATGATCATGGAGCACTGAAAGGTGGCAACTTTGGACAGCGGAACTCAGCCAGCTGGCAGCCACAGTCATGATGCTCCTGGGAAAGCCACCTCTGCGCTATGAGAGCGGAGAATGTTGCTCCTCATATGATACAATGTGTGTTGCGCTACTGTTTGCTGTGCAGTTTCTCATGGGAACCCCAATCTTGCTAGGCGGTACCCAGATATGTAAATGAAGCATACAAATAGTGTGTTATGATTGGTGTGTTACCCAAATCCTACCTTAGGACCAATCCAAATTGAGGGATTCTGACACTTTGCAACATTGGGGGGTGGTACACCGTCCCAAAAGAGTATATCTACCCTGGGTTCACCTAGGGAATTTGTCCGACTTGTCTGGTTTAGCTGACCTGTCACTGACCCATCGTACTCAATAGGTGACTGAAGATACAGAGCGCTGCGGAGCACTCTGTCCGAAATTGACCATAGACTAAGGTTCTACTGAACCTTAAAGTGCTGGCGAAGCACTTTGCTGGGAGTTCGCTGACCCAATCGGGGTCTTGATCGATAGCTGCAGAGAGGGTGGAGCGCAGGCGTTGCTTCCAAACTGCGGGTGCGGTCCTGTCCTGAGCGGTCATGTCCTGAGGGTTCGCTGTCCTGTCCTGAGGGTCCTGTCCTGATTCCTATTCCGAGGGTATCCTGTCCTGGCTTGGGTGTCCATTCTGCACCTGCTGTCCTTTGAGGGGTCGATACAGAAAAGGGGGTGGTGATGAACAGAGTGTCTGAATTAAGCAGACCACTCTTACCCAGTCCAAAGATCAGGGCTTGACCCATCACCGTTATTTATCTCACTGCCCCATCCCAGCTCAGAACCTGGCTATATGCAAATTAGTCTGTCCCTGGCCCAGTGCATCATGGGAACAGGGCAGACCAAACTACCAAGCCAATTCTTCACCAGAAAGGAGACAAGCTACCGGGGACCGGTTTCTGGCATTTCAGCCTCTTCGGCCCGGCTTGCTTGAATCCTGATGGAGCAGTGAGAAAGGGACTCATGTCTGAGTATACCCTGCCACACCTATAGTGGCCAAAAACGATACAGTCCTTTGAGGGGTATCCTTCCTTGAGGGTTTTCTGTCCTTAACTGACCCGTGGCCAGGGTTTGGTTTCCACACCAGTCTAGGTAAATACTGCTCTAAATTCTTTAAACTTGCCCCTTTCTATTTTTCTGTCTTTTGCTTTAATAAAGATACACCTTTGCATATGTTGATTTTTCCATCCTTTTGCCGCAAACTATTGAAACGAAAAGTCATTTGCATATTTTCTTGATATGTTTCCATGTTACCCTACCTTTTAGAAATCATATTTTGCATTGCGGTTTGTCATTTCCTGATATGGTCTAGAACGGCCTTACTTAAACTTTCTAAAGAGTTCTTGCCTTGAATGCATAGCATTTTTCTTTTTGCATCTCATATTCGCATTTAATGATTACCCTGACTTTATTTCTCTATAGTTGTATACTTTTCATTATCTTGGTTATTGATTGCCTTATTCTTGTAAGTTTAATGCTTGATGAAAACGAACTATAGATAAAGCTGTTAAAACTTCCAGTTGTCCGTGGTCATTTACAACAGTATTGAATGTCATTTTGAATTTGCATTTGCTGCCTTTCCTTTTACAGCTAGGCCCCTGATCCGTTGAGGTCATAGGTACCCGCATCGGTGGATGGTAAGTCGGGTACTCTGAGAAATAACGGTAGGGAACACACACAAATTGGTAGCAGCCCGTGAAGTCGCCCTGTCAATGAATAGTGTGAATTGAAAGTATATGGGCCCTGAAGCCGGAAACGGCGAAATCATTGGCTGGGTGACCTCACGCGCTCTATCAGAAGCATATGCCAGATTGCATTTGTAAAGATGTAACAAATAGCAGATGATAGTAGGAATGGATGCATCTAGCGGGTTGATATTGTATTCTGTACAGTAAATGACAAACCGCTTCCATTTCGCTGCATAGCAAGCTCGGGTAGTGGGCTTTCTTGCCTCCCGGATGATGCCCATGCATTCAGGAGGTAGATTAAGGTAGCCAAACTCTAAGACCTCAGGAGCCAGATCGCCAGATTGAGCGGTTGCGGATCTGGATGCTGAATGTCGCCATGGCTCTGCGTCAAGAGCCTGGGTGTGAGGTGCAGCCTTTGATGCGGTACCACGGAGAGTTCTAGAAACGTGGTGTACCATGGTTGGCGTGCCCACGTTGGAGCAACCAGGATGAGTGTCATCGAGTGCTGCTTTAGCTTTCTTGCCACCAGCGGTATGAGAGGTGCTGGGGGAAAAGCGTACGCAAATCTGCCTGACCAGTTCATCCATATCGCATTGCCCTGCGACTGTGGGAGAGGGAACCTGGCAGCAAAGCTTTGGCATTTTGCGTTTTCCCTTGTGGCAAACAGGTCGATCTCTGGATGACCCCACTGCTGGAAGTACGGGTGGAGTACTGATGGGTGTATCTCCCACTCGTGCATCTGATGGCTGTACCTGCTGAGCAGATCCGCCATCTGATTGTCCTTGCCCGGGAGGTGTTCCGCCATGAGGAAGATGTTCCTCTGAATGGCCCACTTCCACATGCTCTGAGCCAGATGAGACAACTGTGGAGAGTGTGTACCTCCCTGCTTTTGGATGTAGTACATGGCTGTCATATTGTCCGTCCGGATCAACACGACTTTGTTGCACAGATGTACTTTGAAGGACTTGAGTGCCATGAAGATTGCCATCAGTTCTAGGTAGTTGATGTGCATCTTCCTTCGCTGCGTCGTCCATAGTCCCTGCCCCGTGTAGTGGAGCACATGAGCTCCCCATCCCTGGAGAGATGCGTCCGTCGTCAGAACAATCTGTGGCACAGGCTCTTGGAACGGTCAGCCCTTGCAAAGGTTGTGTGGATTCCACCAATGCAGAGAGTTGTATGCCCGACCGGTCACCAACACTAGGTCTTTCAACTGTCCTTGACCCTGAGTCCACTGATGTGCCAAGCATTCCTGGAGCGGACGCATATGCAACCGTGCGTGCGGGACTATGAAGATGCAGGAGGCCATCATGCCTATCAACTGCATGAACACTCTCGCAGGAAGTGAGTGTTGTGGTCTGAATTTTTGGATGAGCGACTGGATGTTGCCTATCCTCACTGCCTTTGGCTGAGCTGTGGCCGCCAGAGTGTCTATCGTCGCGCCCAAATACTGCCGCACATGGGCTGGCTGAAAGTGCGACTTCGGACAGTTTAGTGAAAACCCCAGACTGTGAAGAAGGTGAATGGTGTGGGACATGTCGGCTGCGCACTGCTGGGCTGACTTTGCTTGGACCAGCCAGTCGTCCAGATAAGGGTAGACATGGACGTTCTGTCTCCTAAGGTGCACCGCCACTGTCGCCAGACATTTCGTGAACACTCTGGGGGCTGTGGTCACCCCGAAAGGAAGGACCTTGAATTGGTAATGCCTGTTCTGGATGGTGAACCTGAGGTATTTCCTGTGGGAAGGATGGAGCGGGATGTGAAAGTAAGCATCCTTGAGGTCTAAGGTTGCGAGGAAGTCTCCCTGGTTTAGCAATGGAAGAACCTGCTGCAGTGTTAGCATATGGAAGTGTTCTGAGAGAATGTACTGGTTAAGGGACCGTAGGTCTAGAATAGGTCTGAGTGACCCGTCGTCCTTTGGGATTAAGAAGTACAGGGAATACACCCCTGTGCCTTCTTCCTCCACCGGCACGAGCTCTATTGCGCCTTTTTACAGCATTGCAAGAACCTCCTGCTGCAATAAGTGCAAATGCTCTGCTGACATAGGACGGTGTTTTGGGGGTATGTTGGGTGGAGTGGATGTTAGCTCCAAACAATAGCCGAACTGGATAAGTTTCCTGACCCACCTGTCTGTGGTGATGGACTTCCAGACCGGCAGGAACTGATTGAGTCTCCCCCCGACAGGTGTTGGATGGTCGGGGGGCAGTGACAGGGAGTCACTGTTTGTTGGTGGCAGAGGAGCGGGAACTGTTGTTGCCTCTGCCCTTGGAGCTGTTTTCCCGGTATCCTCCTCTACTCTGCTTGGTGTACGAGGATTGCGCCCCACCTTTATTGAACTGCGTCTGCTGTGACATCTGGCCTCTGTTAACACCTCGATTGCCTGAGCGACGAAAAGTGTTCCCTCGAAACTGTTGGGACTGGAGAGCCCCCATGGACTTGGCAGTCTCAGTATCTTTCTTAATTTTTTCCAGGGTGGTATCTACCTCTGGACCAAATAACCTGTCTGGGTTCACCAGCTGGTTGAGGATGGTAGTCTGTATCTCTGGCTTGAACCCTGAGATACGGAGCCATGCTTGACGCCTCAACATCACGCTAGTGTTGATTGCCCTTGCTGCTGTGTCCGCAACGTCTAGTGCACACTTTATAGCAGCGTTGGAAATGAGCTTGCCCTCTTGGACAAGCATCTCAGCTCCCTCCTTAAACTGATCTGGTAGGTGTTGCAACAGGGTCTCTAGCGTGTCATAGTGTTCCCTGTCGTATCTGGCCAATAGTGCCTGCGTGTTTGAGATACGCCAGATGTTGGCCGCCTGAGCTGCTACTCTCTTCCCTGATGCCTCCAGCACTTTTGACTCCTTGTCTGGGGGAGGAGCTTCACCCGTGGTTTGCGAGTTCGCCCGTTTGCGGGCATTAGAGACCACCAAAGAGTCCAATGGCAACTGGCCCTTTATGTATGTTGGATCGCCAGGCGCCGGTCTGTATTTCTTCTCAATTCTAGGGTTAACAACCCTTGACCTTGTGGGCTCTTTGAAAAGGTCTGCAGCATGCCCAAGGACCCCTTTTAGCATTGGAAGAGTCTTGACAGTTTTTTCTGCAGTGGAGAAAGGGTCAAAAAGGAAGTCAGCCTCCACAAGGTCAGCATGCATGTCAACATCATGGTTTTTAGCTGCCCTCTCAATCAAAGCATGAAATGCCGTAGAATCCTCAGTGGGAGAAGTCTTGACGTTGTACACCTGAGGGTCATGGACTGCATGCTGATCCCCTTGATCACCTGGCTCCATCCACGAGTCCTGTTGCTCATCAGGCTCCATGTGGGTAGGAAAACTGTACTCCTCATCCTGCTCCCCTCCATCTTCTCCATCAGAATAAGTGGGTGAGGGTGTTGTGCCTCTTAGAGTCTGTGGAACCATTGGCTCAACCAAGACTGGTGTGTCTGGTGCAGGCTTTTTGCGCTTTAGGGTAATTGTGAATGACTCCAAGGGCTTCGATGCTGTAATCTTCCTCATGTAAAGCGTAAGCTTTCCGGTGTCGGCATCGATGAAACGCTCCGACTGTTTCTCTAAAGAGTGTTGTCGATGCTCCAAACTCCCAGCCGGGTGAATTGGCGTCGACAATACCGAGTCTTTGGGCACCGACTGTGGTGCAAAGGCCTTAGGCGGTAACGTGAAGAGGATCGGCATCGAAGTTTTTTGCGCCGGGACAGCTGGCTTCGGGGCGGAAGGTGTCTTCGGTTCCGACGCAGAAGCCTTGTCCCTAAGTCGCTGGAGGGAGTCCGAGACCTGCTTCGTAAAGGAAGCGGAAGGTTTCGTCGACCCGACCGATCCCCTGGGGGCGGACCCAGGTTATGACCCGAGCGTGGGTGCCTTCTGTTTCTCAGATCGAGGCGCAGGAGCATCTTTCACCGGTGCGCTACGATCTTTGTCCACGGCCGCAGACATCGACGCCGACGGCTTCGGATCGGCAGCCTTGACCTTCCGCTTCGGGATCCCAGACTTTGGCTCTGCGCCCTTGACGGCCTTGTCCGATGCAGTCACGACAGCCTTCTTAGATTTCGGCTCGACTGCCTTGCTCGACGCCGATTCGACGGCCTTCCCTGAGCTTGGCTCCTTGACCACTTTTGGCACCTTGGCTGGGTCGATAGCTTTCTTCGGCTTCGAGGCCTCCGAAGACGACGGCGTCGATGGGGTAGCAGACGTCTTCGGTTTCGATGACGCCTCGGCCATCTTTGTCTTTGTCGACACCGTTGGTTTCAGTTTCGGTTTCGACAATGGCGGCTCCGCTGAAGTGTCCGTAGCCGGGCCGGAAGGCGGGGCCGTGGATCTTGGTGTAAGGTCTTGGGTAAGGCCATGTGGCGATCCCTTGACCTGAGCCTTTGTAAGAGTACGAACGGGGTATAGCTCTTCCTCCGAGCTATCTTCCATGGCCCCATAGGCCTCGTCGTCGTCCCCTACCTCGTCGACGACTTCCTCCACGTCTTGGCCTTCGGCGTCCGCTTCATAGTCTGACTCGACGACCACCAATGGGGGTGAAATCTGCAGTTGAACCTGTTGCTCGTCCGCTTCTGCGTCTACGAAGACGTCCACCGGTGCCGGAGCCGATCGCCGGGCCTCGAGTCGCGCCACAGCTTGATCGTTTTCTTTGAACGAAACCTGGAACAGGCCATACAATTGGCCTCGTCGTGGTCCGGCGACAGGCATTTGTTGCAGACTGGGTGGACATCGATGTGTGGGTACTTGGATCCACACACGGGACACTTCTTGAACGGACTCCGCTCCATGCCGTGGAAAGTCTTGCTGCGTCGACTGGGCCTCGATCCCCGAAGAGTCACACGACCCCCCGGATATCAGACTCGATGAGTTTGAAGACGTCGGGCACCGAACGCAAACAATACCGACGGTTAGAAGAAGGCCTTTTGGCCTCGAAAAAGTTTTATATCGATTCCGAACAGGAGTTAACGAAATCACATCTGAACCCAATGGCGGAAAAAAACTATCTGAGGATGGAGTCGATGCCCATGCGCACTGTAGTCCAGGGGAGGAGCCACCTATCTCGTGATACTTCGAAGACTCTTCCAGGACAACAATGTGCAATCATCCGGACCCAACACTAGGCGGCGATCTATGCTATAGATATGAATTCAGCAGCCCACATGCCTCGAACTGCTTTATTTCTCCTTTTTTTGCTGTTTCTACACGTGCTGCATTGTGCAGCACACATAAAAACAGCAAAATGCCAATGATTGCTTATATGCAGGAAGAGGTTCCTTCTGGCACATAAACCATCATTAAAAAAAAAAAAAAAAAAGACGAGTTGTAACTTCCATGTGTGCTGCACAAAGCAGCACAGATAAAAGTTACAAAATGCCATTACAGATTGTTTATGGGCAGGAAGGGACACCTTTCTGCACATAAACAATCTTTCCCTGCAACGCAGGCACTCTTGCACTAAGGTGCAAGAGTGTCTGCAGTGGCGCTAGGTGCCTACATTTAACGCCAGCGCTAAAGGAAAGGCAGGGCTGTACAGTATTATTGTGAATGCGGCACATCCCTGTGTTTGGAAATTGTCAGAGTGCAGCGTTAGCCTTCTTGGATTAACGCCGTGCTCCAACAGTTTCCTAGTAAATATGACCCTCTGTTTCCAAGTCTATATATGATGATTTCGATTAAAAAAACTTTAAATGCATTCACAAAAGACAAATGCTAGTTGGGGGAGGGAAGTCTCTCCCAAAGTTCAGACAGATCGGACACACATTCTGAAGCAACCTGCAACACACATGATCCACAACGGCACGAAAAGACACCAGTACCAGGCTGCACTTGGTCCAACGCTTTTAATAAATTAAAGGCTTAAATTATACCTCGCCCCTCACATTTTAAGATAATCTGTTCTTTCGCAAACTCTACAGTGAAAGCTTAGAACTGTGCCACAGCGGGCGAGGGTGCAAGTGGCGCCCAGTCACAGTAAGCTCAGTTCACATTTGGCACTTGGGAAATGGGCACCGCTTCGTGGTCCAGCCTGCCAGGCGTGTGCCCTGATTTTACTTACCATGGCAAGGTACCGCCATATAATCTAGAAAACTCAACAAGTTCAATGATGGGAGGCCTGTGTGACATAACACAATACAATCTTCCCCCACCCCAACATTCGGTTGCAAGACCCTTGATACAACCACAGTTTGATGCATGATATCAAAACATCCCTCCACGTACACAAAAATGCATCCTTTCCTCTTCGCTGGACGGTGAGTTATTAAAAAGTGGTGGATCCACATTTAGAAGATAAAACTGGAGTTCTGTCCATAACCCAGATCTTCACGGCGCAAGCCCTCAATTCCTGCAGTCGTCCTCGTCGCTGTTCCCACCTCGGTCCTCGCTGGCGTCACACAGGCCACTCTCGTCGATGTTCTCCAGCGAGTCCGCGTGCTGCATGGCGAGCCGCGTGAGGGAGATGCTGGGGAGCGTGTTCTGCTCAGGGTTGAGCCATGGCTTGAAGTCAGGGTTGTGGGTCTTCTTCCAGGCCGGGTAATTGATGCAGGCTTTGTAGATCATCTTCAGGACCTGCCGGGGAAGAAACACGTCATCACTTTATTAAAAATGAGACTGAAGACCACCACCAATCACATAGCTTTGTTTCATGGACCGATGACCTTCACAGGAGACCACAAAATATTAGTCAACATGGAGAAGGAGCACAAGACTGAGAAGGAGCACAAGACGGAGAAGGAGCACAAGACGGAGAAGGAGCACAAGACGGAGAAGGAGCACAAGACGGAGAAGGAGCACAAGACAGAGCACAGCTTCTATCAGAGTGGGCGTGTACAGTCTGCATTCCTGTAGCTGGATGGTGGAGACCCAGACACTGAAGGAAAATAGGCTGAAGACAGGTCTCCCTTCAGGAATTCAATGGAGACCTTGTTAGCAAAGGGCTGCTGATCAGTCATTCCTGGGCACTTGCGCTTGGTAGATGGTAGGGGTGGGGGTGGTGCAGCAGGGTGAGGAAGTTCCTCACACTTTATTGTGGCCATATTTTGGATACTCCTGCTTGGAGCCGCCTCACTGATCACCCTCATACATTTCATCTCAAGGGACTTCCAGCACCACCCCTGCCCACCAAGAGCCCCTCGTGTGAGGGGGGAACCGAGGCCACTTTCGCCACACATACATAGTGCTATTGTAGCAGTTCAGGCTGTAATAGTGGAGTGGTGTGGCTCACTGGTTAGAGGCGGCAGACCCGGGAGCAGAAGTCAGCCCGGGACCAGGGTTCAATTCCCGACGCGGCAGGGTTGTGGACCTGGGTCAGCGGACTCGACAATTCTCGCCTAGGTGCCTACTCTAACCTGGGGTCCCACTCAGCAACTCTGGGCATTAGCTTGCCTCATCTACACAACGGCCCCATCAACGCTTTACAAGTATACGACATTTAACATTTAATACCCGAGGCTTAGCCGGCATCAGAGAAGTCATTGTGTCTGTGTGCCTGTTGAGTTTTGAGCGCTTGTCCCCCACACTACCTCCCTGAGAAGTCAGACCGCTTGCACTCACTACTATCAGTCAAGCGTTTAAAAGAGTTGTACTTGGCTCAGTTTGCTCAGCCTTAACAGGACAGCGGTGGCCCATGACCTCACCACCACACTACCCGCCCTGCACACACCCCTCCAAAACAAAACTAACAAAAAAATCAAGATTAGGGTCCGACAACTCCTTTTCTGAGATTTTTGTCTTTTGGTAAAGTACTGTTTGTACGATTGATGCACTTCATAGAAACTGTTGCGGTCTCTTCCAAAAAGGGCTATGGCCGTGTTGCTGGCCTCTCCCATAACCCTTCAATCAAACCATGGGAAACTCCCTTTTTTCTAAAACACACTTTATGATTTTGTTCTCGTGTACCGGAGTTTCTCACTGGCACGAGAATCAAAAAGAGTAGATCCAGAAAACAGCAGGCTCACGATTTATTATAGAGTCTGCAGACTCAAAGATGTAAATAAGTCTGAGGTGGGTCTCATACCACATACAACAGATCTTATGTGCCATCACATCAGCAGAATCCTTGACTGCACTCATGGCCTGGGCCAGTGTGATCATGCCCTCTTAATGGTTATTTTGAAAATGCTTCCCAGGTACACGGTCAAAGAAATGGACCATGGAGTTTCATAGCTCCCTGTTGTAAAGGCGCACCTGTGTGGTGGAACCAATAACCCTCCCAGCTGTGGCCGACAGAGTCCATGCTTATACTTTCTTCTTTAAGTTCAGAGGACGATGTTGATCAGAAGACACAAGCATTTCTTGCAAGCCGACAAATGTGAAAAAAAGCCACCACATCACAAAAGCAGGACCAGATGCTTTAATATTCAGCTTTCAAGTTTCCCTGTTCATAGCCTCATCTAGAATGACAAAGCGATGCTTCGTTTTCCCTGTTCTTTGATGGCTCTTCTACTGATGTACTATGGGGCCTGCCTCTTCTCCTCTTACACGGCTGAAGGGGGTGGCATTGGGTGGTTGCCACCCACATGAGCCAGTGGTGAAGGCGCGGATCGACCCACTGGGTATATATGTGGCTCAGAGTCATCCGCCACAGACTGGGAGATCTTCTGTGGAATGTTGCGCTATGGAGATGATGTAATACATCGGGCCCAAAATATCAGGTCAACGTGATATGTGATCTCACAACATCATGATATCAGAGTAGAACAATTAGTATGGACAGCAGAAGGTGCAATTAATGCAATTGGTCTACTCTGATATCACGATGCTGTGGGATTACGCATCACGCTGACATGATATTTTGCGCCCATGGTCTATATTAGTGGTATACTATTGTACCTACTGTGGGATTGGTGTCATTGGTGTGACTGGTCCCACGGCCAACACTGAATCACAGATCTTTGTTCTTGTACTGCATATATTGACCCAGGTTCTGATCTGGGGTAGGGGTCGGTTTTTGTATTTTGGTGCAGGGTCTGGAGATGATGGGACATCCAAGATGCTCCTCGAAGAACTCAACTTCTCACTGGCCACTGACTACTGGCTGTGTAATCGTGGAGGGAAGGGAGCATCCCTTGTGGCCCCACTGCTGGGACAGATCTCACTGAAGAGGAACCATCAGACGCTGATAGAAAAAAAGACTGGACGCTGACCTGGATCAAATAGTTTTTTCATGTTTTTTCATAACCATTTGGTATTACACAGGAGTACTTTTTACCTTCTGTTGTAGTAAGGATATTGTCCTTGCTTATTGTGTGTGTGTTGTGTTTGTTATCTGTGGATCACTAAGGATACTTGTTGTTCACTTCATTTTTTCCTTAGGTAAAGGACAATTCATTTAGAGTCTCCTCCAGCTAATATTGGGGCTCCAAAATACTGGTAGGATTACTTTTTTCATTAAGAATTGTCGTTCAGATTTTTGCAGTTGCATCATTACCACCTTTGGTCCTGACGAAAGCTTTGTTATAGCTGAAACATGTTGACCACACTGCCTAGCGTCTTATGGTAGTCATAATTTCAGACTACAAGGCGCCTGTTCTTAACCACGACACCAGAGCAGTATCCAATAAACATTATCTGCTCTTGTAGTTGTTTTTAACATTTTCTGTTCACCTTATTTTGAGCACTGCACATTCATTAGTACCACTCAGAAATACACTGTGGCTTGAAGGTCATCACAGTTTTCCAATCTCTGCACCATCTTTGATGGAGTGGGTGAGATTTGGAATACACTACTCACTTCCCACATGACGATGCCTCCGCCACGTTTGGTGGGCTGATGGGAATATTTCAGCCCAGTGCTATTTCTGTTCCCTTACTGTATCCACAACACACACTCATTGTTCTTCTGACTATGTGCCTCCCGGTTGTGTATTCATGTTCTTCAGGGTTGTGAGGTTTCATGGTCATTAAATCAACCCCTTTTTGACCCCCTTTTAAGAATGTGATATTTTGGTATTTGGAGCGACTTCGGTCGCGGGTCCTTTTTTCCACAATCATACATCCTTTTTGATTGTGTAGCTCACTCAATTGACGTCATCTTCTTGATACACCTACACTATGGACACGGCTGACTTTGCTGGTTTAGCCTTTGACGACGAGTACCTTAATAGCCTTCTTGATGACAATCCATGTATCGTGGATTCTTTGCCCGACACTTCTGGTGCAGCGAAAGATGATTGGCCGACCCTACTTAATCTTAAAAAAGCGCAGTCCCGGATTATGGTCCATGGATTTATCATGGCAGAATATTTAAGAGGAAAGTGCACTCCAACAGGGCTGATTGTGACCAATGCTCCTAGGCTTTTCCTGAACGATAAAGAATTTATTCGAGCTTGGGCCTTGATAGCATGGAGATGCACACGGGATTGGTTAATCCTGATTGTGAGCTCTGCCAAGCGGATAGCGGACACCATGCTTATAGAAATCCAGACCTTGGAAGGCCAGATTAAGGCCACCTGTACCACTCTCTTTAAGAAACGTCTTGACGAGACGAATAAATCTAATAAGGATTACAAGGACAATATACTTGCAACCAAAATTGACAAATTTAAAAAAGACCTTGCCCGTTTTTCCATGGTAAAAATTTACCCCTACACTAGTGAGAACTATGCGACCCCAGCAACCAACAATAAAGGGAGGCGTTATGGCTCTAACTATTCAACCTCAGCCTCTGACTCCAGTGATTCCGATAGCACTAATCTCACCGCTCCACAAACCCGGGGTGGTGGACAGCAATGGTCCTCAAGGAGGACGTTCAGGCAGAGAGGTGGTATGCAGGGGAACCACCAGGGAAATTACCAGAATCCGGGGCCGTGGTGGCCTCCTGGTCCATGGGGTTTTCAACCCCCGCAGTTCGGACCACATATGAACCCTTATATGCAGCCCCCCCAGTTCTTTCCGGACCCGTCTTTTTTAGGACGTGGCCGCGGTTCCAACCGCGGCAAACGGAGAGGACAACAGTTGGTACAGTGGGAGGCCGATCCCACTTTCCCGAACACAAGGAGCAGGAGGGCTGCTCAACAGAGTACCAGCACAGAACCGAGCAGCACTTAACTGTAAACCTGAGCTCGCGAGTTTTAACTACTGATGAGCTCTCAGTTCTTGAGAGAGGTTTAGGATTCGTTCCAACCAACAAAGGTGATCCCTTTCTATCCAGACTTGAACTTGAAAAGTTCTTCAGGAAGGTACGCCTACACTTTCTTTAAGAACAAATCCGATCCAGAAGCCAGTTCAGAACAGATTGAAACCAATACTGGGCTACACCCTAAATCCACTTTCACCCCCCTCAGTCATCAGGTCCCCTCCCAGGTCTTGACCTTCGAGCTAGCAATCACACATGACATCATGAGGCTTCACGAAGAGAGATTCGAAGGCTTTCAAAATCTCCCCATGAAAGAAAGGGCATTGATCACGCTGTCCAAAGACCCATCTATCACGATAAAACAAGCAGATAAAGGTGGTGCTACTGTCATTCTTGACACCGCCTTATATCGACAAGAATGTCTTAGGCAACTAAACAACGCACTATTCTATCGCCGTCTCACTGCAGACCCCACACCCCGCCTTCTTGTAGCTATCAGGACTTTAGTGGATGAGGGATCTGCCGAGGGATGGATCACACCACATGAAGCGAGATTTTTGGTCACTGAGCATCCGGTAATTCCAGGATTCTATTGCCTGCCCAAAATCCACAAAGCCACAAGACCACAAGACCACCACCGGGACGCCCGATTATTTCGGGCATCGGGTCTCTATTGGAGCCCCTATCCACCTTTGTGGATCATTTTCTCCAACCTATCGTGAAGGCCATGCCTACATTTCTACAGGACACTGCCGATGTCTTGCGACTATTGCCAGATGTGCAATTCAATATGGAGACTGACCTTCTTGTCAGCTTTGACGTTGAGTCTCTCTTCACGTGTATTCCCCAGTTAGAGACTCTGGAGACTATCAGACAGTTGTTGTCTCAGTGCACCCTTGATACCATCACCCCTATCCATTTTATCATGGACTGTGCGAAGTTAGCCATGACTGAAAACTTTTTCAAATTCGAGGATGAGTTCTTCCTCCAAATTTCGGGAACCTCAATGGGAAGCATTTTCGCCCCGAGCCTCGCCAACCTCTATGTCCATCAATTCGAGCAAGATCATGTCCTCAACCATAGCAACCCTTTTTTCCATCAATTGGTGCTATGGAAGAGGTACATAGATTAAATTTTTGTGGTTTGGCGAGGCTCAACTGATGAGGTACATTTGTTTCATCAATGGCTGAACGATCGGAACCCTTACCTCAAATTCACCATTGAGGTTAGCCATGAGAGACTATCGTTCCTTGACCTCTCCATCTTCCCAGCAGATGGAAAGTTAGGAAGTGAGCTTTACACAAAACCCATGGCAAGGAATTCCCTTCTACTTTTTAATAGTCATCATCCACGTGCTTTACGTGCAAATTTGCCAGTCGGTCAGTTCCTCCGGCTGAGAAGGAACTGTTCTACCAAAGATCTGTTTAACAAACATGCCCACCAATTGTCACTACAATTACAAGCGAGACGCTACCCAAAAGATCTGGTAAAAAAAGCATGGAAACGCGCCTCAAACAATCACCGAGATTCTCTGCTTGAGAAACGACAACAAAAGCCAACCATGGATTGTCTAACCTTTGTCAGTACTTTCAGTGCGCTTTCAAATAACATCCAAAAGACAATAAGGAAACATTGGAATATCCTCAATATTTCCAATGAAAACATTCCACTACCACTGTTCTCTTTCAAAAGAGCACCCTGTCTTCGGGACAGTTTAGTCCACACGAGACCACGGTCCCAAGAACCGGTTGGATCCAACACACTTTGGGATCTACCACCGGTACAGGGCCACTACCCTTGTGGCTCGTGCAGCGTTTGCCCACAAACCTCTAAAGCTGAACGAGTTGACTTGGGGTCTGGAAGAACCTGGTTTCTCAAGAAGCACACGAATTGCAATACTGAAAGGGTCATATACATGATCACTTGTCCCTGCTCATTGAGATACATAGGATTCACTACTAGGAAAATAAAGCTGAGGATTGGAGAACATAAGAGCACCATCCGTTGCCAAAAACAATCAACTAGACTAACTGATCATTTCCTCGCTCAAAAACACTCCGCAGAAGACCTCAGGTGGGTCATCCTGGAACAGCCTTTTATTCCATCTCATATTAGTGACATCATCAGATTCCTCTTTTTGAAAGAGCAGAAATGGATTTTCTCCCTCAAAAGTGACAAGAGGGGTCTGAACGATGACATTGCCTGGACGGCACTGTAAGATATTCTAATGGTGGCACATTAACTGTCAAACTACGCACCATACCTGTCCGGGTTAGTTCTAACATGTCCTTGTTGTCATGCGAACATACACCTAATTTGCATGACACCACTGTCCGTATACATTTCTTACTGACTATTCCTTAGAATTCCCCTATAGGAACATCATCTTTCTGCTGCACTAGTCTATGGCTCTTTATTACCACAGTAAGTCGCCTTTGTAACGACCTCCTCCACATATAATTTCTAAATTTTTTACCTTGGCCTTGTGCAAATAAATAATAAGGGGTTATTCAACATTTGTATTGAGTATGTCCCTAGCACCTCGCGCTACCAATAATCGGGGGTCTATTATCACACTCAGCATACCCAGCGCATCACGTTACTAACATCTTTGCGCGCCTGGCCTTAGCTGCATTGTGCGCATGCGTACATCGAGTGCACAATCCACCTTCTGCAGCCTCGGTTTTTCATTGCGCGGCTCAAGTCCTTACATCTCCTAAGCCTCCGCTATTAATCCTGGCATGCTCAGGGGCCTGACTTCACGCCCTTACTTCCAATATTTTCTATATTCCCCGTGTTCGGACACCTTCATGACTGCGCATGCGCAGGGTGCTGACGCTGCCAGTGCCACACGCGGGCCGATAACACTACCTCTCAATGACAAACAGCGCATGCTCAGAGGATAGTGTTCTTCACATGAGCATGCGCAGCGCGCAATTTCCAATGCGCGATTGTACAAACGAGCTCATTGCTCGTTTTTAACACGTCCAATTAGTACTAATGGGCCAATCACGACGGGGATAAAAGGCATGCTCCCTGCCTGTCCGCTACCTCCACTCCTACTCGGATGCTTGCCTGAGGTACCGACGGACAGGTAGGTGTGCACTCTGCCTTCTCCCTTCATACTTTTTCTTTTAGGGCTTGGGCTCTTCTCGTTTTGGGCTCATAACTTTAAACTTCGGCACCAGTCTAGTCCGTGTCCTGGTGTTTGGTGTTCTTTTACTTGGGATAATTGAGTTTTTTTCATTGATAGAAATCACTTTGTATTAGCCACTTTTTACATGTTGAAGTTTCTCACATGTCAGAAGCTACACTTTATGGCTATTTTCTATCTTAACAGAGCGGGGCCTCATTTTCCCGAGCAGGTGCCGGGTGAGGTGAGGCTACTTCCACACAATGCTGGGTAAGTTGAACTCCATCAAATAGTTTTTTCATGTTTTTTCATAACCATTTGGTATTACACAGGAGTACTTTTTACCTTCTGTTGTAGTAAGGATATTGTCCTTGCTTATTGTGTGTGTGTTGTGTTTGTTATCTGTGGATCACTAAGGATACTTGTTGTTCACTTCATTTTTTCCTTAGGTAAAGGACAATTCATTTAGAGTCTCCTCCAGCTAATATTGGGGCTCCAAAATACTGGTAGGATTACTTTTTTCATTAAGAATTGTCGTTCAGATTTTTGCAGTTGCATCATTACCACCTTTGGTCCTGACGAAAGCTTTGTTATAGCTGAAACATGTTGACCACACTGCCTAGCGTCTTATGGTAGTCATAATTTCAGACTACAAGGCGCCTGTTCTTAACCACGACACCAGAGCAGTATCCAATAAACATATTTTCTGCTCTTGTAGTTGTTTTTAACATTTTCTGTTCACCTTATTTTGAGCACTGCACATTCATTAGTACCACTCAGAAATACACTGTGGCTTGAAGGTCATCACAGTTTTCCAATCTCTGCACCATCTTTGATGGAGTGGGTGAGATTTGGAATACACTACTCACTTCCCACATGACGATGCCTCCGCCACGTTTGGTGGGCTGATGGGAATATTTCAGCCCAGTGCTATTTCTGTTCCCTTACTGTATCCACAACACACACTCATTGTTCTTCTGACTATGTGCCTTCCGGTTGTGTATTCACGCTGACCTGGAGCACCAACAACTCTAGGTGTGGCCTGAGGGGTCCAAAGGGGAATCAGGTCTGGTTGCACCAGCGGCTGAAGAGTAGGTGCAGAACTCCCTGGCCACTCTAGAGCCAGTGGAACAAGGCTGGCCATCTTCCTCCTGCTTTGCAAACTCCTCCACTATCCCCGAGGCACCTGTAAGGCATCTCCAGGCAGATTTTTCACCTTTTGGTGGAGTAGGAATCATCATTCCAAGATTTCTTACCCCACTCAAGGAGCCCTGTCAAGTTGCTGAAAGAAGAGAAGAAAAGCACCTCAGTTGAAAAATCAGAAGAAAAAGGCACTTCCTGCAAAATAATGCAAAATGTGTAGGACTTGGAATGAAGCCAAAAAGAACCTAGAAGGCAGCACTTTGAGCATCCTTCTGACAAAAAACAAAATGCCTCACTGACCCTGACCTGCATGATTGATAGTCTGGAGTTCCTTAAAGGGGCAGTGTAGAAAATTGTGAGGATTTACAAAAGGAGGTCGTTCAGTGATGTTTTAAACCAAATATATTTACATTCATTTTGCCAACTGCATTTACTTTTCAACCCTCTGCCCCTGGGGAAAAAACGTTGGTGCTTCTTATAGGCAAGTTTTGACTGTAGAAACGTTTCTTAAAAATTGAGTCCTAGGGCATCACACACGTGTGCGGACATATTCTAGTCTTTACAGATATCGGTGAGAATCTCATGAAAGAGAACTGTGCTTCATCTCACCATGAATAGAGTGCAGAAGGCCCCTCACTCCATCAGGCTGCTGCTAAAGTCAATGGCACTGCGGGAGAGGTAAATCTGTCTTAAGATGGCTGGGCTTCGAGCGCATGGAGGGCACAGAAGCGTCATCTGGCTACGACTAACTAACTGGATACCAGTGACATAATGAGTGGAGGAAAGGAGAATACATTTGAAAGGCGAGTAGACCGGATCTCAGAGTCCTTCCACGTGGCACTGCTTGGTCAGTTTTGGCGACGAGCCAGGTCTGCATCACGTACCAGACGGGTGACGCGATGCTAAATGATTTCCAGCGTTTCAATGTCTATGGGGAAAAGTTTGAAAGTAAACCCTCAACATCTTTGCACATGGTTCAGGGGGAAAAGTCATTTTCCTTCTTAAGAACCCAATACTGCAGTAGGCTGGAGAGCACCTATTTACTGTTGGCGAGTGCAGAGGTGGAACAAACAGCATGTTAAAGTGCCCCCAGAGTCCAGCATCCTACCTTCTAATCTGACAAACAGCTTTTATTATGGTCATATTTAACATACCAGTCTTGCCTTGAAACCTGTAGACCCGGAATCTAATTCTGGCACTGGAATCGGACCAGAAACTGTGCGATGGTAGCAAACGCCTGTATCTCCCTGTACCTCAGTTTGTAAACAACAGTTACGTAAAACAAGTACATAATGTAAAGACTATCAGTGTACTGTAAAGTACAGTGCCAACCACATGCTTCCAGAACCCTGCCTCCGCCACATTGTTCTTGTGAATAGAGCGCTGAGAGAGCTCTACATTCATGGCAGCGATGACAGTGTATGAATCAAGATGGCGGAGTCCATCTAGCGCTCTGTGGATGTCTCATCACTTTGACAGCTGATGGGTTTCAAGAAAGAACAGATCTATCTTGTGAGACCCCTAGGAATGCCTTACTGTGCTGGAACAAACAAACAGAGGCACATCATGACTACTGATGGTTTTAAGTTGTTCAAGCCCAAAATACTATGGGGTAATGTGCACCATGAAATACAATGCTTGGTATACGTTGTACTTTTATGTTGGAAAAAACGTGATAGATCTCATCGCATTCGTTGGATGGCTGAGAGTTGACCAGCATTGCCAACCACATGGTATTTCGCAAAGCCATTAAAACTCATCTTTCTCCTTCACTATAGCCTCTGTTCTCTCAGTATCTCCCCACTACTGCTATTGTTAGTGCTGGGGCGCCACTGAGTAGGGACAGCTGTGCACTCTATAAAACCTGTAACATAACATAACATAACATAACATAACATAGTAGAGTCCATAACGACCGGTACAGACCTCAGATGCAACACTGACCACAGACAGCTAATACTATTCAAAGGGCGGGAGAATAAAGGCAGTGACAGAGCTGGCACACTCGAGGGACCTCAGAACTGGTCAATAACATTACTTATTGTGCCTTCCCGCCTTATGTTCACTGGCCCGCCACTCACAACTGCCACAGCGCCATCACTCACCTTGGGAGCCAAGAACTGAGAGGACTTATTGACGACCCACTTTGGTAAGGACCCTGAAATGAAACAAAAACAAGAAAAAATGTTCAGAACAAATACAAAAGAAACAGGAAGAGAAGCAAAGCTAGTCACCCGGAAACGGAACATTACACAAAATTCCATTCAATGGTGCAGTACTTTACAGAATTGCATGAGATTGTCAAGCTTTCCTCCCCAGAACAAAGTGAAGTCTTAAGTACTGGCTGTACAAATCCAATACATTTCAGACAAGTCAAACAGCATAGAGTACTAATCTGACACATTCAGACAGGTGAGCTACACAGATGTGGGGTTTCAGTCCTCCGCCCCTAGGGAAGAGGTTACACGAATCTTACGTTACAAGAAGCCAGGCGCATCCGACTGAAAGCCAGGCGCATCCGACTGAAAGCCAGGCGCATCCGACTGAAAGCCAGGCGCATCCGACTGAAAGCCAGGCGCATCCGACTGAAAGCCAGGCGCATCCGACTGAAAGCCAGGCGCATCCGACTGAAAGCCAGGCGCATCCGACTGAAAGCCAGGCGCATCCGACTGAAAGCCAGGCAAATCTGACTGAAAGCCAGGCAAATCTGACAAGAAGCCAGGCAAATCTGACAAGAAGCCAGGCAAATCTGACTGAAAGCCAGGCAAATCTGACTGAAAGCCAGGCAAATCTGACTGAAAGCCAGGCAAATCTGACAAGAAGCCAGGCAAATCTGACAAGAAGCCAGGCAAATCTGACAAGAAGCCAGGCAAATCTGACAAGAAGCCAGGCAAATCTGACAAGAAGCCAGGCGAATCTGACAAGAAGCCAGGCGAATCTGACAAGAAGCCAGGCGAATCTGACAAGAAGCCAGGCGCATCTGACAAGAAGCCAGGCGCATCTGACAAGAAGCCAGGCGCATCTGACAAGAAGCCAGGCGCATCTGACAAGAAGCCAGGCGCATCTGACAAGAAGCTACGCAAATCTGACAAGAAGCTACGCAAATCTGACAAGAAGCTACGCAAATCTGACAAGAAGCTACGCAAATCTGACAAGAAGCTACGCAAATCTGACAAGAAGCTACGCAAATCTGACAAGAAGCTACGCAAATCTGACAAGAAGCCAGGCGCATCTGACAAGAAGCTACGCAAATCTGACAAGAAGCTACGCAAATCTGACAAGAAGCTACGCAAATCTGACAAGAAGCTACGCAAATCTGACAAGAAGCTACGCAAATCTGACAAGAAGCTACGCAAATCTTTCAAGTGTCTGTCCTGGAAACTGAGCTAGCTCTTGCATGCACACATGAACTTGTGTTACCATTCAGAGATGGTGTGTGATCAAGGTCCTCAAAGCTACTGGGCCAGTGGCGCAGTTGAAAATTCCCAGTCCTCACAATCCATCTTCTGTACTCTAGAAGTCCGACAAAAAGCATGCTCCTTCGAAGCAGAATTAGTATAAAGTATTAAAAAGGCCAAATGTAAATTTACCAACTTCAGCAACTTACAGTTGTTCTCTGCCCAGATCCATCATGGGAAAACCACCAAACCTTTCATATGGGCCCGCTGCTGGGTACTCGTTAGGCATAACCCATGTGAAAGTCACTGCTGTACTGCTGGGGAGTGAAGACCTGGCACAGTCATATGTGGGCCGCGTCTGATTGTACATGTGTAAGAGAGGGAGGGATTATCTGGGCAGCTCAGTCGGGTCACTCCTTCCTATACAAGCGTCTGTCCATAAGCAGCCGGTAACATCAAACCAGGCTTGCAGAGTTAGGGGCAAGAAACTTGGCCTTCAGAGCAGAAAGACTTGGATAGATGAGAACAGCAAAGGCAGAAGACGGGAAATGGCCAATGGGTGCTCGCTCTACCTACGGTAAGCGAGATGGGCCGAAGAGGCACACGTGGCAACGGGGCTATGAGCAGCCATCACAAAGGGCCACTTGGACACGTTCATTCTTACAATCAATATTCTTAGGGCATTGTGGTTTGTGTTAGCAGCATTCACTGGTAAATACATTTTGTTGAAATCATAGCATGCAATGTGCCCCTTTAATCAGTTTTACACACCAGAATATTTTGAAATCAATTGAATACATCATGCTCTTGGCTTGCAGTGACCCCACAGTGTAAGAGCAAGGCAACAATGTGTATGTACAAGGCTAGCAACTGACCCCGGGGCATAATCATAACCTGTGGGCCAACATTTTGGAGAAACAGTCTATATAATGGTCAACAATTGGGCCACTAGACCAGAGGCATTTTTGTCGACTATGTTTCGGCTCTCCGAGTCATGCACAGGTCATCATCGTGATAAGTAATGTTAGTAGCGCAGGAGGGTGGCTGTGATCTGTGTATGGAACAAAATAGACTTCTTTAAAGTGCAGCAGAAAACACTGTTCTATTAGCTCACTAAGGACATTTACCGCTAATATTTATTTATACATTTTATATAGCGCTAGCTAGAACTGCAGGTATCAAAGCGCTTTACATTATCACGAAGAATACAGTAATTCAAGAACGCAATACCGTATTAAGCGAGACTCAATAGATTCTAGTACACACCAAAGAAAAACAAAGAAAATGTGTTAGGCCGAGAGCGTGGGAACCGAAAGAGGTCAAAAGAATAGTACATGTTAAGGGAGAGTGAATCTAATGGGCCGCAGAAGCAGCCCAACAACCGGCTATGACAGACGGTCTATTCCTGTAATGAGAGATAATAAACAATGTTCAGTCTGCTTAAGAGTTAAAGTATTTGTTGAGGAGGAGGAGTTTCAGGTCTTTTTTGAAGCAAGGGACGGAGGGGTTGCATCGTAATACTTTATTGGCTGCTGACTAATTAATTGGGCAGCGATGGAAAATGAATGGTCTTACAGGTTTAGTCCTATTGATTGAGACTCCACGGACTGTCCCTCTCTGGTCACTAATGACTCTGCTTTGGACAGTGCCAGTCCCTCTGCTGAGATATGAAGATGCCGCGAGTCGCTGAATTAATACTACGCTCAGTGGCACCAAGCCTAACTCAACAGGAATACACCTTTTAGCAACTCGTTTTCCATTGTTGCCTTATTTATTCTGGGAGCCGCCCATGGAGTATAACCTGTAGAACCTGTAGAACAAGGCATGTTTGAAGAGAGTCTGACCATTGTTTGCATTGATGCAATCACCCAAGTTTCAAAAAGAACATTGAATCGCCCTTGTTCCTCGGTGTGATCCTTGTATGCTCCTTCGTAGGCAAATATTCAGATTTTCACTTTTCAGTGACATAGTTGACAATATTCTTGGTGGGACGACAGAGGCCGCCGCAGCCTGTACGCGGTGAAGTAAGCAGCGCAAAAACCAGGCCAGTTGCAAGTTGCACTGTGCTACAAGATTGAAATATAAGTGCTAAATTTACTCTGAAGCACATCACTGAAAGGAGGACTCCAAGGTCAAGTGGCGCGGTTGGTCTTTGCCAAGAGGTCTCCAGACTCTGCACCCTCCCTGGACACACAAGGGACCCATCAACCTCCAGTGCCATGGATGAGAGGTCTGAAAACCCAAAACTGAAGAGGACTTGAAGAGAATATACTGCAGCATCCCGGTAACACAGACATACAGTACGGCGCTTGCGGGCCTGTATTTAGCTTCTCACAAACTGGAGCATCTGAGTACAAAGGCCCCACAGAGAGCCCCAATTATAACTAATAGCAGCTCTGAGCAGGGCCCAGCACCAGGTCCTTGATAGGAGGACTTTTCTGAAACAAAGATGCCTCTCAGTCACTCTGTGTTAAATAAGCTGATATTGGAGCCTTACCAGCGTCCGTACCAGGAAGGAACGCGCTGCATCAACCCCTTTAATAAAGCAGTGACTGCATCACTTCACAAATCATCCAACCAGGATCAACATTTGATTAGAGTAGACTCCCACCCCTTCCACCCAGCCTTGGGAGCAGCATTATCTGCGGGTGCTTCAAACTTGATTTTAAGTGACAATGGTGGTTGATGAAGTGCCCGCATGTTGAACAAAATGCTTTGACGAAAGCTTGCAACAAGATTGCTTTTTCCCATTGCCACCAGGAGCTCTCCTAGGCTTTGGTGAGAGTTAGAGGCACAGAAGCAGCCAGGAGGGCCTCTCTTAGGGATGGGTGCCGTTCTGCTCCGCTCCCCTCCAACATTGCATTAGCAACTCAATTTCCTGGAGAAGAGGTCCTGGATTGCCGGTACATGTCTGAGCCCCTTCGACGTGTCCGGAGGCTCCCAGCTCACCTATGAGAGGAGGTCCTAGATTGCCAGTACATGTCTGAGCCCCTTCGACGTGTCCAGAGGCTCCCAGCCCACCTATGAGAAGAGGTCCTGGATTGCCGGTACATGTCTGAGCCCCTTCCACGTGTCCGGAGGCTCCCAGCTCACCTATGAGAGGAGGTCCTAGATTGCCAGTACATGTCTGAGCCCCTTCGACGTGTCCAGAGGCTCCCAGCTCACCTATGAGAAGAGGTCCTAGTTTGCCGGTACATGTCTGAGCCCCTTCGACTTGTTCGGAGGCTCCCAGCTCACCTATGAGAAGAGGTCCTGGATTGCCGGTACATGTCTGAGCCCCTTCGACGTGTCCGGGGGCTCCCAGCTCACCTATGAGAAGAGGTCCTAGATTGCCGGTACATGTCTGAGCCCCTTCGACGTGTCCGGAGGCTCCCAGCTCACCTATGAGAAGAGGTCCTGGATTGCCGCTACATGTCTGAGCCCCTTCGACGTGTCCAGAGGCTCCCAGCTCACCTATGAGGAGAGGTCCTGGATTGCCGGTACATGTCTGAGCCCCTTCGACGTGTCCAGAGGCTCCCAGCTCACCTATGAGAAGAGGTCCTAGATTGCCGGTACATGTCTGAGCCCCTTTGACGTGTCCGGAGGCTCCCAGCTCACCTATGAGAAGAGGTCCTGGATTGCCGGTACATGTCTGAGCCCCTTCGACGTGTCCAGAGGCTCCCAGCTCACCTATGAGAAGAGGTCCTGGATTGCCGGTACATGTCTGAGCCCCTTCGACGTGTCCGGAGGCTCCCAGATCACTGATCAACAGCGTCTGTGGGATACAATCCTGCCAACCCCAATAAATATGCCATTTTGTGGATGTGAAAATACACTGCTGTAGAACAAGTTGGGGGTGTCAATGAACCCCTCATGTCCTGACAACTTAAACCCACGGCCTCTAAACTACTGCAGAAATCCATGTAAACAGAAGCAACCCCTTTTCTTAAAAGAGGTAGGAAGAATTATTAGGGAAGTACCCAGTGACTGACTACAACAGTCATGCTTCCCGAAGCTAGGCAAAACCCTACCACACCCCAGCACAGGGGAGGTGGTAGGGGGAGGGGTGAGTCTTATCACCAGGAAAACCTTCACCCACATTCAACAACGGTGACGCCAAAACACAAACCCCAAAATATGTCAACATAACGGCACTGACCAGGCTCTCCGGAAAGAGAATCTTTGCTACACTAAAAACAACCACCGCAATACTTCATTTCGATAACCGAACTTGGGGCCCAGGTTTTGTATTCATTTAGTTAGAGTTTTGCTGCCTACACAAACAAGAGAAAACAAGGCCATGGAACATGGAACTGGATCAGATAGTAGTTTGTGGGGTCCGAGCTCCTGCTCCCACTGGTTGCAGGGAATTACTTTCAGGCCTTCTTCCCATGTGACGTTGATATCCATTCACTTTCTCAATACATTTACTGTACAAGGCGCCCGCCTTGCTTCTTTTGATATTAAAATATTCCACGCCCGGGGCAGAGCTCGGTTCAATAGTACGTAACTGATTTGTGTGGCACAATCACCACCAAAGGGCATCTTGTAGCCCTGGGCAAAGCAGACTGTGGACCTTGTGTTGGACCCACATGCCAAGGTCCACGCGGTCCTTCTGATGATCAGTGGTGGTCCACAGCAACTGGGTCTCAAGCTCAGCCCTGAGAATAGATCGTGGGATCCAGTTCAACCAAAGAAAGGGGGGTGGGAATGGTTTTTAGTGCTTTTAATGGCAGACTGCTTCGACAGGGATTCTGGCACCGAGTCCCGGGTGTTTGTAGAGTCCTGTCCCTACACTCCGGCATTGGGCCTTGGCGTGTCGTACTCATGACTGTGGATGAATGATCAGGTTGGTGGCTCATGGCAGGTCCCCCCCTTTGTGTAGGAGAGATCTTTGCCTGGCACTCAAACAATCCCGATCTGACTGGATAGATCCCATTTACTGTGTACATGCCCATTTATGGATCCTTCGGGCTCCTGTACACGCTTCCTCTATTCAGTCATTCAGAATGTGTAGCGTTGAACAAAAATCTGTGTTGCATTAGTAGCAACATTTTTCTTTTTTTTAATAAATCTTTTTATTAAGTTTCATCAATACAACACATCATGCTTAACTTGCTGAGGATTCAGTACCTTTCAATCAACTTAGACTTCCTATTACATAGAAGCAATTCACATTGCATGGTGTGGGACAATTGGGGGAGGGGGTTGCCATTTCCACCTGCAGTGATCCTTGGAACGGAGGAAAGGTCCGAACAGAGCAAGGAGCCACTTTTAGACTGAAGATCCTCCTGACATTTCACTACAACATGCAACTCTCTCGGCCACAAAGAGAGCAACCGTTGGTGTATGGAGAAGTGTGGCTCACTGGTTAGAAGCGGCAGACCCTGATGCAGAGGTCTGACCCGGGACCAGGGTTCAATTCCTGCCTCGGCGGGTCTTGGGCTCAATGTCTACGGACTCGATAATTCTCGCCTCGGTGCCTATTCTAATCATGGGTCCCACTCTGCAACTCTGGGCAATAGCTTGCTTAATATCCACAACGGCCCCAACAGCGCTGGGATGCCTGTCTTCACCTTGGGGGTGCCCTGGAGGGGGCATCTCACAGGGAAAGCCAGGATGCGTTCCACAGCGGTATACAGCGCCAGGACGCCCCGAGATGGGGCGGCAGTGCGCTTTACAAGTATACACACATTTACATTTACATGTATTGTGTGATCTTTAGATCTCCCAGGAATGGTAATGTCTAATTCTAACCTCATCCCCAGCAATCCTGGCCTTATTTACCGCCGACCAACCGCTCTGCATGCATGGGTATGCAAGATGGCTCCCAACATCTAACCCAATGTAAGAAAGAAACTGTGAAAGCAGGTTATCACCCAGTGAGGGTCTCCTGGCGCTAAAAGGTTCTTTTTACCACAAGGGTTCCTTGATGGCTCACATTACAGACTATTCGACTCTAGAGTAATCGGAAGAGTACTTTATGAAGGGTAATCTCTGAAATGTTGTAAAGAGTATAATCCATTTTCCTGCAAGGGGAGGGGTTGGTATGTCAGGGGATCAATGGAGCTTACATTAACCTGGGTGTTTTTCATCCACGCCTTTATTGGTTGGTTCTTCTTTTGTGGAAGGCGTGTGCTGAGACTTGGATGCTGAGCTTGGGCTGCCCGTTACCTTAACATGCCACTGTCCAATATCGTGCGGTGAGGGCGCCGAGTCTAGAGTATGGATTGGGGTCCAATGCTGTATTCTGAAGTTCCACGCTGAACTATTCCCATGACCAGGATCTGGAACCGATTTGCATGAGATTGATACTCATTGGAGACAGTGGAGGCTTGCCGGGGAACAGGTGGTGAAACACAGAGACTACATCCATCCTTTTCGTGCCTCTGTCTTACCGGTCACAGTGAGAAATCCACTCTTTAAACGGAGGAAAATACTCCCACCATGCTCGAAGATGTGGAATCTTTTACCATTTGTATTGCAGGTCCTTCAGAGGTTTTGACTGAATTCTATACCATTTCCCCCCAAATGTACATTACTTTATTGAGAGACCTTGTGGGAAAGTAGGATCTGCTTCTTATGGTTAACCCCACTTTTTGATTCATGTTAAACTGTTTTTGACTAGTCTGACTGGGATCCTGCTAATCAGGACCCTAGTCTATCTGCTTTCTCCATAAAATGTTATGTCATGTACTTAGGTACACTCCAGATTTGATACTGGGTTACCCTAGTCAGTCCCTAGTATATGCTACACATGTACCCGGGGCATACATACCCCAGAGGCCTCCCATGGGCTGAAGCATGTATTCTGTCACCCACGAGAGGCCATGCAAAATAGATCTACAGGCCTGCCATTGCAGCCTGTGTAAGTTGGTGCATGCACTACTTACTTAAGATAAAGGTTTACTATATCTAAGGGTCACTACACTTAAAACCTATAAGTCACCCATATAGCAGGCCTTGACAATCCTGAAGGCAGAATGCTTGGTTCTAAGTGAGAGGGTGCCGTTGAATGAGCAGGACACCCCTGCAGCCTACGGAGTCCATTCTCCCGGGTTGTTAGTGCTACAGCCATTTACGACATAGAGTGGCATTATGCAACTGCGTGATGGTCAACTCTAAAACGACTGAAAGTACCCCCATCGTGTTTGGTGTCAAACATTGTGGAATCATACCCCCACAACGGTTACCAGTGTGGGAGGTATGATTCCACCCATCAGAAACGGGCTTTGAGGTCCCTGGTGTTCCTGATACCAGCCTTCTAGTCCCGGACAGCCCAAAACGGTTGCAGCCGACCAGAGACTCATATCTGCCCTCCTGCTACTGAGCCAACCTCAAGCAAGGGCAGAGAGAACAATAGGCACCCTGTCACAGGGAGGTGTGACCACCTCCCAGACAGGATTCATTTTACTAGGCCTGGGTGGGTGCGCTTGCCAGCGACCAAAAGTCTGCAGGAGGGGCACATTTGGTGTCCCTGTGCATAGTCCAGTTTATACCAGTCCTGGGAGCCGTTAGCTCCTGCTCTGGCACGAAACTGGATAAAGGACATGGGAGTAACCTCCCTACTGTCCAGACCTTCCCCTGGGAGGGTCCCGTGAATCTGTCCAACCCTCTCCCGTGGGTACAAAAGGGCTTAACCTGGCTGTAGGACCCTAGATTCGACGTGGACAAGATTCTGAACAAGAAACCACTGACCATCAACGGTCTAGACACTCTGGACTACGTTTGGGCCCAACTTAGTCTCCCACTCCGTCCAAGGCATCCCCTGTGCCCGTGCACCATATAGGCTCTGTGCCGGACCGGTGGAGCATCGAGGACAACTGAAGATATCTCCCTTGGAGTGAAGGAGTCGCAGGCACCGTAACGCAACTGACTGGTCTGCTGCGTCTTAACTACTGCTGACTCCAAAGAGGAGGTGGTTTTCTAAGTCCCTCGAGGTCCGACCTGCCCTCTCACCAAGTTTGAGGTCAGAGTCCCTCGTGGGGGCTGCAATACCTGTGCACTGCAAGCGCATATGCTTGTTGGCGTTACCAAAACGGGTCCACCGGGCTCCAATTAGCCCCGACCTCTTGCATCATTTCCACCAAAAAACGTCAGCTTCCTCGCATAGAGTGCTCCGTGGGCTGTTGCTTGGTAAATCTGCTCGAGGTCCCCTCGTGACTCCTGTCCCTCCGGCCTGTGGGTTCACTTGAGGGTCAACATTGCTTTTCTTGGGCTTCCCTGGTTGCTCCAGGATTGCCCTGACTCCCCCGTGTGTGGTGAGTCTCCTGGACCTTGCTGGTCTGAACCGTAACCTTTCTTGACCATCTTCATGGGTTGCTGTTGCAAAGGCTTGTTGGTGCTCCAGCCGGACATTGACCCCTCTGCACTCTACAACCTTCATGGGACAGCTCGAATCCAGCTCCTGGCCATCCTCAACGTCTCCTGGTCTTGGTGGCTGCAGAGTCAAGAACCCCCTCAACGCATCTGAAGCACCAGACATCAGTGGGCATTCATCTACCGAGCCCCTGGTCACCCCTGAGTGACCCAGACTCTGTCCCCTCTGCTTTCAGGTACTCTTCATCCCGAATCCACCATTGGATTCCAACTGACACTTTTCTTCTTTCCCGCAGTGGCATTCCCTTGAAGTCCTCCGTTGAGATCGACGGGTGGTTTCCGACATCACTTCAGCCCTATGCACCCAGCTTACCTGGGATAGGTAACTCTGGCACTACAGTATCCATGGGTGGGGTGGCTCTTCAACCTCCTATGATTCAAAGGGCTTCCTCGTAATCCACTGGGAAGGTTCCTAAAACTTTAAAGCTGCAATCGCGACTCTCAGGTGGAATTTTACGGTGCCTGCGGTCGTATTCCCATACTGCACCCGTCCCCCGTGGGGTCCCTACTTACTCACCTTGGGTGGTTCCTTGGGGTCCCAGTGTTTCTACATCCTCTAGACACGGTCTTGACTCGAGTCGTGGTTCTTATACCACTACCACTCTTATACCACTATTTTAGTATATGGTTTGGTCTCCCCCTGGAAACCACTGTGTAGTGCTACTTATGATTGTTTCTATGCTGCAGTATTGTGTGCTTTGTTTTTATCTGCGTGTAGCAGTTACTGTGAGGTATATAGAGTGTGTTAATAATAAACAGATTTTTATAACTACTGTGTGGTTCTCCTTTCATTTAATCAATACAATAAGGTTGCATTCTGGTAAAACAAGCTGCTTAACATTCCTTCAAGACTAAGCCTGCTCTCTATAGCTACCACTTGGATAGCTTTCTGAGGTTAACTTTGACCTCTTAAATCACCATAAGGGTTGTTTGGACTGGTGCAAGGTGCCCACTTTAATAAGTGATTCAGAAAAGGGGGTGGTGATGAACAGAGTGCCTGAATTAAGCAGACCACTCTTACTCAGTCCAAAGATCAGGGCTTGATCCATCACCGTTTTTTAGCTCACTGCACCATCCCAGCTCAGAACTTGGCTATATGCAAATTAGTCTGTTCCTGTCCCAGTGCATGATGGCAACAGGGCAAACCAAACTACCAAGCCAATTCTTATACTGGGAAGGAAACAAGCTTCCGGGGACCGGTTTCTGCCATTTCAGGCGTCGTCGGCCCGGCTTGCTTGAATCCTGATGGTGCAATGAGCAAGGGACTCACATCTGAGTATACCCTTCCACGCTTCCCGGAAGCTGGTTTCCTTTCCAGTGAAGAATTGGCTTGGTAGTTTGGTCTGCCCTGTTCCCATGATGCACTGGGCCAGGGACAGACTAATTTGCATATAGCCAGGTTCTGAACTGGGATGGTGCAGTGAGCTAAAAAACGGTGATGGATCAAGCCCTGATCTGTTGACTGGGTAGGAGTGTTCTGATTAACTCAGATACTCTGTCCATCACCACCCCCTTTTTGAAATCACTTTAATAAGTGGGCATCATATACCAGGCCAACTTCTCACAGACCTTGATTGCCGAATGAGTCTTCAAGCATCAGATTGTTCACTACGCCCAAATGAAACTTGCCATGTCCACAGACAGTGCAGCCAGTCACCTGAATAGCTTCATCACTGTATCCGGAAAACTTTGTATTCCAGTTTCCTCAAACATAATCTGAGCTTTAGAATGAATTCATATTTATAGATCCACCATGACACATCTTTCCAATCCGGACTCTCCCTCCTTTTTCTCCTACAACAAGAACCCCTCCTTTGTAGACATCCTTCTCTATGTCTCTAGATATCACTGCTAACTCCTCTCTCAAATTATAAACTTGCATTAAAAAAACCTTGCAAGAGTTGTTGCTTCGTCCAACTCTACCTTCTATGGTCCGATCAAGCCAGTTATCCCCAGCACTGACATGATCATTTCTAGCCCTATCACCAGAAATGTTTATTTTCCTGATTAACATAATTGAACACCTCTTCTTACCTCAGTTGGCAGACAGGCAGACAGGCAGACAGACAGAGAGACAGACAGACAGACACACGCACACACCCTCCCTTCCCCCGATGCTCAATTTTAAGCACAATCCAAGAACAATCAGCTACTTGGTGGCCAGCAGCAGGTTTTACCACCAATCGTATCAAACCCGGCAACGGCTCGCTGTTGAAAGAGGGAACGAGGTGTGCTTCAGTGGACGATGGGCTCTTAGAACATATCCACGGAGCCCTGATGTACCAACATCATCGCTATAGAGCCCAAAGGGCTGGCCGATGACCTGGGCTACGTTGGAAGCAGGAACCCACTTGAAAGGTCTCCACATCTCCAAAGTTGCATTGGTTTCATGGAAGCACTTGGCTATGCAGCACACTCCCCGGCGCGTCATCCGTGATGCTCTAAAGCGCGCGGAACCTTCTCAGAACAACTCACTCTACACACAATGCGGATGCGTAGCATTTAATTGCGGATGTTGGAGGTGCCGTCTCACTACACACCAATATGAGGCACACATCCTTTAACAAATGGTGCCATTGAGCTACTCACCAAGTACACAAAGCATACTGTTCACCCACCACAGGAGATCAGATGCCAACCGCATGAAAAAGGTCCTCCTGCCAACTGCACCAGTGTTTCGTCCTCGTGTGAGAGGGGTCGGGGGCACCGCACTCCCCCAGCCCTTGAACTCAGAAGGACCACGGCGAGGATGAGGATGGAGACCGAGCTCCTTTGTCAGGTCTGTGATGAGCAAGATGAACCTTCACCCAGGTCAACCCTGATGAGCTGTCCTTACCACAGAGGTGCCTGCTTCCTGTTCAACGTGAAGGGGGTCTGTGTGGGACTAACACACTAGAGGGCAATAACAACCACCAGATACATTAACCACCCTCACAAACCCCAAAAACAACCGACCAGAAAGGCCAATCCATGGACGCACAGAGCCCCCTTTCATGCCTTACCTTTGGGGTCCACCTGAGCCAAGTATGTCAGGATGCAGCTGTTGGGCCCGGTTGAGGTGATGAGATAGCCGGCCAGGAGGGAGACGGCACGAACACGATCCCTCCGGGGAGGGTAGTCCTATGGAGTCAAAAAGGACGCGAGTTAAGCTGTTGTACCCTCCTCACAGCTGAAAGTCAATGCCATCTGCACTCAATGAGCCTGATCTCAATGGACGCTGCTCATCCCACACCCTCCACCAATCCTTGACCTTGGACCTCTACGTCAACACATACATGATCAATTGCACTGATTACAAGAAATGCATGAAATACAACATGAACGATGGCATTGCCAAATTCTCACCCCTAGCCGACAATTCACAGGAATACTCGCTGAGTGATCAATGCACAAGCCTGTGGTCCATAAAAACCCAGCCTTTCCCCCATATTTGTTGGTGCTCAAGAGGTGAACCCCTTGCAGCATAAATGGGTTCCTCTTTAGCCGCACACCAGTTTATCTCTTTCCTCCATTCGGTTCTCATCGGTGTATTTGTCAGCTTCAATTTAAGGGCAATGTCTCTTTTTGGCACCATCGTGGCCATCCCAATTTTGAATTGTCCCCCCCATTGTCAGATTCGTCCAGAAGCCCTAGCAGAGCCTCTGCAAGTGACAACGGAGTGTGTACCCCAGGACTCGGGAGAGAGAGGATGAACGCGTTGCCAGCAGGCAGTAATCAGAGGGCACTGCCACGCCATATGGAAGACATCCGCATCTGGACCCGAGCAGTGAAGCGGGTGGGGGACGCACCTTAAACACTTGCCACCGCACGTGCATCATGCTTAAAGCTCAATGCAGGGGACAGGCTTGAATTTCTGGCTGGACCGTGTATTTTAGGTCCATCAACGAGGTGGATGTTTCAGCCAATGTCCGAGAGGCACCAAGAAGACCATGCTGTGTGTCACCACCTGGCGGTGCTCCCTTCCCTGAGATGCTCTTGGACCGGGTCGGGCTCATGGGCGGCGCGTGCCGGGGCTCCACTGGTTTGGGCACAAATGAGGCAATCCACAAGTAGTGAATTATTCAGGGATGTTCCCATAACCAACGTCTTTTTCGGTGCACCAACGAGAAACACTAATATTACAACTTCCATTATGGAAAATACAAGGGCGACTAGTGCACGTGGAGTCGATCAGGTAGAACAGCAGGTTGAGCAACGGCTGCAGAGATGGGTGTGACATCTAGCCCAGATTTTAGGAGAGGGCTAGCTCTTTTGAGGGCAATAAAACCAGCCCAATTAGTTGATTAACAATATGAATATGTAAGAGCCATTTCAGAGTGGAGACGTTATGGGTAATGGTCACATTTGTTCATTTTATATAGAGGTGTTTCCGATTATCATAGGCGCACGAGCCACAGTCTTGGAAACCAGTGGTGTCAGGATACATACTGGAAGATTAGAGTTTAGGTCTCGGAGAGCCCTGGTCGTGGGGACTGGTTCACATCCGCCGGTGCCTCGTACCTCGCTCTCACCCATCTGGGACAGCTGTGCCATCTCTCATCTGCGTGTGACTCTGTCGCCTCGTGAATCAGCGGTGTGCACTGCTCTCCACACTAACTTACCCATGTCCCTCCAAGAGAGGTTTTAAGTCGGGGGCAAATTGGGCCCTGGCCCCCAGCCTTACAGTGGGCCACTCTGATAGAGGCAGCTATGTTCTGCAGAGTCTTACCCGGATACCTTCAATAATTCTGAAACAGATCCTTTTAAATAGCGTTTTCCTTTAATTGGTTTTAAATGTGGATGATGTGAGAGTCTATTTAAGATATTTTGCAGACTATTTTTTTTATTTTAGATCAAGCTAGGACCTCACATATGAGAAATGGGAGAGGGTCACGGATTATTTGCAGTAATATTAGAGAGCTGAGGCTGTTTTACAATGTTGAAAACACACACCAGTATCCCTGAAGAACACATGTAAATACATATTGAATTTGGAGGAGTGTGGCTATGGGCGGTAAGTGATCTGGCGAAAGAGAGCAGACACTTGATTGTACTCAAGGCTGTTCTGAACAGGGGCCCCTAGAATACTTCAGGCCCAGGGCCCCCAAAATCCTTGAGCTGTCCCTGGCCTCCTTTCCACAAGCATCACCCGGTGGTCTCCCATGTCCGTCTGGGCTTCAGCCTTTCCTCTCATCACTCCTGCGGATCCCATCCTATCTTCGCTTCCTACTCTACGCTACCACGGTCTGATTGGTGCCACACTCACCGCGTCCACTCCGCACCCCAGTCCCCTCTCTCATCCACCCTCCGCAGCGTTCTTCTCCACCCTCACCACGTCCACTCCGCACCCCAGTCCCCTCTCTCATCCACCCTCCGCAGCGTTCTTCTCCACCCTCACCACGTCCACTCCGCACCCCAGTCCCCTCTCTCATCCACCCTCCGCAGCGTTCTTCTCCACCTTCACCACGTCCACTCCGCACCCTGGTCCCCTCTCTCATCCACCCTCCGCAGCGTTCTTCTCCACCTTCACCACGTCCACTCCGCACCCTGGTCCCCTCTCTCATCCACCCTCCGCAGCGTTCTTCTCCACCCTCACCGCGTCCACTCCGCACCCCAGTCCCCTCTCTCATCCACCCTCCGCAGCGTTCTTCTCCACCCTCACCACGTCCACTCCGCACCCTGGTCCCCTCTCTCATCCACCCTCCGCAGCGTTCTTCTCCACCTTCACCACGTCCACTCCGCACCCTGGTCCCCTCTCTCATCCACCCTCCGCAGCGTTCTTCTCCACCCTCACCGCGTCCACTCCGCACCCCAGTCCCCTCTCTCATCCACCCTCCGCAGCGTTCTTCTCCACCCTCACCACGTCCACTCCGCACCCCAGTCCCCTCTCTCATCCACCCTCCGCAGCGTTCTTCTCCACCCTCACCACGTCCACTCCGCACCCCAGTCCCCCCTCTCATCCACCCTCCGCAGCGTTCTTCTCCACCCTCACCACGTCCACTCCGCACCCCAGTCCCCTCTCTCATCCACCCTCCGCAGCGTTCTTCTCCACCTTCACCCCGTCCACTCCGCACCCTGGTCCCCTCTCTCATCCACCCTCCGCAGCGTTCTTCTCCACCCTCACCACGTCCACTCCGCACCCCAGTCCCCTCTCTCATCCACCCTCCGCAGCGTTCTTCTCCACCCTCACCACGTCCACTCCGCACCCTGGTCCCCTCTCTCATCCACCCTCCGCAGCGTTCTTCTCCACCCTCACCACGTCCACTCCGCACCCTGGTCCCCTCTCTCATCCACCCTCCGCAGCGTTCTTCTCCACCCTCACCACGTCCACTCCGCACCCTGGTCCTCTCTCTCATCCACCCTCCGCAGCGGTCCTCTCCGTCCTCCACACTCCCCTGCACTCCGCTTGCTCCACTCCTCAATGCTCGGCCCCTTCATGCCTCCTCTGCCCCGTCACCCCTCCTCGGTCTTGTGCTCCTGCCTCCACTCTCACCTGCGGTGAGTCGCTCCCCACTCTACTTCTCCTGGTGTCTCACGTTCCTTTCATCCGTTTTGTACTCAAACCCAGTCTCCTCCTCGGTTTCCAGGGGTCGCCTCAGGTTTGTGCCTCGGTCTTCATTCATCCACGGTGTCCCTCAGCCCCGTTCATTTGTTTCTCATTCATCTGCCTTTGTTCCAGTAACTATCTCACCCAGGGCCTGGCCACTCACTCACCCAGGGCCTGGCCACTCACTCACCCAGGGCCTGGCCACTCACTCACCCAGGGCCTGGCCACTCACTCACCCAGGGCCTGGCCACTCTTTCATATTCATCTTGTGGCCGAACCCCACTCCCGCCATGTTTCAAGGATGCCGCTCATCAGCTATAGGCTGAGGTCACCGCCTCCGTCCTCTGCATTAATGCTATGGTAACCAGCTCCCTCATCTGGTGTGTGCTAAAGTCACCGCCTCCCATCCTCAGTTTCACTCATCTTGAGCCTCAGACGTATCTCAGTGTGTGCTGGATCAGTTTTCCTGCTCCTCTGTCCTGTGCCCTGCCCGCTTTCTGTCATCAAACTTGTGTCTTGGCCCACTCTCTCCTCCCGCATGGTGGTCCCCTCTCACAGGAGATGTTGCGAAAAGGTGCTGAACCCTGTAAGACACTATTCCTCACAGTCACTAGCTGTCTTGGCGCTTGACAGTTCCTGGATGTCGATAGCCTCAGGTCTGCAGTAAGATATGGCCTGCCCACGGGGTCTCAGCCAAGGCCAGTGAAGGATGACATACCCCACCACCACCCTACACCCCCCCCCCCCCACCTCCCCCCGTCCAAAGGAAGCGTGATGTGGCCTGAAGGTGAGGAAGGGGTTGAAAGTTGGTGGGAGACAGAATCCCATGGCTGAAGACCAAGTGCACATACCTTAGCATAGCTTTGTGTTCATCAGGCAGAAGCAACCCCCTTCCATCCGGGAGGCTGCAGCAGAAGACTTTAGTTGTTAAGAGGTGAAGACTTAACTTCGTAGCATTTCTTTTTAGAGTTTAAATGAAAGCCTAACCCGAAGGAGAGTACGTGGCCCTGAGAGCCACATGGACAATTATTTCTTCTTTTGCAAACATCTGTATTGCTAAATTTATGCCCATCCAACATCTTGCCAATTAGTAGGACAAAAAAAGAAAATGTAAAAAGATTCTACTCCTTGACTACAAAGGTAAGTGGTTAAGGGAAATCTGGACATTAATGTCTACCGGAAGCGGTAAAAAGATCCAAGGTAGGACCACCATGGTGGGGCAGGAATACTGAGACATTTTGGCTTAATATTGGACATGTTTGAGAACGAAATAGAAGTTAGAAAGTAACAGATGAGGACTCAGCAGTCTTGAATAATCATCTAGACTTGAGGACACACCTAGTCAAGTTGGTTCTCTAAATAGCTACTCCATCTTTGGAGACCTTCTCCGATGGATTCCAGACCTGTGGCCAATGCGTCGAGAAAACACGCTGGGTGGAGCATCAACGCCAGAGTCACTTTTGTCGCAAAGACTCGTATAAATTTTCGTTTGAATCACACTGCTCTTCATGTGGACAGGTCCAGCCTGTCCAGTCTATCTTCCCCTCACTCTCACCCTGCTGTCCCTTCCCTCGACTGAAAGATACTCACCGGGTGCTTGACCGAGAAGTTGATGATCATGTAGTACTTGTCCAGGACCAGCCAGGACCGCAGGGTCACCACATCTCGATTCTTCAAGGGTTTCGGACATTTCCCTAAACAGAAAAAAATTTAATTCAAAAGGAGAACTGAAATTGAATCAGAGCATTCCCATGAGGAGCCACACACTTTTAAATATCATTGCCTTGAGATCTGAGGCGCGCACTGAGGTTGGGAGAGGGAAAGAGCTCTGCAGAGCTTCTGAGAGTCCTGGCATGGAGCGGGGCTGCCACTGCCCTCAATGATACTCACAGGAATAGTAGCCCACGTCTGCATTGGCGCTGATGCGGGCAATGTCCCTGGTCTCGATCATGCTGATGTCCCACTTCTTGCGATACTCGATGTCGTGCAGAACGTCGTACAAGGTCTCCGCAGGTACATCCTTTATCGCAAACTGGCACTGCAGATGGAAGGAGCAGGAGAGTCAGTCATGTGCACCACTGTGGTGTTCGACACCCATCCCCACTGGAGAGTTCCCAGCTCCTGCATATCATGGAGCGGATGCAACCCCTACTACAAATTCACACCAGCTGCTGCAACACTCCACTCCAGTATCACCAAAGAAAACCCCAGCAGGGCTTTTCTTCATCACAGATGAACCCTGTACTTCAATGGAGACTCCCTCTCTTGCAGCGATGCCATGCTCAACACTTGAGTGAGGAGAAACCAGTGATTCTTAACCTGTGGTCTGAGGATCCCTGGGAGTCCACGAGGACTATTCAGAGAGCCCGTGACTGGTTTTTAAATATTAAAATTAATACAGTACAAAAATAAGCAAAATTTAAAATGTGCAACCGTTCTACATTTATTTCATAGTGAATTAAAACACAATATTTCAATATTTGAGCACTTGTTTGATGTGTTCTTGTATCGTTGTGTATTGTTTTGAGATTCAAATCATCCAAATTGCATAGCCTTTGGGGGTCCCCGGTTTCTAATTGTAACTGAATCGGGGTCACTGGATTACAGTAATGATTCAGCAGGGATCCACAGAAGTCAAAAGATTAAGAACCACTGCTCTAAACACTTCAATTAAGACCTCTATCTATCTATCTATCTAAAGGGATTTTATTATTCAGGGTTGTCCTTTCCTACTTTGCATTGAGCACTGTAGCGAGCTATGAAATATACAGAAGTAACAGCATAACATTTCATATGAAAATTGCATGTCTGGTAATATTTCATCTCTACCTGTACTGCAGAGTTTTAAATGCAAATGAAACTTTTCTTAAATATTTAGGACACCTATAGTTAGCAATACTCTACTTTTCACTTTGTTGGAGCCCCATATCTGCTGCCCCACCCCCATCTGCACATTCATGGAGTAGAGCTAACTGCAACAACCATCACACTCTGCACTTCTATACAGCGTCACACGCCTAAAGCTGTGCCACCCTTTACAACAGCACGCACTACTCCCAGTGATCCCGCCCCTTGCGCGTGAACGAAGGGCACCGCTGTCTACACTTCAATGGAAAACAAAAACTCACCAGTTCCTTACTAGCCAGCTAACTGAGCCCTTGTTTATTATGAGGACTGTGTACAAGGTGCTAGATTTCTTTCTAAAGTGAAGTCTAGGGCCAATGGAGCGATTCACGATCCGTTCTCAACTTTGCGATTACTGAACCAGACTGACTTGGTGAGCTTGAGCCCAGATTGGTAAATGAGAAACAATGACTTCAGTGGGGCCAGTTGTACGCGTTTGCGAGCATGCACAATCGTAGGTATGTTTCAGACGCCTCAGGTCCAGGCATCCTTGGCTGGTATAGATGTGCGCTACAGTTCAAAGTAGGGTGCACCCATCATGAAACCGCTTTGGTCTAGTATGATCCCCATAAACCGCAGAAAGTGGACAGAAGAGCCCGCCCAAAGTCTGGTAAAGAAATTGGTCACAATAGGGGAGTGAAGGGGGTGTTTGTCAGTGCAGACCACAAGCTCAGCAAAACATTGTGCAAAATGACCTAAATAGGCTCAATAATAAACACTGAAAGAGACAACTCATCCCCTGAGTGATGTACAGAGACGGTGTAACTTTACATCCCCTATAGAAGCTGTGCAACCTCTTGCTTCTAGACCAGCGCAGATCTCACCCTGGTTCTTCATAAGTCCCACAGGCAGCGGGGCTCGTTGGCTCCTTTGCTCTGTAAAGTGCGGCCCATTGTCCGCTCTTAAGGTATGTGGGGCTCTCCTTGAAGGACACAGTGTGCAACGCTTCGAGCAGAGCAGACTGGTCCAGACTCAACCCTTGCCTGCTGCGGCACAGCAGTCAAGCAGACTCTTGCCGCGACATAATCCAGTGCTACCCTGTATGAGTACACTGAGTCTTTCATGGCCATGAGAGACCCTAGAACAAAGTAGTTGTCAAACTGACCAGTATTTGTGCTCGGAGTTGACCTATCAGCTCCCTTGCACATTTCAACAGTTGGGGGGGGGGTTGGACTGCTCCAATTGAATCCTGCATGCCCATCGTATGAGCAGCCCAGTGCTTCATTTAAACCGGTGGTTTGTGGTGCTGGGCGTAATGGTCAACACCGGCACTTATGATAGTTGAGCATTCTAAAGTGCCTGCTGGTGTGCTCTCTCAATGCATGCCACAGAACAGAATGGGACTACCTGTGCAAGGTGCTGGATTGAAGAACCTGAACTCAATCTGAAAAGATTTATGAAGGCCAAAGTTGTTCATCTGCAGAGTAAAAGTAAGGGTCGTCGTTACTGCCCCCGACCATGTGGGATCCCTTCAAGGCTCACGCACGCGGTACTCACAGGTTAACACCTATATGCACCGCTGGTCAGGATCATTAAGCAACTGACTCCATGAGGACATCCCCTCATTACACTCCGGCCTCTCACAATCACACAGCCAAGCAGAGCAAACACTACTATTACACAAGGCAAGGATATTACTAGGTCTGTCTCCAACCAATGTCTGATCAAACAGAAAACCTGCTCTTGAGCTCCGCAGAGTCGGCAGACCTACCACACCTGAGGCAATCACCTCTTGGCGCCCGTCAGGTACAGCAAAGTCTGTCGAGAGCCGGGTGCTCCCTTCGACTGGGAGCTCTACGTGGAGCCTTAGCTCCATCCAGTCGGCAAAGCATGTGACATCTTAAGTACACTTTAACAACAGTATGGATTATCCTAAAAACAAACAGCAGGGCTCTGATGAACAATGAAATTGCAAATGCTACTGAGTCTTGTCCCAGGTTTGTGACTCGCTAGAGATGTGAATCCAAAAAATCTGGTCAAAGGAGTTGCAGGTTATCAGACAAATTGCAAACTAAAGTCTTTTAAAGACCCCACAGTGTATCCACAAACTTAATGGTAGGAGTTTGAGAGGTGGGAGTGCCATCAACTCTTGGGCTCCATCTCCCTCTGAATTATGGAATAATGAAGAGCTATCAATGTCAAGTAGAGATTATACGGAGAGAATGGATTAAGTAATTTATTTATTTGAAAGGTTTTATATAGCGCAGGCTAGCCCCGAAGGTATCAGAGCGCTTTACATGAGTATCAGACCATAGTTGCAGGATTCATCGTTAGACGGTTACACAGTTTCAGAGCAAAGTTACATATTAGGTCGAGAAAAATAATAAGGACATGTATACGCAAGGGAAAGAGCAGGTATGGGGGAGATTCAGGGGAGAGGGGGTAGGAGCAGGGGAAGAAGACAAAGAATGAGGAGGGAAAGAGGTGGGTGAGAGACAGAGCATGAAAGGGGAGGGGGAGCGTGATGGGGGGCACAAACCGGGAGACAAGTAAAAGCTGCGTCTAAAGTCCGGTAAGCTGTGATCCCAGGGGGAGTGGTATCATTCCCACATCTCCGCTACGTGAGGCTCCCTTAACGCAGTGGACTCTCTCAGAGGGGTCTCTGAGACTCCAAGGCCTACATACTGGATCCTTCACCAACAAGGGGAGAGGGAGTGCTTTGGAAAGGGGCGCCATTCCCGCACATCTGCTGTGTGCGACTCCCTTGACGCAGTGGACTCGCTCAGAGGGGTCTCTGAGACTCCAGGGTATGAATATTGGATCTTTGCCCAACAAGGGCAGAAGGAGTGCTTAGTCAAAGGGCTGAGTAAAGAGCTCATGTCCTCATTCCTTCTACTTACAAAACAAAACCATCATCTGTAGGCACGCACTTTAACCCCTTCGATGCGGATGACAAAGCCAGCTCGTCATGGGCGTTACCTGCGCTACGCGGATGACGAGCTGGCTTTGTCACAAATCACGCGATTTTCAAATTTCAGCGCACAGCGGGAAAACCCGCTAGCGCGGTAGCGGTTAAATCCATGTCAGATATCGCCAGGAGGGGCGATATTGTGCCCATTATTTGGTTTTGACGGTTGATGCTCATAGGTCATGGTGGCTACCTTAAACGGTTTATGGAAGACGGGCATTAGACCAACCACGTTCAGCACAAACCACAGAATCCACCTAGGACCATGGAAAGTTCCAAGCACTGGGCCTTGTGGTATTCAACAAGCGCACAGATAACAGGACAGCGCAGGGATGAGAGAAGTTTGTATTATCTGAACAAGATTTCAAATGTGAGCATTAATGGGAAACACCACTCAAGGAAAACAAGCCCAAAACTGAAGTGCGGACGAGAAGACTGCAATCATCAATGCTCCGCATATAAAGAAAGAGAAGTTGTGTGGGCACGGGTGGTAAGGCTGGGAGAATCTGCAGAGAACCTTCCACTGGAATTGTAGAGTAAAACTGGGAGGATGGCGGAGCAGGGGGCCGGCGCATCACTGTTATAACCTTCATTTAGTAACCAGACATCTGAAGCTACACATTTAAACTGTGGTCAAACGTGGAGTACCTGGAGCATGCACACCATGCAGACTCAAGAAATAAAATCCTTAAAGCCAAGAGATTGGGCACATTTTGACCCACCCTCGGAGGCCAACATTCTGCTCATTCTCATCAGGTCGAGCTCAGCTCTTTACACTCCACTTCTAAAGGTCCAGCTGTGTGACGGTCAGCGAGTGCCCAATAAGGACTTGATCTGTGCGATATTGGGTTCCTAAAGACACCTCAAGCTGCATATTTACAGTCACCTCTCAGAAGCCACTCACAGCGACGAATGGGAACAAGAGAACCACCTCATAGGGTACCCCTGAAAAGATAAGGCTATCAAATGACCCATGAGGGCACCAAGATAACCCTCACCTTCTACAACACCAACCTGTACACGTATGTGAAGTGTGTGCTAGCTCAACACCCACCTCTAAACCTCAATCCTGAGCCTCACAACGGCAGCAACACCAGCCAATGCACAGACATGAAGAAATGCCACCTAAAGAAGCCGCGGTCTCATTGGAGACTCCCTCAACCCGGAACTGCAAACTAGACTTCCTGAAAAAGCAACCTATGCCCCGCAAGCAAGACACCCTCATTCACGAACTGCAGCCTCCCGGCAGCCTCTAGATATCAACAAAGACTCCCTCATCTCTTGGAACGCCAACATCTGCACATCAATGAAGACTCCCTCCCGTCCAGGAACCGCCGCCTCTACATAGCAGCAAAGATTCACCTATCTCTAGGAACTCCAACATCTGCACATCAATGAAGAATCCCTCATATCCAGGAACTGCCACCTCTACATAGCAGCAAAGACTCCCTCATCTCTCGGAACGCCAACATCTGCACTTCAATGAGGGCGCCCTCCCATCCAGGAACCCCCACCTCTACATAGCAGCAAAGACTCCCTCATCTCTAGGAAAGCCAACATCTGCACTTCAATGAGGACGCCCTCATATCCAGGAACTGCAGTCTCATGGTAAACTCTACATATCAACAAAGACTCGCTCATCCCTCAGAACTCGAATATCTGCACTTCAGCGACAACTCCCTCCCATCCAGGACTTGCAGCCTCTACATATGGACAAAGACCATCTCATCTCAAGGAACTCCAACATCTGCACCACAGGAACTGCAGCCTCTACAGATCAATAAAGACTCCCTATGCTCCTGGACCAGCAATCGCTACACACAAATGGAGACTAATGTACCTCCAGGACCGACAAAAACTACACCTCAACTCCAGGAACAACATCTACACATTAAACTCTCCCTCATCCAGGAGGCGTACACCTCAGTCGAGACTCCCTTATCCACAGAAACGCAACCTCTACACCTCAACTGATACTCCCTCACCTCCAGAAACTGCAACACTGATACCACAAAGAAGAATTCCAACCACTACATCTCAAGGATGACTGTCTCTTACCCAGAGGCTAAACCTCAAAGGAGACTCCCTCACCACCTGGAACAGCAACCCCTCCCTCTCAATTGAGTCTGCCTTACTGCCAGGAACACCAAAATCTGCTCTTCACCACCACCCCTATCCCCTGGAATTCTCTCCTGCTGGACATCAGATCCTGTCAATCTGTTAGCCTTCAGAAGGAAAATAAAGACGTGGTTGTTTAACCAATAACTTGCTCATCACCCTGCCACTGTCCGCAGCACCGAGACGCCCTTCATCATCTGCACCCATCCCTACCCACAGGAACTACACCCCAAGTGGAGAGCGGCTGACCCCATATTGTTAATTACAGCCCTCCTTTTGTCGAGGGAAGATTGGTTGAACCCTGTGTTGGATGCCCAGCCCTCTTTTTGGCGAGGGTAGATTTGGTGAACCCGATGTTGGATGTGCAGCTCTCCTTTTGGCAAGGGTAGATTTGGATGCGCAGCCCTCCTTTTGGCGAGGGTAGATTGTTTGAACCCTCCGTTGGATGCAGGCCCTCCTCCGGCCGAGGGTAGATTGGTTGAACCCTCTGTTGACGCGCGGCCGTTCTCCGGGCGAGGGCAGATTGTTGAATCCTTCATTGGATGTGCGGCCCTCCTTTTGGCGAGGGTAGATTGGTTGAACGCTCTTGTTGGGTGCGCTGCCCTCCTTTTGGCGAGGGTAGATTGGTTGAACGCTCTTGTTGGGTGCGCTGCCCTCCTTTTGGCGAGGGTAGATTGGTTGCACCTTCTGTTGGATGCGCGGCCTTCCTTTTGGCGAGGGTAGATTGGTTGAACCTTTCTGTTGGATGCCCGGCTCTCCTTTTGGCGAGGGTAGATTGGTTGAACCCTAGGTTGGATGCGCGGCCCTCCTTTTGTCGAGGGTAGATTGGTTGAACCCTCTGTTTTTTTTAAAAACGTTCTCTATAATGCAGTACACAAGCCAATACTAGCAGCAAAATGCATAAACTCAATATAGTGAGCATTGTTACAATTCCATGAAATATGAACGGGGATATCATTTTATGAAGTTAGCTGGTGGCAATCCACATTAGGCCTTTTTCCCTCTATGTGCTAGAACCTAGTTTATTGTAACTATAGAAGACCTCTGGGCTTTGTCAGGGGGGACCCCATACCTCCAGGTTTAGATACAAGGGTTTACATCTCCGGACTAACACAGCTCTTCTCTTCAGAAGGATTTTCTTCAAGTGTCTTAACATGCCTACACTCAATTTTAAAAGCACATGGATTTTCAGTAGTGCACCTGTGGCAGTATGATGTGCAACCTGCGTGGGACTGACCAACTCCGATTAACGGAGCACATTGTTTTTCGACCTTGAACACGCTGTGCAGACAGAGCCTCAGAGTACAGCAAGAAAAGTGAAAGGTAGATGTGAGCGAGCACAAGCAGAGGGTTTGTGAAAACAAATTTATGTAGAAACCTGTGCAAAAGGCGGCAACATGGCAGTAAAGCATATACTAGCTTATGCTAACTTAGCAATGTACGCAGTGGATACATGGCCTCACTACAAAAGCAGGGACCTGGGCCGGTGGAGCAGAGCCGGCAAAACCACATATGTTATGTTATGTTAAAAGTTTGTGTAAGCGCGACAGCTGCCCCAGCAAAGGGGCGTCCCGGCGCTGGTAGATCAAATGCAGTACCGAAGAGGCAGGCCAAGCTGGGACGAGCAACCCTAAGGGGGAGAAAACGAAGGTTTTGACGGCTTTCCGGAAGGTAAACAAGTTCTCCATACCACGGATGCCCAGCGGCAAGGAGTTCCAAAGCTTGGCTCCCAGTACCCGGAAGGAGCGACCACCAATACGGCATAGTTTGGTACGAGGTACACCCCTCCCACTTGTCCTCTTTAATTCGCTCTACGGGTTGTAAATTTGGTTAGCATAGGAGGAAGAAAAAAAAAACACACACACACACACACACACACACCAAAGTGCCAGCATTCAGAAAAAGTATTTAAATACTTCTCTGGAACTACGTCGGAGGGAGACTGCCGCAGGGACCTCCAGCGCCCTCTGGGGGTCGGCGCCCTGGGCATGAGCTCAGCTCGCACATGCTAAAGGCTGGCCCTGCTATAGTATTAAATGGAAGAGAGAAGGATCTAACCCTTCAGTGTCTAAACGGCTCAATATGCAAACCTGGATCCTAATCCCGGCTTCCCCACGTGTCCAAACGGTGTGATTCGTGACCAATCCATTGCTTGACTTCAATCTGTATAATTTTCCTAACTCCTCCAGTTTTAGAGCACACTGAAGTAACTCGGTGCAGGAAAAGCCTCACCTCTACATGGTTCATATAAAATAATCTTGCTTCACATTTAACAATGTTATAGGCTACAGAGGACATGACAGGTTGACATTTTAAGTCGCTTGTGGCAAGGTCATCAGGGCATGGGGTAATCCTGAATGTTTAAAGTTTAAAAAAGCATTACTGTAAATAAATGTCACTCAATATAGTGATACGATTGTATGAACTTTACTAAAAACACCAGGTTTAATATTTTTATTGTTTTTTTATGACATTTGTTTTCCAATTTACATCTCTGGATGGTTCGGCTAGAGGTTCGGCTAGTGCTTTGTTTCTTCTAATGGATGTCTGTGCCCCCCAAACCCAGAAAGTTAGTGCCCCCTCTGCTCTTGGTGGGTGCTCACTGACATGCCAGTACTGGACAGAAGGCTTGGGAGTAGGCAGGCACCATCCATGCCAACCACGGGCAGCACCGTAAACAACTCTACAGCCAAATGTGTGAGTGAAGCACTGAGTAATCAATCAATCAGGGGTTTGTTAAGTGAGCTACTCACCCGTAAGGGTCTCAAGGCGCTGGGGGGTGGTGGGGGTTGCAGGCTCCAGTCCATCAAGGAGGGGTTCTGTCAAAGAGCCAGGTTTTTAGGTTTCTTGAGAAGATGGGGAGCGATGTTGTCTGTCCGAGGTGGATGAAGGTCGTTCCAGGCTCTGGCCGCGTGGAAGAAGGATTTGCCTCCCGATCTGGTCTTTTTGGTGCGGGGTCCACGGCGTAGGAGAGCTGGGCTGATCGTAGGGTCCTTTGGGGTGCGTGGAATTTGGGTCAGCTGTTCAGGTATGCTGGTTCGGTGTCATGGAGGGCCTTGTGAGCGTGGGTGAGCATCTTGAAGGTGACTCTAGCTTCAATGTGGAGCCAGCGGAGTGTGCGCATGTGCTGGGAGATGTGTCTTGGCAGGTTGAGGACCAGTCTTGCGGCGGCGTTTTGGATGTTCTGTAACTTGCGGGTGAGGTTTTTGTTTATTCCGGCATAGAGAGCATTGCCGTAGTCGAGCCTGCTGGTGACCAGGGCGTGAGTGACGGTTTTTCTGTGTTCGATGGGGATCCATTTGAAGGTCTTACGTAGGTGGCAAGGGTGTGGAAGCAGGAGGACGAGACGGAGTTGATCTGGCAGTTCATTTTGAGGTCTGAGTCCAGGATGATTCCCAGGTTGCATGCGTGGCCCGTAGGCGGGCTTCCAGGCGCGGGGGCCACCGGGTGTCGTTCCAGGCTTTGGGGCCATGATGAGTATTTCCGTTTTGTCGGTGTTTAGTTGTAGGCAGCAGTTTTTCATCCATTTGGCGACTGCTTCCATGCCATCTCGAAAGTTGTGTCTGGTGCTGTTGGGTTCATTGGATAGGGAGAGGATGAGTTGGGTGTCGTCTGCGTATGGCACAATGTTGAGTCTGTAGGTTCAGACGATGGGGGCGAGCAGAGCCATGTAGACATTGAAGAGCATAGGGCTGAGGGAGGACCCCTGGGGGACTCTGCAGGTGGTAGGTGTAGGGCCCGTGAGGAATGGGAGGGGGGTGGGGGGGGGGGGGGGGTGGAGAGGGAAGAGTCTGACCCACTGCGTTCTGTCGGAGAGGAAGGAGCAGATCCAGTCGAGGGCTTTGTCTTGGATCCCTGCGTCTGCGTATTAGGGTGCGGTGAGAGACTGTGTTGAACGCCGCGGAGAGGTCGAGGAGGAGGAGGGCTGCTGTTTCTCCTTAAGATAAGGTACGGGTGTCATTGTTGTGGCAAAGAGTGTAGTTTCCGTACTGTGTTTTTTTCTGAAGCCTGATTGGGAGGAGTCGAGGATGTTGTGCTTTTTGATGAATGTGGCGAGTTGGCTGTTGATGGCTCTCGATAACTTTCGCTGGGAACGGGAGCAGGGAGATGGGTCTGTAGTTTTTGAGGTTGGTGGGGTCCGCCGAGGGTTTCTTCAGGAGGGGTTTGGTCTCAGCGTGTTTCCAGTAGTCAGAGAACGAGGCGGTTGCCAGGGAGCGGTTGACGGTGTGGCAGAGCATGGGTGCGATGGTGTCGGTGGCTCTGTTGAAAATATGTTTGGGGCAGGGGTTCGTGGAGGCCCCGGAATGGATTGACCTAATCGTCTTCAGTGGATCTTCGGTGGTGAGGGCTGTCCAGTTGTCGATCGCTGACTTCAGGGTGTCGGGGTGGTTGGTGAGGGTTCAGTGTGTTGGTTGTCTTTGTCGAAGTTTTCGTAGAGGCTCTTGATTTTGGGGTGGAAAAAGGTGCTTAGTTTGGCACAGAGGTCTTGTGGAGGGAGGGATGTCGGTGGACTCGCTGTTGGGTTGGGCGAACTCCTTGATGATGTTGAAGAGTTCTTTGCTGTTGTGTGCATGAGTGGAGATTCTGTCTTCAATCGCTTTTTTCCTCGTTTTTCTAATGAGTTGGTGGGAGTTGGTGGGCGTTGGTGGCGGCTCTGAAGTTGTTGGGGCTTCTGTGCATTTGGTGTTCCTCCAGGCCTTCGAGGCGGTGGCAAGTGCGTCTGGACTCTCGATGTCGGTGGTCAACCATCTAGCTTTCTTGGTGTGGTGGGTGTTTTTTTTTTCTTGAGGGGGGGCTATGGTGTTGGCGCGGTCGGAAATCCATCTGTGCAGGGTTCGGGCTGCGATGTTGGGGGTTGTCTTTTTCCGTGATGGTTGGGGTGGAGTTGCTGAGTGATTAGGTTAGTTGGTCATCGGTGATTCTGGTCCAGTTTCTTTGTGGGAGCAGGTGCTGGTGTAAGTGGATGGTGGGTGTTCTGAAGGTGAAGTGGACGCATTGATGGTCAGTCCATGGGAGTTTGGTGGTGTGGCTGAAGGTGATGGAGTTTCCTATTGTGAAGAGGGGTCAAGGGTGTGTCCTGCTGAGTGCGTGGGTTCGGTTACGATCTGGTAGAGTCCAATGTTGTGGAAGTTGTCCAAGAGTGATGTGGTGCTGGGTTCCAGTTGGTTGTTGAGGTCTCCCAGTAGGGTGTAGTTGGTGGACGCGATGGCATGCGGGGAGATGTCTGTGATGGAGTTGGCAAAAAGCCAGCAGAGTCTAGGGGGTCGAAAGATTAGGGTTCCTCGGAGGGTGGAGGTAAGGCGGGCCAGTATCTTGAAGTGACGGTGTTCCATCAGGTCTGTGGGCTCGTCGGGGAGTGTACTCAGGCGGAGGGTGGATTTGTGGACGATGGAGATTCCTCATCCCGGGCGGGTGGGGCGATCCTTCCCAGAGATCTTGTATCCTTGGGGAATGGAGCTGGCGATGTCCAGTCCCGAGGTGGTGTTGGTCCATATTTTGGTAAAGAATGCTACGTCCAGGGTGGTGCTGTGGAGGAGGTCCCAGGTTTGGGTGGCGTGTTTGTGGAAGGAACGGACGTTGAGGGTGATGCTTTGCAGGTTCTTCGGTTTGGTTGTGTTCTTGTGGTCGAGTTGCGCTGGGTCCCTGGTCTTGGCGGTGCTGCAGGTGTGCCGGCAGCAGTGACAGCTGAAGGGTCCTTGGGTGTAGGCTGGTGATGCTAGCTTGCAGTTGTTGCGGCCTGGGTTGAGAGCATGGAGTGCCGCTGGGTTGTAGCATTGGCGGTGCAGCGATCCAGGGTTCCTGGCGCTGGTCGCAGTCAGTGCAGACGGGCTTGCCTTTGGCGAGCCGGTGACGAGGCCGCCATGAAGTAGGGGTCGGGGTGGGCTGGACAGCTGGGAGGCGGGGGGGGGTGAGCTGGATTGGGCTAGTTGTGCTAGGGGGGGTGGGGGAGGGACTGCGGGGCAGCAGCGGCGGGGAAAAACGGGCTGAAAAGTGCAAAAGGAAAAGAGAGAAAAGTGCAAATAAGGCAGCAAAAGTGCAAGAAAGAGTGGAGGAAAGACACAGAGGACACAGAAGGAGAGTGTAAGGGGGAGATTGAGATGAGGGTAAAAAATGAGTGAAAAACAGAGAAAAGACCCAGAAGGAGAGTTAAAAAAAAGGAGAGAAAAAGCGGAGCGAGAGAATTGAGCCAGAGGTCCACTGGACCACCAGGGATGAGACGCAGATGAAACCTGCGGGTGGAGGAGAGCCGCGAACACCAACACTCGAGAGTGCAGGCGTTCGGGGGGGAAGGCCTCACTTAATGGTGGAGCTGCGAGGAAGGGAGAGCAATTTCACAGACAAGGAGTCCTGCATGTAACCTTGCCTGCCTGGCACCCCGACACTCGCCAGCGCCCTACAGACCCCAGCAATTAGTGCCATCCTTTGCCGAGGGCCCCTCCCGGTCCCCAAAGACACTGCCTAGACCATGAAAGGCATCCACTCAGGAGCCCCCCACCAACCCCTTCGCTCCTCACATCAACCACAGAGCCGCAGCCGCCATCGCACCCGAACTGCAACGCACCATCAACACCACCTTCAAAACAGGCACCTTCCTAGATGGCTGGAAGCGCGCAGAAGTCAGGCCCCTGCTCAAGAAGCCCACAGTGGACACCACCGACCTCAAGAACTATTGGCCCATCTCGCTCCTCCCCTTCAAGGCCAAAGTTGCTGAGAAAATGGTCACAAGGGAACTGACATGATTCATCGAAGAGAACATAACCTTGACCCATCCCAATCTGGATTCCGAACCAACTACAGCACCGAGACCAACCTACTCACCACCCCGAAGACATCCGCACTGTCCTGGAACAAGGCCACTCAGCAGCCCTCATCCTACTCGGCCTGTCAGCTGCCTTCGACACCGTCTCCCACCGCACACTAGTTGTCAGACTGCACAAAGCCGGCATACAAGGAACAGCCCTGGACTGGATCAGATCATTTCTCACCAGAAGCAGCCAGCGAATCAGACAACCACCGTTCCTCTCAGACCCCATGAGAACCACCTGCGGAGTCCCACAGGGGTCATCACGGAGCCCAACCCTCTTCAACATCTACATGGCCCCCCCCCCCTCAGAGCCATCCTACAACACGGCCTCAACATCGTATCCTACGATGACGACACCCAGCTCATCCTCTCCCTCACCAACGACCCCTACCACTGCCAAACTCAACTTCCAGAAAGGGATGCAAGACGTTGCAGTCTGGATGACCAACAGCTGCCTGAAGCTCAACGCCGAGAAGACAGAAGTCCTCGTCACAACCCCTTCCGCATGGGACAACACCTGGTGGCCGACTGACCTTGGAAGCCCACCTACCTCCTCAGACCATGCCTAGAACCTGGCCATCATACTTGACTCATCCCTCACCATGAACCGACAGGTCAACGCAGTCACATCCAGCTGCTTCAACACCCTCCGCAAGACCTTCAAAAGGATCCCTCCTGAGTCAAGGAAGATAGTCACCCACGCACTCATCACCAGCAGACTGGACTATCGAAATGCACTGTAAATCGGAATCAACAAGACCCTACTCCGCAAACTCCAGACGATACAGAGCACCGCCACCAGACTCATCCTCGGCATCCCCCGGCACAATCACATCAGCCAACACCTACGATGACTCCACTGGCTCCCCGTGGAGAAAAGAGTCACTTTCAAGATCCTCACTCATGCCTGCAAATGCCTACACAACAATGTACCCAAATACCTCAACGACCAAATCAACTTCCACGTACCCAAAAGAAACCTCCGATCTTCCAACCTCGCACTGGCCGAAACCCCACGCCTTCACAGAGCCAGAGCAGGCGGAAGATCCTTCTCATATAGCAGCCAAGACCTGGAACGAACTCTGGGTAGACATCAGGTGCGCCCCCGTCCCTGAACACCTTCAGGAAGTCTCTCAAGACCTGGCTCTTCGGCTAAGCAGACCTGTGGACCCCGCCCCTCACCCTCAGCGCCTTGAGACCCTCACAGGTGAGAAGCACGCTTACAATTCCCCTGATTCATTGCTTGAATGTGGCAGTGCTCAAATACCTGCACCCGTGCAAAGGTGCCCCCACTCACTGTGGCCTGCAGCCTTGCCATAGCTATGGTGAGGGACAGCAGATTTATTTAAGAGTCTTATATCTGCCTTGTTCGTGACAATTTGGCCTCTGCCTCGCGCCACCATCAGCCTCTTCGGTGGACTCGGAGTGGTTTCTAGTGCCAGCCCGGGGGCCCAGGTTCGCGGCGCCCGAGGGGGGAGGTGGGTGTGGGGGGCCAGGTCCGCGGCGCAGGGTCAGTTGGTAATGAACCAGGTTTTGCGCAGGGTCAGTTGGTAATGAACCAGGTTTCGTGTATTCAAGTCTGGCCTTCCCCTTCGCCCTATGCATGCTCATACGGTCGGGCGGAAGAGGTAGGAGGAAGATGAAACCAGCCGCTTTGTTTATAGACATGTCAGTATTTTTAATTTATTTATTTATTTAGTGCATTTTTATAAAGCGCGGACATTACCCGAAGGTGTCAGAGCGCTGTACAATAGAGCCAGTTACGTTACAAGAGAACAGTGGAAACACAATAAAACATTACAAAGAAAACCAGGAGACTAAAAATGAAGGTTACATAGACACAAAATCCAACAAAGCACGCAGGAGTGAGGAATGTACAGGGAAAAAAATACAAATTTACAACGAGGATTGAACTTCCAAGAGGGGCCTGAGCATGAAAGTATTAATTCTGAAAGTGACTTTGAAAGAGGAGCGATTTGAGGTCAGCTTTGAAGATCCGGGTAGAGGAGGTGGCACGGAGCAATGGGGGAAGCGAGTTCCAGATTCTCACCGCATTGCCTGAGAAGGATTGAGCCATCGATCTTTCCCTTTTGAAGACGGGGGGAGGGGGGCTCAAGCAGAAGTTTTTCCGCCATGTGCGAGGGTCACGAGCCTCTGGACAATTTCAGTTTGTTTGCCAGGTAACGAGGGGAGGACGTGTGCAAGGCTTTATGCGCGATGCAGGCAGTTTTGTAGATCTTGCCTTGATCGGAAGCCATCAAAGAGAGGACAGGATAGGAGTGATGTGATCACTTCGTTTAGACCCTGTAATGAAGCGAGCTGCTGAATGGAGGATGGATTTGAGGGGGTAGAGGTGAGATTTAGGTAGGCCCGTCAGAAGAGAATTGCAATAATCCAGTCTTGAGAGAACCAGCGATTGTACCAAGTCTTTCTCCTGGAAAAACCGACGGATCCCCCACAGAAGGTGCAACTGGTATCGTGCGTTTTTGGCAATAGAGTTGATTAGGTGGAGTCTTTTGTCAAGTAGGACACCTAGGGATTTCACGCGGTCGACAATGATGGGTTTATTGTTGGGTAAGTTCAGCTGATCCATCCAGGATTGAATGGGAGGAGGTGAGAGAGGTAGAAAGGAGGAAGAATTCTGTTTTGGCGGGATTAGAATGAGTTGGTGAGCTAACAACCAGTTGTGAATGGAGTTGAGAGTAGAGTGGAGTAGTGAGAGATCGTGTGCGAAAGACACCTTGAGGTAGATTGGAGTGTCATCCACATAAAGATGGTAATGGATCCCAGATTTGCTTAGGAGGTTCCCTAATGGTTCCAGGTAGAGATTAAACAAGTATGATGCCAGGATAGTACCTTGAGGGACGCCTTGACCTACAGCCAATGGAGATGAAAGACTGTTCGCTATCTTAAATCATTTGGGATCTGTCCGAGAGGAAAGAGGCAAACAATTTCAGCACTGTGCCTTCCAAGCCCATTCTCTGTTGAGTGTTGACAAGGGTACTATGATTAACAGTGTCAAAGGCTGCAGAGAGGTCTAGGAGAATCAGAAGACATGCTTCCCAGAGTAGAGTATATGCAGCGCATCATCAATCAATTGCAGCAGGGCTGTTTCAGTGCTGCAATTTTAGATGAAGACAGATTGGAAAACGTCGAGGAGATTGTCCATAATATGTAGGGTAAGTTATTTCACAACACATTTTTCGGTGATTTTCGAAAGAAAAGGGAGGTTGGTGATAGGGCGGAAGTTGTTGAGGTCGTTCGCATCAGCTGAGGTTTTTTTTTTTTTTTTTTTTGAAGAAGGGTAACCTGACCTGATTGAAGGGCGACTGGGAGGGAGCCTTGACTAAGGAAGAGATTAACTAGCCGGGTCCAGAAAGAGAGAGTATGGGTGTAGAACTCGATGGCTTAGACGCTAGGGATGGGGTCAGAAGAATGGTTGGATGTTTAGGTTTCGAGGATGGATTTGAGGAGTTAATCTACCGAGATGACGTCAAAATGTTGCCAGGTGACTAAAGATTTCTGCTCCTCAAAGGGGGTGGGCGACATGATCCACCAGGGCTTTGACCTTTTCATCAAAGAAAATAATGAAATCAGCTGCTCTCTTTGTGGAGTCCTCTGGCTTAGTAGTTAGGGGAGAACGGATAGGGTTTTTGAAGAGGTCAAAAAGTTTTTGGGGTCTTTTTTTGCCGGAGACGAGGAGGGATCTGAAATGTGATGCTTTTTCGTGGAAGATGTGGTTGTGGTATTTGGATCTTGCTGAACGTAACCGAGAGAGATTGAAGGTGGAAGGAGATTTTCTCCAATGTTTCTCCAGGCTTCTAAGGTTTTTCCTTTCATCGTAGAGCGCTTTATTGAACCAAGGTGCTGATGGGGTGGGTCTTTTCCTTTGGAGTGGAGCCAACTTGTCAATTTCGACAGCTAGGACTGAGAGGCACTGAGATGTGAGAACGTGGACATGCATGTTAGGGTCAAGTCTAGGAAGTGACCGCATAGCAGAGTCACAAAAAGTGTCAAGATCAATGTTTTTAGTGTTGCGGAACCAGGTAGTAGCTCTTTTAGGTTGACCAAGCGTTAGAACGTGCGAAAGATTAAAACAGAAGGGAACAAGGAAGTGGTCAGACCAGTCTACATGGATGGGGGGGAGCAGTAGTCAGCAGGTCTGCTTTGGATACAACAAGATCCAGAATTGAGCCCTTGGATTGAGTGGTTTCCGAGCAATGTTGGAAGAGATCGTTAGCTGAGAGAAAGGTGGCACGCTTGTTGGCAGCAGAGTCTTCCAAAGAGCCCCAATGGAGATTAAGATCACTCAGGAAGATCTGCCTGTCACTTTGAGAAAATTGGTCGAGTTCCTCCACAAAGGCAGAGCAGTTACCGGGCAGGTGGTAGATGACATGCTATCTAAAGGGTGAGCCATGCTGAACTTGCAGTTCTAGGGATAGGTATTCAAATGTACAGAAAAGGATGGTAGGGAAGGCTTTCATTTGAAGGGAATTCCTGAAGATGATAGCGACACCTCCCCTAATTTTGTCTGATCTGTCATTTCTGAGGATAGAGTAGTCAGTGGGTACCAGAAGATCAAACAGAGTATGAGTGGAGTCTTTAAACCAGGTCTCAGTGACCGGCAATTACCTTTGTTTTAGAAAAGCACTGACACCTTGCACTTTGGATGGCGGCTTCCTACTTTGTTTCTTGTGTTAGAGGGCCCTCAATCACAAACTCCCTCCTGAAAGCAGGGTGCAGCTCAGCAGCAGCCCCAGGTTTCATGGTGCCCATGTGTGCCAGGGCAGGGAGCGCCCCCCCCCCCACAGCAGGTCCAGGGTGGGGCCATCGGTAGGTTCTGGTGCCCAGGATCAGCGCAGCCCATCCAGGGGTGAGAGGACCTCGAGACTGTACAGGGTGTGCACACACCAGAAGTGGGACCGTGCCAGCCACGCAGCAGTAGGAGGACTCCGCGGAGCGGGCACGCGATGGAGCAGGCGGTCTTCAGAGCCACTATGCGGTGCCAGTTTAATGACAGCTGGACAATCATCAGCTCCAAAGGACTCCAGAGCAGGCAGGGGTCTGGACCAATTATTAAAAAAACAGCTGACAGACGCATGGTACTGAAGAGAGCAGCCCGCAACACTCCACCCTCAAACCAACCTCAAACCACCCAGAGGCTGGGTCGAGGAACCGTGATCGAGGGTCCCAGGAGGGGCGCTCCCAGCGACATGGATGGGGAACTTCTCATCACTCCTAGTGTCGTCCACGGACCAGGGGCGTCCACTACTCCTACCCTGCTATAATCCACAGGCCGGAGAGGCGTCTACCCTCAACACCCTACTGCTGTCCCCAGGCCGGAGAGGCATCTACTCCTTGTGTCATCCACAGACCAGAGGATTCTACCCCCAACACCCTACAGACATTTACAGACTGGAGGGGCATCTACTCCTCACACCCTCCGGTCCTCCACATGCTGGAAGGGCGTCTGCTCCTCACACCTAGTATCGACCACAGGCATCTACTCCTCGTAATCCACAGCCTGGAGGGGCATCTACCTCTCACACCCTTGTGTCATCTACAGATGGCAGAGGTGTCTACTGCTCATTCCCTAATGTTGTCCACAGACCAGGGGTGTTTGCCCCTCAAACCCCACTGTTGACCACAGACCCTAGAGACATTACTCGTCACACCGTTGGGTCATCCACAGGCAGCAGAGGGGTCACTCCCGATATGCTACTTTCGTCCACAGACCGGAGGCATCTATCCACAACACCCTACTGTCGTCCACAGACCGGAGGCATCTATCCACAACACCCTACTGTCGTCCACAGGCCGGAGAGGCGTCTACTCCCTAGAGACCCTAGAATCACCCACAGACCAGAGAGGCCATGATGGGGAATAGACTCACCTTGACTACCAGCAGCGATCGTCCCAGAGACATGGACATCTAACTGCTCCTGACACAGAGACATGGAGACGGAAGTCACCCTCCAGATCCTAGTGGACGAGAACCACTCACAGAAAGAACTCAAAAAGGAGAAAATGAGAAAGTCAAGCGAACAAAAGCTGCAGAGCGAAGGACTGCATGGTCGACACTTCAAGAAATGGATCCGTACCAACCCTGAGCGCCAGCAACTAGGGCGCTCCCAACCAGCAGAGGTGGCACGAACACAGGGCAGCAACAACTCAGCATCAGAAGAGCCTGCACCGGTGACTGACTGCCATGACACCCCAGCAGTGCTGGGCACAATATGGGCAGAGTCCATGCTCAGTGGCCATACTAGGGCTAGGGTGTGAGTCTACGCAACCCTCATGGTTTCCAGCCGCGCACGCCCTAAGCAGCATCATTCTAGACGTGGGCTTTCTACAAACTTCTAGAAACAGTGGATGCTGCTGGTGCCGGCAGCCCCACGGGGTGCAGGGGCCGGAGTCTGCTTGGGTTTAGGCCCAAGAGTCTCCAATTGGCGGTGAGCACTGCTCCTCGACGTATTTTAGAGTGACGGCTCGCGCACGGTTTGCAGTTGGGGGGTCACAGTCGCGTTTGCAGCAGGGTCACTTCCCACCTATGACCGGAGCCAGGACGAATGAGCATTCATGTCTGTTGCAGCAAAGCACAGCACGCACTGCACGCGCAATGAGTGACTCTAGGACCCTTGGTAGCAGGGCGAAGACTCAACAGAACAGACACCACGGCTTTCCGAGAGGTTTGAGGGGGGGCCCGGTGGGACCCCGGTGCTGTGTCAACACGGAGGACCCTGCCTCAGTCGCTTCTTCTCAGGGACAAGGATTGCACAATCCCCGGCTCTGACCATGGAGGAGCAGACTTCCAACTGAGCACAGACACTGAATGTCCTTGCAGACTAGTGTTGCGATTGGATAGTGTTAGGGCTCCCATTGGCTGAAGGGGTCACATGATTACTAGGGCTACAAAAAAGGCCAGGCTTAGGGCGTCTCAGCCCGGGCGTCGGGGCTAAGGGTGTAGAGGACAAGGGTAGTTGCCTGTTTGGGCCTGTTAAGGGTGTAGAGGACAAGGGTAGTTGCCTGTTTGAGCCTGTTCGAGACTGGTCGGGACTAGGGCCAGAAATGCTGCCCTTTTTCTCATTTAACAATACCCAGCCCACACCATCCACAACCACAAACAGAGCAATAAAAAAAAAATCCTTCACTCTTTTATCCCTCCACTATCCTTTTTCTATAAAAATTAACAGACTCACATGTTTCACTTCTCAAATTCCATATTCCATATTCAACTATACTAATATACTGCCCAAATAACTGAATAACATATCTACTACTCAAATTACTTCATATTTATACTATACTAATGTATCGAACAGATACAATGTACCAGTGACCCTGGGACCAGCCATCGAACAGAGATACAATGAACCAGTGACCCCGGGGCCAGCCATCGAACAGAGATACAATGTACCAGTGACCCCGGGGCCAGCCATCGAACAGAGATACAATGTACCAGTGACCCCGGGGCCAGCCATCGAACAGAGATACAATGTACCAGTGACCCCGGGGCCAGCCATCGGACAGAGATACAATGAACCAGTGACCCCGGGGTCAGCCATCGAACAGAGATACAATGTACCAGTGACCCCGGGGCCAGCCATCGAACAGATATACAATGTACCAGTGACCCCGGGGCCATCCAACAAACAGATATACAATGTACCAGTGACCCCGGGGCCATCCAACAAACAGATATACAATGTACCAGTGACCCCGGGGCCATCCAACAAACAGATATACAATGTACCAGTGACCCCGGGGCCAGCCATTGAACAGAAATCCAATGTACCAGTGACCCCGGGGCCAGCCATCGAACAGAGATACAATGTGCCAGTGACCCGGAGGCCAGCCATTGAACATATACCAGGGTCAGATACCCTGGGGCCAGCCACTGAACATATACCAGTGTCAGATACCCTGGGGCCAGCCACTGAACATATACCAGTGTCAGATACCCTGGAGCAGCCACTGAACATATACCAGTGTCAGATACCCCGGGGCCAGCCACTGAACATATACCAGTGTCAGATACGCCGGGGCCAGCCACTGAACATATACCAGTGTCAGATACCCCGGGGCCAGCCACTGAACATATACCAGTGTCAGATACCCCGGGCCAGCCACTGAACATATACCAGTGTCAGATACCCCGGGCCAGCCACTGAACATATACCAGTGTCAGATACCCCGGGGCCAGCCACTGAACATATACCAGTGTCAGATACCCTAGGGCCAGCCACTGAACATATACCAGTGTCAGATACCCCGGTGAAGCCACTGAACATATACCAGTGTCAGATACCCTAGGGCCAGCCACTGAACATATACCAGTGTCAGATACCCTGGGGCCAGCCACTGAACATATACCAGGGTCGGATACCCTGGGGCCAGCCACTGAACATATACCAGTGTCGGATACCCTGGGCCAGCCACTGAACATATACCAGTGTCAGATACCCCGGTGAAGCCACTGAACATATACCAGTGTCAGATACCCCGGTGAAGCCACTGGCATAAAGAGGGTGCCAACGAGCCTGGAGCCAGCAACATACAGATTGCTGAAGCGTCTGTGCTTCTGGAGCCAGAAACATGCAGGGGCTTCCAAGAGCCACGAATAGAGCAACCCCAGCATCAGACAACAGGGTTCAGGGCAGCCTCATGCAGCCCTTATTTCAGGGGCTACATCACCTGGGCTCCAGAATAACAGCGGATGACTGAAGGCCGGATGGTCATCACCACACTAAGGAAAGAGCCTGGTACCAACATCCACCACCAGAGAGGCAGGTACCAACATCCACCACCAGAGAGGCTGGTACCAAAATCCACCACCAGAGAGGCTGGGTACCAACACCCACCACCAGAGAGCCTGGTACCAACATCCACCACCAGAGAGCCTGGTACCAACATCCACCACCAGAGAGGCTGGTACCCACATCCACCACCAGAGAGGCTGGGTACCAACATCCACCACCAGAGAGGCTGGTACCCACATCCACCACCAGAGAGGCTGGTACCCACATCCACCACCAGAGAGGCTGGGTACCAACACCCACCACCAGAGAGCCTGGTACCAACATCCACCACCAGAGAGCCTGGTACCAACATCCACCACCAGAGAGGCTGGTACCCACATCCACCACCAGAGAGGCCGGTCGCGCCAGACATCAGAAGCGTGCCATCTAGCAGGCACCTGGTGCCGGGCATCAGAAAAACACCGGGGTCTGGAGAGCCCCAGATCTGGGGCCTGTTGAAAGATATAGCCGCGTACGAAATATAGGACATAACCAAGCTCCCCAGGATGCAACCTGGGACGAGAACCTTTCTGAGGGGTTTCTGGTTGGTGTGAAAGGGGAGGTTGTTCGTGTTCAACCTGTATCTGCTTTTTTTTTTTTTACCATTTTGCAGTAACTGTAGTTCCTCTTTTAATCTGGCTCCCTTATTTTTGACTGGATTTTTTTTTTTAAAGCACACAGCTTCTTGGCACTAAGTAAAGAAGCATAGCAAGAGTAAACCGGTCTAAAAATGGAAACATAAAAGTGCATATTTGACTCTGTTCCCTGGGAGGCTGCTCGACTCCACACAGGGGCTTGGACTCCGACACGTGTTTGATCAATAATAGGCTCGCCCAGTTGGAAAAACCTAACTTTTAGATCAGGTCAAACTAACATGGCACAGAAAGGGAGGCAGGGTACTGAGGTCAGATGCTGCATGGAGATTTTGGCTGTATACAAACCACACCAGGGACTAAGGGCTTCAGGGCGCCATGCAGCCGGAGCTGCTGTAAGCATGTGCTGCAGTAGACATGCCAAATTCAACCCTTTTCATAGGTTTAAAAGCCTTCATTTTACATAAGCTTGGTAACCGGCATGTAGCTCCTTGGAGCACTGAAGGGTAGGGTGCACAGCGCAGAAAAGAAAGACATGCCAGAAAAGAACGCAACACGTTTCAGCATGAACATAAATCGAAGGTGCTTTTATTGCAATAGGCTACAGCAGCCTTCCTCTTGGTGTGTGGGCTGTAAAAACGGGATTATCCCCAAAAATATCTTGGGTAAACACCAAGATTTGTTTTTTATGGCACTATGATGTTTATCAAATATTCAATTACTTGGTAAACAGATTTTTGGTAAATATGTCCTGATGATTATTTTTAGATATCATCTGCAAACGGCTCTTAGTTGTTTGTTGTTGATATTGTGGACAATACCAGTATCTGCAGCGGTCTTTGTGTCCACCCATTGCTGGTCGATTGTATTCATTTGCCTCTTATTTGATGATTTCACTTCCTGTTAGTGTGTTTGTCCCTCCCTTGGAGCAGAGCATCTTTACCCTCTTTTTGTTTGCGACTTCCATCCTTCCTCTGCTCTCATTCGGATGACTTTATTTTAGGACTCCACCTTCAGTTTTACTGGCTCTATCCCACATGGTTTGTGTCTCCCTCAAATCCCACCCCGCGCTTCTCCCACCCATCTGGATTTCCCAAAATGTTATTTTTTAATCCCCCGTCCAGATCCTCTCTTGCCTGCGCCTCCACCCCCAGCTCTGCGTCTCCCTCACCATTGCAAGAAGGGCACTCCCAAATTTGGATCAGTACATTAAAACAAAATGGCCACTGCATCATCAGACGAGCGTGTGTTGCATGCACACACATCTGTGGTACTGGGTACCTCAGCATCACGACACATGCACAGGTGTGCATAATTGCACACAAAAAAAAAATGCAGGTGCTGTTAAGCATTGGCAATAACCATGTGTTCTTGTTTCTGCCAATGCTGAACAGCATCGGCAAAAAGCACTGCAGAAGCCAATAGGAAGGCCCTGGCGTACCTAGTGGCAAAACCTCCTGGCTTTCCTAAAACGTGTCGCGAACGCTGTTCACCTCTGCTTGAAGCCTGGATATAGTCCCTGAACTGGTTGTAATGCACTGTCCACCCCCAGCAATGGCAGTCATCCAACCCTCCAGCTCACCTGAAGGGCCCCTCAGCAAAGAACAAAGGTTCCTTTGGCAGCAGCTGGGCGGCTGGCAGATCTGGACAAGCAGGCAGTGGGAGGTTAATTATAAAAACATCCAGCACTGGTTGAAGAGGAATGTGGGAGGGGACAGCAAAGACTTACAAGGAACAGCGTCAAGGAACCCTGACACTTAGCAGGGCTCCAGCTGCCACTGAAGCCTCAACACATCTCCAAGGTCCCCAAGGAGGTGACCTGGGGCGAGAACCAGTATGGGAGTGGGGATGGGGGCAGGGGTTGTTGTTGGTGTGCAAGGGGAGGTTCTCATTTTAGTAAGTCAGTCTCTGGGAAGGTCATGGTTTCTGCCATCTTGAATTTTGCCAGAATTGAGTGACTTGGTTTGTTTTGCAGTAAAATCACAGATCGCTCCACAAGATGCAGATGGCTGGGAAGAGCGTAGACACTGAACGCATCACCAATGACTCGCCAGTGAATATGATACGAAAGGCTCTCACTCCAGAGAACCTCAGACCACATCGAGACTTGAAAAACAGAAGAGAAACAACCAGATGCGTCGTCTCCCTGGAAGAGGGACACTCCTGGACCCGTTCTCTCTGGTCCGGAAGGGTCTTTGGATGCTCTGGGGGCGCTTCCAGGGTCAGCGCAGCTGGCTTCCTGTGGTCCCAGGGACATGAAGAGCTGGAAGATTATCTTTAAGGAAGAACCAGCAGACCCGTGGGCCCTGGGACCGGTGCTGGAGCCCTGGCTGCAGTGAGTGTTGAGCTCGCCTCCCACCGCTATCGGTACCCGGCACCATGGAAGCCGCCACACCAGATTGGGAGCTTCAGGAGTCAACAGAAGGAAGCTAGCCAGCATCAGAAGACACAGGAACTATTCAGACACCAGAGGACCCAGCCAAGGAGCAGAGGGTACACCCCAAGGGTGACCTCAGCAGAGACCTCACCCAGAGGCTGCACCCCGAGGGTGACCCCAGAGGCCGCACCCCGAGGGTGACCCCAGAGGCCGCGCCCCGAGGGTGACCCCAGAGGCCGCGCCCCGAGGGTGACCCCAGAGGCCGCGCCCCGAGGGTGACCCCAGAGGCTGCGCCCCGAGGGTGACCCCAGAGGCTGCGCCCCGAGGGTGACCCCAGAGGCCGCGCCCCGAGGGCGACCCCAGAGGCCGCGCCCCGAGGGTGACCCCAGAGGCCGCGCCCCGAGGGTGACCCCAGAGGCCGCGCCCCGAGGGTGACCTCAGAGGCTGCACCCCGAGGGTGACCTCAGGGGCCGCACCCCGAGGGTGACCTCAGGGGCCGCACCCCGAGGGTGACCCCAGGGGCCGCACCCCGAGGGTGACCCCAGAGGCCGCACCCCGAGGGTGACCCCAGAGGCCGCACCCCGAGGGTGACCCCAGAGGCCGCACCCCGAGGGTGACCCCAGAGGCCGCACCCCGAGGGGGACCCCAGAGGCCGCACCCCGAGGGGGACCCCAGAGGCCGCACCCCGAGGGGGACCCCAGAGGCTGCACCCCGAGGGTGACCTCAGAGGCTGCACCCCGAGGGCGACCTCAGAGGCTGCACCTAGGGTGACCAACCGTCCGTAAATTTCACAGACGGTCCGTAATTTCGGCCGTCTGTCCGTTGTCCGTGAAGGATTCTTTAACGGATGCCATTTGTCCGTCATTTTAACAGGGCACTGGTTGCCTCACCCTAAAGCCGGCACAGCTTGCACCCACCTCCCTTCTTCACTCCGATGCTGCACCAAAGCTCCTCAGATACTCAGCAGCACTGAAGAGGCACAGCGGGGGGGCAACCCTCACACCTCCAGCCCTTGATGACCTGTTAAGAGGTGCTCAAAGGTGACAGAGGGCGGGGCTGCAGCTTCAGGAGCAGCGACATCTATTCACATGCAAACAGCCCTGAATGCATCAGGTCTCTGCTATTTAGAGGGGGGCTCACACATTCCATTTCTACCCAGGGCCCCAAACCTCCTAGACTCGGCCAGATTACACCCCTGATTACACCCATGATTACACTGAGGCAGCACGTGCTTCTCACGTGCGTGCTCCTGTCTCCTGAGGCAAAGTAGCCGGGAGTTGCTGCATTTGTTTTTTTTAAACTTGTGTTTTTAAACTTTGCACTCTGGCACTTTAGGGCGACGTACAGCGGACCTAGCGCTGTCACGTGACACCCTCTACCGGCTCCCATCGCCGCGGGCCACGCCCACTTCTCGGCCACGCCCCCTTCCCGCCCTACTTATAGCGCTGAACTGCGAGCGCTCACTTAGCTCCTGTCTCCTGAGGCAAAATAGCCGGGAGTTGCTGCATTTGTTCTTTTAAAACTTGTGTTTTCTGTGTTTTTAAACTTTGCACTCTGGCACTTTAGGGCGACGTACAGCGGACCTAGCGCTGTCACGTGACACCCTCTACCGGCTCCCATTGCCGCGGGCCACGCCCACTTCTCGGCCACGCCCCCTTACCGCCCTAACGGTCTACTATTTAAATGTGCATCTCTAGAATGCGCAGCGGACGTGCGCAGCGGGCGCGCTGTTTGCGCGTCGAAGGCGCGCCTAAGGCAAGCCCGTCTGCGCCCGTCCGCGACCAGACCGCGGCCGGGGCCAGACACGCTGCCGGCAGCGGAACACAAGGCAGAAGGATTGCGTGGTCAGGTGAGGACCTAAAGGCGCTTGATCCCCCATCCAAATGCTGCACTTACCCTATAGACCCTATGACCTTCGACCCCCCTCAGATCTGCTACAACTGTGGGATAGCTATTGGCAGCGATGCCTCTGTGATATCCCCTAATCCTAAATCCCCATCTCAAATAAGCCTTAGGGCGGGCTTACTTAACTGCAGATCCTTAGCCAAACACGCAGATGATGTCTGGCTTCTATTAGAAGAGCAGGAATGGGATATCCTGTTTTTAACTGAAACGTGGATCAAGGAGGACAACTTGACCTCCATTGCCCTTGCTGTCCCTTTGGGCTTTAAAATATGCCTCGCCAACCGCCCTGGGACAAAAAGAGGCGGTGGTGTAGCCATTATTTTTAAAGAGCACTTAGCTTTGACATCCTCAGCCCCCACTGCTATTCAAGGAATTGAAGGCCTCCACTTTTGCTTCCAAGTGAGCCCTCAGCTATCACTAGCAGGACTAGTGATATATCGCCCCCCAGTGGGTACGGACCCCTACCTTACTACCCTATTAGATACGATTGTCCAGAGTTCGCTCCTCCATCCCCTTTTTATTGCGGTAGGCGACTTTAACATTCATATGGACAAACCCGACTGCGCGATGGCAGAGCTGCTCAGAACCACGTTAAACACGGCCAGTCTCAGACTGATCAATGAGGGCCCTACACACACAGGGGGCCACACTATTGATCTCATCTTTTCTAATATTAATAATGTGCTGTCTGAGACACCTCTCCCTCTGACATGGTCAGACCACGCACTCGTCCCATTTACACTGAACATTGCGAATGATATCCCTGTATCGAGTAAATGCTACTTTCTGAAGAGGCAATGGAAAAAACTGACCGCTGATACTATGTGCCAGGTCCTTGCGCAAACCATCCCTTCCCTGACAAACAATGCCAATACGGATGCTATACTTCTCAATGAATGGATCGGAAAGATGGTTTCCTCCATTGCTCCAGCCTCTCGGGCCCTATCAAAAAGAGACTCCCCCTTAGCTCCTTGGTTCTCGCAGGAACTTAGGAATGAGAAAGCGGCCTGTAAAAAACTGGAGAGACTCTGGAGAGCAAACTACGGTCTGGAAGAAAAAGCTAGGTACAAGGAAGCCTCCAAAAAATTCCGGAAAGCCATTAGAAAAAGTAAAAAGCGTTTCTATGCGGATTCGATTCTCCAGGCAGAACAGTCTAGCAAACAAGTCTTCAAAGTGGTACAGTCGTTTTTTAAGCCAAAATGTATTGAAAGAGAAGTTGTACCCACAGCTACGCTATGTGAGCAAATTTCAGAGTTTTTTGATCATAAAATCAAAAAAGTGTACGACTCTTTTGGTCCAGTAATAAAAACAGTGAAGCAGGACCTAGCGAATAATGGCGAGCGAGGAGAGACCCTCACCCAGTTCATGCATATCCCCCTGAGTGAGGTAAGGCAAGAACTTAGCCGCTGCAAATCCGGCTCCCCTGACGACCCCTGCCCAGCTAAACTATGGAGTGCCATAGCGGATTCGGTAGCCCCCACACTTCAATGTATTTGGAACTCTTCCATCACTTCAGGCACTTTCCCGGACGTCTGGAAGCACGCTACTCTCCTACCCCTAAAGAAGAAACCTAATGGGGACCCAGATGACCTTACGAATCTCCGCCCAATATCCCTACTAGCTGCCCCAGGTAAAATGCTGGAAAAAATTATACAGCGCCAACTGAGCAAATTTGTGGAAACCAACAACATTCTACATGAAACTCAATCGGGCTTCCGTCCCGGCTTTAGCACAGAAACAGCGCTCATAGAGGTAGCCGAGTCAGTGAGGTGGTCGATGGATGCAGGAAACTCAGCAATGCTGGTACTCCTGGATCTGTCGGCCGCCTTCGATACGGTGGACCACGCCAGTCTACTCAGCCGGCTGGCAGAGATAGGTATTCAGGACAGAGCGCTGGGGTGGATAAACTCCTACCTATCACTTAGAACGCAGAAGGTGGCACTTGGGACGATTTCGTCCACACCCAAAACGCTCAGCTGTGGAGTCCCGCAGGGATCGGCCCTCAGCCCCCTTTTGTTCAACATCTACCTGGCTCCTCTCTTCACGCTAATTGCCAACTGGGGTGTCAAGGCAATCTCATATGCCGACGACACCCAGTTGGTATTTCCGTACTCTGAGAGGACGCAGGATTCTTTCTCAAATTTCAAAGGCTGTCTCCAGGACATAGCGCACTGGATGAACACCAATAAATTAAAACTAAATGCTAATAAAACCGAAGTCATTTTCTTCGGCAAGGGTCCCTCCCCCGCCCCTGAACTCTGGTGGCCGACGGAAATGGGCCCGCCCCCTTCACCCAGTCAATCGGCAAAAAATCTTGGAGTGAGATGGGATGAGAACATGTCCTTTACATCCCATATCCAACAAGTGGCCGGATGCTGCCTGAGCAAGCTGAGAAACCTCCGAAAAATTCTAAGACTCTTGCAGGAGAGCTGTAGAAAAACGGTTGTCCACGCGACTGTCACTTCACGGCTGGATTATGCCAATGGTTTATACCTTGGCCTCCCAAAATACCTGACTCATAAGCTCCAGGTAGTTCAAAATGCGGCTGCGAGACTGTTACTGCGAATTCCTTTCAAACAGTCAGTCTCTCCGCATCTCCGAACCCTGCATTGGCTATCAGTTGCCAACAGAATAAAATTCAAAGCTCTGACGCTTGCGTTCAGATCTCTGCATGGCTCCTGCCCACAATACCTGAAAAACCGCCTTCCAAGATACTCCCAAAGCCGTGCACTACGGTCCAATGACCGTGTCCAACTGGTCGTCCCGCGGGCAAAAAAGGCCCGACTAGGCGGTCGGACCTTTTCAGCTAACGTCTCCGCTCTGTGGAACTCCCTGCCACAAGCAATCCAACAGGCCCCCTCCGAACCCTGCTTTAAGAAACTGCTAAAGACTTGGCTTTTCACCCAGCCACGCTAGCTCTCCTATTTTTGCCTCAGGTTATTTGTGTTCTACTAGCGCCGGGACACCTCCTCGAGAGGTAGCTGTTCGCGCTGTATAAAATCCAGTATTATTATTATTCTCTTCACCGAGCTTAATTACTGTCACTAAATTGTAAGCAAACCTCGGTTCTTCAAACATGCAGTCTATAATGTAATACAATAAAGAAATGGCACAATCGCACCCAAACTGATTAACAAAGTATGGAGGACAATCAGTTCAATCAGTTCTCCTACAGTATCTCCTGTAAGTACTGTACATCACAGTGGGGGATGGCATTTTGGACAGAGAGCCTGTCTTCATTCTCTTGTGCAGGAGGGGGCGAGGAGCCCAAGATGATACTAGAATACTGCATGCCCACCCCTGTGCCCACCCTGGTGGATCATGTTCCCTCTCCTGTGATGGCTCCTGCCCTCCCCTCAGTGATGGCTCTTGTCTCCCCCCCCCCCCCCCTCCATGTGGTGGCTCCAGTCCACCCCCCGCCTGTGATGGCTCCTGTCCCCCCATGTTGTGGCTCCAGTCCACCCCCGCCTGTGATGGCTCTTGTCCCCCCCTGTGGTGGATCCTGTCTCCGCCCTGGGTGGCTTCTGTCCCAGTCCTGGAACGGCCCCTGCAGCGAGGGTGAAGTTCTTGATGGGGCTCTTATCAAAAGGGCTCAGCTCAAAAATAATGTGGAAAGGTGGGCGAGTAAGTAAGTGAAGGGATGGGTGAATGGCTGGATGAATTAGTGAAAGGGTGAATGGATGAATGAAAGATTGAATATATGAAGAATGAGAGAGGATGGATGGATTGATGAGTGAGGGGGAAGGATGGAGAGAAAATGTAAATAGCTGGATATATGGGTGGAAGGGTCGCTGGATGATGGATGAGGGGAAAGATGGATGAAGGGAAGGATGGATGGATGGAGGGGAAGGATGGATGGATGAGGGGAAGGATGGATGGATGAGGGGAAGGATGGATGGATGAGGGGAAGGATGGATGGATGAGGGGAAGGATGGATGGATGGATGAGGGAAAGGATGGATGGATGGATGAGGGAAAGGATGGATGGATGAGGGAAAGGATGGATGGATGGACGAGGGGAAGGATGGATGGACGAGGGGAAGGATGGATGGACGAGGGGAAGGATGGATGGACGAGGGGAAGGATGGATGGACGAGGGGAAGGATGGATGGACGAGGGGAAGGATGGATGGACGAGGGGAAGGATGGATGGACGAGGGGAAGGATGGATGGACGAGGGGAAGGATGGATGGACGAGGGGAAGGATGGATGGACGAGGGGAAGGATGGATGGACGAGGGGAAGGATGGATGGACGAGGGGATGGATGGATGAGGGGAAGGATGGATGGATGAGGGGAAGGATGGATGGATGAGGGGAAGGATGGATGGATGAGGGGAAGGATGGATGGATGGATGAGGAGATGGATGGATGGGTGGGTGAAAGGATGGATGGATGATGAGGGGAAGGATGGATGATGAGGGGAAGGATGGATGGATGAGGGGAAGGATGGATGGATGATGAGGGGAAGGATGGATGGATGATGAGGGGAAGGATGGATGGATGGATGATGAGGGGAAGGATGGATGGATGATGAGGGGAAGGATGGATGGATGAAGAGTAGATGGATAAGTGGTACAGATGGATAGGGTGAAAGGGTGGATGGATGAAGAGTAGATGGATAAGTGGTACAGATGGATAGGGTGAAAGGGTGGATGGATGGATAATGGATGGATGAGTGAAAGGATGGATGAGTGAAATGATAGATGGAAGGATACATGATGGATAGGTTTGCAAATGGTTGAATATGTTTGGAAATGGCTGGGCTTAGTTATATACTATTGCGCAACCTCTGATGTGTCTGTAAAACTTACCTATTGTCCTGGAGTTTTGTCCTGAATTTTGACCTCCTGTCCTGAATTTGTGTCCTGAATTTTTACACTCACCTTCCTGAATTTGCACCAATGCCAGTTGGTCACCCTAGCTGCACCCCGAGGGTGACCTCAGGGGCTGCACCCCGAGGGTGACCTCAGGGGCCGCACCCCGAGGGCGACCTCAGAGACTGCACCCCGAGGGCGACCTCAGAGACTGCACCCCGAGGGTGAACTTAGCAAGGAAAGCCTCCTAGTTTAATCCTCTGGAGCTTTTTGCTGCCAGAAATACAAGCCTCGGCGGCCTGGCCCTCAGGTGTGTGGCCTCCTGGGGCTGTGCTCAGCTATGGAGTTCAACCTCAACAGCTGGAGGGTTTCAGTCACCAAAAAAAGTAACTAAGTCAAAAGGCAAAGCTTAAGGGTGAGAATTTGCAAAGGCGGCAAAGTGCTCCCAGCAGTAAAGTGATGTCTGCAGTGACGGTATTCAAGTTTTGCCCTGCACGGATTATTGGACTCCAAGGTTGGGTCCTGGCTGTACCGGTGAAGGAGTCGGACCCTGATCTGACCCACACACACTATCATGGCCAGACAAACACGGTGCTTAGGTCTCCGTCATTGGTGACTGTCGCCCCACACTCGCACTTTGTTAATCTTTGACACCTTTTGACATTTAAACTAAAAAGAAGAAAAAACTAAACAATCTTCGTATCTCTTCAGGAGATTTTTGTGATTTTGGACTTATTTTGATACTATTTATTCATTCATGTTATTGATGGTTTCTTGATGTTGATGTTGTTTTGGGTCTGCATAACTATTGAAGTGCTGGCATTTCCCATTCAAAGATGAGAACTTTTTTTGTTAACAGCACTTTCGTTGAAGCCTTCATGGCATATTTTTCCACAAGAGATATCCAAGTCAAAATGTAGGTCCTTTTTTTCTCCACATTTTGAGGATTGTGGGTTCACAGGATTCGCGGTTCCCCTGGAAGGCACCGAAAAAATTGCAGTAAGATGGGCGTCCTTTCAGATACGTCAATAAAGAGCTGTGTAAAACAGTGTGTCTTTAAATCTGGCTTCATCTAAAGGTGTGCTGTGCTTGGAGCTCCCGTTCTGCCCGCTCTCCCAACTCACAGAACAGGTGGAATGTGAATTAAAAACACAGACACTTTCTGTCACCACACTTTTTGCAATCTTCAAAGTGGTGGGAAAGGTTTCCTGTTTTTGCGGTTTCTAACTCCTTGCAGTGGAGTGTTCATTCATGGGTGTGGGGCTCCTGGGTGAACCCCGAAAGGGCTGTGTTTCTGAAAAGTAGACATTTAGAATCCGGACAAGGGTCGTGTACTGAGGCCGCTCGTGGTTTCCTCAAAGAAACTAATTGTTAAAACAAAAAAATAGCAAAACTAAGTAGAAACAAAAATGAAGAGTGACAAGGTTTACATCGGTATCTTTTTGCACCAAAGGCCGCGCTACAAACACGATAAACCCTCCATACGTCACACACGCCCTCTGCATGTAGAGTTCATCGGTTGCCAAACATGCGATGCCCGGAGCCATCCACCAAGGGGCGACTTACCAGGACATTTCATCGTGTTTTGATCATGCAGCCAGAGAGTACAGCAACCCATGACCCTGGAAGCAGCCACCAGACAGACCGACACCATCCACTGAGTACAGCAACCCATGACCCTGGAAGCAGCCACCAGACAGACAGACACCATCCACTGAGTACAGCAACCCATGATCCTGGAACCGGCCACCAGAAGCAACAGGTACCAGCCACTGAGTACAGCAACCCATGATCCTGGAACCAGCCACCAGAAGCAACAGGTACCAGCCACTGAGTACAGCAACCCATGATCCTGGAACCAGCCACCAGAAGCAACAGGTACCAGCCACTGAGTACAGCAACCCATGATCCTTAGCCACCAGACAGACAGACAGACACAGCCACACACACACATACCAGCCACTGAGTACAGCAACTCGTGATCCTGGAACCAGCCACGAGAAACACAAAGGGTACAAGACACCATCAGCCACTTGAATACAGAAATCCTCATTCTTAGAACCAGCCACTGAATAATACAGCAACCCGTGGTCCTGGAAGCAGCCACCAGACGCACACAAGGCTCAAGACCCTAGCCAGACAGGACCTGATGTTGGCATTAATGCAACACCAGTGCATTCTGGTACCTGTAGCCTTGAGATATTCATAGTCCTGTTTTCTTTACTGTGCACTATGTAAATTAGTCATTTATGCACACGGTTCTGATTAAGTATATGATATTAGTATTTTACAAACCTAGTCAGGAAGCAGAGTTCCAAGAGAGTGTCAGGACACATTTTTAAAAAGTCTTGGTTCAGCACAGAACGAATTCCAATAGGCGGTTGTTCATGTGTAATATTATTTTCTGCAGTGTTCTCAGACTGAGACTTCCTCTCAAGTGAGTGGGACATGGTGACAGCCGACACGTGTTTCGCCCCCTTCACATGGCCTTCCGGCCTGGGGCTTCCTCAGGGCGTAGAGATAAAGAAAGGACAATATATTGTCCAGATTGTTCCTGTGGTCTGGATTGAGCTCCTCGTTAGTGTAGGGCCGTATTGCCCTGGAGCAGTCTCTTATCAGTCGGCGTCGGAGAACACTGCATAAAATAATATTACACATGAACGACCGCAGCAGCACTCGCTCCATCGCAAAATCGCTTTCATCGTGTTTTGATCATGCAGCCACAGAGTACAGCAACCCATGACCCTGGAACCAGTCGCCAGACAGACACCAGCCGCTGAGTACAGCAACCCATGACCCTGGAACCAGCCGCCAGACAGACACCAGCCGCTGAGTACAGCAACCCATGACCCTGGAACCAGTCGCCAGACAGACACCAGCCGCTGAGTACAGCAACCCATGACCCTGGAACCAGCCGCCAGACAGACAGACACCATCCGCTGAGTACAGCAACCCATGACCCTGGAACCAGCCGCCAGACAGACAGACACCAGCCGCTGAGTACAGCAACCCATGACCCTGGAACCAGCCGCCAGACAGACAGACACCAGCCGCTGAGTACAGCAACCCATGACCCTGGAACCAGCCGCCAGACAGACAGACACCAGCCGCTGAGTACAGCAACCCATGACCCTGGAACCAGCCGACAGACAGCCAGACACCAGCCGCTGAGTACAGCAACCCATGACCCTGGAACCAACCACCAGAATCACAAAGAGTGCAAGACCCCATCGGCCACTTGAATACGTAGTACAAAAATCCTCATTCTTAGAACCAGCCACTGAATAATACAGCAACCCGCGGTCATGGAACCGGCCACCAGAAGCGCACACAGGGGGTACCAGGTACTGAGTAAAGCAACCCATGATCCTAACCACCAGACAGACAGACACACAGAGACAGACACAGAGTTGGAGACAGACACAGAGTTGGAGACAGACACAGAGTTGGAGCGAGTGCCGATCAGACGTCAGATCTTGTAAAACGACTTGACTGGCTGCCCACAGACTCCAACCGACGGGTGGAAATCTATAAAAGATACTACCGTTAAGGCTCCTTTCGCCCAGAGGAGAACTGAGACTTTTGGAATTAGAAACCATCATTTGAATAAGAAGCTTTTAACTTGTGCAGTATCCGCAACTCGGCTGGCCACTCCATCACCTGTCCTGAAGTAGACCCACCTCGACGCCTTTCATACTATTGCGCATTTGTAGGGTCGAAACGTCGACGCACTTGATACGTCTACACAACGCTCATGATCATATTTTAAATCATTTATGGACCTTGTAGCGTATGTGCAACAATCATAAGGACAAACAGAAATCTACTCCCCTTCCCATTTCTCACGTTGATTTGTCTTGCATATAGTGTACTGTTTATGTCACCATTCACCACGTCACCTTTTTCACCAGTCACCTGTTCTTTTTGCAATTGTTTTGTAAATTGCGACAGCCTTGAATAGTTGACCACTACTTTAATACAGCATTCAATTCTATACCTCGGTGTGTCTTATGTTATTTTCAGTTCCTTCCTTAAATCATTTATATTTGTTAGAAGTACACATGTGCTGCTTCTACAATTCAAAGCAATCTGTGCACCCCAACAGAATCCACTGACCATAAACAGGGGCTGGAGAGCCGTGCTGAAGCCACTGAACATAAAACAGGGGCTGGAGAGCCGTGCTGCAGCCACTGGACATAAACAGGGACTGGAGAGCCGTGCTGAAGCCACTGAACATAAAACAGGGGCTGGAGAGCTGTGCTGCAGCCACTGAACATAAACAGGGGCTGGAGAGCCGTGCTGCAGCCACTGGACATAAACAGGGGCTGGAGAGCCGTGCTGCAGCCACTGAACATAAACAGGGGCTGGAGAGCCGTGCTGCAGCCACTGAACATAAACCGGGGCTGGAGAGCCGTGCTGCAGCCACTGAACATAAACAGGGGCTGGAGAGCCGTGCTGCAGCCTCTGATCATAAACCGGGGCTGGAGAGCCGTGCTGCAGCCACTGAATATAAACAGGGGCTGGAGAGCCGTGCTGCAGCCACTGAACATAATAAACAGGGACTGGAGAGCCGTGCTGCAGCTACTGAACATAATAAACAGGGACTGGAGAGCCGTGCTGCAGCCACTGAACATAATAAACAGGGACTGGAAAGCCGTGCTGCAGCCACTGAACATAATAAACAGGGACTGGAGAGCTGTGCTGCAGCCACTGAACATAAACAGGGGCTGGAGAGCCGTGCTGCAGCCACTGAACATAAACCGGGGCTGGAGAGCCGTGCTGCAGCCACTGAACATAAACCGGGGCTGGAGAGCCGTGCTGCAGCCACTGAACATAAACCGGGGCTGGAGAGCCGTGCTGCAGCCACTGAACATAAACAGGGGCTGGAGAGCCGTGCTGCAGCCACTGAATATAAACAGGGGCTGGAGAGCCGTGCTGCAGCCACTGAACATAATAAACAGGGACTGGAGAGCCGTGCTGCAGCCACTGAACATAATAAACAGGGACTGGAGAGCCGTGCTGCAGCCACTGAACATAATAAACAGGGACTGGAGAGCCGTGCTGCAGCCACTGAACATAATAAACAGGGACTGGAGAGCCGTGCTGCAGCCACTGAACATAATAAACAGGGACTGGAGAGCCGTGCTGCAGCCACTGAACATAATAAACAGGGACTGGAGAGCCGTGCTGCAGCCACTGAACATAATAAACAGGGACTGGAGAGCCGTGCTGCAGCCACTGAACATAATAAACAGGGACTGGAAAGCCGTGCTGCAGCCACTGAACATAAACAGGGGCTGGAGAGCCGTGCTGCAGCCACTGAACATAATAAACAGGGACTGGAGAGCCGTGCTGCAGCTCTGAACAAACAGGGGCTGGAGAGCCGTGCTGCAGCCTCGGATTATAAACAGGGGCTGGAGAGTCGTGCTGCAGCTCTGAACATAAACAGGGGCTGGAGAGCCATGCTGCCGCCACTGGACATAAAACAGGGGCTGGAGAGCAGTGCTGAAGCCACTGAACATAAACAGGGGCTGGAGAGCTGTGCTGCAGCTCTGAACATAAACAGGGGCTGGAGAGCCGTGCTGCAGCTCTGAACATAAACAGGGGCTGGAGAGCCGTGCTGCAGCTCTGAACATAAACAGGGGCTGGAGAGCCGTGCTGCCACCTCTGAACATAAACAGGGGCTGGAGAGCCGTGCTGCCACCTCTGAACATAAACAGGGGCTGGCGAGCCGTGCTGCAGCCTCTGATTATAAACAGGGGCTGGAGAGCCGTGCTGCAGCCTCTAATCATAAACAGGGGCTGGAGAGCCGTGCTGCAGCCTCTGATTATAAACAGGGGCTGGAGAGCCGTGCTGCAGCCTCCGATTATAAACAGGGGCGGGAGAGCCGTGCTGCAGCCTCTGATTATAAACAGGGGCTGGAGAGCCGTGCTGCAGCCTCTAATCATAAACAGGGGCTGGAGAGCCGTGCTGCAGCCTCCGATTATAAACAGGGGCGGGAGAGCCGTGCTGCAGCCTCTGATTATAAACAGGGGCTGGAGAGCCGTGCTGCAGCCTCTGATCATAAACAGGGGCTGGAGAGCCGTGCTGCAGCCTCTGATTATAAACAGGGGCTGGAGAGCCGTGCTGCAGCCTCTGATCATAAACAGGGGCTGGAGAGCCATGCTACAACCACTGAACATAATAAACAGGGGCTGGAGAGCCGTGCTGCAGCCTCTGATCATAAACAGGGGCTGGAGAGCCGTGCTGCAGCCTCTGATCATAAACAGGGGCTGGAGAGCCGTGCTGCAGCCACTGAACATAATAAACAGGGGCTGGAGAGCCGTGCTGCAGCCACTGAACATAATAAACAGGGGCTGGAGAGCCGTGCTGCCGCCTCTGATCATAAACAGGGACTGGAGAGCCGTGCTGCCGCCTCTGATCATAAACAGGGACTGGAGAGCCGTGCTGCCGCCTCTGATCATAAACAGGGACTGGAGAGCCGTGCTGCCGCCTCTGATCATAAACAGGGACTGGAGAGCCGTGCTGCCGCCTCTGATTATAAACAGGGACTGGAGAGCCGTGCTGCCGCCACTGAACATAATAAACAGGGGCTGGAGAGCCGTGCTGCAGCCTCTGATCATAAACAGGGGCTGGAGAGCCGTGCTGCAGCCTCGGATTATAAACAGGGGCTGGAGAGCCGTGCTGCAGCCTCTGATCATAATAAACAGGGGCTGGAGAGCCGTGCTGCAGCCACTGAACATAATAAACAGGGGCTGGAGAGCCGTGCTGCAGCCTCTGATCATAAACAGGGACTGGAGAGCCGTGCTGCCGCCTCTGATCATAAACAGGGACTGGAGAGCCGTGCTGCCTCCTCTGATCATAAACAGGGACTGGAGAGCCGTGCTGCCGCCACTGAACATAATAAACAGGGGCTGGAGAGCCGTGCTGCAGCCTCTGATCATAAACAGGGACTGGAGAGCCGTGCTGCCGCCTCTGATCATAAACAGGGACTGGAGAGCCGTGCTGCCGCCACTGATCATAAACAGGGACTGGAGAGCCGTGCTGCCGCCACTGAACATAATAAACAGGGGCTGGAGAGCCGTGCTGCAACCACTGAACATAAACAGGGGCTGGAGAGCCGTGCTGCAACCACTGACCATAAACAGGGGCTGGAGAGCCGTGCTGCAGCCACTGACCATAAACAGGGGCTGGAGAGCCGTGCTCCCGCCACTGAACATAATAAACAGGGGCTGGAGAGCCGTGCTGCAGCCTCTGATCATAAACAGGGGCTGGAGAGCCGTGCTGCAGCCTCGGATTATAAACAGGGGCTGGAGAGCCGTGCTGCAGCCTCTGATCATAAACAGGGGCTGGAGAGCCGTGCTGCAGCTCTGAACAAACAGGGGCTGGAGAGCCGTGCTGCAGCTCTGAACATAAACAGGGGCTGGAGAGCCGTGCTGCAGCCACTGAACATAATAAACAGGGGCTGGAGAGCCTTGCTGCAACCACTGAACATAATAAACAGGGGCTGGAGAGCCGTGCTGCCGCCACTGGACAAACAGGGGCTGGAGAGCCGTGCTGCAACCACTGAACATAATAAACAGGGGCTGGAGAGCCGTGCTGCAGCCACTGGACAAACAGGGGCTGGAGAGCCGTGCTGCAGCCACTGGAGAGCCGTGCTGCAGCCACTGGACAAACAGGGGCTGGAGAGCCGTGCTGCAGCCACTGGAGAGCCGTGCTGCAGCCACTGAACATAAACAGGGGCTGGGGAGCCGTGCTGCAACCACGGACCATAAACAGGGGCTGGAGAGCCGTGCTGCAGCCACTGACCATAAACAGGGGCTGGAGAGCCGTGCTGCAACCACTGAACATAAACAGGGGCTGGAGAGATGTGCTGCAGCTCTGAACATAAACAGGGGCTGGAGAGCCGTGCTGCCGCCACTGAACATAATAAACAGGGGCTGGAGAGCCGTGCTGCCGCCACTGGACAAACAGGGGCTGGAGAGCCGTGCTGCAACCACTGAACATAATAAACAGGGGCTGGAGAGCCGTGCTGCAGCCACTGGACAAACAGGGGCTGGAGAGCCGTGCTGCAGCCACTGGAGAGCCGTGCTGCAGCCACTGGACAAACAGGGGCTAGAGGGCTGTGCTGCAGCCACTGGACAAACAGGGGCTGGAGAGCCGTGCTGCAGCCACTGGACAAACAGGGGCTGGAGAGCCGTGCTGCAGCCACTGGACAAACAGGGGCTGGAGAGCCGTGCTGCAGCCACTGGACAAACAGGGGCTGGAGAGCCGTGCTGCAGCCACTGGACAAACAGGGGCTGGAGAGCCGTGCTGCAGCCACTGGACAAACAGGGGCTAGAGGGCTGTGCTGCAGCCACTGGACAAACAGGGGCTGGAGAGCCGTGCTGCAGCCACTGGACAAACAGGGGCTGGAGAGCCGTGCTGCAGCCACTGGACAAACAGGGGCTGGAGAGCCGTGCTGCAGCCACTGGACAAACAGGGGCTGGAGAGCCGTGCTGCAGCCACTGGACAAACAGGGGCTGGAGAGCCGTGCTGCAGCCACTGGACAAACAGGGGCTGGAGAGCCGTGCTGCAGCCACTGGACAAACAGGGGCTGGAGAGCCGTGCTGCAGCCACTGGACAAACAGGGGCTAGAGGGCTGTGCTGCAGCCACTGGACAAACAGGGGCTGGAGAGCCGTGCTGCAGCCACTGGACAAACAGGGGCTGGAGAGCCGTGCTGCAGCCACTGGACAAACAGGGGCTGGAGAGCCGTGCTGCAGCCACTGGACAAACAGGGGCTGGAGAGCCGTGCTGCAGCCACTGGACAAACAGGGGCTGGAGAGCCGTGCTGCAGCCACTGGACAAACAGGGGCTGGAGAGCCGTGCTGCAGCCCCACAAACAGTGACAGAGTCTGGTCCAAGCCTCCAAGCACCCCCCTGAAAGGCTGAAGTCCACAGAGAGCCGGCAACTCCGGTGCCAGCCACGGAAACAGGGCCGGGCAAAGGTGGCACACCTGCTCGTACTCTCCTTCCAACTGCCCGCGGTTCACCCACCATGACGAGGCTTCTAGGCTCACTTTTATCCTTCACAACAGGACCGAGGGTCCGCGAGGGATACTCAGGGGGCCCGCGACCATCTGATCAAAATACATATTAAAATGAACACATTAAAATGTATAAACTATACACAAATAAGGAAGAACTTTGAAAATGTGGAAACTTTCCCTATCTGAATGTGAATTGAACAAAATATTTAAATATTTGAGCATTCGCTTGGTGTATTTGTGTTTCTCTCTGTGTGTATTGTTTTGAGGTTCAAATCACAGAAAATGTTAAGGCCGGGGGTCCCCAACTCCACTAATGACTCAGTGGGGGTCCCCTGATCCTAGTCATCAGTCAGTGGGGTTACAAAATAGTCAAAAATGTTGAAAAGCGCAGCTTTACCATGCGCGGCCGGAGGCGAGATGACGCTTCATGCTGCCGGCTGTAAGAACAGGACGGGCAGAGAGTGACGTCAGAGGACACCTATGGAATGAGGACCACCCATTAGTGGGTGACGTGGAACTGGGGGTGCTGGTTACCAGGCAGCAAACTGGAATGAGGAACAAACAAAACCGGTTCCTGGGCCCGCGGAATCCGGACACACCAGTCAGTGCCCTGGTGAACCCCCCCCCCCCCCCCCTCTCCCCCCCACGAGCCTCAACACCAGGGGAGGCGCAGTACCGACAGGTGCACAGGATCACCGGTTCAGGGAGGTTGGGCCGCAGAAAAAGTGCAGTCATGAGACATTCCTAAATGAAAGGGAGAGTTGATAAATAAACTGTGCTGACGCCAACATTTAAGGAGGGGCCAATTAACAGACGAAAAAACACGACTGATTCACAACTGTATGCCAGAGTCTTTATTCAGGACCAATCACAACCATTTTTCCAAAAATAAAATTACCCCAAAACCCCAGCTTCGGTCTCCTTGGTGGTAAGCTGGCCAGGAAAGGTCTAGAGACAAACCAGCATGCCCCCTCCTTGGCAGTCCTCCGAACACCCCAATGCCCGCCTGACCCGTGGTCAGGAGGAGAGGGGGAAGGATGGAACTATCAATGTACCAGAGGCCGTGGGCAGAAACACCGAAGACGCGCCCTTTTACTCCGAATACTTTGGTTGTCACAGCCACCTGTTGGCTTTCGTGGATGCCTCTTAGTTGTTACTGAGGCCTCCTGGGTGTCACCGATGCTTGCTGGTTGAGGGGTTGGTTGTCACCGATGCCCGCTGGTTGAGGGGTTGGTTGTCACCGATGCCCGCTGGTTGAGGGGTTGGTTGTCACCGATGCCCGATGGTTGGGTGGTTGGTTGGTTGTCACCGATGCCCGATGGTTGGGTGGTTGGTTGGTTGTCACCGATGCCCGATGGTTGGGTGGTTGGTTGGTTGGTTGTCACCGATGCCCGATGGTTGGGTGGTTGGTTGGTTGGTTGTCACCGATGCCCGATGGTTGGGTGGTTGGTTGGTTGGTTGTCACCGATGCCCGATGGTTGGGTGGTTGGTTGGTTGGTTGTCACCGATGCCCGATGGTTGGGTGGTTGGTTGGTTGGTTGTCACCGATGCCCGATGGTTGGGTGGTTGGTTGGTTGTCACCGATGCCCGATGGTTGGGTGGTTGGTTGTCACCGATGCCCGCTGGTTGGTTGTCACTGATGCCCGCTCGCTGGGTGGTTGGTTGTCACCGATGCACGCTGGCTGGGTGGTTGGTTGTCACCGATGCCCGCTGGTTGGTTGGTTGTCACCGATGCCCGCTGGTTGGTTGGTTGTCACCGATGCCCGCTCGTTGGTTGTCACCGATGCCCGCTGGTTGGTTGTCACCGATGCCCGCTGGTTGGTTGTCACCGATGCCCGCTGGTTGGTTGTCACCGATGCCCGCTGGTTGGGTTGTTAATTGTCACTGATGCCTGCTGGTTGGGTTGTTAATTGTCACCGATGCCCGCTGATTGGTTGTTACCGATGCACGCTGGTTGGGACAGCAGAGATGCACCAGTCAACTGGGGTGAACATCCCAGGAAGATTTAACAATGGGGGCAATATATAGAGGCAGCCGCGGCTCATCAGTGAGAAAAAACACCCAGAGAGAACAGGGGAGGGGAGGGGGGGGGGCACCTATTCACAGAGGCAGCCAGGATCACCAGTGAGAACCAAGAACCTGGAGTTGGGGGGGGGGGGGGGTTTAAACCCCTCCAGCAGTATGCAGAGCCAGCCCTGACTTACCAGTGAGAACGAAGGACCTTGGGGTGGGGGGGGGGGGGGGGGGAGGCATAAACCAGTGACATCATGCGAAGAGGAGTTACCCCCGTCGACAGTCCCTAGGGGCAGCCAAGACTTACTAGTGACTGCTGGAATGGCTCAGAGCCCACCTGCTATATATTCAGGGAGACCAGACTTACCAGGGAGTGACTGGCGCGTAGACCCTCCACAGATCCAGGGGCTGCCAGGTCTTACTGGTGAAAGCGGAGGGGACCAAGACCACCCCCCACACTCCCGCTACACAAGGAAGCCGCCAGGCCTTACCGGTGGGAGCAGAGGGGAGGTAGAACCAACCTGCAATACACAGGGCCAGCCAGGACTTCCTGGCAAGTGCTGGGGGGGGGGGGGGGCTGAGGGGGGACATAACTTACCAGAAACAAGAGGAGGATCCATTTATCTGCGGCTCATCCCGGACCAGAGCTGGTGTGTGAATCGCAAACACCAGACCCTTCCAGAAGAGGAGCAGTGCAGTAAATTACTTCTCT